>NC_092179.1:18556033-19801033 GCF_045791955.1 Oncorhynchus clarkii lewisi
GAGACACAACAGTGAGCCACACACACCCCACTGGGAACACACTGGTTGAACCAACGTTTCTTCAACCAGTGTTGCACCAACGTTGAATTGACATCTGTGGGACCTGACTACTGTAGCTGGATCACACAACACATTCATATCAGCTACTGCCCTCCATCTTGCTCTCTCTCCTCCGCTCGTGGGACTGAGGGGTGTATGATGTGAGAAGGTTGACTAGTATGTGTGTGTTTGGTCTCTGTGTGTATACAGTGTCTGTTCATTAGGGTTAGGTGCATTGCTCAAGGGCACATTGACATATTTTTTAGCACCTAGTAAGCTCGGGGATTCGAACCAGCAAGCTTTCGATTGCAGGCCTAACACACTTCAATGCTAGGTTACTTGGCACCTTGTGTGTGGGTCAACATCCACCCAGACCATTGTGTTGTATAAGGGGATACAGAGACAGGAAAACGGAGAGATGGGAGGGAGAAGTAGGGGGTGGGGAAAGAGGAAAATGTGGTCAAGAGAAAGGAGAAAAGAGGAGAACAGGGGAGACACACCAACCTGATCCCAGACCTGTTTCATGTGTAAGGAGTAGAGAGGATGGGGAACGGGAGAATGATACAGTGCCTTGCGAAAGTATTCGGCCCCCTTTAACTTTGCAACCTTTTGCCACATTTCAGGCTTCAAACATAAAGATATAAAACTGTATTTTTTTGTGAAGAATCAACAACAAGTGGGACACAATCATGAAGTGGAACGACATTTATTGGATATTTCAAACTTTTTTAACAAATCAAAAACTGAAAAATTGGGCGTGCAAAATTATTCAGCCCCTTTACTTTCAGTGCAGCAAACTCTCTCCAGAAGTTCAGTGAGGATCTCTGAATGATCCAATGTTGACCTAAATGACTAATGATGATAAATACAATCCACCTGTGTGTAATCAAGTCTCCGTATAAATGCACCTGCACTGTGATAGTCTCAGAGGTCCGTTAAAAGCGCAGAGAGCATCATGAAGAACAAGGAACACACCAGGCAGGTCCGAGATACTGTTGTGAAGAAGTTTAAAGCCGGATTTGGATACAAAAAGATTTCCCAAGCTTTAAACATCCCAAGGAGCACTGTGCAAGCGATAATATTGAAATGGAAGGAGTATCAGACCACTGCAAATCTACCAAGACCTGGCCGTCCCTCTAAACTTTCAGCTCATACAAGGAGAAGACTGATCAGAGATGCAGCCAAGAGGCCCATGATCACTCTGGATGAACTGCAGAGATCTACAGCTGAGGTGGGAGACTCTGTCCATAGGACAACAATCAGTCGTATATTGCACAAATCTGGCCTTTATGGAAGAGTGGCAAGAAGAAAGCCATTTCTTAAAGATATCCATAAAAAGTGTCGGTTAAAGTTTGCCACAAGCCACCTGGGAGACACACCAAACTTGTGGAAGAAGGTGCTCTGGTCAGATGAAACCAAAATTGAACTTTTTGGCAACAATGCAAAACGTTATGTTTGGCGTAAAAGCAACACAGCTCATCACCCTGAACACACCATACCCACTGTCAAACATGGTGGTGGCAGCATCATGGTTTGGGCCTGCTTTTCTTCAGCAGGGACAGGGAAGATGGTTAAAATTGATGGGAAGATGGATGGAGCCAAATACAGGACCATTCTGGAAGAAAACCTGATGGAGTCTGCAAAAGACCTGAGACTGGGACGGAGATTTGTCTTCCAACAAGACAATGATCCAAAACATAAAGCAAAATTTACAATGGAATGGTTCAAAAATAAACATATCCAGGTGTTAGAATGGCCAAGTCAAAGTCCAGACCTGAATCCAATCGAGAATCTGTGGAAAGAACTGAAAACTGCTGTTCACAAATGCTCTCCATCCAACCTCACTGAGCTCGAGCTGTTTTGCAAGGAGGAATGGGAAAAAATGTCAGTCTCTCGATGTGCAAAACTGATAGAGACATACCCCAAGCGACTTACAGCTGTAATCGCAGCAAAAGGTGGCGCTACAAAGTATTAACTTAAGGGGGCTGAATAATTTTGCACGCCCAATTTTTCAGTTTTTGTTTGTTAAAAAAGTTTGAAATATCCAATAAATGTCGTTCCACTTCATGATTGTGTCCCACTTGTTGTTGATTCTTCACAAAAAAATACAGTTTTATATCTTTATGTTTGAAGCCTGAAATGTGGCAAAAGGTCGCAAAGTTCAAGGGGGCCGAATACTTTCGCAAGGCACTGTATATATAGAGAGATATGCCCTACTGAGAGTGAATGAGCATTATGTGGTCTTATCCTATCTGCTCCCAATTCAGTTAGAGAGGAAATGAAGAGAAGGGAAACCTGACTGGAACTATCAACTCAGACACTCAATCACTGATCCTAAAAATACCACAGCTATTCTGTCCTATGTATCCATCAAACCATTCACACACACATGCAGGAACACTTCTTAATCAAAAGTGGCCTACATCAAAAGAAGCCAGAACTGGGCCTTGCTCTTGTTGACATAGCAGGGTGATTGAGACACAACTTGTGATTATGATACTTCCAAGAAAATGAGCCCCTGATGTCATCCACCTATTACGCCCACATGTACACAGAGTGAGTGACACAGTGAGTGACACGCAAGAGAAAGGTGCTGACAAGACAGACAGACAGACAGACAGACGGGTGGGTAGGCAGACAGACATAAACCATTAAGACGTACCAATGAACACATAAATGCTACAAACATAAACCATAATTATGGGGAATGTATTTATTCACTGGTTGTAAACCATTTCCCCTCACCCATCAGCACCTGTGTTTTCACTTGCCACAAACCGCCACTATCTAGAACTTTCACAGAGCTATAGTATCCACCTTTTTCAATACAGACAGGGGGTGTGTGTGTGTTTATGTTTGGTTTGTGGAGTATGTAGAGTGTGGGTGAGAGAAGGAGCGATGGAGAGGAGAGAGAAAGAGGGAGCGAGAGGGGGGAGGGAGGGAACATGTGTGGACATGAAGACTCAGTTAAGGCCGCGGGATATAGAAGGAGAAAAACAGTGATTCAACAGGAATCGGAGGACAGATCTACACACACATACATGTACCTCTTTCTCACACACGCACACACACACGCACACACACACAGTCTTGTATAACTAACTTTGTGGGGACACAAAATTCAGTCCCATTCAAAATCCTATTTTTCCTAACCTCTAAACCCAACCCTTACCCCAAACCTTAACCCTAACCCCAAAAACTAAACCTAGCTCCTAACCCTAAAACTAACCCTAGCTCCTAACCCTAAAACTAATTCTAACCCTAACACAAATTCTAACCTTAACCCTAAACCCCCTAGAAATAGCATTTGACCTTGAGGGGACTAACAACATGTCCCCAGTTGGTCCAATTTTAATTTGTTTACTATACTTCTGGTCCCCACAAGTATAGTTAAACACGTCCACACACACAGACTCACCTTTCACTCACTCACTCATTCATTCACTCACTCACTCACTCACTCACTCACTCACTCACTCACTCACTCACACACACACACCTGTGGTACTGCTGAAAGCTAAGCCCTTCTCCATATCAGAGGGGATCAGTGAGAGAGACAGTGACCATACACGTGTGTGTGTGTGTGTGTGTGTGTGTGTGTGTGTGTGTGTGTGTGCGTGTGTGCTTGCGTGTGCGTGCGTGTGCGTATACAGTGTGTTATTATTGGCTTTCCTCCTGCTCCACAACACTGATTGACATCTGTCTCTCTGTAACACACCCTGTCATCCTAGAGGTCACCCAGGGGTCACACTGTATTCCTGTGTGTGAACCCAGTCACCGGTAACATGTGCATATTTTTTCATTTTTCTGTTTAGTGATCAACAATCCTCTCTCTCAGTACCCCTTTGATGCAGAGTGACGGTTGGTAATGTCTCTTGACTGTATCCCCTCATTCTCACATTCACTGTGTCAGGACATTTTCCACATGAGGCCAGAGCTGCTGACAAAGTTTGGGAACATTGGGTATATTTGTGTGAGTCAGTCTTAGGCTCCGGTTGTGGTTAGCATGTCTAAGACTTATGTCTCAGGAGTTCTGGAGTTTAATGTTAGACACCCAGTCTGATACCATCTCTATAGTGTGTGCCTTCAGCCCCCAATGCCCTCATTAACCAGCATGGAGCCCTACACCTGCATCCCCCCAACACACATATACACACACCTAATACTCTCACATGCAATGTTTGCAACGTATTCTCTGGTAAAATGAAAAAACACCTGCACAACTTGAACATTGATTGATACATCACTGCCATCTTGTGGCATTGATACGTTTTGAATGTAATTGTTTTTCCAGAAGCGGTGACAGAAAAAAACGTGTTTTGGGGTTGCTTTATTAGTAGCCTGGTGTAGAAAAGGCTAAATAGGCCATTTGCAGTGCAGTGTCAAACAGTATGTATGTCATACTCAACAGCAGAATGTGCTTAATAGAATGTGAAGGGCCACTTCGATTTTATTTCAAATATTTCCTCTGATTGTGTTGTGTAGGCCTGGCTTCATGAATTTGACATGACAATATCCTGAGATTATGTCACAAAAGTGTGCCATCTGTGCTGAGTAGGTTAGAGGTTGCCCCTAACCACTGATACAAAGTCAGATGTTTTCTAATCACCTCAATGATAACGTTTAGAGTTTGGGTAGAATAATCTGATCCTAGATCTGATGTTAGGAGAGCCTCTACCTTGAGCCAGGCAACGACACTTGACGCTACCCTACCGAGGACGTGCTCGAGCCAACACCACGCGACAAGAGTAGATACAAGATGGCGACCGTTTTAGTACCAGAGGAATAAGTGCCGTGAAGGATAGGTATGGTACTTTTTTTTTTTAAATTTTCGGCTTTCTTTACAATTCCTGTCAGTTGTAATGGTGTACACATTCCTCTGAAAACGAACTACCATGTTTGATAAACAATTCAAACCCTGACGCATTGACCCCTAACCTATTTAGACTTGGTTTGACAATATTAGCTTGGTTGCTGCTAACCATGTAGCTAGCTCTGTTACTCACCACGTTAGCCAACAAACTAGCTGGATACTTTATTATTTTACTAGCGATTTTTTAGCTATCTTACGTTAGATATTCGATTTGTGTTTATTTAGAAGATACATACCGCCCGATGGAGAGAGAAAGCACAAGGGCACCTTAGGTGCGCGCACGAGCCTTTGATATCCTCCTCGATAAGTTTACGAGTAGGGTTCTTGTCAGCAGTAACGTTAGCGGTGTTATAACTATAGATAGTTAGTGACATCAGGATAGAAGAAGGAGCGGTTAGTTACCAGTATTTGGGTGACATTTGTTAGCTAGAGCTAGTTTTCAAAGTTGTCTTGCGGGGACAATTTACCAATGTCGGGTGAGTTAACGTTAGTGAAGTGGTAAACACGTCTGGGAAAGCTTGCTAGCTAAGTTAGCAGGTTTGAAAACACACATCTCTCGCTTTATGTTATCAGTGTTGACTGGGTAAAATGAAGCAGAAGCAAAGGAATGTCCTTGCTAGTAACTGCCCACCATATCTATTGTGGATTTTTTTTAAACTAAACAATGTATCACGATTGTCGATGGTTATAAAACCACAATTGCATTGCCATCACGAATGTCGATGGTCATAAAAAAACAATTGCATTGATTAAATGTTATATAAAAACAGTGGGAGTCAAAGGGGTACAATGTTGACAGACAGACACTCAGTGTGCCAGCCAGAAACTCCTTCAGTGGTAACAGCTACTTATTTAAATCATACACAGGGAGTCTTGCATGGTAAACAAACACCCGTTAGAACTTGGACCTGTGTAGTCAGGGTCGGCCTTGTCCTGTTTCTCCTCCTAAATATACTATAGATTGGTTCATGGAGAAGGGTAACAGTAGCTGGGACTGGCATCCTCTGATCCTCGAGTTTAGTTTCCCTTTTGATCTTCCTATCCACCTCTTTCTCCTTTCCCTTTCTATATCCATCTCTTCTCTTGCCTCTTTCTCTTTGTAAGGCTGCCTGTACACATACAAAGGGTGCTCTACCCTCCCAGCTCAGCCCCCCTTTGTTTTCCAGACTTAAGTCTCACTTTGGCCCCATTGGGGGGTGATGATGATGGAGCTGAGACTCTAAAACAGAAATCCCCAACCCCAGTAGTTTTCAAACGGTGCTACAGAAGTGCCTAACCCCCCAGGGTTATGCAAACTGTTTTAAAGGGTACATTAGAGGAAGGAAATCTGTAATGGCAGAAAGCCACATCTGATCACCATAGTCAACATTCAGGATATTGTCCTGTTTTAAAAAAAAATGTTTTTACAATAAGTACCCATGTTAGAGAGCTAACTGGTAAAATGCATGACCACAAGTTATTATAAAGACCAGAATGGGATGTGGGTTAAAAAGGTTTTAATACAATTGTTTTCACTAACAGGCATCTTGTAAAACAAAGGATCTCTTTATACGATTTGGGTAAGGCCTTTACTGAGAGGAGATTAGAGAAGTTTAAAGAGTTTTGTACAACTGCCTTACTCACTCAGTCTCTCTCTTCTCTTCCTCCCCAGATAAAGCCATGCCGTGGGACCGCCCAGTTTCTGAGCTCGCCATGGTGATCTGAAGCCCCAGTGTGGACGTGTCACATCCACACTCGCCTACCCACAGACACACACACGGACTGAGCCCCCCAGCAAGTGTGTGCGATGGACAGGTGTAAGCACGTGGGGCGGCTCAGGCTGGCCCCAGACCACTCCATCCTCAACCCCCAGAAGTGGCACTGCGTGGACTGCAACACCACAGAGTCGGTGTGGGCCTGCCTGGGCTGTGCCCATGTTGCGTGCGGCCGCTACATCGAGGAGCACGCCCTGCAGCACTTCCTGCAGCATCACCACCCGTTGGCCATAGAGGTCAACGAGCTCTATGTCTTCTGCTACCTATGTGACGACTACGTGCTCAACGACAACGCGACGGGAGACCTCAAGCTGCTGCGCTCCACGCTCAGCGCCATCCAGAGCCAGCGCTACGAGGTCACCACCCGCTCAGGACGCATCTTGAGATCGGCTAGCGCACCGCCCGACGCCCCCCAGCCCTGCGGCTCCAGCGAACTGCAGCTGAGGGACGAGGACCGCATGTTCACGGCGCTCTGGCACCGCCGCCGGGCACTGATGGGTCGAGTGTTCCACACCTGGTTCAGCCTGACAGAAGGGGGGAAGAGGAGGGAGGAGGAGGAGAGGCAGAGAGAGGAGGAGGAGAGGAGGAGGAAGGAGTTGAGAGAGAGGAGGAAGACGTTGAAGAGGCAGCTACAGGAAGCGTTGGAGAGTGCCCCACCCAGGAAGAGTCACCGCCTGAGGAGAGCCAGCCAGAGAGCTGCTGCTGCCGCTGCTGTCACCCCCTGCTCCACACGAACACGCACCCACAGCACCACTTACACACCCCAGACCCCCCTCGCCCCACAACCAAGAACCCAGAGCCCCGCCACTCACACCCCCAAGAGAATGGGCCGCCCCTCTAAAACCCCTGCGCCCAAACCCTCTCGCTACTCAACCCCCTCTTCTTCCACCAAAGGCAAACCCAGAGCCGCCTCTGCCCAAGCCCGGACTGCCCCTTACCCGGCCCCCCGCCGTGCCCCCCCCAAACAGGGCGACTCGCCCCTCAAACGGCGGCCCACTGTCACTCCGGGTGTCACGGGTCTGCGTAACCTAGGCAACACGTGCTACATGAACTCCATCCTGCAGGTGCTGAGCCACCTTCACATCTTCAGGGAGTGTTTCCTCCGGCTGGACCTGACGCAGGCCCTGGAGCTGCTGGCTTCGGCCGTTCACGGCCAGCTGGTGGTTCCCAGCCCCGGGGGCCCTGTGTCGTCCTTCCCGCTGGCTCAGAGGAGAGGCCCCCAGGTGGGTGCTGGGCTAAGCGGGGGTGCCTCCAGGGCCCGGAGCATGGAGCTGATTCAGCCCAAGGAGCCCAGCTCCAAGCACATCTCCCTGTGCCACGAGCTGCACACACTCTTCCAGGTGATGTGGTCGGGCAAGTGGGCGCTGGTGTCGCCCTTTGCCATGCTGCACTCAGTGTGGCAGCTGATCCCAGCCTTCCGGGGCTATGCCCAGCAGGATGCCCAGGAGTTCCTGTGTGAGCTGCTTGACAAGGTGCAGCACGAGCTGGAGAGCACAGGGACTCACACGCCGCCCGCTGGTGTGTCAACCGGACAGAGACATCTCATCAAGCAGGTGCTCAGCATAGTCAACACCATCTTCCACGGTCAGCTCCTCAGCCAGGTAAGAGAGAGAGGCACACACTCTCCCAAACACAGATATACACAGACTGATACACATTTTTATACTGATAAACACACACACTTCTGCTATTCACCAGTCTGGACATGGTTTAAAATGGATTGAAAAGGGATTAAAGGGCCTTTACATTTATTAGTAGTGATCTTACTGGAGGATTTGGATGGGAGCTTATACTGCACAATGTGTGTGACTGTTACCACATTTTTGTCTTGATAGTAATATAAAATAAATATATATAAAATACAATATGCCAAAATGATACAGTCTAAATGTGCTTGGCTCCAATCAAGAAATGGGGACATTTCAATGGCAGATCAACACATTCTGAACCTCCATCATTTTAATAGTTAATGGAAGGGTAAATCCATTTGAATTCATAAACTTTTCGACGGAACCCCTTTTGATTTGAACTAAACCTTCCATACTTGCCCATTGTAGAACGGCTCAGAAAGTGACTTTTTGGACCCGAATGCCAAAACACTCGAGATAAAAGTGCTCGAAGTTTACCCCTTTTGCATACCATACCAAGAGACATCCATGTCTTCATCAATGGAAAAGATAAATGGTTGAGATTTTACATTTTTGAATTTTAAAGTTTACAAAAAGCGTTGTCAAACTACTTTATAATTATTTGATTTTTGTTTTGTTATTGACATTTTTTAACCTCTACCGTTCAAAAGTTTGGGGTCACCTAGAAATGTATTTTGTTTTCCATGAAAACATACGTGAAATGAGTTGCAAAATGAATAGGAAATATAGTCAAGATGTTGACGAGGTTCAAAATAATGATTTTTTATTTAAATAATAATTGTCCTTCAAACTTTGCTTTCATCAAAGAATCCTCCATTTGTGGCAATTCTCCAAGATGTTAGCCAATCAGTCTATCCGTTTGTGTGATCCTTGAGATCAGAGATTTAATGACCCTGATCCTGTTTACAGAAGCAAATACTTTTTATGTGAAAGTGGGTGCTGTATATAACAACTATTATTTTTTAGATCTCAGTCTCTATTTTTACGAAATTTACTTGTACAAAGATTTAAGATTGAGAATGCCATTATTTTTTTCTATACCTTTCTGGAGTTGGAGCTCGCCGAGTCAGGAGTGTCTGTCTGCGCGCAGGCCTGCTACGCAAGCGCAAGTGTGCACTGAAGGCTAGGAGCGGAGAAGTGGTTATCGGATTGGAAAACCTGATGCGCTGTGGGGAAAATCTAGGTCTACAGGTCATTGCGCACCTGTGCTGAAAGACCTCTAAAAACCGTATTATGTATCTGTTACTGGGCCTGCTCTTTAGTCAATGCCATCCTGGATTAAATAGGCTGAATGATCAATGGGTGAGTGAATTATCTTCGCCTTATGCCCTACAATTTGCAAACACTCCGACGAGACCATGCCAATACCACCAGGAACTTGGTCTCTCTCTGCAATTACATTTGTACCACGCAACTGGACCTATACTTGATGGCATTCTTCCAAAATCAAAAACTATTGAATTACTTTTTTTCCTGTGTTTGTTTTATTCACAATGGTGCTGGCTCCACCAAGTCCTCACTCATTGGGCAATTGAGATATATTGTTATGCTTTTATTGTTGATTTCTGGTAATGTGTGACCAAACCCTGGGCCGGTAGATACCATGCAATCACCCTATGATTTTGAAAATAGAGCAGGTTTTGGCCTCTTGCATGTTTAATGTCAGAGGTCTATTTCCAGAAATAGACATGATTAGAATATGCAGACGTAATGGTTTTATCAGAAACTTGGCTAATGTAATCTGTGTCAAATAACTCAATTTCTATTGATGGGTACACAGTTTTTTAGAATGTCTCGGGTGAGTAAAGGGGTTAGAATTTATATGATATCCGAGTTTAACACCTCTGAAATTACCAAAGCCAAACATTTTTAAATGCTTGCGGTTAAAGTAAACATATATGAGGACTCCCACATCACTGTAGTCTGCTGCTACAGACCAGCATCGGGAGACGCACTTAACTCTCTTTCTGATGTCCTGCACAAGTTAAATGACTCAATTCATTATTTTGGGAGATTTGAACTGGGACATGCTTAGATCTGTATCGGACTCTTTTAAACAACTGTGTGACTCTGAATCTCGCTCAATTAATTAATGTGCCAACAAGACCGAATCCAAGAGCACCTAACAAATCCAAGCTATTGGACATTATGCTAATGAATACCCCTCACAAATACACATCAACTGGGATATTCTTTAATGATGTCAGTGATCACTGCAATTGCTTGTGTTAGAAATACAAAAATGACCCAAGCCAAACCCCGTTATATTTTTGAAGACATTTTAGACAGTTTGATGAGCAAGCATTCTTACATGATCTGTACCATAATATTGACAGAGTAAGTCTGATTCCCAATGTTGACACTGCCTGGGACTATTTTTATATGACATTTGTGTCGATGTGGGGTAAGCATTCCTCAGTGAAGAAATTTTGAATCAGTGGAGGGGACAATCCCTGGTTTTCAGATAACTTGGCAGAATTCATTAGAAAGATAAATATCTCTTGGGCTCAAGCTAGACATACAAATGCTCCTGTTGACTGTACCTCCTTCAGAGCGCTAAGAAACAAATGCACAGGATTGATCAGGAAGTCCAAATCAGATTACTATTTAAATGCTGTCACAGAGAACCTAAACAACCCTGCCAAGTTCTGGAAGCGAATCAAATCAGTGTCGTGTTGTAATGTATCCTCTGGCCTTCCTGACCATTTAATGATGGATTCCAATGAAGTGAAGGACAAAGCTGACTTTGTAGGGGTTTTTAACAATCACTTCATATCTGCTGGTTCAGTTTTTGATAATGGTGGGGCCCAGGCCTCTAATGTAAGCTCTGTTACTGTCAACTATGATATAGGCCCTCATGTGAACCATTCTTTTTTTTGCAACAGTATTTTTTTATTGGAATTTCACAATTTTCACCCATATTAAGAGATACAACAACAGAGACAAAGCAACAAAAAGAAAACAGCACTCACTTACACATACCTACGTGTGTGTGTATATATATATATATATATATACATACATGCGTACACCATTTTCCTCTTCCCGCTCAGTGCTTCTCTCACCCCATCCCCATCATTGCGTCTCTCAATACATACATTTTTTAACAAACTTACAAACAGAAATTAAACAAAAAAGCTCAGTTTAAACCAAGAAGTTAGGTTCCACACATGTAACGTACAGTGTAGTTCTGAAATACATAGATCCCCGCCATTCTAAGAGAATCCTTGCAGCATAATAGCTATGTGAACCATTTTAACTTTGAGCCTGTTTCTTATACAGACAACCTGGACCCCTACCTCTTAAAGATAGAAGCTGGTATTATCACTGAACCTGTTGCTCACATTTTCAACTTGAGTCTCTTGACCAATTCCATACCCAGCATTTGGAAATCAGCTTATGTCCTCCCACTGCTGAAGGGTGGAGATCCCTCAGATGCTAATAACTATCGTCCTATCTCCAAACTCCCTATCCTAGCCAAAGTCTATGAATCCCTAGTGAACCAGGGATTCATAGACGTCTTCATTGAAAATAACATACTGAGCGAGGTTCAGTCTGGCTTTAGATCGGGGCACAGTACCACAACTGCAGCTATGGCAGTGGTAAATGACATCATAAATGCACTTGATAAAAAGCAACATTGTGCTGCTCTGTTTGTGGATTTATCAAAGGCCTTTGATTCAGTTGACCATGAATTGTTGCTAGCTAAACTCAGAAACATTGGTCTCAGTGAAGGGGCAGTAAATTGGTTTAGGAACTATCTTTGACAGAACACAATGTGTATATACTGACAATCACAAGTCTAGCTTTCTTGATATTAGTAGAGCTGTGCCCCAGGGTTCCATTTTAGCTCCTGTGTTGTTCTCAATTTTTATTAATGATTTGGGAAATGGGATGCAACCAACAAAGTTACTTATGCAGATGACAGTCAGAGAAGGTTAGCATGGTCACATCTGGTGACTTATCCATAAAAAAAGTGTCATCTTACAAATACCTAGGTATTTGGTTGGATGACAAGTTGTCCTTTTAAAGTTCATGTGGATAATCTTGTGACAAAGCTTAACTTGAAATTGTTTTTTTATTTTTGTAATCAGGCTTGCTTCCCACTTATGCCTAGAAAAAAACTTGTTCAGGCCACTTTTCTCTCTGTAATTGATTATGGTGACTTGTTGTATATGCATGCAACCTCATCTGTCTTACCGAGACTGGACTCTGTATATCATGCGTCCTTGCGCTTTATTACAAATCCCAAGTCACTCACCTACTACCATTGCACATTGTACCACGTGGTAGGTTGGACCTCACTTTATATTGGCAGAAAGATACAGTTGTACAGTGGGGCAAAAAAGTATTTAGTCAGCCACCAATTGTGCAAGTTCTCCCACTTAAAAAGAGAGGCCTGTAATTTTCATCATAGGTACACTTCAACTATGACAGACAAAATGAGAGAAAAAAAATCCAGAAAATCACATTGTAGGATTTTTTATGAATTTATTAGCAAATTATGGTGGAAAATAAGTATTTGGTCAATAACAAAAGTTTCTCAATACTTTGTTATATACCCTTTATTGGCAATGACAGAGGTCAAACGTTTTCTGTAAGTCTTCACAAGGTTTTCACACACTGTTGCAAAGATTTTCTATGGGGTTGAGATCTGGCGACTGGCTAGGCCACTCCAGGACCTTGAAATGCTTCTTACGACGCCACTCCTTCATTGCCCAGGCGGTGTGTTTGGGATCATTGTCATGCTGAAAGACTCAGTCACGTTTCATCTTCAATGCCCTTGCTGATGGAAGGAGGTTTTCGCTCAAAATCTCATGATACATGGCCCCATTCATTCTTTCCTTTACATAGATCAGTCATCCTGGTCCCTTTGCAGAAAAACAGCCCCAAAGCATGATGTTTCCACCCCCATGCTTCACAGTAGGTGTGGTGTTCTTTGGATGCAACTCAGCATTCTTTGTCCTCCAAACACGACGAGTTGAGTTTTTACCAAAAAGTAATATTTTGGTTTCATCTGACCATATGACATTCTCCCAATCTTCTTCTGGATCATCCAAATGCTCTCTCACAAACTTCAGACGGGCCTGGACATGTACTGGCTTAAGCAGGGAGACACGTATGGCACTGCAGGATTTGAGTCCCTGGTGGTGTAGTGTGTTACTGATGGTAGGCTTTGTTACTTTGGTCCCAGCTCTCTGCAGGTCATTCACTAGGTCCCCCTGTGTGGTTCTGGGATTTTTGCTCACCGTTCTTGTGATCATTTTGACCCCACGGGGTGAGATCTTGTGTGGAGCCCCAGATCGAGGGAGATTATCAGTGGTTTTGTATGTCTTCTATTTCCTAATAATTGCTCCCACAGTTGATTTCTTCAAACCAAGCTGCTTACCTATTGCAAATTCAGTCTTCCCAGCCTGGTGCAGGTCTACAATTTTGTTTCTGGTGTCCTTTGACAGCTCTTTGGTCCTGGCCATAGTGGAGTTTGGAGTGTGACTGTTTGAGGTTGTGGACAGGTGTCTTTTATACTGATAACAAGTTCAAACAGGTGCCATTAATACAGGTAACGAGTGGAGGACAGAGGAGCCTCCTAAAGAAGAAGTTACAGGTCTGTGAGAGCCAGAAATCTTGCTTGTTTGTAGGGGACCAAATACTTATTTTCCACCATAATTTGCAAACAAATTCATTAAAAATCCTACAATGTGATTTTTCTGGATTTTTTTTCTCATTGTGTCTGTCATAGTTGAAGTGTACCTATGATGAAAATTACAGGCCTTCTCTCAAGTTGGATAACTTGCACAATTGGTGGCTGACTAAATACTTTTTTGCCCCACTGTATGTGTTCATCTACAAAGCCCTTTTGGGTAAACTCCCTCTTTACCTCTGTAGTATGGTCTCCTTCACCACCAATAGTTACCATACCCGGTCTGCTAGGTGGTTGCTACTTAAAGTCCCCAGGACATTCACAGTATTAGGCAAGACTGCCTTCTCTTCTTGTGCACCAGACATATGGAATAGTCTACAATCCATGCTTCATCTAGATATGTTAGTCCCACTGAATGAATTTAAAATATTGATGGGAGACTCTGTTGAGTGTAAATGCTTTTTTTTATGTTGTATGTTTTAATTATGTAATGTATTGATTGTTGCTGCCTTCTTGGCTAGGTCTCCTTTGAAAAATAGACTCTTGTGTCTCAATGGGCTTTTTCATGGTTAAATATATATATTTTTTAATACAGCCTTGCAGACCTTTGGCATTCTAGTTGTCAATGCGTTGAGGTAATCTGAAGAGATTTCACCCCATGCTTCCTGAAACACCTCCCACAAGTTGGATTGGCTTGATGGGCACTTCTTACGTACCATACGGTCAAGCTGCTCTCACAACAGCTCAAACGGGTTGAGAACTGGTGACTGTGCAACCACACCATTATTGACAGAATACCAGCTTTCTGCTTCTTCCCTAAATAGTTATTGCATAGTTTGAAGCTGTGCTTTGGGTCATTGTCTTGTTGTAGGAGGAAATTGGCTCCAATTAAGCGCCGTCCACAGGGTATGGCATGGCATTGTACAAATCTCCCACTTTACCACCACCAAAGCACCCCCAGACCATCACATTGCCTCCACCACGCTTGGCAGATGGCGTCAAGCACTCCTCAGCATCTTTTCATTTTTTCTACGTCTCACGAATGTTCTTTGTGATCCGAACACATCAAACCTAGATTCGTCTGTCCATAACACTTTTTTACAATCTTCCTCTGTCCAGTGTCTGTGTTCTTTTGCCCATCTTAATCTTTTATTTTTATTGGCCAGCCTAAGATATGGCTTTTTCTTTGCAATTCTGCCTAGAAGGCCAGCATCCCAGAATCGCCTCTTTGCTGCTGACGTTGATTGGTGTTTTGCGGGTACTATTTCAAAAGTTTGGGGTCACTTAGAAATGTCCTTGTTTTTGAACGAAAAGCAATTTTTTTGTCAATTAAAATAACATCAAATTGATTTAATGTTGTAAATGACTATTGTAGCTGGAAACGCCTGATTTTTAATGGAATATCTACATAGGCATACAGTGGCCCATTATCAGCAACCATCACTCCTGTGTTCCAATGGCACGTTGTGTTAGCTAATCCAAGTTTATCATTTTAAAATGCTAATTTATTAGAAAACCGGTTTGCAATTATGTTAGCACAGCTGAAAACTGTTGTTCTGATTAAAGAAGCAATAAAACTGTTCTTCTTTAGACTAGTTGAGTATCTGGAGCATCAGCATTTGTTGGTTCGATTACAGGCTCAAAATGGCCAGAAACAAAGACTTTCTTCTGAAACTCGTCAGTCTGTTCTTGTTCTGAGAAATGAAGGCTATTCCATGTGAGAAATTGCCAAGAAACTGGAGATCTCGTACAATGCTGTGTACTACTTCCGTCACAGAACAGCGCAAACTGGCTTTAACCAGAATAGAAAGAAGAGTGGGAGGCCCCGGTGCACAACTGAGCAAGAGGACAAGTACATGGAGTGTCTAGTTGGAGAAACAGACAAGTCCTCAACTGGCAGCTTTATTTAATAGTACCCGCACAACACCACTCAACATCAACAGTGGAGAAGCATCTGGGATGCTGGCCCTCAAGGTCATTTACAACATTAACAATGTCTACACTGTGTTTCTGATCAGTTTGATGTTATTTTAACCTGTCTAGGACACACACGTTCCGCTAATGGAACCATTTCTGAAATCAAATTGTCCAAATTGAAGCAACACTGATTGACAATACATTTCACATGCTGTTGTGCAAATGGAATAGACAACAGGTGGAAATTATAGGCAATTAGCAAGACACCCCCAATAAAGGAGTGGTTCTGCAGGTGGTGACCACAGACCACTTCTTAGTTCCTATGCTTCCTGGCTGATGTCACTTTTGAATGCTGGCGGTGCTTTCACTCTAGTGGTAGCATGAAACGGAGTCTACAACCCACACAAGTGGCTCAGGTAGTGCAGCTCATCCAGGATGGCACAACAATGCGAGCTGTGGCAAGAAGGTTTGCTGTGTCTGTCAGCGTAGTGTCCAGAGCATGGAGGCGCTACCAGGAGACAGGCAAGTACATCAGGAGACGTGGAGGAGGCCGTAGGAGGGCAACAACCCAGCAGCAGGACCGCTACCTCCGCCTTTGTGCAAGGAGGAGCACTGCCAGAGCCCTGCAAAATGACCTCCAGCAGGCCACAAATGTGCATGTGTCTGCTCAAACGGTCAGAAACAGACTCCATGAGGGTGGTATGAGGGCCCGACGTCCACAGGTGCTTACAGCCCAACGGCAGGACGTTTGGCATTTGCCAGAGAACACCAAGATTGGCAAATTCGCCACTGGCGCCCTGTGCTCTTCACAGATGAAAGCAGGTTCACACTGAGCACATGTGACAGACGTGACAGAGTCTGGAGACGCCGTGGAGAACATTCTGCTGCCTGCAACATCCTCCAGCATGACCGGTTTGGCAATGGGTCAGTCATGGTATGGGGTGGCATTTCTTTGGGGGGCCGCACAGCCCTCCATGTGCTCGCCAGAGGTAGCCTGACTGCCATTAGGTACCGAGATGAGATCCTCAGACCCCTTGTGAGACCATATACTGGTGCGGTTGACCCTGGGTTCCTCCTAATGCAAGACAATGCTAGACCTCATGTGGCTGGAGTGTGTCAGCAGTTCCTGCAAGAGGAAGGCATTGATGCTATGGACTGGTCCGCCCGTTCCCCAGACCTGAATCCAATTGAGCACATCTGGGACATCATGTCTCGCTCCATCCACCAACGCCACGTTGCACCACAGACTTTCCAGGAGTTGGCGGATGCTTTAGTCCAGGTCTGGGAGGAGATCCCTCAGGAGACAATCCGCCACCTCATCGGGAGCATGCCCAGGCGTTGTAGGGAGGTCACACCGGGGCCTCCCTGCCTACAGACAGAAACTAAAACAAGAGGCTCCCACGCTGAGGTCTGTCCAACGCTGGTCCGACCAAGCTGACTCCACACTCCAAGACTGCTTCCACCACGTGGACTGGGACATGTTTCGTATTGCATCAGACAACAACATTGACGAATACGCTGATTCGGTGTGCGAGTTCATTAGAACGTGCGTTGAAGATGTTGTTCCCATAGCAACGATTAAAACATTCCCTAACCAGAAACTGTGGATTGATGGCAGCATTTGCGTGAAACTGAAAGCGCGAACCACTGCTTTTAATCAGGGCAAGGTGTCTGGTAACATGACCGAATACAAACAGTGCAGCTATTCCCTCCGCAAGGCTATCAAACAAGCTAAGCGTCAGTACAGAGACAAAGTAGAATCTCAATTCAACGGCTCAGACACAAGAGGCATGTGGCAGGGTCTACAGTCAATCACGGACTACAGGAAGAAATCCAGCCCAGTCACGGACCAGGATGTCCTGCTCCCAGGCAGACTAAATAACTTTTTTGCCCGCTTTGAGGACAATACAGTGCCACTGACACGGCCTGCAACGAAAACATGCGGTCTCTCCTTCACTGCAGCCGAGGTGAGTAAGACATTTAAACGTGTTAACCCTCGCAAGGCTGCAGGCCCAGACGGCATCCCCAGCCGCGCCCTCAGAGCATGCGCAGACCAGCTGGCCGGTGTGTTTACGGACATATTCAATCAATCCCTATACCAGTCTGCTGTTCCCACATGCTTCAAGAGGGCCACCATTGTTCCTGTTCCCAAGAAAGCTAAGGTAACTGAGCTAAACGACTACCGCCCCGTAGCACTCACTTCCGTCATCATGAAGTGCTTTGAGAGACTAGTCAAGGACCATATCACCTCCACCCTACCTGACACCCTAGACCCACTCCAATTTGCTTACCGCCCAAATAGGTCCACAGACGATGCAATCTCAACCACACTGCACACCGCCCTAACCCATCTGGACAAGAGGAATACCTATGTGAGAATGCTGTTCATTGACTACAGCTCGGCATTCAACACCAAGTACCCTCCAAGCTCGTCATCAAGCTCGAGACCCTGGGTCTCGACCCCGCCCTGTGCAACTGGGTACTGGACTTCCTGACGGGCCGCCCCCAGGTGGTGAGGGTAGGCAACAACATCTCCTCCCCGCTGATCTTCAACACTGGGGCCCCACAAGGGTGCGTTCTGAGCCCTATCCTGTACTCCTGTATGGCCAAGGCCATAAAGATCATCAAGGACATCAACCACCCGAGCCACTGTCTGTTCACCCCGCTATCATCCAGAAGGCGAGGTCAGTACAGGTGCATCAAAGCTGGGACCGAGAGACTGAAAAACAGCTTCTATCTCAAGGCCATCAGACTGTTAAACAGCCACCACTAACATTGAGTGGCTGCTGCCAACACACTGACACTGACTCAACTCCAGCCACTTTAATAATGGGAATTGATGGGAAATGATGTAAATATATCTCTAGCCACTTTAAACAATGCTACCTTATATAATGTTACTTACCCTACATTATTCATCTCATATGCATACGTATATACTGTACTCTATATCATCGACTGTATCCATGTAATACATGTATCACTAGCCACTTTAACTATGCCACTTTGTTTACATACTCATACTCATCTTGCCTATGCTGCTCTGTACCATCACTCATTCATATATCCTTATGTACATATTCTTTATCCCCTTACACTGTGTACAAGACAGTAGTTTTGGAATTGTTAGTTAGATTACTTGTTGGTTATTACTGCATTGTCGGAACTAGAAGCACAAGCATTTCGCTACACTCGCATCAACATCTGCTAACCATGTGTATGTGACAAATAAAAATGTGATTTGATACAGGCACGTGGAGGCCACACACTACTGAGCCTCATTTTGACTTGTTTTAAGGACATTACATCAAAGTTGGATCAGCCTGTAGTGTGGTTTTCCACTTTAATTTTGAGTGTGACTCCAAATCCAGACCTCCATGGGTTGATAAATTTGATTTTCATTGATAATTTTGGTGTGATTTTGTTGTCAGCACATTAAACTATGTCAAGAAAAAAGTATTTAATAAGAATATTTCATTCATTCAGATCTAGGATGTGTTATTTTAGTGTTCCCTTTATTTTTTTGAGCAGTGTATTAGCATCTAGGACAGAGTAGCATGCAGTTCACTATGGGCACGCAATTCATCCAAAGTGAAAATGCTGCCCCCTATCCCTAACATGGACAAAATGTGTTTTTCTTTGAAAAACAAGGGAATTTCTACGTGGCCCCAAACTTTTGAACGGTAGTGTATATTTTTTAAGAAATTATCAAATAGTTTCACAACCCTGTTTGTAAGCATTTTAAATGATATCAAACTCAACCATTTATCTTTTCCAGTGATAAAGACATGGATGTCTCACCCTGTAGGGTGGGGTATGCAAAACTTTGAACACCTTTTATCTCCTGAATGTTTTCAGGTTCAAAAGTCCATTTCAGACCACTTCTTCCATGACCAAACATGTATGAAAAGGGATGCTGTCTAAAGTGATTGAATTCAAATCGATTTACCCGTAATAGAGTGAGTGTGACTGAACGTGTGCACTTTCTGCTTCGGTGTGTGAAAGAGAGGAGTGTCTTGAGTTCTCTGAGCATACCCACACCTGCTCTTTCCTAACAAGGGGGTGAGTGTGTGTGTGAGTGGGGGGGGGGGAGCAATGTTTCTAAAGCTGTGTATCTCAGACAATCCAGTTCCTGTGTGTGCTACTGCGTTAGTTAGCTCAGCTGCCCTTGGCTTGCCTTCACACAACTCTCTTTCATCCTCACTTTCTCCCTCCTCTCACTCTTTCACCTTCCAACTCTCACTTTCTCCCTCTCTCCCCCACCTCTTTCTCTCTCTTCTCTTCCCCCTCCATCAGGTGACGTGTCTAGCATGTGACCACCGCTCCAACACGGTGGAACCCTTCTGGGACCTATCGCTGGAGTTCCCCGAGCGTTACCACAGCAACAGCCGAGAGAGCGCAGCGCAGATCTCGTGCCAGCTGACGGAGATGCTGGCCAAGTTCACGGAGACCGAAGCCCTGGAGGGCAACATCTACGCCTGCGACCAGTGCAACAGTGAGTGACAGAGGCACACACAAACACACATTAATTCAATGGTAAGTTTGTTAGAGGTACAGTAATTTTGCCAAAGCAGTTCGTTTTCTCGATATTTCTGTCTGCATGTCAAACTACCATCCAGTGCTATAGTTAGACTAAGTGAGTATTCACATAGCCCTGTCCAGAGCATGTGGCCTTAGATGGAGCGGAGCATGCTAAATTTGACTGTAGCGAGTTTCCCAAAGGCTGGAGCGTCGGCCTTCTCGCCCACTCCAATTTCTCTCCAGTAGCGCTCACTTCACAAGCTCAGGGCATGCCCGGACCAGCATGCATTTGTAGTCTACTTGTGTGCTGCTTTATCCCCTTGCTTTAGTTACTGTTATCTAGTATGCTAAATATTTTCAGAAAGGAACTGATAAAACACACAGGTGAAAAATCAAGGTGCGTTACAAAGATGAGGAGCAAGAGAGGGAGTGCAGGGATATTGTGTCGACAACTAAAGAATCACTGTGGAATCTGAAAAGACAGGGATCCCGAAAGCATGAAGGTGTACTTAGTGCACTCGCTAACAGAAAATAACGAGTTTGGTAGCTAGCTATGTCATTGTAGCAAAGTATTTAAAAAAATGTTGATCTCTTAAACCCTATCTTATTAGCATAATACAAAAGTTCCCATAAAAATCTCAGTTTAAGCTAGATGTTTTTTTTGCATTGGATGCGTCTCCATCCACTGCATCTGCCTGTCTCATTTCCGCATCTGCGGTGAGAGGTGACAGAGCTAAAAGCGGTGTTTCTCACCATGAGATATCCCGAAAATTGGTCTTCACACAAAATCGGCTGAGCGTGTGAACGGTTTGGCGCTCAAACTATTACGACCCCTCTATGGACAGTTGACCCCTCTCACGAACATGATGTTGTTCTCCGTTTTGCTCTACGACCCCCACAAACGGCTTGGGACTCGTCTGAAGTCGGTATCTGCCAAATTCTGTCTGTAGCATCCAAACAGTTTTGCCTACACACTAATATGACCCTTCTGTGCGAAGGTGAGACTCTCACGAACAGGTTGGTTGTTTTGCTCTAGGACACCCACAGTTCTCACGACTCGTCTAAAGGTCCCCTGGTACCAGATGAAATAATGAGTGGAAGTATATACGGAGACTGTTTAGTGCCAAAAATAAGGTGTTAAATACATGTACAAAATAAACAAATGTTTGCTGATCTTTCTTATATCTCTCAGATATAGGACAGACACTTCAAAACAAACTTCCTTTAGATTTTTTTTGGGGGGAGGACTATTTGTTCCATGTAGTGAATCTGTTATTCAATGCGTTTGTATGGGCTAATAGCAGTAAGGCCAAAACATTCATTAGAAAGATGTATAAATTGTTTTGATACTTCAAGGGGTCTTAAAATTCCAAATCAAATAGCAAAATGATCCTTGGTATGTCACTTAAAACAGTTCCATATAGCTTAGTAGAACCCCCCCCCCCCCCCCGGCATAGACCGTGTTTAGAGCCAAAAATAATGGGTTAAATACACGTATAAAAAAAATATATAATAATAACAAATGTTTCCTGATCTTATATCTCTCAAATATAGGACAGACACTTCAGAACTAATTTAATTTAGATATTTTTAGGGAACTATCTGTTCCATAATGCATTTGTATGGGCTAATAGAATGAAGGCCCCCACCCCAAAATTTTTTTTAATCAAATTATATATTTTTGTTATAGTCCAATGGGTCTTAAAATTCCAAATCAAATAGCTAAATGCTCCTGTGACGCCCGGGGTTACCGTAGTAAAACCACCCGAACCTCACCTGGCTTAGACAGGGCTAAGACTCTGGGTTAAATGTTTAGTTCATTTCTGTTCTATTATCTATACAATCATTGGTTTCGGCTCAATAGGCCTGGCATATTCTCTTTCAAGGAGGTAAGCACTGCCCCATGAGCGATGAGCGGGATTTCAACACGCTCAACTCCTCACTACTCTGGTCCTGTCTAATGCTCACTCTTGTCTCTAGGTAAGCGGCGGAGGTTCTCCTCCAAGCCTGTCATCCTGACTGAAGCTCAGAAACAGCTGATGGTTCACAAACTGCCTCAGGTCCTGCGCCTGCACCTCAAACGCTTTAGGTACTGACCGCATTATGACCACACAATGACTACAACACACCCATGCACCTCAAACACTGCAGGTAACCATTGAGCACATAGCAATTGCTCAAGAACCATAACACAACCATGCATTTGAAACACCCTAGCTGTCTTATTTGGTGATTTGGTCTGTTGATGTGCTTGTGATTGGTCGTCAGGTGGTCTGGGAGAAACCACAGGGAGAAGATCGGGGTCCACGTCAGCTTTGACCAGCTCCTCAACATGGAGCCATACTGCTGCAGAGACCCCTCCCCCAAGGGCTCGCCATACTCCAGTCCGGCCCCCGCCGGCTCCCCGACCCCCAAACACTTCCTGTACGAACTGTCCGCTGTGGTGATGCATCATGGGAAGGGCTTTGGCTCTGGCCACTACACTGCCTACTGCTACAACAAAGAAGGAAGTAAGAACATCTCACGCACACGCAAAATACATTTTTATGTAAAAGATTACATATACAAAGGTGATACACAACCTTCTCTTGATACATTTTCTTGGAATAGACCTACATCTAATACCCTTTCTCTCTTCTCCTTTTCCCTCTGTCAGGGTTCTGGGTCCACTGTAATGACTCTAAGCTGAATGTGTGTTCTGTGGAGGAGGTGTGTGGTGCCCAGGCCTACATACTCTTCTACACGCAGCACTTCACTCAGGACAAAGACAGGCCGCTATAGGACCAGGACCCACTGAGCCCCGCCCCAAACCCTCCTCCTTTGTACCTCAGCAGTCCAGTGATGTGACATCATCCTTTGTGTTCATTTTATCTCCTCTGGGGGGGAGGAATGATCATTTTATCATTTATTTTTCTAAAAGACACAAAGGACAGTCTTTTTAAAATTTATTTTTGTCTTTGTGAATCTCTTGTACATGTTGTTTATATGGGTTTTAAAAGAAAAGGAAAACATGTTTGATAGTGTACAGGTTTATTTTATCAAGAGTATCAGCCAAGTTGTGCGTTGTATTATAGACACGCCTTTACAGGAGTAGAGCCAGACTTTGGCCAGGTGTGACTGTGTAATCTGTAGTTCAGATTTATTCAGGTGTCAACCTTCTGCTCTTCTGTGCTCTGTATGTTTTTCTTTTTCTCAAACGATTTGAATCAACTACGTTTCTCACAGCCCCTTTAGGCAGTTGACTAAGGGATGTCACAGTCAGTCAAATTCTCAACTGGAATGTAGACTGAAACAGATAATTCCCTCCATAAGTAGTCTTTAGAGTTTAACCCCTTTAGTTTCGCCAGGGGAAGCGAGATACCTCCCTCGCTCCTATTTTCTGATTCATATAGTCAATGAACTAAGCAGACCATACCCAGCTGCTAATGCATTGGTGCCTATGGGAGAGCCACCACTTAAGTGGACCGGAACGGTGATATTTAAAAAAAGAAAAGATAAACAGCCTGAGTGGGACATCTTAATTTATCCACCATCTTTGGTATCGCTCTCTGTAGTAAGTCCGGTCGGTCAGGAAATGGTTCATAATTGACTACTGACCTCACGCCAAAGCATCTCAGCTTCCCCAAAAACAATTACAGAACATTTGCAAGATATATTCTTTGATTGGTTTTGGAAAATCTATTTTATAACCAGTTTACAGCTGAATACTGCCCTCTGTCTTCAGTGGTGCTGGTGTTTTTAGGCCTGTTGCCGCCTAACTTTTGGTTGGTATCCCGGCAGCAGTCATAATTGTCATAAAAAAGTGCCCTTCGTTATCAGAACATATCTATTTTTGTAGTTCCTTTGCCAGAAGTGCATTTGGTATCAGTTCTTTGTAGCAGTCCTACCCAGGCCAGCATTTAGAATATTGATTGTATTTTTGTATACTCTGACATCGAGGATGTTTCACAAAAGTTATGTTTAAAAAAAAGCAGGGCCACTGACTGTTAGAGCTTTTGTAATTGATTCCTTCCCCCTCTAGTTGTTTGGAATCACCAGCAGGTCTGACCTGTGTGTGTGTGTGTGTGTGTGTATACCAGCATGTGTTCACACAATATAGTTGGCTCTGTATAAAATAGCCAGACTGGTGCAAGTAGATCCTTGCTGTGTGTTTGAAACTGTGTGTGAGAGATCTCCATGCTGGTACTAGCTTAACTGCTCTCAACCTAAATGCTGTTCATCTCTAGATTCACCTTTTGGGGAGAATTTAAAGCACATTTCCACCCGATGTATGTTGGCATTGTGCTCATACTGCCTCGGGTGTGTACACATTTATGGAAGTGATACTATGCAAATTCTTACCTCAATTTTTAGAGAATTACCTCATGAGAATATATTTTCATTTTTCTAAGAAAACACTAATTTGTGTACTTTTTTAAAATCCGCACCACTTAATTCAGTTAAGGTTGCTGTAGCCCTCACACAATCCCCTTTCACTTGACTATTTCTAAATAGGGTATACATAATGGTGGCTGCCTACTAGACTCAAGATTTGTATGTAATGACGAGACGCTCATGTCTCCCCCCTAACAATGGGAGTCGTCCAAAATAAGCCCATAGAAATGCTTTGGACAGAGTGAAATCTTTGCCTTTTCCTCTCTGATCGAATCTACTGGAGGCCTGCAAGGACAGTGGGCTCCCGAGTGGCATAAGATACTGCATTTCAGTGCTAGAGGCGTCACTACAGCCTGGTTCGAATCAGGCCGTGATTGGGCGGCGCACAATTGGCCCAGCATATCATATTTGTTCTTAACTGACTTGCCTAGTTAAACAAATTAAATATCGCCAATCAAGGATATCTTCCCAGTGAAGGAATACAGAGAATTTTTTTTATTTCAATAGTTTTCTTACAAAAACATTTCCAGGGAACTCAAAATGAAGCACTACATTTGAGTACATATAGTGGCAGCAGCCATTTCAAAGATATTTTACAAATCGCTTCTCCAGTATTTGTTTCTTAAGATGAGTGCAGAGTCCCCTCCCTGTATCATGAAGCCAAACATACAGCTGTAGATGCATGGTTGTCTAGTCATCATCGTTCCCACCAGGAACTCGAAAGGGGAAGAGTTGTGCAATCGAGTGACTAGTAACTGTCAGGACCCGATGACCAGAACACTGTAGGGTCAGGCTGAAAGACCGCAGTCTGAACCAGGAACTGTATAGCAGTAAGGGCCAGGAGTTTTTCCTGATCAGGTCACATGATTAGGAAACACTCCCTTCCCTATGCATACTTCGAGGGAGAAGGTACTTATTTTGGTAAGGAAAGGTTTGTTTCTTCACATTCTTACTGGGTCTAAATAATGGGTGTTCTAAGCAGTTGAACTGTAACAGTTTGAGATTCTATGGCAGTTCCGGCTTCAGAAGATTGCTGAGACACCACTGTGTCCACAGATCCCTCTAGCAAGGGGGAAAATGACGACTAAGCTTTGTGGTTACCAAAATAAAAGAGGGGAAAAAAGATTCAGCCGCTGCTACATAAGCTTGTCCCTACATGCTCGCTCTTAAGTAGCGGTAAAAATGCATTGTGGGGGTACCTTACAGCAGCGTTTTTCATAGCCCTTACTGGCTGCTCTCTGCCAAGGTGGAGAAATGGGAAGAGACCAAAGGAAAGTCCTGTATTTAGATGCTGTTTTTCTGTTGGAAGTGCAGGCAGACGGTTCAGTGTGTCTATTCTCTGTATTGGGGTGGAGGGGTTTGAATGAGGTTGGGTTCCGTATTCAATAGTCGTCCCCTCGGCTCACCACCTCCTTGCAGGTGGGCCTGAGCAGGATGGTGTGCTCGAACTGGGCGGTGTAGGAGCCCTTGGTGTCGCAGAGCGGGGGGTAGGGGTCCACGATGCCCAGGTCGCACAGGTTCTTCAGGGCCATCAGGTACTTGCTCTCCCCCAGCCGGTCTAGCCAGCGCCGGCAGAACGCCAGTGTGCCAAAGTTCTCGTTGATAACGTTCAACAGGTGCTTCGCCCGGGGGAGTCTGGGGGGAGGAAGGGGGAGAGAGAGGGGTAGAGAGAGGGTGGAATACACAGTCCAGTGTTCACACAGGCAACCAACTTACCTGATTGGGACGTGTCCCACATCAAAGTTTTTCATGTAATGAGAACACTCCATGTCATCATGGACCACGCCCTTCCCCGTGCTGCCAAATGTCTCGATGGCGTACACCTCTCCCTCCTGGTGGCGCAAAAGAGGGAATCAGTCAGAAAAAGGACACTTATTGGGGTAGGAGGACACTGCTGCAGTCAACCAAATACATGGGGGCAGGCAATCCTGTGATAGAAATTCCTTCATCGACGACACCAATTCAGGCATGCAGGTATTATGTTAATGGCTAATTGGATCTGGCTCGGTTCCTAAGCACACCATTAACTCAGCAGCATTACTCAGTCGCCCTCCCACAGCACACCATTAACTCAGCAGCATTACTCAGTCGCCCTCCCACAGCACACCATTAACTCAGCAGCATTACTCAGTCGCCCTCCCACAGCACACCATTAACTAAGCATCATTACTCGGTCAACCTCCCACAGCACACCATTAACTCATCAGCCCTTTCTAACCTCACCCCCCTATCTCCCTCCTTGCTCTTCAAATGCTCAGTAAGACAGATACACACCTCCATCCTGGTAGCTTCTCCTCCTTTGACAATGGGGACAGTCTTGCCGGCATGTATCCTGTACTGGCCAATTGAGTGGCCGTTCAGGTTTCTGATTGGCTTCACTGGAAATTAACATTTGTGAGGAATTATATTTGATCATAAATTACAACAAATTCAGTGTGTGTGAGATATATATATATATATATATATATATATATATATATATTCAGTAGCTCAGTACCTTGGTATGTTTTGCCGTCAATCTCCACCTCGTACGACTCCATCACTTCCTGAATTCTCTCTCCAACGTCACACAGACGCACGTCGATTCCAGCACACTGATGAAGCATGATTGAGAGACTGAACATCTGAACTACACTTACTTCAAATTATATCAAGTGGCCTCAGGAATGGATGGCGTGTGAATGGATGCCGGACCTTGATTCCAGTATTGGTGGCGTCTCTCACGGCCTCCAGCAGTTTGTCATACTTTGGGTTGAACGTGACGGTGAAGGCACAGTCAATGATCCGACCTGAAAACACAGTGGGAGTGAGCACAGCATCCTACATGGTCTGAGTGGTTAGTTATGTCTGTTTATGTGGCAAGTATGTTTTGATGTGTGTGTCAGCTGAACCGTGTGTGTACTGTGGCAAGGGTGTACCGTTGATGTGTGTTCCGAAGTCGATCTTGCAGACGTCGTCGTACTGCAGTACGGTGGGGTCTCCGGCGTTAGGGGTGTAGTGAGCCGCACAGTTGTTCAGAGAGCAGCCGGTGGGGAAGGCCAGGCCTGCATTCAGACCATTCTCCTTGATCAACTTCCTGGAACAGTTTTCCAACCGCTCACTTAAACACAGACACACGCACAGAGAAATGAGTTATACAGAAAGAGATAATATAAATTGATAAAGGGATGAAAGCGCAAGAACGGACGTATGCAAAATATGAAATGCAAAAGAGATGGAATGCAAGGGAAAAAGACTGACATATAGAAAGAATAGGAAGCAACATCTCAGCTGTGATGATGATGAAGGCTCACCAGATGTCGATCATGGTCATGCCAGGTTTGATGAAGCTGCGGACATGCTGGCGGACCTGTCTATGGGCCTCAGCAGCCTGTCTGAAGTCGCTCCACATTTCCTCGTTGGCCTTGTCCAGAACCCGCTTCTCTTCATTGGTGGTCCTCCATGCCGCGCTACGCCTGCACCAAGGGGAATCAGCAACAAGGTTAGCGGTCAGCACACACACACTTGTTCCCATCACTGTGCATGAAATTCACAAGGGGAATCAGCAATGAAGTTAAAAAACATTGTCATTGCACGACTACCTGGAGGATCAACAACAAGGTTAGTGCCCACGCATACATCTTACTTCCCCACCCAGCACAGTGACTGAGGGGGAATCAATGCAAGCATGGCTAGAGGATAAACCAAACAAATTATACTGAGGACGACAACAGTGTTTTGGGTGTTGCTAAAGCTGCAATATGTAACTTTTTCAGCGACCTGACCAAATTCACATAGAAAAGTGTGTTATAGATCTGTTGTTCTCATTGACCGCAAGACTAAGAAGCGGTAGATCTGTTCTATGTGCGATATTTCTATGCTTCCTGTTAAGTTTCATTTTTTACTTTCAGTTTTGTAAACCAGCTTCAAACAGCTGAAAAGACAATATTTTGGGGTATGAAAATATATTTTACAGCGGTTAAGATTGTACAATGATTCTCTACACTATACTTGGTTTTGTCACAAACTGAAATTAGGCAAACTATTAGAATTTTAGCAACCAGGAAATGGCAGAGTGATTTCTGCATAGCGCATCTTTAAGAGCCCTTTATGTCAATGAGTTTCACATCAGTGAAGAGATCCAAGGTGAAGAATCACCCTGTCACTTCTGTCTGATAACCACAATGACTGATGCAAGTATGCCAGGCAGCACTGTTTATTTCAGAACAAACTCAAACCTCCCTCCCCAGTTTGTGTTGAAGGTTGGACAGGTATAGCATGATGATCAGAGGAGTTGCCACTCTAGTATAACACAGTGTTGGGGAAATAAGAGTCTGGGCCCCGCTTCCACACTAGCCAAGTACAAACCACACACCAAGCCAAGAGTAGGTGTTTGTGAGATTGTGTGTATGAATCTTACCCATCCTGTAATGAGGGGTATTCACATTCCTGACCGATGGGGAAGACGCCACTTGGATACAAGTCACAGATGGGCACAGACGGAGGGTCAGTCTGAACTTTGGCTGTGAAAGACCGGAAGAAACAAACAGTCACATAACCGTTCATTACTAGTTAATAAACTATCTAGAAGGTTTGAGTTGGAATTCCAGAGGTGACAGAGCAATATTCAGGCAAAAGCCAAACATGCCCATTAGCCTGAGGGGGGAGGCACCCAGATGGCTGCAGGGTTATGGTTATGCTCCAGAGTGCAGCAGTAAGGCAGAGAGCCAGCCAGTCATATCCATCACTAGCTCATAGTCTACTCTCCCATTGCATCCTATACATGACCAGACAAAGTGAAAGCCATAATTCTCAAGTGTCAAATGAAATAAGACCAACTGACGTCCTTTCTTCTTTTTCTTCTTCTTCTTCTTTTTGCCTGCCGAGTTCTCCCCCTCGTCTCCATCTGAGAGAAAAGGGGAGGAATTTGAAGTAATTTAGTCATATTCAAAGGTCACAAGAGTTTATCAGCTCCCAGCAAGCCATGTATTGGTAGATGTGTATGTAGTTATGTGTGAGGTCATCTCTGCGCTGTGTCCACAGCCAGAGATGGGCCAAACATGTGGATGGTTGAGGGTGGTTAGGATTTGGGTCATGGGGCGCAACAACAGGACTGGACCCAGATCAGCTGCTCCGTGGCAGGGTGTGAGGAGCCATGGTTGGATCTCGGCCCATGTGGTTCTGGGTCTGCCTAGTACTAGGCTAAGGTTACTGTTACGGTCTCTTACCATCCTCCCCGTCTTCTTCTTTCTCTTTGTCCTCCAGAGCCTGCTTCTCCAGCTGTTGTGTCACGTCAGCCACTCCATTGCCCTCAGCCTCGGTGCCGGCTGCTGCAGTCATAAATTGCACAGAGACAGATACACATGGGCGAGCTCATCCTATACATCTTACTAAGCACGACATGGCAGCCGTGGTGACCACAGCTCCATCACAACAGAGAGCATCCAGGAGACCCGAGGGAGGGGAGGATGAGAGATGTGTTATGTGCGTGCAAGGGAAGGTACTGTCCAGTGGGGAAGTGATCCTTTTGGACTGTGGACAATGATCCCATTCCGCAAAGTGTATCCCTGAGGTTAGGGACTTGGCAGGAGAGGGGAGAGTATTAACATCTGTGTATAACCTTGGGGGCCAGCACACGCCCACGCAGCTAAGCCTGCTTTACTGATGTAAACACACACATTACAAGCTAAATGTTGTGTATGTCAATTTAAAGGGCAACTGTCTGACATCCATTAGAAAAATGCATGCGAGCTGTAGCTAGTTGAGCTTGTTACAAGAAGATGGGTTGCTCGAAATAGCACATGCTAAGGATGACGTTATGTCAGCAGTAAGTGTGCAGTGTTCAGTGAGCATGCTGTCTGAATCAAAACAGCATCTTGACATTTCATAGCTAGCTAGCAGGCAGCGGGACAATCATTGTGATCAATCATGCGTAACTAGTTAGTGTTAAATATATAAGTTATCATGAAACACAGTTACAACCTCAATCATCGAAGTATATGGAATCAAACTGTATTCTGGCGTTTACGTTATGTAAGAAAGTTAACTTTAACATAACAGCATTCCACCACACATTATGAAACATCAAAACTTGGCTTTGAACTTGCTAGCGACTTGTGGAACATGCCAGCAAAGGACTACGAACTGCGGCTAAGCTAGCAAGATATCTAGCCAGCTAACTAACAACTAAGTTTGCTTGTATGACTATTTCCGTCTGTTAACTGACATTTCGACATTGTGTTCGGATTGACAGAAGTATCGCCCCATGTTTAGCTATCGAGCTACGGGTGTGTTATGAGAGCGAGGGGTGTTTCATAAGGCCTGGCGCACGATTCACAAGGCACACTTTTCTCTAGGCACGCACGGCTCAGCGGTAACTGGCCTGTCTGTAACTCTTACCGGGGCCTGCCGACTTCTTCTTCTTCTTTTTCTTCTTCTTCTTGGCTGTCTCCTCGGAAGGGTCTACCTCCTCTTTCTCATCTGCATCTCCATTCAGGACCGTCTCTTCTTCGAGCTTCTGCTCGGTTACCTTCGCCTGGACGACATCCGCCATGATTGCAGGCGTTAGTGGAAAAGGAAGCGCGGTGGTTTGTGGGTAAGGTGAGTGAGAAACTTGCCGAATCAGCTGAGCGCGTGCTGTGCTTGCTGAATGCAAAGTTGCTGTAGGACTTAATTCATGGATCACCATCACAATTATCCTAAAATATGTATCCCCAGAGACAAAATATCATACACAGTGAACAGCCCTGATTCAACAAACCTGGTTAATGTGTTATAACCATATGTGAATGTATGTTGTACTCTACATCTTAATAACCTTTACTTTGTATTATTACGAATGAGAAAAATATTGGCCGCTAGATGGCAACATGTATTAATACTAGGTAACAAAGGATTTGGAGAAGGGCCCATATATTTCCATACACTTATTCCAGCAGCAGGAGCAATTTAATAATCATCAGTCACCACACAACAATAACTCTATTGCAACCAGCTTCCAAATTCTCTCAAGAATAGCCGACTCCACGCTCCCTGCCCTAGGCTCCTTCCAATGATCTGGGAAAGCCAGGTGAGGAAGCAGCAAATCCCCAGTAGTAGGCTTCCACCATTCAGGTCAGTTTCACCTTTAATCTGAAGTCTTCGGACATTAGGAGAGGAAGCCAGCTCAGCGTATTGACATGGTGCCTGCTGGTTGTTTAAGGATGCTAAGGCTAATTCAATGAAGACAGGAAGCTATGCCTGCCTGCTCCATGATTCTTTGGGCAGAGAGGGATGGAAGTACATCATTTTAAAATGATTGGACAGCTGGGTTGTTGGAGACACACACTACTGCTCTGTTTGGTCTCAATGTGGCTTTTGCAGTCTGAATATGGACATTTTTTGCTCTGCCCCTAATAATACCTCCTTCTGTACTTCCACACCAGGGGAAACCATCCTCATTAAGTATGTCAGACAGCCCTCTCTCTTTCTGTTCTCCAGCAGCCTGTCTAGCATGGACTGATTGGGTTTGTGTTTCACCGGGTGGCTGATACTGGGGCACACACTCACACAGGGACACAGAAGAAAGCTAGAGGGGCTGTTTGGTCTACCTCAGACAGACCAATGAGGTTTCAGTTTCACAAACACACACAAATTGTATAGGAAGTTAACCTGGGACTATTCACAACAGCTAAATGTTTTTAAATGTGTGAGAGACGTGTGTGTGTGTGTGTGTGTCTACGCCCTGGGTCTACATGTGGTACAGGGATCACCAGCTGTTCTAGGTCCGACATATTTGTGACTCCACAAAAGGTCAGGTAAACCTCACACTACCCTGACTTTAACCCCCTTCCCCCTGGGGTTAGGGTCAGTCTCAGGCAGCTGAGAGAGACAGGGAGAAAGAAAGAGACCGATATAAAAAGAGAGACACAGTCAGCTCCAGAATAGCATTTTATTTTACAAATGAAATGCAGGAGGGACAGAACTCACTTCAGGAAGTGGACATATGGGGGAGGGCTGGAAGGCAAGACAAGGCAGACACGGTGAGGGGGCAGACACCCTCGGACAAACACAAGTGGAATCATCTGTGCAGTCAATAAGCACATGCTGTCCTTCGATCATCACTCTAATTAATTGTAATCAATGATAGTAGCATTCCAGGACACTCCGTAAAACTGTCCCAAACCAATAGAGTTGGATCACATTCTAGTCAGTATTATGGAAACACAGATGCTGAGACCGGGATAGAGAATTTATTTGTATTTTTTTAAATGTAACCTTTAACTAGGCAAGTCAGTTAACAACAAATTCTTATTTACAATGACTGCTTACCGGGGAACAGTGGTTTAACTGCCTTCTTCAGGGGCAGAACGACAGATTTCTTACCTCGTCAGCTCAGGGATTCGATCCAGTAACCCAACGCTCTAACCACTAGGTTACCTGCTACCCCAGATACAGTGGTACAAACTCCATGGAAACATTTTCAGATGTACACAAGACAGAACCAAAACATTCTGACACAGCAGACCATTCAGATCTGAGATACATGTAGTAGATGGGGAGTTAGACACACGCCAAACAGATTTCATAGAGGGTGCAGTAGGGGTGGCATGAGGTAGTACAACACTTTCCCTCAATATTCACCCAGTTGTCGTCCCCTCATGGCCTCTTCATTGGGGCATCATTGATCCTGTATCCTGCATCAGATGAGCACTTGACGAGACCATTGGGGAAATAAGCACTGTGAATGTGTTTGGTTCATTAGTGGATGGGGATGAATTTCATTTCACAGCAATCCACTGCCTGACCATATTCATCTCTCAAATAAAAACACACAATATGTAAAAAATATTTCCAAATCTGGTAGGCTAGTCCATTTTACAAGGTCAACTATGTCCACCCTTCTCTCCGACGTCTCCGTCTGCTCATTGGTTGCTGTGGGTTGAGTGACAGATGTTTTAGCCAACACATCTTTGCAGTTATAGGGCCATTCCTAGTGAGGCGGGGAGTGTGTAGAAGTGCAGAATCAGAGAGACAGACCAGAAAAAAAACAATGGTCAATAAAATAGCTTTGCTCTGCTGTCTTTGAAATGTACCTCTCCTTCCCCTTTTACAGTGTGGTGTGTGACAGGAGTCATATAGGGAGTGATGTGGTAAAATGTATAATAATAATTTAGCTAATTAGGCTTTTTGACTCAGACATCAATATGCTAAACTGTTAGCCAATGTTGACATACCACGGAAAGGTACTGGTCAATAGTTAGAGACAATGTAATTGATGCTATAACCAAGTCTCTCTGCCTCCAATAGCTACAGGGGATCCTTAGGGTTAAACTGAAGACCTTGTGACGGTGAGGTCAGAGTTTGTTTTGTGGTTCTTGTACCTGAGTAGCACAGGAGAGTGGCCACAGGGGATTGTGGGTAAAGTATGGATACATGGATGGAGGAGTGTAACAGAAAGTGGTGTAGTGTAGTGCTCTTCTTAAAACTCACTCAGACGTCACATTCACACAATGCTCTCTCACCCAATCATGCACGCACACACACACAGATGAAGACATGACAGAGAGCCATGGATCCAAGGAAACGGACAGCCGCAGTAAATAACCCAGGAGTGGGTTCAGACATAAATACAGGAACCCTGGCTGTCTGTCCATAACTGTTCTGTTCAAAGCGCCGTAAAGCAGGAGGGTTTAGACTCTAGTTCTTCTCACATGACTGTCCATCATGCAGGGAACGCTTCTCTCCCTCATCCTCTTCTCCGCTGTCTCCAAACGTCTGCTCCTCCATGTTGGCGAAAGTGTGCGAACGTGCCGCCACCTGGGCGGCGAGGGCGGAATTAAAGCTGAGCGCCGCCGAGCCGTGTAGTTCCGTCAGCCTGTCCATCACCGTGATGGCGGGGATCCGGGGCTGCAATAGAAGGTCGGGTCCGTTTAGTCCTGCCCCCTGGTCCGGCAGCCCGTCATATTGGTAGAGTTGCGTCCCGCCCGGGACTGAACCTTCACCCTCCTCCCCCTTTACCTCCGCCTCACCACAGCAGAACTCTGTAAGTGCTTTTTCCTCTGCCTCTGTGAGGGGGCGCTCGTCCCCGACCCAGTCTTCCTCCTCCTCGTCGTTCAGCCTTTCCGATAGGTTGTTTCCCTCAACAACACCTGGTTTGGCCACACCCACAAGTGTCAGAGTGTCCAATGAGTCGGAGGGTGTCTGAGATGCTATAGAAGTTTCCGCGGAAACTATAGGCATCACCGCCGCTAGGAGACAAAATAAACACATCATTCAATGACCACATGAAATGAGAGACAGAGAACTAAAGGAGCGGCAGAGGCAGAGAGGTGCATTGTGGGTAGGCGGAGCGAGACCTTGGTCGTTGAAGAGCAGCTGTTTCCACTTCCTCCTCTCGCCCTCGGATGCCCGCTGGCCCAGCACAGCTTTGAGCTCCGATAGGACGCGCCGAGACTCCTCCCTCTCCCGCCGGTGGCGCTCTCGTTCCTCGGGAGACAGCATGTCAACTACCGACCCCGCCCACCCATTCTCATCCTCAGAGTCCGACACGTACGCTTCCAGCTCCTGGCCAATCAGAGGGCAGGAAAGACCCATTACACATAAAGACACACACTACAGGCACCTAGTTGAGTGTGTGTGTGTGTGTGTGTGTGTGTGTGTGTGTGTGTGTAGATCCATAGTGAGTGGTGAGGTTCAGTACCTGCTCCTCAGGCACGGGGTCCCTGTCCAGGATGAGGGTGTAGGTTGGGGCAGGGGTGCATGGCACAGGAGGGAGACACTGCTTTGGACCATCAGGAGTTCCTGAAAGAGAAAGGATGGATATAATGTATTACACACACACACTCAAATGGAGACACACCACTCTAGGCAATTATCTGTTTGCTTAAACTGTGTATCAGATCTCCTGAGTCAGTCAACCTGCTCACAAAGAGTAGACCTCTAAAACGTGCTGAAACAGTCTGTGGTGAAACTAGGCCATTGTTCCCTCCCTCCCATCCCTGCGAGGTCTGGTTCTTATCCTATATTTGAAGCAGCCACTTCCTCACTGACTCTGAATAGTCTCTGGGCTGTGCAGGGGGGAGTACTGACTAAAAATAACCCTTCCACTGTAACCATGGAAACCGGGGGGGGGGGGGGGGGGGCGTCCAGTATTCAGGCCCAATATCAGGGCCTGTCACCTCTCAACCGGTCAGCTGCGTTAACTGCCTAAGCCTAAAAAAGGTAGTGTGTGTGTGTGTTCTTCACCTGGGCAGGTGTTAGCTCTCCTCAGCATGCGCTCCACTTGGCCAACAGTGTCCTCCCAGCATCCGGCGCTGGCCTGCATGTGGGGCTGCAGGTGGCCGAGACGCTCCTGGAGGTCCTGGTAGCCCTCCACAGTCACCTCCACCGCCTCCTTCGTCACCATCAGCTTCTCCAGGTCATCCTCCAGGATAATAATCCTAGTGGGGGGAAGAGGTGGTGAGATGAGGGGAGGGGGGGATGGGGCGAGTGGGGTAAGGAAAGGGGGCTAAAGGCGTCCGCATGCTTCCCAGACGAAACAGCGACCACATTTTGTGACGCTTTAGTTCATTTCGGACGTCAGCACACAACATTTTTTCTCAAGGCAAGCCGAAGTCAGTAGCCGAAGTCTACGCCCCTTCGTAAGAGATTGGTCAACAATAGGGATTCTTCGATACAGTTTCTGTTGTCATTCAACGAGACATTCATTCATGGACATTTTTTCATTGAGAAATACTGCACCAAATATCTTAGTTAGATGTAAAATTGTGTGACTAAGATCTCCTCTGCAAAAACGACAAAATTAATGACAGATTTCTTGAGCTATCTTACATTCATGTAGACTATTTGAGGAAGTGTGTACTGGCTACGGCATCTCAAAATGGACAAACAATACTATTGCCGCTTTTTTTCACGTTTTTCAAGAGAAGGTCCTTTAAGGGAGTATGCAAGCACTCTCGTTCATTTCACCGAGCCGAGTTCGGCTATGCACCAGCCGAACTGAAGAATACTGACGCCTGTAGAGGGCTGAGGAGGGTATGGAGTAACAGGTGTTAGGGTTAGGAGGGCGAGGGTTGAGTAAGGGGTTAGGTTTGACTCACTCGTTGAGCAGGGCCCTGAGATGCAGCTGCAGGCTGCGTACAGACGTGTGCAGTGTGTTGAGCTCTCTGCATTTCTGCTGAGCGCGCCCCACCCTGTCCGAGCCCTGCGTCCGGCGCTGCGTCTCAAAGTACCGGTGGAACTCGTAGCTACGCTGCATGTCGCCCAGGCAACCGGCCAGGGCACCGTGGAGAGGCTGTGTCACCGTGGCAACAGAGCGGTGTATGGGCGGAGGAGGGGTTCCACCTTTGACCCAATCTTCCCTGGGCTCCTCCAGTCGTCGTGGTGACAGCAGCAGGGCCAATCGGCGGAAACATTCTGAGCTCTGCCCCACCCACAACTGGAACAGCACCTGCAGGACGGAAAATCCACAGGGACAAACAGAGTAGCTAACACCCTCACTCTGACAATGACCCTCATTTCACCTATTGACCTGATTCTAAATGATCTCTTCCTTCTATCTTTCTCATCATGTTTCTATTCTACTCTTTCTTTTACTATCTATATAAAAGCAAGTTCTCCATCCCAAATCTAACCCAATCTCATCTTCTTTCCTTCCTTCCATCTCTCTCCTTCCCTCTCGTGGTTCAGGTAGGTGGGTCTTACCTTGAGGGCAGGGAGGCTGTAGTCATCGGTGAGCTCCTGTGCCTCCTCGTCAGTCAGGTGCTCTGTCCCCAGGCCCATCCCCAGCTCCTTCAGAGGCACCGCAGACACGTAGTTGGTCACATTGTCGATCTCAGAGTTCAGGGGGTACGTGGGTACTAGTTAAGGAGCCATCAGCTCACAGATTGACACTCATATATTAAATGACGTGCCAATTGGTCAAACAGAATATATCCTCTAACACACATTCACTCAAGTGTAACACCAAAGGGTTACTGGTAGAAATCAACCTTTAGTGCTTGCACTGTTTAATTCCTGCATAAGTTGAGTCTGGCAATACCCCCTGTCTCTGAGTGTGTGTGTGAAGGATATGCTTTGAGCATGTGGCAGGTGGCTCGGCGGGAGGCTCTGAAGGCCGAGCGGAGCGCCCGGTACACCGCCTTCCGCAGGCCAATCAGCTGCTGCCCCCGTGGCCCCAGCCCCGCCCTACTAAAGGAGCTGGCCGCACTCACCCTGTCGAGCAGACTTGACAAGTGAAATGTGATACAACTGTGCAGACGTCCCAGAGAGGCAGGGAAGCACACGCAACACGACATGCTAACAACATGCTAATAACACGTTTATGACAGACAACAGGACAGGCTAACAACATATGACACGGTTATGACAAAATGCTATCACAAAACAAAGATGATAAATGATGAAGACATATAACGTGACAATACTGTCCTACCGACAATACTACAGACACTGAACAGTGAAACAGAGGGCAGGGCAGAGATAGGTAAAAAGTGGGCCCTTCAGGTAATGATAAACTAAGATAATAATAGATACTAGCCTAAGTGCTAATCTTATAGTTGGGGAGATGAAAGTGCTAGTGGGTGAAAGTGGACAGCAACGTTAAGGACAGAGTATGTAACTCACAGCAGGGTTAGCATGTACACTTACAATATGAGTAGGAAGGTGAGGATGCACACTCCCACTATGGATGAAGTAGATAGATAGATCAAATGGTCCACTTACAGGGTGAACCCTCGAGAGATGACCTCTGTCTCCTGTAGTAGTCTCAGGGACTTGCGGGCCAGGCTGGTCAGAGCCTTACTGTTCAGCGCCATGGTCTGCAGCTCGGAGGCCTGGGTGTGTGCTGCTCTCTGCATCCTCCCCTGTCTCCACAGCCCCGCCCCTCGCAGACCCACCCAGCCCATGACTGCAGCACACCATGGGATCACAGCCAGAGACCAGGCCCCGGCAGAGAGAGAGGACAGGCCTAGTAACACTGCAGCCAGGCCCACCAGCACTGCTATGTCCCTGAGAGAGAAGAGAAGAGGAGAAAGAGAAAGAAAGAAAAAAACAAGATAGAAGGAGATGGAATGTTAGCGTCTGCTGTGTGTACATGTAGATATTTATGTGTGTTTGTGACTATGTTAGGATCTGTGTTTGGGGCGTACCACTGCGAGGGTGAGGCGAGGAGGCGCGGGCAGGGCAGGGAGTTGTCTCGTCTGGGTGAGCCGGAGGGCGAGGCGCCCAGGGTGAGCAGGCTGGGGTCTAACAGCTCGATCAGCTCCACATCCTCCTGGAGCAACACATCCTGGTCCAGGATACACCGCACCGCATATTGGCCAAACACACAGTCCTATAGGGAGGGAGAGAGAGAGAGATGGCGGGAGGGAGAGGAAGAGGACACAGAGAGAAAGAATATAAGAACATGTGTCTTTGAGATGAAGTCACTTAAAGTTCTATGGTTAGTCCCATGATTTCCATGGTGACCCTTACCAGCTGCTGCTCCAGCATATGGGCCGAGGCAGCCTGGTGGAACGGGCTCCGCCTCCACAAGGCATCAGCCAATCTCCGTAGACGTCCTCCCTGCCAATAACACAGAGGAGGATGGGTCAGGCGGGGAAGAGACTGGAGCTAATAAGGGGGACAGAGTAGGCAACCAGGCATAATTCTGCAAATGAATAAGTCGCACATCCTTCATACGAACAGCAGACGACACAGCCTACTACACCTGTGAGAGCAAACTGGGGAATGGGCTCTGGCCATCAACCACAAATAATGCTCATAACAGACACACACAGAGGTCACATTCCTAAGAAACATTTTCTTCATTCCAGGGCATATCCCAGGAAACAGGCTCTTTAAGACACCAACAATGGGTGACTGATTGTGTGTGTGTGTGTCGACTTCCCCCCCTTAACACACTCCTATACACACAAACACCCTCCATTCCCCCTAGTTGATAGTCTGCCAGGCAACAATAGGAGATTCACTGTAAACAAACAAAGTAAACAGAATTATATTCTAATCACTAGCAAACTAACAGAGTATTAATAAGCATTCCAACTAAATTGTACAATTCGATATGCTGCTATTAACCAAATAATTCTCAAAAATGTCTCAATTAGAAATCCTGATCCCCTTCATTTAGCCATAATATAGTGTGAAGAGTGAGTGAATTAAAATGCCTACAGCGAGTCAGAATAGCTTATTTTCCTCACAGTATTTTCTATCCTTGGGGAAAGTAGCAGTACTATCCCATAGTCATTGGTACTATCAGTATCAGACAACATCACCACTAAGGAGGCATATTTCAGTCCCAAATGGCAGCCTATTCCCTATATATAGTGCGCTATTTTTGACCCAGGCCTGTAGGGATTCAGTGTTCCAGCCAGGCTACAGTTGCTCATGAATAAGTTTCCACTCGGTAAAGGTCTAGGATCAGCTCACCCTCTCCCAATCCTAACCTTAACCATTAGTGTGGAAAATGCTAAACTTAACCAAGATCAGCATCTACGGGCAACTTCACCCTTACTATTGATCCAGACTGGCCTGGGTGTCTTTTCTACCCTGACTTTCTGTTATTGGGAGTTTGGGACGGAGTGCGTTATTGGTCAGCAGGCTGCAGGGCTATTGATTATGGGTCTGAGTCTGAGCTGCAGGACCGGGTGTTCACGCCACACTGACCAACCACAGCAGGAATAGAACGTGGCATCTAAACCACCCCCCAGAGAGAGGGTAGTGTGTGTTAGTCGTGAAGGGGGAGGCCCATGTAGGCGTTTTCATTCTCTACTACTTACTCATCTTAATCTAATATCCCCCATCCAAACATTAAAGCAGGAGACAGAGACGGGCCACACAGAAAAAGCACACACACAGACAGCAGAATGCAAACACAGTGACACAAACAACCAAAACATCACTAGGAAGTACAGTTCATTTTCTGGTCCTGTCTTGCTCCTTCTCTTTAGTATTCCGCTGGCGTCATCCAGAGGAACATTCCCGAGTCTTTGTGCTCCCCGTCTGCCGTGTGAGAGAATGGAAAAAAAATACTCTGCAAAGACGTGTGAGAGAAACTCAGAGAGAGAGAGAGAGAGAGAGAGAGAGAGAAAGGGTAGGGGGAGTGAAAGAGGAAGAGAGACTGTGACATTATGTATGTGTTCTAAATCTTGAAGCCATATTGCCATAAAACAATCCTCAACGCTTGATCTTCTCTCCATCTCACTCTCTTATGACTCCAGGATTTGAAGGAGGAGACTAGGCAGGCTGGCAGTGAAGTTTTTTTATTGCCAATAAACTTCAACTAACCTCGTCCTGCCTTCTCTCTCTTCAGTTAGCGGTCTCGTCGTGACTTATGTGACATGACACATGCAAAAAGGCAATATATATATTCCCATTGGTAGAGTCAGAAGGAAATTGTGGCACAAAGAACCTTTATTCAGATGGCACACACTGACAGTTTCCCATATTTCTCATCCTCTTGCCTTAATAACCTAATTTGATGTCATACAATGCTCTGGTCTAGTGTGACATTTATTTCTGTAAAATAGCATCAATGTGGCCCCACGTGCCATCAAACATTTGGGAAATCCTATTTCATTCACAAATGTGGATGATTTTCAGGCCCAGTGTGTGCTAAACAGGCCCAGTGTGTGATAAAAAGGAGCAGATAACCAGTGTTGGCCTCGGACTGTCTGGAAATCAAATATACACCAGGCAATCGTCCATGTTAACAGGCGCGCACACACACACACACACCTCTATCTGGGCTATAGGAAGATGGACAAGGAATAACCATATCTTTGCCATTAACCCATAGGAATCCCCATCCTTGAAAATGGTTGGATGATGGCAATGCCCAATAACAACGTCCATGTTTAAACGGGTTATATCCATGATGAGTCCTCTATGAGAATAATTCCCAAACGCTCCTCCGAATAACAGGCTCTCAGAGAGGAAGCATGACGCGGACGGACGGAAAGTTCTTGGAGGAGGCTAATGTGACATAATTTCCTGTCCCTCACGGGAATAAATACAGAAACAGGAAAAGGAATGCACTCAGTCATGTGACCAGAACCCTGAAACATGAATGCATACAGCAGAATATTATTAGCAAAGAGCATATTACAGTACATATCAAGCCACTCACACCACAAAGTTTTATTTGATCTTTATTTAACTAGGCGAGTCATTTAAGAACAAATTCTTATTTTCAATGACGGCCTAACTGCCTTGTTCAGGGGCAGAACGACAGATTTGTACCTAGTCAGCTTGGGGATTTGAACTTGCAACCTTTCAGTTACTAGCCCAACGCTCTAACCACTAGGCTACCCTGCCACCCCACATACACAATGCACTCCAGGTATCAGTAATCTAATTAAGCCCCAATGAATGGGAATGAAAATATATATGAGAGAGCGAGAGACTCTTCCTTTTACAGAGTTTCCTAAACAGGACTAGGAATTCCCCTCAGCACTAATAGAGAAACTTGACCAAATAGACAGACCCTATCCCTGGAATAGGGGACAATAGTGTGTGTGTGTGTGTGTGTGTGGAACAGACAAATACCTTGCTCTGAATCTGTTGCTCTCTTTCCTCCATGATCCCTGTCTTGTCTGTCTGCCAGCCGTGTATGAATGTGAATGAGTTAGTGTGTGTAATATGTTTCATTGTTTGGAATCAATTGCAGATGTAATTACTTTCTGTCTGCCTGCATGAATGTACAGTGAGTTGGTCAAGCACACACTGAAAACACCCCAAGGCTATGGAATCATAGTGGGGGTTCATTATGTGGTAGCAGTGAGGGTTGTTTGAGTGTGTGTGTGTGTCTGTTTGTGGGGGGGGGGGGGGGGGGTCACTCACTGTGGGTTTGGACAAGCTGTCCTGGAGGGAGGTCGTAGTCACCTCTCCTCCTCCACATTCGTCCTCCTGAGACACTGTGGGACATGACTCAAAGTCTGTGTGTCCTAGATCATGCAGGTAGTGGAAGAGCGGAGAGTTCTGGAAAAAGAGAGAGGGGAGAGTGTGTAGAGAGATAGAGAGGGGGAAGAGAAAAAAAGAGGGTGAAAGGGCAGAAGGAGGATGGGGAGGAGAGATTTAGACAAATATCCGCTTTTTGTTCCTGTTCCAATTCTCTGTTACAGATTTCCCAATACACAGGAAGCTATTCTTAGAAGTGTCACAACCCAGCTGGCACTCCAAGTGGCAGGAAAAGCATCCCTGATCCGCAGTAGCATTACATTCCAATTACCGTCTGGAATCATACGCTCATTCTCCACCTTTTCTCCTATTCAACTTGCCATTCCATGCAGATTTCAGTCACGCTCTTTCACACTTGACTTCCATACATAAACACAGAGACCTTGATGCTGCGGGCACAACAGCCACTCAGATGACAAGCTAGAAAAGGAAATAATATATTATCTCTGCTCAAGTCGTGGTCGCCATGGGCAACTAATTGTATTACTGTGTGCAGCTGCTTGTTTTTTATTGATTAGCTAGGGTTTTGGGAAACATGGGACGAGTTAGCTAAGGGCTAAACTTATGCTGAACAAAGATATGTTAATGTTAAAAGCCTAGTAGAGAACACCCTATGCATGTGGACTACCCATCCCTAAACCTCCCCCTGGCCCTAAGCATCTTGCCTCTTTCAATACCCTTTTCTTAGACCTAAACTGCTCGAAAGTCCATTACTCCAATCCAGCGATGGAATTAAGCACAAACATAATAATCTAAAATCCTTGCATAAAAGAGTGCTCTACATGATTAAGTGTTAAAGCTCATCTTAAAGTGGGACTGGAAGTGTGTGTGTGTGTGTGTGTTGCCAGCAGGGATGCATCACAGGTCAGACTCCCACCTCACATCAGCAAAGTGGGCCTTTTGATCTCTACCTCTCCTCCGTTTGCCCCTAGGACAACGTACTGGCACTTGGCACTGGCATAACAACAATTTGCCCACAATTAAGAAAAAAATAACCAACATTATGAGCCAATTTCCAACCAGCTGCCGACGCTCCTCACCCGAAGGACGAGAGAAAACAAAACATCTCCGTGCTTCTACATCTGGAGAGCAAGCCATTTGCATACCTTGATAGATCCACCTATCAATACGTTATCATGATTACACACCCCGATCCAAGCATGACATGGTGGGCTAAAGTTACTCACTTGCATGATCGGACGGTATCGGCGACGTACATGTTGACACATCAGGCTGTCAGACGTTTCGAACAACTAACGTTATTCCCTTACTACGTCGCATAAAGCACCACACACTCTCCACGCCAGCTATGATGATGAAACAGCACACTGCCCCATGATAAGAAAAGCTACTTAGCAGTCAGGCAGGATTGGCTAGGCTACACGGCCAATTTAACTCGGATTTATGTCTCAGCTACGCATTACAGGGGTGTGTAAACGCCAATGGGTAAACGTTTCTCATGGCCATGCTAATAGGCTAGCTAACGTTAGCGAGCCAGCTACTCTGACAGTCTGGTCAACCACGCCAATTTCATCACGCAGAATGAATCAGAAAACCTATACAAACTCGGGCTTGACACACTGCACTACTTGTTAACGGAACATATGCGCCCGAATAAAAACACAAAACACAAACCTCAAATACCACATCTTCATCAAACTCCTCAGTCATTGCTCTCCGCCATCGATATCCAACCGTTACGCATTATGGGATTGTAGTCGTTTGTAAACGTCAAGAAGTGAAAATTTGAAGCAGTTACTAGCAATTTGCTAGTCCCTGTTAGCTGCGCAAAAACAAACTCCTCGGCAAAACAGCATTTCCCACAATCCAAATCGCCCAACGCTTCCCCGAGAACCTCGGTGTTCGAGCAGCAGAGACAGGATCCTCCAGTGGTCACGCCGGGCAATGCATCGTCCTCAGCCGGGAGCAAGGGAAGGAAACAGCGCCGTGGACGAAACACGAAACTCCAGAAAACTGGAAAAAGGGGGACTAGAGGAAACAGTTTATTCACGTTTCAGTCGGTGATATAAGCGACATTTTGTTTCTTTTTTTATGTTGTTTACCTGGTGTTCTTTGAGACTGACTGACAATGGCGCCCGAAAAAGAAAATCCACTAAATTCCGTACCATCCCATTGAAAGCAAGTTCACTCATGGAGTAAAGAAAGGAGCAAGTCGGGAGTCATGAGCGCAGGTTTGTTTCCTGGATGGCTAAGTAGTTACATTTAGTCGACAAAGCAGTTTATTTGAATGCGTTTGCAGTTAAGAGTTTTACAAAGCAAATCCATAAAAGCAAAAACGTATGTTACTTTTGCAGAAACATAGCTCAGCTTTTTCCAGGTTATTACATTGTAATGACTGTTTTTCACAATGATAACGTTACCTCTCTGAAGGCGTTGTGGCAAAGATGAGCAGTTTCCACCCGCTCATGATTTAGGTTCCCGAGGTTATTACATTGTAATGACTGTTTTTCATAATGATAACGTTACCGCTCCGAATGCGTAGTAGTGGCAAAGATGGGCAGTTTTCACCAGCTCATGATTTAGGGAGAACAGTCATTCTAGTTAGAATACTCCAACAAGAGTACATGCAACACAATTGATGCATCAGCCAAATGCGAAGAGAGAAAGAGAGCGTGTATGAGAGGGCAGATACATTCAGCTCCTTTGTGTAACATCTGCCCTCCTGTTTTGATGCAGTCAGATGCGCAATGGATTTTTTGTTGTTGTTACTTTCAAACATGGTTATATAACCTAAAGCAGCGATTGTCAACCACTTAACCGACGAATTTTCAATCCGTTGAGGCAAAGGGGATTTGGCACTGAAGTTTACAGATTTTTTCCATGAGTAAGTTAGCTAGAGGGTCATTCAGGCTTCATCCACATCCGCTCGGTGAATTCGCTTCTCTTGGTATCGCACTCGCCCGGCCAGTCAGTAGTCCTGATCCAGCCCAGTCGAGCAGAAAACGAGGCCATATCCTTTTGGGCATCTCATTATGGATAGTATATAGAGCGCACATCTTTCACAACAACTTCAAAACCAGTCAGTGCCATGAAATCGTTCAGGTCATACTCAGCAAATGATTAGATTTTTTTTAAACCAGAGTGAACAGACTAGGACGAGGAGGACGCATGCAGCAAGGTGACACGGGATTCTACTTGGGTTGGTGCCATTGAATCTGAGAGCACTCCACCAAAAATAAACAAGCCAGAAAACTCCAGTCATCACAATGGTTCTCTCACAATTCACGAAATGTAATCCATATAATTGTTGACATATATTTGACATTTGTATCTTAAAGCATAATTGAGAAAAAATGGATTGAAGTTGGAATATTTGTGACTTTTTATCCTTACCCAAAATATTTTTTCAACCTTATTCTTTAAGACTGTAGGTGCAACTTAGCAAAAGTTGGTGTCATTTGAAGCTTTACGGCTTTCTCTGTAATATTAGTAGTCTTTTCATTTCAATTACACCTTCCTTACATACAGTACCAATCAAAAGTCTGGACACACCTACTCATTCCAGGGTCTTTCTTCATTTTAACTATTTTCTACATTGTAAGAATAATAGTGAAGACATCAAAACTATGAAATAACACATATGGAATCATGTAGTAACCAAAAAAGTGTTAAACAAATCTAAATATATTTTATATTTGAGATTCTTCAAAGTAGCTACCCTTTGCCTTGATGACTGCTTTGCACACTCTTGGCATTCTCTCACATTCTCTCAGCCAGCTTCATGAGGTATCTGGAGTGCATTTTAATTAACAGGTGTGCCTTGTTAAAAGTTAATTTGTGGAATTTCTATCCTTCTTAACCTCTCTGGGATCGTTCGGGAGGATGCTAGCGTCCCACCTCGCCAACAGCCAGTGAAATTTTAGGGTGCCAAATTCAAAACAACAGAAATCTCATAATTACAATTCCTCAACCATACAAGTATTTTCCACCATTTTAAAGATACACTTCTCGTTAATCCAACCACAGTGTCCGATTTCAGAAAGGCTTTTCGGCGAAAGCAGAACATATCATTATGTTAGTCACAGAAAGCATTCAGCCATTTTCCAACCAAAGAGAGGTGTCACAAAAAGCAGAAATATAGATAAAATTAATCATTAACCTTTGACGATCTTCATCAGATGACACTCCCAGGACTCAATGTTACACAATACATGTATGTTTTGTTCAATCAAGTTCATATTTATATCCAAAAACCTCAGTTTACATTGGCGCCATGTTCAGAAATGCCTCCAAAACATCCGGAGAAATTGCAGAGAGCCACATAAAATAACAGAAATACTCATCATAAACTTTGATGAAAGATAAATGTTTTACATAGAATTAAAGATAAACTTGTTCTTAATGCAATCGCTGTGTCAGATTTCAAAAAAGCTTTACGACAAAAGCACAATATTCAATCATCTGAGAACAGCGTTCAGCCACAAATGCAAGCCATACAGTTACCCGCCAAATACCGCCTGGTACGGCAACTGCTCCGCCCACAACCGTAAGGCTCTCCAGAGGGTAGTGAGGTCTGCACAACGCATCACTGGGGGCAAACTACCTGCCCTCCAGGACACCTACACCACCCGATGTCACAGGAAGGCCATAAAGATCATCAAGGACAACAACCACCCGAGCCACTGCCTGTTCACCCCGCTATCATCCAAAAGGCGAGGTCAGTACAGGTGCATCAAAGCAGGGACCGAGAGACTGAAAAACAGCTTCTATCTCAAGGCCATCAGACTGTTAAACAGCCACCACTAACATTGAGTGGCAGCTGCCAACACACTGACTCAACTCCAGCCACTGTAATAATGGGAATTGATGGAAAATATATCACTAGCCACTTTAAACAATGCTACTTAATATAATGTTTACATACCCTACATTACTCATCTCATATATATATACTGTACTCGATACCATCTACTGCATCTTGCCTATGCCGTTCTGTACCATCACTCATTCATATATCTTTATGGTCATATTCTTTATCCCTTTACACTTGTGTGTATAAGGTAGTAGTTTTGGAATTGTTAGGTTAGATTACTCGTTGGTTATTACTGCATTGTCGGAACTAGAAGCACAAGCATTTTGCTACACTCGCATTAACATCTGCTAACCATGTGTATGTAACAAATAGATTTGATTTTGATTTGATTTTTGAATTGTGGAGTCAACAAAAGTCATAAATAGCATTATAAATCTTCATTTACCTTTGCTGATCTTCGTCGGAATGCACTCCTAGGACTCCCACTTCCACAAGAAAGGTTTGTTTTGTTCAATTATGTCCATATTTATGTCCAAATACCTCCGTTTTGTTTGCGCGTTTAGTTCACTACTCCAAAGGAGTTTTTGATATTTGATAAAAGACCAAGTCCATATTATGGCAATAACAGCTCAAATAAGCAAAGAGAAAAAACAGTCCATCATTACTTTAAGACAGGTCAATCCAGAAAATTTCAAGAACTTTGAAAGTTTCTTCAAGTGCAGTCGCTAAAACTATCAAGCGCTATGATGAAACTGCCTCTCATGAGGACCGCCACAGAAAATGAGGATGCAGAGTTACCTCTGCTGCAGAGGATAAGTTCATAAGAGTTAACTGCACCCCAGATTGCAGACCAAATAAATGCTTCACAGAGTTCAAGTAACAGACACATCTCAACATCAACCGTTCAGAGAAGACTGTGTGAATCAGGCCTTCATGGTCGAATTGCTGCAAAGAAACCACTACTAAAGGACACCGATAAGAAGAAGAGACTTGCTTGGGCAAAGAAACACGTGCAAATGAACATTAGACCGGTGGAAATTGGTCCTTTGGTCCAAATTTGAGATTTTTGGTTCCAACCGCCATGTTTTTGTGAGACGCAGAGTAGGTGAACGGATGATCTCCGCATGTGTGGTTCCCACCGTGAAGCATGGAGGAGGAGGTTTGATGGTGTTGGGGTTCTTTGTTGGTGACACTGTCAGTGATTAATTTAGAATTCAAGGCACACTTAACAAGCATGGTTACCACAGTATTCTGCAGCGATATGCCATCCCATCTGGTTTGCGCTTAATGGGACTATCATTTGTTGAGATGGTTTGGGATGAGTTGGACTGCAGAGTGAAGATAAAGCAGCCAACAAGTGCTCAGCATCTGTGGGAACTCCTTCAAGACTGTTGTAAAAGCGTTCCTTATGAAGCTGGTTGAGAGAATGCCAAGAGTGTGCAAAGCTGTCATCAAGGCAAAGGGTGGCTACTTTAAAGAATCTCAAATATAAAATATTTTTAGATTTGTTTAACACTTTTTTGGTTACTATGTGATTCCATATGTGTTATTTCATAGTTTTGATGTCTTCACTATTATTCTACATTGTATAAAATAGTAAAAATAAAGAACAACCTTTGATTGAGAAGGTGTGTCCAAACTTTTTACTGGTACTGTACATTTATAAATATAGAAAAATGAATGTATTTTTTGATTTGGCTAATTTTTAAATTTATTGTTGAACATAAAATGCTCTACCTGCATATCAAAGTTCCAGAATAGGACCTCTGCTACTTTTAGAATTATGATCCAATTTGTAAGTATTACCAATAGAGTGAATGTGAAAATGGATTCAAAATGGTCACCCTCTGTGATTTACTGGATGTGCAATGATACAAGTAAAGGGAGGGCTGCAATTGATTACATTGCCTACTATGCCAATTTCTCTGTATAAAATGGGCCATAAGTATAAAACTAGCAGAGAATATTATGTTGAAAAATGTGCCAAATCAAACATTTTATATTTTCAATATGAATGTTTATATTTTGCAATATTCATAAATGTATGTAAGAAATGTGTTCTTGAAATCAAATTACTATTCATGTCACAGAGCAAGCGGTAAAGCTTCATATGACACCAACTTTTACTTGGTAGCACCTACAGATGAAACACTATGGCTTCTTAAAGGAGGCCTGGGTGAGGACAACATGTCTTCAATTAATTATCTATCTATTATGTTTTAAGATAAAAAAAAATAGCAAGTATATGTCAATAAAACTTTGAGTGTCTCATATTCAATGCAGAGGTCTGTATTCATAATCCAGTTATCCATGTAGTGCAGGCTCAGCCTGCCACGGGCGTGTCTGGTGCCCGCTTAGGGACACATTCACACAGTAATTGCATTACCACCAAAGTGTTTTATTTGAGGGAGATGTGATGTCGCTTAGGTTATAGTTAGTTTTTTTTATTGTTCAGCTTTTCTCTACAGACAGAAGAGTCTACAGTTGACTGTTTTGGTCAGGCTCATGATAGGATATATGAGTACAGAAATCATTTGGTTCTTTCATTCCTCACTTTCTGACCACTTGCGCCCAACCTTACTTAGTGAGCTAAAAATCCCATTGACCTCTAGGGGTTGATTCTCTGACCCTTGCCCTGCCCTCTCTTACCCCCACCAGCTGTCTGTGTCCTGCTGCTGGCTGGTTGGTATGTGTCAATGAGGTGGTGGGGGGTTCAAGGGATATCCAGGGCAGTGCATGCATTACAGCAGGGCAGTGGAATGCGCTCTGTTTTGCTTTTTGCCTCCAGTTTGTGCCTTTAAACAGCCATAAAGGTTAAAGGGTCAATTCTTTATTTTCCTCCTGTGACGTGTGTTGTGTTTTCAGCAGCCCCCCTCCCCAGCATTGTCTAATGTCTACTCCTCACTCTTCCTCCTCCTCTAATTCTCTACAGGTGTGAAGAAGCCGCCAGTGGCTCCCAAACCCAAACTCGCCCCCTTGGTGAAGCTCTCGCCTCCTCCCATCGCCCCCAAACCCGATCTTCTCCTCTCCCAGCCTTCCCAATCCTCCCCCCTTCTTACCCAACCCTCCCCTGTCGTGCTAAAGAGAGCCAAACCTGTTGTGGCGCCCAAACCATGCCTCTCCAAACCCTCCACCCCAGCAGCCCCGGCTTCTCCCCCACCACCCAGACTCAGAGTACCCCAAACCCCTTCCCAGGAGTGCCGGGGGGCTGGGGACCACAGCCTCTCCTTCCTCAACTCCAGAAACGGGATCCTGTCGCAGCCCATCCTGCGCGACTCGGACTACATCATTCCTACGTGCTCCTGCGGACTCCAGGACTGCTCCCAATGCAAACGACTAGGGAATGGGAACGTTACAGAGGTCGGGAGCGATACGCTCGGCTCCTGGCAAAACGGGAATGCCACGGAAAGCACTGGAACCTTGGTAGCCAATCGGCCGTGTAAAACAGAGAACGGAGACAGTGAGAAGAGCGGAGGAGTGACCAACACCTTCCATCTCAGACTCAAGGACAAACCTCAGAGACAGGAGGGGCAGAGGGCTGGAGAGGGGAGCAGGGATGAGGAGAAGCTGCAGGGGAACAAAGAGGAGAGACAGAGGAACCAGAAAGGACAGGAGGGTCAGCAGTATCAGACTGGGTCAGGGGACCAGTCATGTAATGTTATTGAGGTGGCAGAGACACTTACACAGACTGAGACTAAAGCTTGTAATGCAGAACAGACATACACTGACAGCTGTAATGTAGACTGCAATGAGAGCAACACTATTCCCACTCCCCTCATCCTCCCACTAGAAGTCTCCCCCATTCGCACCCCCCCACAGACAACCCCCCCCATCTGCACCCCCTCTCAGACTGTTCCATCCACCCGCAGCCCCCCACAAGTTTTACCTACCACCCTCTCCCCCACCCAGATGGACAGTGAGCCTGACAGCACCCCCTCCCACGCAGAAAGCAGTACACAGTGTTCCAGAATACCCAGGTTACCCACTGACCTCTCAGTCCCTGCTGCCCCCAGTAAGCCCCTGCCCGTGCCGCTGCCACGCAAGCCCCGTAAGCTAGCCCTGGTAAGGCAGGACGGCCTGGAGGCCAGCACCCAGGAGGGAGAGACAAAGAACCGCTCACAGGGGGGAGAGGTGGGGGAGACTGAGGGGAGTGGGGGTAGATGTCTCACCTCAGAGAAGGAAGAACACACCCAGGGAGTGTATGACAGTCCCTCACCCCCCCAGGACCCTGAAGTTGAAGAGGAGCCTCACCCTGTGCCTCCACCTAGACAGAAGTCCCTCTCCCCCCGCCTCCACAGAGCCATCCACTGTCCCCTCAACCGAAACACCTCCCACTCTCTGGACTTGCTCTCTCAGCCTGAACTTAACACACTAACCTCAGAGAGAAGAGGAGGAGTGGATGAAGAGGAAAAGAAGGAAGAGGAAGTTGAGGACGGGTACGGAGACTTTGAGCGCTACCCCATCACCCGGAGCCTGCCCAAACAGATCAAGCTCAGCTGCCGCCCGCTCCCCGTCGGCATGACAATGAAGGCCAGCTCGGCGGAAGAGGGGGGGTCACCCAGGGCCCCACCCAGGAAGCCCCAGAGACACAGCATGCCAGCGGGTGCCCCCCCGTCCATCACCCCCCCTCCACCCCCTCCGCACCACGCCAACACCCCCATGAGGGAGCTGCCTGCCACCCCACAGGAGAAACCAGCTTGGCGCTTCCCAAGGCCCTTCTTCAGCAGGCAGAGTTCTTCCAGACACAGCAGCGGCGGCAGCAGCCGAGGGCCCCCCCTGGGGAAAGCAGCTCTGCTGGGGGGAAAACAGAGGGCACAGTCCTTCTCCTCGGCTGACCTGCTGGCCCGCGCCGACGGCACCAAGAGGAGCCTTTCCTTCCGGAAGCTTCTGGAGCTGCGGTTGTCTGTCAGGATGTTGCCACGGTTACTGGCCAGAAGCGGACAGTCTCTGGATTGTACCAGCGTGGAGCCGGGCGGGGGGACGGGGACGGTGGACCAGTCCGACGGCAACGTGGGGGTGTCTGGCAGGGATGGAGAGGGGTCGGTAGAGTATGAGAACGTTCCTCTGTATGAGGAGATACCGGAGTACATGAACCTGCCTTTCCTCAGCGCACGGCTGGGCTGGCCACTCACACACAGTCTGGACCCAAGCACACACAGACACAGTGACTCAGACGTCTATGAGGTGCAGGATCCATACGAGAGCCACTGCGACTTTAAGCGACCCCATTCCATTGACTATGAGAGGTACAGCATGTGTGTCACAGTGTGTGTGTTTGTGCGCGTGTGTGTGGTGTGTGTGTGCGACTGTGCGTGTGAGTGTGAATTCTTTCTTCCTCTGTCTACACACACAAAGGGTCTGGGTCAGGTTTCAACAGAGTGTGTGTCATTTTGTTGTCTGATTGCATCGTGCCTCTCGTGTGTCATGGGCGACTTAGGTTTCAACGAATCCAGAGTTACAGAGCTGATCGTAATCCTTTGATCATTAGTTGCCTACAGTAAATAACTTGGTTATTACACCATGCTAATTATTGTTACCGTAGTGTTAATGTACCACGACAGTCATAGATGTGTCACTTTTAATGAGCTTTAATGCTTCATGAATTCGATATCCTGGAAAGAGAGACTCGAGCAATTTACAGTAAATGTTTTGATTTTGAGCCTAGAACAATGCCATGGGTGTGTGTACTGTGTTTAGTGGTTTCTATTGTGTGTGTGTGTGTGTGTGTGTGTACTGTGTCACAGTGAGACAGAAAGTATTTTAGTATTTAGGCCAGTGTTTTTAGCACCGGTTGTGCTTGTGTGTGAGAGTTAGTTTTCACTTTGCAGTCTTGGTCCCACTTTGGTGCTAAACTATGCATTTAAATGGTGGTAAGACCATGTCAGGTACATTGTGTGTACTATACCCATTATTACATAGTACTTACAATGTAGACCAACATGCTGTGTTTGTGTGAGAGTTAGCATTAGCAGGCTGTGCTTGTACGAGTGTGAGAGTTAGCTTCAGTGTTAGCCCTCCAGGCTGTGAATAGAGCATTGATGCGCAACAGGTTGGGCCGTTTTCCTGTGGGTTATTTTCAGTGGCCAGGGCAGGAAATGTCTGAAAATCGCAGAAATGCCACACTGCACTCTGAACAGGGAAAACAAACTTCTAGCAACCACCAGCCTCTCTCTCTCCTTCTCCCTCCCTCCCACTCTCTGGCTCTCGCTTTCTCATCTCTTCTTGTTCCTCTCCCATATCTCTCCCGTTCCCTCTGTCTCTGCCATCTCTCTCCCATCTCTCTTTCAGTTTCTCGCTCTCTCTCCTATTCCCAGTAAACCGCTTTTCGATTGACTCAGCGTAATTTAATATTTTGCTACTGTATTGGACACAAAAATATTTGCGTGTGTGGATGGGTGAATGGACTGGACACGGTCCTTGCTAACAAGAGTCAGGCCTCCGAAACTCACTGTAATCACATCCTCATTCAAGTGTTCTTGTGTGTGTGTGTGTGTGTGTGTGTGTGTGTGTGTGTGTGTGTGTGTGTGTGTGTTTACCTCATATATCAAAAGGCAGTTGTGTGGGTGCAGTTGTGTGTGTGCAGTGCACGTGCATGCTCAGACCAGTATTTTGCTAAGCCACTCTGAGGCCATGAGATAAAGGCGGTCAGTCAGATTACAGGACAGGTAGAAAGACGGGCAGGTGAAGGGAAATATTAGACTCAAAAGAGTTCAGCAGTAAAGAGCAGTATGCAACAGTTCCACATATATCTAGCTGCCCAGATCTGGTACTCCAGTTGGATAATATTAGTGTTTATCGTTCACTGTGTGATTTTATGTGTTTCATCGTTTGAAAGATGCTTGCATTTGTGCGTGCTTGTGTGTGTGTGTGTGCGTGCGTGCTTGCATGCATGTGTGTATGTGTGTCGTGAATCTGTAGTGTTTCCCAAGCATCTGAGCCTGTTCCGTTTATGTAACTAGCCTCAGGCAGTAAACAAGAAGCACTCTGTGCCTGACCCAGTGTGCAGGAAGTCCTGTCTATGGAGGGAGAGAGGAAGAGAAAGAGAGAGTGAAAGAATGGGAGAAAAGAGAGAAAGATGGGGGGTAGGGAAGAGAAACAGGGTATAGAGGGAAAAAGGAGAGACAAGAGGAGGGGGAAAGAAGTAGTCAAAATAAAGTAGTCAAAATAAAGAGAGTGACAGTATCTTATGAGTCCTCCAGATTAGAAAGTAGATAGTACTTTGGGTTTGTTTGGTTCGAAATCCAGCGGTGATAATATCTCCTGGAAAGGCTGTGAAGCCAAGATGAAAACATTAGTGGCACAAACACATGTTGCTACTTGTGCCACTCAGCAGACAGACCTGTATCAGCTGACTGAAGAGCAGACTGGTGCCCTGCTGCCAGCAGACAGGCTGTCTGTGGAGTCTTCATGGAAACTATGTTTACCTGAGTACAGCTGTGGACAAAGTATTGACATCCGTGTTTCAGGCTGGTGATCATCTGAGTCCCATGGCTATAGAGACATTGTGCCCATTACTGTTTCCATAAAACGTTCAAAAGGCCATTCAGAAGTGTGTGTACGTGGTATGCTTGCATGGATATACTGTATGTGTAAGTGCACACACACTCTGGCTGATAACCATGAGGATAATACGGTGACCTTCCTGTTTTGCCTGCAGAGGCTGGCATGGATTGGACGATGCTCACTCTGAGGAGGAAGTCCACAGCTCTGACGAGGATGACAACAGCTCCACCTCCAGCAAGGAGCACCTGGAGCTATCAGAAGAAGACAGACAGGTAGCTATCTTTAATACACACACACATCCTTATGGGGTTGTTATTAACTGGGGATGGTCACACAATCTGCAACACTGGCTCAGGAGGACACGCTGGTACGCACACACACCCAGATAGACAGTGGATGTGGCGGCCTTGTCAATAAGGTTACGGTAGGGCTCTTTAGATGTGTTTGCTCTGGTAGGTCCTATGGCCATGCAGTGAGGCGTGAGTGATAACAGAGGGGATCTTACTGAGCCAGAGTAATGACAGTGATGACAGGTGGTATAACAGGAAGGATATTGGCAGGCATAACACGAGTGATAAGGACACCATCGGACAGGCGTCATGGAGCCAAAATGGGTGCTGGGCACAGGGCTCTATGAAGGAAAGAAAGGCAGGCGGGGATATCACACTGCCTGCGTGTGATGGAACTGGGGTCTCGGGGGTCAGACATAGAGGGTTTATCGGGCAGGAATAACTCTGAAACTCCTGTCTGACCCTATGCATGATACTCTGAAGCAGCGTTTCTTAAAGTATGGGGTCGCGTACCTGTCAATTGTGGGTCGCGACCTATTGCATTAATTACTGGAATTGATTTGGCCATGTTCAACTGCTCTCTCGGTTCAGTGCGCTCTCTGCTCAGTTTGGCAGCTGCGCGAGTGGGAGAGGTAGAGGGGGATGCCCGTGTACTTTGCAGTTTACCGGATCTTTTTTCTGCAGTTTTCTTGAAGCCACATGTTCTGACTGAGCTCAATCGTCATGAAATGGACTCATGCTAGCCACATGTTCTGACTGAGCTCAATCGTCATGAAATGGACTCATGCTAGCCACATGTTCTGACTGAGCGCAATCGTCATGAAATGGACTCATGCTAGCCACATGTTCTGACTGAGCTCAATCGTCATGAAATGGACTCATGCTAGCCACATGTTCTGACTGAGCTCAATCGTCCTGAAATGGACTCATGCTAGCCACATGTTCTGACTGAGCTCAATCGTCATGAACTGGACTCATGCTAGCCACATGTTCTGACTGAGCTCAATCGTCATGAAATGGACTCATGCTAGCCACATGTTCTGACTGAGCTCAATCGTCATGAACTGGACTCATGCTAGCCACATGTTCTGACTGAGCTCAATCGTCATGAAATGGACTCATGCTAGCCACATGTTCTGACTGAGCTCAATCGTCATGAAATGGACTCATGCTAGCCACATGTTCTGACTGAGCTCAATCGTCATGAACTGGACTCATGCTAGCCACATGTTCTGACTGAGCTCAATCGTCATGAAATGGACTCATGCTAGCCACATGTTCTGACTGAGCTCAATCGTCATGAAATGGACTCATGCTAGCCACATGTTCTGACTGAGCTCAATCGTCATGAAATGGACTCATGCTAGCCACATGTTCTGACTGAGCTCAATCGTCATGAAATGGACTCATGCTAGCCACATGTTCTGACTGAGCTCAATCGTCCTGAAATGGACTCATGCTAGCCACATGTTCTGACTGAGCTCAATCGTCATGAAATGGACTCATGCTAGCCACATGTTCTGACTGAGCTCAATCGTCATGAAATGGACTCATGCTAGCCACATGTTCTGACTGAGCTCAATCGTCATGAAATGGACTCATGCTAGCCACATGTTCTGACTGAGCTCAATCGTCATGAAATGGACTCATGCTAGCCACATGTTCTGACTGAGCTCAATCGTCATGAACTGGACTCATGCTAGCCACATGTTCTGACTGAGCTCAATCGTCATGAAATGGACTCATGCTAGCCACATGTTCTGACTGAGCTCAATCGTCATGAAATGGACTCATGCTAGCCACATGTTCTGACTGAGCTCAATCGTCATGAAACGCATATACAGCGATGACTTTGTCTCTTTCATACAAACTTTAAGAAATAACGAGGAGCACGCACACTGTGTTTTGTGTGGGGAAGTGTTTAGTAATGAGCCTCACAAAACTCACAAATGAATCAAATGACACGTCCTGACCAAACATCCACAGTATGACGGTAAACCCAGGGAGTTCTTTCAGAACAGAGCAGAATGCTTCAGGAAACAGTGCTTCGACAGTGGAAAAGCAAGTCAACTAACAAGGCATTGTTGTCATTTAATAACAGGTGATAATAAGCAGAAATAAGGGAGTACTATCTCTCATAGTAGTATATGTGAATTTATCTTTCAAACAATCCCCTGGCCTTGTAACGTTAACCAGCTAGTAGCTAATGTTAGCCAAAGCCTGCTAACTAGCTACTGAGAGTGCAACCCTAAGAAACAGTACAGATGAAGATGAAAAATGCAGGCCTACTGTACATTTTACTGTAGAAATGATTGTTGAAAACAAGTCTAGGTTGGAACTGTTGCTGTTACAAGTAATACTTTGTATTCTGAACTGGAATAAACTGTTTGAAGAAAGATTATTTTTGGGGGGCAAACACTCACAGTTCTGGGTTGCTCATCTGCAGCAGGAAGCGGTCTCCTGCCTGACTGAGAAAGCAGTAGATGTTCAGACCCAGTTTGGCACTACATACCTATGCAAGTCAGGGTTCTCAAGTACAGACACAGTGTTAATGCTGAGCATGACTTCAGTGTTGCACTGTCTAAAGCAGAGTCCAGAATAGACCTGCTTGTTGAAAACTTCAACCAGCCACACACCTCTCATTAGGACTGTGTGAGTGTATTTTCTGGTCTACATCTGTGTGATGTGATCAATCAGTTTATTCCAGTTCAGAATAAAAATATATGCATTTTTAACAGCAGCAGTTTCAACCTAGACTCTCTATCAACAATAATTTATACAGTAAGATGTACAGTAGGCTTGATTTTAAAAAAAATCTGTACTGTTGCGGAGGTTTGCACGATCAAAAAGCCTGTGTGTGTGTGTTCTGTTATACATCTGTGTGATGTGATCAATCTGTTTATTCCAGTTCAGAATCCAATAATTTATTGTATTTTAACCACAATAGTTCCAACCTAGACAGATATGTAAGAGTGTTTTTAATGGGGAAAAATAAACATGAAAATATTTATGGGTATTGTTATTTGTTATGGTCTATATTGCATTTTTCTTTGGCATAAGGGCAATGAAATGTACCGATATTTACGTATAGTTGCATATTTTCCTAAGCTTGGGTCCCAGGAAAACACTGGGTCCCAGGCTGAAAAAGTTTAAGAACCCCTGCTCTAAAATCCTGTGTTTGTAACAGACAAAAACACGAGCACACACACACACACACACACACACACACACACACACACACACAATTAGGAGCAGGAGGCCCCTTCAGTCACGCAAGGGCAAGGCCACTGTCCAAATTAAGACCACCCCATTTCCAGCCCAGGCCACTCACTATCAGACTGAAAGGGGGAGAGAGAGTGAGGGAGGGAGAGTGCAGAGGGGAGAGAAGAAAGCTGACGTGGATAGAGAGTAGTGAGGGAAAGAGACGTGTGAAACGGCACCTCTGCTTTCGGACATAATCTTTGTTGAGTGGACAGATTATTGTGCCTATGCATACTATAGCAGGACAGTCAGATGGTGGGCTGCAGTGACCTTGTAAGTGAACGTATGTCTGTTCCGTTTAGAATATGGTTAGCTAGCTTTTTACACTACATGGACTGAATGCTGTGCTTTTCTCTGTCTGTCTGTCTGTCTGTCTTTCTGTCTGTCGTTCCAGCAGGAGGATGAGGTGAAGAGGAAAAAGGTGGTGCATATCGCCCAGGAGATCATGAGCTCTGAGAAAGTGTGAGTACCCGAGACACACACACACACACGCAATCAATGACTTTATCATGAGAATATACCACAGAATCTTTCCTTTTTTTTTGCGCTGGCTGTCTTTTTTTGTCATATATAATGTTTTACACCCATCTCCTCTCCCTTCAGGTTTGTGGACGTCCTGAAGCTTCTTCACATAGTAAGTATCACTTAAGCCTCTGGGCTTTTGATGAGCACCATATCTGCATGTTATCTGTGTGTTCAATGGTGTTACTCAGCAAGCCTTCGACTAGCTGAGCCGTGTTGCCTTTCTCCCCAGCCCCTGAGGCAGTTGTCTCTGGTAGAACTGTTGTTGTTGTTGTTCCTGTTACACTTAGCAGGATCAGTGATAAACACTTAGACTCACATTTTCTAAATCATAAAGGAAGCTAAGGAGTCAAGCATGTGTTGCTAGTTTCAACTTTCAAGTGGTGGCTTTATAGAGTGGAAACATAGGCTAGAGTTGTTTCATTATATTTAACTACCGGCTAGCTAGCTCACTGCTCCTGCCTGGTGGGTGGAATAACGTCCATGCTCTGTGCCTGTTTGGGTGAAAAGTGGAGCATGTAACCGTGACGACAGAGCTGGGTGCTTTGATGTTGGTCTCAGGGGGAGGTGACAGGTGTGTGTGGGATCTCTGATGAGTGTTGTTAACTCACGGTGGTAGTGTTGTGGTGATTACTGTACTGGTCTGGTCTACTGGGCAGGGCTGGGCTATGTCAGGCTGAGGTGGTCAACTGTACCAGCCAGGTCAAACTGTCCTGGGCTCTTAAAAAGAATTTGATTTTGCAGCGGAGAATTGACTGTGTGTTGGATTTCAATATTTTATTTATTTAAAGGAAAAATGCTTTAAATGCTTTAATCCAGAACAAGGCAGTTAACCCACTGTTCCTAGGCCGTCATTGAAAATAAGCATTTGTTCCTTAACTGACTTGCCTAGTTAAATAAAGGTCAAATAAAAAAATAAACATTTGTCTCGCATAGCCTTGTCTCTAAAATCTCTCTAAACCCACAATTTGTCTAAGACGGCCACAGGGTCGACATTAGATTTCCTCTTGGGAGTGGCTTTCAGACTGCCCGAAAGGGGAATTGCAGGTACACACACACACACACACACACACACACACACACACACACACACACACACACTGCCTTAAACAGGACCCACTATGGGACTAATTTTGAATATGGGGCATGAGAGAGACGGAGATGGAAAGAGAGATGAAAGAGGGGGAGAGGGAGACTTAAAGAAAGAGGTCAAATCACATTCTTCAGTCTCCATGGCTGCCCCTGGCCACAGAACAGCTGCTTCCTGCAGTGAGTGAGTGGGTGGAAGACCCCCAGACATAGAAATGCCTCGGCTAATCCTGTGTGTGTGTGTGTGTGTGTGTGTGTGTGTGTGTGTGTGTGTTTTGGTTTCACACTTAAGACCTCCCTTATACCCTATAGGATGGTTCTCATTTGATATGTTGTGTACAATAATGTGTTGCATTATATTTTGACTTGACTTTTGACATGTTTTCTAGAGATACAGTTGAAGTCGGAAGTTTACATACACCTTAGCCAAATACAGTTAAACTCAGTTTTTCACAATTCCTGACATTTAATCCTAGTAAAAATTCCCTGTCTTAGGTCAGTTAGTCTCACCACTTTATTTTAAGAATGTGAAATGTCAGAATAATAGTAGAGATAATGATTTGTTTCAGCTTTTATTTCTTTCATCACATTCCCAGTGGGTCAGAAGTTTACATACACTCAGTTAGTATTTGGTAGCATTGCCTTTAAATTGTTTAACTTTAGTCAAACGTTTCGGGTAGCCTTCCACAAGCTTCCCACAATAAGTTGGGTGAATTTTGGCCCATTCCTCCTGACAGAGCTGGTGTAACTGAGTCAGTTTTGTAGGCCTCCTTGCACGTTTTTCCAGTTCCGCCCACAAATTTTCTATAGGATTGAGGTCAGGGCTTTGTGATGGCCACTCCGATACTTTGACTTTGTTGTCCTTAAGCCATTTTGCCACAACTTTGGAAGTATGCTTGGGGTCATTGTCCATTTGGAAGACCTATTTGCGACCAAGCTTTAACTTCCTGACTGAAGTCTTGAGATGTTGCTTCAATGTAACCACATCATTTTCCAACCTCATGATGCCATCCAGTTTATGAAGTGCACCAGTCCCTCCAGCAGCAAAGCACCCCCACAACATGATGCTGCCATCCCCGGGCTTCACAGTTGGGATGGGGTTCTTCAGCTTGCAAGCCTTCCCCTTTTTCCTCCAAACATAATGATGGTCAGTATGGCCAAACATTTATATTTTTGTTTCATCAGACCAGAGGACATTTCTCCCAAAATTACGATCTTTGTCCCCATGTGCAGTTGCAAACCGTAGTCGTCTTTTTTATGGCGTTTTGGAGCAGTGGCTTCTTACTTGCTGAGCAGCCTTTCAGGTTATGTCAATATAGGACTCGTTGTATTGTGGATATAGATACTTTTGTACCGGTTTCCTCCAGAATCTTCACAAGGTCCTTTGCTGTTGTTCTGGGTTTGATTTGCACTTTTCGCACCAAAGTACGTTCATCTCTAGGAGATGGAACTAGTTTCCTTCCTGAGCGGTATGACGGCTGCTTAGTCCCTTGGTGTTTGTACAGATGAACGTGGTACCTTCAGGCGTTTGGAAATTGCTCCCAAGGATGAACCAGACTTGTGGAGGTTTACACATTTTTTTCTAAGGTCTTGGCTGATTTCTTTTGATTTTCCCATGATGTCAAGCAAAGAGGCACTGAGTTTGAAGGTAGGCCTTGAAATACATCCACAGGTACACCTCCAATTGACTCAAATGATGTCAATTAGCCTATCAGAATCTTCTAAAGCCATGACATTATTTTCTGGTATTAACCAAGCTGTTTAAAGGCACAGTCAACTTAGTGTATGTAAACTTCTGACCCACTGGAATTGTGATGCAGTGAATTATAAGTGAAATAATCTGTCTGTAAACAATTGTTGGAAAAATTACTTGTCATGCACAAAGTAGATGTCCTAACCGACTTGACAAAACTATAATTTGTTAACAAGAAATTTGTTGTGTGGTTGAAAAACAAGTTTTAATGACTCCAACCTAACTGTATGTACACTTCCGACTTCAACTCTACATGTTTCGGTCCTTCACACTGCAGCTGTGTGTGTTTTATTGTGGGTGTGGGGCTGTGGTTGTGTGACAGTGTTCACCAGGACATTGGGACCATGCCCTGGTTGTCTCACCACTTCCTTCCACCTGGATGTGTGTGTTGGCTCACTGGGCAGTGTGAGAGTGCTGACTCAGTTGTGTGTGTGTATGATGCAGAGGGACGCATGTTTATGAGGTGATAACCAGGTGTTCCTGTGCTGTACTGTGTAACGTCTCTCTGCCCTGCAGCTGTGTGTTTGTGTTAATTAGTCTCCCACCACTCTGTTGTCGCTGTGTCAGTTCCCTTCATTCGTCTGTCGACATTAACCCCCTCGCTCCCTGCAGGATTTCCGGGACGCAGTTGCCAAGGCGACGCGTCAGAACGGCAAGCCGGTGGTTGAAGAGCGTATTCTAACCCAGATCCTCTACTACCTGCCTCAACTATACCAGCTCAACCGAGACCTGCTCCGGGAGCTAGAGGAGAGAGTGGCCCACTGGTACGCACCCTCACCATCATTATCAGCACCAGAGATACAAACCTCAACTGACCATGCCAAGCTGTGGACTGCTGAACTCAGACCACAATGACCATCTCCCTCCCTCCGCCTCTCTTCTCCCTGCCCCTCTCACCTCTCTCTCTGCTGTGTAGGGGGGACCACCAGAGGCTGGCAGACATCTTTGTTCAGAAGGGGCCGTACCTGAAGATGTACTCCACCTACATCCGTCAGTTTGACAACAACGTGGCTATGCTGGATGAACAGTGTAGGAAAAACCCTGGCTTCGCCGCTGTGGTCCGGGAGTTTGAGGTAAACAGCTGTGTGTGTGTGTGTCATAGGAAGATCCTATCCGCATAGTTGATGATAGAGTGGTAAAATACGTGGGTGTTTAGATGTAACAAGCCAGACATAGTCTGAAGACTACACTGGCGCCAAGGACGTGGAGCTAGATTTGAGTATGTATACTGCTAATACTGTATGCATATGTGTGTGACAATTCTCCTGTACTCTGTCCCAGATGAGTCCTAGATGTGCCAGCCTGGCTCTGAAACACTACCTGCTGAAACCTGTACAGAGAATCCCCCAGTATCAGCTTCTGCTCACAGGTACACACACATACACACAGATGGGGGGGGGGGTTTACTGGATATGCAGGGAGGGGGTGCTGTACTGAAGAGTCTATATCGGTCTGCTAATACAGGACTAGGAAAGGCCCAGTGCACTGTGATTTAATTTTTTTTACTTTATGTATTTGACTGTTTACCAACATTTGTAACTTGAGTCTGATAATTATCTGTACAAAACAGTTAGTATAATAATGATAATACTTCTGGAATATAAAAATACTTGCCTGATATACGTTTTCCAGTTTTTTAAAATACTTTGCAAATGCAACTTATTTCTATGTGAAAACTGAAATGGTCGATTCATTCCTTTTCTATTTTAGTAGACGTTCTTATCCAGAGCAACTTACAGTAGTGAGCTCATACATTTTCAATCGAACACGCAATCCTTGCAATGTAAGTGCCTTGCTCTACAAACTGAGCCACATCATCACCTCATCACAAACCACTTGATGTCTCAATGTACTCAATTACTGTATTGTCCATTGTTTTTCTTCATGCTGATAGAAAGTCTATAGGTACAAACCTAGATGACCAGCCTATGTACAATACAGTCATGTACATTTAGATTAAGTGGTTTGTAAGGATGGTAAATTAATACTGCATAGAAAGTGGTTGTTTTCCATATTATTTGATCAAGAAAACGTCAACTCACCAACATTACGACCAGGAATACGACTTTCCCGAAGCGGATCCTCTGTTTGGTCCACCACCCAGGACAATGGATCGGATCCCAGCCGGCGACCCAAAACAACGGCGCCGCAGAATGGTAGACGGGCACATCGCGCACCGCTCCCTAGTATACTACTCGCCAATGTCCAGTCTCTTGACAACAAGGTAGACAAAATTCGAGCAAGGGTTGCCTTCCAGGGAGACATCAGAGATTGTAACGTTCTTTGTTTCACTGAAACTTGGCTCACTCGGGATACGTTATCAGAGTCGGTACAGCCACCTGGCTTCTTCACGCATCGCACCGACAGAAACAAACATCTCTCTGGGGAGAAGAAGGGCGGGGGTGTATGCCTTATGATTAACGAGATGTGGTGTGATCATAACAACATACAGGAACTCGGAAGTCCTTTTGTTCACCTCACCTACAATTCCTCACAATCAAATGCCGACCGCATTATCTACCAAGAGAATTCTCTTCGGTCATAATCACAGTCGTGTTTATCCCACCCCAGGCAGACACATCGACGGCCCTGAAAGAACTTAATTTGACTCTATGTAAACTGGAAACCACATATCCTGAGGCTGCATTTATTGTAGCTGGGGATTTTAACAAGGCTAATCTGAAAACAAGACTCCCTAAATGTTATCAGCATATTGAATGTGCGACCCGGGCTGGTAAAACCCTGGATCATTGTTATTCTAACTTCCGCGACGCATATAAAGCCCTCCCCCGCACTCTTTTCGGAAAATCTGACCACGACTCCATTTTGTTGCTCCCCGCCTATAGACAGAAACAAAAGCAGAAAGTCTCAGGTCTGTTCAACGCTGGTCCGACCAAACGGATTCCACGCTTCAAGATTGCTACGATCACGTGGACTGGGATATGTTCCACATAGCGTTGGACAATAACATTGATGAATAAGCTGATTCGGTGAGCGAGTTTATTAGCAAGTGCATTGGTGATGTTGTACCAACAGCGTCTACTATTAAAACATTCCCCAACCAGAAACCTTGGATTGATGGCAGCATTCGCGCAAAACTGAACGTGTTAACCACTGCTTTTAATCAGGGAAAGGTGATCGGAAAACACGACCGAATACAAACAATGTAGCTATTCCCTCCGCAAGGCAATCAAACAAGCTAAGTGTCAGTATAGAGACAAGGTACAGTCGTGGCCAAAAGCTTTCGAGAATGACGCAAATATTAATTTCCACAAAGTTTGCTGCTCAGTGTCTTTAGATTGTTTTGTCAGATGTTACTGTGGAATACTGAAGTATAATTGCAAGCATTTCATAAGTGTCAAAGGCTTTTATTGACAATTACATGAAGTTGATGCAAAGAGTCAATATTTGGGGAGTTTCCTGGACATGGACCCAAAATATAGAGTTTGTCAGAATTTGTGGGTTTTTGTTTGTCCACCCGCCTCTTGAGGATTGATCACAAGTTCTCAATGGGATTAAGGTCTGGGGAGTTTCCTGGCCATGGACCCAAAATATCGATGTTTTGTTCCCCGAGCCACTTAGTTATCACTTTTGCCTTATGGCAAGGTGCTCCATCATGCTGGAAAAGGCATTGTTCGTCACCAAACTGTTCCTGGATGGTTGGGAGAAGATCTGGGGGATTCTCTCTCGGAGGATGTGTTGGTGCCATTCTTTATTCATGGCTGTGTTCTTAGGCAAAATTGTGAGTGAGCCCACTCCTTTGGCTGAGAAGCAACCCCACACATGAATGATCTCAGGATGCTTTACTGTTGGCATGACATAGGACTGATGGTAGCGCTCACCTTGTCTTCTCTGGACAAGCTTTTTTCCGGGTTCCCCAAACAATCGGAAAGGGGATTCATCAGAGAAAATGACTTTACCCCAGTCCTCAGCAGTCCAATCCCTGTACATTTTGCAGAATATAAGTCTGTCCCTGATGTTATTCAGTGGCTTCTTTGCTGCACTTCTTGACACCAGGTCATCCTCCAAAAGTCTTCGCCTCACTGTGCATGCAGATGCACTCACACCTGCCTGCTGCCATTCCTGAGCAAGCTCTGTACTGGTGGTGCCCCGATCCCGCAGCTGAATCAACTTAAGGAGATGGTCCTTGCGCTTGGTGGACTTTCTTGGGCGCCCTGAAGCCTTCTTCACAACAATTGAACCGCTCTCCTTGAAGTTCTTGATGATCCGATAAATCGTTTATTTAGGTGCAATCTTACTGGCAGCAATATCCTTGCCTGTTAAGCCCTTTTTGTGCAAAGCAATGATGACGGCACGTGTTTCCTTGCAGGTAACCATGGTTGACAGAGGAAGAAAAATTATTCCAAGCACCAGCCTCCTTTTGAAGCTTCCAGTCTGTTATTCAAACTCAATCAGCATGACAGAGTGATCTCCAACCTTGTCCTCGTCAACACCCACACCTGTGTTAACAAGAGAATCACTGACATGCTGCCAGCTGGTCCTTTTGTGGCAGGGCTGAAATTCAGTGGAAATGTTTTTGGGGGGATTCAGTTCATTTGCATGGCAAGGAGGGACTTTGCAATTAACTGCAATTCATCTGATCACTCTTCATAACATTCTTGAGTATATGCAAATTGCCATCATACAAACTGTGGCAGCAGATTTTGTGAAAATTTATATTTGTGTCATTCTCAAAACTTTTGGCCACGACTGTAGAGTCGCAATTCAACGGCTCAGACACGAGAGGTATGTGGAAGGGCCTACAGTCAATCACAGACTACAAAAGGAAAACCAGCCCCGTCGCGGACCACGGTGTCTTTCTCCCAGGCAAACAAAACAATTTCTTGGCTCGCTTTGACGACAACACATTGCCACTGACATGGCCCGCTACCAAAACCTGCGGGCTCTCCTTCACTGCAGCCAACGTGAGTAAAACATTTAAACGTGTTTAAACGTGTTAACCCTCGCACGGCTGCCGGCCCAGACGGCATACCCGGCTGCGTCCTCAGAGCAGGCGAAGACCAGCTGGCTGGTGTGTTTACGGACATATTTAATCAATCCTTATCCCAGTCTGCTGTTCCCACATGCTTCAAGAGGGCCACCATTGTTCCTGTTCCCAAGAAAGCGAAGGTAACTGAGCTAAATGATTATCGCCCCGTAGCACTCACTTCCGTCATCATGAAGTGCTTTGAGAGACTAGTCAAGGACCATATCACCTCCACCCTAACTGACACCCTAGACCCACTCCAATTTGCTTACCGCCCCAATAGGTCCACAGACAACGCAATTGCAACCACACTACACACTGCCCTAACCCATCTGGACAAGTGGAATACCTATGTAAGAATGCTGTTCATCGACTACAGCTCAGCATTTAACTCCATAGTACCCTCCAAACTCAGACCCTGGGTCTCGACCCCACCCTGTGCAACTGGGTCCTGGACTTCCTGACGGGCCACCCCCAGGTGTTGAGGGTAGGTAACATCTCCACCCTGCTGATCCTCAACACTGGGGCCCCACAAGGGTGCGTTCTCAGCCCTCTCCTGTACTCCCTCTTCACCCATGACTGTGTGGCCATGCACGCCTCAAACTCAATCATCAAGTTTGCAGACGACACTACAGTGGTAGGCTTGATTACCAACAACGACGAGACGGCCTACAGGGAGGAGGTGAGGGACCTCGGAGTGTGATGTCAGGACAATAACCTCACAGTCAATGTCAACAAAACAAAGGAGATGATCGTGGACTTCAGGGAACAGCAGAGGCAGCAGCCCCCTATCCACATCAACGGGACAGTAGTGGAGAAGGTGGAAAGTTTTAAGTTCCTCGGCGTACGTATCACGGACAAACTGAAATGGTCCACCCACACAGACAGCGTGGTGAAGAAGGCGCAGCAGCGCCTCTTCAACCTCAGGAGGCTGAAGAAATTCAGCTTGTTACCTAAAACACTCACAAACTTTTACAGATGCACAATCGAGAGCATCCCGTCGGGCTGTATCACCGCCTGGTATGGCAACTGCTCCACCCATAACCGTAAGGCTCTCCACAGGGTAGTGAGGTCTGCACAACGCATCACCGGGGGCAAACTACCTGCCCACCAGGACACCTACACCACCCGATGTCACAGGAAGGCCATAAAGATCATCAAGGACAACAACCACCCGAGCCACTGCCTGTCCGCCCCGCTATCATCCAGAAGGCAAGGTCAGTACAGGTTCATCAAAGCGGGGACCGAGAGACTGAAAAACAGCTTCTATCTCAAGGCCATCAGACTGTTAAACAGCCATCACTAACATTGAGTAGCTGCTGCCAACATACAGAATCATCTCTAGCCACTGTAATAATGAAAAAATGTATGTAATTAATGTATCACTAGCCACTTTAAACAATGCTACTTTATATAATGTTTACATACCCTACATTACTCATCTCATATGTATATACTGTACTCTGTACCATCTACTGCATCTTGCCTATGCCGTTCAGCCGTCGCTCTTTCATATATTTTTATGTACATATTCTTATTCATTCCTTTACACTTGTGTGTGTATAAGGTAGTTGTGAAATTGTTAGGTTAGATTACTTGTTAGATATTACTGCATGGTCGGAACTAGGAGCACAAGCATTACGCTACACTTGCATTAACATCTGCTAACCATGTGTATGTGACAAATAACATTTGATTTGATGTGGAGGTTTTGTGTCTTTACTCATGACTTTGCACCTTTAGATGGAAGTGTTTGAGGACAGGGTTTTGTTCTTTCTGGATTTCCTTAGAATGACTATAGCAGAGAAAGGGACAGGGTTTTGTTCTTTCTGGATTCCCTTAGAATGACTATCGCAGAGAAAGGGACAGGGTTTTGTTCTTTCTGGATTCCCTTAGAATGACTATAGCAGAGAAAGGGACAGGGTTTTGTTCTTTCTGGATTCCTTTAGAATGACTATAGCAGAGAAAGGGACAGGGTTTTGTTCTTTCTGGATTCCCTTAGAATGACTATAGCAGAGAAAGGGACAAGGTTTTGTTCTTTCTGGATTCCTTTAGAATGACTATAGCAGAGAAAGGGACAGGGTTTTGTTCTTTCTGGATTCCCTTAGAATGACTATCGCAGAGAAAGGGACAGGGTTTTGTTCTTTCTTGATTCCCTTAGAATGACTATCGCAGAGAAAGGGACAGGGTTTTGTTATTTCTGAATTCCCTTAGAATGACTATCGCAGAGAAAGGGACAGGGTTTTGTTCTTTCTGTATTCCCTTAGAATGACTATCGCAGAGAAAGGGACAGGGTTTTGTTCTTTCTGGATTCCTTTAGAATGACTATAGCAGAGAAAGGGACAGGGTTTTGTTCTTTCTGGATTCCCTTAGAATGACTATAGCAGAGAAAGGGACAGGGCAACAACTCTTGCAATTCCAACTATTGAATCTTGCAATATACTGTTCTTAATCAAATCAAATTATACAAGTTTTTCCCAAAGCAGAGTTTTTTTTGCACGTGCTACAGAGGTCTATATGTGTCCGCTAATACTAGTTGAGGCCCAGTGCACTACTTTTGTATTTATTTGTATTTTATTTTCAGGGGTGTTGCAGCACCCTCACTTTCCGCGGCTATGGTGCTGTTGCATCCCATGGAGCCCGCACTATTTAGTGCATCGCCACCTAATGGACACTGTGCACTACTTGCACTATTTAATGCATCGGCAGCACTCTGCCACCTAGTGGACACAGTGGACTACTTGCACTATTTAGTGCATCGACAGCACTCTGCCATCTAGTGGACACAGAGTGTAACAGCAGACACAGTTCTCCACATGTATAAACTGATTATGTAAAACATACTGTATATAGCATGATTTAGTGTGATCTGGGACTGATGTAACTCCCTGCTCTTCTACAGATTATCTGAAGAACCTTCCTGAGGACTCGTCTGACTACAAAGACACGCAGGGTGAGTGGAACAATGTTGATCAGGCTGTGTGTGACAATGTCCGGTGTGATGCCATTCTCTCTCACAGACACTCTTACTAAGAGTTAATCATGTTGACCTTACAGCTGCTCTGGGCATAGTGAAGGAGGTGGCCAACCATGCCAACGACATCATGAAACAAGGGGTGAGACGTCACACCATGTCCATCCTCATGAGAATTCGGCCAAAGGCATCCCATTGCATTTCCTCTGACCCCGGTCTGTCTTTATCTTTCAGGATAACTTTCAGAAGCTGATGCACATTCAGTACAGTCTGAACGGACAGCATGAGATTGTTCAGCCAGGCAGGGTGAGTGTCCAGCACTATGACACGCGCACACACACACACACACACACACACACACCTGTGATCTCATCTGTTGTGATCACTTCTTGTCCCCAGGTGTTTCTTAAGGAGGGCACTCTGATGAAGCTGTCCAGGAAGGTCATGCAGCCACGGATGTTCTTCCTGGTGAGTACTGACTGATGCCTCCGGGGTAGTGGAGGTCTCATTGTGATACCTGACCCGTTACTGTTACAGTTCTGCAGTTTATTTAGAGTCTGGCTTAGTTCACTTCCAGCACTGTCTGTAGACCAGAACATTACCCCCCAAGTATCTGTATGTTGATGTGGCGTGTGTATCTATCTGTCTCTCTCTCTAGTTCAATGACACTCTTCTGTACACCACTCCAGTTCAGTCTGGTCAGTATAAACTCAACAGCATGCTCTCTCTGGCGGGCATGAAGGTGAGTACAGGCAGGGCTGAACACACATTTACCCTTGACAAAAATCTTCTAAAGCCTCATCGAAAACATGTGTTTATTGTGTTCAGGTGAGTAAGCCCAGTCAGGAGGCGTATCAGAATGAACTGAACATTGAGAGTGTGGAGCGCTCCTTCATCCTGTCTGCCAGGTGAGTACCTGCTCACTGACACACCTGAACACCTGAAGGTGGCGCCTAACATTATGGACATTCTGATTAGTTACCCTTCTAATTGGTTGTGGGTACAGTTCCAATGGCTTTTGATTGGTTACAGAAGTTTCTGTTGTTGTTTCTGCCTGGCAGCTCGGCCACAGAGAGAGATGAGTGGCTGGCGGCCATCGCCACGGCGATAGACGACCACACCAGGAAGAAGATCACCTTCATCTCCAGCCGGAGTCAGGAGGAGGTGAGGCAGTGTGTGTGTCAGGAGGAGGTGAGGCAGTGTGTGTGTCAGGAGGAGGTGAGGCAGTGTGTGTGTGTTTCGTGAGTGAGCATGCACGTGCTTGTAGCATGTATAGTTCCAGCTCATTCGACTGACTGAATATGGGAACACTCAGATCCCACTGTTACCATCGTCAGTATAATTTTGCTACAATCCACTTGTTATGGCTATAACCGTCTCTCTCTGTGTAGGCTGATGGCGTGTGTGACAGTGGGGCCCCACTGGGTTCTAAGGCCCCTATCTGGATCCCAGACTTGAGGGCCACCATGTGTATGGTCTGTACCTGTGAGTTCACCCTCACCTGGAGACGCCACCACTGCCGAGCCTGCGGGAAGGTAAGTTTAGGACAAGGGCCCTAGTTTACAATGTTTCACTACTATACTCCATATGTGTGTGTTTGTGTGTGCGCGTGTGTGTAGTGGTTTTCTCACTCACTGTGTGTATTGCAGGTGGTGTGTCAGACGTGCTCGTCCAGTAAGTTCTATCTAGAGTACTTGAAGAACCAGCCGGCTCGTGTGTGTGACCACTGCTTCGTCAAGCTACAGGAGAACAGTATGCGTCTTTTACATGAATACATATGAAATATTAAAGTGTTTTGACTATTTCAAATATTAAAAATGGAATGAATTGAAGTCATGATTTAAACCCTGTGTTGTTTGTTATTGTGAATTCAGTATGTATGTCAGAGGGTGCTTTGTGTTCGTGTGTTTCCTAGGTGACCGTGTTGCTTCTGGGGCACTGTCTCCTACTGGCAGATCTGGGGGATTCTCTTTCTCCAGGAAACAGAAGAAGATCCCAGCTGCTCTCAAAGAGGTGTCTGCAAACACAGAGAACTCCTCCATGAGTGGCTACCTACAGAGGTCAAAGGGCAACAAGAAGCAATGGAAGAGGCTATGGTTCGTCATCAAGAACAAAGTCCTGTACACCTACGCCGCCAGCGAGGTAACACCTACGCCACTCTAGTCACAAACACATATTTGTGCATTGTGTGTGTGTGTGTGTGTGTGTGTGTGTGTGTGTGTGTGTGTGTGTGTGTGTGTGTGTGTGTGTGTGTGTGTGACATGTGTACCTCTCTCCCTCTCTCCAGGACGTAGCTGCTCTAGAGAGCCAGCCTCTGCTAGGCTTCTTCCTGCGGGAGGAGAAGTGTGGCCCTTTCCAGAAGCTGCAGTTTAAACTGTACCACAAAAACACCTTGTTCTATATCTTCAAGGCTGACGACATCCCCACTGCACAGAGGTAATGGAGTATTAGAGTATTCATCAATCAGGAGGGGACCACGCTGTAACAGATAACTCCGGAGCGTGGGAGGGTGAAAGCATTCATATAGTTATTTTATCAATATAATGTTTATTGATGAGTTTGTTTTTTCCCAGGTGCCAATATAATAAAGTTTGTTGTGTTTCTCAATTTTCTCTCAGGTGGATAGAGGCTTTCCAGGAGGCCATGATTCTTTAACACCTAAACCAGTCAGCTCATGTCCTTCCCCTGGAGCCAGTTGAAGGACACCTTTTGATCCTTGTCCTCTAGACACGTCAGGGGTCAGCAGCTCAGGAAGCACTCCCCACACCCGAGCCCTGATGAACCGGTCTGGCTGCTCACCAGGAGACCCCAGAGTCCCAGTGGTGTGAAGAGCAGACATCATTGTCTTTCTGGTGGAAATATGGACTTTGTGTCAGCTCTATATTACATTCATTGTAAATGTTGGGATCTGTTGAAAATGTGCCCTTGGTCATACCACCATGCTTCCAGTGGAGTTCTGAGGTTATGGGCGTGTTGAGCCTCATAGGCTGCATATCTATCTGTTCTGGATCTTAGATGGAATCGTTAGGTGTCACAGCTGTGGGTCAAAGGTCATGTCCTGAAGCGTGTGCGTGTGGAAGTGTTAACAGAATTGTTGTCTGTGGACAGCCTGCTACCTTATACAGGGGTTCCCACAGTCCACAAAAAGCCTTGAAAGTCATTGAAAATGATTTGATGTAAATTGCTATTGATTTACATTATCCCTGAAAAGTTAAAGGATTTTGTTTTTTTCTTTGGGAAATGTAACATATTGTAAGAAAAGTATCAACTCAAATATTGATGAATTATGGAAATTGGAATGGCGATTAGAGTATGAACCTTGCATGATGGGATGGATACCAGTTACAAAGAAGGGTGAGACGCAGTGCGTTCTCTCTGAGTAGGGAAGCTTCTCTAGTGCACTGCCAGTGGTTGGATTCAACTGTGAAAAAACAGGGTGCCACAGAGACACAGGAGATGAGCATTTTGCTCCTTAGACATATAGCAAAATTACAGGGGTCGGTTTATATTGTTATTCTCTGTTAGGCTTAACTCAGTACATCTACCACATGTATAATGCAGTATACTGGATAAAACTGGAAATGGCATAAGTGTCAATATTTTACTACACAACCTATAGAACAAATGCATTTTTAAAGCGTATTTGTTAGACTCAGAAGCGGTGGTTGGGTAATATGTAGAATTGGGAGAGTAAAATGTACTTTTTTTGTGTGTAAAAGTCGAGAGCTAATATTTATATAGAACTGTACATTTCTCAATGTCCATAATTATGTGATTTTAGAAATATGATTTATTTGATAACGGATACTATCTTTGTCACTTTTGTAATAAGTAGTAGCTACCTTTTGTATTGTATGCCATGATGGTTGTAAAAGCACGTGTTGTAACAATGCCTCACTAGTTTGTTTTAAACTGCCACAACAGACTTGTTGGATTCATTAGGAGGAATCTTTTAATCCAGGCCTCATTTGTATAATTTTTTTTTTATTGAATAATTTAAAGTGAACAGATTAGAAAATAATGTTTGTCTTTTGAGGTAGACATGGAATGGAGAATGAAATGTATCCCTTAGGAATTGCTCACTAGCAATAAAGCAACATCCAGACAGTGCCTTAAATATGCGCAATTATTTTGTAATGATATAGATACAGAAAACTGTATTTAATTATCTGGTGCATTGTTAATTATTCATTTGAATTAGGATATTCTATTATCACAGTGACTACTTTGGCCGGCACATCTGACATTAAACAGTGTAAATATCCATTATGTATTTAAATTGATTTTTTTTTTGAGTTTACATTTAGTACTTCAAATGTACTAATCAGGTTGCACTACTACACCATTGTGGCAGGTGGCCTTATGGGAAATGAAGTTTATAACACAGAAACATTAGGGATAATTCAAAACAGATAATATTTTATAGAGACTAAATGTCCCTCCACCCTTATACACAATCACTAGAGAGCCATCGTGTCTCATCTGTAAATAATATTTCTGCAGAACTGTCAGGCACCACTTTTTAATGAAACCTCTGAAAGTGACTTTGCATCATGACTCAATTTCATGCTTTGAGACATCAAGGGATGAGGGAGTTAGTAAATCTTCCCACCTTAGATTACTGTCACTGAGTTATTTTATTACATACTACTGATTGATGTGTAGGTGCAGGCATGTCTTTGTGGGTGTGGATCTTTGCATGTGTTTAAGTTTGACACTGATAAAGAAGTCTTCCTCGGCTGTCTTATTTCTGCTTTGAGCCCAGTGATCAAAGCGCTGTGTTGAGGAAGATAAGAGTATTTCAAAATATGACTCATATTTACTCCAACGCTCACTCTGTGGGTTTACTCTGCACTTATTCTTCCTTTGAATAAGATTGCTCTGCATATGTACAGTGCCTCCAGAGAGTATTCATACCCCTGACTTATTCCACATTTTGTTGTGTTGCAGCCTGAATTCAAAATAGATTAAATAGATTTTTTGGGGGGGCAGGGTATTGAAAATTAAATACAGAAATATCTCATTTACATGTGGATTCACACCCCTGAGTCAATACATATTAGAATCACCTTTGGCAGAAATTACAGCTGTGAGTCTTTCTGGGTAAGTCTCTTAAGAGCTTTGCACACCTAGATTGTACATTATTTGCACATTATTCTTTTAAAAATTCTACAAGCTCTGTCAAGTTGGTCATCGCAACACAGCCATTTTCAAGTCTTGGCATAGATTTTCAAGACGGTTTAAGTCAAAACTGTGACTCAGCCACCCAGGAACATTCAATGTCATATTGGTAAGCAACTTGTCTTTTAGGTTATTGTCCTGCTGAAAGGTGAATTTGTTTCTCAGTTTCTGTTGGAAAACAGACTGAACCAGGTTTTCCTCTAGGATTTTGCATGTGCTTAGCTCTATTCTATTTATTTTTATCCTAAAAAAAACTTCCTAGTCCTTGCCGATGACAAGTATACTCATAACATGTTCTAGCCACCATCATGCTTTAAACTATGAAGAGTGGTACTCAGTGATGTGTTGTGTTGGATTTTCCCCAAGCATAAGGCTTCGTATTCAGGACATAAAGTTAATTTATTTGCCACATTTTTTGCAGTTTTACTTTAGTGACTTGTTGCAAACAGGTTTTGTAATATTTTTATTCTGTACAGGCTTCCTGCTTTTCACTCTTTCATTTAGATTAGTATTGTGGAGTAACTACGATGGTGTTGATCCTTGCTCAGTTTTCTCCTATCACATCCATTAAACTCTTTAGCTGTTTAAAAGTCACCATCGGCCTTTTGATGAAATCCCTGAGCAGTATCCTTCCTCTCCGGCAACTGAGTTAGTAAGGACGCCTGTATCTTTTTAGTGACTGGGTGAATTGATAAACCATCCAAAGTGTAACGTTCAAATGGATATTCAATGTCTGTTGTTTTTTTTACCCATCTACCAATATGTGCCCTTCTTTGCGAGGCATTGGAAAACCTCCTTGGTCTTTGTGGTTAAATTTGTGTTTGAAATGCACTGCTAGACTGAGGGACCTTACAGATAATTGTATGTGTGGGGTACAGAGATGAGGTAGTCATTCAGAAATCATGTTAAACACTATTATTGCACACAGATTGAGTCCATGCATCTTATTATGTGACTTGTTAAACACAATTTTACTCCTGAACTCAGGCTTGGCATAACAAAGGGGTTGAATACTTATTGACTCAAGACATTTCAATTTGTAAAAATGTCTAAAAACAGAATTCCACATTGACATTGTGGTGTATTGCGTGTAGGCCAGTGACACAACATCTGTAAAACAACCAAATGTGGAAAAAGTCGAGGGTTGTGAATAGTTTCTGAAGACACTGTATGAAAGTATTTTTTAAATGTATTTTATTATAACTAATTACATTTAGCTTCTAAATTATACTTCTATATTAGTCAACACATTTTGCTCCCAAGTAACGTTAAGATACACTTGAGACAAGACTGTTAGCATGGTTACATTATTATTATTTTTACAATAGGTTACCATCAAATTGTCATCAAATTGTTTCTAGTATTGAGACACTTCAAAATGGACAGTTAGGTGGTAGCATTTTCTTACTACGGTTTACTTTACTCGTTTACTGTCATCACAGAACAGAAGAGAAACAGGGCTTGAAACGGCTTGAAATGCTGTTCGTAGACTAACCACTGTTAGACTTGAAACAATGGACGGAACTGTTGTGGACCGAGAAGCGTTTCATACGGAAAGTACAACAGTGTCCGTTACCCAAATCAGTCCCGTCTAAAAATGGCGGAGTATATACATGTCGTTCGAAGGGCTTTGGGACAGTTAGGAGGTCACGGTGGTGTGAAAGGCCTATTTGTTCAGTTATTCAGGTCAGTTGAAGAGCGATATAATGTGCTTTGTAATCTATAGAGGTGGTTGTCACTTTCAATGCATTTACTCGAGATAAATAAGTGTCCCCGGTCGACAGGCAATCTGCTAGCTAACTTGCTATCGTTAACTACTGTAGCTGGCTAGAATTGGTAAACAAACGGATTCACTGCTTTAAAAAAAATCTGTTTTAAGGCTACTTGATTGTGTGATCTCTGACCTGTATCCGGTCTGACAAATTAGACATAGTGCTAATGGACTAGCCAGCAATTTATCTAACTTGGAGTGACTGTTATTTTGTTACAGGGCAAATGATGTGAAAACGGGAGCGCTGATTGGCGTGGACAAGTATGGAAACAAGTACTTTGAGGACACACGCTACTTTTTTGGTAAGGTTGAACAGACCGAAACCTCAGCTCACATTACCAGTGATGGCCTTCGGCTATGTCCTGCAGTGACAATCATCATATTATCTCTGAATGTAGTCGGCACATATAATATTTTCCATATGGAGTTGATTGGTCAGAGTGTGGGGAAATCAAGTAGTAGAGGTGTGGTAGAGAGGGCTGTTCAAAGACCTGTAGTGTACTCAGAGTAACACCTCTCCTTGTCAGGTCGTCACCGCTGGGTGATCTACACGACGGAGATGAATGGAAAGAACACCATGTGGGAGGTGGATGGCAGCATGGTGCCCGCTGAATGGTAAATACATCTTACTTGGTTTGACACAGGTGGAGTTGCCTGATCTCAGTGACTGGGCCATTGCCATGTTGGAGATACTGGCCTTCATAGTAAAATTGCTGACAAAGTTCTGAGTATGGAATTGTCATAGATCTGGGTGGTACTCATTGAGTTGATGTACTGGTGTCTTAATTGTGTTTTTACCGTCTAAGAACCTTCTATTGATGAAATGAGTACCTGATGCTAACTCCCAATCTTAAATCACCTCAGGCATCGCTGGCTCCACTGTATGACAGACAACCCCCCCACCACACACCCTCCTACGCCCAAGAAGTTCCTGGCGGAGGTCCACCAGTTCAACGTGAGTGGTTCGGCCCAGGCGTACGTGCCCTACTCCACCACCCGCAAGAAGATCCACGAGTGGGTGCCCCCAAAGGCTCAGTGACCCTGCTTAGACCTGACCTTCGACCTCTGACCCGTGACCTTGTTCTGTAAATGATGAGTGTGATTTCCTGTGTGTGCGTTCACCACCACATCTTTGCTTCTAAATAAAATCTAATCTATATGGACACTGGTGATGACTCAGTCCTTATGTGTGAAACTGTGGGCTGTTATGTCACTAGTGACTTGTTGGCTGACTAATGACCAGCTCTCCACAAGTATGACATAAAAATGTTAGCAACATGAGTTTGTTTGAGATGTTTTTTAAGACTGACTGAGACTGGCCCATTGTTGAGGGGCAGATGATGAGGTAATGTTTCTCTGAGGGTGTTAGATGGTCTGATTTGTGTGTGTGTGTTGCAGACAGCAGGATATTGCTGAGCTGAGAAAAGGCTGCAGTATTTCACATGGGGGTAATAGGAGCATGTCTGATCAGATGACCATCATATCAGGGTGATATTGTGGGCAGGGTGTTGTCACATTCACACAGGCAGACAGACACTCACACTCCCAGCTCCAGTCCCTCTGTCCTCTCGGGGACTGCTGTGCTATGAGAGGTGAGTTGACTCCAGTACCAGTCTGAGTTGGCAGACAATTTTCTGATGTCAATGTCTAGTTAAGACCATAGTTTGACTCTTTGGTGGTGCAGAAAATAAATACTGTATACTGTATTAGTCCGTAGTGAATATTTTCATATGGCGTTGGAAGTAGATATTTTTATGCACTGGAAAAATTGCAGAGTTTATCTACTTGTAGGCATCATAATAGCTATTCTACTGTAGTCTGTACCATAGTAAGGACATTCATATTTTCAGAAGCAGCTTGGTTACTCAGGGTTTACCGGTATTCTAACCCTGCCTTTGCTTCCAGTGGTCTTGGCTGTTAGATGAGAAGGTTTACGCTGTCAACGCTATTTGGCCGTGGGGTCAGTGAGGAGGCAGAGAATGAGGTCAGTCTCTCTATCCCTTTATATGGCTGTTTGAATCAATTTGAAATGCCCCCTCACTGAAATGAAATGACATGGCTGGATAGGCGAAACCCTCATAAATATCCTACATCCCAAATGTGTTACTATAGTAGTTACTTCAAGGGAGAGAGGAAGGAAGGATGCATGTTTAAGGTCCAATGCAGCCTTCTTTTTAAATCTCAATATAACATCATTTCTGGGTAACAATGAAGTACCATACTGTGATTCTTTTCAATTAAAATGTTCAAAAAGAAACCAAAATAGCTGATTTTCTTAGATTTAAAAAAATATGTTGTATACTGTTTTTTTCTTCTTTTTTTGCTGTTGTGATTTTTCAGCCATTCCTGAACCAGTGACCAGAAACATGAAAAATAGCTTCTTAGCAAAGAACAATTTCTCAAATTAGAATTTTGCTTGGACACTCTAGGAGTGGTTTGAGTTGGGAGGAGAACAATTTAAACTAGCTGTTATTGGCAGAGAGGTTTGGAACTATCGTTCTTATTGGTCTATTAACTAATTTACCAACTGGAGATGTCACCAGGCAGACCAAAACTGCATCCCACCAAAGCAGGCTGAAATTTAAGGTGGCCTTTTCAAACAGCTAAAATTATAATCATTTTCACAATTTCACAGTATTATTCCAACCTCATGGTGTGGAAATGTATATAAAACACAGAAAAGTCACGTTTTTGACTGCACTGGGCCTTTAAAGATTTATTGGAAAGGGGCCACATCATTTTCTCCTTTCCACTTTCTGTCTGTCAGGAAGACCTGTAATGACTGATCCATCCACCTGGGGTCACTGTGTCCCCTGATAAAGTCGGCATTCAACTCACACCTCAGCTATATCATAATTAAATCAAACACAATTCATGAGCACTTTGCTTTTGAGCATGTAAATTGAGAAGCTCTTTGTTGATGTGGAATAACATTGCCACAAGTCAGCAGTTCCAGGTGTTGCAATATATCCAGCTACCTCTGACTAGAATGCGACCGGCTTTCATTTGGAAGCCAGTCACATAGGCACCAGGACGGGGACCGGGGGACAATCTCATAAAGATCCTGAGTAATCTTTTGGCGCCTTGCGGCTGAGCTTTATCGCCTTGACTGGAAGGTGCTTGAACTAACTGGAGCATTTAAATGTGTTTCCAACTTCACTGTCTCTCAGTGGGTTGAAGCTCCTGGTGCTTAAGGTCTAAGGGATTAGCATAAAGGGCTTAGGGTTTATCGGAACCTGCTGTAAAGGAACACAAGTCTGCCATGTTTAGTTGGTTAGGTTTAGTGTGTGTAGGATATCAGAGCTGTGTCGCTGGTGTTTCAGCTACTGTCTCTGAGTCATTTGTGTAAATGGAGTAAAATGGCGTCTGATTTAAGTGAGAGGACTTGTACTGCCATGGCGATACTTCCTTGTGGCTAATTATAAGGTCAGTGAACACTCAACACATCTCTCATCTCACTCTCCATTTTCTCTCTGCAACTCTCTTCTCTCTCTCTTCCCATCTCTCTATTCCTCTCCATTTGTATATAATGTAATGTATATATAATGAGGTGGCAGCTGTGTTGGTGGTGATGCCAGCTGGGTACCAGAGGGAATGTAAGGACTCATTTTAGAGCAGGTGCATCCCTCTCCCCTCTGCCCCCTGGTACCCTCATCCTTCTCCCCTCTGCCCCCTGGTACACTCATCCCTCTCCCCCCTGGTACCCTCTCCCCTCATCTCACCACCTGTCTGTCCCCATTATATACTTTCTGAGCAAACTCCCTATTTTCTTTTCCCTCCCTCCCTCTTCCTGTTTCTGCTACGTTCTCTTTCCTTTCTGCTACCCGTATACTCTCCTTCCTACCCAACTCCTCATTTTGTCTCTTCTGTTCTTCCTTCTGTCCATATCGTATTCATTTCTGTATTCCTCTGGAGATGATATATGATGAGTCTGTAGTATTTCCTGGATAGGAAGACAAGCCTCCCGACTCTGTAGATGTTTAATGGGTCAGAGGGGGCGATGCGCCAAGTATCTTATTTGTAAGGTTTTCATGCCTTTACACTTCCTCTTGAGCATAGTGCTGTAAAATACCCCTGGCCATGTTCTGTTCACCTCCCCTGTGTGTCTCAGCTCTTAATGGGCTCTGAGAGAGACAGAAAGAGAAAGAGAGTGAAAAAGACACACTGAATGGTTCTCAGAGACATATGGGCTTAGCCTTAGTGAATTATAGTTGGGGGATATATTTGATTATTTGTGGGAGTGGGAGCAGAGCCCAGTTGCATTGAGACACTCACAGACAGACAGACAGACAGACAGACAGACAGACAGACAGACAGTTGCATTGAGAGACACGCACACAGACTGTCTGTCTGTCTGTCTGTCTGTCTGTCTGTCTGTCTGTCTGTCTCTGTGTGTGTGTGTGTGTGTGTGTGTGTGTGTGTGTGTGTGTGTGTGTGTGTGTGTGTGTGTGTGTGTGTGTGAGAGTGTCTCAATGCAACTGGGCTCTGCTCCCACTCCCACAAATAATCAAATATACCCCCCAACTATAATTCACTAAGGCTAAGCCCATATGTCTCTGAGAACCTGTCTGTCTGTCTGTGCAGATTAATGGCTCTGTCTGAATGTATTCACCACTGAGACAGGGAGGGGGGAGAGACTACTTCACTAACTTAACCAGCTCTATCCCAACAGCAGTATACGGAGGACCTGTATTCCCTCCCTCTCCTAACCTGTCAGACATCCCTACTACCTCTCAGCCTGTTGTTCTGGCTGCTGACTCCTGATTGGCCTCAGAGGTAATAAATGAAAGCCGTGTTGAAGTGTGCCTGGCAAAGGAGGGAGGTGGATAAGAATCAGAGACCTCAGGCGGGGGGGTGGGGGATGGTTACTGCCTTATAAGGGCGTAGAAGTGTGTGTGTGTGTGTAGGAGTGTATCTTTGTATTTTTAGGGTGTTGGTTGGGGAAGTCCGAGCCGGGCCTTGTGACGGCACATCTTTATCTCCACTGACAGGAAGGAAGGGCTTTCACCAGAGCCAGAGGGAAACCACACACACACACACACACACACACTCCTCCCACAGTGGCTGTTCCTCTAAAAGGCTGCCAGCTCTTTGATGATCACTGAGCGTCTTCTGGAACTCGTAGGAATGAACTTTGACTTCACACACTCTGGCCCTTAACCCTGAGGACGAGGAGAGATGAAGAAGCACTTCACGACCATCCCACTCATCCACGTCACAGAGGTAGGGTGTGTGTGTGGCTGAGACTATATGTCTCAAGGTACTACAGTCTTCAAGCTGTTTCCAGTCTAAACGTAGTCAGAACAGTAGTCACATGCTGTCAGCTGTGCGTTTATACTGACGGCAGTTCATAGGCAGACTTTGACAAGCACCACGTGAGGAGCTGTGTGTGTGTGTGTGTGTGTGTGTGTGTGTGTGTGGGGGGGGGGGCATTTGGATAAATGTAAACACCAGGTAAACGGATGGTAGAGTTACAGAAAAAGAGCCAAGCAGGGAGAGGTTGTGTTTGACAGTTTGATGTTGTGTCAGACGTGTTGTGTCCTGCCCCTGTGTGTGTGTGTGTGTGTGTGTGTGTGTGTGTGTGCGTGTGTGTGTGTGTGTGTGTGTGTGTGTGTGTGTGTGTGTGTGTGTGCCCACGTGCATGTATAGTTAAACTATTCTGCTTGCCTAATGCCAGAGGGATGTCTTTAAAACCAGTCAGTCATAGATGGCTGATCTGATTTTAGTTATCCAGACCACATCATTAATCTCTCTCTCTGCCCTACCTGTTTCTCTCTCTCTCATCACCCCTTCCCTACCTTTATTACCTTTCTCTTTCTCTCTCTCTCCATCTCTCTCATCACCCCTTCCCTACCTTTAATACCTTTCTCTCTCTCTCTCTCTCTCTCTCTCTCTCTCTCTCTCTCTCTCCCTCCATCTCTCTCTAATCACCCCTTCCCTATCTTTAATGCCCCCCCCCTCTTTCTCTTCTCTTTACCAGTGAGTGCCTCCTTACTGGCCTATAGTAGTCGTAGTTGTTGTGATTTTGCTGAGTCGTGAGTGTGGTTTTTTTTTTTTTTTGTGTGTGTGTGTGGATAATGACTCTCTTCTAGTCAGTCTTGCCACAGACCACTAATGAGAAAAAAGAGACAGAGAGGGAGAGAAAGAAGAGGTATGGTGGAGATGTAGGCATAAGGTTTGTCAGTAGCTCTCTGGTAATGCTGACCCTGGCTATCTTGATGCTGTCTCCCTGTACCATGGAGATATACCATTATCTTTATACCATTAGGGCTGCATTGGGTTATTGTGTGTGCATTGGGTTACTGTGTGTGCATTGGGTTACTGTGTGTGCATTGGGTTACCGTGTGTGCATTGGGTTACTGTGTGTGCATTGGGTTACCGTGTGTGCATTGGGTTACTGTGTGTGCATTGGGTTACCGTGTGTGCATTGGGTTACTGTGTGTGCATTGGGTTACCGTGTGTGCATTGAGTTACCTCTCTGGTTGTGCTCCTCATTAGAAAACAACCACAAGACTCCAAAACCAGTGTGTGTGCTCGTGCGTGTTTGTGTGTGTGTGTGCATGCATGTGTGTGCGCGTGCGTGTGTGTGTGTGTGTGCATGCATGTGCGTGTGTGTGTGTGTTAGACTAATGTTTAAATCTTTCCATACCCAACCTGTCTAAGTGTTTGTACAGAAACTCTAATAATAGAAGTCCTTAAACTCTTACCTTAATAAATATTAGATACCATGGTAACGCCTTAGTAACTCGTTGCCTTAGATACGAGGAGCTTGGAGGCCTCGGTCAGTTTTGCTGATCTCTTTCATGTTGTTTATCACATAGTAGGTGGTGGGTGACTCGGGGACACATCTCTGATGTAGTGTCAACATGGTCTTATTGTTTTAGCTTGTTAGTGGTGTGTGTGTGTGTGTGTGTGTGTGTGTGCGTGCGATTGTGTGAGTTTGTGTGAATGAAGGTGTTGTGTAAACATTTAGTGCTCGTTCCACCCAGGGCTCACACTCACACACACACTGGGGGGGGGGGGTACTCCATTACACAACCCAGCCAGTCTGCTGTAACCCCCCCCCACCAGCAGCTGATCCTCACTTCTGGACCGATGCTGTGTGAGGTTCATCTGGGGAGAATACCAGTCACCCTCTCTGGTTGTGCTCCTCATTAGAAAACAACCACAAGACTTCAAAACCAGTACATTAGTGATAATTATCTCTCACCGCACTATCTCAGCCCATCCCCGTCATACACATCAGTCATCACCCCCACACCCCCTAATGCTCAGTTGATGAAAACACTCTCTGACCTGTCCGTCAGGATGTGTTGCCATGGGAACACTTTTTTTCTTCTTCTTCCAGTAAACATACTTTGATTTCACAGCAATTTGGCCATCAGGTGGGCTGACAGACAGACAGACAGACAGACAGACAGACAGACAGTCTCATCACAGTACACACTCGGGTGTGTGTGCGTGCGTGCATGTGGAGGCATGCTGGCTGACAGCCTAATTGTGTTGAAATTGGCTGTGTGTGGTGAGTGTATAAAGCGAATTTACAAATTTATGAAACTAATTACGTGAAACTGAATGAAAACACTTCATCCCAATAAACCTCCTCTAATCTTGCAATTCAAAGTACAAAACAAACACTGCAAATAGGCAACAACATTAGCTACTTTCATTTAATTGTCTCAGGGTGATACTTTCCACCCATTAATCCCCCTCCTCCTCCCATTATGTCAACAGAAAAGAGAGTTGTATTTGGAACAACCTCTCATATTCCTGCGGGAGGTCTGTTTTAGTGCCAAATCAAAGAAGACTCTAATAACCAGGATAAAGAGTTGGCAGACAGGGCTGTGGTGTAAGAGACAGAGAGAGAGAGGAGAGAGAGAGAGAGAGGGGAAGAGAGAGAGAGAGGAGAGAGAGAGAGGAGGAGAGAGAGAGAGAGAGAGAGAGAGAGAGAGAGAGAGAGAGAGAGAGAGAGAGAGAGAGAGAGAGAGAGAGAGAGAGAGAGAGAGAGAGAGAGGAGAGAGAGAGAGGGGAAGAGAGAGAGAGGAGAGAGAGAGAGAGAGAGGGGAGAGAGAGAGAGAGAGAGAGGAGAGAGAGAGAGAGAGAGAGAGAGGAGAGAGAGAGAGAGAGAGAGAGAGAGGGGAAGAGAGAGAGGGGAAGAGAGAGAGAGAGAGAAGAACAGACTCATCATTTGTGTGAATGGAGTGAAAATGAAACTAAAAAAGTGCATCCTTTCTTTCCCTCGCCCTTAATCTCTCCCTCTCTCTCTTTTATCTGGTGTGATTCCGCGTGTTATTCACAGCTGGGTGCTTTCGCTCGCTGACAGGCAGGATGCATCAGTCTGTTATTATCAATCCATCTCCATCTGACAGTGGCTCTGCTCTCTCTCTCTCTCTCTCTCTCTCCCTCTCTCTCTTTCTCAACTCTCTCTCTATCTCTCTTTTTCTCTCTCTCCTGCCCCTCTATCTCTCTCTCTCTATCACTCTATCTCCTCTCTCGCTCTCTCTCTCCTCTCTCTCTCTCCTCTCTCTCTCCTCTCTCTCTCTCGCTCTCTCTAACACCACAGCCCTGTCTGCCAACTCTTTATCCTCTCACAGTTCCCCATCGGTCAATAAACACACTCAGAATAGACCTTCTAACACTAAAAAAGACTAGTTAGGTCAGAATGCCACCGGCTTGATATTTGGGTTTAGACGTGAGTGTGTGGGAGAGTTATATGTGTGTGTGTGTTAGAGCGTGTGTGTGTTTTCTACTCATAGGTATACATGAAAGGGTGTGCCCTGCATCACTTTGGACCCCCACTAAGGGAATGACATATCAAATCTCTTCCTAGAAGCTGCTGGAGCCTCAGTGGCCTATAGGAAACCATAGATCAGAGGTCACCATAGTTAACACAATTAGGTTGAGTGTTTGCGTTCTTAATGGTAACGGTCAATTGCCCTGTCTTTCTATGAACTCTACTATGTTGTTTTCACTCTTATCCTCTCTCTTCCTCGCTGTCTCTATCCCCCCCTCTCTCTCTGTCTCTCTCTGTCTCTGTTGTCTCTTCCTCGCTATCTCTGTCTCTCTCTCTCTCTCTCTCTCTCTCTCTCTCTCTCTCTCTCTCTCACCTCTCTCTCTTCCTCTCTCTCACCTCTCTCTCTTCCTCTCTCTCTTCCTCTCTCTCTGTCTCTCTCTCTGTCTCTCTCTCTCTGTCTCTCTCTCTCTGTCTCTCTCTCTCTATCCCCCCCTCTCTCTCTCTCTCTGTCTCTGTCTCTGTTGTCTCTTCCTCACTCTCTCTCTCTCACCTCTCTCTTTTCCTCTCTCCCCCCCTCTCTCTCTTCCTCTCTCTGTCTCTCTCTCTCTGTCTCTCTCTCTGTCTCGCTCTCTCTCTCTCCCCCCTCTCTCTTCCTCTCTCCCCCCTCTCTCTCTTCCTCTCTCTGTCTCTCCCCCCTCTCTGTCTCTGTCTCTCTCTCAATTCAATTCAATTCAATTCAAGGGCTTTATTGTCATGGGAAACATGTGTTAACATTGCCAAAGCAAGTGAGGTAGACAACATACAAAGTTAATATATAAAGTGAAAAACAACAAAAATTAACAGTAAACATTACACATACAGAGGTTTCAAAACAGTAAAGACATTACAAATGTCATATTATATATATATACACAGTGTTTTAACAATGTACAAATGGTTAAAGGACACAAGATAAAATAAATAAGCATAAATATGGGTTGTATTTACAATGGTGTTTGTTCTTCACTGGTTGCCCTTTTCTCGTGGCAACAGGTCACAAATCTTGCTGCTGTGATGGCACACTGTGGAATTTCACCCAGTAGATATGGGAGTTTTTCAAATTTGGATTTGTTTTCGAATTCTTTGTGGATCTGTGTAATCTGAGGGAAATATGTCTCTCTAATATGGTCATACATTGGGCAGGAGGTTAGGAAGTGCAGCTCAGTTTCCACCTCATTTTGTGGGCAGTGAGCACATAGCCTGTCTTCTCTTGAGAGCCATGTCTGCCTACGGCGGCCTTTCTCAATAGCAAGGCTATGCTCACTGAGTCTGTACATAGTCAAAGCTTTCCTTAATTTTGGGTCAGTCACAGTGGTCAGGTATTCTGCCGCTGTGTACTCTCTGTTTAGGGCCAAATAGCATTCTAGTTTGCTCTGTTTTTTTGTTAATTCTTTCCAATGTGTCAAGTAATTATCTTTTTGTTTTCTCATGATTTGGTTGGGTCTAATTGTGCTGTTGTCCTGGGGCTCTGTAGGGTGTGTTTGTGTTTGTGAACAGAGCCCCAGGACCAGCTTGCTTAGGGGACTCTTCTCCAGGTTCATCTCTCTGTAGGTGATGGCTTTGTTATGGAAGGTTTGTGAATCACTTCCTTTTAGGTGGTTGTAGAAATTAACGGCTCTTTCTCTCTCTGTCTCTGTCTCTCTCTCTTCTCTCTCTCTCTGTCTCCCCCCCTCTCTCTCTCTCTCTCTCTCTCTCTCTCTCTCTCTCTCTCTCTCTCCCCGCTCTCTCTTCCTCTCTCCCCCTCGCTCTCTCTTCCTCTCTCTCTGTCTCCCCCCCTCTCTGTCTCCCCCCTCTCTCTCTCTGTCTCTCTCTGTGTCTGTCTCTCTCTGTCTCTCTCTGTTTCTCTCTCTGTGTCTCTCTCCCCCTTTCTTTCTCTCTTTCTGTCTCTCTCTCTCTATGTCTCTCTCTTTATCTCTGTCTCTGTCTCTCCCCCTCTCTCTCCTTACTCTCCTCTCTCTCTCTGCCTTGTATCTGTAGCAGTCTAAGGCACTGCATCTCAGTGCTAGAGGCATCACTGCAGACACCCTGGTTCGATTCCAGGCTGTATCACAACCGGCCATGATTGTTCTTAACTGACTCGCCTAGTTAAATAAAAGTTAAATAAATATACAAACAATTGGTATTATTCTCTCTCTTTATCTGGCGGTTGTATCTGTGTATAATCAAGTACAGTGCCTTGCGAAAGTATTCGGCCCCCTTGAACTTTGCGACCTTTTGCCACATTTCAGGCTTCAAACATAAAGATATAAAACTTTATTTTTTTGTGATGAATCAACAACAAGTGGGACACAATCATGAAGTGGAACGACATTTATTGGATATTTCAAACTTTTTTAACAAATCAAAAACTGAAAAATTGGGCGTGTAAAATTATTCAGCCCCCTTAAGTTAATACTTTGTAGCGCCACCTTTTGCTGCGATTACAGCTGTAAGTCGCTTGGGGTATGTCTCTATCAGTTTTGCACATCGAGAGACTGACATTTTTTCCCATTCCTCCTTGCAAAACAGCTCGAGCTCAGTGAGGTTGGATGGAGAGCATTTGTGAACAGCAGTTTTCAGTTCTTTCCACAGATTCTCGATTGGATTCAGGTCTGGACTTTGACTTGGCCATTCTAACACCTGGATATGTTTATTTTTGAACCATTCCATTGTAGATTTTGCTTTATGTTTTGGATCATTGTCTTGTTGGAAGACAAATCTCTGTCCCAGTCTCAGGTCTTTTGCAGACTCCATCAGGTTTTCTTCCAGAATGGTCCTGTATTTGGCTCCATCCATCTTCCCATCAATTTTAACCATCTTCCCTGTCCCTGCTGAAGAAAAGCAGGCCCAAACCATGATGCTGCCACCACCATGTTTGACAGTGGGGATGGTGTGTTCAGTGTGATGAGCTGTGTTGCTTTTACGCCAAACATAACGTTTTGCATTGTTGCCAAAAAGTTTAATTTTGGTTTCATCTGACCAGAGCACCTTCTTCCACATGTTTGGTGTGTCTCCCAGGTGGCTTGTGGCAAACTTTAAACTACACTTTTTATGGATATCTTTAAGAAATGGCTTTCTTCTTGCCACTCTTCCATAAAGGCCAGATTTGTGCAATATACGACTGATTGTTGTCCTATGGACAGAGTCTCCCACCTCAGCTGTAGATCTCTGCAGTTCATCCAGAGTGATCATGGGCCTCTTGGCTGCATCTCTGATCAGTCTTCTCCTTGTATGAGCTGAAAGTTTAGAGGGACGGCCAGGTCTTGGTAGATTTGCAGTGGTCTGATACTCCTTCCATTTCAATATTATCGCTTGCACAGTGCTCCTTGGGATGTTTAAAGCTTGGGAAATCTTTTTGTATCCAAATCCGGCTTTAAACTTCTTCACAACAGTATCTCGGACCTGCCTGGTGTGTTCCTTGTTCTTCATGATGCTCTCTGCGCTTTTAAGGGACCTCTGAGACTATCACAGTGCAGGTGCATTTATACGGAGACTTGATTACACACAGGTGGATTGTATTTATCATCATTAGTCATTTAGGTCAACATTGGATCATTCAGAGATCCTCACTGAACTTCTGGAGAGAGTTTGCTGCACTGAAAGTAAAGGGGCTGAATAATTTTGCACGCCCAATTTTTCAGTTTTTGATTTGTTAAAAAAGTTTGAAATATCCAATAAATGTCGTTCCACTTCATGATTGTGTCCCACTTGTTGTTGATTCTTCACAAAAAAATACAGTTTTATATCTTTATGTTTGAAGCCTGAAATGTGGCAAAAAGGCGCAAAGTTCAAGGGGGCCGAATACTTTCGCAAGGCACTGTATATACGCTGGTAAGACCCTTTTTCTCTCTTTAATGATATTCTGCCACACAGTCCAGTCAGATTTACAGCTGAGGTTGAATATTACCGTCCCCCTCCTACCACCACCCACCTCTACCAGTCACTCCCCCCAGCCCTGTATTCATATGCCCCATTTTCTGCCAGCTGTGCTGGGACAAAAGAGACCGTGGAGGTGGGAGGGATTAGTGGCTTGTGGATAGGTCTCTTGGTCCACCATTTCACTCTTGGTCTGAATAGAACAGAATAGTAGGAGGAGGGGAGGAGGAGGACAGGGGGCAAGGAGGGGTGTTTTGTTGGGGGCAAGAGGGGGGCAGTAAGTCTTTCTCAATAGTGTGAAGTCTGGCTGAAAAGGAAAGCTGTTTGGGGGAGGGGGTCCAAGGGGAAAGGAGGGAGAGAGAGAGAGAGAGGACAAGAGAAGGGTAAGAAGGAGAGAGAGGAGGTAGTTGCTGTCTATTCCACTCCCTGCCTTCTCCTCTCTACAGCCTCTCCATGCTGGTCCCCGCCTGCCATTCAAGTTTAGTACAGTTCTGTTATGACTTATGTCATTTTAGCAACCCAGTGTTGATTCGTTCCCAGCCTGCCCTCTGAGTGCGTTTAATAATGTCTGGCAGTCAGAAAGTAGTCTAAAATCAGCAGGTCGTATCAGATAGCAGTGGAAAGGAAGCAGTATGAAAGAGAGAGACAGAGTGTAATGTTTACAGTTCATTTTTGTATTGTTTATTTCACTTTTGTTTATTATCTAAACATAAACATATGTTTCCCATGCCGATATAGCCGTTAAATTAAATTGAATTGAATTGAGAATGTGAGAGAGAGACAGAGAGAGAGAGAGCGCGAGAGAGAGCGGGGGAGAGAGAGAGACTGTGTAAAGGCCATTAGCTGAAAAGGACTGGGTGGGAGATTGTCAGCCTTTAAAAGATAGAGAGAGAAGGAGATGTGATGTGATGACTACATTCACTGACACACAGCTTCACTTCCAGAGAGAGAGAGAGAGAGAGAGAGAGAGAGAGAGAGAGAGAGAGAGAGAGAGAGAGAGAGAGAGAGAGAGAGAGAGAGAGAGAGAGAGAGAGAGAGAGAGAGAGAGAGAGAGAGAGAGAGAGAGAGAGAGAGAGAGAGAGAGAGAGAGAGAGAGAGAGAGAGAGAGAGGAGAGGGAGAGCGAGCTTTGGAGGGAGAAGAGAGTGATTTAAGGGGTATGCAGAATGACGCATAATGGTTTGAGAGAGATGAGGTTGTTTTTCTTCTGGACAGAACTAGTAGGGTGTAGGATTTGGTCACCACAAACTAGTTCAACCACACTATCCCAATTACATAGAGACAAGGACCGTGTGTGTGTGTGTGTGTGTGTGTGTGTGTGTGTGTGTGTGTGTGTGTGTGTGTGTGTGTGCGTGTGCCTGAGCGTGTGTGTGTGTTCACTCTGTCTCAGTATACTGAATCTTTTCAGAGTACCCGCGTTGCTGCGTCGAGATTAGGGAAGATGTCACACAGACTGTCTGTCACACATGCTCCATACACACACGGGTAAAAACAGGACTGAAACAGAGAATACAGATTCACAATTTGTGTTCCCATATGTGCATCTGTTCTCCTAATCCGATTACGCTCAGCACATCACCAGTCTGGACAGATAGGCCTTAACACTGCTAGAGGAGCAGCAATGCACTGTGTGTGGTGTGTGTGTGTGTGACTGAGACCCAGGCAATGTGTGTGTAACAGAGACCCAGACAGTGTGTGACCTAATCTGGCCCTGGCGTCTCTCTGAGTCACACAGGAAGGAGAAGGGCCAGAGTTCCTCAGAGCAGTCTGTTCCAATGCCTTACCAGGGGGAATCGTCTGTTCGTTTCGATTTCCTTGTTCTTCGTACGATTATCACACAATCACCCACGCACAAACACAGAGGGCAGCTTTGAGGTCAGTTACGAGCCAGTATGACTCTTGTAGAGGCTTCATTAGGATCCCATTAAAACATTCCAGATCTCTACATCAACATTCCATAACTCTACCTACATTTTCTGTTCCGGAACCATGTGGGAAGGTAGAGGTCAGATTGGGGTGACGTCTGGGACAGAGACAGGAAGTGGCACAGGAAGTGTAGAACGAACACAACGTCAGAGGGAAATGGAACAATGGCAGTCTTTGCGATAAACACCTCTCGTACGCGCACACACCAGATGAACTATAGCCCACGGTCTCTCTATGCAAAGTCAATATTAACAAACTGGACAATCTTATCTTTCAGAGTAATTGGATTATCAACTCAAAAGAAATGGACTATCAAGCGAGACCACTAGTGCCATTTAGATAAGATGTTGCGGCAAAGGAGAGAGTGTGTATTTATAAAGAGCGAACACACTGCAGGTAGTTCAGCTCTCAGAGGGATGAGACGTCTGTCTGATTAATTAAGAAAGCAGCAGAAAAGGAGCGGGAGAGAGAGAGCGGCGCAAGGAACTAAACGGTGACTTGGTTTTGCAGTTGAGACCAGTGTAAAAGCTGTATTAGAGTTCCATGTCTGGAGAACTTCTGATTAGTGCTCTGATCATTGTGAGTTATATGAGCAGACTGTGTGTGTTTGCGTGCGTGTGTGTGTGTGTGCAGCATGCAGCATGCATCGGTGCATGCGTGCATCCGTGTTTGTTCTAAAGCTATTTCCCCTGGGCACACATGGTGCTCCAAGCCAAATCAATGCAGCCAAACACCAATTTAGACCAAATGAACATTCCATTCCTCATTATAAATCAAACACATTTGAACTAATCAACAGGCCTACATAGGTGATAATGGACTAGAAGTGGATTAGTTAAATGGTCTGAGCAAAGCAGCGAGATCTGTCCCCAATCCCTGTACCCTCTACCTCTCTGACCTGATTTATAATACTACTAATAATAATAATTTGGTGGGGGCTTATATTTGTCCTATTTCATGTACAAGTGTTTATTATACGTGTGTGTGAATTGGAAATGTGTTTTTTGCATATCCTAACTCCCCCTGGGAAACCCTCGGAGAGTGGGGTCATGGCCAGGGTCTGCTAGTGACCCTGGAGCAATTAGGGTTAAGTGCCTTGCTCAAGGACACATCGACAGATTTTTTACCTCGTCGGCTCTCGGATTCTAACTAGTCGCTAGGATACCTGCCGCCTCAAGAAGTCTATTTTGTGTTTATAGTACGGAAAAAGATGGAAGCAATATGGTTGAAGCTCCCATAAACCCATTTGAGGACTTGTTGCTTACCTGGTTTCTTCAGATCTGCCAACAGTGAAGGGGCTAGGTGGGGCCAGGCTAGGAGCTGTTTTCAGCCTGTGTTGAGAGTGAGAAGGTAAAGAAGACATGATGACTTCTCTCCTGATGGAATTGTACTGTCTCTGGCTGCAGTATTTCTGACACGCAACATGTAAATAACTTATTAATGATTCACCCCCACCAAATGTATCAACATATTCTCCCTTCTCCAATTGACTCCGTATCTAATGGATGAATTACTCCAGAGCCAGATTCAATCTGATTCCATCTTGACACTCATGCCAACCCTCTCTGTGCCGCTCACGGTGCCCTCTGTGCCGCCCACCGTGCCCTCTGTGCCGCCCACCGTGCCCTCTGTGCCGCCCACCGTGCCCTCTGTGCCGCCCACCGTGCCCTCTGTGCCGCTCTCCGTGCCCTCTGCGCCAGGTGATGTTCTCTCCCTCCAAGCTGATTCATTCAGTCTTGGAACGTCTACCTGTCACCGGCCCGGTCGTTATGGCCATTAACGGCTGTGTGACTCTCTCTTTCTATTGGCCACCAGAGGAGCTTTGCTGCAGAAGGGACTGGTGCACTTCACAAAATAGATGGCATCACGAGGAAGGAAAATGATGTGGATATAGTGAAGCAACATCTCAAGACATCAGTCAGGAAGTTAAAGCTTGGTTGCAAATGGGTCTTCCAAATGGACAATGACCCCAAGCATACTTCCAAAGTTGTGGAAAAATAGCTTAAGGACAACAAAGTCAAGGTATTGGAGTGGCCATCACAAAGCCCTGACCTCAATCCTATAGAAAATGTGTGGGTAGAACTGAAAAAGCATGTGCTAGCAAGGAGGCACACAAACCTGACTCAGTTACACCAGCTATGTCAGGAGAAATGGGCCAAAATTAACCCAACTTATTGTGGGAAGCTTGTGGAAGGCTACCCGAAACGTTTGACTAAACTTAAACAATTTAAAGGCAATGTTAGCAAATACTAATTGAGTGTATGTAAACTTCTGACTCTGGGAATGTGATGAAAGAAATAAAAGCTGAAACAAATAATTCTCTCTACTATTATTCTGACATTTCACATTCTTAAAATAAAGTGGTGATCCTAACTTACCTAAGACAGGGAATTTTTACTATGATTAGGAATTGTGAAAAACTGAGTTTAAATGTATTTGGCGAAAGTGTATGTAAACTTCCGACTTCAACTGTATGTGTGTGTTTGTTTACTGATCAGGTATGTTATAGCTGGTTTACCTTGTGAAGGCGACGTGGGGGTCTGAAAGGTGGGAGACTGCATATGAATAAGCTGAGGATTAAATGTCCTGTTCCGTTTATGGACAGTAAAATAACAACAACCTCCTGGGCCTGGGTCACGTGACACAGCTACTGGACTCATCTGCTAGCCAGCAGTACTGTGGGCTGCCAACTGTGTCTTTAAAAATGGATGACACAATAAAAGAGATATCCTTATTGAATTATTTATGTGGACCTTTATCCTTGGAGACAAGGGTGGGATATCCACTACCTCTTCCAAAGGGTGACATGCTTAGTCCAAGGCTACCTCGCTGTAGAAGTGCTCTATTTTTATTAGCTGTTTTACCAAGCCGATCTCCGTAGCACACATGCATGCAGTGAAGCACCTACATGGGGCGCTGTTGAGGCTTCTGTGGAAAGATGTGGCAGTCTTGTTATTTACATTTTTTTACATGGCGGAACACAAGTATATATAAATAATATACAAAGGACATTTGGGCTAGGGGGTGGGGCTAGGGGGTACAATATCACATTACACAAGGACCTTAAGAAACATACATACACTTATAATTCTAACAGCTTTTTTGTTAGTAGAGTATTTCATTGTCATAAAATACAGTTCAATTAATTTTTCAAGGTAAGAAATGTGGTGTTTTGTTTGTAAATTTACATTTGTGACTATGAAATTTGGCAAAAAGAATAATTAAATTAATTACATAAAATTGTTCAACTTATTTCTATCGTAGGTAAAGAATCCAAGCAGTACATCTATCCACAATAGTATAAAATCTTCATAAATATGTTTAATTATACATCTACTGATGTCTTGCCACAGTTTTACATGACTTACCTGAATACATTGCCAAAAAAAGCTGCAACACCGTTTCTGGGTGGTCATTACAAAAGGTACAATTTGAGTTGATGTTTTCCTTAAACTTCTTCATATAGTAGTTGGCAGGATAATATTTATGAATAATTGTCCTTAATTTTGTTAACAAGTAGGTATGTGTGTGGCAACATCCAACCTTTTCCCCCACAGATATTATCAATAAAACCGTTCCAATAAGGCATGACATAATACAACATCCTGCTGAAACAAGGTTCGTATCGCTCTGTTGCTGAATGGACCAGAAGAGAAACAAAGTCAACAGGTCAACAGGGTTAATGGGAGGTAGGTTCTGAGGGTCAGGTCTTGACGCGTTCCTGAATAATAATGAATAATAAATGGCATCTAAAACAATTTCAAAATCTTTAGGTGTTACAGGGACCTTGTAAAGTGATAAGAATTCCTTAAAACTAAGAAAAAATACCCTCTGCATTTACCAGTTGGCTCGCCAATAGGATATTACTTCGGAACCAATACTCTAAAAACAAAGATGTGCCAGTCACAGCCAGGTGCAGCGCGCTGACGATATCAGTTATCAAGGAGGTCATGAGGCGCGGCCACGGTGTCTTGGACTGTGCTAAATAGACATTTCGCACTCGGTGGAAAATGACCCCGAACTTCATCGTATCTAGTGCTATATTCATTCGACTTGCCATTAGTAAAATGTTATGTCGTCCCATGGGCAGCAACATATGTATGGGGAGACTGACATTTGATGCCTTCTCTCCATTTCTAGGCTATTTACTATATATTCATATTTCTAATCATGGATGGTTGTTCATTTCAACATAGGCAACACACTCTCACCTAGCTCAACTCTGGCTAATCATAATTTTTGTCGGTTAAATATATAAATGAATTTACCCCCCCTGGAGTAGTGGGAGGAGTCTAGTGGCTTCGCACTCTGTCCTGTGCTTCGGAAGCAGATTACCTCCGGAGACACTGGTCACCCGACAACCGTTGTGATTGACAGCTCTCGGACGGGGACGACGTGAGCACGATGGACAGTTTGTAACTTTGCTTTTGTAGGGGAACGTCAAGTCCACATTCACGGACCAAACTACGGGACTATGCCCAGTGCCGATACCGTTGTGGATAAAAGTTTATCAGAAGTAGAGAGATATAACATCTGCGGCGAAATGGTAAATATGCCTTCCTGGTCACATCGTCTGCGGAATGACAGTGACTTGCTGTAACGTATCTGACTGCGTCTGTAGAGCTAGCCAACATTTGTCACGTTTGATATTCGGTAGTATACTAGCACTTCTTCGTGGCGGTTGTAGTGTACAATATCGGTAATATGTATCATCTATGTTGTTAGCGAGAGTAGCAACAACCAGTTGTCTCTATGCGAATTATCCCAACTAACCGTAGCTAACAAAGTATTTGGGCTATAGTTTATCCGTGAGTCGAGTTCGGAACCGTTCCATCGTGCAGCGCAGTCCCAAGTGTTGGGGCGACTTGATTTGGAAATTATGTGCACCGTATCCATTACATCATGTGAGACGTTGTAGTTAATTGCAACAGGACATGTTTAGGAATCTACTTTAGGAATAATTTCAGATCATTCCATAGTTAGACAGGCTTTTTGTAAATTGTGGTCATTTATTGCTTTAGATTTTTTTTGTATCTAGCCAACACATGTCTAACTGAATTTGTTATTTATACACTCAGTGTTTGTATCTGTTGTTTTGACAGCCAGGTATAAACCGGTTAGTCAAGGATTTGTACTGCTGGGCAGGTGTTTCATTGACGGCAACAGCAGCTCTTTTCACAAAACACAACTTTGCGTGCGACCTCTGTCAAGTGCTCGTCCATGAAACACAACTGTTGAACAAATTTACGAAGTAGATTCTCTTCATTCGGTTCCTTTACCTTAACGGTTTTGTCTGGAGCAAATGTGCAGCCAGATGTTTGTGGTGGACGTGGCCCCTAAACGCATTGCTTTATACGGTCATTCCCACTCTGTAGTTTGCCACGGTATAGTTGTTTTGTCCCTGGTGTTTGTGTTCATTCTTAACTGTAATGTCGTGGGTGAGATACAGTGACGAGTTATACTTATAGAACAAAGAACACTGATAGCTGATCCCCATACCATGACCCATTTAGGGGATAGGCTATGCAAAACTAAATCGAGCTATTTATCCTAGTATACGACAAACCACCCCCCAATTAATGTGTGAAAATGTAAAGAAGTATATGTAGTCAGGGGTCTAGCTGGTATTCAGCTATATATCCCTTATAGAGGGTAGGCATAGGGGAAAGGGTGCAGCTTTTGTGATGGAGAGTCAAGGGGAAGGCAGGGGGATGGCACTGGCATATTCCACATATTCTATGGAAACCCTTGGTCGGTAACGGTCACTGGAGTGGAAAGGAGCGTTTGGGGGCTCTCGCCAGCCATCCATACGTTAATTTGCGTGGCTGGAGAGTGGCGGCTTGTCCGTGAGTCAACCGGGACGGGATAACCCTGGCTGGAACAGACTACGGAGCAGGGAGAGGAGATGCTGAGAGACAGAACATACTCTTTTCTACTACACATGCCCCATATTTTCATTACAGGATAGTTGTTTTGCAGTTTGAAGGAAAGTGGCCTAGATTTAACATCCGCATCTAGCATTTACATTATGGAAGACAAATCCATATGTTGTTGTTATCACTGGTGCTGATGACACACACACACACACACGCTGTAGCCAGCATCACTCGTCAGTGTGTGTCCATTTGGCATCTGTCATATAAAAACGGTGCCCCTCTCCTCTCTGCCCTGCCACCATCCCCACTCATTTATATTTAACTACACACACTGACTGAAGCTGGCACATTTCACTGAATAAAAATTGATTTCAGAGAGCGAAAGCTTTCAAACCCTTTACATCAACAGAGATGCTAGAATTGTAATCTGACAAACAGGCAGACGGACAGAGAGACAGACATGCAGACATTGTGATCGATGGAGGGTGTTATTAAGGTTGAATGTTATTTATTCATTAGTGCCTCGCTATTTATTCATTAGTGCCTTGCTAGTCTTTCCATCTTAAGTACTGAATACACAAAGGTCAGCTCCACCCTGTGTGTGTGTGTGTGTGTGTGTGTGTATGGTGTAGTGTCGCATAGTGTGTGTGTGTGTGGTGTAGTGTCGCATAGTGTGTGTGTGTGTGGTGTAGTGTCGCATAGTGTGTGTGTATGGTGAAGTGTTGCATAGTGTGTGTGTATGGTGAAGTGTTGCATAGTGTGTGTGTGTATATGTATGTAGTATATATATATATATATATATATATGTGTGTGTGTGTGTGTGTGTATATATATATATATATATATATATATATATATATATATATATATATATATATATATATATATATATATATATATATATATATATATATATATATATATATATATATATATATATATATATGTATGTATGTATGTATATGTATATATATATGTATATGTAGTATAGTGCCGCATGTGTGCCTAATCTATCAAGTTTATGGGGAGAATATGCTGTTTCTGTCCTTTCTCCTCTGTTTAACTAGAGAAGGTTTTCCTGCCTTGCTGAGAAAGAGAGGGAGACTCGTAGAAAGAGCAAAGAAGGGATGGGTTGTCTTTTCCTTTCACAACTCCCTGGAAGTCTGCCCTTGGGCAGAGTAAGTTTCTTAAGGCTGTGTTTTTCCCAGCCTGCTCTACTCAAGTACAGACTGGACTTTTACTGCCTGAGGTCTTATTCCAACGAGACACAGGAATAAAAATAATGTACGGATGGGTTGTGTGTGTGTGGTATGCATGTATGTGTGTGAGTGAGCGAGTGTATGTGCGAGTTTGCGTGTTTGTTTGTGTGTGTGTGTTGCTGAGCTGTTTTTGGCAGTGTAGTAACAGGCCATTAAATAGTGTGTTGTGAGCGCAATTTACTGTGGCCCCGGGGCCAGTGCATCGGAGAGAGAAGTGGCTGATGGCACATTCCAAAGGCGTTAATGGCCGCTTGGTCATCAGAAAAGAGGGAATATCAAGCTAGTCGGATTGACTACTTTCTGGTATCCTTTTCTATGGTGCCAAAAGTGAGAAAAGGATGGATTGAGGATATATTGGAGATAACAGCCAGCTATTAGAAATACTTAAACTATCAGAATGCAGGGAAACCAGGCATAATCTTTATAGCAGATTTTGAGAAAGCCTTCAATAAAAGTACGGCTTGAATTTATTTATAAGAGCCTGGATTATTTCAACTTTAGAGAATCTCTTGTAAAATGGGTAAAAGTAATGTATAACATTCCTTTATGTAACATTATAACAAATGGTTATTTCTCTGAAAATGTTTTTGTTGTCAGGAGGTGTAAAACAGGGTTGCCCTCTTTCACCATACTTGTTTGCTATGGCCATTGAATTGTTAATGATAAAAATCAGATCCAATGATAAAAGTAAGGGGTTAAAAATTAATGGATTAGAAACAAAGGTATCAATATATGCTGATGATTCAAGTTTTTTTTTTTTTTTTTTTTGAGTCCACAATCTTCAACCCTGAACAGTCTTATTGAGGACCTGGATAATGTATCCAGTTTATCTGATTTAAAACCCAACTACTAAGTGTACTATATTACGGATTGGGTCTCTAAAAGTCACAAACTTTAAATTGCGATGTGGTCTCCCAATTACTTGATGGTGCTGTTGATGTGCTTGGGGTATACATTACAGGAAAGTTTAATGATCTTGCAACTGTCAATTTTGATAGAAAACAGATAGGACCTTGAAACCATGGAAAGGGAAACACCTGTCAGTCTATGGGAAATTACACTGATTAATTCTCTAGTGATATCACAGTTGATATAGCTATTCATGGCTCTACCAACTCCAGGATAATGCTTTTTCAAGTTATATGAGAAAAACATTTCATTTAATTTAGAATGGAAAAACAAGTTAAGGTTAAACCGGTATATTTATATAATGAATATGAGTTTGGATGGCTACAATGATTAAATATCAAGGCATTAAACTTCTCTCTTAAAGATTTTATTATACGGAAACAATATCTAAATCCAAACAGGGTTTTCCAGTAAGCTGCTAAAAGAGGCACATCCAATGTTTAAAAGGGGTCTCTGTGCTGTTATACAGATTAAAACTCAATTTCCGATGGATTGACAATGGAACCGTGTTTAAAGTATCTTTTATTTTTAAATGAAGTTATACAGAGTTGGCTACAATTCTAATTTTATCCTCCAGAAGAGGCAGAATATATATTACAGCAAATAATATGGCTAAACTCCAATGTACTGATGGAGGATGAACCAATTTTCTTGGAGAGAATGTTTAAGGAAGGTACCCTGTTTATGAATGACATTGTGAACAACGACGGTCGAATTATGTCATACAACAAATGAATCCGGGTGAATGGAGATGTCTGCTCAATACCAAATTATAACCAACTCATCACAGCTCTGCCACACAAAATGGAAGAGGAAATTACTTAAAAGAGAAAGGAATGAATTATACTGAACACAAATATAAATCCAACAATTTCTACAATTTTTACTGAGTTACAGTTCATATAAGGAAATAAGTCAATTTAAATAAACAAATTTGGCCCAAATGTATGGATTTTACATGACTGGGCAGGGGTGCAGCCATGAGTGGGCCAGGGAAGATAGGCCCATCCACTTGGGAGCCAGGCCCACCCACCAGGGAGCCAGGCCCAGCCAATCATAATGAGTTTTTCCCCACAATTTTTTTTTTTTACAGACAGAAATACTCCTCAGTTTCATCAGCTGTCGAGGTGGCTGGTCTCAGACGATCCCGCAGGTGAAGAAGCTGGATGTGGAGGTCCTGGGCTGGTGTGGTTACACGTGGTCTGCTGTTGTGAGGCCGGTTGGACGTACTGCCAATTTCTCTAAAATGCCATTGGGAGGCGGCTTATGTTAGAGAAATTAACATTCAATTCTCTGGCAACAGCTCTGATGGACATTCCTACAGTCAGCATGCCAATTGCATTCTCCCTCAACTTGAGACATCTGTGGCATTGTGTTGTGGAGAAATGCACACTAACAGGGATGTAAACAAATTTGTGCACAACATTTGAAAGAAATTAGCTTTTTGTGCGTATGGCCATTTTCTGGGATCTTTAACTTCTACTCATGAAACATGGGACCAACACTTTACATGTTACGTTCATATTTTTGTTCAGTATAATTTGTCTGCCACTAATAAAAAAAATCCTAAATGGCTTAAGAATACTAATATATATCGTGAAATGTATCAGTTTCACAGTCAAGAGGTTTGACAACTATGCCGCATAAAATTCAAGATAGTTGGGAACAGATTTCCGATGTCCCAATACCATGGCATCGGGATTATGAACTGATAGTTCTTTTCAGTTTAAGCTATTATATTAAATTCTCGCTACAAACAGAATGCTCAGTATATGGGGTATTCAACAGTCAGACCGGTGCAGAATCTGCCATGCGGAAACAGAATTAGTAGAGCATCTCTCTTGGTACTGTCCATCGTTGGCTTGTTTTTGTAGTCGGGTCCAGGAATAGTTGTTATGCCATAATGTCAGGGTGCTGCTGTCAAATGTAAAATGTGGTAAAATGTACATTTATGGGGCAATTTCAGCAGAAAGGTTGCAGGTGGGGAGGTTCAAGTCTCTAGTGAGACATCATGGGAGAATGATGGAGAGATTCAAGTCCCTAGTGAGACACCATGGGATAATGATGGGGAGGTTCCTAGTGAGACACCATGTGATAATGATGGGGAGGTTCCTAGTGAGACACCATGGGAGAATGATGGGGAGGTTCCTAGTGAGACACCATGGTAGAATGATGGGGAGGTTCCTAGTGAGACAACATGGGAGAATGATGGGGAGATTCCTAGTGAGACACCATGGTAGAATGATGGGGAGATTCCTAGTGAGACACCATGGTAGAATGATGGGGAGATTCCTAGTGAGACAACATGGGAGAATGATGGGGAGATTCCTAGTGAGACAACATGGGAGAATGATGGGGAGATTCCTAGTGAGACAACATGGGATAATGATGGGGAGATTCCTAGTGAGACACCATGGTAGAATGATGGAGAGATTCCTAGTGAGACACCATGGTAGAATGATGGGGAGGTTCCTAGTGAGACACCATGGTAGAATGATGGGGAGGTTCCTAGTGAGACACCATGGTAGAATGATGGGGAGGTTCCTAGTGAGACAACATGGGAGAATGATGGGGAGGTTCCTAGTGAGACAACATGGGAGAATGATGGGGAGATTCCTAGTGAGACACCATGGTAGAATGATGGGGAGATTCCTAGTGAGACAACATGGGAGAATGATGGGGAGGTTCCTAGTGAGACAACATGGGAGAATGATGGGGAGGTTCCTAGTGAGACACCATGGGATAATGATGGGGAGGTTCCTAGTGAGACACCATGGTAGAATGATGGGGAGGTTCCTAGTGAGACACCATGGTAGAATGATGGGGAGGTTCCTAGTGAGACACCAGGGTAGAATGATGGGGAGATTCCTAGTGAGACACCATGGTAGAATGATGGGGAGATTCCTAGTGACACAACATGGGAGAATGATGGGGAGGTTCCTAGTGAGACACCATGGGAGAATGATGGGGAGATTCCTAGTGAGACACCATGGTAGAATGATGGGGAGATTCCTAGTGAGACAACATGGGAGAATGATGGGGAGGTTCCTAGTGAGACACCATGGGAGAATGATGGGGAGGTCCCTGGTGAGACAACATGGGAGAATGATGGGCAGGTTCCTAGTGAGACAACATGGGAGAATGATGGGCAGGTTCCTAGTGAGACAACATGGGAGAATGATGGGGAGGTCCCTGGTGAGACAACATGGTAGAATGATGGGGAGGTTCCTAGTGAGACAACATGGGAGAACGATGGGGAGGTTCCTAGTGAGACAACATGGGGAGGGGAGAACGATGGGGAGGTTCCTAGTGAGACACCATGGGAGAATGATGGGGAGGTTCCTAGTGAGACACCATGGGAGAATGATGGGGAGGTTCCTAGTGAGACACCATGGGAGAATGATGGGGAGGTTCCTAGTGAGACACCATGGGAGAATGATGGGGAGGTTCCCAGAATGATGGGGACACCATGGGAGAATGATGAGGGGAGGTTCCAAGTGAGACACCATGGGAGAATGATGGGGAGGTTCCTAGTCAGTCACCATGGTAGAATGATGGGGAGGTTTCTAGTGAGAGACAGTGGGAGAATGATGGGGAGGTTCCTAGTGAGACAACATGGGAGAATGATGGGGAGGTTCAAGTCCCTAGTGAGACACCATGGGAGAATGATGGGGAGGTTCCTAGTGAGACAACATGGGAGAATGATGGGGAGGTTCCTAGTGAGACACCATGGGAGAATGATGGGGAGGTTCCTAGTGAGACAACATGGGAGAATGATGGGGAGGTCCCTGGTGAGACAACATGGTAGAATGATGGGGAGGTTCCTAGTGAGACAACATGGGAGAACGATGGGGAGGTTCCTAGTGAGACAACATGGGAGAACGATGGGGAGGTTCCTAGTGAGACACCATGGTAGAATGATGGGGAGGTTCCTAGTGAGACACCATGGGAGAATGATGGGGAGGTTCCTAGTGAGACACCATGGGAGAATGATGGGGAGGTTCCTAGTGAGACACCATGGGAGAATGATGGGGAGGTTCCCAGTGAGACACCATGGGAGAATGATGGGGAGGTTCCAAGTGAGACACCATGGGAGAATGATGGGGAGGTTCCTAGTCAGTCACCATGGTAGAATGATGGGGAGGTTTCTAGTGAGAGACAGTGGGAGAATGATGGGGAGGTTCCTAGTGAGACAACATGGGAGAATGATGGGGAGGTTCAAGTCCCTAGTGAGACACCATGGGAGAATGATGGGGAGGTTCCTAGTGAGACAACATGGGAGAATGATGGGGAGGTTCCTAGTGAGACACCATGGGAGAATGATGGGGAGGTTCCTAGTGAGACACCATGGGAGAATGATGGGGAGGTTCCTAGTGAGACACCATGGGAGAATGATGGGGAGGTTCCTAGTGAGACAACATGGGAGAATGATGGAGAGGTTCCTAGTGAGACACCATGGGAGAATGATGGAGAGGTTCCTAGTGAGAGACCATGGGAGAATGATGGAGAGGTTCCTAGTGAGACAACATGGGAGAATGATGGAGAGGTTCCTAGTGAGAGACCATGGGAGAATGATGGAGAGGTTCCTAGTGAGACAACATGGGAGAATGATGGAGAGGTTCCTAGTGAGAGACCATGGGAGAATGATGGAGAGGTTCCTAGTGAGACAACATGGGAGAATGATGGGGAGGTTCCTAGTGAGACACCATGGGAGAATGGAGGGATGCATTAGAAGAGGAAATGGTAGAATGGTGATTTACTGGGAGAGATGGGTTGATCTGTGGCTGTCTGAAGGTGGAATTGATTGGAATAATTTTTATACACAAATGTACAGTATAAAAGGTCTTCCAATCAGGGGTGGGGATGGGATTATTGGATGTTTTGTGTTTCACTATTTATGTTTTGTGTTTTGGTTTCATGCTGTGAGAGGTGTGTGTTGTTCCTGGTGGTTATGAGCGGGGCCTTGCCGGCATCTCAGGGCGGGTGGGGGCGAGCGCAACCACTAACCAGAACGCCCACGTTAGTATTGTTGTTTTAAAGAAAAATAAAATGTGATTAAAAAAAACAAAAAACTGTCCTCTCAGACCAAATAAAAAAACAATCAGGGCAATAGTTCTACAATAGGTGATTAAATGAGCCAGCCTTAAGGGAACAAGCGCTTGAGTTCTCATTTAATGTTGCAGTTGTTTCCCAGGGCATCATGCTACACAGACACTGTTTCAGTCTGGATGCATACAGTATTAATGTCTACAATGAGCCTGCCTTATCTGACCACCTCAATCAGAGAGCGCACATACCTCATACTACTGTCCAATCACCAATCACCACATCACTGAAATTAGCTTGGTCTTACCTCTGTGAGAGAAAGGAAGGGCGAAGGAGGGAGAGGGGTAGAGAGAGAGAGGGTGGGAGGGTGAGGAAAGGCCTCAATGTATTGAATTATGGGTGCCTAGTCTCTGAGATGCTCCATTGGCTATTATGGTGAGGGGTAGCCTAGCAGCTGTCATTCCCTTCTGTTGTCAGGGCAACCACAGGAGTCTCACCCTTTGCCGCTGATATCTCTTTCTATGCTCCCCATTCTCTCCCTCTTCCCTTCTCTCCTCTCTCTCTGATGTCTCTGTGCATGAATGATGCTCAAAGGCATTTATTCACTTTGGGGGTGTTGCTCTAAAGCTTCTCTCTCCCTCTCTTTATCCTGTCTCTGCAAGATCAACTGTTCTGTCTCTCTCCCTCTCTCTTTATCCTGTCTCTGTGACATCAACTGTTCTGTCTCTCTCCCTCTCTCTTTATCCTGTCTCTGCAAGATCAACTGTTCTGCCTCTCTCCCTCTCTCTTTATCCTGTCTCTGCAAGATCAATTGTTCTGTCTCTCTCTCTCTCCCTCTCTCTTTGTCCTGTCTCTGTGACATCAACTGTTCTGTCTGTGTCTGTCTGTCTGTCTGTCTGTCTCTGTCTGTCTGTGTACCGTATTCATGGACTCGCCCTGAGTTGTGTGAGTTGGTGGGTAGGATATGGGTTATCCATGGTGTTTGGGCTAGGAACTCTGGGAATGAGGACAGAGTTATAGCCATCGACGAGAGAGCGAGAGTCCTCAGGCAGAGTGGCGTGTTGGAGGAAGAAGAGATGAAGAGGGAATCTAGTCAGAGCAAACAACAGGGGTTTGATTTAATACACTAAAGTAGCTACTAGCTAGACTTGGCTGAAGCTGTACATATCTGGACCAGGTTGGCAGAATCTTTTTAGGTATTTCTCTCTATCCCTCTATCTTCCCTTCTCTGTGGGTCTCTATGTGTGTGTGTTGTTAGATTAGTGATTGAGCGTGAGCTAAGCCTACAGTGGACAGACAGGCACTAACAAACCAACAGAGATGCCGGGTATAGTGAGTAACACAGCCTCGGATTAACACACACATACGCACTCACTCATCAAAAGGATTTTCTGTATCACCGAACTGTCTTTACATATTATAACACAGGCTCAGAGCTGACTGGATCTTTTTAATCAGTGATTATAAAACCAATCTCTACCTGTAGAAGCTTATGTGATGATGCAAATTGTTGCCGGCCATAATATCGACTCAAGTAATGGCCATACAGCCCAGCTGTCACGTTATAAGGCATTAAACACTCTAGTCTGCTGACTGCATGCGTGTGCGTGCACACAGCCTATTCACACCAGTGGAGGCTGCTGAGGGGAGGACGGCTCCTAATAATGGCTGGAATGGAGTCAATGGAATGGTATCAAAAACATGGTTTCCATCCATTACACTCCATTCCAGACATTATTAGGAGCTGTCCTCCCCTCAGCTGCCCCCCCCCCCATCCCCCCCTGTGATTTACACTCACAGGAATACAGCTGGTTCATATCAGCGAGCTACTTCCACTAGATTAGTGTGAAATCTACTATACCTACAAACACATTCAGTGCTATTCAGTTACTGTACCATACACATACACACAGCAAAGCTCACAGATTGAGTTGACTAGATCAGTGTAGATTACGTAACACACAGGGGAGTGGTGTGTGTGTGTGTTAACGAGAGCAAGCTAGATCAATTATCTGCCCATTGGTTACACTGACACATTTGCACATGTGGACGCCAAGTCGGTAAACTGCTTTCCTAAGAGCTCTGACACGTGTGTGTGTGTGTGTGTGTGTGTGTGTCCTGTGCCTGCCATGTGCTGCGCAGTACGATGTGTTCGTCATCCAAAGATGGACAGTCTGTGTTGTGTGAGTGCGTCCATGAATCCACGTAAATCCACCGAACCTGTGACCTTTTCATCTGTGACCTTTTCATCTGAACTATCTGTTGCGATCGGGAGAGTGGGCCATCAGTTATTGTTTATAGTTATTACTGCAGAGCGCGCGGTTTGGAGCGCACGCTTCAGACCTATTGTGTAATGTAAATGGTCAATGATCACGGCCCTACAGATCATCACAGGTCAATCATGCCATCGATATACGGTTAATATGTAATGAAATTACATGGACATATGAAGACAAACTTGAAAGGGTTAAATATGAAACGTCATTGTTTGCTGAACTGATCAATTCTGATATCAAACTGATGGGGATAATAGATTGAATAACCAATCACTGATTTAATTATTTGTATTATTCTTCACATGATTATGATGAATATTATGACTCAAGGATGATTCCTATTGACCTCTTAATGAACTGAATTGCTGAATCAACTAATTATGTTAATAATGAATGAATGATTGTTATGATTTGATTATGAATTTGATTGGATACATGTTATTTATTTCCTTTGTGATGCACCACAGACTACCCAGTAAATATACCACTTTATGGTTAAAGGATTTCCTGCCTCAGTCCATTCCTCTGTCACCTGACCCGTGACCACCCGTTCACCTTCACTGCCAGTCATCCTACCTGTCCAGCTACTCACACAGATTCCACTAATCTTTCAGGCGTACAGAGGCCCATTATCAGCAACCATCACTCCTGTGTTCCAATGGCACGTTGTGTTAGCTAATCCAAGTTTATCATTTTAAAAGGCTAATTGATCATTAGAAAACCCTTTTGCAATTATGTTAGCACAGCTGAAACTGTTGTCCTGATTAAAGAAGCAATAAAACTGGCCTTCTTTAGACTAGTTGAGTATCTGGAGCATCAGCATTTGTGGGTTCGATTACATTTGTGGGTTCGATTGCAGTCTCAAAATGGCCGGAAACAAAGACCTTTCTTCTGAAACTCGTCATTCTATTCTTGTTCTGAGAAATGAAGGTGAGAAATTGTCAAGAAAGATGCTGGCCTTCTAGGCAGAGCTGCAAAGAAAAAGCCATATCTCAGACTGGCCAATAAAAATAAAAGATTAGATGGGCAAAAGAACACAGACACTGGACACAGAGGAACTCTGCCTAGAAGGCCAGCATCCCGGAGTCGCCTCTTCACTGTTGACGTTGAGACTGGTGTTTTGCGGGTACTATTTAAGGAAGCTACATTACAACAGGATTCACTGTTACACTTCAACTCTTCTCCTACTCTCTTTCTATCTATCCCTCTTCTCTCTTTCTTTAGGCCTAAATCAATACGATTACATGGTTACACTTGTTCAACTCTTCTCCTACTCTATCCACCCTTCACTTCTTTCTCTTTTTATAGCCATCCCTCTCTCACCTCTCTCCATCTCTTTATCCTCACCCACCTCCCTCTCCATCTCTATGTGCTCATCTTTTTCTTTCTATCCTCTTCTCTCTCCATCTAAAAGAGTGTGTTTTTTGAGGGTGGTGGCTGCTGGGTAATCTTGGTTCTGGAAAAAAAAGAGATTAAATGTCAGATGACAGAAAGGAGAGGATTACATCTTTTCAGGCTTTTCTGGTGAAGAGTTCCTGCCCCCCCCCCCTCCCCGATGTCTGTGGACTGTGTAGCCTTATTTATCCGCCAGAGTTTTAATTAGTGCGTGTGTATATTGTTCTCTGGGTGACTGTCTAGTCATAGTAGAGCTCTCCATTTTGTAAATTGATGTTAAAGGTCCTTCTCAATATCAATCAACTCATTTCTGGGTAACAATTAAATACCTTACTGTGATTGTTTTCAATTAAAATTGCCCCCAAATAATTTGTGGGGAGGGGAAAACTAGCTTTTATTGGCAGAGAGGTTTGGAATTCTCTTTCTTATTAGTTTATTAACTAATTAGAGCTTAGTGATGTCACCAGTCAGGCCAAAACTCCATCCCACCAAAACAGGTTGAAATATATATTTTTAAACAGCTCTTACACTAAAAGGGAATTATCATTTTCACAGTATTATTCCAACCTCATAGTTTGGAAATAAATATAAAATAGGAAAATCTAGTTTTTGACCGCACTGGGCCCTTAACAGTCTATTGATTTTTCTAGGATGGATCTCTCTTTTTTTCACCTCCTCTCTCGCGTACTCTCTCTCTCTCTGTTACATGACATTCTCTCCATCTCCCTCCATCTGAGTGCTGACACAGTCCTTGGCATGGCTTTGGGGACTCTACCCTCTTTACGTCTCTATACGAGTGTGTGTTAATGTACTTGGCCCTTAGCAGTGAGATATTGAGGGCTGTGCTCTACTTGCTTGGGGCCTGGTAAACCACCCTAAATTAATTAGAGACACACACTCCTCTCCGGGATGCGTCCAAGTTGGTGCTATTGAGACCTCTGGGGCTGATGTGCTCCACTGCAGGCCTGCTAAAGGCTCATCATTTATCTGTACACTTAACAAGACAGAGAAACTGGAGGAGTTTGTTATCTCTAGCTTAGAAATTGGCTTTCATACTTTGATCTCTATTTCTCACGGTCTCTCGTTCTCTTTCATGTTTAGTTTTTTTCATGTTGTCTTGTTTCTTTTCTTGTTTTCTTTCTGGTTCTCTTTTTTGTTTTGTTTCTTGTTTTCTTCCTCATTCTTTCTGCTGGAACATTGTCAAAGAAAGTGTGCTTCCCAGGAGGGATGACTCCCTGACACACGGTCACACACACGTCCTAACCCTCTGTCACGTCAGTGTTTAGCCGGTTATATGGAAATACAAGTGGTGATTCTCTCCACTCATACACAGGGAAGTGGGCAAGAGAAGCGCAGCTCAGTGTAGCATAAATACCATAAACACTCTTCCATCATATGGTACAGTCTGTGGATATCCTGTCCTGTGTTACCTGCATTCACTATGTGTGTTTAGTGTATACACTGCAGGTCAGGGCATGTAGCAGTAACCCAGGTATGTTTAACTACTGGAGCCCAGCCCAGGGGTTGACCTGATTTACTAGTACGTGTGAGTGAGTGCTCGTTGAGTGTAAAACCAAAGGTAAAGTTGCTGCAGGACCATGAATGTAATCAGAATTCCTTTGTCTTTGACATTTGCCTGAAGTCTGATAAGAGCAGGACTCTGGGCGTTTTCTATGGTGCCGTGCAGGACACACACACACACACACACACACACATAGAGTGAGCGAGAGAGAGAGAGAGTGTTTCTCCCTGAAGTGTGTGCTGATTTGCAGACCGCAGAGCGAATCAGTTTGTTTGGGTCTGGGATCTGGTCAAAACCGGTTCTGCTCAAATCAACTCATCAACTTCACACTAAACTGGATTATTCTATTCAGATAGACGCTCGGGGGCGTGGTTACAAACTCAGACCAGCAACCAACTGAATATTTCCCGTCCCTAAATTGTTATTTAATCATACCAAGCGAGTCTGTGGCATTGCTTGACTTGGACTGAAATAGCTTCCGATGCTAATTTTGTTTATATTTAGGCGCAGGAGCTCCATAGTACTTTTTCACTAATATTCTATAAGAGGAACACGAGCTCAAGCAGTAAAACATTTTAAAGTAGCGGTACTTAGCTCCGCTGAGCTCCTGTCCAAGTCGAGCATCGCTCTTTTCATTCACAATGCTAGCCAGGCTAAGAGGCAGCACAGCAGGCAGAACCGTTCAAAACAATCACCAGACAAACAGTAGGCTAGTAGACAGTGGAGTTAGAACAGGCGTGGGTGGGAAGTGGGAGCAGAGGAGAGGAAGACTAGTAGCCCAGAGGGGGATAAATACACGACAGGAATCAATGATTTATATATACACCCAACCAGAACAATCACCAGACAGACAGTCTCGGACATCAAAACATTTAAAAGTCCTATTTTTCAGGTCTTTGTGGTAGCGCTGTAGCAGATGGAGGGAGCAGTGTTCTGAACTTAACTGCTGAATGGTTGATATATTGTTATACAGGGTGAGTAGGTATGCAACACATTTATTCTGTGCTTTGATTTGCAAGGCCATGGGTTGACAGAATGATGCAGTGAGCCTGGCCTCTCCAGTGTTTTAGGAGGCTGTGCTATAAACGCTCAACACTGTGGAGGGTATAAACCCTGTCTGGCCCTGCAGTCCACAGACAACCCCTATAACCATAGTAGTCCATTAGCACTTCATGTAGATTGGAAAGAGTTGGGAAGTTCTGCTATACACTACAGTAAGCAATATGGTAATATCTCCACCTTGCCCTCTGATCTGCTATGTGGATTTCTCAGTGTCAGATTCAAGTATGGATACTGTAGGTGGCTGGTGGGCTGGTTGTGTATGAACCAGAGGTGTGGTACCGCAACAGTGTTACTGTCAAGGCTGTGGGTAACTGGTGAAAGGAGGCAGGTGCAGGAGAGCTGAGATGCGTGGACAAGGTATTAAATTCAAGAAAACACCAGTATAAACACAATACTATGGTGCTGGAAAAATACCGGTACCATGAAATAAACGGGCTTAATAACAAAACCCGGCAGTAATAATCCCAGCCGTCAGATACAGCCTTACAATAAAACAAACACAAACATGGGGGAAACCAGAGGGTTGAATAATAAGCATTTAATGGGGGAATTGAAACCAGGTTTGTAAAAAAACAAAGACAAAACAAATGGAAAATGAAAAGTGGATCGGTGATGGCTAGAAGGCCGATGACGTCGACCGCCGAACACCGCTCGAACAAGGAGAGGGACCGACTCCGGCGGAAGTCGTGACAGTTACTTAACTCAGAGTACCTGTGATGTCGTAGATCGTAGTGATTAGGCTGTCGGGTAATGCTGTAGTAGAATGGCTGGCGGGGTCATGACGGGTCCACTGTGAGGTCAGTTCCTGTGAGCGACGGCTCGGGGGTAGTTTTTAACTTCTCATATCTTTACCAAATCTGTTTATTTGAATCCCACCAATCTCATTGTGACTTTATTTCTCTCACACACACACACACACACACACACACACACAGTGTAGGGTAGCCCAGTCTGATGTGGGTCAGAATGGATAGCCTATTCATCTTAGAGTGGTGTGTGAATATTCATTTCTATGGGAACAAAATAGATTTGAATGCAGAATGGTTGATGTATGATTTGATGTTGAAAGTCCTATCTGGGTTAGATCAGACAGGCTATAGGCTGTAACCCACATAATACAAACAGGTCAAGATGGCCCCTCCTCTCATCCACTGACTCTCACCCTGTCTTTCTTTGCAACTCTCCATCCATCTCTACTTTTATTCAATCATCAGCTCATTCAGACACACATTTTGTTGTGTTACAAGTTGAGATAAAAATAGATTTAATTGTCATTTTGTTTGTCAACGACCTACACAAAATACTCTGCTGGCGTGGAATCGCCCTTCTACTGATAGGACAGATCCATGCTAGCTAGGGCTTATCAAATGGGTTTGACAGCCTACGTCCTATTACCACCTCTTGGTCATGAATTTCACACCAACTGAAGCCTCTTTTAGAACTGTTCATCTCCAGACAATTACTTTGTTTCTGGCTTTTCTTCTGTTCTGATTTGTACGTTTTTATGACAAAATCCAGTACATTGATGCTCAGCTGAGGTCATACTGTGATTTCCTGTACTGAGACGTTGTTCAGGTGTGTGTGTGTGTGACTGTGGGGAAACACGCTGAGCTGAGCAGCTCTAGCCTACATAGAACACACAACACTACAACTAACAAATATCTCTCCCCAGGCAGTGTGTCTGCCTCATCATGGGTTGTTGTTACAGTGTGTCTGCCTCATCATGGGTTGTTGTGTTGCAGTGTGTCTGCCTCATCATGGGTTGTTGTTGCAGTGTGTCTGCCTCATCATGGGTTGTTGTTACAGTGTGTCTGCCTCATCATGGGTTGTTGTTACAGTGTGTCTGCCTCATCATGGGTTGTTGTTACAGTGTGTCTGCCTCATCATGGGTTGTGTTGCAGTGTGTCTGCCTCATCATGGGTTGTTGTGTTGCAGTGTGTCTGCCTCATCATGGGTTGTTGTGTTGCAGTGTGTCTGCCTCATCATGGGTTGTTGTTACAGTGTGTCTGCCTCATCATGGGTTGTTGTGTTGCAGTGTGTCTGCCTCATCATGGGTTGTTGTGTTGCAGTGTGTCTGCCTCATCATGGGTTGTTGTGTTGCAGTGTGTCTGCCTCATCATGGGTTGTTGTTACAGTGTGTCTGCCTCATCATGGGTTGTTCTTACAGTGTGTCTGCCTCATCATGGGTTGTTGTGTTGCAGTGTGTCTGCCTCATCATGGGTTGTAGTGTGTCTGCCTCATCATGGGTTGTTGTGTTGCAGTGTGTCTGCCTCATCATGGGTTGTTGTTGCAGTGTGTCTGCCTCATCATAGGTTGTTGTTACAGTGTGTCTGCCTCATCATGGGTTGTTGTTACAGTGTGTTTGCCTCATCGTGGGTTGTTGTTACAGTGTGTCTGCCTCATCATGGGTTGTTGTTACAGTGTGTCTGCCTCATCATGGGTTGTTGTGTTGCAGTGTGTCTGCCCCATCATGGGTTGTTGTTGCAGTGTGTCTGCCCCATCATGGGTTGTTGTTGCAGTGTGTCTGCCTCATCATGGGTTGTTGTTACAGTGTGTCTGCCTCATCATGGGTTGTTGTGTTACAGTGTGTCTGCCTCATCATGGGTTGTTGTGTTGCAGTGTGTCTGCCTCATCATGGGTTGTTGTGTTGCAGTGTGTCTGCCTCATCATGGGTTGTTGTGTTACAGTGTGTGTGTCTGCCTCATCATGGGTTGTTGTGTTGCACTGTGTCTGCCTGCCTCATCACTTGAAATTGTAGTCTGACTGGCTTTAATACCAGCCCGGTTTAGAGGATAAATACTGACCTGAGTTTAGCATTGACCCGGGGACAGTCAACACATCCCATATGTACATTTGTGGCATATGGTTGTGTTATGTGGTGTCTGTGTCTGTTCTCTTTCTCAGACTGTATGTGTTTGGAATACTGACTATGAGACTCCAAAAAAATGTTAGTTACCATACTTGAATCCCCCCATCTTCCAGATTAGATGAGGTGGGCAGGATGTGGTGTGTACTGTGTCTGTGTGTGATAGATGGGACAGACAACATGTCAGTGCTTGCTGTTCCTCATCCCTCGGGCTTGTTGGGGGTCATGTAAGGGTCAGCTAATTCTCTGGCCATGCTGACTCGATAATGTGTTTGTGCGTGTAGGTTCTGACCCAGGCAGAATAGCCTGTTTACTGACTGGTGGGGCCATCTGTGTGCTGGGCCTGAGTGGTCCAGGATAGTGTTTGTCTGGGGTTGGAGACCTAGTTAACTGGCACTCAGAGAGAGTGGGAATTGAGCTGAGCTTACACCACGAGAGAGAGAGGGGTGGGGAATCTGAGGATGGAGAGGAGAGAGGGGTGGGGAATCTGAGGATGGAGAGAGGGAGAGGGGAATCTGAGGATGAAGAGGGGAGAGGGGAATCTGAGGATGAAGAGGAGAGAGGGAGAGGGGAATCTGAGGATGGAGAGGAGAGAGGGGTGGGGAATCTGAGGAGAGAGAGAGAGAAGGAGGGGTGGGGAATCTGAGGATGGAGAGGAGAGAGGGGTGGGGAATCTGAGGATGGAGAGGAGAGAGGGGTGGGGAATCTGATGATGGAGAGGAGAGAGGGGTGGGGAATCTGAGGATGGAGAGGAGAGAGGGGTGGGGAATCTGAGGATGGAGAGGAGAGAGGGGTGGGGAATCTGAGGATGGAGAGGAGAGAGGGGTGGGGAATCTGATGATGGAGAGAGGGAGAGGGGAATCTGTGGAGGGAGAGGAGAGAGGGGTGGGGAATCTGAGGATGGAGAGGAGCGAGGAAGAAGGGAATCTGAGGAGAGAGAAGGAGGGGTGGGGAATCTGAGGATGAAGAGGAGAGAGGGAGAGGGGAATCTGAGGAGAGAGGGAGAGGGGAATCTGAGGAGAGAGAAGGAGGGGTGGGGAATCTGAGGATGAAGAGGAGAGAGGGAGAGGGGAATCTGAGGAGAGAGAAGGAGGGGTGGGGAATCTGAGGATGAAGAGGAGAGGGGAATCTGAGGATGGAGAGGAGAGAGAGGGAGTGGGGAATCTGAGGATGGAGAGGAGAGGGAAATCTGAGGATGAAGAGGAGAGGAGAGAGGGGTGGGGAATCTGAGGATGGAGAGGAGAGAGGGGTGGGGAATCTGGGGATGGAGAGGAGAGAGAGGGAGACAGGCTGTGTGTGTGTGTGTGTGTGTGTGTGTGTGTGTGTGTGTGTGTGTGTGTGTGTGTGTGTGAGAGTGGTGCGACATGTGTGATGTGTGAACCAGTAGGCTAAAGCTGCTGTTGCCTGCTTTATTAATTTCATCAGTTACTGTCGGACATGAGAAGGGGCCCTGACTCTGCCCTGTAAATTATAGATGAGGACAAGCTGGCTATGCCTTATATATGTGTGTGTGTTTGCTGGCTGCCAAGGTAACCGTGTAGTTATATAGTCGGGTTACATACAGTCCAGTTGTACTGCAGGCATCTCAGGTTGGTTTATTACGTAATCATCCTCTGTCCCTGTAGTTAACAGTCAAAGCCGCTTCTGCATCAGAGGCTGTGCCTCTAAACCCAGAGGCTACCAACTGCCCTAGCCACTCAGTAGAGCCATTAAAGTCTGCAGAGAGAGGAGACTTGGAGCTCTCTTTCATGCGTCTTTTGTCCTCTCCTCCTATCCAGTTATTTTTCTCAATGCCGGAATGGGTTAGAGGGCGCACAGACTCACACGTGCACACAGGCGCACGGCTACGCAAGAATGTGCGCATGAAGACACACACACACAGACAGTCCTAGAAATGGAGCTTGTGTTTACATTACAAGGGATGAGATTATGATGACAGTGTATTACCGTGTGATAAAACAATTACCACTCAATAAAATGATCAATATCTATCTTACTAACTATACGTTGCTATGAGATTCACCATGAACTTGGCTGAGCTCATACTGTCCTATCATACGTACATGAGTCATTTACTGTAGTGTAAATTTAATTGAAAACATTCTCTTTGAAGTGACATTCTCAATTACTTACATGTTTCTCTCTGTGTGTGTCCAGGCGGAGCGCGGCAGCGATGGGAACAATATCCTCAGCCTCCCGGTACCGATGCGGCGGGGGGGCTCAGAGTCCAACCTGGTGTCTGGCGTGGGCCTGGACTTCACTAAGGGCCGTCTGGCCATCGACAGCCTGCAGCAGAAGATACTCAAGGTGAGTGTGTGTGTTGCGCGTGTGTGTGAGAGAGCGAGAGCATTGGCCCATCTGTGTGTTAGTCACTGTGTTGACTCGTTGACCTCCCCCAAGGTGACAGAGCAGATCAAGGTGGAACAGACAGCCAGGGACCAGAATGTGGCAGAGTACCTCAAACTGGTCAACAACGCTGACAAGCAGCAGGTGGCACGCATACGCCAGGTCAGTCCAGTTACATCCCACTGATTTCTCCTTTTATGATGCTACATAACTGCATCTGCCAAGTGCGCTGAATGTTTACAAGCCTCTTTTTAAAGAAAATGCAGCAATTATAGCAGGATCTTTAATTTGACCCTTTGCCTCTCCTGTGGGTCTGCCAGGTGTTTGAGAAGAAGAACCAGAAGTCTGCCCACAGCATCGCCCAGCTGCAGAGGAAGCTGGAGCAGTACCACCGTCGTATGAAGGAGGAGGCCAACGGGGCCAAGCACCCGCCCAGGGATGCCCGGGGGGAGGGGGGCAAGGAGGTCCAAAAGGACGGCAGCCTGCGGGACGTCAGCTCGGCCAGCGCGCGCAACCCGGCAATGGACAAGGTCAAGACCATCGGCCCCGGGGTCTCCCTCTCGCCCCCCTTCTTCTTCAACAAGTCACGGGAGTTCGCCAACCTCATCCGCAACAAGTTCGGCAGCGCCGACAACATCGCCCACATGAAGAGCTCCATGGAGACGGGGGCGGGGCTCCAGGCGGAAGGCGGGGCCCGGGCGCTGAGCGGCAGTGCCACCACAATTGCCAAGGCCAAGTACCCCAGCGACGACGAATGTTCCATAGGGACCTCTGTGTCGGCAGACTCCAACGGGAACCCGGCGGGGGGGTCGGGGTTGGGGTCGGGGAGTGGGCCGGGGAGGTCAGACTCTCAGGGGAGGCTGGGGGAGGTGCTGGAGGAGGTCAGGGAGATTAGGGAGGCCCAGGCACAGCTGGCCGAGGACATGGAGTCACTGAAAAGACAGTTCAAGAGCGACTACAGCTTCATCACACAGACACTGCAGGAGGAGAGATATAGGTTGGTGCAGACACAATGGCATACACACACACACACACACACGCACACACACGCACAAATCAATACAGCAAGCAAAAACACACCCTCATTTCTGGGTATAAAAGAACCTAAAGAACCTAATCTTTCAGACATCCTTGCAGACGCACCAACAACATCCTCCATGCAGACGCACCAACAACATCCTCATGCAGACGCACCAACAACATCCTCCATGCAGACGCACCAACAACATCCTCCATGCAGACGCACCAACAACATCCTCCATGCAGACGCACCAACAACATCCTCCATGCAGACGCACCAACAACATCCTCCATGCAGACGCACCAACAACATCCTCCATGCAGACGCACCAACAACATCCTCCACCATCGTTCTAGCGGTTTCACTTTATGATAATCTAGACCTGCTTCACTATTTCCCACCTTGAACCATAATCTTGTTTTTAATATTGTTGGCTGTTGATACTGTCAACTTAGGGCTGATGTATCAACACGCCTATGTAGAAAATGCTTCACACACCACAAACAGAGAACACACACACACATTGGTGAAGGAAGAGATGGACACACAGGTTTGCTTTGGAATTGAAGCTGTGCATTCAATATTAAGACTCGTCATTCTCTCTCCCCTTCTCTGTCTCTACCTAATAGGTTTGAGCGGTTAGAGGACCAGTTAAATGACCTGACAGAGTTGCACCAGCATGAGACCAGTAACCTGAAGCAAGAGCTGGCCAGCATCGAGGAGAAGGTGGCTTACCAGGCCTACGAGAGAGCTAGGGACATCCAGGTATGTACACACACACACATCTACAAACATGCCCTCTACAAACATGCCCCTTACACATCTATCTAAGCTGGATATGGTCAGTAACTTTAAGCCTGAGTGTCAAATGTTAACTGAATGTATGTGTTTTTCTGTGTTTACAGGAGGCTCTGGAGTCGTGTCAGACGCGTGTCTCTAAGCTGGAGCTCCAGCAGCAGCAGCAGCAGACGGTACAGGTGGAGAACACAGACGCCAAGGTGCTGCTGGGGAAATGCATCAACATCATGCTGGCCATCGTCACGGTGATCCTGGTGTGCGTTTCCACTGCGGCCAAGTTCACCGCGCCCCTCCTGCGGAGCCGCGTGCACCTGGCTTTCACCTGCATGGGTTTGTCCCTACTGGTGGTCATCTGGAAGAACTGGGAGCACCTGCAGTGTGCCCTGGAACGCATGCTCCTCCCACACTGAGCTAGACTCCTCCCATGTTAAGCTAGGCTCCACCCAGTCTGAGTTTGTCCCCCTCACAATGTGGGTTTGGCGCCTCCCACACTGAGTTTGGAACTTTGGAACTCTGTGATGTTGTCATAGAGATAGATTAAATGGGGCGGTGTTTACAATGTAGCCTTACACCCAAACACCCTCGTGTCTCTCCTCCTCTCTGTCTTTTGGAGTTTGGACAGAACTCCTTGAGGGAAATTGCTTCCAAACGATGCCAGTGTGCCACTACAAGTACAAATTACAGGAAAGCAAGACATCTGGGACTGACCAATCAGATGGTGGCTACAGAGGAAGCAGGACCAGGCACATACAGTATTATTGCGGACACTGATCTTTGTGTGGTTGTCAATCTCAATAGGACATTGAACTGGACTATGCAGGTCTTGCTTTTGTATAACCTTTAAGAAAAACAAGGGGTCCGCCGATTGGTTCCTCGTCTTTTGCGGAGTCATACTTGCGTCACCTTTATTACACTAACACACTGACAGTATTAAAAACTAATTCTCCCAGAAGACCTCTGGTTCTGATCCACACACACTCTCACTCCCACCCCCCATGATACACATTCATCCACACACACACTGAGAGGAATGTGACTTGTGTGTCTGTGTATGTACAGGGGGTGGGGGTGTTCTCCATGTGAGAGCGTTTTGTCTGTGTGTACCTGTACTGTCAAGTGATGAAATGTTTTATAATTGGGAAAAAAAGACAGGACAATTTTATTTTTTAAGTGTAATATTTTATTAATTGTTCTCTCGTGTGTGTGTGTGTGTGTGCCTGTGAAGGGTGGTTAATTTTTTTTTTTACAAAGGAATGTGTATTGGTATACGGGTTTGTGGATAAATGGTGTCTTATGTACTTTATATAGTCTATTAACAGATGCAGTGGAACTGCCACGGGTCTAGTCTATAAGGGGTGAATTCACCCCAAGAGTTATGTGTTCTCTCTCCCATAGGAAATACATAGACTGACCCTTTAGCCGCTAACATGCTAATTGCGAGTGATCTCATCTGGCAGTCTGATGGACCTGGGGGGAAGTAACCTCAGACGTGATACACACAGACCTCATTTGTGATTCATCCTTTAATATTGATGATAATGTCATTTTTGTGAAATAGGAATTAAGCGCTGTTCAGAATGGGCTGAACAAAGGAATTGACTTATACCAAATGTTTCAGAAAGATTTGAACACTACGTTTTATGCGTTTTCTCTGAAATGTTTAATATTTTTTGCCTTTTTACAATGCGAACCGAACAAAATGAACATTCTAAATGCCTTTGATGCTATCGTCTGATTGGACAGAGATGGGAGGGGTAGGTGGGAAGTGAGCGATGCAGCTCTGGCCCCACCCACTCTGTAAGCTACTTATCACTGTGATGATTATGATGATGATAGTGGCCAGGCCTGATGCCTTTTCAATGCAGCTTCTGTGTTAAACCTGATATTTTCTGTGCTTTGGTCTCTGTCTCTTTAAAAAGCCAAATTTGGGTCTATGTGGCTGGCTGGCACCTTGTGTAATATGTCATGTCCTGAACCATTGATATTTACACTGTCCATTGTTTACTCAAGAGTTCTGGCTCTATCCCAATTCCTGAATCTATTCCCTGTGTCTGGAGAGAGAGCCATATCCCAGATTCACAGCCCAGGGCCTATGATTCCAGTGTCTAGAATCCGTTATGTTATCCCCTCGGAGTAGCATTGCACGCTGTTAGGTTTAATCCGGTTGTGGTTTTCCAAAACACTTTTAAAAACGAGAACAAAAATAAATCCTCTTTTTCTAGAAGCATTGAGTCTTTTATCATAGAGCTCTTCTCATCGTATCCTCTGAAGATTCATCAGAGTATTTCTGCCCTGAACTGATCTCTTGATCCGGTCATCAATTATACTTTATCTACCAGAGATGATGATGCAAGGAGTGAGGGCTCTGCACAGAAGGTGACGTTATTAACCTTTTAATCTGTTTGTCAATATGTTCTGTGTAGATTCATGGCTGTGGGGAGATGTTTTAGGTTGGGGATGCTGTCGACAGGGGTGGGGAAGTATTTTTCTGTGCTCGTACAGTGCTGTCGACAGGAGTAATAAATGACACATTTTAGATTACACACACACACACACAGTGCATTCAAAGTATTCAGACCCTTTGACTTTTCCCACATTTTGTTACGTTACAGCCTTTTTTAAAAATAGATTAAATTGTCAAATTTGTCTCAAGCTACACACAATACCCCATAATGACAAAGAGAAAATAGGTTTTCAAATGTATTCAAAATAAAAATAAAAAATCTTATTTACTTAAGTGTACAGACCCTTTCCTATGAGACTAGAAATTGAGCTCGGGTGCATCCTGTTTCCATTGATCATCCTTGAGATGTTTCTTCAACTTCATTGGAGTCCACCTGTGGTAAATTCAAATGATTGGACATGATTTTGAAAGGCACACACCTGTCTATATAAGGTCCCACAGTTGACAGTGCATGTCAGATCAAATCAAGCAATCGGGGGAGAAGTGTCTTGGTCTTGGAAGTGACCAAGAACCTGATGGTCACTCTGACAGAGCTCCAGAGTTCCTCTGTGAAGATGGTTGTCCTTCTGGAAGGTTCTCCCATCTCTGCAGCACTCCACCAATCAGGACTTTGTGGTAGAGTGACCAGATGGAAGCCACTCCTCAGTAAACGGCACATGACAGCCCACTTGGAGTTTGCCAAAAAGCACCTAAAGACTCTCAGACCATGAGAAACAAGATTATCTGGTCTGATGAAACCAAGATTGAACTCTGGCCTGAATACCAAGCGTCACGTCTGGAGGAAACCTGGCGCCATCCCTACGGTGAAGCATGGTGGTGGCAGCATCATGCTGTAGGGATGTTTTTCAGAGGCAGGGACTGGGAGACTAGTCAGGATTGAGGGTAAAGATGAACAGAGCAAAGTACAGAGATCCTTCATGAAAACCTGCTTAGGACCTCAGACTGGGGTGACGGTTCACCTTCCAACAGGACAATGCCCCTAAGCACACAGCCAAGATAACGCAGGTGTGGCTTCAGGATAAGTCTCTGAATGTCCTTGAGTGGCCCGGACTTGAACCCGATCGAACATCTCTGGAGAGACCTTACAATGGCTGTGCAGCAACGCTCCCTATCCAACCTGACCGAGCTTGAGAGGATCTGCAGAGTAGAATGGAAAAAACTCCCCAAATAGAGGTGTGCCAAGCTTGTAGCGTCATACCCAATAAGACATGGCTGTAATCTGCCAAAGGTCCTTCAGCAAAGTACTTAAAGGGTCTGACTACTTACATAAATGTGATATATCAGTGTTTATTTTTTATAAATTTGCTAACATTTCTAAAAACCTGTTTTTGCTTTGTCATTATTGGGTAGTGTGTGTGTGGATTGGGGGGGGGGGGGGGGGCAATTTAATCAATTTTAGAATAAGGCAGTAATGTAACAATGTGGAAAGTCAAGGGGTCTGAATACTTACCCTCAGCACTCCTCTCTATCTTATGAACCAAATAGCACTGTACACCATTTTGCAACAAACCACTAGTCTGAATGTTATTGTGAAGAAGCAGTGACCAGTGGCATTTGTTTAGCTTAAATCTAGTGACATTAATAATGTGAACATGTTTTGCATACAGTGAGGGTGTTCAAACGATATTGGGCATCATTCATGTTTTATCTAATTCCCCCTGGGCAAACTTCATTATTTAGCTTGTACTCCAGTGCGTTTTGAAGTACCCTGTTTCTGCCAACTCCCATCAACTAGCTGGCAGCAGCTCCCAAGGTCTGGGAACTGGGAGCTTCATTAAAGGCCCAGTGCAGCCACAAATGAGATTTTTCTGTGTTTTAAATATTTCTACACTGAGGTTGGGATAAAACTGCAATGATAATGCACATTTAGTGTAAGAGCTGTTTGAAAAGACTGCCTGACATTTCTGCCTGTTTTGGTGGGATGGAGTTTTGACAATTGGTTAATAGAGCAATAAGAAATAGTTCCAAACCTCACTGCCAATTACAGCTAATTTGACATTTTTACCTCTCCAATCGGACCACTCCCAGACAATCCTTGCAAAATTATTGCTTGAGAAACGTCTCTTTACAAAGAAGCTTTCTTTTTGACCATTGTTTTAAATAAAAATCAGTGAGGTAGTTGTTACACAAACGATTTGATATTGAGATAAATATAGCTGCATTGGCCCTTTAAACCATCTGCGCTGTGCCACTGCGGCTCAGTGTGTATGTGCTACCACTTAGTGGTGAGTCTACAGTAATGCAGCAGAATTATGGTGCAATTCAACAACACAACCCTAGGGGGATGTTAACACTTTGATCGTCGCTGGATCCACAAGCTGTACCTTTCCCCACTTTAACTCAGACCTGCATAATTATACTCAACAAAAATATAAAGGCAACATGTAAAGTGTTGGTACCATGTTTAATGAGCTAAAATAAAATATCCCAGGTATTTACCGCACCAAAAGCTTATTTCTCAAGTTTTGTGCACAAATTTGTTTACGACCCTGTTAGTGAGCATAGTCAGGTGTAGACGCAGACGCAGATTATAGTTTTTCAAATGAACCTGACTCCTCCAGTCGCTAAAGTACATTATTTTTTGTTTGCTGAATTCCATACTTTTTAATGCAACGTTAATCAAATGCAACCTCATTGAGATTCAATTGGCACAGGGACATGCTGAGTTGACCTTTTAGAGCAATTGCAATGAGGAAACAGTAGGTGGTTGTATTTGATTAACGTTTTATTAAAACGTATTGATTTCTTCTAATAAAGAAAGGCATGCAACAACAGAGGACAAACATCGGGTAAGGGTTTAAGAGTGTACATTTTTTAAGCATGGACTGCAGAGACTCCAAGGAGTCGGAGGTTAATTTTAATAACTCTAGTCTGCACTCAACTCCCTGGAGGAGTTGATATAATTGGCTCGGTCAAACAGAAATGCCGCGTTCAAAACAACTGGGAACTATGGAATCTCTGACTTCAGTGCTTTCAAGAGAACTTCGAACTCAGAAAAAAACGAGCTCCGACAAGGGAAAAAATAAAAGGCCACTCTAAATTATGCAATTTTGTCACACAACACAATGCCACAGATGTCTCAAGTTTTAAAGTAACGTACAATTGGAATGCTGACTGAATGAATGGCCACCAGAGTTGTTTCCAGATAATTTAATGTTAATTTCGCTACCATAAACTGCCTCCAACGTCGTTTTAGAGAATTTGGCAGTACATCCAACCCGCCTGACAACTACAGACCACATGTAACCACGCTGCGTTCAAAACAATTGGGAACTCGGGAATCTCTGACTTCAGTGCTTCCAAGACAATTTGGAACTCAGAAAAAAACGAGCTCAGACTAGGAAAAATCGTTTTGAAAGCTCACCCAACTCGGAATTCGAGGTCGGGAACTCGGACCTCTTCCTCGAGTTCCGATTTGAAGATCACTAACCTCGTGGTTTTTGAAGTTCCCAGTTGTCTTGAAAGCACTATAAACCGTGGACATTAAACATTTGCACATGCTGAAAATTCCTGAGCTCAAAAGTATTACAAGTAATTTGCATTTATCAGGGAGCTTTGAAATATTCTGAGTTTGTAGATAGAGTCCGATTTCATTGACGAAATGTATAAAAAAAAATTGCCCTAAACGATTTATTTTATATCTCGGTGTACAACGGAAACAAACGCAATATTGGTAAAACGAAGGTTAGATGATACAAACCTCAATGATTTAATGATGGTTGAAATGATTTTCACCTGTGTACATTTGATCTATTAGAGGACTGCAATAATAGTAGTGAAAGGTAAGCATACATTTATATTGTACAGGAAGTTTTATGTCCAAATTAATGTACATGAATTGTTATTCTAACATTTTGTTCATGCCCTCTATGATCACTTTAGAAATGGTCCAAAATCGGGCAGCGTTGTCTAACATCTTTATTGCTTTGGGGAGGGTTCTGTGGTTTTTGATGGGCACAGGGGATGGTAGTGCTTTTTGCTCCGGGTTTACATTCGCCAGTTTGAAGGTTTTACTTCGTATTTTCTTGCAACCTAGCAACATTTCCTCGCCTGCTTACATACGCCTCCCATATATCAATGTTTTTGGTTCAAAAAATATATTTTTGGTTTTTTACTTAACACGTTTTTTTTAAAACTGCATTCATTGTTGGTTAAGGGCTTGTAGGTAATAATTTCACTTTAAGGTCAACTATACCTGTTGTATTCGGCGCATGCGACAAATAAAATGTGATTTGAAACTGTTGGAAAAATCCTATATGAATAACGGTGCAAAAGCCCTGTGATTTGTAATATTTAATTCCATTCAGATAATTTAAATCCAATTGTATTAATTTATTTGTCACGTACAAGTGTTTAGCAGATGGTTATTGCGGGTGTAGCGAAATGCTTTGAGTCTACTCTCGAAAGTAAAAAAATAAGAACTTATATATATATATATATATATTTTTTTACTCCCTTTTCTCCCCAATTTCGTGGTATCCAATTATTAGTAATTACTATCTTGTCTCATCGCTACAACTCCCGTACGGGCTCGGGTGAGACGAAGGTCGAAAGCCATGCGTCCTCCGAAACACAAACCAACCAAGCCGCACTGCTTCTTAACACAACGCGCGTCCAACCCGGAAGCCAGCCGCACCAATGTGTCGGATGAAACATACTCTCGACAGTTTATTAGGTATAGAAAACATAGTAGCATGCCAGTCAGGCTGTATTTTACGTTTTGATACTCTGATGCGTTGTCTGTTGCGGATCATCATTCTCCCAAATCGTTTTATAATAATGTAACCACATCCTTCCAGCAGGCACAGTCATTCAGGAAAGCGTAGTACGTGCTCTACCTCTCTGATCCGAGTGGCTATTCCTCGTGCACCTAAATCCCATAATGCTTAAATAGCCTATAGCCTAAATATTTGTAATTTTACTTTTTTAAATTTAATCTGACGAGGCTATTTCAAAAGTATCCTGTATGCTACCTGCACACATGTGTCCCAAAGTATAATTCCAGCATCCAAACTGTACAGATTATGGTGTTGAAAACGCAAACCATGATGTTGATGCACCCGAAGTGGCAACCTGGTCTCAGAGCATTTCGTATTATTCTTAACATAAATCCGAAACACTCTATTTCGTGTGATACAGCATGTTACATTTCATATGGTATGTATTAATTTGTGGATGTCCTTCACCCATTTCGTATGATACGTAACAAATTACAAGATGTACTATATTTGATGACCGGCTCGATTCGGGTCTTATGTAGCAAAATTTGAAATATATATATTTTTTACATTGGATAAAAGTAGAGACTCGGAGATAGAAAATAGTATATCATACACTACAGTTGAGGAACAATGGGAAAGTAATTCTGCTTTGAAAGTTGATAAACTTGTAACCTCACGTTTGAGAAAATGGCCCCTGAATGTTTTTGTACCTACTAGAGAGCTCTTTTTTGTCTACACCCATTCAGCATTGTTCACACCTTCTTAAGATTTAGCCCCAATCATCACTTTAAGGATTAACATGTGAGGCTATACACTTAACAACCGAAGATTTCAAGACTAAAGGTTTGTTTATTCTATGGGTGTGTTCTTAAATTTAATCTGGATTGCCAGAGTGTGCTCTGGGTGTTCGTAAACACAGAGCGTTGTCAGACTGTCTTACCAAAATTCAGAGCGTTTCTCTCTCGGAGCGTTCAGAGCGCTTACTCGACGCTCTGGCCGAGGAGTAGGGTTGATCCGAGCGTTCTGACCTAACAGCAGCAGTCAAGCACCCAAGCTAACTGGCTAATTTTGGCTACATTTTGGCTATCTTGGCTAACTACTAGAACAGCTCACTGACCATTTTACTCGCCCGAGCAGAGCTGGTTAGGCTGTTTTATTGTTATCCAGAGCATTGGTGACTGCAGCTGTGCTGCTGGCAACAATTTAATTAATATTTTTTGACAACGTTTATAGACACCATATTCAATGGGTGTTGAGTGTTCATAAATTCATGTTATTATTCTGCACTCTGACACACTCAGACGAGAGTGCTCTAAAATCTGAGTAGATAGCCAGAGCGAATTTACCAGCTACGCCTATCGACAGTTGTCGCAGTGACATCATAAACATTCTATTGAAATAGTTAGTTATTTGCATAGTGGAGTCTTTTGTTTAGACATGCAGCTAGCTAGCTAGCTAAACAATGAACCACAATCTCAACTCATAATGTTACTACCCTGCATGAATCTGCAGGTAGCTAACCAACCAGGTTCAATGTTAGCTGGCTAACATTAGGCTATAACTAGCAATGCAAATGGCTCAGAGATACTAATAATATTACTACTCAGATCATACACGTAACGTTACCTAGCTAGCCAGCCAGCTAACATTAGATAGTTAGCTAACAGTACACTTTATCTTGAAATGAAAACAACTTTCTGACAAAATTAGAAACAACCAAATACAGACATTTGAAGGAGATGTATCTTCTGCTTGGATAGTTCCATCTGTGCTAATGACTTAGTGTCTTTAATTCCAGTTTGTCTACAAATCTATAATTAATATGTTGGATTCGTTTCTCCATCTCAACCAAAAATCTAAGTTTAAAGAATAGGACTAAATCAAACTTTTGCTATGAGAGATGGGTTTATCTACAGAGCAATTCAGTTGAGAAATTCCTGTTCACATATCAGTGCAACATAATGTAAAGTGTGACCTAGGTTATTCTGAATTGTTGAATGAATCCCACATATTCTCAACCATTTGAGACAGAAATCACTCTTATGGGATAGGCCTTTTCACACTGCCTCATCATTATTAGTTTCACAATCTATAATTTTATTTTCTACAGCCAACTATGGAAGGGTTGTTTCAATCTGGTATTTAAAAATATATCTTTTTTTACTAATCTCACTTCTGCAGAAAGTGTCTCACTGTGAGTAATAGGTTCCCAAATTGCCTCACAATTGACCATTTCTTTATTTCTCTCCTCTGAAATTGTATTATTGTGAAACACACTTCCTCCTTTCTAGTAATTGTCAAGTGATTGGCAGAATGAGTCAGACATGCTGTTGTCGTTTAGCTGTGAATGTCGTCTTGAGATAAATGCCAGAGTTGTTCTGATACTCTCACTGGAAGTTTTTAACATATTTATAAACTTTATATTCAAAGAGCAAATATGAAAATATAAATTTATACATACTGTACAAAAAAACGGAGCAATTCAGTGATCTCTAATTGTCTACATTTTTTCAAATATAGCTATTTACTCTATTGCAAAAGTGATATTTATTTGTATTTGTCAACACAACCAAATATGAACATTTTTTAGGATCTATTTTGTATCTGCCACTGACTTAGTCTGGCTGTAATTACAGTTTGTCTACAAATGAATAATTGATATGTTGGATTCACATCTCCCTCTTAAACAAAAATCGAAGGTAGGTTTTTTCTTATAGTGGAAACAACGTTGAAGATCTAACGTTGTTTCAAAGGTACAAATTCAACATATTTTATACAAAGTTCGACAATGTTGAAAATTGGTTACCATGATGACATAGTCCTGTGGTTGAAATGTCACCCTCAAAACAACAGTTTACATTGATGACCTTTTGCAAATCCAATGTATTTTAAACATAGATTCCATGTCACAATACGTTGACAAATTACATTGAAACGTTGATTCAACCAGTTTGTGCCCAGCAGGTATGCTTTCCTTATTGGTTGTGGTGTATTGGCACGAAACCTGTTGGTGGAAAATTTGTTGCAAATATAATTATAGCATAAACATTTTGAAAATCAGATTCCCAACTAGCTGATCATTGTCTGCATCCGGTTCTGATCGTAGTGTAGGTCTACTGAAACAGGAAGGGAAAGTTAATTTGTCTGTGGTGGTCGGCGAACCCTCAACCTTCTGGCTCGTAGCCATCGACTGTGCCACAAAAGCATGCTGAAGTGGCAAAGTTGATATCCAGGTTTATAAACACAGGGTCGCTACAGTTATTGTTATTTGTGGACATATTTTTTTTTGTGTTAATTCTATAAGGGGAGAGTGTGTTCACTTTTTCTGCAGTACAATGTGGGGTTGTTTGAAAATATTAACATTGGGGAGGGGTGCATTTCTTTTATGGCACCTCAAGTTGTTTGTTGTCGGTGAGGAAGGAGATCTGTCTGTTCTCTGTCAAGGGGTACTGCAAACAAGGAGGTAAAGTTAAAGAGGGAGAGCGTTGCTGGGATGTTTAACTTTCCCACATTTGCTTTGGCAGAACACCTGAGATCAGGGGAACTTTTTGCCCCTTTTTTTACTCAGGCAGAATCCAGGATAGCTGGCTGGGTATGAGTTTATCTAGATCTAAAGGTTGTCAGTAGATACACAATACCATATCCTCCTCATAGGACAACATACAACCATGTACTGTACATCCGCAATAATGGACTATGTTGTACTTTATTTGATAAAACTTTCAAAGCAACACTAGAAGCCTAGCATCGATTTTGTGAATGGAGGCCATGGCAAGATATTGTGTTGTCCTTCTGGCTAACAAGAGTCTCATGACACACTGTTACATAACTGTAACATCTGTTATATTCAGATTAATGCTGGAGCATCCACTATAAAAGGCCCTACAATTGGGAAGTGAAGAATGGTCAGACTTCGTTTGCTCTGCCAGAAAAACAACGATCTAGAGAGACTTCTGTGACTCTTCTAAGATACAAAGGTGCAGTAGGTTATATCATATTAAACTAGATACAAATATTTCACAGTGTGAATGAAGTACATTCTTGGTATGGGAATTGGCAATGGGGATTGGTTGCTTTACCATTGGCATTTACTTATGGCTTCACAGCGAGAGATCCAAACTGTGTACATTTTGAAGCCATGAGCCGCGGATTCAGTGAAGTTCAACGTCCCTCCACAGTGTCCTCTGTGACCGAGCCCATGTGCGTACTCACCACAGAGTGGGTGTGGTTCTGGGAGGACGAGTACGGAAAATGGGTCCAGTACCCATCCATCGTAAGTGGTGTGAAGCACTCAAACAGGCTGATGTGTTACGAGGACAATAATAGAGATGGTAAACTGTTGTTCCCCTTGAATTTGAGTTTTTTTCTATAAATCACAGAAAGAGATGCACAGATTGTCGTCCATCACCAGTGAAGACCTTGAGAAAAGGTTCCAGGAGGATCAAAGTGCTGTGGTGAAGTTCACTGCAGGCCAGCAGTCTTATGAGCTGAGTTTCAGAGGTAACACATTTCAAACTCTTGCACAAAATATATTTAATTTACAACAGACATGGTTCAAATAGTTCTTCTCATAATTACAGAGATGACGCAAAAAAACAAAAGATACGGTACTGTAAGGATGGTCAGGCGTCGTCCTGTGTTTGTTTCAACTGCAGACAGCAGGTAATGTACGGATGAGGATGAACTAAGAGGATGGTCACCATGTTCTGTATTTAACCTAATAAACACTCACAATTTCATAATCAATATTTGGATAATAAGTGGAGGAATAAATATGGGTATTCAATTGAGCAACTTATTTTCTTAGTGTTGAATGTCATGTTCTCTTTTATATTTATCCTCAGGACAAATAGAACATACAATTCCTCTGAGAATTTCAGAGATGTTCCTGGATTTTGGGACATGTCTGCCATACCTGACATTGGATATAAGGTCACTTGTTTACATGTGGTTATTCTGCTTAGGCTTACAGGAAGGTTAGTGTTCAACTTTTTGTTTCAGCTGTGACAACCATTTTGTTTTCCCCCTCCTGCAGACAGTCACTCTTCTGAGTTCTGACAGGGACTATCAGAAGGTCCAGAGACTTTTCAACAACACCATGAGGGGCTTCCAGATCACCAGCATCGAGATGGTCCAAAACAGGGACCTCTGGGAAGTCTTCCAGTGGTATGTTTACATCAACTCTCACACACAATCCTAGCATGTTACTTCCAAAATACTATGTAAACTCTCACACACAATCCTAGCATGTTACTTCCAAAATACTATGTAAACTCTCACAATCCCAGCATGTTACTTCCAAAATACTATGTAAACTCTCACACACAATCCTAGCATGTTACTTCCAAAATACTATGTAAACTCTCACACACAATCCTAGCATGTTACTTCCAAAATACTATGTAAACTCTCACACACAATCCTAGCATGTTACTTCCAAAATACTATGTAAACTCTCACACACAATCCCAGCATGTTACTTCCAAAATACTATGTAAACCCTGGCTTGAACAAGATTATGGGGAAGCAGCTAATGTTTTTACCCCTGTTTTTTTAGGAAAATAGATTTGATGAAGAAAAACAATGGGGGTAACCTTGGGGTCGAATAGACTATACATTTGAAACGTCTTAATCGCTTAAAGACAACCATAGAACATTTTATGTCTTAGGGGCCCTGATACCAGTTACTGAGAGCTGCTTTACGGTGACCTCTGGCTTTACATATGGTACCTGGAGGCCAAATTCCAATAGGGAATAACCATCCAAAAATAGTATTCTTAACAGCAGCTAATGGTCATTTCCTCTTTCTCAGGAAAAGAGATTTGATGAAGAAAAACAATGGGGGTAAAAACAGCAAGGAGCTACATCTCTTCCACGGAACGGACCCAAAACACGTAGACGCCATTTGCAGAGATAACTTCGACTGGAGGCTGTGTGGAACCAATGGAACTACGTATGGCGAAGGTACCTCATGTTAACTAACTGTCAGAAATGTAGTCAGATTTTAGAAGCAGTCATGATCTCATTATAGTCAGTCATTTTGTTTTACTGATGATCGTCTCTGTTTGTTTAAGGGAGTTACTTTGCCAGGGATGCCAAGTACTCACACTGCTTCACCAGCCACTCAGGAGTGAGGTCCATGTTTGTTTGTTGGGTGCTTGTTGGTGACTACACACAAGGGAAGTCGGACCTCCGTCGCCCCCCTTCAAAAGGCGAGGGAAATCCCACTTTCTATGACAGCTGTGTGGACAATGTCCTGAACCCATCCATATATGTGGTGTTTGAAAAGCACCAGGTGTACCCCGAGTTCCTCATCAGATATGATGATGGCGTCATGCACTTGTCCTCTTCGGCTCCAGCTCTACCAAAAACTGTCTCTATCCAATCCACTTACATAGTCCAATACCCAGCATCCAACCAGATTCAAGCAGCAGCTTCTGCTATGCTGCAAAACCCTCGAGTTCCATCCACTTCCACTTTGAGTCCATCTCAAGCAGCCACCACTTTCTCTAATCCAACCAATTATTTTCCCCCTTCACGTCTCCCAAAACCTGCCCGAACCACATTGGGATTCAGTCAATCTGCAGTCATCATGAAGCCAGCCCCAAGTTCTCAATTGGTGGATACCACCCTAGGCCAAGCTAATTGGTCTTACACTCCCTCATTCAGCAAACTCCCTCATAAACTCATTACCCAAGCCAGCGCCCCCTCTCGTACACCCACTACCCCAGCCAGTATCCCCTCTCGTACACCCAATAACCCCTCTCGTACACCCACAACCTCAGCTAGTACCCCCTCTCGTACACCCACAACCCCAGCCAGTACCCCCTCTCGTACACCCAGTACCCCCTCTCGTACACCCAGTACCCCCTCTCGTACACCCACAACCCCAGCCAGTACCCTGTTTTATGCACCCACTAGGCCACCCAGCATCCCCTCTCGCACACTTACTCCCTCAGCCAGTGCCCCCTCTCGCACACTTACTCCCTCAGCCAGTGCCCCCTCTCGCACACTTACTCCTTCAGCCAGTGCCCCCTCTCGCACACTTACTCCTTCAGCCAGTGCCCCCTCTCGCACACTTACTCCCTCAGCCAGTGCCCCCTCTCGCACACTTACTCCTTCAGCCAGTGCCCCCTCTCGCACACTTACTCCTTCAGCCAGTGCCCCCTCTCGCACACTTACTCCTTCAGCCAGTGCCCCCTATCGCACACTTACTCCTTCAGCCAGTGCCCCCTCTCGCACACTTACTCCTTCAGCCAGTGCCCCCTCTCGCACACTTACTCCTTCAGCCAGTGCCCCCTCTCGCACACTTACTCCTTCAGCCAGTGCCCCTTCTCGCACACTTACTCCCTCAGCCAGTGCCCCCTCTCGCACACTTACTCCCTCAGCCAGTGCCCCCTCTCACACACTTACTCCCTCAGCCAGTGCCCCCTCTCGCACACTTACTCCCTCAGCCAGTGCCCCTTCTCGCACACTCATTACCCCTGGCACTGCCCACACTCGCACACTCACTCGCTCAAGCAACCCCTTTCGCACACTCACTACCCCTGCCAGCCCCCCTTCTCGCACACTTTCCCGTTCAACTGACACATCCTCTCAGGCTCAAACCCGCTCAACGACTACTACTCGCACCCTCTCTGCCAGTAGTACCTCTCACCCACTATCCCCTTCATCCTCATTGAGCACACCTTACCACACACTTTCTCACTCATCATACACCCACACTTACACAGACTCCTCCACACTCTCAGGGTTTCACCACTCCACATCGAGCACTACTTCTGACACATCTTCTACTACTATCACTTCATCTAGAGTGCAGGAGTTAATTAAACAATTTGGGGGTCAAAGTTCAACCTGTTGAAAATGTGTAGTGTTTCTGAATGATAATTGCCATTTCATGTCAAATATGCATAGTTGGTGTGTTAAACCCTTGCAACAAACAATGATGTTCAACACAGCAGGTTGGTGGCACCTTAATTGGGGAGAACGGTCTCGTGTTAATGACTGGAGCAGAATAGGTGGAATGGTATCAAACACAGTTTCCAGGTGTTTGATGCCATTCCATTATTATGAGCCATTCTCCCCTCAGCAGCCTCCTGTGATGTTCAACTAGTAAAAATGAATATGATGAGCATGTTTCCTTTACTCTGGGACTTCTGTTCTGCTGACACATTTTGTAAAGTAGTTGGATTTCTGTGTATTCAACTAAATAAACTAAATGGCCAATAGAAAGTAATTGACTGGATGTTTGTTTGACTAGTGGTGTGGAGTAATGCAGAATAAGTAGGGTGCAGTTTAGCAACATCACCCCTAGGGGGGGGAAGAAAACACATTTAAAAATGAGAAAAACAATAAATGTTGTATGCAGTTGTGCATTCAGAAACTACCATGACTGCATTTACACAGACAGCCCAATTCTGATTATTTTGTCAACACATGATATATGCCATTTATCAGACTCTTATCCAGAGTGATTTACAGACATGCGTGCATTCACTTTACATATGGGTGGTCCAGGGAATAAAAACCACTACCCTGGCATTACATGCGCCATGCTCTACCAACACCTAAAAAGGACACATTTCATAAATACAATTTATTTATACATAAAAAGGTAATTTCCTCCTAAATTTCAAAAGAAAAAATTGACTACCAAGACTTATAGATTATCTAGTGATGCCATAGATTTACTTTTTGCTTTCATTTTAGTAAACTGTGATCTTCTTGTCCTTGATGGAGGTGTGTGTGGTATGGAGGTCATAGAGCCGACCCAGGGTGGTGGAGGAGAGACATAAGTCATCAGACCTGACTGAAACAATGGATGTGTCACGGAGTTCAGGGAGCCAAACTGTGCAGAAGCATGTGTCAAGGTAGGTCTGGGGGTTCTCTGTCCTGTTGGGCAAGGCGATCTAAACCTTGCATTGTTGGGCAGCACAGGGGTGACTGGTGAGCATAGCATGACTGGAATAGATGTCCAGTGCATGTTGTGGTGGCTCTGGTTTTGAACAAAGTTAGGTGGTGGAACATAAGTCCCAGGCCTGGACCCTTCCCTGTACTGAATAAGGTACTCTGGGTAAACCTGATGCTTCCCGACCACCACAAATACAGAGGGGTTGTAGATATCATCCACACAGCTGTCATAGGAGATGGTGTGACTTCCATCTTTTGAGGGGGGGCAGAGGTAGCTGGAGTGTCCTTGTGTGTAGTTTCCCACCAGCACACGACAAACAAACATGGACCTGACTCCTGACTGGCTGGTGTAGCTGTGGGAGAACTTGGCATCCTTAGAAAAGTAGCTTCCTGGAAAGAGATGGGTTAGAATTAGAACAATCACAGTGAGTGTGACATTAAAAATACATTTGTTTTGTCAACTCTTCCACTGTATTTCCACAATGTGATGTGAAAGAGAATAGCAAAACAATATGCCATTTCCACGTAACATAATAAATCATTATATAAACTTAAAAATCTATTAGATATCACATGAAATACAGAACTCACCTTGCCCATAGGGCGTTCCTTGTGTTCCACCCATCCTCCAGGCTATGTTCTGCAGGCATATAGCATCCACGTGTTTAGAGTCTGTTCCATGGAAGAGCTGCTTCTCATTCCCTTTCCCTGCATTTGCCTTTCTCATCACATCTCCTTGCCTTGGGAGAGGAAGAACAGATTCATTTGTCAGTATCGTCATTGGCAGGCTACCTCATAGCATTTGCAAGTGTTTGCTGCTAGAATCTAAGTACCAGTTACCATTAACATGTTACATCTGTTTGCATATGTTGACTGCTTTGATTAACGCAAACAATATGAACATATTTCTTGGGTAGATTACATTTCTTTTGGCATGAGGATTTGTGATTCTTACCACGAAAAGACCTCCCACAGGATCCGATTCTGCACCCTCTCAATAGTCTTCACACTGAAGCCAGTCATAGTTTGGTGGAAAAGATCCAGAATATTCTTGTGCTCAGCTGAGGAACTCTGCAGAGCAACCCTCTAGAGAGAATGCGTTTGAAAAGAACACCTACTTTTACCAATGTAATAGCTTTATATTTCACTGCCTTCTGACCAGATGGAAGATCTTATGAGTTAAAAAGTGATTATGAACCTTGAATCCAGTTTCAGGTACTGAAGATTTATCCCAGTGACTGGGTAAAGCTTTGGATTTCAGCAGGCAGTCATCAGAGTATTTTTTGCTGACGATGAGTAGAGAAAGTTAGACAGCATTATAATTAAATACAATCAGTACAGTATAATCTTATCTACCTGGCAGCTCTCTCTCCTAATTTATATCAAATAGCAAATTTATCCTGAGGACCGAGGTTAGTGTAGTCTACTCTACAAGGTCTCTTACCAAAGTGTGTTACTAGCATCATTAGTATGCCCGATTGCCTGGATGTTGCAGTAGGTGGACAACATGGATGCCACCAGTTCATTAGGTACTCCCCTCTGCTGCAGGGTGTTGAGTGGGTGGGGCTCGTAGAAGTCGTGAGACCTGTCACAGTCCACCTCTGCAGCACAGGTTCCTGTAATGTAGCGCTGACAGACGTGGAGTCTTCTGCAGCTCCCTTTGTCAGGACAGTAACCGTACTCTCCACTACCTTTGTTGTATGTGAAGCAAACCTGGAGACAAACACAGACCACTCCTGATGAGGGCTTGATAAGGACATTGGATAAGTGCAAACTCTGTTTAAGTGCATCAGTCCCAATTCAAGTACATCAGTTTTACAGATATCCCAATTCAAAGAAATAATTTTAAAATATATCTGCACGCTCAGTTTAGTACACATATTTGGATGATAGCCTCAAGTCTGTGAATTCATCAGTAGTCCTTTTGGACGTGGGGAAATAAACATTGAATACACAATGCCTATAAGACGTGTGCCTTTCCAAAGGTGTGTGCCTTTCCAAATCATGTCCAATCAATTGAATTTACCACAGGTGGACTCCAATCAAGTTGTAGAAACATCTCAAGGATGATCAATGGAAACAGGATGCACGTGAGCTTAATTAGGAGTCTCACAGCAAAGGGTCTGAATACGTATGTAAATAAGGTATTTCTGCTTTTTCTTTTTAATACATTTGTAAAAATGTCTAAAAAACGTTTTTTTCTTCGTCATTATGGGGTATTGTGTGTAGATTATTGAGGATTGAAAAATATATATATATATTTTAGAATAAGGCTGTGACGCAACAAAATGTGGAAAAAGTCAAGGGATCTGAATCCTTCCCGAATGCCTATGACGCACATACTGGGGGTAAAAGGGCGTTGTCATTCTGCAGCAGTAATGTACACAGCTCCTTCCTGTCCAGTTCCTCCAGGTAATGCTCTCTCAGGACTCTGATGTTGTGCTCTGACGTCAGCTCATGGCAGAGACGGCATCCTTGTCTGGAAATCGCAAGAACGAGAGGCGATTTCTTATGACGCTCTTTAAAACATATATTAGGTTTTTCCTTAAATGTCAAATCTACAAACTTACCATGAACCTGTAGCAATTGACATGTATACTGTAGTGCATTACCTGTCACATTCTGTAAGACCACAAGGAATTTAGAACGTTTCAGAAATAATAGTAGAATGAATAGAAGTAATATGACGGGTAAATAGCTTCCGGAGTAAAAACAAACGGTAAAGTCAAGAAAGTTTACCTCTCATTGGATGGACATGTTCCATACAGATAAAGCTTACACAGGTGTAAATTGCTGCAGCCACTACATCCATTAGCTCTGCATAACCTCATCTTCGTCTTGGCAACTATCAGTTTGTTTCCCTTCGAGACAGCCCTGGTAAACATCTCCTGATTCCCTAAAACACTTTCCAGGTCATCTTCCATCGTGCTAATGTTGGCACGCAATTCTCCCAGCTCAAAGGACCCATTATGGGCACAGAGTACCTTGTAGATCAGAGCTGTTGTATCCATGTCCGTCACCGTAGGACGCCTGACTGTTGGCCCTCGCAAAACTGTACATATACTATCAAATCTGAAGTAGAACGTTGCTCTCCGTTAACTACAAAACAGGTGACCAGCATGCGACAAAAACATTTCTGACTAAATGAAACTTACAGTATATGTAACCCCTCCCCTATTATGAAGGTAGCCAAGTATGACAAACAGGCAATGGAACACACTAATGACGGTACACACCCTTTTAAATACGGCACATTGAACTCTGCCCGAGTGGCATGTGGAACCTTCATTTACATCACAATAGGCCTGCTAGACACACAGTAGCAGCAGTAGTGATTTATTGATTCAGTTTAATGTAAAATAAAGAGGATTTTTGTTCCCCAAAAAATTAAGTTTCTGACATGAGGGTGTTTCCAAATCTCTTAGAAAAGAGTAGGCTTGTCCAAAAAACATCGACAATCAATGATTTTCTGAGTTTATTCAGTTTAAAACACAGACATCAAACTGGTTTCATTTACAAAATGTATTGACTGTGTCAGCAGACCTGTGTAAAGGAAACATGCTCACCAAATTCATATTTGTGCAAAATTACAAATGTCTGGTTTGTTGTTAACAGCTTTACTGTTATTTAGCCCTTACAGGTAAAGATACACAGCTATGCTACATTTTTGATACGCAAATGAAGTGATCATTCATCATTTTAATACATTTTCTTTCTCATTTTCTTTTCTTTTTTAGATGTTTGCCATCAAAACATTCTACTTACTGCTCCATCCTGACAAAGGCAAATTATTGCAGAAGGCATTTGTTTTTTTCTTTGCTGTCCCTCCTTTGAGCTGTTGGAACACTGTACAGTGACTCAGGAGGAGATCTAGTGGTGCTTGTTGTGGTAGATAGTGGACGATAGAAGGCACCTGTCGAGGGAGAGAACACCCGAGATAGGTTGCTTGCTGAGGGGGAGAGTGTGCTTGGAGAATTGCTTGACGTGGAGGGGGAAGTGTGTGAGAGAGTTTGTGTGTAAGTTGGGGAGTATGATGAGTGAGAAAGTGTGTGATAAGGTGTGCTCAGTGAGGATGAAGGGGATAGTGAGTGAGAGGTACTGCTGGCAGGGAGTGTGTGAGTAGTGGTTGTTGAGCGGGTGTGAGCCAGAGATAGGGGGCCAGTTAAAGGGGAAAGTGCAGGAGACAGGGTGCTGGCTGGGAGAGTGAGTGTAGGAGAAGGGGTGGGGGGTTGGAAAGCCAGTCTACGAGAGGTGGTGCTGGCTGGGGGAGCGAGTCTACGAGAGGCTGTGCTGGCTGGGGTCGTGAGTGTAGGAGAGGGGGTGCTGGCTGGGGTAGTGAATGTATAAGAGGGGGTGCTGGCTGGGGTAGTGAATGTATAAGAGGGGGTGCTGGCTGGGGTAGTGAATGTATAAGAGGGGGTGCTGGCTGGGGTAGTGAGCGCACGAGAGGGGGTACTGGCTGGGGTAGTGAGGGTACGAGAGGGGGTGCTGGCTGGGGTAGTGAGCTTACGAGAGGGGGTACTGGCTGGGGCAGTGAGTGTACGAGAGGGTGTACTGGCTGGGGTAGTGAGTGTGTGAGAGGGGGTACTGGCTGGGGTAGTGAGTGTACGAGAGGATGTACTGGCTGGGGTAGTGAGTGTGTGAGAGGGGGTACTGGCTGGGGTAGTGAGTGTACGAGAGGGTGTACTGGCTGGGGTAGTGAGTGTACGAGAGGGGGTACTGGCTGGGGTAGTGAGTGTGTGAAAGGGGGTACTGGCTGGGGTAGTGAGTGTGTGAGAGGGGGAACTGGCTGGGGTAGTGAGTGTGTGAGAGGGGGAACTGGCTGGGGTAGTGAGTGTGTGAAAGGGGGTACTGGCTGGGGTAGTGAGTGTGTGAGAGGGGGTACTGGCTGGGGTAGTGAGTGTACGAGAGGGTGTACTGGCTGGGGTAGTGAGTGTGTGAGAGGGGGTACTGGCTGGGGTAGTGAGTGTACGAGAGGGTGTACTGGCTGGGGTAGTGAGTGTGTGAGAGGGGGTACTGGCTGGGGTAGTGAGTGTGTGAAAGGGGGTACTGGCTGGGGTAGTGAGCGTACGAGAGGGGGAACTGGCTGGGGTAGTGAGTGTACGAGAGGGTGTACTGGCTGGGGTAGTGAGAGTGTGAGAGGGGGTACTGGCTGGGGTAGTGAGCGTACGAGAGGGTGTCCTGGCTGGGGTAGTGGCTGGGGCTGTGGCTTGAATCCGGTTGGATTTTGGGGTTAAGGAAGTGGATTGGATAGAGACAGTCTTGAGTGGAGCTGGAGCCGATGTGGACCAGTGCATGACGCCATCATCATATTTGATGAGGAACTCGGGGTACACCTGGTGCTTTTCAAAAACCACATATATGGATGGGTTCAGGACATTGTCCACACAGCTGTCATAGAGAGTGGGGCTTCCCTCACCTTTTGGAGGGGGACGACGGAGCGCCGAATTACCCCTTGTGTAGTCACCAACAAGCACCTGACAAACAAACATGGACCTCACTCCTGAGTGGCTGGTGAAGCTGTGTGAGTACTTGGCATCCCTGGCAAAGTAACTCCCTTAAACAAACAGAGACGATCATCAGTAAAACAAAATGACTGACTATAATGAGATCATGACTGCTTCTAAAATCTGACTACATTTCTGACAGTTGGTTAACATGAGGTACCTTCGCCATACGTAGTTCCATTGGTTCCACACAGCCTCCAGTCGAAGTTATCTCTGCAAATGGCGTCTACGTGTTTTGGGTCCGTTCCGTGGAAGAGATGTAGCTCCTTGCTGTTTTTACCCCCGTTGTTTTTCTTCATCAAATCTCTTTTCCTGAGAAAGAGGAAATGACCATTAGCTGCTGTTAAGAATACTATTTTTGGATGGTTATTCCCTATTGGAATTTGGCCTCCAGGTACCATATGTAAAGCCAGAGGTCACCGTAAAGCAGCTCTCAGTAACTGGTATCTGGGCCCCTAAGACATAAAATGTTCTATGGTTGTCTTTAAGCGATTAAGATGTTTCAAATGTATAGTCTATTCGACCCCAAGGTCTCCGCCTTGATTTAATGCTTTGGCAGTGAAAAAAGATAGGCAAGAGTATTTAGGTCAGCCCTCCCCTGGGAGGGGAGGGGGTGAGATTTGTTGAAGACCTCTTATATGAACATGTATGTCTATGTCTCTCTTGTCTAATAAACCTTTAAATATAGGAGAAGTTCACCTCATATTTTGTGTCTAGCATTTCTACACACCCTGACCATTTCTACACACCCTGACCATTTCTACACACCCTGACCATTTCTACACACCCATTTCTACACACCCTGACCATTTCTACACACCCATTTCTACACACCCTGACCATTTCTACACACCCATTTCTACACACCCTGGTTTTCAATTCCTGCTTCTCCATAATCTTGTTCAAGCCAGGGTTTACATAGTATTTTGGTAGTAACATGCTGGGATTGTGTGTGAGAGTTTACATAGTATTTTGGAAGTAGCATGCTGGGATTGTGAGAGTTTACATAGTATTTTGGAAGTAACATGCTAGGATTGTGTGTGAGAGTTGATGTAAACATACCACTGGAAAACTTCCCAGAGGTCCCTGTTTTGGACCCTCTCGATGCTGGTGATTTGGAAGCCCCTCATGGTGTTGTTGAAAAGTCTCTGGACCTTCTGATAGTCCCTGTCAGAACTCAGAAGAGTGACTGTCTGCAGGAGGGGGAAAACAAAATGGTTGTCACAGCTGAAACCAAATGAAAGGAAATGTTCGACTTCCCTGCAAGTCAAAGCAGTAGAATCCCATGTAAACAAGTGACCTTGTATCCAATGTCAGGTATCGCAGACTTGTCCCAAGATCCAGGAACAGCTCTGAAATTCTGAGAGGGGTTGCGTGCTCCATTTCTCCTGAAATGACATATGAAAAATAATCTATTAGGTCAATATGGAAATGGTGTAATAAAAAATGCAAATGGATTCATAACATAGACTCATTCTCAGTCCATTCCCATTCATATATTACCTGCTTCTTGCAGCTTGTGCGTCCACAGTTGAAACAAAGACTGGACGTCGTCTGACCATCCTTATAGTACCAAATCTTTCGTTAAATTGAGTCATGTCTGTAATTACAATAATAACTATTTGAACCAGCATCCTTACAGTTACCGTTCGACATCTCTAACATCTAGGCGACCTGCTGCCGATTTTAGTACTGTAATTTGAGGGGTGCACACTACCGGTCAAAAGTTTTAGAACACCAATTCATTCAAGGGTTTTTCTTTATTTTTACTTTTTTTCTTCTACATTGTAGAATAATAGTGAAGACATCAAAACTATGAAATAACACATATGGAATCATGTAGTAACCACAAAATTGTTAAACAAATCAAAATATATTTTATATTTGAGATTCCATCCTTTGCCTTTGACAGCTTTGCACACACTTGGCATTCCCTCAACCAGCTTCATGAGGTATTACCTGGAATGCATTTCAATTAACATGTGTGCCTTCTTAAAAGTTAATTTGTGGAATTTCTTTCCTTCTTAATGCGTTTGAGCCAATCAGTTGTGTTGTGACGAGGTATGAGTGGTATACAGAAGATAGCCCTATTTGGTAAAAGACCAAGTCCATATTATGGCAAGAGCAGCTCAAATTAGCTAAGAGAAACGACAGTACATCATTAATTTAAGACATGAAGGCCAGTCAATCCAGAAAATGTCAAGAACTTTGAAAGTTTATTAAAGTGCAGCCGCAAAAACCATCAAGCGTTGTGATGAAACTGGCTCTCATGGGGACCGCCACAGAAATGGATGACCCAGAGTTACCTCTGTTGCAGAGCATAAGTTCTTAGAGTTACCAGCCTCAGAAATTGCAGCCCAAATAAATGCTTCACAGAGTTCAAGTAACAGACACATCTCAGCATCAACTGTTCAGAGGAGACTGTGTGAATCAGGCCTTCATGGTCGAATTGCCTCAAAGAAATCCCTACTAAAGGACACCAATATCAATAAGAGACTTGCTTGGGCCAAGAAACAAGAGCAATGGACATTAGACCAGTAGAAATCTGTTCTTTGGTCTGGAGTCCAAATTGGAGATGTTTGGTTCCAACCGCCGTGTCTTTGTGAGAACGGATGATTTCTGCACGTGTATTTCCCACTGTAAAGCATGGAGGAGGAGGTGTTATGGTGTGGGTGTGCTTTGCTGGTGACACTGTCTGTGATTTATTTAGAATTCAAGGCACAGTTAACCAACATGGCTAACACAGCATTCTGCAGCGATACGCCATCCCATCTAGTTTGGGCTTAGTGGGACTATCATTTGTTTTCAACAGGACAGTGACCCAAAACACACCTCCAGGATGTGTAAGGGCTATTTTATCAGGAAGGAGAGTGATGGAGTGCTGCATCAGATGACCTGGCCTCCACAATCCCCTGACCTCAACCAAATTGAGATGTTTAGGAATGAGTTGGACCTCAGAGTGAAGGAAAAGCAGCCAACAGGTGCTCAGCAAATGTGGGAACCGCTTCAAGACTGTTGGATAAGAATTCCAGGTGAAGCTGGTTGAGCGAATGCCAAGAGTGTGCAAAGCTGTCAAGGCAAAGGGTGGCTATTTGAATCACAAAATAAAATATATTTTGATTTGTTTAAAATTATTTTGGTTAGTACATGATTCCATATATGTTATTTCATAGTTTTGATGTCATCACTACTATTCTACAATGTAGAAAATAGTAAAAATAAAGAAAAACCTTAACTGAGTAGGTGTTCTAAAACTTTTGACCGGTAGTATATAAGAGTAGCCTTTTAGACTCTAACTGTAAATATAACTGTAAACTCAAATATATTATTATTATTATTACTATTATTACAGAGGATGCACATGAGAGCTGTTTTTCAAGAGTTTGAAATGTGTTACCTCTGAAACTCAGCTCATAAGACTGCTGGCCTGCAGTGAACTTCACCACAGCACTTTGATCCTCCTGGAACCTTTTCTCAAGGTCTTCACTGGTGATGGACGACAATCTGTGCATCTCTTTCTGTGATTTATAGAAAAAAACTCAAATTCAAGGGGAATAACGTTTTACTATCTCTATTATTGTCCTCGTAACACATCAGCCTGTTTGAGTGCTTCACACCACTTACGATGGATGCGTACTGGATCCATTTTCCGTACTCGTCCTCCCAGAACCACACCCACTCTGTGGTGAGTACATATGTGGGCTTGGTCACAGAGGAAACTGTGGAGAGACGACGAACATCCCATAACCCGCGGCTCATGGAGTCGAAACGCACACGCTCAGCTCCCTCACTGTGAAGGCATAACAAATGTAAATGGTTCAAAAATGGTTAATGGTTTAAAAAAAACTTTTGCTAGTTAAAGGTAGACTCAGGGAAATGACGTTGCCACAAGCAGCACCGCAGATATTGAGATGAGCGAGATGCAGGACAGTCACACACGGTAATATATCTGCACATGTGCACGGGTTTGCTTCACGCTGTTACAATGTGGTAGCCACGGGACCAAAACAGCGGGGAAGTTGAGGCTTGCGCTCCAACGCTCTTAGTTGTTGCGGAAATTGCTGAGTCTATCCTTAAGTATGACGTAACAACATACTGTACCTGTGTATCTTAGAAGGGTCACAGTAGTCTCTCTCGATTGCTTCGTTTTCTGGCAGAGCTGACCAAGTCTGTCCACTGTTCACTTCCCACTTGTAGGGCATTTTGAAGTGGACTCTCGAGCATTTCTCTGAAAGTCATACGTTTGCAGTGAGATGTAATATGTTTCTGAGTATCATTGTTGCACCTGGGTAACAGCCAGATTTGTCCCTGAATTATGGTTTCACAGGGTTTGTATTGTGTATCTACTGACAACCTTGAAAGTTATAGATAAACTCATATACCCGGCCGGCTGCCATAGCTTCTTTCTGAGTAAAAATGGGGCAAAGCCCTTGCAGCTGCCAAAGGAAACATAGGAAAGCTATCCTCTCTAGTCACTCTGCCTCCACACACAATATCTCCCTCGTCAAATGTACCTCCTTGTTTGCAGTCCTCCTTGACAAAGAACAGGCAGATCTCATTCCTCACTGTAAATAAACAAATTAACAAACAAACATTTAGTTACATGAAATCAAAGTTGGCAACAGGGTTGAGGTCAATTCCAGTTCACTCATGAAGTAAACCAAATTCCAATTCCACATTTTCCTCACTAGCTAGGTTTCCATCCAAACTATCTGCGCATTTTCCCACCAGAGACGTGTTTCCATCAAATTGACTTGTTGTGGGTAAAAGGCTGTGCATGATGACATAGTGCACAAAAACATTACTTTTGCAGTTAAATTCCCATGTACCGAATAATTATTTTTGCGTTATATAGCGAATGTGCCCACTCAGGTATTGGCACGTGCGCTCTAGCCACCAGCTCGCATATACAGTTGTGGGTACAGTCTACATGATGAGATTATTATGGACAAAAGAGCAAGATCATTTTTATTTGTCAAATGGCAGCCAAGCATTGATGATCATGTCACCAGAATAAAACCCTCAATGTTTATTGGAAAGGAGCATCAAGCGTATCACCTTGCACTTTCACCACCCTGAGAAGTTGATCATAACTTGTTTCGTCTGTGGCCTAATAAACTGAATGCTTTGCTGAGTCGTAGTGGGAGGACCACACAACATGTCATCCCGTGACTCCAAGTTTACTTCAATACTTGGGAATAAAAGCGTTTCCGCCTTTTCTCGCATAATAACTTACGTTGTCCAGCATATTTTTATGTCGACATTTGGAAAGTTTACCAATAAAAATTTTTCCCAGGCCTGTCATGACATTTTTCATCCAACATGTACAGTTGAAGTCGGAAGTTTACATGCACCTTAGCCAAATACATTTAAACTCAGTTTTTCACAATTCCTGACATTTAATTTAAAAAGATTCCTGGTCTTAGGTCAGTTAGGATCACCACTTTATTTAAGAATGTGAAATAGTAGAGAGTGATTTATTTCAGCTTTTATTTCTTTCATCACATTCCCAGTGGGTCAGAAGTTTACATACACTCAATTAGTATTTGCTAGCATTGCCTTTAAATTGTTTAACTTGGGTCAAACGTTTCGGGTAGCCTTCCACAAGGTTCCCACAATAAGTTGGCTGAATTTTGGCCCATTCCTCTTGGCAGAGCTGGTGTAACTGAGTCAGGTTTGTAGGCCTCCTTGCTCACACATGCCTTTTCAGTTCTGCCCACAAATTGTCTATAGGATTGAGGTCAGGCCTTTGTGATGGCCACTCCAATACCTTGACTTTGTTGTCCTTAAGCCATTTTTCCACAACTTTGGAAGTATGCTTGGGGTTGTTGTCCATTTGGAAGACCCATTTGCGACCAAGCTTTAACTTCCTGATAGATGCCTTGAGATGTTGCTTCAATATACCCACATAATTTTCCTTCCTCATGATGCCATCTATTTTGTGAAGTGCACCAGTCCTTCCTGCAGCAAAGCACCCCACAACATGATGCTGCCACCTCCGTGCTTCACGGTTGGGAAGGTGTTCTAAGGCTTGCAAGCCTCCTCCTTTTCCCTCCAAACATAACGATGGTCATTATGACCAAACAGTACTATTTTTGTTTCATCAGACCAGAGGACATTTTTCAAAAAAAGTACGATCTTTGTCCCCATGTGGAAACCGTAGTCTGGCTTTTTTATGGCGGTTTTGGAGCAGTGGTTTCTTCCTAGCTGAGCGGCCTTTCAGGTTATGTCGATATAGGACTTGTTTTACTGTGGATATAGATACTTTTGTACCTGTTTCCTCCAGCATCTTCACAAGGTCTTTTGCCGTTGTTTTGGGATTGATTTGCACTTTTCACACCAAAGTACGTTCATCTCTAGGAGACAGAACGCGTCTCCTTCCTGAGCGGTATGATGGCTGCGTAGTCCAATGGTGTTTATACTTGCATACTATTGTTTGTACAGATGAACGTCGTACCTTCAGGCATTTGGAAATTGCTCCCAAGGATGAACCAGACTTGTGGAGGTCTACAATTTTTTTTCTGAGGTCTTGGTTGATATCTTTTGATTTTCCCATGATGTCAATTAAAGAGGCACTGAGTTTGAAGGTAGGCCTTGAAATACATCCACAGGTACACCTCCAATTGACTCAAATGATGTCAATTAGCCTATTAGAAGCTTCTAAAGCCATGACATCATTTTCTGGAATTTTCTAAACTGTTTAAAGGCACAGTCAACTTAGTGTATGTAAACTTCTGACCCACTGGAATTGTGATACAGTGAATTATAAGTGAAATAATCTGTCTGTAAACAATTGTTGGAAAAATTAAGTGTGTCGTGCACAAAGTAGATGTCCTAACTGACTTGTCAAAACTATAGTTTGTTAACAAGAAATTTGTGGAGTGGCTGAAAAATGAGTTTTAATGACTCCAACCTAAGTCTATGTAAACTTCTGAATTCAACTGTACTTTACTCACATAAAAAGGTTTCATGGAAACCTAGTTATTGAAAAGCATTTCAGAGAATTGGAATTTCATTGTACTTATTTAATTGACTGGTCTGGAATTGAAATAGAATTTACCCCCAACCCTGGCTGGCAAGCAAGTCCATAGAGAAATACGTCCAAGTAAGGGTTTGCAGACAACTACAGTGGGGCAAAAAAGTATTTAGTCAGCCACCAATTGTGCAAGTTCTCCCACTTAAAAAGATTAGAGAGGCCTGTAATTTTCATCATAGGTACACTTCAACTATGACAGACAAAATGAGAAAAGAAATCCAGAAAATCACATTGTAGGAGTTTTCATTAATTTATTTGCAAATGATGGTGGAAAATAAGTATTTGGTCAATAACAAAAGTTTCTCAATACTTTGTTATATACCCTTTGTTGGCAATGACAGAGGTCAAATGTTTTCTGTAAGTCTTCACAAGGTTTTCACACACTGTCGCTGGTATTTTGGCCCATTCCTCCATGCAGATCTCCTTTAGAGCAGTGATGTTTTGGGGCGGTTGCTGGGCAACACGGACTTTCAACTCCCTCCAAAGATTTTCTATGGGGTTGAGATCTGGAGACTGGCTAGGCCACTCCAGGACCTTGAAATGCTTCTTACGAAGCCACTCCTTCGTTGCCCGGGCGGTGTGTTTGGGATCATTGTCATGCTGAAAGACTCAGCCACGTTTCATCTTCAATGCCCTTGCTGATGGTAGGCTTTGTTACTTTGGTCCCAGTTCTCTGCAGTTCATTCACTAGGTCTCCCCCTTGTGGTTCTGGGATTTTTGCTCACCGTTCTTGTAAACATTTTGACCCCACGGGGTGAGATCTTGCATGGAGCCCCAGATCGAGGGAGATTATCAGTGGTCTTGTATGTCTTCCAGTTCAAACAGGTGCCATTAATACAGGTAACGAGTGGAGGACAGAGGAGCCTCTTAAAGAGGAAGTTACAGGTCTGTGAGAGACATAAATCTTGCTTGTTTGTAGGTGACCAAATACTTATTTTCCACCATAATTTGCAAATAAATTCATAAAAAATCCTACACTGTGATTTTCTGGATTTTTTTTCTCATTTGTCTGTCATAGTTGAAGTGTACCTATGATGAAAATTACAGGCCTCTCTCATCTTTTTAAGTGGGAGAACTTGCACAATTGGTGGCTGACTAAATACTTTTTGCCCCACTGTATAGTGACTGTTCTGAAACATTATTCCCCACTGAACACAACCCTGATGTTTGTTCCTGCAGCCGTCTACCTGTGTTTCTCTGAGGACAGCTCTGGGGCCTGTTGATAGAAGCAGCACCGCCGGCACCTTCACTTTTCATGGCCTGAATGTTTCGGTAGGTGGACAACATGGACACCATTAGATCATTTGGCACTCCCCTCTGCTGCAGGGTCCTCAATGGGTGGGGCTCAAAGAAGTCATGACACCTGTTGCAGTCGGCTCCCGAGGAACAGGTTCCTCTGATGTACCTGTCACACACGTGAAGTCTCCTGCACCCCTCCTGATCCGGGCAGTTGCCATATGGCCTAGTGCCTTTGTTATAAGAGTTGCACACCTGAAAGAGTGAGTGACAAGGCTTTTAAAATACGTGTTTATGCAAGAAAGCATGAGATGAACACACAGAGCTATTGGGTAAATCCATTTAAATTCAATCACTTTGTGACAGAACCCCTATTAATTTGAACAGAACATTCCATACATATTTACCCATTGTAGAAGTTCTACAGTTTTAAGACCTTAATGCCAAAACATTCAAGAGATTAAAAATAAAAAATTATGTTTTAAGTGAGAATAAAACAGCCTAATTCATACTCTTAGAACAGGTGCTTCCACAATAATGTGGTTTGTACCGCATTCAAGGTAAAGCATTGGATTCTTCACCCACCACAGTCAGACATTATACCATTACGCTACCATTTCATGCTTTCAAAAAAATGTAATTAAAGCAAGCTCTGCTTTTATACTTACAAGACCATCAGGCTTGATTGAACTGTTTTGTCTTGCAGCAATGTGGTGCCTCCCTGTACTTTCTTAAACCTTTATTTTAGCAGTACATGTCATTGAAAAAATAACATCCTTTTTTAGTCAGTATGTGCCCAACAGGTGGTGGTCTGGATTCTTCATTTATGTAACTGTTGGCTTAATACATAATATTGACTCAGAACCACTTGTGTTTCAAACAGTGTTCTGTTTTATCAATTGCTGTGCTGATCAATGGACAGTTCATTACCGATGTCAAAATGTCAAAATAAGATGTCGCTTAAAGTTGTTTGTACTTGTATTTATTTTTGCAGTAAAGATGGTTATGCAACGATAATACACTGTACAGTCCATTATCCCCCTGAAGAGGATGAATTCGGCTGTTTGAGAAGGTTTGAATCCTAAGCAACCTGCCTACACAGTTTGAAGTACAATACCAACATAGCTACTGTAGTAGGTCAAAGCTGTGTGCTGGAAAACCTTGGTAGAGCATGGGTGGAATAGGCATTGTGGTGCTCATGTGAATTTCATTTATTTTTCGGCTTCAGACCAATGCCTACTCTCACTTAAAACGTCGTTTTTTTGTTTTTAATTTCACCAGAAAGTGATTATTCAACATTATCATACAGCTTAACACATGCTCTCCTTGTGAACCCTCACAATGTTGTGCATTTTATTTATTGATAAGATCCCAGCTCATTATCCTACTGATCATTGCTCAAAGCAAATTGGTGAGAGCAAGGAAACAAAGACTGAAGCAAATATTTACTATGCGATTACACAATGTGGCTAGATGACTACAGGAGAGCAAAAAATGGATGACCTGTTCTTAATGGAAAGGTTCTGAATGATTCTCTCTCACCAAGGCGAGGTGTGACTGTGAATGCATCATAGTCATCCACATCGGTGGAAGCGACGTGGGACACACAAAGGAGACAGCCCTGTTGCGTCAGATGTGAGCTGATTTGGAGGTAGTCATCTGGATATCTGACAACGGTGACCTACTCTGACATCCCACAGTGGAGGAGTTGGATGTTTCAGTGGGATGGGGAACATCAACAAGCGCGTAGAGATGGCACAGCGCTCTGTCAACCAGCTGGTGTTTGCATTTCTCTGTGACAGGCGCATGCCCACAATCTGCCACTCTGCCATAAAGTACTGTGTCCCTGGGCAGTACCTTAGGGATGGCGTGCATCTCACTGATCAGGGCAACGACCTCTTCTTTGAGAGTCTGAGAGTTGGGGTCGTATCCACAAAGCATCTCAGGGTAGACAATTGTCCATAAATGCTGAGCATAGAGACAATAAAAAAGCTATTCAAGAAGCATCTTTAGTCGCAAGGATCACACCTAGACGACAGATGTTCAGGACACGTCATGAACTGTCCCAACCAGATAAGAGTTACCAGCGGGTGTCTTGATATAGAAAAAGGCAGTGAGTCAGTGGATCCGGCACCATAGACAGGCAATTTCTTTGGAGTTGAAAGAATGTTTTGATATTTCTATATGATCAACCCATAAATAATCTAGACCTACATGCAACAGTACCTCTTGCGCTTTTGACAATGATTTTACATGAGGCCTAATTCACATGATATATGCCTACCACTAGGCTAATAAATAATCACATTTTTCTTTCGATTATTTCATTAACCTACATGTTATTTCAAGCAGAATGTCACATTGTTAATAAAGTTACCTAAAAATGGGTCATGCCTATAAGTGGGCAATTGAAAGCATTTAATTGTGTTCAGTAAAAATGATAGACCTTTCAAACGTTTATGCAACATTATTGGCAAGTAATGACTGTGCCAAAGCGATTTAGAGTTGTTTAACGGGAGTGTAGAGTATGTGGCTATAACGGTAATACTATACAAATGCAGTTTTTAAACCATTATACTGTATGAATCAGTGCAAAATGCCTTTCACATTATTCAAAATATCTAAATTGGTAATAAAAATACAACATATTAGGCAGGAATTAGAGTGAAAATGTCAGGCGAAAATTGTATCAAACATTTTACCATTGCAACATTTGCTGTACAGTCAGTCATATTGGCCGTGGTTGTCTGAAGTGTGCTATAAATGCCTCATCGCCATTGTTTTTTCCCATAGCCGCGGGAAGTAAGGGGTGCTGCGCACCCCCTGAAGTATCATAATAAATAAAAAATCATAATAATAAAAAATCAAGACATTTTGAATTTAAAAAAAGAAAAATCACAATTTGGGCCTTTACTAGTCCTGACCGATATAGCCATCTGTAGCGATTTTTATCAATTGCAATCTGAGCCAGGTGTGCATGATTTGAAAGCTTGTTCTATTGCCAACAAGACTAGCTAAGTTATAAAATATGATCTCACAGTGTCAGGCTTTTCACTTTTTGCAGTTCAGGAAACCGATTGTAATTTTGGTGCACATAGAAAAGGATTCATGAATACATGCACGTGCCTGTGCAGCAGCAAAATAAATGCACAGTGGACAAACAGGCTTATTCTGTTCAGGGTAGGATGCCATGTCATATTGTAACTGTACAAACAGTGATCATAAACGTTGACACTGTATATGATATGAGTTTTATGATAAGAAAATGTGAAGTGCACATTTGGACAGGTGTTTGGCTTGCTTGTATGACATCAAAGCAGCATTTATTATAATCCTCAACGTCTCATATTTCAAGATATTGTACATTGAGTCCTCTTACTTAACAGCATTTCTCTCACTCAGTCAACAGAACATTTACAAAAGTTGCCCAATTAGCGGGAAGGATGGGGGCAACTTCGTGTCGCGCGCGGGGCTCAAGTTGAGAACGTCTGTCAGTCAAAACCCATACAGCGCTGTGAAGCACAGAGCCTGAGGTCTGACAACATGTACAGCATCTTACTGTACAGCCACTGCGTTCCAATTTATGCTTGCCCAAATCTGCCATTTTCAACATGTATACAGGTACGAGTGTAAAGGGTTAACATTTTTTACGACAATTATAAAAAATGTTAGATTTTAGATCATATAAAGTTGCCCGCTATCTGTTGAGACACAACATGTTTTAGAATACAGAGTGGGTGTCATGTTTTGGCTGATAAATGTACTAAAATGGGAATAGAATTGAAATGTCTACTTTCTTGCCAGAAAGATTATTGGAGGTGTACATATCAGATAACGTTGACTTGAAATGGAAAATCTGTGGTTTTAAATTATACTGTCAATCCTCCACAGGAAACCTATTGAAATCATAAGAAATAGACAATAGAATAGACAACATGACCATTTTAAGTTGACATTCAACGGTGTGTGGACCTGTGGTCATCTTTTGTCACGCCCTGACCATAGAGAGCCCTCGGTTCTCTATGTTGTTTAGGTCAGAGCGTGACTGGGGGGGTTATTTCGTTTTTAGATTTCTAGATTGGTGGTTTGTGTGGTTCCCAATTAGAGGCAGCTGGTAATCGTTGCCTCTAATTGGGGATCATATTTAGGTAGGATTTTTACCCAACTGCATTTGTGGGATATTGTTTGTGTTAGGGCACTTCAACTTCACGTTCTTTGTAAGTTTTGGTTCTAGTTTCACTTTGTATTAAAAAGACGTGGAACTCAATGCACCTTGGTCGCTCATTTTGAAGAATGTGACATCTTTGTGGTGGAAATTAGAAGTTAAAATTTCAATTTACATTTCAATGGTGTACTAGCTAAATTATTCTTAAGTAGCAATGTGAAGTAGCAATGTGAAGTAGCAATATGCGGGTTGAATTCTAACTTGCAGTCCCCGTGGTTATATCCGCGGGGAGGGCAGGTATAAGGTCATTAAATATGGTGTGGCTGAATGGCGGGTGTGTGGCGGGTGGGTTGAATAAAGACAAAACAATACCATTAAAAATCCATACAGTGCATTCAAAGTATTCAGACCGCTTGACTTTTTCCACATTTTGTTACATTACAGCCTTATTCTCTCCCCCCCCCATAACCCATAACGCCAAAGCAAAAACAGATTGAGAAATTTTTCCTAATTTATGAAAAGAAAAACCTGAGCTATCACATTTACATAAGTATTCAGACCCTTTACATCTTCCATTGAAGAATAATGGAAGCCACTGTGTTCTTGGAGACCTTCAATGTTTCAGACATTTTTTGGTATCCTTCCCCAGATCTGTGCATTCACAAAATCCTGTCTCGGAGCTCTATGGACAATTCCTTCGACCTCATGGCTTGGTTTTTGCTCTGACATGCACTCTCAACTATGGGACCTTATATAGTCAGGTGTGTGCCTTTCCAAATAATGTCCAATCAATTGAATTTACCACAGGCGGACTCCAATGAAGTTGTAGAAACATCTCAGGGATGATCAATGGAAACAGGATGCACCTGAGCTCAATTTCGAGTCTCAAAGCAAAGGGTCTGAACACTTATGTAAATGAGGTATCTGTTGTTTTTTTTAAATAGATTTGCAAAAAACTAAAAAATACTGTTTTCGCTTTGTCATTATGGGGTATTGTGTGTGGATTGATGAGGGAGGGAAAACTATTTGATCCATTTAAAACTTCTTCAGGATCGGTGTCCCGTCCGAGGGACGGTTGAGCTAACGTAGGCTAATGCGATTAGCATGAGGTTGTAAGAAACAAACAAAAAATCCCAGGACAAAGACATATCTGATATGGGCAGAAAGCTTCAATTCTTGTTAATCTAACTGCACTGTCCAATTTACAGTAGCTATTAGAGTGAAAGAATAGCATGCAATTGTTTGAGGAGAGTGCACAATTCTGAACTTGAAAATGTATCAATAAACCAATTAGGCACATTTGAGCAGTCTTGATACAACATTTTGAATAGATATGCAATAGTCCATTGGATCGCTCTAAAACTTTGCACATACAGTGCTGCCATCTAGTGGCCAAAGTCTAAATTGCACCTGGGCTAGAATAATTCATTATGCCCTTTCTCTTGCATTTCAAAGATGATGGTATAAAAAAATACAAAACAAACGTTTTTTTTCCCTTTGTATTATCTTTTACCAGATCTAATGTGTCATATTCTCATACATTCCTTTCACATTTCCACAAACTTCAAAGTGTTTCCATTCAAATGGTATCAACAATATGCATATCCTTGCTTCAGGGCCTGAGCTACAGGCAGTTAGATTTGGGTATGTCATTTTAGGCGAAAATTGAAAAAAAGGGGCGGATCCTTAGAATAAGGCTGTAATGTAACAAAATGTGGAAAGAGGGAATGGGTCTGAATACTTTCTGAATGTACTGTAAATGTATAATTCCTGTGCAATTTAAATCTATAAGCTACATTGAGGTTTTTCTTGAATGACAAGCGACACGCCTGGAGGAAACCTGGCACTATCCCTATGGTGAAGCACGGTGGTGGCAGCACCATGCTGTGGGGATGTTTTTCAGCGGCAGGGACTGGGAGACTAGTCGGGATCAAGGAAAATATGAATGGAGCAAAGTACAGAGAGATCCTTGATGATAGCCTGCTCATGACCTCGGACTGGAGCAAAGGTTCACCTTCCAACAGGAAAACAACTCTAAGCACACAGCCAAGACAACGCTGGAGTGGCTTCAGGATAAGTCTCTGAATGTCCTTGAGTGGCCCAGCAAAAGCCCGGACTTGAACCCAATCGAACATCTCTGGAGACCTGAAAATAGCTGTGCAGCGACGCTCCCCATCCAACCTGACAGAGCTTGAGAGGATCTGCAGAGAAGAATGGGAGAAACACCCCAAATTTTTTTTTTATTATTTTTTTTTAATTATTTTTTTTTATTTCACCTTTATTTAACCAGGTAGGCTAGTTGAGAACAAGTTCTCATTTGCAACTGCGACCTGGCCAAGATAAAGCATAGCAGTATGAGCAGACAACACAGAGTTACACATGGAGTAAACAATTAACAAGTCAATAACACAGTAGAAAACAAAGGGGGAGTCTATATACAATGTGTGCAAAAGGCATGAGGTAGGCGAATAATTACAATTTTGCAGATTAACACTGGAGTGATAAATGATCAGATGGTCATGTACAGGTAGAGATATTGGTGTGCAAAAGAGCAGAAAAGTAAATAAATAAAAACAGTATGGGGATGTGGTAGGTGAAAATGGGTGGGCTATTTACCAATAGACTATGTACAGCTGCAGCGATCGGTTAGCTGCTCAGATAGCTGATGTTTGAAGTTGGTGAGGGAGATAAAAGTCTCCAACTTCAGCGATTTTTGCAATTCGTTCCAGTCACAGGCAGCAGAGTACTGGAACGAGAGGCGGCCAAATGAGGTGTTGGCTTTAGGGATGATCAGTGAGATACACCTGCTGGAGCGCGTGCTACGGATGGGTGTTGCCATCGTGACCAGTGAGCTGAGATAAGGCGCCCATGGAAGAAGTACAGGTGGGCTTGTAGCGTAGCGTACCAATCTCAGAATGGTTAGCTGACATGACTAATTGAGTGACTGTCAATGACTGACCTAATAAGAGAAAAATTGCTGATACACAAACAAATTTTGAAATTGCACCTTGTGTATTACACTATTCTAACTCCCAACAATAAATTGAGATCCGATAGATTCCCCCACCCCCTTGCTTATGTCGCTTATGCCTGGAGCTGGCCCTGCACGCACGCACACACACACACACACATATTCCACTGATCCACATCAGCACTTAGAGGTAAACGGTTGGCTCTTACCGGTGGAAGGAGGGAGTTGTCATTCTGTAATAATAGCTGCCGGAGTTCCTGTCTACTCAGCGTCTCAAGTTTATGCTCTCTCAAAACTATGGAGTTGTGTTCAGAGTGCAGGTCATGGCCAAAGCGGCATGTCCGTCTGGGAGTCAAAGTGTTAATAAACAGGTCAATAAACATGCAAGGCACAATTCAGTTTGCTGAATTAATTCAACATCTAAACCCCATTGAATCTTTCAACACTGTTGACTTTTCAAGTTTTGGTCTGAAATACCTCAAATGTAATAATAGTAATAACCAGTTGCAATGATACATTTAATGTGTATGCACGCATTCTAACATTGGGCGAGTTCGTTTTGCATGGCCTGGTGCCCCGGATGAGTTTAACCAGGCCATGCAAAACAAACTGTCCTACTTTAAGACTTCTCTGGTCTTATCGTTGCGTTTAGACAGGCAGCCCAATTCTGATATTTTTTCAATAATTGGTCCTCTGTCCAATCACATCAGCTCTAAAAAAGATCAGATTATGGAAACAAGTTCAGAATTGGATTGCCTGTCTAAACGCAGTTTATTTAGCCCATATCGTATAAAACACATTTTATGCTTACCTTCCGATACTATTCTTGCAGTCCCCAAATAGATACAATTTACATAGATGTAAATCATTGCAGCCATCACATTGCTGAGCCTTGCAGCGTCTAACTTTCGTTTTCGCAAAAATGCGTTCATTTCCATTACACACTGCTATAGAACATAAACCGTTTTCAACAAGTTTATCAAGAGCGCAGATCATATCTGCCCCACCCCAATATCTGCCAGATCTGCATAGTTCAATGTTCCCTGATGATTGCAAATTACTTTTAATAACAATTGTTGAGCCATCTCACAATGACTTACGCGACTGTTTTTCCTGGTTTAGGACAGCGAACCACAGGATACCACTACATCAAAGACAGTACAGTATGAAGATAGGCTAAAACTGCCCCTCCAATAGAAATCCCGGATCACACTGGGCGATGTCATGACGACTTTGTCTAGCAAAGCGCATACGTAGAAGTACGTCGTTGCGTCTCACGACAAACTGCGCATGTGCGGGCAAATCAAAGGCATTCCTTCCAAATAAAGTAGTTTTGACGAAAATGAAAAGGTGTCAATTTGTCGATTTCAGGAGGTCGGAGTAAAAACATGTTAAAATACTTAAGACATTGTATGGAATCTAGGTTGTGTCTTTAGATTTCGAGAAAATGAACAGCTCAGGAATTTAGTCCAACCTTTCTCTCATTAAATTCTCAAATCCCAAACCCCGCGTGGTCTGTTTCGCAAGCGTTCCTGGAAGTCTGGCAATGTTGATGTGGCTACACTCTTCCTCATCAGTTGTGATGAAAGAAGAACGAAATTTAGTGAAAAAGACCAAAGCAACGACAGTAAATACAGTATCACAGTTTATAAATGGAGAACCCCCCCCCCCCCACATGCTGTTGTGCAAATGGAATAGACAACAGGTGGAAATTATAGGCAATTAGCAAGACACCCCCAATAAAGTTGCACCACAGACTGTTCAGGAGTTGGCGGATGCTTTAGTCCAGGTCTGGGAGGAGATCCCTCAGGAGACCATCCGCTACCTCATCAGGAGCATGCCCAGGCGTTGTAGGGAGGTCATACAGGCACGTGGAGGCCACACACACTACTGAGCCTTATTTTGACTTGTTTTAAGGACATTACATCAAAGTTGGATCAGCCTGTAGTGTGGTTTTCCACTGGAGTGTGACTCCAAATTCAGACCTCCATGGGTTGATAAATTTGATTTCCATTTCATTGATCATTTTTGTGTGATTTTGTTGTCAGCACATCCAACTATGTAGAGAAAAAAGTATTTAATAAGAATATTTCATATATATATATATATATATATAGCAAATGTTCTTCTGTAGTGTACTCACTTCTGCTGGAGAGACTGACGAAAGCTGTTCTTCAATCGTTTGATCCTGGTCTGACACTGCTCTACAGTTCTCATGTAGCCTCTCTCAGACATATTTTTGGAAATGAGAGTGAATACGCGGCGATTTTTGACACAGCCTTTCAGAACTCGCTGAGTCTTTTCCCCAAATGTCTATAAGGTTTAGAGTCTCATCATCCGACCAAGACTTTGGTGTCAGTCGTCATGGGATAGGCAGCATCTTGGGGTTCTTGACACAAAAGGGTAAGTAAAACTGTCATGCATTTTCTTTTACCATGTACTGTATTTCACATTTATTCACAATAAACAGAGATTTCACATCTGTGTATTCTCCCCATATCGAGATGAGAGGAGATTCACTAGAAGATTCAATATTCACTGGAGAATCCCTGTAAAAGAGGAACACAGAAATTCACATAAAGCAGATTTAAAATCCCCCACAAAAAAAACACAATGACATCAAAGGCATGCTGGGAGACACGCCAAAATGAGCTACTTCAATATCAGTTCTTACTGAAACAGAGGTGAATCTACTTGCTGTTTCTGGCGAACCTCCGAACTGTCGCTTATTTTCCTCTTCCAGGGCAGAGTCTGCCCTCTCCTACTCTCATTGGCTGAAAATGACGTTCCCTCCTCCACAATTTCATCCGTTTCAATTCTGTCCCTCTGTTCATTTCGCTTCTGTCTTGTTCTCTCAGATATCCTCCTCTTACCAGTCCCCAGATTTGGCTGGTCAATGGGAATCTCAATAATCTCTTCTTTATTTGGATGGTTTGAGATTGGTGTGGCCTCTTGCAGGCGATCAGAGTGTATTTGAGTATGTTTGTCAGCAGTAGTCCCCAGTTTCATGAATGGAGGGAGGGACAGAGAGGAGAGGATGCAGTCGTCCATAGGTAAAGACCAAGTGTCTGAGAGAAATAGAGAATGAGAGGCTTAGTAAATCACTGCGACTTCTCACCCGTTTGCTAGTCAAATAATACATATAATTCTAACAATCAAAGCAAAGATCATGACACATCAGTCATAATTATCCACTGAGCCAGCCTTACCTTTTACATCAATGTGTCCAAGATTTCTGTGATGTTCAATTAAAGCCTTCATCTCCTCTGGCGGAGTCGCAGATTGCAAACACTCATCCAGAACTGAGGGAGCCCCATCAAGCCATGACACCACCTGAGAAAGTGCCCTTAGTCATCACGGGTGTGCATTAGCAGTGGTAGGTTCAAGTTTAATACAATACATGCTGTATTCTGAAGGCTAACTGAAGGCAATAGTCAAGGTGTGTATGTGTTGTGAAATAGAATGTTGAGCGGTAGCACCTGTGCAAAGTCTGGTACAGGCAGCAGCTCCTCCAGTCTGGAGAGGAACTCCCACAGGAGAATCTCCAGTGCTGTGTCATATTTCTGCCCGTACTGTACTGGGAACACCTCCTGGGAGGTTAGAATATATAGAAAATGTTTAACCGTGAGTGAGAGGGGGGAGGGAGAGAGAGAGGGAGAGAAAATTAGGGAGACTGTCATCTCACCAGGAAGAAGTTCTCTTTCACACCTGGGTCTTGTAGCAGGGTTTGGACCAGCTCCAAGAAATTGGCCCCGGAATCTTCTACTTGTGTATCAGTCACCTGTAACATGCACACACACCCCGGAAGATGAATTACCCAAACTATATGTGTATTTCTCCCTATTGATTACATTTATTTTTTTGCACAGGAGACGCTCAGGGGAGAACAGCTCATAATAATGGCTGGAATGGAGTGAATGGAACGGTATCAATGGAAATCATGTGTTTGATGCCATTCAGTTTATGCCGTTGCTGACATTACTATGAGCCTGTTCTCCCCAATTAAGGTGCCAACAGCCACCTGTGGGTTAAAGATCCCATGGCACTTATCGTAAGAGTAGGGGTGTTAACCCCGGTGTCCTGGCTAAATTCCCAATCTGGCCCTCAAACCATCACGGTCACCTAATAATCCCCAGTTTACAATTGGCTCATTCATCCCCCTCCTCTCCCCTGTAACTATTCCCCAGGTCGTTGCTGCAAATGAGAACGTGTTCTCAGTCAATGTACCTGGTAAAATAATGGATTCAAAAACTAAAAATAATGAAACATCAGTCCTGTGTCATGCCAACAGTAAAGCATCCTGATACCATTCATGTGTGGGGTTGCTTCTCAGCCAAGGGACTGGGCTCACTCACAATTTTGCCTTAGAACTCAGCCATGAATAAAGAATGGTACCAACACATCCTCTGAGAGCAACTTCTCCCAACCATCCAGGAACAGTTTGGTGATGAACAATGCATTTTCCAACATGATGGAGCACCTTGCCATAAGGAAAAAGTGATAACTAAGTGGCTCGGGGAACAAAACATCGATATTTTGGGTCAATGGCCAGGAAACTCCCCAGACCTTAATCCCATTGAGAATTTGTTGTCAAACCTCGAGGCGGGTGGACAAACAAAAACCCACAAATTCTGACAAATTCCAAGCATTGATTATGCAAGAATGGGCTGCCATCAGTCAGGATGTGGCCCAGAAGTTAATTGACAGCATGCCAGGGCGAATTGCAGAGGTCTTGAAAAAGAAGGGTCAACACTGCAAATATTGACTCTTTGCATCAACTTCATGTAATTGTCAATAAAAGTCTTTGACACATGAAATGCTTGTAATTATACTTCATTATTCTATAGTAACATCTGACAAACATATCTAAAGTCACTGAAGCAGCAAACTTTGTGGAAATTAATATTTGTGTCATTCTCAGAACTTTTGGCCACGACTGTACATATGTACAGTATCCCTGAAATATCCCTGAAATGGGCTTGTCTATATTCTCACACTGAAACCATTCCCTATGTACAGAGTGGAGTGTAAATATTTTGACCTGCTCGAGAGAATACTTGGGAACATGGTCCCCTTAATGGTTCCTGAGGTCACCTATGATGTTGAAGAGGTGACAGATGACCAGATAGAAGACACTGATGATTGGGAGTTCCCTGGCCACTCTGGTCTACAAGAGATGGGTATGGTCCGATTGTGCCTTTCTTGGTAAATCACATAATATTGGCTCTTGGGAAAGTGACTAATGTGTGTTAGCATGCAGCATGTTGCCCACGACCTTACAAAGAGGTCAAACTGCTTGAATGTTAATACAGCTGATTTTACATTTGGAATGTGCAATGTGATTCATCTAAATCAGGGCTGCCCAACCCTCTTCCTGGAGATCTACTGTCCTGTATTCAGTCCAACCCTAATTTAGCGTATCTGATTCAGATAGTTAAGGTCTTGTTGAACAGCTAATAAGTAGAATCAGGTGTGTTAAATTAGGGTCGGACTGAAAACCCACAGGAAGGTAGATCTCCAGGAAGAGGGTTGGGCAGCCCTGATCTAAATCAATCAAATTATTAATAATCAGTGATCACTGCTGTTATGTTTGTCTCTATTTCCACTGAAGGAACCAGAAGTGTTCCCTGGACAGACTTGGAAACCTTCACCCTAGTCAACATATGGGGAGATGACAAAATGTAGAGGGAATTGAGGGGTATGCATAGAAATGGGCACCTTTTTGCTGTGATATCCCAAAGGATGTCTGACCAGGGCTTTATCTGGACTGCAGAGCAGTGCCAGACAAGGGTTAAAAGACTGAAACGCAGTTTCCGACAGTGCTACGAGAACAAGTATGTCAGTTATAGTTTAACAATCATTTTCTTTGTGCATTGGTAGTCCAACAGAGATCTATGCTCGGGCCTTTGCATTCTTGTTTGATATCCTGTCATGGCTTACATTTTGTCTATTTGAGACAGAAAAATGCTTTGATTTGAAAATGTGCTTTGTTTTCTTTCCCCAAATGCAGCATGAAAGGCAGAGAGCAAGTAGAATGCAAATTATATGACCTGCTGGAGATAATACTGGGGAAAGAGCTTCCCTCACATGCGGAGATGTCAGAAAACTGTTTTGACATGGAGTCTAGAGAATCATCATCAGCAGACAACGAGCGCTCTGTTTACTCTTCCCAGGAGAGGGGTAAGGTCACATTCTCTCTACTGGTTAACCAGTTCCTCTTTCACTAGTAAACTATAATAAGATCAACATGAAGACCTCTGTATGGGTATGGAAGGACTGGGAAGAAACTCAACCTAGCATATCTGACTCATTCTTTGATATCTGTGAGGAGGAGTCAACAAGAGTTTAGGGATAAGGGTGAGTGGATGGATTGTGCCAATCTTTCTCACACACTTTTTCCCATTGACTGATCCATCCAGGGGCTATGGTGGGCATGCCAGAGGACAGGAAGAAGATCCCCTGGGCGGACGGCGAGACGGTGATCCTCCTGGAGCTCTGGGGAGGCAACACTGTGCAGCAGAACCTGAAGCGCTGCCCGCACAACAGTCACATATACTCAGAGATTTCGGGAAAGCTCAACTTCCGTGGTTATTACAGAACTGCAGATCAGTGCCACACCAGGATAAAGCGATTGAAAGCCAGCTATCGGCAGTGCCAGGAAACCATCTGGTAATCATTGAATTTCAGCTTCTATTATTGATACAATTGTCATTTTGCTTATGTAAATTGAATTAAAGGTTGATTCTAATTTTGCAATCTCTCTAACTGTGCACTTCCTAGTTCATCTGGATCTGAGCAGGTTGATTTGAAGTTCTATGATATTTTGAAGCTAATACTTGAGATGCAGCCTCCCTCCTCCAGCACAGTGGTGACAGACTTGACCAATTAGAGGAATCAAACAGTGACTTACTTCAAGGTAAAAGTTCAGCTCACATCAAACTATGCCATCTTTATGATGACACCCTGCATGGGTATGTCAGATTGAACCCTGTTTGTTACATCATATTTAGCTACTGGCTCTACTGTAGGTGCCGTCCCCTCAACACAAGTACCTTTTCCAAGTCTAAACAGGGAAACGTTCATGTTATTGGGCTGTTTTGTGTTTAGAGTGTCCAGAAGAGGACAACTACACCAGTTCTGAGAGGACCACACCAGGCTCATGGTCAGATCCTGAGACCCTGGCCTTCATTGACATCTGGGGGGAGGACGAGGTTCAGAGGGTGCTGAGAGACTTGGTCCACAATGGCCCCATCTACATGGACATATCAGAAAAGATTCATGACCAGGGGTACTCCAAGACTCCAGAGCAGTGTCGCTGGAAAGTCAAGTCTATGAGGAACAACTTCCGTCAGTGCTACGACAGGAAAAAGTATGTTTGTACCCCACAGATTTAAATTGGACACTTTCTGATGTTTTTATGTTGATATGATTTTGCAGAAACATACAAATAAGTTTACTCTAGTCTAACCCATAGCCAGAATACTCCATCTCAAGTTTTTTAAATGGCTTCCTTTTCTGTCTGCTATTCTCAGATGTGGAAGAAAGGGAGCGGAACACAAGTTCTACAATCAGTTGGAGCGAATACTTGGTCATGAAGTGGTCTCCATTGATGAGTATGATGAAAGAGATGATCAAACAGTAGACCAGGACACAGGTACATTGGCAGTACAGACGGTTTATCTGTTTACATTGAAGACTCAGTCAATCAAATCAGCAGAGCCGTACCTATGATCTGGAGGTTGCCAATGTATATGTCTCACGGAGCAGGTGCTGAAGGGATGAGATATACCCCGTGGTCAGAGTCAGAGACGCTGGCCCTCATTGAGCTGTGGGGGAACGAGGAGGTCCAGAAGAGCCTCCGAGGTTGCGTTGGCAAAGGGCACATTTTCGCCGACATAGCGGAGAAGCTGGCCACCATTGGGCACTTCAAAACGGCTGAGCAGTGCCACTCGAGGGTTAAGCGGCTGAGGAAAACTTACCGACGGTGTCTCCACAGCAGGACGTAAGTGCAAAGCACAGATTATTTGTGGGTAAGGCGAGTCATGGTGCCTAAATTGGGACCTGTTACAAATGAACCCTTCACCTCCCACTGTTCTCCACCTCCCTCTACCTCTGGTCATACCTACAGAAACAGAGGGGAGCCCTTACTCTTCAGATTCTACAGGTTCCTGGAGCCGGTGTTAGGCAACGACACTCTCTCCCTCGATGCAGAGATTGTTGATTTGTGTGATGACTTCAGTCCACATCCCACTGAGGAACCAGATCAGGAAACATGTATGGTGCCCCTTCATCATCCTAAACCTCTAAGTCTAATGTAATTAGGGGTCCTGTGTTTTTACTGTGTCCGTGCCAGCAGTTGTCCCGGTCAGGTCAAATCAGGACCCTAGTCATAATCAATCTTTAAAAATATATTTTAGTAGCCACCTAAAACCTCCCAAAAACATCCTGCGCAGATGAATCCCTGCCGCTCATACCTTCCATATGCATGTCTCATTTTAGTTTTTTGAAGGCCAGGGCTCAGTCAGTTACGCTGTGACAGAGTCCAGCAGAAAGATGCCCTGGTCCGATCGGGAGACCTAGGCTCTGCTGGAGGTCTGGGGTGAGGACCACGTGCAGCTCTCCCTCCGCGGCTGCTTGAAGAACAGACACGTGTTTGAGTACATCTCACGGAGGATGACGGCCCAAGGATTCATAAGGACGGCTGAGCAGTGCCACACCCTCATCAAATGACTCAAGGCCAGCTTCCACCGTGACAAGTGAATGCAAAAGATTTATAACTACTGTTTTATGTCTAGTTCTTTGCTTTATAAATTACACCTCAACATCGGATATAAATTGAGATGGAATATATTTAATTAATCAAATCAATGCTTTACTTAATTTCATCACAATTCCCTTCCCATTGTAAACAATGTGTTCATTGGGTGTCTCTCTTCAGCTAGCCCTACTTTAACTGACGGCTCCAAGTTCCCCTGGAGCGCCAGTGAGACCCAGGTCCTCCTCAGTATCTGGAGGAGTGACGAGGTCCAGGAGGATCTGTAGGACTGCACCAAAAACAGACACATTGTCACCGAGATCTCTCAGGCCATGGCCAACGAGGGCTACCTGAGTACAGCCCAACAGTGCCAGTCTAGAGTGAAGCTGCTAAAGGCCAACTTCCGCCAGTTCTGTGAGAGCAATCAGTAAGCCATGGGGGATAAGATATGGATATGAAATTGATAACCACTATATATAATTGTGAATTGATTATGAAGACGCCATACTGATGGAACAGTTGTGTATTCATGGTCAGAGGTTTGCCAAGCTCATGTTAGATAAGCAAAGCTCATTAACTAACCAGATATGAGGAATAAGCATTGAGTCAACAACCAAATGCTACGTTCTATTTTCCCAGGGTTGGAGGGGAAGAAGTGGAGTGCAAATTCTATGATCAGTTTGTGCAAATATTTGGGAACAAGTGTCTATCCTGTGATTCTCTGGCTGAGGAATCGAACGGCGCCACAGACATGCGAGAGGTCCCAGGTGGACAAGTCCAAGGAACAGGTAAGCAAACAATCTCCTAATCTCTTTTTAGGCTCTCCAGAATCAGGCAGCTGTCCATCACCATGGGAACTAGATCTCCCCTGGAGCATTGAGGAGATTGAAGCCCCCCTCGACATGTGGGGCAGTGACAGAATCCAATAGGACTTGAGGGGAAACACTGAACTTCAACACATTTATACAGAGATCTCTCAAATGACTGACCAGGGCTTCATGAAAACAGCAGAGCAGTGCCAGACGAGGGCGACGCAACTGAACCTGAGTATTATTTCAATCTGACAGAGGAAGCATTAGGGATCATCTCAAGACAGTTTTGTAGCACCACAGGAAAGCTGCAATAACTCAACAATGACTTCTGGAAAAGAGGTGTTTAGACAATGACCTGTGTCTCTCTTGTCACCTGCATTGTTTTCGGAGAGGTTCTGTAATCTATCAAAGAGGCAGTGTTGCTTTGTTAAGAAACTCAACATCCATCCCATTTTTTTTGTCTGAAATCAGACACTTATTTAACCTTTTGTAAAGGTGCTTAAATCTAAGTGTAATGGACTATCTGAATGCATTTATGCCATGTATAGAACTTAACAAAACCTTTCAATGGGATTGGCTTGAGTGAATCCTTTAACGAGAATTGGTCAAAACCACATGACAGTCTGGACATCTTGACAGTCTTGACAGTCATGACAGTCTGGACATTTTGCATTAACATTTGCAAAACAATAGGCTTGCTATTATGCATATATTTGTGTATTTTATGCACATTGGTGTTTAAGCAATCTTTGTGCTTTTAGGCCTAGTTTCAAGTGAACTCATTTAGATTTAAATTCTTTTGAGTGGGGTTTGATTGCCTGACTGTTATGCTACTGTATAATCTCTGTTACTGTGGGATATCTTTCTCTCAGTGGGTTTTTATCTCTATCTACGTTCACCGAAACACTGAGGTTTCTGTTGTTACCAGCTCAAACCACTGGGGGGAGACAAACAAAATCCTATTTTATCCTCAACAGATTGTCCGGAGCCCCATAGTAAGTAGCCACTAGAATTCTGGAAGCACAAGCACCTACTTTTTGTTTAATCATATGTCATTTTTTAGATACCACGGTGAGATAGCCGTTGAAACAAATCCTGTTCTCAGCATTGATGGTTTTGGTTGTTCCTCAGATTACCATTTGCATAGAGAGGACACTTTGCATTGGCAGTGCATACTTCAGTGGTCTGGGAGTGTTTATAGCCCTGTGAGTGTAACACTTCATGACTGAGAGCTGTCCTTCATGACAACAGAACCCACAACAACCATGACTTTTATCACCATCTTCATCTAGACACTGGCCCTCTGCTTTCAAGGTTACAATGTTAAGATTTGTTTTTCATATTGTCGAAACAAATCATTAAAGAAACAGAAAGGAGTAATATATATGGCTTTAATATGTATATTCAGAACTACTTATTACAATATGTATTTAATATTTAATTGTGTTTTTAATACATTTTTCAGAATCCAGAGGACAGTACACTGTAACTCAGACTCCTGCAGTGGAAGCTGTTCTCCCAGGACAGTCAGTCTCTCTGAACTGTAAAACCAGCAGTAATGTGTATAACAATAACCATCTAGCCTGGTACCAACATAAACCTGGAGGAGCTCCTAAACTCCTGATATACTGGGCTAGAACACTTCAGTCTGGGACTCCATCTATATTCAGTGGCAGTGGATCTGGGAGTGACTTCCCTCTGACCATCAGTGGAGTCCAGGCTGAAGATGCAGGAGATTACTACTGTCAGAGTTACCACAGTGGTAGAGCGTTAACACAGTGATACAGAGCTGTACAAAAACCTCTCTCAGTCAGACTTCACAGTGACTGCATTGCTACAGTTGGGACCTACTGCAGGTGCTGAGATGGAAGAAACAGTGACATGGAACACTAGTCAGCAGAATACATTAACTCTGGCATGTGACAATATCAGAAAGTGATAATTCAGATCAAATGTTATCTGACATCATCATCATCATCATCATCACTATTTGTCCTAACACATAAGTGCACCTATGTACCCCCCCCCCCCCCCCCCGTATAAAAATAAAAAGATGTGGGGCTCAGACATTATACACGTCAGTAACTGTCAATGTCTGTCTTTAGTAATACCCATCTTATATATCATCTATTACATGATGTGTTCGTCATTGTAAGAAAGTCCCCCTCCTTGAATACACCATAGAGGTCACAGTAAATATAGTCCACCCACTCACATCTGGCCCAGTCCAGGCAGTGAAACTGGGAGTGAAACAGATGTACATAGACATGACTGGGTGGTTCTGCTTGTCCCATAATAGAGCAGCACTGTCACCAGATGTTTGCTCTGTTCCCTGGGGGTTGGAGGTTAAGAAGACATGTGGACATATAATGGAGAAGTGTAGACCCCACACTGTTGAAAACCATTGCTAAACTTAGAATTGAATAAAATCATATTAGGAATTAAACGTTTGAAATACACAGAATTTGTTATGGAAAGTAACCGTTGAGCAGTGTGAGTTCTGAGAGCAGATCTTAAAGGTTCATTATCAAATATCACTAATTATTCTCACTGGTGTTGTTGCTACAGTATAACAAGATCATATTGTTTTAAGGGGTGGATCAGCTTTAATATTGTGGATAGATTGTTGCTTCCATCAATGTAATTGTCTGCATTATTTCCAATCTCCCATATACTTTTGGGGTAAATATATATATCCATATCCATATATATCTATATAGATATACAGTATATACATAAACATTCGTCCATATACACATACATACATACACATACATATATACATACATACATTTTAGAATATACCTTTATAATTCCCAGCAAACACTACCATCCTTCCCCCAATTGGAGTAAACTAATAAACAATAACACTTAGGCTTCTACCTTCAGTTTATACAGATTAAACACGCTTTACAGACACAATCTATTTTACAATAGTTATATTTTGTTTGTTTTTAGTCCTTCCTCTATTTCTGATGTCCATCCAGTTTGATTCTATTTGGAACTGTGCTATTTCACAATGTATGAACCTACAGTTGAAGTGGGAAGTTTACATACACTTAGGTTGGAGTCAATAAAACTCGTTTTTCAACCACTCCACAAATTTCTTGTTAACAAACTATAGTTTTGGCAAGTCGGTTAGGACATCTACTTTGTACATGACACAAGTCATTTTTCCAACAATTGATAACAGACAGATTATTTCATATATAATTCACTGTATCACAATTCCAGTGGGTCAGCAGTTTACACAAAGTAAACTGCGCCTTTAAACAGCTTGGTTAATACCAGAAAATAATGTCATGGCTTTAGAAGATTCTGATAGGCTAATTGACATAATTTGAGTCAATTGGAGATGTACCTGTGGATGTATTTCAAGGCCTACCTTCAAACTCAGTGCCTCTTTGTTTGACATCATGAGAAAATGAAAAGAAATCAGCCAAGACCTAAAAAAAAAAATATGCAAGTATAAACACCATGGGTCCACGCAGCCATTATACCGCTCAGGAAGGAGATGCGTTCTGTCTCCTAGAGATGAACGTACTTTGGTGCGAAGAGTGCAAATCAATCCCAGAACAACAGCAAAGGACCTTGTGAACATGCTGGATGAAATAGGTATAAAAGTATCTATATCCACAGTAAAACAAGTCCTATATCGACATAACCTGAAAGGCCGCTCGGCGGCCAAAACCGCCATAAAAAGCCAGACTACGGTTTGCAACTGCACATGGGGACAAAGATCTTACTTTTTGGAGAAACAAAAATATAACTGTTTGGCCATAATGACCATCGTTATGTTTGGAGGAAAAAGGGGGAAGCTTGCAAGCCAAAGAACACCATCCCAACCGTGAAGCACAGGGGTGGCAGCATCATGTTGTGGGGGTGTCTTGTTGCAGGAGAGACTGGTGTACTTCATAAAATAGATGGCATCATGAGGTATGAAAATTGTGTGGATATATTGAAGCAACATCTCAAGACATCTGTCAGGAAGTTAAAGCTTGGTTGCAAATGGGTCTTCCAAATGGACAATGACCCCAAGCTTACTTCCAAAGTTGTAGCAAAATGGCTTAAGGACAGCAAAGTCAAGGTATTAGAGTGGCCATCACAAAGCCCTGACCTCAATCCCATAGAAAATGTGTGGGCAGAACTGAAAAAGCTTGTGCGAGCAAGAAGGCCTACAAACCTGACTCAGTAACACCAGCTCTGTCAGGAGGAATGGGTCAAGACTCACCCAACTTATTGTGGGAAGCTTGTGGAAGGCTACCTGAAACGTTTGACCTAAGTTAAACAACTTAAAGGCAATGCTACCAAGTACTAATTGAGTGTATGTAAACTTCTGACCCACTGGGAATGTGATGAAAGAAATAAAAGCTGAAATAAATCATTCTCTCTAATATTATTCTGACATTTCACATTCTTAATTAAAACAAAGTTGTGATCCCAACAGACCTAAGACAGGGAATTTTTCTAGGGTTAAATGTCAGTAATTGTGAAAAACTGAGTTTAAATGTATTTGGCTAAGGTGTAAGTAAACTTCCGACTTCAACTGTACAGCACTATTTACATGTGTGTATGTGTGTGTATGTGTCCGTGTATGTGCACGTGTGTGTAATGAGAGTGTGTGAGAGTGTGTGTATATGCATGTATGCACGCATACAAACACCTGTGTGACATCAGCCTTAGGCAAACAGGCATTAGCTGTAACAACACTGCCCCTCAGTGAAATTAGTATAGTCTTAATATTCAGGATGATAATTGTAATCCATATTGTATCAACATCATAGCTGCATCATAACTAAATGTAACATAATTTTCATAGAAAAACACATCCCACATCCCAGCATTTCCATAGCAATTGACGTTTCATATGATCACGAAAGAGACTTTGCATTACTATAGAGACGGTTTTACTACAGTACAAATTCATCCCGTACAAAACAAGAAGCTCCCATGCTGAGGTCTGTTCAACGCTGGTCCGACCAATCTGATTCCACACTCCAAGACTGCTTCCATCACGTGGACTGGGATATGTTTCGTATTGCGTCAGACAACAACATTGACGAATACGCTGATTCGGTGTGCGAGTTCATTAGAACGTGCGTTGAAGATGTCGTTCCCATAGCAACGATTAAAACATTCCCAAACCAGAAACCGTGGATTGATGGCAGCATTCGCGTGAAACTGAAAGCGCGAACCACTGCTTTTAATCAGGGCAAGGTGACCGGAAATATGACCGAATACAAACAGTGTAGCTATTCCCTCCGCAAGGCAATCAAACAAGCTAAGCTTCAGTATAGAGACAAAGTAGAATCTCAATTCAACGGCTCAGACACAAGAGGTATGTGGCAGGGTCTACAGTCAATCACGGATTACAAAAAGAAAACCAGCCCCGTCACGGACCAGGATGTCCTGCTCCCAGGCAGACTAAATAACTTTTTTGCCCGCTTTGAGGACAATACAGTGCCACTGACACGGCCTACAACCAAAACATGTGGCCTCTCCTTCACTGCAGCCGAGGTGAGTTAACCCTCGCAAGGCTGCAGGCCCAGACGGCATCCCCAGCCGCGCCCTCAGAGCATGCGCAGACCAGCTGGCTGGTGTGTTTACGGACATATTCAATCAATCCCTATCCCAGTCTGCTGTTCCCACATGCTTCAAGAGGGCCACCATTGTTCCTGTTCCCAAGAAAGCTAAGGTAACTGAGCTAAACGACTACCGCCCCGTAGCACTCACTTCCGTCATCATGAAGTGCTTTGAGAGACTAGTCAAGGACCACATCACCTCCACCCTACCCGACACCCTAGACCCACTCCAATTTGCTTACCGCCCAAATAGGTCCACAGACGATGCAATCTCAACCACACTGCACACTGCCCTAACCCACCTGGACAAGAGGAATACCTATGTGAGAATGCTGTTCATCGACTACAGCTCGGCATTTAACACCATAGTAAGCTCGGGGTCTCGACCCCGCCCTGTGCAACTGGGTACTGGACTTCCTGACGGGCCACCCCCAGGTGGTGAGGGTAGGCAACAACATCTCCACCCCGCTGATCCTCAACACTGGGGCCCCACAAGGGTGCGTTCTGAGCACTCTCCTGTACTCCCTGTTCACCCACGACTGCGTGGCCACGCACGCCTCCAACTCAATCATCAAGTTTGCGGACGACACAACAGTGGTAGGCTTGATTACCAACAACGACGAGACGGCCTAGAGGGAGGAGGTGAGGGCCCTCGGAGTGTGGTGTCAGGAAAATAACCTCACACTCAACATCAACAAAACTAAGGAGATGATTGTGGACTTCAGGAAACAGCAGAGGGAACACCCCCCTATCCACATCGATGGAACAGTAGTGGAGAGGGTAGCAAGTTTTAAGTTCCTCGGCATACACATCACAGACAAACTGAATTGGTCCACCCACACGGACAGCATCGTGAAGAAGGCGCAGCAGCGCCTCTTCAACCTCAGGAGGCTGAAGAAATTCGGCTTGTCACCAAAAGCACTCACAAATTCTACAGATGCACAATCGAGAGCATCCTGGCAGGCTGTATCACCGCCTGGTACGGCAACTGCTCCGCCCACAACCGTAAGGCTCTCCAGAGGGTAGTGAGGTCTGCACAACGCATCAGCGGGGGCAAACTACCTGCCCTCCAGGACACCTACACCACCGATGTTACAGGAAGGCCATAAAGATCATCAAGGACAATAACCACCCGAGCCACTGCCTGTTCACCCCGCTATCATCCAGAAGGCGAGGTCAGTACAGGTGCATCAAAGCTGGGACCGAGAGACTGAAAAACAGCTTCTATCTCAAGGCCATCAGACTGTTAAACAGCCACCACTAACATTGAGTGGCTGCTGCCAACACACTGACTCAACTCCAGCCACTTTAATAATGGGAATTGATGGGAAATGATGTAAAATATATCACTAGCCACTTTAAACAATGCTACCTAATATAATGTTTACATACCCTACATTATTCATCTCATATGTATACGTATATACTGTACTCTATATCATCTACTGCATCTTTATGTAATACATGTATCACTAGCCACTTTAACTATGCCACTTTGTTTACATACTCATCTCATATGTATAAACTGTACTCGATACCATCTACCATCTACTTGCCTATGCCGCTCTGTACCATCACTCATTCATATATCTTTATGTACATATTCTTTATCCCCTTACACTTGTGTGTATAAGACAGTAGTTTTGGAATTGTTAGATTACTTTTTGGTTATTACTGCATTGTCGGAACTAGAAACACAAGCATTTCGCTACACTCGCATTAACATCTGCTAACCATGTGTATGTGACAAATAAAATTTGATTTGATTTTATGTTATTATTCCACAACGTCCCTGTTCTGATATCTTCCCCTTGCTTGTTGTAAACATAGACAAACATGTAGACAAAGACATACAAAAGATAGACAAACAAAAAAACATATTAAATTACAGAAAGGTTCTTGACAATCGAGAGAGAGGGAGAGAAGAGAGAGATCAAGTGTGTGTGTGTGTGTGTATGCTAATATATGTGTAAGCAAGCATGTAATTGAGTGTGTGTTTGTTCATATCAACTTCATAGTGTTCAGATATTTTTACAGTTCCCCTACTTATTTATTTTGGGGGGGGGGTCTGACAATGTGTTATTCTTTTCTCAGTATCCAGAGGGCAGATCACTGTGACTCAGACTTCTGCAGTGAAAGCTGTCCTTTCAGGTCCCATACTGTAGTTAATCTCCACTGCTGTAAAACCAGCAGTAATCCATTAGATGCCCTGTACAGTCAAAATCCAGTTTTCTGTGTTTTATCTCATATTCACAACAGTTGATTAAAGTAACATTGTGAAGACATGGATCAGTGTTATATCCTGATAGTTCCCGGTAGTAAATATGATCTCCTGTACACATATGATCTACTGTACACATATGATCTACTGTACACATTCTAATTAGCAGGTTTGGGTTTGAGGGAGTTTGGGCTTTCCATGGGGACATTACCATGTGGCAAATTGGTAAAAAAAAATAATATTTTACCTTCATTTAACTAAGCAAGTCAGTTAAGAACACACTCTTATTTTCAATGACGGCCTAGGAACAGTGGGTTAACTGCCTGTTCAGGGCCAGAACGACAGATTTGTACCTTGTCAGCTCGGGGGTTTGAACTTGCAACCTTCCGGTTACTAGTCCAACGCTAGGCTACCCTGCCGCCCCGACCAAGAGCAGAGAGAGTTCCAAGTCTCTCTGCCAATAACAGCATTTCTTTTGTTTTCCCCTCCCAACTCAGACCACTCCCAGAAATTCTTCAAATTTTTAGCTTAAAAGCAATTTTTGCCTATTTTAATGGGAATCTATTACAGCAAGGAACTTCCTTGTTACCCAGAAATTATTTCATATCGATATAAAAACTGCTACATTGGACCTTTGAGTTATTGTTGCAGTGGAGAGTCACACATGGACATGAATGTTTATTGTGGTTTCAACAGAAATCTGGACCAAAAACAAACCTGCATCCACCTTATTAGAACTCGCAATATAGATTCAGTGGGTAGTGGATCGAGGAGTGACTTCACTCTGACCATGAGTGGAGCCCAGGCTGAAGATACAGGAGCGTTAACACCTTCCCATTGGTAAAAAATGTGTTGTGCTGGAACCTACTGCAGGTGCTGAGTGGAATGACTAGACCAGTGATAGTGTTCAGGACTAGACCAGTGATAGTGTTGAGGACTAGACAAGTGAAAATGTTAGGGACTAGACCAGTGATAGTGTTGAGGACTAGACCAGTGATAGTGTTCAGTACTAGCGCCCTTGATAGTGTTAGGACTACACCAGTGATAGTGTTCAGTACTATGCCCGTTATTGTGTTAGGGACTAGATCAGTGATAGTGTTCAGGACTAGACCAATGATAGTGATTGATGTCACTTGTTAAATCCACTTCAATTCGTGTAGATGAAGGGAAGGAGACAGGTTATAGGAGGATTTTTAAGCCTTGGATTTTTAAGATATGGATTGTGTACGTGTGCTATTCCGAGAGTGAATGGGCAAGACAAAAGATTGAACAAGGTATGGTAGTAGGTACCAGGCACACCGGTTTGAGTGTGTCAAGATCTGCAACGCTGCTGGATTTTTCATGCTCAACAGTTTCCCGTGAGTATCAAGATTTGTCCACCACACAAACGACATCCAACCAACGGCAGGACAGTGGTCAAAAACGGGTCATTGATGAAATAGGACAAAGGAGGCTGACATGAATTGTGCAGAGCAACAGATGGGCTACAATTAGTTAACTGACAGGCTGGTACAACATTGGTGACCAAAGACCCATAAAAGAATGCACAACTCGTCGTAACTTGACACGAATGGGGTATGGCAGCAGACATTCTTTCAGAGTTCCACTTCTTCAGCGAAAAAACAAGAAACTGAGGTTGCAGTGGGAATGAAAACACTAGACACTGGAGAAATGGAAAAATATTGCTTGTTCTGATTAAATCCGGTTCTTGCTGTTTCACGCTGACTGGAGGACTAGTTTATGGACAAAACCACATGAGTACATGCATCCAAAATGCAGCATGTCAACATTGGTGGTGTGATGGTGTGGGGTGTGTTTTCATGGCACACATTGGGCCCCTTTTAAAAAAGTGGAGCAACGTTTGAACGCCACAGGATATCTGAACATTATTACCAATCAGGTGCATCCTTTCATGGCAGCAGTGTATCGATCAGTTTTTTTTTTCAGCAGGATGATGCCCCATGCCACAAGGCTAGGATTGTCCATGAATGGCTCCATGAACATGACAGTGAATTCAGTTTACTGCAGTGGCCTGCTCAGTCTCCAGATCTGAATCCAAATGACCATCTGTGGGAGGAGATGGAATGAGCAACTCGGAGTAGAGATCCACTACCACCCAACTTGACATAACTGTGGTAAGCATTGCAGTCAACATGGGCCAGCATCCCCGTGGAAGGAACGCTTAAGACACGTTATAGAGTCCATGACCCGATAAATTGAGGCTGTTCTGAGGGCAAAAGGGGGTGCAACTCAATATTAGGAAGGTGTTCCTAATGTCTTGTACACTCTTTTTAATTTTATTTACATTTATTTCACCTTTATTTAACCAGGTAGGCTAGTTGAGAACAAGTTCTCATTTGCAACTGCGACCTGGCCAAGATAAAGCATAGCAGTGTGAACAGACAACACAGAGTTACACATGGAGTAAACAATTAACAAGTCAATAATACAGTAGAAAAAAGGAGAGTCTATATACATTGTGTGCAAAAGGCATGAGGAGGTAGGCGAATAATTACAATTTTGCAGATTAACACTGGAGTGATAAATTATCAGATGGTCATGTACAGGTAGAGATATTGGTGTGCAAAAGAGCAGAAAATAAAATAAATAAAAACAGTATGGGGATGAGGTAGGTAAAAATGGGTGGGCTATTTACCGATAGACTATGTACAGCTGCAGCGATCGGTTAGCTGCTCAGATAGCAGATGTTTGAAGTTGGTGAGGGAGATAAAAGTCTCCAACTTCAGCGATTTTTGCAATTCGTTCCAGTCACAGGCAGCAGAGAACTGGAACGAAAGGCGGCCAAATGAGGTGTTGGCTTTAGGGATGATCAGTGAGATACACCTGCTGGAGCGCGTGTGGGTGTTGCCACCGTGACCAGTGAACTGAGATAAGGCGGAGCTTTACCTAGCATGCTTGTAGATGACCTGGAGCCAGTGGGTCTGGCGACGAATATGTAGTGAGGGCCAGCCGACTAGAGCATACAGGTCGCAGTGGTGGGTGGTATAAGGTGCTTTAGTAACAAAACGGATGGCACTGTGATAAACTGCATCCAGTTTGCTGAGTAGAGTGTTGGAAGCAATTTTGTAGATGACATCGCCGAAGTCGAGGATCGGTAGGATAGTCAGTTTTACTAGGGTAAGTTTGGCGGCGTGAATGAAGGAGGCTTTGTTGCGGAATAGAAAGCCGACTCTAGATTTGATTTTCGATTGGAGATGTTTGATATGAGTCTGGAAGGAGAGTTTACAGTCTAGCCAGACACCTAGGTACTTATAGATGTCCACATATTCAAGGTCGGAACCATCCAGGGTGGTGATGCTAGTCAGGCGTGCGGGTGCAGGCAGCGAACGGTTGAAAAGCATGCATTTGGTTTTACTAGCGTTTAAGAGCAGTTGGAGGCCACGGAAGGAGTGTTGTATGGCATTGAAGCTCGTTTGGGGGTTAGATAGCACAGTGTCCAAGGACGGGCCGGAAGTATATAGAATGGTGTCGTCTGCGTAGAGGTGGATCAGGGAATCGCCCGCAGCAAGAGCAACATCATTGATATATACAGAGAAAAGAGTCGGTGTACAGTGCCTTTATTCAGACCCCTTGACCTTTTCCACATTGATTAACTAAAAAGATCTTCAGCAATATATGCACAATACCCCATAATGATAAAGCGAAAACAGGTTTTTAGACATTTTTGCAAAAGTTTTAAAAATGAAAAAATGTATTACCTTATTTACATAAGCATTCAGATTTAAAAAATAAAAAAATAAAAAACTGTGTTTGCTTTGTCATTATAGGGTATTGTGTGTGGATTGATGTGGGGAAAAAACAATTTAGTCCATTTTAGAATAAGGCTGTAACCTAACAAAATGTGTAAATAGGCGTCTGAATACTTTTTGAAGGCACTGTACATCCCATATGTTACCAAATGAGGCATACATTATCTGCCTTGCATTTGCATAGAGGAAACTTTGCGTTGGCAACACATGCTTCAGTGGTCTGGGGGTGTTTATATCCCTGTGAGTTTAACACTTCATGACTGAGAGCTGTTCTTCATAACAACAGAACCCACAACAACCATGACTTTTATCACCATCTTCATCTGGACACTGGCCCTCTGCTTTCAAGGTTACAATGTTAAGAATTTTTTATATTGCACAAAACATAATTCAAGATACGTACACAAATGATTAATATATATATATGACTTTAATTTGTATATTCAAAACAATATGTATTTAATAATTAATTGTGTTTTTAATTCCTTTTTCAGAATCCAGAGGACAGATAATTGTAACTCAGACTCCTGCAGTGAAAGCTGTTCTCCCAGGACAGACAGTCTCTCTGAACTGTAAAACCAGCAGTAATGTGCATGGAAATAACCATATTTTCTGGTACCAACATAAACCTGGAGGAGCTCCTAAACCCTTAATTTACCATGCTAAAATCCTTCAGTCTGGGGCTCCATCTAGATTCAGTGGCAGTGGATCTGGGAGTAACTTCACTCTGACCATTCAGTCCAGGCTGAAGATGCAGGAGATTACTACTGTCAGAGTGACCACACAGGTGCAGTGTTCACACAGTGATATAGAGCCGTACAAAAACCTCCCTCAGTCAGACTGCACAGTGACTGTACTGCTACAGATGGGCTCTACTGCAGGTGTTGAGGGGAGGAGATTATCCAGTACAATGACACAGTGTGTAGTAGAGCTGAACAACAATATCTATTTCTGATCTGTTAGATCTGTTAGATTTTCAAATCTGTTAGATTATATTCAGTCCTTCATTGGTTCCTTATTTAATTTTAACACATTTTTCTTGAGTATCTCATGGAGAACCATGAACCCATCTATCGTTAAACGTTCAAATCTGGTATATTCCAAAACAGACTTACCGAAATTCCTTTTACATTCAACAGCTCTCTAAAAAGCTTAAACTTAAGCTGACCTTTTCCTTAAGGAACAAGTCTTCTTTTCCTTTCAATCTAGAAAAGTCCTGGTTGCAGAAACTATCTAGCCTGTGTTGGACTATATTAATATATTAATACTAGACACTCTACCATCATGCTGTTAGATTAGTAACCAACACAATACCTCTAACCCATCACTGTATCTTGAATCAGTTAGCAGGATGGTCGTCCTTAGCTGTGAGGTCACAGACTCACTGGTGCATGTTTGTCTATGAGGACATTTAAGGGCAGGTGCAATTATACTGTATTTAAGCACTTTGTTCACCCTACAGAGTCATGGACATTAATGTCTGAGATCACAGAACTGTATATAACTGAGTTTGGTAAGAGTTCTTGTAGCTTTGCTGCCCCGTCTTGTAATTTGATAATTTAATTCTGATTGAAGATTTTAAATGCAAGTTGGAGGACTGCTGCTGACCACTGTCTGCACATGTTTTAAACCTGCTCTTTGAAATTCTCTTATGCACTTTGTTCTGTTTTAACTTCCATTCATTGTTATGTTTTATACTGAACAAAAATGTAAATGCAGAAAATCAGTCAGTATCTGGTGTGACCACCATTTGCCTCATGCAGAGCCATACATCTCCTTCGCATAGAGTTGATCAGGCTGTTGATTGTGGCCTGTGGAATGTTTCCCCACTCTTCAATGACTGTGCAACGTTGCTGGATATTGACGGGAACTTGAACACCCTATCGTACACATCAATCCAGAGCATTCCAAACATGCCCAAATGAAATTTGCCACTGAGTATGCAGGCCATGGAAGTACTGGGACATTTTCAGCTTACAGTAATTCTGTACAGATCCTTGCGACATGTGGTCGTGCATTATCCTGCTGAAACATGAGGTGATGGCGGCGGATGTATGGCACGACAATGGTTCTGAGGATCTAATGCATTCTCTGTGCATTCAAATTGCCATCAATAAAATGCAATTGTGTTAGTTGTCCGTAGCTTATGCCTGCCTGCCCATACCCCACCTCCATCATGGGGCACTCTGTTCACATCGTTGACATCAGCAAACTGCTCGCCCACACAACATCATACACGTGGTCTGCAGTTGTGTGTCCGGTTGGACGTACTGCCAAATTCTCTAGAACGGCGTTGGAGGCGGCTTATGATGGAGAAATGAACATTAAATTCTCAGGCAACAGCTCTGGTGGACATTCCTGCAGTCAGCATTCCAATTGCAAGCTCCCTCAAAACTTGAGACATATGTGGCATTGTGTTGTCTGACATGACTGCACATTTTAGAATGGCCTTTTATTGTCCCTAGCACAAGGTGCACCTGTGTAATTATCATGCTGTTTAATCAGCTTATCATTTTTCAGGAGAAGAACCAGATGCAGACAGTGTCGAAGTAACAAAAGTGTATTACAAGAACAGGGGGCAGGCAAAATGACAAGTCAAGGACAGGCAGAGGTCAGTAATCCAGATCCAAAAGGTACAGAATGGCAGGCAGTCTCAGGGTTGGGCAGGCAGAGGTCAATAATCTAGGCTGGTGTGACAAGGTACAGAATGGCAGGCAGGCTCAAGGAAGAAATAAGGGTCAATACCAGAAAACAGGAACTAGAAAACAACAGGAGCAAAGGGAAAACCGCTGGTAGGCTTGACGAACAAAAGGAACTGGCAACAGACAAACAGAGAACACAGGTATAAATACACTGGGGATAATTGGGAAGATAGGCGACACCTAGAGGGGGGTGGAGATAAGTACAAAAACATGTGAAACAGATCAGGGTGTGACACAGCTTCTTTGAGAGAATATGGAACATTTCTGTGATCTTTTATTTATTTCCCCAGGTAGATGTTGTAATTGAGAATGTGTTCTCAGTCAATTTATCTGGTAAATTAAGGGATAAATAAATACATATTTCAGCTCATGAAACATGGGACCAACACTTTACATGTTGCGTTTATATATATTTTTCAATCTCAATTTGTGATGCAACAAAATGTGAAAAACAGAGTCAGTCAGCAGAATCACAGTCAACAAATAGATTGCAGTTACTGATCCTGACCACTGCAAAGAGACAGAAAGCCAATGTTATCTGGTCTAATAACACAGTATTAACAATATGATCCATTTGTCAGTCTATAATCAATATATCAGTCCCCATTCAGCACTTATATCAGAAACCATTTACTTGATTACATAGCTATCATGTTTCTACATCACATCAGTCTGACTGTCCAAGAAGCCTATTCACATATTGGACTATTTCCATATAGAACAGTACATGTTTCAGTGGTCTGGGAGTGTTTATAGCCCTGTGAGTTTAACACTTCATGACTGAGAGTTGTCCTTCATGACAACAGAACCCACAACAACCATGACTTTTAGCACCATCTTCATCTGATTACTTGCAATATTAGGCTATATTACCTCATTACAGTTTATATTAATATGCTATAAGGACAAATGAATGAACAATTGAATGCTAATTCTACATGCCATCTCTGTTTCAGAGTCCAGAGGCCAGGTCACTGTGACTCAGGCTTATGCAGTGAAAACTGTTTCAGTGGGACACTCAGTCAGTCTCAGCTGTAAGACAAGAGTGCTGTATACAGTGATGGCAATGGACACTATTTGCACTGGTATCAACAGAAACCTGGAGGAGCTCCTCAACTCCTGATATACTGGGCTAAAACCCTTCAGTCTGGGACTCCATCTAGAGTCAGTGGCAATGGATCTGGGAGTGACTTCAGTCTGACCATCAAGGGAGTCCAGGCTGAAGAGGCAGGAGATTACTACTGTCAGAGTGCACACTACTTAAGTGCCTGGGTGTTCCCACAGTGATACAGAGCCGTACAAAAACCTCCCTCAGTCAGACTACGCAGTGACTCTACTGCTACAACAGGGACTTATTCCAGGTGCTGAGGGGAAGACAGTGACATGGAAGACTGATCAGTAGAGGAGGTCAACTTTGAAAATGGCCAGAAAGTATCATACAAATCACACGTTCTCCAATATCGTCATAACTGTCTTAATCTTCATTATCATCATCATCATCATCATGGCTGTAACTTGTTATATTGGTTCATGAACTGAAAGTTTCTATAAAAGTTATTTGTAGTTTTGGAACACATTACCAGTCCATATGTAGAATAAGATCTACTGAAGTAAAAAGAAAAGGGATGTTATTGATGATAACCAGTTATTGATGTGATCGTCTAGCATGCAGTAACCATTTTCAGTTAGATCTGTGAATGAGACATGATGTGTTTGAGACACATATATGTAGATACATACACTTTACGCTATTGTCATAAAGTATAATAACCATTTGATCTGTCTATTAATTACATGGTGAATCCACCATAGATGTTAAACCAGTCCACTTCCTCACATCTGGCCCAGCCCAGGGTATTTCACTTAGTAAAACTGTTCAACTGCTCGACTGATAGCTGTGAGAGTGAAACTGAGATTTGCATAGACAGGGATTGTTGATTCTGCTTGTCCCAGAATAGAGCAGCACTGTCACCATGTTAGCAATTCAACATTATAAATATATTTGTTATGGAAAGTAACTGTTTAGCAGTGTGAGTTCTGAGAGCAGGTTTATTATCAAATATCACTAATTATCATCACTTGTATTGGAGCTACAGTATAACAGGATCATTCAGTTGTAGAAATGATTGCAGAGTTTTTGTTGGATCAGATGCCTTTTTCATTCTGTTTGAAAACATGAGAGTAGCGATATGCTACAATGCTGAAATAATAGAAAAAGATTATTGATGTAAATTAGTATGAAATGTGCTGCATATTCATAAGATAGTGATCACAGGAATCATGATAAAATCAACTCTTGAGGTTATATTTCAATTAAAACAATCTTTATCTCAGTGGCAAGAAGACATGTACAACTTTTTTCTTTCTTTTTTTTCACCTTTATTTAACCAGGTAGGCCAGTTGAGAACAAGTTCTCATATACAACTGCGACCTGGCCAAGATAAAGCAAAGCAGTGTGATAGACTGCATCCATTTTGCTGAGTAGAGTGTTGGAGGCTATTTTGTAAATGACATCGCCGACGTCAAGGATTGGTAGGATAGTCAGTTTTACGAGGGTATGTTTGGCAGCAAGAGTGGATGCTTTGTTGCAAAATAGGAAGCCGATTCCAGATTTAATTTTGGATTGGAGATGCTTAATGTGAGTCTGGAAGGAGAGTTAAAGTCTAGTCAGACACCTAGGTATTTGTAGTTGTCCACATATTCTAAGTCAGAACCGTCCAGAGTAGTGATGCTGGACGGGCGGGCAGGTGTGAGCAGCGATCGGGTGAAGAGCATGCATTTGGTTTTACTAGCATTTAAGAGCAGTTGGAGGCCACGGAAAGAGAGTTGTATGGCGTTGAAGATCATCTGGAGGTTAGTTAACACCGTGTCCAAAGAGGGGCCAGAAGTATACAGAATGGTGTCGTCTGCGTAGAGGTGGATCAGAGAATCACCAGCAGCAAGAGCGACATCATTGATGTATACAGAGAAAAGAGTCGTCCTGAGAATTTAACCCTGTGGCACCCACATAAAGACTGCCAGAAGTCTGGACAACAGGCTCTCTGATTTGACACACTGAACTCTGTCTGAGAAGTAGTTGGTGAACCAGGCGAGGCAGTCATTTGAGAAACCAAGGCGGTCGAGTCTGCCGATAAGAATGTGGTGATTGACTGAGTCGAAAGCCTTGGCCAGGTTGATGAAGACGGCTGCACAGTATTGTCTTTTATCAATGGTGATTACGATATCGTTTAGAACCTTGAGGTGCACCCATGACCAGCTCAGAAACCAGATTGCATAGTGGAGAAGGTACGGTGGGATTCGAAATGGTCAGTGATCTGGTTGTTATCCTACCCTGTTTGGCAGGGCAGGATAGATATAGGTCTGTAACAGTTTGGATCTAGAGTGTCTCCCCCTTTGAAGAGGGGGATGACCGCGGCAGCTTTCCAATCTTTGGGGATCTCAGATGATAGGAAAGAGAGGTTGAACAAGCTAGTCATAGGGGTTGCAACAATTGAGGCAGATCATTTTATGAAGAGAGGGTCCAGATTGTCTAGCCCAGCTGATTTGTAGAGGTCCAGATTTTGCAGCTCTTTCAGAACATCAGCTATCTGGATTTGGGTGAAGGAGAAATGGGGGAGGCTTGGGAAAGTTCCTGTGGGGGGTGCAGAGCTGTTGACCGGAGTAGGGATGTGTGGCCAGAAAGCATGGCCAGCCATAGAAAAATGCTTATTGAAATTCTCAATTATCGTGGATTTATCGGTGGTGACAGTGTTTCCTAGCCTTAGTGCAGTGGGCAGCTGGGAGGAGGTGATCTTATTCTCCATGGACTTTACAGTGTCCCAGAACGTTTTGGAGCTTGTGCTACAGAACACAAATGTTTGTTTGAAAAAGCTAGCCTTAGCTTTCCTAACTGCCTGTGTATATTGGTTCCAAACTTCACTGAAAAGTTGCATATCGTGGGGGCTGTTCGATGCTAATGCAGTACGCCACAGGATGTTTTTGTGCTGGTCAAGGCCAGTCAGGTCTGGAGTGAACCAAGGGCTATATCTGTTCCTGGTTCTAATTTATTTTGGAATGGGGCATGCTTATTTAAGATGGTGAGGAACGCACTTTTAAAGAATAACCAAGCACCCTCTACTTACGGAATGAGGTCAATATCCTTCCAGGATATCCGGGCCAGGTTGATTAGAAAGGCTTGCTCGCTGAAGTGTTTTATGGAGTGTTTGACAGTGATGAGAGGTGGTCGTTTGACCGTAGACCCATTACGGACGCAGGCAATGAGGCAGTGATTGCTGAGATCCTGGATGAAGACAGCAGAGGTGTATTTAGAGGGCAAGTTGGTCAGGATGAAATTTATGAGGGTTACGGATTTGGGGTTGTACCTGGTAGGTTCATTGATAATTTGTGTGAGATCTATCTTAGATTGTAGGACAGGGTGTGAAATATGTCGCTGTTTATGTCACCTAACAGTACAAGCTCAGATAGATGGGGGGCAATCAATTCACATATGGTGTCCAGGGCACAGCTGGGGGCTGAGGGTGGTCTATAACAAGTGGCAATGATGAGAGACTTGTTTCTGGAAAGGTGGATTTTTAAAAGTAGAAGCTCGAATTGCTTGGGCACAGACCTGGATAGTATGACAGAACTCCGCAGGCTATCTCTACAGTAGATTGCAACTCCGCCCCCTTGGCAGTTCTATCTTGTTGGAAAATGTTATAGGTAGGGATGCAAATTTCAGGATTTTTGGTGGTCTTCCTAAATCAGGATTCAGACAAGGCCAGGACATCCGGGTTGGCAGAGTGTGCTAAAGCAGTGAATAAAACAAATTTAGGGAGGAGGCTTCCAATGTTAACATTAGCCAGTAGTAGCCACTTGGATAGTAGCTAGCTAGCTGTGATGATCCAGGTGAAAAGGTTCAGAGCTTGCGGTAGTAATCCAGAGATGTGGAAGAGAAAAACTAGTCCGATATGCTCTGGGTTGAATCGTGCAGTGCAGACTGGTAGGAGTTGACCGGGCTGAGGTTAGCTGATTTTTTTACCTTGATTTAACTAGGCAAGTCAGTTAAGACAAATTCTTATTTTCAATGACGGCCTAGGAACAGTGGGTTAACTGCCTGTTCAGGGGCAGAATAATAGATGCGTACCTTGTCAGCTCAGGGATTTGAACTTGCAACTTTCCGGTTACTAGTTCAACGCTAACCACTAGGCTACCCTGCCGCCCTGATGATGACCGCTAGCAGTGACTAACTGACTACTAGCTAGTGGCTAGTTAGCTGGCTAGCGTCTGTTGGGGGCTCCGGTTCTAAAGAATAGAATATATTAGATCCATACCACATTGGGTGAGGCGGGTTGCAGGAGAGTAGGTTGAAATTGAGGTTAAAAATATTAAAAATACATATGAAATATGTGCGGAAATAAAATATATATATATACACGGGACATGACAAGACAAAGACAAAGACGTCTGACTGCTACGCCATCTTGGATTTTTAATCTCAAAATAGTTAATTTAGCACACAGCACTAACTATATTATTCACTATTATACTGTAACTTTCAGCTCTAAAACACTGTTTCCAGAACTAGCAACATGTGGGGACTCTGTAGATCCCTACAATAGCTTCTCCGGTCTCTAGTCACTACAGTGACATCTCCAGAAGGCGCCCGAATCACTGGTGTCGTCATGGGTGACCCTGCAGGTGTACACCTCTCCCTCTTCCTGGCATGCCTTGCTCAGGGTCAGGGTGCTGCTGTGGCTGTAGCAGTCGCCCTTCTCTTCTTCTGTGGTGGTCAGGACGCCCTCTGTCACCTCTACCCCGTCCACCTCCCAGCTGGCCATTGCCCCCTAGGGGGAGAAGCCACTCAGCTGGCAGGCAGACCAGTGTGGCCTAGCCCCCGGAGAGCTGCTCAGAGGACTGGGTGGAGCAGAGACACTGTGGGTCTGACAGAGGTACCAGCTGGAGGAGAGTAGAGATGAAAGAGTAGAGAGGAGAGAGGAGGGTTAGCTACTGTCATGAGAATGTCTATCCCAATGTTCTAACTATTTGATAACTCTATCTGTATCCTCGAGGTTGTAAATCTCCAACATTAAGAAACAGATAGAGTCCCAGCATACAAATGGTCAGTTCTTTATTCAGAGAGTGCTCTGCCCTTCTAGTGCAGAGCTAGTCTTTTTATACACACACACACACAAGTTCTTATCATGGGCTACTCCCTAGTCGGACAGGCTGTACTTTTCCACTACCCTGGGTGAGGACAGAATCTTCTGTTATTGGTTTCACAGTTGCACAAGTTGTCTGTCGATAGCTCCTCTTATCCTTTGTTGTTGCAACTACACCCTGCTTACATAGCAAAAAGGAACACAATGCCATAATTCTATCCTGCCTAAGCTGCACACATTATCAATTTATTGTCTTATGTGTCTAATGGATTTCACACACAGTGATACAGTATCACGGTGAAATATCTTAGTCATTACTTTAAACATACAAATTCTTCTATCAGCTACTACTACTATATAATATTACAGAGGAGGAGAGGAGAGGAGAGGCAGTACGTACAGGATAAAAAAAACTTGCTACAGTACTGAAAACAACTGACAACAACAAAACACAATCTATTAACCTTTTTGGGATAGGGGGCAGCATTTTAACTTTTGGATGAATAGCGTGCCCATAGTGAACTGCCCCCTTCTCTGTCCCAGATGCTAATATATGCATATTATTAGTAGTATTGGATAGAAAACACTCTGACGTTTCTAAAACTGTTTGAATGATGTTTGTGAGTATAACAGAACTCAAATGGCAGGTGAAAACCTGAGAAAAATCCAACCAGGAAGTGGGACATCTGAGTTTGTAGTTTTTCAAAGCTTTGCCTACCGAGTACACATTGAGATATGGATGAGGTTGCACTTTCTAGGGCTTCCACTAGATGTCAACTGCCTTTTGAAACTATAAAGGAGGGGCTCATGAGACCTGTTTGAATCAGTGGTCTGGCAGAGAGCCTCGGTCTCATGACGCGCGTTCCCGACAGAGTTACTTCGCGTTCCAGTGCTTTTTCTGAAGACAGGAATCTCCGGTTGGAACATTATTGATGTTTTATGTTAAAAACATCCTAACCATTGATTTCATACATCGTTTGACATGTTTCTAAAGGACTGTAACAGAACTTTTTGAGTTTTGGTCTGGATGAAATGCTCGCGCCTCATGAAGTTGGATTACTGGGCTGAACACGCTAACAACACGTGGCTATTTGGACATAAATTATGAAAATGTATGGAACAAATCAGTCATTTATTGTCAAACTGGGAGTGCCTTCTGATGAAGATCATCAAAGGTAAGTGAATATTTATGGTGTTGTTTCTAACTTTGTTGATTCCAAAATGGCGGATATTCCTCTGGCTGTTTTTGGCTCTGAGCGCCGTTCTCAGATTATGCTTTTTCCGTAAAGTTTTTTGGAAATCTGACATAGCGGTTGCATTAAGCAGAAGTCTCTGAATAACACTAGTATCTTTTATCAATGTTTATTATGAGTATTTCTACTAAAATCACAGGATGTTTTGGAATCAAAACATTACTGCACGTGAGGAGCCAATGTAAACTGAGAGTTTTGGATATAAATATGCACATTATCGAACAAAACATACATGTATTGTGTAACATGATGTCCTATGAGTGTCATCTGATGAAGATCATCAAAGGTTAGTGATTCATTTGATCTATATTTCTGCTTTTTGCGACTCCTATCTTTGGCTGGAAAAATGGCTGTGCGTTTTTGTGACTTGGCTCTGACCGTTTGTTGTGCTTTAGCTGTAAAGCATTTTTGAAATCGGACACAATGGGTAGATTAACAAGATGTTTATCTTTCCTTTGCTCTATTGGACTTGTTAATGTGTGAAGGTTACATATTTCTAAAAAATATTTTAGAATTTCACGCGCTGCCTTTTCAGCGGAATGTTGTCGCTAGAAAGGTTAAGATAAAGGCAAAACAAAACTCTGAAAATATTTTTAATAAAACAATCCACCAGATGGTCCATCAGATGTTACATTCATGCTCTACAGTTTAGCCCACCAAGAGCAACAAAACACTAGGAGTGGGTTTCCTGGACACAGATGAAGACCCGTCCTAAAATAACTTTCAATTAAGATTATTCATTGAGCTTTCTTTATATTTCAGGACTTAGCTTAATGTGTCTGGCAAACCGCCTCTAACTCTACAAAGAAATGCAGTAAACAGATATCACATATTTAGATTTTGTATTCACAGTGTAAAACTCCATATACACTTAGTCAAATCTACTCTGAGACACAAGACAAAATTACCTCAAAATCCTATTCAAAACTATAGATGAGGTTCACCTTTAAACCATGTCAGTGTTAACATCAACCATGAAAAAAATACAAAGTGTTGCTTATATTATACAAATAGTAGTTGCTACATCTCAACAGAACAATGGGCTGTGATGCAATACTTTAGATCAAAATGTGCTCTTTTTAAATCGCATGTTAGAATACTCACTTTGGTGACTCCGCCCTCTACCAATCTACCAATCTGTCCACAGAAATTTCTAAAAAGATATAGCCTGAACATTTTTCCTCTGGAGAAGATGATAACAACTCACAACGTTGTTCAATAGCATGATTATATTTTGTTTTATGAGAGAAGACAAAAATATACTTAATTTTTACCACCAGTTTTTTGCCGATTCCAAAAGTGTACCACAGTGATTCATTCTGGTAAAGTCGCCGTACGAAAACCTCCTTCACACAAGACTGGGCACCTTCACACACAGAGCACTCTCAGTACCACCTTAATAGTACTGACGTACTAGTATAATACAATAGGGACTGGTAGAACTGAAGTACTAATACAATACAATAGGGACTGATAGTACTGAAGTACTAGTATAATACAATCAAATCAAATCAAGCATTATCTATACAGCACATTTCAGACATGGAATGCAACACAATGTAATTTACAGGAAATAACTAATAAAAAACAATGAAAATAATAGCTGAAATATTTACTACCGAACTGATAAAATAATTTAAATGTTGAAAGAAAACGATTAAATAATTCCACTCTGAAACCTTATAATTGTATGAAATTGATTAGAATCATAAAATTATAATCTGATGATCTGTGTAGTTTTAGTCAGAATTAGATTAAAACAATGTATCTGTATAGTGGAAAAACACAGACTGTTCGAGTAAGGCGTAGCTCAGGATTTGAACTTGTATGTGGGGGCCGAAGAAAGATACCGAGAACAGTTCAACTGTGTTTGAACCGACCTGCAGGAACTCTGAGAAACTTACAGTGCCTTGCGAAAGTATTCGGCCCCCTTGAACTTTGCGACCTTTTGCCACATTTCAGGCTTCAAACATAAAGATATAAAACTGTATTTTTTTGTGAAGAATCAACAACAAGTGGGACACAATCATGAAGTGGAATGACAATTATTGGATATTTCAAACTTTTTTAACAAATCAAAAACTGAAAAATTGGGCGTGCAAAATTATTCAGCCCCCTTAAGTTAATACTTTGTAGCGCCACCTTTTGCTGCGATTACAGCTGTAAGTCGCTTGGGGTATGTCTCTATCAGTTTTGCACATCGAGGGACTGAACATTTTTCCCATTCCTCCTTGCAAAACAGCTCGAGCTCAGTGAGGTTGGATGGAGAGCATTTGTGAACAGCAGTTTTCAGATCTTTCCACAGATTCTCGATTGGATTCAGGTCTGGACTTTGACTTGGCCATTCTAACACCTGGATATGTTTATTTTTGAACCATTCCATTGTACATTTTGCTTTATGTTTTGTATCATTTTCTTGTTGGAAGACAAATCTCCATCCCAGTCTCAGGTCTTTTGCAGACTCCATCAGGTTTTCTTCCAGAATGGTACTGTATTTGGCTCCATCCATCTTCCCATCAATTTTAACCATCTTCCCTGTCCATGCTGAAGAAAAGCAGGCCCAAACCATGATGCTGCCACCACCATGTTTGACAGTGGGGATGGTGTGTTCAGCTGTGTTGCTTTTACGCCAAACATAACGTTTTGCATTGTTGCCAAAAAGTTCCATTTTGGTTTCATCTGACCAGAGCACCTTCTGCCACATGTTTGGTGTGTCTCCCAGGTGGCTTGTGGCAAACTTTAAACAACACTTTTTATGGATATCTTTAAGAATTGGCTTTCTTCTTGCCACTCTTCCATAAAGGCCAGATTTGTGCAATATACAGTGCCTTGCGAAAGTATTCGGCCCACTTGAACTTTGCAACCTTTTGCCACAAATCTCCGTCCTAGTCTCAGGTCTTTTGCAGACTCCATCAGGTTTTCTTCCAGAATGGTCCTGTATTTGGCTTCATCCATCTTCCCATCAATTTTAACCATCTTCCCTGTCCCTGCTGAAGAAAAGCAGGCCCAAACCATGATGCTGCCACCACCATGTTTGACAGTGGGCATGGTGTGTTCAGGGTGATGAGCTGTGTTGCTTTTACGCCAAACATAACGTTTTGCATTGTTGCCAAAAAGATCAATTTTGGTTTCATCTGACCAGAGCACCTTCTTCAACATGTTTGGTGTGTCTCCCAGGTGGCTTGTGGCAAACTTTAAACGACACTTTTTATGGATATCTTTAAGAAATGGCTTTCTTCTTGCCACTCTTCCATAAAGGCCAGATTTGTGCAATATACGACTGATTGTTGTCCTATGGACAGAGTCTCCCACCTCAGCTGTAGATCTCTGCAGTTCATCCAGAGTGATCAGGGGCCTCTTGGCTGCATCTCTGATCAGTCTTCTCCTTGTATGAGCTGAAAGTTTAGAGGGACGGCCAGGTCTTGGTAGATTTGCAGTGGTCTGATACTCCTTCCATTTCAATATTATCGCTTGCACAGTGCTCCTTGGGATGTTTAAAGCTTGGGAAATCTTTTTGTATCCAAATCCGGCTTTAAACTTCTTCACAACAGTATCTCGGACCTGCCTAGTGTGTTCCTTGTTCTTCATGATGCTCTCTGCACTTTTAACGGACCTCTGAGACTATCACAGTGCAGGTGCATTTATACGGAGACTTGATTACACACAGGTGGATTGTATTTATCATCATTAGTCATTTAGGTCAACATTGGATCATTCGGAGATCCTCACTGAACTTCTGGAGAGAGTTTGCTGCACTGAAAGTAAAGGGTCTGAATAATTTTGCACGCCCAATTTTTCAGTTTTTGATTTGTTAAAAAAGTTTGAAATATCCAATAAATGTCGTTCCACTTCATGATTGTGTCCCACTTGTTGTTGATTCTTCACAAAAAAATACAGTTTTATATCTTTATGTTTGAAGCCTGAAATGTGGCAAAAGGTCGCAAAGTTCAAGGGGGCCGAATACTTTCGCAAGGCACTGTATGAGGACAGGGAATACTTCTCAAATTTTCCCTAATCTCGGGGGATTGGAACTGTCGGCTGGGCAGGGATACACAGTGGTGAGAACTATAGAGATAAAACTCACCTACTGTTTGTGTGGAAGTATGTGCGCAGCTATAAAATGGATGTCTTTGTATAATGGACATCGGAACATTCTAGTGAATAAACACTTTGATTTTTGTAAGCTGGGACTCTTCTCTGCTTCATTCAACCAGAATCTTACAAACGTTGGGTTGCAGACTGAGTAGATGTCACACCCTGACCATAGTTTGCTTTGTATGTTTCTATGTTTTGTTTGGTCAGGGTGTGATCTGAGTGGGCATTCTATGTTGTGTGTCTAGTTTGTCTGTTTCTGTGTTTGGCCTGATATGGTTCTCAATCAGAGGCAGGTGTTAGTCATTGTCTCTGATTGGGAACCATATTTAGGTAGCCTGTTTGATGTTGGGTTTTGTGGGTGATTGTTTCCTGTGTTAGTGCTTGTGCCACACGGGGCTGTTTTCGGGTTTTCACTTTGTTGTATTGGTTATGTGTTCATGTTCAGTGTTCTTATTAAAAAACCATGGACAGCTACTGCGCTGCATTTTGGTCCTCCTCTCCTTCGACACAAGAATCCCGTTACAGTAGATTAATTGAAGTTTATGAACATTGATAACAAAATTCTCATAACAAGAACACACAAGATTTAAACAAAATAATGACACAAACTGAACTGAAAAGCACCATAAGGAAAAGCAAAGCTAAAAAGATGTGTTTTAAGATCTCTTTTAAATATGTCCACATTTTCGGTCCCCCTCATGTTCTCTGGCAGGCTATTCCAGAGGCTGGGGACATACTGCCTCTTGGTCCTAGGCTTTGGGATAGTTAAAAGGCAAGTGCCAGAGGAACAGAGGGACCTACTGGGTTCTTATCTTAAAAGCATGTTTGACATGTATTGGGGTGCACAATAATGAATGAATTAAAAAAAAAATCTGTTTTCCTCTTCTTCTGAGGAGGAGTATGAAGGATCGGACCAATATGCAGCGTGGTACGTGTTCGTCATTTTATTAAACTGAACTGAACACTACAATACAAAGTAAACAAAAAGAACAACCGAAACAGTTCCGTCTGGTAACTAATACAAAGACAGAAAACAACTACCCACAAATCATAGTGGGAAAACAGGCTGCCTAAGTATGGTTCTCAATCAGAGACAACGAAAAACAGCTGCCTCTGATTGGGAACCATACCAGGCCAAACACAGAAACACAAAAACATAGAACAACACATAGAATGCCCACCCCAACTCACACCCTGACCAAACTAAAATAGAGACATAAAAAAGGAATTAAGGTCAGGACGTGACACTTAAAATTAATTCTAAAACTCACAGGCAGCCAGTGCAGAGACCTTAAAATCGGTGTAATGTGTGCTCTTCGTCTGGCCTTGGTCAGTACCCCTTATGTATGTTTTGCAGTTGACCAATGGCTTTCTTGGGTAGACCAAACAGGAGAGCATTACAAAAGTCAAACATGCTTGAAATAAAACCATGGATGAGATTCTCTGTAACGGCCTGAGGGAGAAACGGCCGCACCTTGGCAATGTTCCTCAGGTGGCAAAAAGCTACTTTGGTCACATTCCTAATGTGTGATTCAAAATTTTGTTCAGAATCTAAAAAACAAATAGGGTTTTTTACCTGGTGTTTTATCTTTATTGCCCGTGAATTAAAATGTGTGGCTAGATTCTCTCTGTGTGCTTATTTAAACGGAACAGTACCGGACCCAAATCAAACCTTGTGGAACGCCACATGTGATACATACAGTGCCTTGCGAAAGTATTCGGCCCCCTTGAACTTTGCGACCTTTTGCCATATTTCAGGCTTCAAACATAAAGATATAAAACTGTATTTTTTTGTGAAGAATCAACAACAAGTGGGACACAATCATGAAGTGGAACGACATTTATTGGATATTTCAAACTTTTTTAACAAATCAAAAACTGAAAAATTGGGCTTGCAAAATTATTCAGCCCCTTTACTTTCAGTGCAGCAAACTCTCTCCAGAAGTTCAGTGAGGATCTCTGAATGATCCAATGTTGACCTAAATGACTAATGATGATAAATACAATCCACCTGTGTGTAATCAAGTCTCCGTATAAATGCACCTGCACTGTGATAGTCTCAGAGGTCTGTTAAAAGCGCAGAGAGCATCATGAAGAACAAGGAACACACCAGGCAGGTCCGAGATACTGTTGTGAAGAAGTTTAAAGCCGGATTTGGATACAAAAAGATTTCCCAAGCCTTAAACATCCCAAGGAGCACTGTGCAAGCGATAATATTGAAATGGAAGGAGTATCAGACCACTGCAAATCTACCAAGACCTGGCCGTCCCTCTAAACTTTCAGCTCATACAAGGAGAAGACTGATCAGAGATGCAGCCAAGAGGCCCATGATCACTCTGGATGAACTGCAGAGATCTACAGCTGAGGTGGGAGACTCTGTCCATAGGACAACAATCAGTCGTATATTGCACAAATCTGGCCTTTATGGAAGAGTGGCAAGAAGAAAGCCATTTCTTAAAGATATCCATAAAAAGTGTTGTTTAAAGTTTGCCACAAGCCACCTGGGAGACACACCAAACATGTGGAAGAAGGTGCTCTGGTCAGATGAAACCAAAATTGAACTTTTTGGCAACAATGCAAAACATTATGTTTGGCGTAAAAGCAACACAGCTGAACACACCATGCCCACTGTCAAACATGGTGGTGGCAGCATCATGGTTTGGGCCTGCTTTTCTTCAGCAGGGACAGGGAAGATGGTTAAAATTGATGGGAAGATGGATGGAGCCAAATACAGGACCATTCTGGAAGAAAACCTGATGGAGTCTGCAAAAGACCTGAGACTGGGACGGAGATTTGTCTTCCAACAAGACAATGATCCAAAACATAAAGCAAAATCTACAATGGAATGGTTCAAAAATAAACATATCCAGGTGTTAGAATGGCCAAGTCAAAGTCCAGACCTGAATCCAATCGAGAATCTGTGGAAAGAACTGAAAACTGCTGTTCACAAATGCTCTCCATCCAACCTCACTGAGCTCGAGCTGTTTTGCAAGGAGGAATGGGGAAAAAATGTCAGTCTCTCGATGTGCAAAACTGATAGAGACATACCCCAAGCGACTTACAGCTGTAATCGCAGCAAAAGGTGGCGCTACAAAGTATTAACTTAAGGGGGCTGAATAATTTTGCACGCCCAATTTTTCAGTTTTTGATTTGTTCAAAAAGTTTGAAATATCCAATAAATGTCGTTCCACTTCATGATTGTGTCCCACTTGTTGTTGATTCTTCACAAAAAAATACAGTTTTATATCTTTATGTTTGAAGCCTGAAATGTGGCAAAAGGTCGCAAAGTTCAAGGGGGCCGAATACTTTCGCAAGGCACTGTATTTTCTCTAAGTTCAATTCACCAAGGGTGACAAAAAACTAGACCGGTTAAATAGGTCCTAATCCAATTTAGAACTGGACCATAGTGGCCAACCCACCTATTTTGTCTGCCCAGAAGGACATCATGGTCAACAGTATGATACGGACTGGTAGTACTGAAGTACTAGTATAATTAGGGGCTCAACCTTGGTTTTAGAAGTGGGGGGGACATAATACAAGTGGGGGGTAGATCAACTTTACATTTGCAGATAATTGTTGCTTCCATCAATGTAATTGTCTGCATCATTCCCAATACCCCATATATATATTTTTTATTTCACTAGTAAAATATAGAAATATCCACAAAATATATGGGGGATTGGAAATGATGCAGACAATTATATTGATGGAAGCAACAATATCTGCAATTTTAATGTTGATCTAACCCTCCCCCCCTCGTTTTGTATTATGTCCCCGCCACTTCTAAAACCAACGTTGACCACCTAATTATACTAGTACTTCAGTATTATCAGTCCGTATCGTACTGTTGACCATGATGTATACTCCTCTGTCAACTGGTCATTTCTGTATACCCTTCGCAAGACCCACTGGTTGATGCTCATTTATAAAACCCTCTTAGGCCTCACTCGCCCCTATATGAGACACTTACTGCAGGCCTCAACCTCCACATACAACACCCGTTCTGACAGTCATATTCTGTTAAAGGTCCCGAAAGAAAACATCCCTGGGTCTCTCCTCTTTTCAGTTTTCTGCAGCTAGCGACTGGAACGATCTGCAACAAACACTCAAACTGGACAGTTTTATCTCAATCTCTTCATTCAAAGACTCAATCATGGACACTCTTACTGACAGTTGTGGCTGCTTTGTGTGATGTATTGTTGTCTATACCTTCTTGCCCTTTGTGCTGTTGTCTGTGCCCAATAATCTTTGTACCCTGTTGTGCTGCTGCCATGTTGTGTTGCTACCATGCTGTGTTGTCATGTGTTGCCGCTCTGCTATGTTGTTGTCTTAGGTCTCTCTTTATGTAGTGTTGTATTGCCTCTCTTTGTGATTGGTGTTTTGTCCTATATATTTAATTATATATTTTTTAATCCCAGGCCCCTGTCCCCGCAGGAGTCCTTTTGTCTTTTGCTAAGGCATCATTGTAAATAAGAATTTGTTCTTAACTCACTTGCCTAGTTAAATAAAGGTTCAATAAAATACAAACTTTTAAAAAAACTTCAAGACCACTGTATGGGTAAGGAAGGACTGGGAAGAAACATCAACCTAGCATATCTGATTTTTTCTTTGATATTTGTAAGGAGGAAGTCAACAATGGTTTAGGAATACAGGTGAATGGATGGTTTGGGATTGGGCCAATCTTTCTCACACACTCTTTCCCCTTGACTCTGATCCATCCAGAGGCTATGGTGGGCGTGCCAGAGGACAGGAAGAAGATCCCCTGGGCGGACGGCGAGACGGTGACACACAACACTGTGCTACAGAACCTGAAGCGCTGCCCGCACAACAGTCACATATACTCAGAGATTTAGGAAAAGCTCAAATTCTGTGGTTATTACAGAACTGCAGATCAGTGCCACACCAGGATAAAGCACTTGAAAGCCGGCTATCGGCAGTGTCAGGAAACCATCAGGTAATCATTGCATTTCAGTTTATGTTATTGATACATTTGTAATTTAGATAATGTGAATTGGATTACAGATAGATTACAAAATTAGAATCAATCTCTACCTGTGCTCTTCCTAGTTCATCTGGATCTGAGCAGGTTGATTTAAAGTTATATGCTTTTTTAGACCAAATACTTGAGAGGCAGCCTCCCTCCAGCACAGTGGTGACAGACTTGACAAATTACATATCAGAGGAATCAAACAGTGACTCACTTCAAGGTAAAAGTTCAGCTCACATCAAACTATGCCATCTTTATGATGACACTCTGCATGGGTATGTCAGATTGAACCCTGTTTGTTACATCATATTTAGCTACTGGCTCTACTGTAGGTGCCGTCCCCTCAACACAAGTACTTTTTCCGTGTCTAAACAGGGAAACTTTCATGTTATTGGACTGTTTTTTATTTAGAGTGTCCAGAAGAGGACAACTACACCAGTTCTGAGAGGATCACACCAGGCTCATGGTCGGATCCTGAGACACTGGCCCTCATTGACATCTGGCGGGAGGATGAGGTTCAGAGGGTGCTGAAAGACTCTGTCCACAACAGCCCCATCTACATGGACATATCAGAAAAGATTCATAACCAGGGGTACTCCAAGACTCCAGAGCAGTGTCGTTGGAAAGTCAAGTCCATGAGGAACATTTTCCAGTGCTACGACAGGAAAAAGTATGTCTGTGCCCCACAGGTTTAAATTTGACACTTTCCCATGTTTATTTTATATTTAACTAAGCAAGTCAGTTAAGAACAAACTCTTAATTTCAATGACAGCCCAGGAACAGTGGATTAACTGCCTTGTTCAGGGGTAGAATGACAGATTTTTACCTTGTCAAGGGGATTCGATCTTGCAACCTTTTGGTTACTAGTCCAACGCTCTAAACACTAGGCTACCTGCCTAATTGATGTTAACTTAGAGAAACATAGAAATAAGTGTACTCTAATCTAACCCCTAGCCACACTACTGTATCCCAAAACATTTTCGTCCCACAATTTTTTATCTTCAAAATGGCTTCCTTTTCTGTCTGCTATTCTCAGATGTGGAAGAAAGGGAGCGGAACACAAGTTCTACAATCAGTTGGAGCGAATACTTGGTCATGAAGTGGTCTCCATTGATGAGTATGATGAAAGAGATGATCAAACAGTAGACCAGGACACAGGTACATTGGCAGTACAGTCTGTTTACAATGAAGACAATCCGTTCAGCAGAGCCGTACCTATGATCTGGAGGTTGCCAATGTATATGTCTTCCGGAGCAGGTGCTGATGGGATGAGATATACCCCGTGGTCAGAGTCAGAGACGCTGGGCCTCAATGAGCTGTGGGGGAACGAGCCACCGAGGTTCCATCCTCAATGGGCACATTTTCGCCGACATCGCGGAGAAGCTGGCCACTATGGGGCACTTCAAAACGGCTGACCAGTGCCACTCGAGGGTTAAGAGGCTGAAGAACTTACCGACGGTGTCTCCACAGCAGGACGTAAGTGGAAAGCACAGATCATCTGTGGGTAAGGCGAGTTATGGTGCCTAAATTGAGAATTGTTACAAATGAATCCTTCACCTCGGCCTCGGTAATTACACCAATTAAGGCCTCATTAATTTGACGATAAACGCGAATCCGACCATCACCCCTGGTGAGACAAAAATGCCTCCTTGCAGCATGCCTAAGGCACGTTCACGCAGATGAGCAGGTACCCTGGGAATTATTTATTTTGGTGTTTTTCAGAGTCAGTAGAAAGACCTCTTTAGTGTCCTAAGTTGTCATAACTGTGACCTTAATCGCCTACCGTCTGTAACTTGTTAGTGTCTTAACGACCGTTCCACAGGTGTCTGTTCATTAGTTGTTTATGGTTCATTGAACAAGCATGGGAAACAGTGTTTAAAACCTTTACAATGAAGATCTGTGAAGTTATTTTGATTTTTACAAATTATTTTTGAAAGACAGGGTCCTGAAAAGGGGGTGTTTCTTTTTTTTCAGACAGTTACACTGCGACAGAGTCCAGCGGAAAGATTCCCTGGTCTGATCAGGAGACCCAGGCTCTGCTGGAAGTCTGGGGTGAGGACTATGTGCAGCTCTTCCTCTGCGGCTGCTTGAAGAACAGACACGTGTTTGAGTACATCTCACTAAGGTTGATGACCCAGGGGTTCATCAGGACGGCTGAGCAGTGCCAGACCCTCATCAAAACACTCAAGCCAAGCTTCCACCATGACAAGTGAGTGCAAAAGATTTATAACTACCATTTCATGTCTAATTATTTACTTTATAAATTACACCACAACATCGGGTATAAATTGAGATGCAATATCTTTAATTCATCAAATCAATGCTTTACTTAATTTCATCACATTAATAAACTATGTAATTGCAGTCTTGTTTTTGTCACTGTTGTTTTTACATAGTACATGTGGTCAGAGGATATGATGATCCAACTGAAATTCCCTCTGAACAGTTTGTCTAATCTTCCCTTTCCTCAGAAGCGAATGTAAGTTTTACGACCAGATGGAGGAGATTTTCTCAAGGGAGCTCAACATCGGCAGTGTGGCCGAAGATTTGTTAGACAATGAGGAAGCTGCTTTCTGGGAGTCTTCACTTGAGGTTGACCAAAGTAAAGGTAAAGCAATGCCATACCATACCTTGAAATGTTCATGAAACGTTCTATGAGTTGTCTTATTTCAACTAACCTAACCCCCTTCCCACTGTAAACAATGTGTTCATTGGGTGTCTCTCTTCAGCTAATCGTCCTTTAACTGACGGCTCCAAGTTCTCCTGGAGCAACAGTGAGACCCAGGTCCTCCTCAGTATCTGGAGGAGTGACAAGGTCCAGATGGGTCTGAAGGGCTGCACCAAAAACAGACACATTTTCACTGAGATCTCTCAGGCAATGGCCAACGAGGGCTAACTGAGGACAGCCGAACAGTGCCAGTCTAGAGTGAAGCTGCTAAAGGCCAACTTCTGTCAACTTCTGAACAAACAGTAAGATATGGGGGATAAGATATGGATCTGAAATTGATAACCTCTATTTATAATTGTGAATTGATTATGAAGACGCCGTACTAATGGATCAGTTGTGTATTCAAGGTTAGAGGTTTGCCATGCTCATGTTAGTAAATCAAAGCTCATTAAAGGGATTGGATTGAGTGAATCCTCTAACGAGTATTGTTCAAAACCTCATGACGTTATGAACATCTTGTATTATGATTTACCAAACAAAAGGCTGACTCTTATGTATATATTTGTGTATTTTATGTACATTTGTGTTTTAGCAAACTCATTTTACTTTTAGGGCTATTTTCAAGTGAACTAATTTAGATAAAATTCCTTTGAGTTGAGTTTGATTTCCTGTCTGTTTGGGTACTGTATCATCTCTGTTACCGTGGGATGTCTTTCCCTCAATGTGTTTTAACTTCTTTGGGACTGGGGGGCAGTATTGAGTAGCTTGGATAGAAAGGTGCCCAGAGTAAACTGCCTGCTACTCAGGCCCAAAAGCTAGAATATGCATTTAATTAGTAGGTTTGGATAGAAACGTTTCTAAAACTGTTTGAATGATGTCTGTGAGTATAACATAACTCATATGGCAGGCAAAAACCAACCAGGAAGTGAGAAATCTGAGGTTTGTAGTTTTCAAGTCATTGCCTATCGAATATACAGTGTCTATGGGGTCATATTGCACTTCCTAAGCCTTCCACTAGATGTCAACAGTCTTTAGAACATTGTTTCAGGCTTCTACTGTGAGGTGGGAGAGAATGAGAGCTGTTTCAACCAGAAGTCTGGCAGAGTGCCATGAGCTGATCATGAGACTTAGCTGCGTTCCATTGCATTTCTAAAGACAAAGGAATTCTCCGGTTGGAACTTTATTGAAGATTTATGATAAAAACATCCTAAAGATTGATTCTATACATCGTTTGACATGTTTCCACGAACTGTAATATAACTTTTTTGACATTTCGTCTGAACAAGTTATCACGCATTATGCATTTGGATTACTGGGCTAAACGCGCAAACATAAAGGAGGTATTTGGACATAAATTATGGACTTTATCGAACAAAACAAACATTTATTGTGGAACTGGGATTCCTGGGAGTGCATTCCGATCAAGATCATCAAAGGTAAGTGAATATTTATAATGCTATTTCTGACTTTTCTGACACCTCTCATTCTTTGGTAAATGTCTGGATGTTTTTCTGTGACTAGCGCTGACCTAACATAATCGCTAGGTGTGCTTTCGCCGTAAAGCGTTTTTGAAATCTGACACAGCGGTTGCATTAAGGAGAAGTTTATCTATATTTCCATGCATAACAATGTTTATTATGTAGTATTTCTATAATTTGATTTGGCTCTCTGCACTTTCACCGGATGTTTGTTTGAGACAATGTATTTCCGATCATAACATACCAATTTCAAATGAGGTTTTTGGACATAAAGATGAACTTTATCGAACAAAACACACATTTATTGTGTAACATGAAGTCCTGTGAGTGCCATCTGATGAAGATCATCAAAGGTTGGTGATTAATTTAATCGCTATTTCTGATTTTTGTGAGCTGTGGCTGGATTTACAAGAAGTTTATCTTTAAAATGGTGTAAAATACTTGTATGTTTGAGGAATTTTAATTATGGGATTTCTGTTGTTTTGAATTTGGTGCCATGCAATTTCGCTGGCTGTTGGCGAGGTGGGACGCTACCATCCCACATATCCCAGAGAGGTTTAACCTATATCTTGGTTCACCGAAACACTGAGGTTTGTGTTGTTACCAGCTTTAACCATTGGGGGGAGACTGTGAAAAAATCCTATTTTTATCATTAGCATGTCTTGAGGATAAACCACTAGAATTCTTGAAGAACAGGCACCTAATTCTTGCTTAGTCATACGTTATTGTTATATACCACGGTGAGATAGCCGTTGCAACAAATCCTGTTCTCAGCATTGATGGTGTTCGTTGTTCATAGGAAGACTATTTGCATAGAGAGGATACTTTGCATTAGCAGTGCATGCTTCAGTGGTCTGGGAGTGTTTATAGCCCTGTGAGTGGAACACTTCATGATTGAGAGCTGTCCTTCATGAGAACAGAACCCACAACAACCATGACTTTTATCACCATCTTCATCTGGATACTTGCCCTCTGCTTTCAAGGTGAATATTTGCTTGGTTTTATGTTAAACTATTTTGCTATACTGAAATTATTATATGATTTACACACTAAGATGTGTTAAAGGATTAAAGGAGGTACTTGCTAATTGGTTGAACTTTTTTTTTCAGAATCCAGAGGGCAGAACACTTTGACTCAGACTCCTGCTGTGAATGCTGTTCTCCCAGGACAGACTGTCTCTCTGGGGTGTAAAACTAGCAGTAATCCATATGGGAATTGTGGTGGTTCAGGTAAACAATGTCTAGCCTGGTACCAACAGAAACCTGAAGGAGCTCCTAAACTCCTAATTTACTATACAAGCACCCTACAGTCTGGGACTCCATCTAGATTCAGTGGCAGTGGATCTGGGAGTGACTTCACTCTGACCATCAGTGGAGTCCAGGCTGACGATGCAGGAGATTACTACTGTCAGAGTTACCACAGTGGTGGAGTGTTCACACAGTGATACAGAGCCGTACAAAAACCTCCCTCAGTCAGACTGCACAGTGACTGTACTGATACAGCTGTGTCCTACTGCAGGTGCTGAGGAGGAAGAGACAGAGACATGGAACACTGACTGAACTAAAATACACTGAGATAAATATATCAGTGATGCTGACATTATGTCAACTCAACTCACCCTCATGCTAAAGCATTCCTTAACTGATAACACTCACAGGTCCAGACTACATAAATATTACTTCCCTGCTGCTATGGCCAACAAACGTTTTCATAACATGTCACACAATAAGTTGAATGGACTCCATCTATGTGCAATAGTAATGTCTCACATTATTTAAGAATAAATGACCTAGCTTCTGTAAGGTCCCTCAGTCAGTTATAAATGTGGGTGCTAACCAGGAAGATGAATAACTTTTTTTATTTTTCTGTAAAATACCAGAAGCTTATTTGATTAGTGATGATGCTCTGCATAAACAGCACATGTTTCAGTGCTCTGGGAGTGTTGATATCCCTGTGAGTTTATCACTTCATGACTGAGAGCTGTCCTTCATGACAACAGAACCCACAACAACCATGACTTTTATCACCATCTTCATCTGGACACTTGCCCTCTACTTTCAAGGTTACAATGTTAAGATTTTTTTATATTGTAGAAAGAAATTATTCAAGATGCACAAAATAATAATATAGATGGCTTTAATATGTATATTCCAAACTATTTATTACAATATGTATTTAATATTTAAATGTGTTTTTAATACATTTTCAAGTGGACAGTACACTTTAACTCAGACTACTGCAGTGAAAGCTGTTCTCTCAGGACAGTGAGTCTCTCTGAACTGTACTCTGAACTATAAAACCAGCAGTAATGTGTATAACAATAATTATCTAGCCTGGTACCAACATAAACCTTGAGGAGCTCCTAAACTTCTTATTTACTATGCTACAACACTTCAGTCTGGGACTCCATCTAGATTCAGTGGTAGTGGATCTGGGAGTGACTTCACTCTGACCATCAGTGGTGTCCAGGCTGAAGATGCAGGAGATTACTACTGTCATAGTTACCACAGTGGTCCAGTATTCACACAGGGATAAAGAGCAGTACATAAACCTCCCTCAGTCAGACTGCACAGTGACTATACTGCTACCGCTGGGACGTACTGTAGAGGAGATCAACTCTGGCATTTGACAATGTGATTAGAAAGCGATAATTCAGACAAAATGTTCTCTGTTATCATTATCATTATCATCATCATCATCATCATCATCATCATCATCATCATCATCATCATCAGTATCCTGATTAAATTACATATGATTATTTCCATATTGTCATGACACCTCAGTGTAAATATAAAAATTAACCCCACTGAGTCTCAGAAGTCCAAAAAATGTGAAACATTTCAGCCTCCACTCCCCCCCCCCCTCCCCCCCCCCCCCACCATGTATGAAATAAAAAGATGTGGAGCTCAGACATTAGACTCATGTCAGTAACTGTCAATGCCTGTCGTTAGTAATACTGTCACACCCTGACCATAGAGAGCCCTTGATCTCTATGGTGTAGTAGGTCAGGTTGTGACTGGGGTTATTCTAGTTAATTATTTCTATGTGGTGTTCTAGTTTATTTTTCTACATTGGTGATTTGTATGATTCCCAATTAGAGGCAGCTGGTAATCGTTGTCTCTAATTGGGGATCATATTTAGGTAGCATTTTTTCCACCTGTGTTTGTGGGTGTCACACCCTGACCTTAGTATTCTTTGTTTTCTTTATTATTTTGGTTAGGTCAGGGTGTGACATGGGTGATGTATGTGTTTTTGACCCTGTCTAGGGGTTTTGTATGTCTATTGGTGTTTACTAGTCTAGGTGTTATGTATGTCTATGGTTGCCTAGATTGGTTCTCAATTAGAGGCAGCTGTTTATCACCATATTTAGGCAGCCATATTCCTTGGGTATTTTGTGGGTTATTGTCTATGGTTAGTTGCCTGTGTCTGCACTTGTTTATAGCTATAGCGTCACGTTCGTTTTGTGTAGTTTGTTAAAGTGTTTCTTCATTAATAAATAGAAGAATGTATTCACAACACGCTGCGCCTTGGTCTCCTCCATTCAACGAACGTGACAGTGGGATATATTTTGTTTTGTGCATGTGCACCACGTAGTCACGTTTTGTTGTTAGTTTATTCAATTATTGTTTTTTGTTTTTGCTAAGTTTCACTTTATAATAAATATGTGGAACTCAACATCTGCTGCGCCTTGGTCCGTCTCTCCTCACGTTCGTGACAAATACCCATCTTATCTCATCTATTAAATTGTGGTTTATTCAGTGTAAGAAAGTCCCCTTCCTTGAATCCATCTCAGAGGTTACAGTAAAACTAGTTCACCCACTCACATCTGGCCCAGTCCAGGCAGTGAAACTGAAACTAGACTGGAGACTGTGGCAGTGAAACTGAAACTAGACTGGTAGCTCTGGGAGTGAAACAGATGTAAATAGACAGGGCTGGGTGGTTCTGCTTGTCCCAGAATAGAGCAGCAGTGTCACCAGATGTTCATTCTGTTCCCGGGGTTTGGAGGTAGAGGAGACCCCCACATTGTTGAAAACCATAGCAAAAACATTGAATTTAGTAAAATCATATTAGGAATAAAACATGATGAATATATACTGTATGTTATGGAAAGTAACTGTTTAGCAGTGTGAGTTCTGAGAGCAGATCTTAGAGGTTTATTATCAAACATCACTAATTATCATCACTGGTATTGGTGCTACAGTATAACAGGATCAATCAGTTGTAAACATTATTGCAGAGTATTTGTTAGATCAGATGTGCTTTTAATTATGTTTGAAAACATGAGAGTAGCTATATGCTACAATGCTGAAACGATAGAACCTGATTGATATCAATTAGTATGAAATGTGCTGCCTATTTAAGAGATATTGATGATGGGAGTGATGATTAAATGAACTATTGGGGATAGTTTTCAATCAGGCAAGAAGGCATGAACAACTGAGTCTCAAAATAGTTCATTTAGCACACAGCACTACTGATACTATTCACTATTATACTGTAACATTCAGCTGTAAAACAGTAATGTTTCCAGAACTAGCACCATGTGGGGACTCTCTAGCCCCCTACAATGGCTTCTCCTGTCTCTAGATACTACAGTGACTTTTACGGAAGGCGGCCGCATAACTGGTGTCATCATGGGCGACCCTGCAGGTGTACACCTCCCCCTCTTCCCAGTGTGCCTTGCTCAGGGTCAGGGTGCTGCTGCGGCTGTAGCGGCCACCCTTCTCTTCTTCTGTGGTGGTCAGAACCCCCTCCTTCACCTCCGCTCCGTCCACCTCCCAGCTCACCATCACCCCCTGGGGGGAGTAGCCACTCAGCAGGCAGGCCAGAGTAGCCGAGCCCCCAGAGAGCTGCTCAGAGGATGGGGGGAGCAGAGACACTGTGGGCCTGACAGAGGGACCAGCTGGAAGAGGGGAGAGATGAGAGAGCAGGGTCAGCTAGTACTACTCCTTGATGGAATATATTAGGAGAGGAGATGAGAGGATATGAGAGAGGGAGAGAGAGAGAGAGAGAGAGAGAGTGTGAGAGTGTGTGTGAGAGAGAGAGAGGTAGAGAGAGAGATACAGAGAGAGAGAGAGAGAGAGAAAGAAAGGAGGTGAGGAGTAGCAATACACACAGGATAAGCAATTAGATACAGTACCGAGAACAACTGACAACAACAAAACAAGGAATCGATAAAGGCACAAAGATAAAACATGTTGGACAAAACAATCCATCAGACAAATGTATGTTGCATTCATGCTCTACAGTTTAGCCCACCAAGAGCAACAAAACACGAGGAGGGGGTTTCGAGGACACAGGCAAAGCCTTATCCAAGACTAAAAAGCACTTTCAATGAAGATTATCCATTGAGCTTGCTTTTTAGTCCAGGACTAGGTTTAATGTGTCTGGCAAATGGCCCCTATTTATACAGAGACATGCAGTAAAGAGATATCACATATTCTGATTTACTAATCAGATTGACTATTCACAGTGTAAGTCTCCAAATCAATATTGTCAAATCTACTCTGAGACACAAGCCACAATGACCTCAAAATACTATTCAAAACTATAGATGACGTTCAACTTTAAGCCATGCCAGTGTTAACATTGACTATGATGACAATACAAAGTGTTGCTTTTATATTAGAAATAGTAGTTGCTACATCTTGACAGAACAGTGAGGTGATATGCAATACTATATATCAAAATGTGCTCTTTTTAAATCGCATGTCAGAATACTTTATTGCCAAATAAACTTGGTGATATGTGAACAATTCTCTCACTTCTCTGCCCTCTACCAATCTGCCAATCTGTCCACAGACATTTCTAAAAAGATATAGCCTAAAAGTATTTCCTCTGGAGAACATAACATTTCATAACTTTGTTCAATAGCAAGATTTCATTTTTTTGTATGATAGAAGACAAAAAGTGTATTTACTTTTCAGCACCAGTTTTGTGCCGCTTCCAAATGTCCACCACGGTGATTCATTCTGGTGAATTCACCATACAAAAACCTCCTTCACACAAGAGTGAGCACCTACACACAGAACACTCTCAGTACCACCCTAATAGTTCTGAAATACTAGAATAATATAATGAAGACTTATAGTACTGAAGCACTAGACTAATACAATAGGGATTGATAGTACTGAAGCACTAGAATAATACAATAGGGATTGATAGTACTGAAGTACCAGTATAATACAATAGGGACTGATTGCACTGAAGTACTCGTATAATACAATAGGTACCGATAGTACTGAAGTACTTGTATAATACAATAGGGACTGATTGTACTGAAGTACTAGTATAATACAATAGGGACTGATTGTACTGAAGTACTCGTATAATACAATAGGTACCGATAGTACTGAAGTACTTGTATAATACAATAGGGACTGATTGTACTGAAGTACTAGTATAATACAATAGGGACTGATTGTACTGAAGTACTAGTATAATACAATAGGGACTGATAGTACTAAAGTACTAGTATAATACAATAGGGACTGATTGTACTGAAGTACTAGTATAATAGAATAGGGACTGATTGTACTGAAGTACCAGTATAATACAATAGGGATTAATAGTCCTGGGTTAGGAGTATAATCTACTGAAGAACGAAGATAATTACATTTTCACCTTGGATCACTGATTTACAGTATAAGGTATTTACAACATTATAAAATAGTCTGTGTCTGTATAATCTGTAAATAGTTACATGTTTAACAGTTCTGAATGTGGGGCCTTAACAGGAATATTATTTACATAAAACACTTTGCGTTGGCAGCACATGCTTCAGTGCTCTGGGAGTGTTTATAGCCCTGTGAGTTTAACACTTCATGACTGAGAGCTGTCCTTCATGACAACAGAACCCACAACAACCATGACTTTTATCACTATCTTCATCTGTATACTTTCTTTCTACTTCAAGGGTAAAACATTTTCCAGAAAGTTCTATGTTAATTTAATGAAAATTCAACAATGAGTAAACTGAAAGATTGTTTTATTAATTCTATGTTATTAATTCCAATTATTAGTGTTATCTATGTTTCAGAATCCAGAGGACAGTACACTGTGACACAGACTCCTTTGGTGAAAGCTGTTCTCCCAGGACAAACAGTCTCTCTGAACTGTAAAACAAGCAGTGATGTGTATCCTAACTGTGGTTCGTCTTTGCCCTGTATGGCCTGGTACCAACAGAAACCTGGATCCATTCCCGAGCTCCTTGTTTATCAAGGAAGTACTCTTAAGTCTGGGATTCCATCTAGATTCAGTGGCAGTGGATCTGGGAGTGACTTCACTCTGACCATCAGTGGAGTCCAGGCTGAAGATGCAGGAAATTACTACTGTCAGAGTTTACACATCCCCAATAATAAATATGTGTTCACACAGTGATACAGAGTTGTACAAAAACCTCCCTCAGTCAGACTGCACAGTGACTGTACTGCTATAGATGGGACCTACTGCAGGTGCTGAGGAGGAAGAGACAGTGACATGGAACACTGACTGAACTAAATCACACTGAGCTAAATATATCAGTGATGCTGACAATATGTCAACTCTTTCACCCTCATGCTAAAGCATTTCTTAACTGATAACGCTCACAGGTCCAGACTACATAAATATTACTTCCCTGCTGCTATGACCAACAAACTTTTTTGTAACGTCACACAATAAGTTGAATGGACTCCATCTATGTGCAATAGTAATGTCTCACATCATTTCAGAATAAATAACCTAGCTTCTGTAAGGTCCCTCAGTCAGTTATAAATGTGGGTGCTAACCAGGAAGATTATTCACTTGTTTTATTATTCTGGACAATACCATAAGCTTATTTGCACAGTGATGATACTCTGCATAGACAGCACATGTTTCAGTGCTCTGGGAGTGTTTATAGCTCTGTGAGTTTATCACTTCATGACTGAGAGCTGTCCTTCATGACAACAGAACCCACAACAACCATGACTTTCATCACCATCTTCATCTGGACACTTGCCCTCTACTTTCAAGGTTACAATGTTAAGATTTTTTTATATTGTAGAAAGAAATTATTCAAGATGCACAAAATAATAATATAGATGGCTTTAATATGTATATTCCAAACTATTTATTACAATATGTATTTAATAATTAAATGTGTTTTTAATACATTTTCAAGTGGACAGTACACTTTAACTCAGACTACTGCAGTGAACGCTGTTCTCCCAGGACAGACAGTCTCTCTGAACTGTAAAACCAGCAGTAATGTGCATGGAAAACCCATCTAGCCTGGTATCAACAGAAAACTGGAGGAGCTCCTCAACTCCTTATTTACTATGCTACAACACTTCAGTCTGGGACTCCATCTAGATTCAGTGGCAGTGGATCTGGGAGTGACTCTGACCATCAGTGGAGTCCAGGCTGAAGATGCAGGAGATTACTACTGTCAGAGTTACCACAATGGTTCAGTATTCACACAGTGATAAAGAGCAGTACATAAACCTCCCTCAGTCAGACTGCACAGTGACTATACTGCTGGGACGTACTGTAGACGAGATCAACTCTGGCATTTGACAATGTGATTAGAAAGCGATAATTCAGACAAAATGTTCTCTGTTATCATTATCATTATCATCATCATCATCATCAGTATCCTGATCAAATTACAGATGATTATTGCCAAATTGTCATGACACCTCAGTGTCAATATAAAAAGTAACCCCACCGAGTCGCAGAAGTCCAAAAAATGTGAAACATTTCAGCCTCCACTTCCCCCCCCACCATGTATGAAAGAAAAAGATGTGGAGCTCAGACATTAGACTCATGTCCGTAACTGTCAATGCCTGTCGTTAGTAATACTGTCACACCCTGACCATAGAGAGCCCTTGTTTCTCTATGGTGTAGTAGGTCAGGTTGTAACTGGGGGTATTCTAGTTAATTATTTCTATGTGGTGTTCTAGTTTATTTTTCTATGTTGGTTATTTGTATGATTCCCAATTAGAGGCAGCTGGTAATCGTTGTCTCTAATTGGGGATCATATTTAGGTAGCATTTTTTCCACCTGTGTTTGTGGGTGTCACACCCTGACCTTAGTATTCTTTGTTTTCTTTATTATTTTGGTTAGGTCAGGGTGTGGCATGGGTGATGTATGTGTTTTGACCAAGTCTAGGGGTTTTGTATGTCTATTGGTGTTTACTAGTCTAGGTGTTATGTATGTCTATGGTTGCCTAGATTGGTTCTCAATTAGAGGCAGCTGTTTATCACCATATTTAGGCAGCCATATTCCTTGGGTATTTTGTGGGTTATTGTCTATGGTTAGTTGCCTGTGTCTGCACTTGTTTATAGCTATAGCGTCACGTTCGTTTTGTGTAGTTTGTTAAAGTGTTTCTTCATTAATAAATAGAAGAATGTATTCACATCACGCTGCGCCTTGGTCTCCTCCATTCAACGAACGTGACAGTGGGATATATTTTGTGTGCACCACGTAGTCATGTTTTGTTGTTAGTTTATTGTTTTTTGTTTTACTTTATAATAAATATGTGGACCTCAACATCTGCTGCGCCTTGGTCTGTCTCTCCTCACGTTCGTGACAAATACCCATCTTATCTCATCTATTAAATTGTGGTTTATTCAGTGTAAGAAAGTCCCCTTCCTTGAATCCACCTCAGAGGTTACAGTAAAACTAGTTCACCCACTCACATCTGGCCCAGTCCAGGCAGTGAAACTGAAACTAGACTGGTAGCTGTGGGAGTGAAACAGATTTGCATAGACTAGGCTCGGTGGTTCTGCGTGTCCCAGAATAGAGCAGCACTGTCACCAGATGTTCGCCCTGTCCCCAGGGGTTTGGAGGTAGGGAAGACTATTATTATACTATATCTTGAAGTAGTGGCACATGTAATGTTAGTCATTTTTATTATGTATTTAGCTTCAAATCATAGACTATAACACACGTCCAAGATACCGGTAGACTGTGTGATAGTTCTTATTTTATTGCTGGAAATCTGTCAAATTAAACATGTCTGACACAGACTCAGTATCCTGATGAATACAGACAGTAATCAACTACTACCACGCCAGAACCTCTTCTATTATATCATAGTATATTGTGATGGTATTAATTACTGGTCAATGATGATGTTCAGTGAGAATGAGGTTTAGGCCTAACAGTTTTCAAAGACACCATGAACCAGCCTTACTGAATACATTTATTTTTCAAAATATTCAAAAATATATATATGATCCAGTTAACTAATAGAAACAACACAAATATGCATTGCAAAAATACATCTTTATTTGAATCCATTATTACATAATTGAAGCATCAAAGCAAACATGATAGTGAATAAAACACATCACATCAAATCTAAATCTAACAAAATCTCAGTCTACAGAATGGATTGACACATGAACTCAAGCCAAGCCCCCTGTCAGTCTATACGAGAGTGATCACTAAATCAGAGAACGAAGCAAGTCAAAGCAGAGGAACCAGCAATCTCTCTCCACAGGGGTGTGTGACTGGTGGGTCCTACCCAGAACAGTCAGCCTTCCTCAGGGTCTTGGTGACTGGAGTCTGGGATTTCTGCTGGGCTTCACAGGTCACCTCTCCTGCCTTGGTCCACTCCTGGGCAGTGAGAGTCAGGGTGCTGCTCCAGCTGTACAGACCATCCTTCTCCAGAACCCCGGGACTGGTCTCCTGCTTTTTGCTGGTCCCATCCACTTTCCAGCTCATGGTCCAGTCTGAGGGGAAGCCCTTGTTGGCCAGACACATCAGTGTGGCTATTGTTGTACTGGACAGCTCCTCACTAGAGGGGGGCAGGATGGTGAGGGTGGGGGCACTGTTACCTGGAACAAACAGAACACAACAACTTATTAACTACATCAAGTACAACTACAGTAAGAGCTCATCTTCAGCAAGGTACACATCAAAATAAAGTGAATTGGAAATGCCCTCTAAACATGAATGTAAAAGTTAGATTGTTTAGTAATATGATAAAGCAGATTTATGAACCGAACAAGTATTAAATAAGGAGAGTTACAAGTTATACGACGTCAGTTATACATGTCATACAGATATTATTTAGGAATGGATCTGATGAGAATGGCCTAGTCATTTTCATAGTATTTGCATAGTATTTTCATAGTACTAACAACCATGTTAGTTCATGAAGTTGGTTACAAAAATAACTGAGACCCTTTGTCTTCACACTAACAGTGAAGGCTACCATGAACTCAATGCAACAATAATGACTACTATATCCAATACTGTTAAATAATGGTCACACCAGAACAACAGTTATATTCTGCAATCATACAAATCAGACATAAATAAACCTACAATTTAACATTATGATTCAATAAAATGTTAGTTGAAAGAAGGCCCAGTCAAAAGCAATTAAACCATTTAGAAAATCTAAAATCGCAATATTTTCATAGAGACAGAGTGTAAGAATAATATACTTGGTGTAATCAGAAAGAAATATCAAGAGATCTTGTTACTTACTTCCAACATCTAGTCTGGTGCCGCTACCAAAAGTGTACCACAGTGATACAATCCCTATTACTGCTGGTACAGAAACCTCCTGACCATTGGACAAGCTGAATGTCTTTAGACTGTGGTTCAAATCATTGACTCTACTATGGTATGAAGACTTGCCAAAGATGATTTTCTCTTGTTCATTTGAAATAAAGTGCTTTTTCTTCTGGTTTTGATGAAACTACTGTTCATTGAACATTTCCTACAAGGTGCAGTATGTTTATTCATACAGCTAATCTAGAATGTGGGCCAATCACTCTCATCTCTGAAAGGCAGGTCAAATTGAATATGATGTAATAACATACTTGTGAAAATTGTCCATATTATGTGTAGGCCTTGTATATTGTTTCCCAAAAACATGTAGAAAAGGTAAGTACAAAATATCCTCAATATTGAGGCTAAATTGATAGAGAAATTGACTCACAAGATCAAAAGGTGAACAAAACAGTTCATTTAGTTGTTTACTTACTTCCCACATCTAGTCTGGTGCCGCTTCCAAAAGTCCACCACAGTGATACATTCCCTATTACTGCTGGTACAAAAACCTCTCTATGCTGCAGATGTTACAGTGAAGATCACTCATACAGAATCATCATCAACACTAATACACTTTAACATCTTCCAGGTAGAACAAACACTTCATATTAGCTGTTTCTAGATAATACAAATGAATTTGATCTTAAATCCAGATATGAGTCTTTTTTCCTTCCTCTGTGTATCAGGCGTTCTCCTAGTCTGTAGATACAGTCCAGCATTAGATCAGTGTTGCTAGTATTCCTCCATATTGTCCATATGAAAGACAACAGCAGCAGCAGTAGTGATAGTGATCCATGTTGTATATTCCTTTATTAAACATGTTGATCTCAGATTTAACAGTGGTGGTAAAGTCACAGAGGACAGACAACACTACCAGAGGAATCCTACCAGCTTTAGTTTAGAGAAGTGTTCACTAACTGATTAGAGGAACTTACATCAGAGACCGAGCATGAGTGAACAGACAGTTCATTATATCTGATCATCATCAGAATAACAATACAATGGCGGTGTAACATAAAAGGTACCATACATTCCTGATCTGAGTAAACAGTTACTGTTTAATGATATTATAGGGGTGGCAAGTAGCTAGCGGATAGAGCATTGGCCTAGTAACCAAAAGGCAGTTAGTTCAAATCCCCAGGCCGACACAGTGAAACATCTGTCAATGTGACAATTAAGCACTTAGCCCTAATTGCTCCAGGGTCGTTTTTAATAATGCCAGTTTCTGGCCTTAACCACAGTAGTGGAGTGTATAATACATGTGTTTGAAATAGGACAAATATAAGCACCCACCTAATTACTGTTATTATTAGAGCAAGCTCATGCAGGACAAAATATATTCTAATGATGGGAGCCTACATTGACACTGAAATAGAGTTGAAGCACTCATTTGCTAATGCATCTGACCAGGTGCTATACGAGTGTTTATAGCCCTGTCAGTTGAACACTTCATGACTGAGAGCTGTTCTTCATGACAACCCACAACAACCATGCCTTTTATCACCACCTTCATCTGGACACTGGCCCTCTGCTTGGAGGTGTACCTGTGGATGTATTTCAAGGCCTACCTTCAAACTCAGTGCCTCTTTACTTGACATCATGGGAAAATCAAAAGAAATCAGCTCAAGATCTCAGAAAATAAATTGTAGACCTCCACAAGTCTGGTTCATCCTTGGGAGCAATCTCCAAATGCCTGAAGGTACCACGTCCATCTGTACAAACAATAGTGCGCAAGTATAAACACCATGGCACCACGCAGCCGTCATCCCGCTCAGGAAGGAGACGCTTTCTGTCTCCTAGAGATAAACGTACTTTGGGGCGAAAAGTTCAAATCAATCCCAGAACAACAGCAAAAGACCTTGTGAAGATGCTGGAGGAAACAGGTATCTATATCCACAGTAAAACGAGTCCTATATCGTCATAACCTGAAAGGCCGCTCTGCAAGAAAGAAGCCACTGCTCCAAAACCGCCATAAAAAAGCCAGACTACAGTTTGCAACTGCACATGGGGACAAACATCAGCATCATGTTCTGAATCATGTTCTGAATGTTGAGTACTATGGTGTTGAAGGCTGAGCTATAGTCAATGAACAGCATTCTTACATCAGGGTATTACAGACAGGGTATTCCTCTTGTCCAGATGGGATAGGGCAGTGTGCAGTGCGATGGTGATTGCATCGTCTATGGATCTATTGGGGCAATAGTCATTTAGTTCAGTTACCTTTGCTTTCTTGGTTACATGAACAATGGTGGCCATCTTCAAGCAAGTGGGGACAGCAGACTGGGAAAGGGAGAGATTGAATATGTCCATAAACACTCCAGCCAATTGGTCTGCACAGCCCAATTCAGATCTTTTTTTCACTAGTTGGTCGTCTGACCAATTCAATCAGCTCTGATGTCAAAAGATCTGATGTGATTGGTCAAGAGACAAATGAATGGGAAAAAGATCAGATTTGGTCTGTCTGTGTAGACGCACCCAGTGTCCCTCTGGGATCATGAAGGTATGTTTGCATAGAGAGGACACTTTGCATTGGCAGCACATGCTTCAGTGCTGGGCGTGTTTATAGCCCTGTGAGTTTAACACTTCATGACTGATAGCTGTCCTTCATGACAACAGAAACCACAACAACCATGACTTTTATCACCATCTTTATCTAGACACTTGCCCTCTGCTTTCAATGTTATATCATTTACAGAAAATTACCCTGAGAAAATAAATTTATTATTTTATACAGTACTGGACAAATTAATAAACAATTGAATGCTAATGATTATACATCTCTGTTTCAGAGTCAAGATAACTGTGTCTCCTGCAGTGAAAACTGTTTCGGTGGGTTACTGAGTCAGTCTCAGCTGTAAGACCAACAGTGCTGTAAACATTTACAGACAAAGACAGAGGTTGGCCTGGTATCAACAGAAATGGAGAAACTCCTAAACTCCTTACATATTTCATTAGTACCCCTAACTCTGAGACCCCCTCTATATTCAGTGGCAGTGGATCTGGGAGTGACTTCACTCTGACCATCAGTGGAGTCCAGACTGAAAATGCAGGAGATTACTACTGTTAGAGTTTACACCTTCACAATGATGAACATGTGTTCACACAGTGCTATAGAGACGTATAGAATTCTCCCTCAGATTTCACAGTACCTGCACTAGTTGGGTATGACAGCATGTGGTGAGGAAGAGACAGTTACCTGGAACACTGACTGAACTAAAATACACTGAGCTAAATATATCAGTGCATCTTCAAATCTGTCAACTCATATACTGTCACCAAAGCATTCCTGAAGTGGTAACCCATATACTGTCACCAAAGCATTCCTGACGTGGTAAGCCATATACTGTCACCAAAGCATTCCTGGCGTGGTAAGCCATATACTGTCACCAAAGCATTCTTGAAGTGGTAACCCATATATTGTCACCAAAGCTTTCCTGAAGCGGTAACCCATATACTGTCACCAAAGCATTCCTGAAGTGGTAACCCATATACTGTCACCAAAGCATTCCTGACGTGGTAAGCCATATACTGTCACCAAAGCATTCCTGAAGTGGTAACCCATATATTGTCACCAAAGCTTTCCTGAAGCGGTAACCCATATACTGTCACCAAAGCATTCCTGAAGTGTCAACCAATCAGTGGCGACACATACATTCTTATTGTCACGACTTCCGCCGAAGTCGAAGCCTCTCCTTGTTCGGGCGGTGCCCGGCGGTCGACGTCACCGGTCTTCTAGCCATCATTGATCCATTTTTCATTTTCCATTTGTTTGGTCTTGTCTTCCTACACACCTGGTTTCAATCCCATTCATTACCTGTTGTGTATTTAACCCTCTGTTTCCCCTCATGTCTTTGTCAGAGATTGTTTGTTATTTCAGTGTTGTGTTGGTTTGTATTGGTGCGCGACTGGTCCTCGGACCCGCTTTGTTTTATTTGTTACTTTTAGTGTTGGAGTTATGTTTTGTTTATTGTTATTAAATAACTCCGTTACATTCAGTTTGATTCTCCTGTGCCTGACTTCCCTGCCACCTATACACACGACTCTGACAGAATCTCTGACCAAAAAATGAAGTCACCAGGAGAAGGTACCCCGAGGTGGAGGAGCGCATCATGGAACATACGGAGATGATTGACAATCTGAGCGCCGCCATAGATCGCATTGTCCAGAATATGGACCACTGGGAGAGACAGGGAGTTTTTCCAGCGCCTCCACCAGCACATCCGGGGTCTCCCCTGAGCACCCTTTTCCCGCCTGAACACAGCAGGATCCATTTATCCCTGCCTAAGGGGTACGGCGGAGATACTGCCGGCTGCTAGGGTTTTCTCCTCAATCTAAGCTTGTATGTGATGTCATGACGTTGGCCTGGGGGATATGTTTATGACAGTAATAAATACCTCTTCCCCCCTTTTTCCTCTCTCTAACCTACTGAGGCTACAGTTTTTTTTAAACTTGGTTAACATAGGGATTCTGGGAACATCAGAATGTGGGGGGAAATTAACTATATTCTGGTAATCCGAACAATTGAAAATATGCGGTGGTACTTAATGAATATGATGTCAGTTCGGTTGTCATCTGAGACATTCTCATCAATGTTAAGATGACAAACTCTACAGTGGAAAGTCTACACATCAGAGTTATCGGATTCACATGGAATTGTTGTTCAATTTAAATGTTTGAATATTAAATTATTTGTGACGGGATGAAATGTGATTTTAGCTTCTAAAATGTGAGATATGGGTTTTTACAAGTTAGGGCTGCTCACTCAGTGGCCCGCCTCTGTGAAGGGACATAGGCTATAAAACTTTTCAAACACGCCCTCTTCTCCCTTCCTATATAAAGCCTTGACGACAACAGAACTTCCTGTTCCGAGGATATGAGGGCGACGGTCCTATGTCAGAATGGTTCAGAACGAAGCCAACATCAGCATGAGCTTTGGATGCGAATAGTATGAACCTTGAACTCTTATTCACTACAGAAGTGATACCTCCTAGCTGTTGAGTTAGCGACCGCAGCTGCAAACGCAGGTTAGGAAGGAACAGACAGAGTATCCCATCTATCACACAACAATGTTACTACAACGTATCCAATTGACAACCAGAGACATTCTTCAAAGGACAGAGGACTCGGTTTGGCAACACGGCCTTCCATCTACCACCAACCTACTGAAGCACAGCTCAGAGTAAATATTTATTGCATTTTCCTTTTCCAAATGGGCGGTAATTTAGAATGCATAAGATACTGTATTTACGATAGCACAGCTTCACCTTTGTTCCCGCTCTTTCACTCAACCCAGCCCCTTTTCCTTTGTGTAACAAGCTGTCATATCTGTTCCGCCCGCTAGGGATGTTTTCCTTTATGACGTAATTTGTAATCAAGTTATGATTTAATTATGTGTATGTGTGATTAGTTAGGTATTTAGTAAATAAATGATTAAACCCAATTTTGTATTGCTGATTCAAATTGTTAGCCAGGGTTCTTGCAGATAACCAAGAATTTACAACTTTCAGATGAGACTAAAGTAAGATGAAGATTAATGTTGACTTCTACGGATGTAAAATATTACTAGGTCTTTAAAAGTTTATTCGGAAGATAACAGCTCTATAAAATGTATTTTGTGGTGCCCGACTCTCTAGTTAATTACATTTACATGATTTGCTCAATCAGGTGATATTAATCACGGAGAAATTATTTTGTAGAATAGCAAGTCATATCACATAATCCGGCATAGCCGAAGACACGACACTGGCCACGGTCCACCCAGCTCCATCGGACCGTGAAAAGAGTTACGCCCTCGTCTCGCGCCTCACCGGGAAAGCCCTGGAGTGGGCCAGCGCTGTGTGTGGAGAGGCGTTTGATCATTTTGAGGAGTTCACCCACCATTTCAGGACAGTATTCGACCACCCACCCGAAGGCAGAGCGGTGGGTGAGCGCCTCTACCATCTGCGGCAGGAGACGAGGAGCGCACAGGAGTTTGCTCTGGAGTTTAGGACCCTGGCTGCTGGCGCTGGATGGAGCGACAGGGCCCTGATCGACAATTACCGCTGTAGTCTACGAGAGGACTTCCGTCGGTAGCTGGGTTACATTCAGCCCTCTGCTCAGACCCCAACCAAGGAGCATCAAAAGTCGTGCTATAAATTCTGAGACAACACAAAGATTCCTTGATGCCCTTCCAGACTGCCTCTGCCTACCCAAGGACGTCAGAGGACAAAAATCAGTTAACCACCTAACGGAGGAACTCAATTTAACCTTGCGCAATACCCTAGATGCAGTTGCACCTCTAAAAACTAAAAACATTTTTCGTAAGAAACTAACTCCCTGGTATACAGAAAATACCCGAGCTCTGAAGCAAGCTTCCAGAAAATTGGAACGGAAATGGCGCCACACCAAACTGGAAGTCTTCCAACTAGCTTGGAAAGACAGTACAGTGCAGTATCGAAGAGCCCTCACTGCTGCTCGATCATCCTATTTTTTCAACTTAATTGAGGAAAATAAGAACAATCCGAAATGTCTATTTGATACTGTCGCAAAGCTAACTAAAAAGCAGCATTTCCCAAGAGGATGGCTTCCACTTCAGCAGTAATAAATTCATGAACTTCTTTGAGGAAAAGATCATGAACATTAGATAGCAAATTACGGACTCCTCTTTAAATCTGCGTATTTCTCCAAAGCTCAGTTGTCCTGAGTCTGCACAACTCTGCCAGGACCTAGGATCAAGAGAGACACTCAAGTGTTTTAGTACTATATCTCTTGACACAATTATGAAAATAATCATGGCCTCTAAACCTTCAAGCTGCATACTGGACCCTATTCCAACTAAACTACTGAAAGAGCTGCTTCCTGTGCTTGGCCCTCCTATGTTGAACATAATAAACGGCTCTCTATCCACCGGATGTGTACCAAACTCACTAAAAGTGGCAGTAATAAAGCCTCTCTTGAAAAAGCCAAACCTTGACCCAGAAAATATAAAAAACTATCAGCCTATATCAAATCTTCCATTCCTCTCAAAACATTTTGAAAGGCTGTTGCGCAGCAACTCACTGCCTTCCTGAAGACAAACAATATATGCAAAATGCTTCAGTCTGGTTTTAGACCCCATCATAGCAGAGACTGCACTTGTGAAGGTGGTAAATTACCTTTTAATGGCATCAGACCAAGGCTCTGCATCTGTCCTCGTGCTCCTAGACGTTAGTGCTGCTTTTGATACCATCGATCACCACATTCTTTTGGAGAGATTGGAAACCCAAATTTGTCTACACGGACAAGATCTAGCCTGGTTTAGATCTTATCTGTCGGAAAGATATCAGTTTGTCTCTGTGATTTTTTTGTCCTCTTACAAATCAACTGTACATTTCGGTGTTCCTCAAGGTTCTGTTTTAGGACCACTATCGTTTTCACTATATATTTTACCTCTTGGGGATGTCATTCGAAAACATAATGTTAACTTTCACTGCTATGTGGATGACACACAGCTGTACCTTTCAATGAAACATGGTGAAGCCCCAAAATTGCACTCGCTAGAAGCCTGTGTTTCAGACATAAGAAAGTGGATGGCTGCAAACGTTCTACTTTTAAACTCGGACAAAACAGAGATGCTTGTTCTAGGTCCCAAGAAACAAAGAGATCTTCTGTTGAATCTGACAATTAATCCACCTGTCGGTGGATTCTTTTAACTGATCTTCCACCTTCACAGGGTAACACCACGATCCTGGTCTTAGTGGATCGTTTTTCTAAGTCCTGTCGTCTCCTCCCTTTGCCCGGTCTCCCTATGGCTTACAAACTGCAGAGGCCCTGTTTACACAAGTTTTCCGGCACTATGGGGTGCCTGAGGATAAAGTGTCTGATTGGGGTCCCCAGTTCACATCAAGGGTCTGGAAGGCGTTCATGAAACGTCTGGGGGTCTCGGTCAGCCTGTCACGACGGCTCTCCTTGTTCGGGCGGTGCTCGGCGGTCGATGTCACCAGTCTTCCAGCCATCATTGATCCATTTTTCATTTTCCATAGGTTTTGTCTTGTCTTCCTACACACCTGGTTTCAATCCCATTCATTACCTGTTGTGTATTTAACCCTCTGTTTCCCCTCATGTCTTTGGCAGAGATTTTTTGTTATTTCAGTGTTGTGTTGTTTTGTATTGGTGCGCGACGGGTCCTCGTACCCACTTTGTTTTATTTGTTACATTTAGTGTTGGAGTTATGTTTCGTTTATTGTTATTAAATAACTCCATTACATTCAGTTTGATTCTCCTGTGCCTGACTTCCCTGCCACCTATACACACGATTCTGACATTTAAAAATGTCTAGGAATTATATTATCTATAGAAAATCATAACCACCTTGATCATTTTCCCCTAGATCCTACAACGTTCACCCATTTCATAATTTATTATTCCACATCTGCTTTGAAAAATCCAATGCAAACATAGCATTATACGCAATAATGTGCAAGATAATGAATGGGCTGCATAATTATGTGTGTGATAATAATGTCTCACATCATTTCAGAAAAGATACACCAGTCATGTCCCCCTGCTGAATAGTGCATTTCAAGCAAGATTTCAACCATATTTACTGATGTTATAACATAGTAATAAACTCTATAAACCAGAGTACAAAGACCCTCAAGTCTAAATATCACCTGAACCCTAAATAGCCACCCTCTGGTTCCAGGATTGTCTATGTAGAAAGAAGCTAACTGGTCCTGTGTAGCTCAGTTGGTAGTGCATGGCGCTTGCAATGCAATGGTTGTGGGTTTGATCCCATGGGGAACCAGTATGTGAAATGTACGCACTCAATACTGTAAATTGCTCTGAAGAAGAGTGTCTGCTAAATGACTAAAATGTGTCTGCTGCCCTCTCTCTTCACAGATCCCAGCATCAACCTGATCTGTTTGCATAGAGGACACTTTGCATTGGCAGCACATGCTTCAGTGCTCTTGGGAGTGTTTATATCCCTGTGAGTTTAACACTTCACAACTGAGAGTTGTTCATGACAACAGAACCCACAACAACCATGACTTTTATCACCATCTTCATCTGGACACTTTCCCTCTGCTTTCAAGGTTACAATTTTTTTGTTCTTCGTATTATTGAAAATATCATTCAAGCTATATGAAAGAATCATATATATGGCTTTATGTATATTCAGAACTATTTATTATGTTTTTAATAATTGTGTTTTTATTATATTTTTCAGAATCCAGAGGACAGTACACTGTGAATCAGACTCCTGCAGTGATAGCTATTCTTCCAGGACAGACAGTCTCTCTGAACTGTAAAACCAGCAGTAATGTGTATAACAATAACTATCTAGCCTGGTACCAACATAAACCTGGAGGAGCTCCTAAACTCCTCATTTACTATACAAGCACCGTTCAATCTGGGACTCCATCTAGATTCAGTGGCAGTGGATCTCATAGTGACTTCACTCTGACCATCAGTGGAGTCCAGGCTGAAGATGCAGGAGATTACTACTGTCAGAGTTTACACATCCCCAATAGTAAATATGTGTTCACACAGTGATACAGAGCCGTACAAAAACCTCCCTCAGTCAGACTGCACACTGACTGTACTGATACAGCTGGGATCTACTGCAGGTGCTGAGGAGGAAGAGACAGAGACATGGAACACTGACTGAACTAAAATACACTGAGATAAATATATCAGTGATGCTGACATTATGTCAACTCAACTCACCCTCATGCTAAAGCATTCCTGAACTGATAACACTTACAGGTCCAGACTACATAAATATTACTTCCCTGCTGCTATGGCCAACAAACGTTTTCATAACATGTCACACAATAAGTTGAATGGACTCCATCTATATGCAATAGTAATGTCTCACATAATTTAAGAATAAATAACCCAGCCTCTGTAGGGTGTCAGTCAGTTAGTGAATTTCAAGCTAAGATTCAACCATATTTATTGAGATAAACATGATTATAACTGAAAATGTCCTGTGGTTCCATCAAGTTAAAATGTCACTCCTGCCAACCCTTCAGCACCTTCCCAGTCATTCATTGAGCCCAGATGAGGCTTGTTTACCAATGAAGACCATGACCATGATGAGCCTCAACCTTAATGAATTGCTGCTAATCACACAGATCTCTTCAACTACAGTTTCCCTGGGGGATCAAGAAAGTCTGTTTGCATAGACAGGACATGCTTCAGTGCTCTGGGAGTGGTCATATCCCTTTGAGTTTAACACTTCATGACTGCAGAACCCACAACAACCATGACTTGTTTCACCATCGTCATCTGGGTATTTGCCATCTTACTCCAAGGTAATATATTTGACAGAAAGTTACCCGGATAATAGCAATAAATATATAATCCCATTACAGTTTTAGTGAATATGCTAAGTTGACAAATTAATTAACAATTTATTGTAGCAACACATCTGCCACGCTGATCCTCAACACTGGAGCTCCCCAGGGGTGCGTGCTCAGTCCCCTCCTGTACTCCCTGTTCACCCATGACTGCATGGCCAGGCACGACTCTAACACCATTATTAAGTTTTCTGACGACACAACAGTGGTAGGCCTGATCACCGACAACGACGAGACAGCCTATAGGGAGAAGGTCAGAGGCCTGGCCAGGTGGTGCCAGAATAACAACCTATCCCTTAACGTATCCAAGACTAAGGAGATGATTGTGGACTACAGGAAAAGGAGCACCCAGTACGTCCCCATTCTCATCGACGGTGCTGTAGTGGATCAGGTTGAGAGCTTCAAGTTCCTTGGTGTCCACATCAACAATAAACTAGAATGGTCCAAACACACCAAGAGAGTCGTGAAGAGGGCACGACAAAGCCTATTCCCCCTCAGGAAACTAAAAAGATTTGGCATGGGTCCTGAGATCCTCAAAAGGTTCTACAGCTGCAACATTGAGAGCATCCTGACCGGTTGCATCACTGCCTGGTACGGCAATTGCTCGGCCTCTGACCGCAAGGCACTTCAGAGGGTGGTGCGTACGGCCCAGTACATCACAGGGGCAAAGCTGCCTGCCATCCATGACCTCTACACCAGGCGGTGTCAGAGGAAGGCCCTGAAAATTGTCAAAGACCCCAGCCACCCCAGTCATAGACAGTTCTCTCTCCTACCGCATGGTAAGCGGTACCGGAATGCCAAGTCTAGGACAAAAAAGGCTTCTCAACAGTTTTTACCCCCAAGCCATAAAACTCCTGAACAGGTAACCAAATGGTTACCCGGACTATTTGCATTGTGTGCCCCCCCAACCCCTCTTTTACGCTGCTGCTACATTCTGTTTATCTTATATGCATCGTCACTTTAACTATACATTCATGAACATACTACCTCAATTGGCCCGACCAACCAGTGCTCCCGCATATTGGGTAACCGGGCTATCTGCTTTGTGTCCCACCACCCGCCAACCCCTCTTTTTACGCTACTGCTATTCTCTGTTCATCATATATGCATAGTCACTTTAACCATACCCACATGTACATACTACCTCAATAAGCCTGATTAACCGGTGTCTGTATATAGCATGGCTACTATTATTTTCAAATGTCTTTTTACTGTTGTTTTATTTCTTTACTTACCCACACACACACACACACACACACACACACCATACTTTTTTTCCCTCTGCAATATTGGTTAGAGCCTGTAAGTAAGCATTTCACTGTAAGGTCTACCTACACCTATTGTATTCGGCGCACGTGACAAATAAACTTTGACTTGATTTGATTTGATTGCTAATTGATACATTTCATCTCTGTTTCAGAGTCCAGAGGCCAGGTCACTGTGACTCAGACTCGTGCAGTGAAAACTGTTTCAGTGGGACACTCAATCAGTCTCAGCTGTAAGACCAGCAGTGCTGTATACAGTGAGGGCAATGGACACTATTTGCACTGGTATCAACAGAAACCTGGAGGAACTCCTCAACTCCTGATGCACACTTCCAACCAACGTCAGTCTGGGTCTCCATCTAGATTCAGTGGCAGTGGATCTGGGAGTGACTTCACTCTGACCATTAGTGGAGTCCAGGCTGAAGATGCAGGAGATTACTATTGTCAGAGTTACCACAGTGGTGGAGTGTTCACACAGTGATACAGAGCCGTACAAAAACCTCCCTCAGTCAGACTGCACAGTGACTCTACTGCTACAACAGGGACTTATTCCAGGTGCTGAGGGGAAGACAGTGACATGGAAGACTGATCAGTAGAGGAGGTAAACTTTGAAAATGGTTGGAAAGTATCATACAAATCACACGTCATCACACGTCCAACGTCATCATCATCGTCTTCATCATCATCATAGTCATGCGGCAGGGTAGCCTAGTGGTTAGCATGTTGGACTAGTAACCGGAAGGTTTCAAGTTCAAACCCCCGAGCTGACAAGGTACAAATCTGTTGTTCTGCCCCAAATATGTCGTTAACCCACTGTTCCTAGGCCGTCATTGAAAATAAGAATTTGTTCTTAACTGACTTGCCTAAAGGTAAAATAAAAACCATCATCATCATGGCTGTAACTTGTTATTTTGGTCATGAACTGAACGTGTATATAAAAGTTATTAGACGTTCTGGAACACATTACCAGTCCGTATTTAGAATAAGATCTACTGATGTTGAATCAGCATCAGCTCCCCAAACCAAATCCCTACATGAGCTTCACAACCAATTATTGATGTGATCATCTAGCATGTATTAATGAGCTGTTAGATCTGTGAATGAGGCATGATACTGGGCTCAAACCTGAGACACATTTATGTAGAGACAAACTACACACTATTATCGTAAAGTATGATATCCATTTTCTATGTTACAAATTCCACCATAGATGTCACCAGCAGCATACCACCCTGCATCCCACTGCTGGCTTGCTCCAGAAGCAAAGCAGCGTTGGTCCTGGTCAGTCCCTGGATGGGAGACCAGATGCTGCTGGAAGTGGTGTTGGAGGGCCAGTAAGGGGCACTCTTTCCTCAGGTCTATAAAAAATATCCCGATGCCCCAGCGTAGTGATTGGGGACATTGCCCTGTGTAGGGTGCCGTCTTTCAGAAATGGGTGTCCTGACTCTCTGAGGTCATTAAAGATCCCATGGCACTTATCATAAGAGTAGAAGTGTTAACCCTGGTGTCCTGGCTAAATTCCCAAGTTGTCCCTCATACCTTTACAGTCATTTAATCATCCCCAGCTTACAATTGGCTCATTCATCCCCCTCCTCTCCCCTGTAACTATTCTCCAGGTTGTTGCTGTAAATGAGAATGTGTTCTCAGTCAACTTACCTGGTAAAATAAATAAAATGTCAAACCTGTCCACTCCCTAACATCTAGCCCAGTCCAGTGTATTTCACTCAGTGAAACTGTGCAACTGATGGAGTGAAACTGAGATTTACATAGACAGGACAGGGTGGTTCTGCTTGTCCCAGAATAGAGCAGCACTGTCACCATATTAGGAATAAAACATTATAAATATAAACTCAGCAAAAAAAGCAATGTCCTCTCACTGTCAATTGTGTAAATATTTGTATGAACATAAGAAGATCCAACAACAGACATAAACTAAACATGTGACTAACAGAAATTGAACAATATGTCCCTGAACAAAGGGGGGGGGTTAATGTTTTTAATGTTTTGATTTTTTTTTATTTCACCTTTATTTAACCAGGTAGGCTAGTTGAGAACAAGTTCTCATTTGCAACTGCGACCTGGCCAAGATAAGGCATAGCAGTGTGAACAGACAACACAGAGTTACACATGGAGTAAACAATTAACAAGTCAATAACACAGTAGAAAAAAGGGGAGTCTATATATACATTGTGTGCAAAAGGCATGAGAAGGTAGGCAAATAATTACAATTATGCAGATTAACACTGGAGTGATAAATGATCAGATGGTTATGTACAGGTAGAGATATTGGTGTGCAAAAGAGCAGAAAAATAAATAAATAAAAACAGTATGGGGATGAGGTAGGTGAAAATGGGTGGGCTATTTACCAATAGACTATGTACAGCTGCAGCGATCGGTTAGCTGCTCAGATAGCAGATGTTTGAAGTTGGTGAGGGAGATAAAAGTCTCCAACTTCAGCGATTTTTGCAATTCGTTCCAGTCACAGGCAGCAGAGAACTGGAACGAAAGGCGGCCAAATGAGGTGTTGGCTTTAGGGATGATCAGTGAGATACACCTGCTGGAGCGCGTGCTACGGATGGGTGTTGCCATCGTAACCAGTGAACTGAGATAAGGCGGAGCTTTACCTAGCATGGACTTGTAGATGACCTGGAGCCAGTGGGTCTGGCGACGAATATGTAGCGAGGGCCAGCCTACTAGAGCATACAAGTCGCAGTGGTGGGTGGTATAAGGTGCTTTAGTGACAAAACGGATGGCACTGTGATAAACTGCATCCAGTTTGCTGAGTAGAGTGTTGGAAGCAATTTTGTAGATGACATCGCCGAAGTCGAGGATCGGTAGGATAGTCAGTTTTACTAGGGTAAGTTTGGCGGCGTGAGTGAAGGAGGCTTTGTTGCGGAATAGAAAGCCGACTCTTGATTTGATTTTCGATTGGAGATGTTTGATATGGGTCTGGAAGGAGAGTTTAGAGTCTAGCCAGACACCTAGGTACTTATAGATGTCCACATATTCAAGGTCGGAACCATCCAGGGTGGTGATGCTGGTCAGGCGTGCGGGTGCAGGCAGCGAACGGTTGAAAAGCATGTATTTGGTTTTACTAGCGATTAAGAGCAGTTGGAGGCCACGGAAGGAGTGCTGTATGGCATTGAAGCTCGTTTGGAGGTTAGATAGCACAGTGTCCAAGGACGGGCCGGAAGTATATAGAATGGTGTCGTCTGCGTAGAGGTGGATCAGGGAATCGCCCGCAGCATGAGAAACATCATTGATATATACAGAGAAAAGAGTCGGCCCGAGAATTGAACCCTGTGGCACCCCCATAGAGACTGCCAGAGGACCGGACAGCATGCCCTCCGATTTGACACACTGAACTCTGTCTGCAAAGTAATTGGTGAACCAGGCAAGGCAGTCATCCGAAAAACTGAGGCTACTGAGTCTGCCGATAAGAATACGGTGATTGACAGAGTCGAAAGCCTTGGCAAGGTCTATGAAGACGGCTGCACAGTACTGTCTTTTATCGATGGCGGTTATGATATCGTTTAGTACCTTGAGCGTGGCTGAGGTACACCCGTGACCGGCTCGGAAACCAGATTGCACAGCGGAGAAGGTACGGTGGGATTCAAGATGGTCAGTGACCTGTTTGTTGACTTGGCTTTCGAAGACCTTAGATAGGCAGGGCAGGATGGATATAGGTCTGTAACAGTTTGGGTCCAGGGTGTCGCCCCCTTTGAAGAGGGGGATGACTGCGGCAGCTTTCCAATCCTTGGGGATCTCAGACGATATGAAAGAGAGGTTGAACAGGCTGGTAATAGGGGTTGCGACAATGGCGGCGGATAGTTTCAGGAATAGAGGGTCCAGATTGTCAAGCCCAGCTGATTTGTACGGGTCCAGGTTTTGCAGCTCTTTCAGAACATCTGCTATCTGGATTTGGGTAAAGGAGAACCTGGAGAGGCTTGGGCGAGTAGCTGCGGGGGGGGGGGGGGGAGCTGTTGGCCGAGGTTGGAGTAGCCAGGCGGAAGGCATGGCCAGCCGTTGAGAAATGCTTGTTGAAGTTTTCGATAATCATGGATTTATCGGTGGTGACCGTGTTACCTAGCCTCAGTGCAGTGGGCAGCTGGGAGGAGGTGCTCTTGTTCTCCATGGACTTCACAGTGTCCCAGAACTTTTTGGAGTTGGAGCTACAGGATGCAAACTTCTGCCTGAAGAAGTTGGCTTTAGCTTTCCTGACTGACTGTGTGTATTGGTTCCTGACTTCCCTGAACAGTTGCATATCGTGGGGACTATTCGATGTTAGTGCAGTCCGCCACAGGATGTTTTTGTGCTGGTCGAGGGCAGTCAGGTCTGGAGTGAACCAGGGGCTATATCTGTTCTTAGTTCTGCATTTTTTGAACGGAGCATGCTTATCTAAAATGGTGAGGAAGTTACTTTTAAAGAAAGACCAGGCATCCTCAACTGACGGGATGAGGTCAATGTCCTTCCAGGATACCCGGGCCAGGTCGATTAGAAAGGCCTGCTCACAGAAGTGTTTTAGGGAGCGTTTGACAGTGATGAGGGGTGGTCGTTTGACTGCGGCTCCGTAGCGGATACAGGCAATGAGGCAGTGATCGCTGAGATCCTGGTTGAAGACAGCGGAGGTGTATTTGGAGGGCCAGTTGGTCAGGATGACGTCAATGAGGGTGCCCTTGTTTACAGAGTTAGGGTTGTACCTGGTGGGTTCCTTGATGATTTGAGTGAGATTGAGGGCATCTAGCTTAGATTGTAGGACTGCCGGGGTGTTAAGCATATCCCAGTTTAGGTCACCTAACAGAACAAACTCTGAAGCTAGATGGGGGGCGATCAATTCACAAATGGTGTCCAGGGCACAGCTGGGAGCTGAGGGGGGTCGGTAGCAGGCGGCAACAGTGAGAGACTTATTTCTGGAGAGAGTAATTTTCAAAATTAGTAGTTCGAACTGTTTGGGTATGGACCTGGAAAGTATGACATTACTTTGCAGGCTATCTCTGCAGTAGACTGCAACTCCTCCCCCTTTGGCAGTTCGATCTTGACGGAAGATGTTATAGTTGGGTATGGAAATCTCAGAATTTTTGGTGGCCTTCCTGAGCCAGGATTCAGACACGGCAAGGACATCAGGGTTAGCAGAGTGTGCTAGAGCAGTGAGTAAGACAAACTTAGGGAGGAGGCTTCTGATGTTGACATGCATGAAACCAAGGCTTTTTCAATCACAGAAGTCAACAAATGAGGGTGCCTGGGGACATGCAGGGCCTGGGTTTACCTCCACATCACCCGCGGAACAGAGAAGGAGTAGTATGAGGGTGCGGCTGAAGGCTATCAAAACTGGTCGCCTAGGGCGTTGGGGACAGAGAATAAGAGGAGCAGGTTTCTGGGCATGGTAGAATATATTCAGGGCATAATGCGCAAACAGGGGTATGGTGGGGTGCGGGTACAGCGGAGGTAAGCCCAGGCACTGGGTGATGATGAGAGAGGTTGTATCTCTGGACATGCTGGTTGTAATGGGTGAGGTCACCGCATGTGTGGGGGGTGGGACAAAGGAGGTATCAGGGGTATAAAGAGTGGAACTAGGGGCTCCATTGTAAACTAAAACAATGATAACTAACCTGCACAACAGTATACAAGGCATATTGACATTTGAGAGAGACATACAGCGAGGCATACAGTAATCACAGGTGTTGAATTGGGAGAGCTAGCTAAAACAGTAGGTGAGACAACAAAAGCTAATCAGCTAGCACAACAACAGCAGGTAGAATGTCGATTGATTAGGCAGAGAGGGTCGGATTAACTACACACAGAGCCTAAGTGCGGCTGGGGCCGACAGATAAAACATAAACAAGCAGAATGGATTACCGTGATTAATGGACAGTCCAGCATGCATCAGCTATGTAGCCAAGTGATCAGTGTCCAAGGGGCAGCGGTGGATGGGGCAGGGAAGCTGGACTGGCGAGTGTTATCCAGGTTAGAAAACTAACAATGACTAAATAGCTTGTAGCCAGTTAGCTGGTTAGCTTCTGGAGGTTCTTGAGTGTGTTCTAAAAATGTAAAGATAATAGCGGTTCCGTATCACATTGGGTGAGGCAGGTTACCGGAAGGTATAAACAAATTAAAAATCGAAAAGGGATAGAAAGTAAATATGGGATCAGTGAGTGTTTGGGACGCGGCGATTCAGACTGTTAGCAGGCCTGTGCTAACAAGCTAACAGTTAGTAGACGGTGCTAAACACGGTAGCAGTTAGCGGACCGGGCTAAACAAGCTAGCAGTTAGCAGGCCGAATTTGCAAGCAAGGAGATAGCAAGGGCTAGAGAGTTAGCCTTTGGGGACGTCGCGATGGGGGGAGTCTGTTTATTCCTCTTCATGCGGTGACATCGATGGACCGGTCGTGGGTCTGGATATTGTAGCCCAGGAGCTCAAAATGTTCCGTTTGCGATGGGAATCCGGGGATGAAAAATAAAAATAAAATAATAAATAGGTCCGTTATGCTCTGGTTAGAGTCGCGTTGTTCGAACTGGCGAGAGCTTTCCGAGCTAAAGGTTAGCTGATGACCGGTTAGCTGAAGACCGCTAGCAATGTTTTGCTGAAGCTGGTAGTTAGTTGGCTAGCTTCAGTTGAGGGGTTCCAGATCCGAAGTAAATATAAATACTTTAGGAAAAATAGCTACGTTGGGTGAGGCGGGTTGCAGGAGAGTATTTAGAAGAAGTTGAGGTTCAGCAAAAAGTTTTAAAGATATGTGAAGAAAAAAAACGAAAACAAACGATATATACAAGGGACACGACACGACAACACGTCCTACTGCTACGCCATCTTGGATCCAAATGAAAATCAAAAGTAACAGTTGATATCTGGTGTGGCCACCAGCTGCATTAAGTACTGTAGTGCATCTCCTCCTCGTGGACTGCACCAGATTTGACAGTTCTTGCTCTGAGATGTTACCCCACTCTTCCACCAAGGCACCTGCAAGTTCCCAGACATTTCTGGGGGGAATGTCCCTAGCCCTCACCCTCCGATCCAAAATGTCCCAGATGTGCTCAATGGGATTGAGATCCGGGCTCTTCACTGGCCATGGCAGTGGAAATAACACACAGAACGAGCAGTATGGCTGGTGGCATTGTCATGCTGAAGGGTCGTGTCAGGATGCGCCTGCAGGAAGGGTACCCACATGAGGGAGGAGGATGTCTTCCCAGTAATGCACAGTGTTGAGATTGCCTGCAATGAAAACAAGCTCAGTCCGATGATGCTGTGGCACACCACCCCAGATCAAATCAATCCTGCTCCAGAGTACAGGTCTCGGTGTAACGCTCATTCCTTCAACAATAAACGTGAATCCGACCATCACCCCTTGTGAGACAAAACCGTGTCTCATCAGTGAAGAGCACTTTTGCCAGTCCTGTCTGGTCCAGCGATGGTGGGTTTGTGCCCATAGGCAACGTTGGTGCTAGTGATGTCTGGTGAGGACCTGCCTTACAACAGGCCTACAAGCCCTCAGTCCAGCCTCTCTCAGCCTATTGTGGACAGTGTGAGCACTGATGGAGGGATTGTGCGTTCCTGGTGTAACTCGGGCAATTGTTGTTGCCATCCTGTACCTGTCCCGCAGGTGTGATGTTCGGATGTGGCAGGTGCAGGTGCAGGTGTGCAGGTGTTATTACACGTGGTCTGCTACTGCGAGGACGATCAGCTGCCCGTCCTGTCTCACTGTAGTGCTGTCTTAGGCGTCTCACAGTACAGACATTGCAATTTATTTCCCTGGCCACATCTGCAGTCCGCATGCCTCCTTGCAGCATGTCTAAGGCACGTTCACTCAGATGAGCAGGGACCCTGGGCATCTTTCTTTTGGTGTTTTTCAGAGTCATTAGAAAGGCCTCTTTAGTGTCCTAAGTTTTCATAACTGTGACCTTAATTGCCTACCGTCTGTAAGCTGTTAGTGTCTTAATGACCGTTCCACAGGTGCATGTTCATTAGTTGTTTATGGTTCATTGAACAAGCATGGGAAACAGTGTTTAAACCCATTGCAATGAAGATCTGTGAAGTTACTTGGATTTTTACGAATGATCTTTGAAAGACAGGGTCCTAAAAAAGGGACATTTCTTTTTTTGCTGAGTATATATGTTATGACAGTAACTGTTTAGCAGTGTGAGTTCTGACAGCAGATCTCAAAGGTTTATTATCAAATATCACTAATTATCATCACTGGTATTGGAGCTACAGTATAACAGGATCATTCAGTAGTAGAAATGATTGTAGAGTCTTTGTTGGATAGGATGCTGTTTTCATTCTGTTTAAAACATGAGTATTTGCTTCAATGCTGAAATTATAAAAGAAGCTGATTGATGTAAATTACTATGAAATGTGCTGCATATTCATGAGATAGTGATCACTGGAATCATGATTATAGTAATTATTTGAGGTATTCTCTAAATAAAAAAAGCTTTATTTGAAATAGATGACATGAACAACTTAATCTCAAAATAGTTAATTTATCACACAGCACTACTGATATTATTCACTATTATAGTATAACATTCAACTCTAAAACACTGTTTCCAGAACTAGCACCATGTGGGGACTCTCTTGCCCCCTACAATGGCTTCTCCTGTCTCTAGACACTACAGTGACTTCTCCGGAAGGCAGCCGAATAACTGGTGTCGTCATGGGCGACCCTGCAGGTGTACATCTCTCCCTCTTCCCAGCGTACCTTGCTCAGGGTCAGGGTGCTGCTACGGCTGTAGCGACCACCCTTCTCTTCTTCTGTGGTGGTCAGGACCCCCTTCTTCACCTCCGCCCTGTTCACCTCCCAGCTCACCATCGCCTCCTGGGGGGAGAAGCCACTCAGCAGGCAGTCCAGTGTGGCCGAGCCCCAAGAGAGCTGCTCAGAGGACGGGGGGAACAGAGACACTGGACCTACCAGAGGGACCAGCTGGAGAAGAGGAGAGATGAGAGAGGAGGGTCAGCTAGTACTTCTACTGTATAATGGAATGTATTAGGAGAGGAGTTGAAAGGAGAGAGTCAGCTACTACTACTACTCAATAACATTAGGAGAAGAGAGGGAGGGGAGGCAATACACACATGATAAACAACTAGCTACAGTACTGAGAACAACTGACAACAACAAAACACTTCCTCTATGAAGATATAGGCTAAAAGAAACTCTGAAAATATTTTGTTGACAAACAAATCCATCATATAAAATGTATGTTACATTCATGCTCTACAGTTTGGCATACCAAGAGCAACAAAACACTAAAAGTGGGTTTACCAGACACAGATGAAGCCTTGTCCGAGACAAAAAATCTGTTTCATTGGAGATTATATATTGAGGTTGCTTTTTAGTCCAGGACTAGGCTTAATGTGTCGGGGAAATCCCTGAATCTACAAAGACATGCAGTAAACAGATATCACATATTCAGATTTAAGAATCAGGTTTAATATTCACAGTGTAAAACTCCATATCAATTTTGTCAAATCTACTCTGAGACACAAGCCACAATGACCTCAAAATACTACTCGAAACTATAGATGAGGTTCACCTTTAAAGTATGTCAGTGTTAACATCTACTATGAATACAATACAAAGTGTTTCTTATATTATATAAATAGTCGTTTCTACATCTTGACAGAACAATAAGCTGACGCACTACTGTATATCAAAATGTGCTATTTTTATAATTACAATAGATATGGTTTTATTGATAAATACACTTGCTGATATGTGAACAATTCTCTAACTTCAGTGACACCACCCTCTAAAAATCTACCAATGTGTCTACATATATCTCTAAAAATATATAGCCTAAAAGTCTTTCTTCTGGAGAAGATGATAACAATTGACTAACTCTGGTGAAGAGGATAACAATTGACTTACTTTTCAGGACCAATTTTGCACCGCTTTCAAAAGTCCAACACAGTGATTAATTCTGGTGAAGAAAACCTCCTTCACACAAGAGTGAGCACCTTCACACACAGAGCACTCTCAGTACCACCCTTATAGTTCTGAAGTACTAGTATAATACAATAGGGACTGATAGTACTGAAGTACTACTAAAATACAATAGGGACTCATAGTGCTGAAGTACTAGCATAATACAATAGGGATTGATAGTACTGAAGTGCTAGTAAAATACAATAGGGACTGATTGTACTGAAGTACTAGTAAAATACAATAAGGACTGAAAGTGCTGAAGTACTAGCATAATACAATAGGGAGTGATAGTCCTGCAGTAGAAGTATAATACAATCAAATCAAATAAAGTTGTATTTATACAGAACATTACAGACATGGAATGCAACACAATGTGCTTCACAGGAAAAAACAAACAAAAAACAATGAAAATAAAAGCTGAAATATTTACTACACAGCAAACATAAGATAAAAAACACAAGAATGATAGACACTAAAGAACTAAAAAGCACCATAAGGAAAAGCAAAGCTAAAAATATATTTTTAAGACCTCTTTAAAATATGTCCACAGTTTCGGCCCCCTTCACGTTCTCTGGAAGTCTATTCCAGAGGTTGTGGGCATAATATCTTAAGGCTGCCTCTCCATGCCTCTTGGTCCTAGGCTTTGGGATAGTTAAAAAGCCAGTGCCCGAGGATCTGAGGGACCTACTGAGTACATAACTTAAAAGCATGTTTGTCATGTTTTGGGGTGCACAATAATGGAATGATTTAAGAAACAATCTTAACATGTATTCTAAAACTCACAGGGAACCAGTGCAGAGACTTTAAAACCGGTGTAGTGTGTGCTCTCCGTCTGGTCTTGGTCAGTACCTGTGCTGAAGCATTCTGTATGCATTCAGCATGCTGCAGTTGACCTATGGATTTCTTGGGTATTCCACACGGGAGAGCATTACAATAGTCAAGCATGCTTGTAATAAAAGCATGGATGAGATTCTCTGTATCAGCATAAGAGAGAAAAGGCCGCACCTTGGAAATGTTCTTCAGGTGGTAAAAAGCTATTTTGGTCACATTCCTAATGTGTGATTCGAAATTTAGGTCACAATTTAAAATAACACCTTTGTTTGTTTAACCTGGTGTTTTATCTTTATTTATTTTTTTACTTTCACTAGTAAAATATAATAACATCAACTTGAAGACCCCTGTATGGGTATGTAAGGACGGGGAAGAAACTCAACCTAGAATATCTGACTCATTCTTTGATATCTGTGAGCAGGACTCTATAAGGGTGAGTGGATGGTTTGGGATTTGGCAGACTCTGATCCATCCAGGGGCTATGGTGGGCGTGCCAGAGAACAGGAAGAAGATCCCCTGTGTGGACGGCAAGACGGTGATCCTCCTGGAGCTCTGGGGAGACGACACTGTGCAGCAGAACCTGAAGCGCTGCCTGCACAACAGCCACATATACTCAGAGATTTCAGAAAAGCTCAACATCCGTACTAATTACAGAACTGCAGAGCAGTGCCACACAAGGATAAAGTGCTTGAAAGCCAGCTATTGGCAGTGTGAGGAAGCCATCAGGTAACCATTGCATTTCAGTTTCTGTTATTAATACATTTGTAATTTAGCTAATGTGAATTGGATTGCAGATTGATTCTAATTTTGCAATCTCTCTCTACCTGTTATGTTCCTAATTCATCTGGGTGTTATGGGATTTTTCTCAATAATGACTAAATGAGGTATACTGCACTATAACTGGCAAGAATTCTACCCTGTCTTTCTTGTAGTATTAAATAATGTTTGTCCATTAGGAAGGGGTTATATGGCATGTACCTAGGAAGAAAGGAATGTATGTGGAGATAAGAGAGGACAGGGAGGGCTCCTCCAGAGTTATGGTGTCTGGGGGAGCCTGGAACGGTCAGTTGAGGGGTTATAAACTGTGGTTAGACTCGTGAGAAAATCCTTGTTGGTGTGTATTTGTGTGCGTAGTTTAGGATGATATAAGAAGGAATGGATTTGTGAAAACTTGGGAGCTCTCGGGAAATAAATTGGAACCTGATCAATTGTGAGCTGGGAATTCTGTCTGTTTTATTTAAGACCAGAACTTTACAAACTCTGTGGACAGTGGAAAATCAAGATTCTAGAGCAGTGTCGTTGGAAAGTCAAGACCCCAGAGCAGTGTCGTTGGAAAGTCAAGACCCCAGAGCAGTGTCGTTGGAAAGTCAAGACCCCAGAGCAGTGTCGTTGGAAAATCAAGACCCCAGAGCAGTGTCGTTGGAAAGTCAAGACCCCAGAGCAGTGTGGGTGGAAAGTCAAGACCCCAGAGCATTGTCGTTGGAAAGTCAAGACCCCAGAGCAGTGTCGTTGGAAAGTCAAGACCCCAGAGCAGTGTCGTTGGAAAGTCAAGACCCCAGAGCAATGTCGTTGGAAAGTCAAGACCCCAGAGCAGTGTCGTTGGAAAATCAAGACCCCAGAGCAGTGTCGTTGGAAAGTCAAAACCCCAGAGCAGTGTCGTTGGAATGAAGAATAAATTCCATCAGTGCTACGACAGGAAACTTTCTCATGTTTCACTTTCTGATGTTTATACTTTTCATGTTGATATTAACTTATTGCAGTAAATGTAACTTGTTATGGCTGCAATCCCAATACCGGGATCGATATGACAACTACCAGTGAAAATAGAGGGCGCCAAATTCAAACCACAGAAATCTCATAATTACAGTTCCTAAAACATACATGTGTCTTCTATCATTTTAAAGGTAATCTTGTTGTTAATCCCACCAAAGTGTCAGATTTCAAATAGGCTTTTCAGCGAAAGCAAACGATTATGTTAGGTCTCCACCAAACCACAATAAGCACAGCCATTTTCCAGCGAAATATAGCATTCACATAAAGCAGAAATAAAGATCAAATTAATCCCTAACCTTGAATTATCTTCATCAGATGACACTCATAGGACTTCATGTTACACAATACATGCATGTCTTGTTCATATTTCATATTTATATAAAAAAATCTGAGTTTACATTGGCTTTTTAGATTCACCAGTTCCAAAAACATCAAGTGATTTTGCATAGCCACATTGTTTCAACAGAAATACTCATCATAAATGGAGATGATAATACAAGTTATACACATGGAACTTTAGATATACCTCTCCTTAATGCAACCGCTGTGTCAGATTTCAAAAAAAGTTTACGGAAAAAGCAACACATGCAATAATCTGAGACGGCGCTCAGAACAGAAGCCAAATTAGCCGCCATGTTGGAGTCAACAGAAACCAGAAAATACATGACAAATGGTTCCTTACCTTTGCTGAACTTCATCAGAATGCAGTCCTAGGAATCCCAGGTCCACAATAAATGCTTGATTTGTTCGAAAATGTCCGTTATTTATGTCCAATTAGCTACTTTGGTTAGCGCGTTTGGCAAACAATTCCAAAGTCACAAAGCGCGTCCACTATAACATGACAAAATGTCCAAAAGTTCCGTAACAGTCAGTAGAAACATGTCAAACGATGTACTGAATCAATCTTTAGAATGTTGTTTACATATATCTTGAATAATGTTCCAACCGGAGAATTAGAATGACTGCAGATGACCGGTGGAACGCAAGTCCTTCCCCTGTGAACGCGCTTGGTGAATGCATGGTCAACTCGTGGCAGTGGTGACTATTTCAAATCAAATCAAATCAAATCAAATTTTATTTGTCACATACACATGGTTAGCAGATGTTAATGCGAGTGTAGCGAAATGCTTGTGCTTCTAGTTCCGACAATGCAGTAATAACCAACAAGTAATCTAACTAACAATTCCAAAACTACTGTCTTGTACACAGTGTGAGGGGATAAAGAATATGTACATAAGGATATATGAATGAGTGATGGTACAGAGCAGCATAGGCAGATACAGTAGATTGTATCGAGTACAGTATATACATATGAGATGAGTGTGTAAACAAAGTGGCATAGTTAAAGTGGCTAGTGATACATGTATTACATAAGGATACAGTCGATGATATAGAGTACAGTATATACGTATGCATATGAGATGAATAATGTAGGGTAAGTAACATTATATAAGGTAGCATTGTTTAAAGTGGCTAGTGATATATTTACATCATTTCCCATCAATTCCCATTATTAAAGTGGCTGGAGTTGAGTTAGTGTCAGTGTGTTGGCAGCAGCCACTCAATGTTAGTGGTGGCTGTTTAACAGTCTGATAGCCTTGAGATAGAAGCTGTTTTTCAGTCTCTCGGTCCCAGCTTTGATGCACCTGTACTGACCTCGCCTTCTGGATGATAGCGGGGTGAACAGGCAGTGGCTCGGGTGGTTGATGTCCTTGATGATCTTTATGGCCTTCCTGTGACATCGGGTGGTGTAGGTGTCCTGGAGGGCAGGTAGTTTGCCCCCGGTGATGCGTTGTGCAGACCTCACTACCCTCTGGAGAGCCTTACGGTTGTGGGCGGAGCAGTTGCCGTACCAGGCGGTGATACAGCCCGCCAGGATGCTCTCGATTGTGCATCTGTAGAAGTTTGTGAGTGCTTTTGGTGACAAGCCGAATTTCTTCAGCCTCCTGAGGTTGAAGAGGCGCTGCTGCGCCTTCTTCACAATGCTGTCTGTGTGAGTGGACCAATTCAGTTTGTCTGTGATGTGTATGCCGAGGAACTTAAAACTTGCTACCCTCTCCACTACTGTTCCATCGATGTGGATAGGGGGGTGTTCCCTCTGCTGTTTCCTGAAGTCCACAATCATCTCCTTAGTTTTGTTGACGTTGAGTGTGAGGTTATTTTCCTGACACCACACTCCGAGGGCCCTCACCTCCTCCCTGTAGGCCGTCTCGTCGTTGTTGGTAATCAAGCCTACCACTGTTGTGTCGTCCGCAAACTTGATGATTGAGTTGGAGGCGTGCGTGGCCACGCAGTCGTGGGTGAACAGGGAGTACAGGAGAGGGCTCAGAACGCACCCTTGTGGGGCCCCAGTGTTGAGGATCAGCGGGGAGGAGATGTTGTTGCCTACCCTCACCACCTGGGGGCGGCCCGTCAGGAAGTCCAGTACCCAGTTGCACAGGGCGGGGTCGAGACCCAGGGTCTCGAGCTTGATGACGAGCTTGGAGGGTACTATGGTGTTGAATGCCGAGCTGTAGTCAATGAACAGCATTCTCACATAGGTATTCCTCTTGTCCAGATGGGTTAGGGCAGTGTGCAGTGTGGTTGAGATTGCATCGTCTGTGGACCTATTTGGGCGGTAAGCAAATTGGAGTGGGTCTAGGGTGTCAGGTAGGGTGGAGGTGATATGGTCCTTGACTAGTCTCTCAAAGCACTTCATGATGACGGAAGTGAGTGCTACGGGGCGGTAGTTGTTTAGCTCAGTTACCTTAGCTTTCTTGGGAACAGGAACAATGGTGGCCCTCTTGAAGCATGTGGGAACAGCAGACTGGTATAGGGATTGATTGAATATGTCCGTAAACACACCGGCCAGCTGGTCTGCGCATGCTCTGAGGGCGCGGCTGGGGATGCCGTCTGGGCCTGCAGCCTTGCGAGGGTTAACACGTTTAAATGTCTTACTCACCTCGGCTGCAGTGAAGGAGAGACCGCAAGTTTTCGTTGCAGGCCGTGTCAGTGGCACTGTATTGTCCTCAAAGCGGGCAAAAAAGTTATTTAGTCTGCCTGGGAGCAGGACATCCTGGTCCGTGACTGGGCTGGATTTCTTCCTGTAGTCCGTGATTGACTGTAGACCCTGCCACATGCCTCTTGTATCTGAGCCGTTGAATTGAGATTCTACTTTGTCTCTGTACTGACGCTTAGCTTGTTTGATAGCCTTGCGGAGGGAATAGCTGCACTGTTTGTATTCGGTCATGTTACCAGACACCTTGCCCTGATTAAAAGCAGTGGTTCGCGCTTTCAGTTTCACGCGAATGCTGCCATCAATCCACGGTTTCTGGTTAGGGAATGTTTTAATCGTTGCTATGGGAACGACATCTTCAACGCACGTTCTAATGAACTCGCACACCGAATCAGCGTATTCGTCAATGTTGTTGTCTGACGCAATACGAAACATGTCCCAGTCCACGTGATGGAAGCAGTCTTGGAGTGTGGAGTCAGCTTGGTCGGACCAGCGTTGGACAGACCTCAGCGTGGGAGCCTCTTGTTTTAGTTTCTGTCTGTAGGCAGGGATCAACAAAATGGAGTCGTGGTCAGCTTTTCCGAAAGGGGGGCGGGGCAGGGCCTTATATGCGTCGCGGAAGTTAGAGTAACAATGATCCAAGGTCTTTCCACCCCTGGTTGCGCAATCGATATGCTGATAAAATTTGGGGAGTCTTGTTTTCAGATTAGCCTTGTTAAAATCCCCAGCTACAATGAATGCAGCCTCCGGATAAATGGTTTCCAGTTTGCAAAGAGTCAAATAAAGTTCATTCAGAGCCAACGATGTGTCTGCTTGGGGGGGATATATACGGCTGTGATTATAATCGAAGAGAATTCTCTTGGTAGATAATGCGGTCTACATTTGATTGTGAGGAATTCTAAATCAGGTGAACAGAAGGATTTGAGTTCCTGTATGTTTCTTTCATCACACCATGTCACGTTAGTCATAAGGCATACGCCCCCGCCCCTCTTTTTACCAGAAAGATGTTTTTTCCTGTCTGCGCGATGCGTGGAGAAACCTGTTGGCTGCACCGCTTCGGATAGCGTCTCTCCAGTAAGCCACGTTTCCGTGAAGCAAAGAACGTTACAGTCTCTGATGTCCCTCTGGAATGCTACCCTTGCTCGGATTTCATCAACCTTGTTGTCAAGAGACTGGACATTGGCAAGAAGAATGCTAGGGAATGGTGCACGGTGTGCCCGTCTCCGGAGTCTGACCAGAAGACCGCCTAGTTTCCCTCTTTTTCGGAGTCGTTTTTTTGGGTCGCTGCATGGGATCCACTCCGTTGTCCTGTTTGTAAGGCAGAGCACAGGATCCGCGTCGCGAAAAGCGTATTCTTGGTCGTACTGATGGTGAGTTGACGCTGATCTTATATTCAGTAGTTCTTCTCGACTGTATGTGATGAAACCTAAGATGACCTGGGGTACTAATGTAAGAAATAACACGTAAAAAAACAAAAAACTGCATAGTTTCCTAGGAACGCGAAGCGAGGCGGCCATCTCTGTCGGCGCCGGAAGTACAAAGAAAAAAGTTGTGTGTACAAAGAAAAAAGTTCCTGTGTCATTTGACCCCCCTTCACATTAGAGTCATCAGACAAAGTTCTATTGACTGTTGTCATCTAGTGGAAGGCGTAGGAAGTGAAAACTCATCCATATCTCGCTGTAATTTCAATGAGAGCTTGGTTGAAAATCTGCCACCTCAGAAAAAAAACAGGAAGTGGAATTTCTCAGGTTTTTGCCTGGTATATGAGTTCTGTTATACTCACAGACATAATTCAAAACAGTTTTAGAAACTTCAGAGTGTTTTCTAATAATAATAATATGCAAATATTGGCAACTGAGACTGAGGAGCTGGCCTTTTACAATGGGCACCGTTTCATCCAAGCTACTCAATACTGCCCCTGCAGCCATAAAAAGGTTTAACCTCTATCTAGGCTCTATCTAGGTTCACCGAAACACTGAGGTTTCTGTTGTTACCAGCTCTAACCACTGGGGGGAGACTGAGACCAAATCCTATTTTATCCTGAACAGATTGTCTGGAGCCCCGCAGTAAGTAGCCACTAGAAATCTGGACGTAAAGCCACCTACTTTTTGCATACTCAAATGTTATATAGCAAGGTGAGATATCCGTTGAAACTAATTCTGTTCTCAGCACTCATTGATGGTGTTCGTTGTTCCTCGGTCAACTCATATACTGTGACCAAAGCATTCCTGAAGTGGTAACCCATAAATACTTAAACATGTCTCGGAATTATATTATCTATAGAAAGCATTAACCCCCTTGAACATTTTACTCTAGTTCGTACAATTTTGACCCATTTGATAATTTATTATTCCACATCTGCTTTGAAAAATCTGGATTATTTCCAATGCAAACATGGCATTCTATGGACTGCATAATTATGTGTGTAATAATGTCTCACACTATTTCAGAGTAAATACCCCAGTCATGGCCCCCTGCTGAATAGTGCATTTCAAGCGAGATTTCAACCATATGAATTGATGTTATAACATAGTAATAAACTCCATAAACCAGAGTACAAAGAGCCTCAAGTCTAAATATCACCTGAACCCTAAATAGCCACCCTCTGGTTCCAGGATTGTCTATGTAGAAAGAAGCTAACTGGTCCTGTGTAGCTCAGTTGGTAGAGCATGGCGCTTGCAATGCAATGGTTGTGGGTTTGGTTCCCATGGGGAACCAGTATGAAAATTGTATGCACTCATTACTGTAAATTACTCTGTTGAAGAGGGTTTGCTAAATTACTAAAATGTAACTGCTGCTCTCTCTCTTCACAGATCCCAACATCAAGTTTATTGTTTGTACAGTTTCTACAATCCCAATGTGTTCACACAGTGATATAGAGCCGTACATAAACCTCCCTCAGTCAGACTGCACAGTGCTACAGATGGGATGTACTGCAGGGGCTAAGAGGAGAAAAATCATCATCAGTATCCTGATTAAATTACGGATGATTATTGCTATACAGGCATGACACCTAAGTGTACCTACAAAAGTAAACACACTGAGTAACAGAAGCCAAAAGGCTATCTCTTCAGATTTGCTCATTAAAAATCTAAACATTTCAGCCCCCACGACCTCCTGTATGAAAGTAAAAAGATGTGGAGCTCGGACATTAGACACATCAGTAACTGTCAATGGCTGTCTTTAGTAATACGCATCTTATGTTATCTATTACATGGTGGTTTATTCATTGTAAGAAAGTCACCCTCCTTTAGTCCACCATAGAGGTTACGGTAAAACTAGTCCACCAACTCACATCTGGCCCAGTCCAGGCTTTGAAAATGAAACTAGAATGGTAGCTCTGGGAGTGAAACTGAGATTTACATAGACAGGACTGCGTGGTTCTGCTTTTCCCAGAATAGAGCAGTACTTTCACAAGTTCCCCAGGGGGTTGGAGGTAGAGAAGACTATAACTCTACACTATATCTTGAAGTAGCAGCACTTGAAATATTTGTTAAAAAGATATACAGTACCAGTCTAAAGTGTGGACACACCTACTCATTCAATGGTTTTCTTCATTTTTACTATGTTTGACATGACTGTTGGAAAAACAAGGAAGACATCAAACTGTGAAATAACACATATGGAATCATGTAGAAACCAACAAACTGTTAAAAATAAAAACAAATGATTCTTCGAAGTAACCACCCTTTGCCTTGATGACAGTTTTGCACACTCTTGGCATTCTCTCAACCAGCTTCACCTGGAATGTTTTTCCAACAGTCTTGAAGGAGTTCCCACATATGCTGAGAACTAGTTCGCTGCTTTTCCTTCACTCTGTAGTCCAACTCATCCCAAACCATCTCAATTGGGTTGAGGTCGGGTGATTATGGAGGCCAAGTCATCTGATGCAGCACTCCCACACTCTCCTTCTTGGTCAAATGACCTTACACAGCCTGGAGGTGTGGTGGGTCATTGTCCTGTTGAAAAACAAATGATAGTCCCACTTAGCGCAAACCAGATGGTATGGCGTATTGCTGCAGAATGCGGTGGTTGCCATGACGGTTAAGTGTGCCTTGAATTCTAAATAAATCACAGAAGGTGTCACCAGCAAAGCACCATCACACCACCTCGTCCATGCTTCACAGTGGGAACCACACATGCGGAGATCATCCGTTCACCTACTCTGCGTCTCACAAAGACATGGAGGTTGGAACCACAAATCTCAAATTTAGACTTTTTTGAAATTTGAAATTTGGACCAATGGACGTATTTCCACCGGTCTAAAGGACAATTGCTTGTGTTTCTTGGCCCAATCAAGTCTCTTCTTATTGGTGTCCTTTAGTAGGTTTTTTTTTGTAGTAAATCGACCATGAAGGCCTGATTCACGCAGTCGATGTTGAGACAGAGATGGCCGCCTCGCTTCGCGTTCCTAGGAAACTATGCAGTTTTTTGTTTTTTTACGTGTTATTTCTTACATTAGTACCCCAGGTCATCTTAGGTTTCATTACATACAGTCGAGAAGAACTACTGAATATAAGATCAGCATCAACTCACCATCAGTACGACCAAGAATATGTTTTTCGCGACGCGGATCCTGTGTTCTGCCTTACAAACAGGACAACAGAGTGGATCCTATGCAGCGACCCAAAAAAACGACTCCGAAAGAGAGGGAAACGAGGCGGTCTACTGGTCAGACTCCGGAGACGGGCACAGCGCACACCACTCCCTAGCATTCTTCTTGCCAATGTCCAGTCTCTTGACAACAAGGTTGATGAAATCCGAGCAAGGGTAGCATTCCAGAGGGACATCAGAGACTGTAACGTTCTTTGCTTCACGGAAACGTGGCTTACTGGAGAGACGCAATCCGAAGCGGTGCAGCCAACAGGTTTCTCCACGCATCGCGCAGACAGGAAAAAACATCTTTCTGGTAAAAAGAGGGGCGGGGGCGTATGCCTTATGACTAACGTGACATGGTGCGATGAAAGAAACATACAGGAACTCAAATCCTTCTGTTCACCTGATTTAGAATTCCTCACAATCAAATGTAGACCGCATTATCTACCAAGAGAATTCTCTTCGATTATAATCACAGCCGTATATATCCCCCCCCAAGCAGACACATCGATGGCTCTGAACGAACTTTATTTAACTCTCTGCAAACTGGAAACAATTTATCCGGAGGCTGCATTCATTGTAGCTGGGGATTTTAACAAGGCTAATCTGAAAACAAGACTCCCCAAATTTTATCAGCATATCGATTGCGCAACCAGGGGAGGAAAGACCTTGGACCATTGTTACTCTAACTTCCGCAACGCATATAAGGCCCTGCCCCGCCCCCCTTTCGGAAAAGCTGACCACGACTCCATTTTGTTGATCCCTGCCTACAGACAGAAACTAAAACAAGAGGCTCCCACGCTGAGGTCTGTCCAACGCTGGTCCGACCAAGCTGACTCCACACTCCAAGACTGCTTCCATCACGTGGACTGGGAGATGTTTCGTATTGCGTCAGATAACAACATTGACGAATACGCTGATTCGGTGTGCGAGTTCATTAGAACGTGCGTTGAAGATGTCGTTCCCATAGCAACGATTAAAACATTCCCTAACCAGAAACCGTGGATTGATGGCAGCATTCGTGTGAAACTGAAAGCGCGAACCACTGCTTTTAATCAGGGCAAGGTGTCTGGTAACATGACCGAATACAAACAGTGCAGCTATTCCCTCCGCAAGGCTATCAAACAAGCTAAGCGCCAGTACAGAGACAAAGTAGAATCTCAATTCAACGGCTCAGACACAAGAGGCATGTGGCAGGGTCTACAGTCAATCACGGACTACAGGAAGAAACCCAGCCCAGTCACGGACCAGGATGTCTTGCTCCCAGGCAGACTAAATAACTTTTTTGCCCGCTTTGAGGACAATACAGTGCCACTGACACGGCCTGCAACGAAAACATGCGGTCTCTCCTTCACTGCAGCCGAGGTGAGTAAGACATTTAAACGTGTTAACCCTCGCAAGGCTGCAGGCCCAGATGGCATCCCCAGCCGCGCCCTCAGAGCATGCGCAGACCAGCTGGCCGGTGTGTTTACGGACATATTCAATCAATCCCTATACCAGTCTGCTGTTCCCACATGCTTCAAGAGGGCCACCATTGTTCCTGTTCCCAAGAAAGCTAAGGTAACTGAGCTAAATGACTACCGCCCCGTAGCACTCACATCCGTCATCAAGAAGTGCTTTGAGAGACTAGTCAAGGACCATATCACCTCCACCCTACCTGACACCCTAGACCCACTCCAATTTGCTTACCGCCCAAATAGGTCCACAGACGATGCAATCTCAACCACACTGCACACTGCCCTAACCCATCTGGACAAGAGGAATACCTATGTGAGAATGCTGTTCATCGACTACAGCTCGGCATTCAACACCATAGTACCCTCCAAGCTCGTCATCAAGCTCGAGACCCTGGGTCTCGACCCCGCCCTGTGCAACTGGGTACTGGACTTCCTGACGGGCCGCCCCCAGGTGGTGAGGGTAGGCAACAACATCTCCTCCCCGCTGATCCTCAACACTGGGGCCCCACAAGGTTGCGTTCTGAGCCCTCTCCTGTACTCCCTGTTCACCCACGACTGCGTGGCCACGCACGCCTCCAACTCAATCATCAAGTTTGCGGACGACACAACAGTGGTAGGCTTGATTACCAACAACGATGAGACGGCCTACAGGGAGGAGGTGAGGGCCCTCGGAGTGTGGTGTCAGGAAAACAACCTCACACTCAACGTCAACAAAACTAAGGAGATGATTGTGGACTTCAGGAAACAGCAGAGGGAACACCCCCCTATCCACATCGATGGAACAGTAGTGGAGAGGGTAGCAAGTTTTAAGTTCCTCGGCATACACATCACAGACAAACTGAATTGGTCCACTCACACAGACAGCATCGTGAAGAAGGCGCAGCAGCGCCTCTTCAACCTCAGGAGGCTGAAGAAATTCGGCTTGTCACCAAAAGCACTCACAAACTTCTACAGATGCACAATCGAGAGCATCCTGGCGGGCTGTATCACCGCCTGGTATGGCAACTGCACCGCCCTCAACCGTAAGGCTCTCCAGAGGGTAGTGAGGTCTGCACAACGCATCACCGGGGGCAAACTACCTGCCCTCCAGGACACCTACACCACCCGATGTCACAGGAAGGCCATAAAGATCATCAAGGACATCAACCACCCGAGCCACTGCCTGTTCACCCCGCTATCATCCAGAAGGCGAGGTCAGTACAGGTGCATCAAAGCTGGGACCGAGAGACTGAAAAACAGCTTCTATCTCAAGGCCATCAGACTGTTAAACAGCCACCACTAACACTGAGTGGCTGCTGCCAACACACTGACACTGACTCAACTCCAGCCACTTTAATAATGGGAATTGATGGGAAATGATGTAAATATATCACTAGCCACTTTAAACAATGCTACCTTATATAAATGTTACTTACCCTACATTATTCATCTCATACGCATACGTATATACTGTACTCTATATCATCGACGGTATCCTTATGTAATACATGTATCACTAGCCACTTTATACTATACTATGCCACTTTGTTTACATACTCATCTCATTTGTACATACTGTACCCGATACCATCTACTGTATCTTGCCTATGCTGCTCTGTACCATCACTCATTCATATATCCTTATGTACATATTCTTTATCCCCTTACACTGTGTACAAGACAGTAGTTTGGAATTGTTAGTTAGATTACTTGTTATTACTGCATTGTCGGAACTAGAAGCACAAGCATTTCGCTACACTCGCATTAACATCTGCTAACCATGTGTATGTGACAAATAAAATTTGATTTGATTTGATTTGATTTGATTTGATATGTCTTTTAATTGAACTCTGTGAAGCATTTAGTTTGACTGGTAACTCTAATGAACTTATCCTCTGCAGCAGAGGTAACTCTCTCTGGGTCTTCCTTTCCTGTGGCGGTCCTCATGAGAGCCAGTTTCATCATTGCCTTGATGGTTTTTGCAACTGCACTTGAAGAAACTTTCAAAGTTATTGAAATGTTCCTCTTTGACTGATCTTCATGTTTTAAAGTAATGATGGACTGTCGTTTCTCTTTGCTTATTTGAGCTGTTACCATAATATGGACTTGGCCTTTTACCAAATAGGGCTATCTTCTGATAACTTTGACACCTTCTGGAAACAGAATATACTCTACAGGAATGATGGAGTCCATCCAAATCATTTTGGCTCCTGGACATTTCAAGGCTGCGTTGAAACAATGACTTATCAATGACCCAAGACCAGCTCAGTTAATCCCTATCATCGTGACAATGAGTCGTCATAATGCTGCATCAAATGTACATAATCTTAGGGACAAAATGTAAGTAACTTAATTTATGTCCTCCTAACTGCCATGAATACCTCTGTTGATCTGTTGATCCTACAGCTACTGTCTGCAGTAATCATGAGTCTATGAACCAGAGTTACACTGAGGCGGTGTGCCCTAGTAGGAAGACCACTTTGTGCAGCTCACCCTGCACTATCAGCTCTAATATAAATAACATGAGCAAGGATACTTCTTCCCAGTAAAGCATTAAAAACAATCAAGCAACCCAGAAAAGTGCTGAAAGTAGCCCATATTAACACATGTAGCCAGAGAAACAAGGTCCATGAAGTCAATAACTTGCTTGTAACAGATGACATTCACATTCTGACTATTTCTGAAATTTAGATAACACCTTTGATGATACAGTGGTAGCAATACATTTCATAATATAACATCTATTGAAAAGACAGACATGCTAATGGGCCGGTGTTGCGGTCTATATTCAGAACCATATTCCTGTAAAGCTTAGAGACGATCTAATGTCAATAAATACTGTTGAAGTCATATGGCTACAGGTTCATCTGCCTCACCTAAAGCACATTATTGTGGGAAGCTACTATAGACCACCAAGTGCTAACAGTCAGTATCTGGATAATATGTGTGAAATGCTTGATAATGTATGTGATATCAACAGAGAAGTATATTTTCTGGGGTAATTTAATTAATTTATCAGCTTAAGGCTAGGTTTCCCGCTAGCGGGACACCTGTCGATAACTTCCGGTGAAATTGGAGGGCGCGCAATTCAAAAAAATTATCAGAAATATGATGGCTATTAAACATTTATGAACATACAAGTATCTTATATTGGTTAAAAGCATCAATTCTTGTTAATCTAACTCCATTGTCTGATTTACAATAGCGAAAGCAGCGAAAGCATATCATGCGATTGTTTGAGGACGGCGCCCCACATCAACATATTTTTCAACCAGCACAGGCTTCATAAAATCACAAATAGCGATTAAATATTCACTTACTTTTTGAAAATCTTCCTCTGATTTGCAATCCAAAGGGTCCTAGCTACAACATGAATGGTCGTTTTGTTAGATAAAATCCTTCTTTATATCCCCAAAAGTCAGTTTAGTTGGCGCCATCAATTTGAGTAATCTACTTGTTCAATATGCAGAGAAAGGAATCCAAAAAGCTACCGCTAAACTTTGTTAACTTCTTGGTGACAGGGGGCAGTAATTTCACGTCCGGATGAAATGCATGTCCAAATACAACTGTCTGCTACTCATCCCCAGAAGATAAGATATGCATATTATTAGTAGATTTGGATAGAACACTCTGAAGTTTCTAAAACTGTTTGAATCACGTCTGTGAGTATAACAGAACTTATTTAGCAGGCGAAATCCCGAGGACAAACCATTCAGATTTTGTTTTTTAGCTCACTCTCTTTTCAATGGGTTTTCATTGGGAATCCAGATTTCTAAGGGACCTTCTTGCAGTTCCTATCGCTTCCACTGGATGTCAACAGTCTTTAGAAATTGGTTGAGGTTATTCCTTTGTGTAATGAAGAAGTACAGCCATCTTGAACAAGGGTCATTTGAAGTGTACTGTTTGTTAGATAGAGGCGCATGAACAGAAAGCTAGCTACTGTTTGTTTTCCTCCTGTATTGAACACAGATCATCCCGTCTTCAATTTTATCGATTATTTACTTTACAAAATACCTAAAGTTGTATTACAAAAGTAGTTTGAAATCTTTTGGCAAAGTTTACAGGTAACTTTTGAGATATTTTTTAGTCACGTTGTGCAAGTTGGAACCGGTGTTTTTCTGGTCAAAGCTCGTCAAAGGTAAGGCATGAATTATATTTTTATTTCTGCATTTTGTGTCGCGCCTGCAGGGTTGAAATATGCTTTCTCTATTTGTTTACAGAGGTGCTATCCTCAGATAATAGCATCGTTTGCTTTCGCCGAAAAGCCTTTTTGAAATCTGACATGTTGGCTGGATTCACAACAAGTGTAGCTTTAATTTGCTATCTTGCATGTGTGATTTAATGAAAGTTTGATTTTTATAGTAATTTATTTGAATTTGGCGCTCTACATTTTCCCTGGCTTTTGGCCAGGTGGGATGCTAGCGTCCCACATATCCCAGAGAGGTTAAAACAAGTCAAACTATGTTTCTATCTAATCCTTAGGTACCCTAAAATGTAATTAAACTATAATATTTTTTACGGAAAGAAGCATGTTCAATAGAATAGCTAAATTAGCAGGCTCTTCATCTCTTCATCTCTCATCTCTCAGACTGATTTCCAACTATGGGTTCCTGTATCAAAACTAAGAATTCTTCCTCGTTTGGGAAGAAACAAGCCTGAAACCTTTGACAAAGACTGTTGACATCTAATGGAAGCCATAGGAATTGCAATCTGGGAGCTGGATTTAACATTGTCCCTATACTTTGTAATTGAAGAGCATGGGATCTCAAAGAAAAACATTGCTGATTGGTTTTTCTTTAGATTTTCTCCTACCATATCAATTGTGTTATAGTCTCATACATTATTGTAACATTTATACAAACGTCAAAGGGTTTTCTATCCAATGGTACCAATTATATGCATATCCTGGCTTCTGGGCCTGAGTAACAGGCAGTTTACTTTGGGCACGTCAGCCAGGCGGAATTTGAGAAAAACAGACCCTAGCCTGAAGACTGGCTCTCATCAAGCTGCCCACTCAAGAAAAAACTTCTGTAACCAGTGCCTGCAACCTGGTTCAGGTTCTCAGTCAACCTTCTAGGGTATTTACAAACTGCACAGGAATGAAATCATCAACATGTATTGATCACATCTTTACTATTTCTGCAGAAATTTGCTTTGAAGCAGTATCCAAATCCATAGGATGTAGTGATCACAATATAATAGCCAAATCTAGGAAAACCAAAGTTCCAAAGGCTGGGCCTAATATAATGTATAAAAAGGTCATACAATAAGTTTTGTAGTGATTCATATGTTGATGATGTAAATAATATTTGCTGGTCTGTGGTATGTATTGAGAAGGAGCCAGACACTGCACTTGACAGATTTATGAAATTGCTTATTCCAGTTACTAATAAGCATGCACCCATTAAGAAAATGACTGTAACAACGGTTAAATCTCCTTGGATTGATGAGGAATTGAAAAATGGTATCGTTGAGAGGGATGAGAAAAAAGGTATGGCTGCCCAATTGATTGGCAAACGTACTGCAAATTAAGAAATCATGTGACTAAATTAAAAATCAACTAAACTATCAAACAAAGAGAAATTATATAAAGAATTATAGTAAAACGCTTTGGAGCACCTTAAATGAAATTAATTTAATTGGATGGCTCATTCATCACAAAACATACTGATATTGCCAACTACTTTAATGACTTTTTCATTGACAAGATAAGCAAACTTGGCAACAAATGCTAACAAGTATATCTGACCAAATTATGAAAGACTAGAATTGTACTTTTGAAATCCGTAAAGTCAGTGTGGAAGAGGTGAAATAATTGTTGCCTATCAACAATGACAAGCCACCGGGATCGGACAATCTGTATGGAAAATTACTGAGTATAATAGCGAACAATATTACCATTCCTATTTGCCACGTTTTCAATTTAAGACGATTAGAAAGTGTGTGCCCTTAGGCCTGGAGATAAGCTAAAGTCATTCCTCTACCCAAGAATAGTAAAGCCCCCATTACTGGCTCAAACAGCCGACTAATCAGTCTGTTACCAACCCTTAGTAAACTTCTAGAATTGTTTTTATTTGACCAGATACAATGCTATTTCAGACTTTCAGCACGATTATACAGAAGGACACTCAACAAGCACAGCACTTACACACTGATGATTGGCTGTGAAAAATGTATGATAAAATTATTGTGGGGCTGTCTTGTTTGACTTCAGTGCAGCTTTTGACATTATCGATCATAGTCTGCTGCTGAAAAAAAACGTATGTGTTATGGTGTTACACCCACTGCTATAATGTGGATAAAGAGTTCCTTGTCTAACAGAACACAGAGGGTGTTCTTTAATAGAAGCCTCTCAAACATAAATCAGGTAGAATCAGGAATTCCCCAGGGTAACTGTTTAGGCCCTTTGAAAAAAGCAATCTTTACTAAAGACATGCCACTGGCTTTGAGTAAGGCCACTGTGTATGCGGATGACTCAACACTATACACGTCAGCTACTACAGCGACTGAAATAACTGCAACACTTAACAAAGAGATACAGTTAGTTTCGGAATGGGTAGCAATGAATACTTTGTCCTAAATATTTCCAAAACTAAAAGCATTGTATTTGGGACAAATCATTCACTAAACCCGAAACTTCAACTACGTCTCGTAATAAATTATGTGGAAATTTAGCAAGTTGAGGTGACTAAACTGCTTGGAGTAACCCAGGATTGTAAACTGTCATGGTCAAAGCATATTGATACAACAGTAGCTAAGATGGGGAGAAGTCTGTCCATAATAAAGCAACGCTCTGCCTTCTTAACAACGCTATCAACAAGGCAGGTCCTACAGGCCCTAGTTTTGTCGCACCTAGACTACTGTTCAGTAGTGTGGTCAGATGCCACAAAGAGGGACTTGGGAAAATTGCAGGTGGCTTAGAACAAGCAGCACGGCTGGCCCTTAAAAGTATATGAAGAGCTATCAATAATGCCATGCATGTCAATCTCTCATGGCTCAATGTGGAAGAGAGATTGACTTCATCATTACTTGTTTTGACAAGCTGAATGTGCCGAGCTGTCTCGGGTACCCATGCATACTTCACAAGACATGCCACCAGAGGTCTCTTCACAGTCCCCAGGCACTACATAGAGCCATGACTACATGGAACTCTATTCCACATCAGGTAACTGATGCAAGCAGTAGATATATGCAGTAACTATAGGTAAAAATACACCTTATGGAACAAAGGGGACTGTGAATAGACACACACAAAGGTACAGTCACATGCATATGCACACATATTGATATATTGTTGTATGGTGGTATTGAACATTTTGTGTTGTGGATATGTGGTGGTGTAGGCATGTTAGAAGATGTCCTGTTAAATCTTTAGCTCATTCAGTACAAACGTAATTCACTGTTTTATATTTTGTTTTATATGTAATGTGGGTGCTTTGGTGTGTTTGGACCCTAGGAAGAGTAGATGCTGCCTTCTTAAATACAAATACCAACCCTACCTTGTCACAAAACAACTGATTGGCTCAAACGTATTAAGAAGGAAAGAAATCCCACAAATGAACTCTTAACAAGGCACACCTGTTAATTGAAATGCATTCCAGGTGACTACCTCATGAAGCTGGTTGAGAGAATGCTAAGCATTTGCAAAGCTGTCACTTGGGCCCTCGAGTGGCGCATCGGTCTAAGGCACTGCATTTCAGTGCAAGAGGTGTCACTACAGTCCCTGGTTTAAATCCAGGTTGTATCACATCCGGCCGTGATTGGGAGTCCCATAGGGCAGCGCACAATTGGCCCAGCGTTGTCTGGTTTTGGCCGGGGTAGGCCCTCATTGTAAATAAGAATGTGTTCTTAACTGACTTGCCTAGTTAAATAAACAAAAAAATGCAAAGGGTGGCTACTTTGAAGAATCTCAAACATAAAATATTTTTTGATTTGTTTAACACTTTTTTGGTTAGTACATGATTCCATATGTGTAATTTTATTAATCTACAATGTAGAAAACAGTAAAAATAAAGAAAACCCCTTGAGTGAGTAGGTGTGTCCAAACTTTTCACTGGTCCTGTATATGTATTTAGCTTCGAATCACAGCCTATAACACATGTGAGAGTCCAAGATATCTGTCGACTGTTTGATAGTGATTTTATTACTGTAAAGTCTGCCTAGTCAAACAGGTCTGACACAGACTCAGTATCATGAGGAATGAAGACAGTGAACTATTACCATGGCAGAACCTCTTCTATTTGAACATCAAATATCATAGTATATTGTGATATTATTAAATGCAGTCAATGATGATGTTAAGAGAGAATAAGGTTAAGACCTTCCAGTTTTCAAAGACACCATCAACCAGACGTATTTTTCCAGAATTGTACAAATATATCTATGCTCCAGTTTAGAAACAACACACATTTGCATTCCTCCCCAAATATTTATTTTAATCCATTATTACATAATCGAGACTGGGAGATCTGTTGGGCATCACAGGTTACCGACACTGCCTTGGTTCACTCCTGGGCAGTGAGAGTTGGGGTGCTGCTCCAGCTGTACAGGGTGTCCTTCTCCAGGACCCTGGGACTGGCCTCCTGCTTCTTAAAACTTGTTAGGGTTAGGGGTTCCGCTAGCGACAACATCCACTGAAAAGGCAGAGCGTGAAATTCAAAAGTATTTTTTTGAAATATTTAATTTTCAAACATTCACACGTGCAATACACTAAATTAAAACTTGACTTCTTGTTAATCTACAATTTCAAAAATGCTTTACAGCGAAAGCACACCATATGATTATGTTAGGTCAGAGCCTAGTCACAAAAACACATACAGCCATTTTCCAGCCAAAGAGAGTAGTCACAAAAAGCAGAAATAGAGATAAATTAATCACTAACCTTTGATCTTCATCAGATGACACTCATAGGACTTCATGTTACACAATACATGTATGTTTTCTTCGATAAGTTCATATTTATGTCCAAAAAGCTCAGTTTACATTGGCGCTTTATGGTCAGTAATGTTGTGCCTCGAAAACATGTGGGCAAATTTTCAGAGAGCCACCTCAATTTACAGAAATACTCATAATAAACTTTGATAAGAGATAAAGTATTATGCACAGAATTATAGATATACTTCTCCTTAATGCAACCGCTTTGTCAGATTTCAATTTTCTTTTACGGAAAAAGCACACAGCACTCAGATAACAAAACAAGCCAAACAGATATCCGCCATGTTGTGGAGTCAACAGAAGTCAGAAATAGCATTATAAATATTCACTTACCTTTGATGATCTTCATCAGAATGCACTCCCAGGAATCCCATAAATGTTTAATTTGTTCGATAAAGTCCATTTATGTCCAAATACCTCCTTTTTGTTCACGCGTTTAGCCCAGTACTCAAAATTCATGAGGCGCGATCACTAGGTGCAGACGAAAAGTCGAAAAGTTCCGTTACAGTCCGTAGAAACATGTCAAACAATGTATAGAATGAATCTTTAGGAAGTTTTTAACATAAATCTTCAATAATCTTCCAACCAGAGAATTCCTTTGTCTGTAGGAATGCAATGGAACGCAAGCTACCTCTCACGCGAACGCGCGGGACCAGCTCATGCCACTCTGGGAGAGACCTTACTCTATCCGCTCTCATTCACCCCCACTTCACAGTAGAAGCCTCAAACAAGGTTCTAAAGACTGTTGACATCTAGTGGAAGCCTTAGGAAGTGCAATATGACCCCATAGACACGGTATATTCGATTTGCAATTGCTCACTTCCTGTTTGGATTTTTCTCAGGTTTTTGCCTGTCATTTGAATTCTGTTATACTTACAGACAAGATTCAAACAGTTTTAGAAACTTCAGAGTGTTTTCTATCAAAATAATATAACCCATATAACCCAACCTAACGCAATTTGCCAAAGCACAGCCCCCACACCACTAGAGGGATATCTTCAACCACCAACTTACCATCCTGAGACAAGGCCGAGTATAGCCCACAAAGATCTTCGCCACGGCACAACCCAAGGGGGGCGCCAACCATGACAGGAAGACCACGTCAGCGACTTGATCCACTCAGGTGATGCACCCCTCCTAGGGACGGCATGGAGGAGCACCAGTAAGCCAGTGACTCAGCCCCTGTAATAGGGTTAGAGGCAGAGAATCCCAGTGTAGAGAGGGCAACCAGGCAGAGACAGCAAGGACAGTTCATTGCTCCAGAGCCTTTCCGTTCACCTTCACACTTCAGGGCCAGACTACACTCAATCATATGACCTACTGAAGAGATGAGTCTTCAGTAAAGACTTAAAGGTCGAGACCGAGTCTCCGTCTCTCACATTGGTAGGCAGACCATTCCATAAAAATGTTGCTCTATAGGAGAAAGCTCTGCCTCCAGCTGTTTGCTTAGAAATTCTAGGGACAATAAAGAGGCCTGCGTCTTGTGACCATAGAGTACGTGTAGGGATGTACGGCAGGACCAAATCGTTAAGATACGTAGGAGCAAGCCCTTGTAATGCTTTGTAGGTTAGCAGTAAAACCTTGAAATCAGCTCTTGCCTTAACAGGAAGCCAGTGTAGAGTAATATGATCAAATGTTTTAGTTCTAGTCAGGATTCTAGCAGCAATAAACTGAAGTTTATTTAGTGCTTTTTTTTGTAGACGGAGAGTAGAGCATTGCAGTGATCTAATCTAGAAATGACAAAAGGATGGATTAGCTTTTCTGTATCATTTTTGGACAAAAGGTTTCAGATAATAATGTTACAAATATGGACAAAAGCTGTCCTTGAAATATTATTGATATGTTCATCAAAAGAGAGATCCAGGGTCCAGAGTAACGCAGAGGTCCTTTTTTGAGACGACTGTACAACCATCAAGATGAATTGTCAGCCCCAACAGAAGATCTCTTTGTTTCTTAGGGTCTAGAACTAAAATCTCTGTTTTGTCCGAGTTTAAAAGTAAAAAATGGCCATCGACTTCCTTATGTCTGAAACACAAGCTTTGAGGGTAGGCAATTTTGGGGCTTCACAATGTTTCATTGAAATGTACAGCTGTGTGTCATCCGTATAGCACTGAAAGTTAACATTGTGTTTCCAAAACGACATCCCCAATAGGTAAAATATATAGTGAAAACAATAGTGGTCCTAAAATGGAACCTTAAAGAACACTGAAACTTACAATTGATTTGTCAGAGGACAAACCATCAACAGAGACAAACTGATATCTTTAAGAAAAATAAGATCTAAACCAGGCAAGAACTTGTTTGTGTAGACCAATTAAGATTTCCAATCTCTCCAAAAGAACGTGGTGATCGAAGATGTCAAAAGCAGAATTAAGTTGCAGAGCCTCGGTTTGAAGCCATTAAAAGGTAATTTACCACCTTCACGAGTGCAGTCTCCGTGCTATGATGGGATCCAAAACCAGACTGAAGCGTTTCGTATACACTACCGGTCAGGTTTTAGAACACCTAGTCATTCAAGGGTTTTTAGTTATTTTTTACTATTTTCTACATTGTAGAATAATAGTGAAGACATCAAAACTATGAAATAACACATATTGAATCATGTAGTAACCAAAAAATTGTTAATCAAAATATATTTAATATTTGAGATTCTTCAAATAGCCACCTTTTGCCTTGATGACAGCTTTGCACACTCTCGGCAAAGATACTTAAATTGATCATGCATTTAATTGTGTTGGGTAAAAATGATAGACCTTTCAAACGTTTTATGCAACATTATCGGCAAGTAAAAATTGTGCCAAAGCGATTTAGAGTTGTGTAACGGGAGTGACGAGTGTGTTGATATAACGGTAATACTATCCAAATTCCGTTTTTAAAGCATTATACTGTATGAATCAGTGCAAAATGCCTATCACATTATTCAAAATTTAAAAAATGTAAAAAATGTTTTCATGCCAACATATTAGGCAAAATTTTAGAGTGATCGTGTCAGGCGAACTTTGTATCAAACGTTTTATCATTTCTAACATTTGTTGTACAGTCACATTCACCGTAATTGTCTGAAGAGTGCTATAAATTTCACAGCTGGCGATGTCGCTTCCCCATTGGTTATTCCCATAGCTGCGGGAAGCAGAATAAATAAAAAAAATCATAATAATAAAAAATCAAGACGTTTAATTATTTCTTACAGAAGAAGTATGAAATGCATAACATATTGAAAGGGAACAAGCCTGCCATCACACAATTACTGTTATTGGTGCGCATTGAAAAGGAGTCATGAATGTGCAGCGTCATATTTTCCTCACAGTAGACAAACAGGCTCATTCTGTTCAGGATATGATTCCATGTCATATGGTAAATGTACATCAAACATAGCGATCGTAAACATTGACACTGCATGTGATGAGTTTTATGTGTTATTTCATAGTTTTGATATCTTCACTATTAGTATACAATGTAGAAAATAGTAAAAATAAGGACAAACGCTTGAATGTGTAGGTGTTCTAAAACGTTTGACCGGTAGTGTACATTGTTTGTCTTCAGTAAAGCCTTCCACAAGCTTCCCACAATAAGTTGGGTGAATTTTGGCCCATTTCTCCTGACAGAGCTTGTGTAACTGAGTCAGGTTTGTAGGCCTCCTTGCTCAAACATGCTTTATCACTTCTGCCCACACATTTTCTATAGGGTTGAGGTCAGGGCATTGTGATGGCCACTCCAATACTTTTACTTTCTTGTCCTTAAGCCATTTTGCCAAATCTTTGGAAGTATGCTTGGGGTCATTGTCCAATTGGAAGAAACATTTGCGACCAAGCTTTAACTTCCTGACTGATGTCTTGATATGTCGCTTCAATATGTCCACATAATTTTCCTTCCTAATGATGCTATTTTGTGATGTGCACCAGTCCCTACTGCAGCAAAGCACCCCCACAACATGAGCTGCCATCCCCGTGCTTCACGGTTGGGATGGTGTTGTTCGGCTTGCAAGCCTCCCCCTTTTTCCTCCAAACATAATGATGGTCATTATGGCCAAACAGTTCTATTTTGGTTTCATCAGACAAGAGGACATTTCTCCAAAAAGTACGATCTTTGTCCCCATGTGCAGTTGCAAACTGTAGTCTGGCTTTTTTATGGCGGTTTTGGAGCAGTGGTTTTTTCCTTGCTGAGCGGCCTTTCAGGTTATGTCGATATAGGACTCGTTTTACTGTGGATATAGATACTTTTAAACCTGCTTCCTCCAGCATCTTCACAAGGTTCTTTGCTGTTGTTTTGGGATTGATTTGCACTTTTCGCACCAAAGTACGTTCATCTCTAGGAGACGGAACGCGTCTCCTTCCTGAGCGGTATGACGGCTGCTTAGTCCCATGATGTTTATACTTTATACTATTGTTTGTACAGATGAACGTGGTACCTTCAGGCGTTGGAAATTGCTCCCAAGTATGAACCAGACTTGTGGAGGTCTACAATTTTTTTTCTGAGGTCTTGGCTGATTTATTTTTATTTTTATTTTCCCATGATGCCAAGCAAAGAGGTACTGAGTTTGAAGGGAGGCTTTGAAATACATCCACAGGTACACCTCCAATTGACTCAAATTATGTCAATTAGCCTATCAGAAGTTTCTTAAGCCATTACATAGTTTTCTGTCATGCACAAAGTACATGTCCTGACCGACTTGCCAAAACTATAGTTTGTCAACAAGAAATTTGTGGAGTGGTTGAAAAACAAGTTTTAATGACTCCAACCTAAGTGTATGTAAATTTCCGACTTCAACTGTATATATCCACGTAGGTGGAGGGAGTCTGGAAGGGCATTTAGGAATCTTGGATTGTCCAATAATTTATAGCATGGCTTTTGATGATCCCTGGTTGAGGTCTGAACAGATGATTTGTTGCGATTGCAAACGTATTATGAGGAAAAACATTTAGATCCACAATATTTATTCCACGGGACAAGACTAGATCCAGGGTATGACTGTGGCATTGAGTAGGTCAGGAGACATGTTGGACAAAACCCACTGAGTCAATGATGACTCCGAAAGCCTTTTGGAGTGGGTCTGTGGACTTTTCCATGTGAATATTGGTCATCAAAAATGTGAATATTATCTGCCATGACTACAGGGTCTGATAGGAATTCAGGGAACTCAGTGAGGAACATGGCTTCATGGCAGCAGTGAATCCATAAACAAATGTATTTTTCCAGCAGGATAATGCCCCATCCCATAAGGCTAGGATTGTCAAAGAATGACTCCACGAACATGACAGTGAATTCAGCTTACTGTAGTGGCCTGCCCAGTCACCAGATCTCAATCCAATTAACCATCTGTGGGATGAGATGGAACTAGCTATTCAAGGTAGAGATCCACTACCAGCCAACTTGACACAACTATGGGAAGCATTGGAATCAACAACACCTTATAGAGTCCACCCCCTGAAAGAAAATGTAGGCTATTCTGAGGGCAAAAGAGGGTGTAACTCAATATAAGGAAGGTGCTCCTAATGTTTTGTACACTCAGTGTATATCACATATGTTACCAAATGAAGCATACATCATCTGAAACAAGTTCCATATAAATCAAATGTATGAGTTTGTGTGTGTGTTTGGTGTAATATTGCCTGGGCTAAAAAGGGTAAAAATCATTCAGTTGGAATATTGTGATGCAATAGTTACATTTGATTTGCATTTACATTTATTTGATAATATTTTCTCCATAAATCTTTGTCCTGTCTAGTGCCTTGATCCAGGAGGGCTATTTGCATAGAGAGGACACTTTGCATAGACAACACATGCTTCAGTGGTCTGGGAGTGTTTATATCCCTGTGAGTTTAACACTTCATGACTGAGAACTGTCCTTCATGACAACAGAACCCACAACAACCATGACTTTTATCACCATCTTCATCTGGACACTTGCTTTATGCTTTCAAGGTTAACATTTTCTGAATCTATTTTTGAACAATTATGAAATCTACACCATCGACATATATCAATGTTAATATTTATATTCAGAACTATTCATTACTATGTGTAATATTTCATTCATATACATGTTTTTATTCTATGTTTCAGAATCCAGAGGGCAGCACATTGTGACTCAGACTCCTGCAGTGAAAGCTGTTCTCCCAGGACAGTCAGTCTCTCTGAACTGTAAAACCAGCAGTAATGTGCATGGAAATAACCATCTAGCCTGGTACCAACATAAACCTGGAGGAGCTCCTAAACTCCTTATTTACTATGCTACAACACTTCAGTCTGGGACTCCATCTAGATTCAGTGGCAGTGGATCTGGGAGTGACTTCACTCTGACCATCAGTGGAGTCCAGGCTGAAGATGCAGGAGATTACTACTGTCAGAGTTTCCATGGTGATATGGTGTTGACACAGTGATACAGAGCCGTACAAAAACCTCCCTCAGTCAGACTGCACAGGGACTGTACTGCTACAGCTGGGATCTACTGCAGGTGCTGAGGAGGAAGAGACAGAGACATAGAACACTGATCAGTAGATGAGGTCAACTGTGACATGTGACAATATGGTTAGAAAGACATTATTCAGATCACATGAAAATTATTAACATTATCATCATGGTTATAACTTATATTATCTTTCATCATGGTCTGAAAGTGTATATAAACGTTATTTGAAGTTATGAAACACATTATCTGTCCATATGTAAAGCAAGATCTACAGGAGTAAAACGAAAGGTGTTATGACCTCAACATTACTTCAAAGTTACAATCACTTCAGCCCACCAAAACAAGTCCTCATATGGACCTCAACCAAATGTCTGATTTTAATGGATGAGATCTTCTAGCATTATATGAATTGCTTTTATGAGCAGATTACTGACTATTCGATCTGTGAAAGAGACATGATGCTCAGCCATGAGACAACAATAGACACTACATACACCATATACCAGGGTTAGGGTAAATTCCATTTACATTCCAATCAATTCACGAAGTATACTGAAACTCCAATTCCATTTTCTTTTATTTCAATTGTAGTTTGGTTAACTTTTTGAGTTGACTGGAATTTAAATGGAATTAACCCCAACCCTGCAATCTACACTACACTATCTACACTACATACACTATCCTAATATATAAAGTATAATATCCATTTTATCTGTCATTAATTACATGGTGGCATATCTGTTATGTCTCCCTCAACGAATCCACGATATAGATGTAAAATCGATCCACTCCCTCACATCTGGCCCAGTCCAGGGTATTTCAGGCAGTGAAATTGGTCAACTGCTAGACTGATAGCTTTCGGAGTGAAATTGAGAGTTTCATAGACAGGGATGGGTGGTTCTGCTTGTCCCAGAATAGAGCAGCACTGTCACCAGACGTTCACTCTGTCCCCAGGGGCTTGGAGGTAAAGAAGACTCTACTCTATACCTTGAAGTAGTGGCACATGTCGTATTAGTCATTTTTAAAAATGTATTTATCTTCAAATCACAGACTATAATACACGTGAGAGTCCAAGATATCGGTTGACTGTTTGATAGTTATTTTATTACTGTAAAGTCTGCCTAGTCAAACAGGTCTGACACAGACTCAGTATCCTGATGAATACAGACAGTCATCAACTACTACCATGGCAGAACCTCTTCTATTATATCAAAGTATATTGTGATAGTAGTAATTTCTGGTCAATGATGATGTTCAGTGAGAATGTTTTCAAAGACACCATTAATCAGCCTTACTGAATATATATATATTTTTTCCAGAATATTACAAATATACAGTATATTTTATGCAGTTTATTAATAGAAACAACACAAATATGCATTCCAGAAATAAATCTTTATTTTAATCCATTATTACATTATTGAAGCATCAAAGCAAACCATGATAATGAATAAAATCAGATCACATCAAATCTAAAACAAACAAAATCTCAAGCTACAGAATTGATTGACACATGAACTCAAGCCCCCTGTTAGTCTACACTAGAGTGATCACTAAATCAGAGAACGACTGATTTTAGAGCAAAGCAGGTCAAAGCAGAGGAACCAGCAGCCTCTATCCACAGGTGTGTGACTGATGAGTCCTACACAGAACAGTCAGCCCTCCTCAGGATCTGGGTGACGGGAGGCTGGGAGCTCTGGTGGGCCTCACAGGTCACCGACAACACCTTGGTCCACTCCTGGGCAGTGAGAGTCAGGGTGCTGCTCCAGCTGTACAGGTCGTCCTTCTCCAGGACCCCGGGACTGGCCTCCTGCTTCTTGCTGTTGCCTTCCACTTTCCAGCTCATGGTCCAGTCTGAAGGGAAGCCCTTGTTGGCCAGACACATCAGTGTGGCTGTTGTCTTACTGGACATCTCCTCACTAGAGGGGGGCAGGACGGTGAGGGTAGGGGAACTGTTACCTCGAAGAAACAAAACACATCAACCACATCAAAACAAAGTACTTTGGAAAGGACTTCTAAAATTGTATATGAATATATAAGTTACATTGCAAAAAGATGTGAAGAAAACACAAACAGTAACATGATATGAAGTAGATAGCAAGTATAAAGTTTACGAGCAGAAAGCGTACAATTATGCAACTACTGGGCAAAACTGGTTGAATCAACGTTGTTTCCACTTAATTTCAACTCTAAAAATCTATGTGATGATGTTGAATCAATGTGGAAAACTGATTGGATTTCCAAAAATTCATCAACGTAACGGCATTGTCTTTTTTCCCCGAAACTTTTGACCTAAATCCAATGACGTGATATTTCTTGTTGATTTCACATTGAATTCAATTTAGTTGACAACTCAACCAAATGTGAAATTAAACAAAACGTTGAACTGACGTCTGTGACCAGTGGGAAGTGTTATATTTGTTTCTGATCAGAATAACCTCATATTTATAGTATTTTGCAGAATCCACATTGACAGTGAAGGCTATCATGAACTGATTGCAATAATGACTACAACAATTCATACTATAGTTATCATACCAGAATAAGAGTTATATGGTCTGCAATCACACAAATCAAACATGCAAATAAATGCCAACAATTTAACATTTTGATTAAATAAACTGTTGAAAGAAGGCTCAGTCAAAAGCAATAAATATAAGAATCTTTTTGGAAAGTGAAATATCTCAAACCTAAATGTTTTAATTAGGGATTAAAGAGTTTAAGAAAAAAAAATTGAATCAGACAAAAGTCAAGAAACTTACTTCCAACATCAAGTCTGGTGCCGCTACCAAAAGTGGACCACAGTGATACAAACCCAATTACTGCTCGTACAAAAACCTCCCATTCATTGAGCAAGCTGAACACTTACATGTTTTAGACTGTGGTTTAAATCATGAACTCATATGAATACTGGCCAAATATAATGCTTTATTCTTAATTTGAAATTTTTATCTAAGTAAAAAAAAATACAGTTTTATTAATTAAAATATATAAAGTTATAAAGCAAAGAAAAAATTTCTCAACATAAAGTAATACAATACAGTGACCGCTCTTTCCTGTGGATTTCTGAACATAACGCGCCAAACAAATGGAGGTATTTTGGATATAAAAATAATCTTTATGGAACAAAAGGAAAATGTATTGTGCAACTGGGAGTCTCGTGAGTGAAAACATCTGAAGATCATCAAAGGTAAACGATTAATTTGATTGCTTTTCTGATTTTCGTGACCAAGCTACCTGATGCTAAGTGTACTTAATGTTTTGTTGAGCGATCGATAAACTTACACAAACGCTTGGATTGCTTTCGCTGTAAAGCACATTTTCAAAATCTGACACGACAGGTGGATTAACAAAAGGCTAAGCTGTGTGTTCCTATATTGCACTTGTGATTTCATGAATATAAATATTTTTTGTAATATTCATTGAATTTAGCGCTATGCAATTCAGCGGTTGTTGATGACAATTATCCAGCCATAACAAGTTAAACAATTTTAAGGCAATGCCACCAAATACTAATTGAGTGTATGTAAACTTCTGACCCACCGGGAATGTGATGAAGAAATAAAAGCTGAAATAAATTCTTCCCTCTACTATTATTCTGACATTTCACATTCTTAAAATAAAGTGGTGATCCTACCTGACCTAAGACAGGGATCTTTTACTAGGATTAAATGTCAGGAATTGTGAAAAACTATAGTTTGTTAACAAGAAATTTGTGGAGTGTTTGAAAACTTCCGACTTCAACTGTGTATTTCACTGGTCATCCCCAAAGCCATCTCCTACTTTGGTTGCCTTTCCTTCCAGTTCCCTGCTGCCAATGACTGGAACTAATTGCAAAAAATCACTGAAGCTGGAGTCTTATATCCCCCTCACTAACTTTAAGCATCAGTTGTCAGAGCAGCTTACCGATCATTACCCACCCAACTACCTCATTCCCATATTGTTATTTTTTCTCCTTTGCACCCCAGTATCTCTACTTGCACATTCATCTTCTGCACATCAATGACTCCAGTGTTAATGCTAAATTGTAATTATTTTGCCACTGTGACCTATTTATTGCCTTACCTCCCTAAAATTACTACATTTGCACACACTGTGTATAGACTTTTCTATTGTGTTATTGACTGTATGTTTGTTTATCCCATGTGTAACTCTGTGTTGTTTGTGTTGCAATGCTTTGCTTTATCTTGATCAGGTTGCAGTTGTAAATGAGAACTTGTTCTCAACTGGCCTACCTGGTTCACTAAAAGTTAAGTATTTTTTGTATTTTTATAATGTCTGACATATGTTGGGGTGCGCAATCGTGGATTGATTTAAAAACCAATCTTCAAATGAATTCTAAACCTCAGCCAGTGCAGAGACCTTAAAACTGGTATAACATGTGCTCTCCGTCTGGTCTTGGTCAGTACCCATGCTGCAGCATTCTGTATGTTTTGCAGCTTACCAATGGCCTTCTTCGGTAGACCAGACTGTAGCTCATTACAGCAGTCACGCCTGCTTGTAATGAAAGCATTGATGAGTCTCTCTGTAGTAGCTTGAGAGAGAAGGTCACACCTTGACAATGTGGTAAAAAGCTATTTTGGTCACGTTCCTAATGTGTGATTAAATATTTTGTTCAGAATCTAAAATAACACGTAGGTTTTTTTACCTGGTGTTTTATCTTTATTGCCCGTGAATTCAAATGTGCGGCTAGATTCTATCTCTGTGCTTTGGCGCCAAAAAATAAGTACCTCAGTCTTGTCTTGATTTAGATGGAGGAAGTTGTGAGCCATCAAAGTATTTAAATCACAAATACAGTCTAATAATTTATCCGGGGAGCTAAAATCCTCTGGTGACACAGAAATGTAAAGGTGTGTATTGTCTGAGTAGCAGTGAAAATCAATGCTGTGCTTTCTGATAACGCTGCCAAGGGGTAACATATATAAACTGAACAGTACCGGACCGAATTGAAGCATGTGGAATGCCACATGTGATATCTCTCAACCGGTTAAATAGGTCCACAACAAATGTAGAACTGGACCGGAGAGGCCAACCCACCTCTCCAGTCTGTCCAGAAGGACATCATGGTCAACAATACAATAAGGACTGATAGTACTGAAGTTTTCGTACAATAGGGACGTATAGTACTGAAGTACTAGTATAATACAATAGTGACTGATAATAATGAAGTACTAGTATAATACAATAGGGACTGATAATGATGAAGTTCTAGTATAATATAATAGGGATTGATAGTACTGAAGTACTAGTATTATACAATAGGGACTGATAGTACTTATCAAGGCTCAGGAGAAGACCCAGATGCAGACGTTATCGAAGTAACAAAAGTTTATTACAAAAACAAGGGGGCAGGCAAATGACAGGTTAAGGGCAGGCAGAGGTCAGTAATCCAGAGCAGAGTCATAAAGGTACAGAATGGCAGGCAGACTCAGGGTCAGGGCAGGTAGAATGGTCAAAATCACTGATTTACAGTAGAAGGTATTCAAAGCATGATAAAATAATCTGTATAATCTGAATTATAGTTAACAGTTGAATGTGGGTCCTTACCAGGAAGAATATTTACATATGACACTTTGCATTGGCAGTGCATGCTTCAGTGCTCTGGGGGTGTTTATAGCCCTGTGAGTTTAACATTTCATGACTGAGAGCTGTCCTTCATAACAGCAGAACTTTAACTATGACTTTTGTAATGAGCTTTGTGTGGATATTGATGTCTTTAATTCAAGGTACGATTTACAAAAAATCTGTTTATTATTTTAATGTTTTATTGTAATTTTGTCTCCAAATGAGAAAATTTGAATTCAGAGACTTAGAAAACATGACCAAATGTGTCTGTTTAAGAATCCAGTGGACAATACACTGTGACTCAGACTCCTACAGTGAAAGTCGTTCTACCAGGACAGACAGTCTCTCTGAATTATAAAACCAGCAGTAATGTGTATCAAGGATGGACCTCTTCTCCCCGTCTAGCCTGGTACCAACAGAAACCTGGAGGAGCTCCTAAACTCCTTATTTACTATGCTACAACACTTCAGTCTGGGACTCCATCTAGATTCAGTGGCAGTGGATCTGGGAGTGACTTCACTCTGACCATCAGTGGAGTCCAGGCTGAAGATGCAGGAGATTACTACTGTCAGAGTTACCACAGTGGTCCAGTGTTCACACAGTGATACAGAGTTGTACAAAAACCTCACTCAGTCAGACTGCACAGTGACTCTACTGCTACAGATGGGACCTACTGCAGGTGCTGAGGGGAGGAGATGATCCAGTAGAATGACACAGTGTGTTGTAAAGCTGAACAACAATAGAGTCAAACTAGAGCTATGTCTAAATGTTTCTACTGATCATTAACTACATGTTGACTCTGTTGAGTAACTCAAGGAAAACCATCAACCAATCTGAATAGAGATGTGCAATGATCAAAACCCCTAAAGATGACCTGTGTTTTGAATAGCTAGAATTTAATCAACATGATTCAAACACACACAATAAATCCCCTAAGCATTAACCATACATCTTCCCTCACACCACTGTGGTAGTTCCAGAGAGCAGCAGGTGAAGCAGGAGACTGGAGAGGTCAGAGCTCTGGAGATCTCCCCTTTAGATCAGAGTCAGTCAGCAGCATCACATAGTCCACACACAGACTGCAGTTACTGACCCTGACCTCTGGAGGAACACAGAAAGCAGATACTATCTGGTGTAATAACACAATATTAACAATATGCTCCATTTGTCGATGTCTATAATTAATATATCAGTCCCCATTCAGCACTTATATCAGAAACCATGTCAGTGATTACAAAGCTATCATGTTTCTCCATCACGTTTATTATTAAAGTCTGACTGTCAAAGAAGACTATTTACATATAAGACACTTTGCATTGGCAGCACATGCTTCAGTGCTCTGGGAGTGTTTATAGCCCTGTGAGATTAACACTTCATGACTGATAGCTGTCCTTCATGACAACAGAACTTCAACAATGACTTTTACCATGAGCTTTCTGTGGATAATGATGTTCTTAATTCAAGGTAATATTTTACAATTTGTTGGTCTCAAATCACTTTCTTATTGAAATGTCTATTCTTATTAATTTTGACTCAATATTGGTAATGTATCTCAAAAGAGAGACATTACCAAATGTTGACAACATTACCTATTACCAAATGTTAACAACATTATCACACAAATAATGATGAAATCTTAAATGTATCTGTTTCAGAATCCAGAGGACAGTATACTGTGACACAGACTCCTTTGGTGAAAGCTGTTCTCCCAGGACAGACAGTCTCTCTGAACTGTAAAACAAGCAGTGATGTGTATCCTAACTGTGGTTCGTCTTTGCCCTGTATGGCCTGGTACCAACAGAAACCTGGATCCATTCCCGAACTCCTTGTTTATCAAGGAAGTACTCTTAACTCTGGGATTCCATCTAGATTCAGTGGCAGTGGATCTGGGAGTGACTTCACTCTGACCATCAGTGGAGTCCAGGCTGAAGATGCAGGAGAATACTACTGTCAGAGTTTACACTACCCCAATAGTAAATATGTGTTCACACGGTGATACAGAGTTGTACAAAAACCTCCCTCAGTCAGACTGCACAGCTGGAACCTACTGCAGGTGCTGAGGGGGAAGAGAAAGTGACATGAAACACTGATTAGTAGAGGAGGTCAACTTTGAATAAGGTTAGAAAGTATCATTCAGATCAAACGTTCTCCAACGTTGTCACCATAGCTCTCATCATCATCATCCTCATTTCATTATTATCATCATCATGGCTGTAACTTGTTATAATGGTCATGAACTGAAAGTGTATATAAAAGTTATTAGACGTTTTGGAAGACATTACCAATCCATATGTAGAGTAAGATCTACTGAAGTAAAAAGAAAAGTGATGTTAAATCAGCATCTACCCCTCAAACCAAATCCCTACATGAGCTTCACAACCAATTATTGATGTGATCATCTAGCATGCATTAACCCTTTTCTTGAACTGTTAGATCTGTGAATGAGACATGATGCTGGGCTCAAACACATCAGGATAAAGGTAAGACCCAGATGCAGACCCTGTCGAAGTAACAATGTTTATTGCAGCAACGGGCAAAGGTACAGGACGGCGACCGGGCTCAGGGTCAGGACAGGCAAGGGTCAAAACCAGGAGGATGAGAAAAGAGATACTGGGGAAAAGCAGGAGCGGATACAAAAAACGCTGGTTGACTTGACAAACAAGACGAGCTGGCAACAGACAAACAGAGAACACAGGTATAAATACACTGTAACGGTTCTCTTCTTCCTCTTCCTCTGAAGAAGAGGTGTAGCAGGGATCGGACCTAGACGCAGCGTGGTTATAATTCATGGTTCTTTTAATAACGAAACTATACATCCGACCGAAATAGACGTACAATTGTCTTAGTTCACCTCCTTAAGTGGCGACCCTCGCCGCCGACCTAGGAACACAGGGCCCCACTGGACTGAGGGGCAGCTATGACAGTCTGAGGAACTGAGAGGTAGCTCGGGACTGAGGGGTAGCTCGGGACTGAGGGGTAGCTCGGGACTGAGGGGTAGCTCGGGACTGAGGGGAAGCTCAGGACTGAGGGGAAGCTCAGGACTGAGGGGAAGCTCAGGACTGAAAGGAAGCTCAGGACTGAGAGGAAGCTCAGGCAGGTTGATGGCTCTGGCAGATCCTGGCTGGCTGGTGGTTCTGGCAGATCCTGGCTGACTGGTGGTTCCGGCAGATCCTGGCTGACTGGCAGCTCTGGTAGATCCTGGCAGGTTGATGGCAGATCTGGCACATCCTGGCTGGCTGGTGGACTGGCGGATCTGGCAGAGATCCTGGACTGACGGCTCTGGCAGATCCTGGCTGACTGGTCCTCTGACTGGCAGTTCTGGCAGATCCTGGCTGACTGGCAGTTCTGGCAGATCCTGGCTGACTGGCGGATCCTGGCTGAATGGCGGATCCTGGCTGACTGACGGCTCTGGCGGATCCTGGCAGACTGGCGGATCCTGGCAGACTGGCGGATCTGACAGATCCTGGCAGACTGGCGGCTCTGGCTGCTCCATGCTGACTGGCGGCTCAGGCTGCTCCATGCTGACTGGCGGCTCTGGCTGCTCCATGCTGACTGGCGGCTCAGGCTGCTCCATGCTGACTGGCGGCTCTGGCTGCTCCATGCTGACTGGCGGCTCTGGCTGCTCCATGCTGACTGGCGGCTCTGGCTGCTCCATGCTGACTGGCGGCTCTGGCTGCTCCATGCTGACTGGCGGCTCTGGCTGCTCCATGCTGACTGGCGGCTCTGGCTGCTCCATGCTGACTGGCGGCTCTGGCGGCTTCTTGCAGACTGACAGCTCTGGCGGTTTCTTGCAGACTGGCAGCTCTGGCAGCTCCTTGCAGACTGGCAGCTCCTTGCAGACTGGCAGCTCCTTGCAGACTGGCAGCTCCTTGCAGACTGGCTGCTCCTTGCAGACTGGCGCTCTGGCTGTTCCTTGCAGACTGGCAGCTCTGGCAGCGCTGAACAGGCGGGAGACTCCGGCAGCGCTATAGAGGAGGAAGGCTCTGGCAGCGCTAAACAGGCGGGAGACTCCGGCAGCGCTGGAGAGGAGGAAGGCTCCGGCAGCGCTGTAGAGGAGGAAGGCTCCGGCAGCGCTGGACAGGCGGGAGACTCTGGCAGCGCTGGAGAGGAGGAGGGCTCTGGCAGCGCTGGACAGGCGAAGCACACTATAGGCCTGGTGCGTGGTGCTGGCACTGGTGGTACTGGGCCGAGGACACGCACAGGAAGCCTGGTGCGGGGAGCTGCCACCGGAGGGCTGGTGCGTGGAGGTGGTACTGGATGGACCGGACCGTGCAGGCGCACTGGAGCTCTTGAGCACCGAGCCTGCCCAACCTTACCTGGTTGAATACTCCCGGTCGCCCTGCCAGTGCGGCGAGGTGGAATAGCCCGCACTGGGCTATGCAGACGAACCGGGGACACCGTGCGCAAGGCTGGTGCCATGTAAGCCGGTCCAAGGAGACGCACTGGAGACCAGATACGTAGAGCCGGCTTCATGACACTTGGCTCGATGCTTACTCTAGCCCGGCCGATACGAGGAGCTGGTATGTACCGCACCAGGCTATGCACCCGCACTGGAGACACCGTGCGCTCCACAGCATAACACGGTGCCTGCCCGGTCTCTCTAGCCCCCCGGTAAGCACAGGAAGTTGGCGCAGGTCTCCTACCTGGCGTCGCCATACTCTCTGTGTGCCTCCCCCAAGAAATTTTTGGGGCTGACTCTCGGGCTTCCATCCGCGTCGCCGTGCTGCCTCCCCATACCAGCGCCTCTCCACCTTCGCCGCCTCCAGCTCTTCTTTGGGGCGGCGATATTCTCCAAGCTGAGCCCAGGGTCCTTAACCATCCAATATCTCCTCCCAAGTCCATGAGTCTTGTGCTGCTGGCTGCCTCTCCTGCTGTTGCTGCTTGTCACCACGCCGCTTGGTCCTGTTGTGGTGGGTGGTTCTGTAACGGTTCTCTTCTTCCTCTTCCTCTGAAGAAGAGGTGTAGCAGGGATCGGACCAAGACGCAGCGTGGTTATAATTCATGGTTCTTTTAATAATGGAACTATACATGAAATAGACTACAAAACAAGAAAAACACACAAGAACTATGGTCAGAACGTGACATACACAGGGGATAATTGGGAAGATGGGCAACACCTGGAGGGGGTGGGGACAATCACAAGGACAGGTGAAACAGATCAGGGCATGACAAAACATGAGACACATTCATGTGGAGACATGAATACACTACACACTATTATCATTAAGTAGAATATTCCTTTTATCTGTCATTAATTACATGGTGGAATATCTGTTGTCTCCCTCTCTGAATCCACCATGGAGGTTAAACCAGTCCAATCCCTCACATCTGGCCCAGCCCAGGGTATTTCAGGCAGTGAAGCTCTTCAACTGCTAGACTGGTAGCTGTGGGAGTGAAATTGAGAGTTTCATAGACTGGGCTGGGTAGTTCTGCTTGTCCCAGAATAGAGCATTACTGTCACCAGATGTTCACTCCGTTATCAGGGGGTTGGAGGTAGAGAAATATAATGGAGAAGTTTAGACCACACATTGTTGAAAATCATAAAATAATTTAAACATTATAAATATGTATGTTATGGAAAGTAACAATGTAGCAGTGTGAGTTCTGAGAGCATATCTCAGAGGTTTATTATCAAATATCACTAATTATCATCACTTGTGTTGGAGCTACAGTATAACAGGATCGTTCAGTTGGACAAATGATTGCAGAGTATTTGTTGGATCAGATGTACTTTTTATTCTGTTTAAAAACATTAGTAGCTATATGCTAAACGTTGAAATTATAAAAGAAGCTGATTGATGTAAATTAGTATGAAATGTGCTGCATATTTATGAGATAGTGATCACTGGAATCATGATTAAATCAACTATTTGGATATATTTGTTCTCCAATCAAACTAAGCTTTATTTTAACTCAGAGGCAGGAAGACATACACAACTGATATCATTCACTATTATACTGTTACATACAGATCTAAAACACTGTTTCCAGAACTAGCACCATGTGGGGACTCTCTAAACCACTACAATGGCTTCTCTGGTCTCTAGACACTACGGTGACTTCTCCAGAAGAGAGGCCAAATCACTGTTCGGTGTACACCTCTCCCTCTTCCCAGGGTGCCTTGCTCAGGGTCAGGGTGCTGCTACGGCTGTAGCGGCCACCCTTCTCTTCTTCTGTGGTGGTAACCAGCGCACTTCTGTATGTTGATAAAAGTGTTACATGGTCACTGCCCATATCATTGCATAGTGCATAAAATACACAAGAGTTCAGGGGCCTTGCTTTATCAAAGTTAACCATTTTCACTGCGGTGTCCAAAACGTCTTTCAAGCTGTCAGGCAGTGTACCCAATAAAATATGGACTGATACTACAGAAGCACTACTACTATAATACAATAGGGACTGATGCTTCTACATCTGCATGGCTTGCTGTTTGGGGTTTTAGGAGGGGTTACTGTATAGCACTTTATGTCATCTGCTAATGTAAAAAGATCTTTATAAATACATTTGATTGATAGTGCTGAAGTACTAGTATAATACAATAGTGACTGATAGTACTGAAGTACTAGTATAATAAAATAGGGACTGATAGTACAGTAGTTCCAGTATAATACAGTCAAATCAAGCTTTATTTATACAGCACATTTCAGACATGGAATGCAACACAATGTGCTTTACAGGAAAAAAAATATAAAAAACAATGAAAATAAAAACTTCAATATATACTACACAGCAAACATAAGTTAAAAAAAACTAAAGAATGAAAACTAAAAACCACCCTAAGGAATATATAGGTTAAAAATATGTGTTTTAAGATCTCACAGTCCCCAGAGATTCCAGAGATTGATGGAATAATAACTAAAGGCTGCCTCTCCATGCCTCTGCGACCTACTGGGTGCATAACTTAAAAGCATGTTTGACATGTACGTAAGAACGTACAGTTGAAGTCGGAAGTTTACGTGCACTCAGTTTTTCACAATTCTTGACATTTAATCTTAGTAACAATTCCCTGTCTTAGGTCAGTTAGGATCACCACTTTATTTTAAGAATGTGAAATGTCAAAATAATAGTTGAGAGAATGATTTCTTTCAGCTTTCCCATCACATTCCCAGTGGGTCAGAAGTTTACATACACTCAATTAGTATTTGGTAGCGTTGCCTTTAAATTGTTAAACTTAGGTCAAACATTTTGGGTAGCCTTCCACAAGCTTCCCACAATAAGTTGGGTGAATTTTGGCCCATTCCTCCTGACAGAGCTGAGTCAGGTTTGTAGGCCTCCTTGCTCGCACACACTTTTTAAGTTCTGCCCACAAATGTTCTATACGATTGAGGTCAGGGCTTTGTGATGGCCACTCCAGCCATTTTGCCACAACTTTGGAAGTATGCTTGGGGTCACTGTCCATTTGGAAGTATTTGTTGTCCTTAAGCCATTTTGCCATTTGGAAGTACAACTTTGGAAGTATGCTTGGGGTCACTGTCCATTTGGAAGACCCATTTGTGAACAAGCTTTAACTTCCTGACTGATGTCTTGAGATGTTGCTTCAATATATCCACATAATTTCCTCTCCTCATGAAGCCATCTATTTTGTGATGTGCACCAGTCAAAACTGCAGCAAAGCACCCCACAACATGATGCTGCCACCCCTGTACTTCACAATTTGGATGGTGTTCTTCGGCTTGCAAGCCTCCCCTTTTTCCTCCAAACATAACAATGGTCATTATGACCAAATAGTTATATTTTTGTTTCATCACACCAAAAAAAGTATGATCTTTGTCCCCATGTGCAGTTGCAAACCGTTTTCTGGCTTTTTTATGGAGGTTTTGGAACAGTGATTTCTTCCTTGCTGAGCGGCCTTTCAGGTTATGTCGATATTCACTGTGGATATAGTTACCTGTCGATATGGGATTGATTTGCACTTTTCGCACCAAAGTAAGTTCATCTCTAGGAGACGGAACGCGTCTCCTCCTGAGCGGTATGACGGCTGTTTAGTCCCATGGTGTTTATACTTGCGTACTATTGTTTGTACAGATGAACATGGTACCTTCAGGCGTTTGGAAAGAGGCACTGAGTTTGAAGGTAGGCCTTGAAATACATCCACAGGTACATATCCAATTGACTCAAATGATGCCAATTAGCCTATCAGAAGCATCTAAAGCCATTTTCTGGAATTTTCCAAGCTGTTTAAAGGCACAGTCAACTTAGTGTATGTAAACTTCTGACTCACTTGAACTGTGATACAGTGAATTATAAGTGAAATAATCTGTAAATAATTGTTGTCAATTGATAGATGTAGATGTAGATGTCCTAAACGACTTGCCAAAACTAGAGTTTGTTAACAAGAAATTTGTAGTGGTTGAAAAACGAGTTTTAATGACTCCAACCTAAGTACACGTAAACATTTGACTTCAACTGTATATTATTTTGATTAAAATACCTCAAATAGTAATGTTTTAATAGAGACAGCGTTTAAGAAAGTGAAATACTAAATATGTGATGAGACATAAATATCAAGAGAGCTTGTGAGCCACTTATTTCCAACATCTAGTCTGGCGTCGCTAACAAAAGTGTACCACAGTGGTGCAATCCCTATTACTGCAACAACCTCCCCCCAGTTTAAATACTTTCATTTCTTTAGGCTGGGATTTCAATCATAAACTCAAACCGTATGAATACTCGTCAAATAGTTTTTTAAATGTAATAACAAAGTTATTATGTTCATCATTCTCCAAAGTGTAAATAACAAACCATAAAATGCTCAATATAAAGTTAAGACATTTTTGGATAGTCCATCGGTAAATGCTCTACAGACTATGAGTAATATTTCAGCTAACTATCTACAAAACCTAACCCTAACCCTATCTCGAACCCTAACCTTATCCTAATCCTAACATTAACCCTTACCCTTATTCTAACCCTAACCTTAACCGTTATCCTAACCCTACACTTAACCTTTACCCTAAACTTAACATTAACCCTTACCCTAACCCTAACATTAACCCTTACCCTAACCCTAACATTAACCCTTACCCTTATTGTAAACCTAACCCTAACTGTAATCTTGACCAGCAGTTGCTTGTCAACAGATAGTTTGTTGATCGTATGACCATCTGTAGAGTATTTACAGATGGAATATCTGGACTATCCAAATAAAGTGTGCTCTACAGACTATTAGTAACATTTCAACTAAGTGCCTTCAGAAAGTATTCAGACCCCTTGACTTATTCTAAAATTGATTAAATGTTTGTTTTTTTCATCGATCTACGCACAATACCTCATAATGACAAAACAAAAGCATTTTATTTTTTTGCTAATTTATAAATTAAAAAACTGAAATATCACACTTGCGTAAGTGTTCAGACCCTTTACTCAGATCTTTGTTGAAGCACTTTTGGCAGTGGTTACAGCCTTGAGTCTTCTTGCGTATGATGCTACAAGCTTGGCACACCTGTATTTGTGGAGTTACTAACCTAGCCTGGTATCAACAAAAAGCTGGAGGAACTCCTAAACTCATCAGTCTGGGACTCCATCTAGATTCAGCGGCAGTGGATCTGGGAGTGACATCACTCTGACCATCAGTAGAGTCCAGGCTGAACATGCAGGAGATTACTACTGTCAGAGTTACCACAATCCCAATGTGTTCACACAGTGATAAAGAGCTGTACAAAAACTTCCCTCGGTCAGACTGCACAGTGACTACTGCTACAGCTGGGACGTACTGCAGGTGCTAAGCGGGCAGAGATTGTGACAAGGAACACTGATCAGTAGAGGAGGTCATCTCTGGCATGTGACAATATGATTATCATTCAGATACAATGTTCTCTGTCATCATCATCATCATCATCCTGATTAAATTACAGATGATTATTGCTATATTGTCATGACGCCTAAGTGTGAACATAAAAAGTAACCCCACCGAGTTACAGAAGTCAAAACATTTGCAAATTAAAATTAGAAACATTTCCGCCCCCACTTCCCCTGTATGAAAGTAAAAATATGTGGAGCTCAGACATTAGACACGTCAGTAACTGTCAATACCCGTCTTTAGTAATACCCACCTGATATGTCATCTATTACATGCTGGTTTATTCAGTGTAAGAAAGTCCCGTTCCTTTAGTCCACCATAGACGTTACAGTAAAACTAGTTCACCCACTCACATCTGGCCCAGTCCAGGCAGTGAAATTGAAACTAGACTGGGAACTGTGGGAGTGAAACTGAGATTTACATAGACAGGGCTGGGTGTTTCTGCTTGTCCCAGAATAGAGCAGCAGTGTCACCAGATGGTCACTCTGTCCCCAGGGGGATAGAGGTAGAGAAGACTCTATGACTATGTTGAAGCTGTGATACTTGTAATATTTTGTGGACAACATTATTATTTATTTGAGTTAAATGCAGGCATGATCACATTGGTGAGAGTCCAAGGTAGCAATAACATGTTAGATTACTGTCTTTATAAGTCTAGAAGTCAAGCAGGTCATAAACATTCCGAAAATATGAATAAAAAGTACCATCTGCTACATGTGGAACGTCCTTCTGTTAATCTGTAAACATCGTTGTATCTTGTGTTACTATGAACTACAGTTTGATGACGATCTAATTTCAAGTGAAAACCTAAATAACGAAGCAATGACATTTAGGTCTGATGGGTTTTATGAATCTATTTCTATTTCATTCAACATTTAAGACTAAAATGTAATTATTGACAACAACAAGAATCTTTGTCCAAAAGGGAAATCTTTATTTTCATCCATTAATTAAAGCATCAAAGCAAACATTCCTACAGTATCTAATAGTAATTAAACAGAACACATCAAATCTAACACTGATACAACCTCAGTCTACAGAGAGGATTGACACATAAACTCAAGCAAAGCCCCCTTTTGCTCTACATGTCAGGGATCAATAAGACAGAGAACATCTGATCTCAGAACAGAGTCGAAGCAGAGGAACCAGCAGCCTCGCTCCATAGGGGTTTGGGACTGGTGGGTCCTATCCAGAACAGTCAGCCTTCCTCAGGGTCTTGGTGACTGGAGTCTGGGATTTCTGCTGGGCTTCACAGGTCACCTCTCCTGCCTTGGTCCACTCCTGGGCAGTGAGAGTCAGGGTGCTGCTCCAGCTGTACAGACCATCCTTCTCCAGGACCCCGGGACTGGCCTCCTGCTTTTTGCTGGTCCCATCCACTTTCCAGCTCATGGTCCAGTCTGAGGGGAAGCCCTTGTTGGCCAGACACATCAGTGTGGCTATTGTTGTACTGGACAGCTCCTCACTAGAGGGGGGCAGGATGGTGAGGGTGGGGGCACTGTTACCTGGAACAAACAGAACACATCAATTAAGGAACTATGGCAGGGTAGCCTAGTGGTTAAAGCATTGGACTAGTAACTGGAAGGTTGCAAGTTCAATCCCCCAAGCTGACAAGAAATCTGTCGTTCTGCCCCTGAACAGGCAGTTAACCCACTGTTAATTGGAAATGTGTTCTAAATATGAATATAAAAGTTAGATTGTTTAAAGTATGTGGAGAAAACACTAAAGTATCATGGTACAAAGCAGATTTATGAACCGAACAAGTATAAAGTGGTTAAATAACTAGAGTTACTAGTCATAGTGTCAGTTATACATGTTATACAGATATTGTTTAGGAATGGATCTGATCAGAGTAGCCTACTCAGATTCATAGTATTTGCAGACTTAGAGCGTAAATACATTTTTATAGAATATCAACCATGGTAGATCATGAAGTCTGTTACAAACATAGCTTTGTATTCACACTAACAGTGAAGGTAACCATGAACTCAATACAGGAATAATGACTACTATATCCAATACTGTGAAATAGTTATTATACCAGAATTAAGATTTGTATTCTGCAATCATACAAATAAGACTTAGAAATAAATGCCTACAATTTAACATTTTGATTCAATAAACTGTTGAAAGAAGTCTCAGTCAAAGCAATGGATATATTTAAAAAAAAATCTAAAACCTCAATATTTTTATAGAGACAGAGTTGAAGAATAATATACTTAATAAGTGTAACCAGAAAGAAATATCAAGATCTTGTTACTTACTTCCAACATCAAGTCTGGTGCCGCTACCAAAAGTCAACCACAGTGATACAATCCCTATTACTGCTGGTACAAAAACTTCATGCACGTTTGACAAGCTGAATTTCTTTAGACTGTGGTTCAAATCATTAACTCTACTATGGTATGAAGACTTGCCAAATACCATTTTATCTTCTTCATTTTAAATAAATCGTTTTTTGTTTTGTTTTCCCTTACATTTAGCAAAACCTACTTTTTCTTGTACAGTCCCTAATAGGTGAAGTATGTTTGTTCATACAACTAATCTCACATGTAGACTAATAACTCTTATCATTTAAGCTTTCTGCTTCCAAAAAAAAAAGTATTTAAAAATATCCTCAATATCAAGGCTAAATTGATAGAGAAATTGACTCACAAGATCAAAAGGTGAAAAAAACAGTTAATTTAGTTGTTTACTTACTTCCAACATCTAGTCTGGTGCCGCTACCAAAAGTCCACCACAGTGATACATTCCCTATTACTGCTGGTACAAAAACCTCTCTGTGTTGTGTTGCTGCAGATGTTACAGTGAAGATCACTCATACATAATCATAACACTAATACACTTTAACACACTTAATACACTAACATCTTCCAGGTAGAACAAACACTTCATATTAGCTGTTTCTAGATAATACAAATGAATTTGATCTTAAATCCAGATATGAGTCTTTTTTCCTTCCTCTGTGTATCAGGCGTTCTCCTAGTCTGTAGATACAGTCCAGCATTAGATCAGTGTTGCTAGTATTCCTCCATATTGTCCATATGAAAGACAACAGCAGCAGCAGTAGTGATAGTGATCCATGTTGTATATTCCTTTATTAAACATGTTGATCTCAGATTTAACAGTGGTGGTAAAGTCACAGAGGACAGACAACACTACCAGAGGAATCCTACCAGCTTTAGTTTAGAGAAGTGTTCACTAACTGATTAGAGGAACTTACATCAGAGACCGAGCATGAGTGAACAGACAGTTCATTATATCTGATCATCATCAGAATAACAATACGATGGTGGTGTGCCTAAAAAAACATCATGCATTAGTGATGTGATTAAAAAGTTGCTGTTTGATGTTATATACATTAGCACATGCAGGATAAAATACATTCTGAAGATGTGAGCTTCCTGGAAACGGAAATACATTTGAAACATTCATTTGCATAATGCCTCTGCCCCGCTGCTCTAAGAGCATTTATACCCCTGTGAGTTGAACACTTCATGACTGAGAGCCGTCCTTCATGACAACAGAACCCACAACAACCATGACTTTTATCACCATCTTCATCTGGACACTTGCTTGCTGCTTTCAAGGTGAAACTTTTCCAAATGTATTGTTGAAAATGTATTAAATTTATACCACAGTAATGTATATCAATAATAATATTTATATTCAGAACTATTCATTACTATATGTAATGTTTCATTCATATAAATGTTTTTATTCAATTTTTCAGAATCCAGTGGACAGTACACTGTGACTCAGACTCCTGCAGTGAAAGCTGTTCTCCCAGGACAGTCAGTCTCTCTGAACTGTAAAACCAGCAGTAATGTGTATGGAAATAACTATCTAGCCTGGTACCAACAGAAACCTGGAGGAGCTCCTCAACTCCTTATTTACTATGCTACAACACTTCAGTCTGGGACTCCATCTAGATTCAGTGGCAGTGGAACTGGGAGTGACTTCACTCTGACCATCAGTGGAGTCCAGGCTGAAGATGCAGGAGATTACTACTGTCAGAGTTACCACAATCCCAATGTGTTCACACAGTGATAAAGAGCTGTACAAAAACCTCCCTCAGTCAGATTGCAGTGTCTGAGAGGGAAGAGACAGTGACATGGAACACTGGTCACTAGATGAGGTCAACTGTTACATGTTCCAATATGGTTAGAAAGCAATCATTCAGATCACATGACCATAATCATCATCATCATGGTTATGACTTACAGTATTTGTCATGGTCTTTAAGTGTATATAAAAATCATTTGAAGTTTTGAAACACATTATCTGTCCATATGCAAAGCTAGAGCTACAGAAGTTAAACAAAAGGTGTTATGACCTCAACATTACTTCAAAGTTACAATCACTTCAGCCCCCCAAAACAAGTCCTCATATGGACCTCAACCAAATATCTGATTTAAATGAATGCAATATTCTAGCATTATATTAACTATTTTCATGAGCAGATTACTGACCGTGAGATCTGTGAATGAGACTGTGAATGATGCTGGACTCAAACATGTACACATGTACTGTACACTACATACACTATCTACATATTAAACTATCTACATTGCATACATTATCTACACTGCATACATTATCTACACTACATACACTATCTACACTACCTACACTATATACACACTATCTACACTACACTACACTGCATACACTATCTACAATACACTATATACACAAAGTGTCTAGGTGTTCACACAGTGATACAGAGTTGTACAAAAAACTTCCCAGACTGCACAGTGACTGTCCTGCTACAGCTGAGACCAACTGCAGGTTCTGAGGGAATCAAGTATAGAAACTGTATCTGTATCTGTTAAAAAGCAGCCATAACTTATGCTTGAAATCAGTTAGTCCTAACCCACTGGGCACACACTGGTAGAATCAAAGTTGTTTCCACGTCATTTCAATAAAATGAAATTGAACCAACGTGGTATAGACGTTGAATTGACGTCTGTGCCCAGTGAGAAGGCTTCATAATGCGTGTGATAGTGCAGCCTGAGAGGAGATGGCAGAGAATCCTGATTTCCTGCTGTCTGGTGATTGAGGATCAAACGGTTTTTGATTCATATGGATCTGTCGGTTAGCATGGAACTGGTATTTCCTTCAGCCTACGGCTCTTTTCTTTTGTGGCGAGAACAAGCCCCTCTTATGGCCCTCACTGAGATCATCCAGAGCAGGGTAGCTCTCACACACACACACACACACACAGCTGGCAGTTAAACTGTCATACTGTAGTCGCACACACACTGATGATGTGACTCAAAGAGGGGGTGAGACAGCACACACTCTGTGGCCACACAGCAGCAATAGATCTTTCGGCCACAACAAAGTCCAGTCTCGGTGGAGAATGTCTCTGATATGTTGACATGTCAAAATCTCTGATTAGACAGTATCTCTGACAACACCAGTGATACATGGTGTTGTGTCAAAATATATGACAGACCAAATTATATAGTTCGAGTAAGCAGTTGATTGTCTTATCACCGTTGCCCCTTGTTAAAGTGAGACCCCTATATTTTAGAGATATCAGCTCCGATATGTCAAAGATACTAAATAAGAGATTTCAGCTCCGTTCTCTCAGGGATATCACCCAAGAAGAATCAGTGATACTAGTTCAGAGTGTCACGAGTTCAGAGTGTCACCAGTTCAGAGTGACACCAGTTCAGAGTGACACCAGTTCAGAGTGACACCAGTTCAGAGTGACACCTGTTCAGAGTGATACCTGTTCAGAGGGGGAGCTTTCTGCTCTCTATGCAGTTCTTGATGTTGGCTTCATCTGCTCCCTCAGTGGTGATCAGGCTTCCCCCATTATTGGTGTGTCAGTTGTACTGGTGACTGGTGAAATAAGGATGTTTATGGTCCGTTCCACATTAGTGGACAGCCTTCTAAGGCCTCTCTCTGGGTTACTCTCTGGGGAGCCTCCTCTTCTAGATTGAATCTGTGGAACAGAGTATCATGTTGAAGTATCTAAAACCATACACCAGTGCTCTTCAGTCCTAGTCCTGGAGAGCCAGTGTGCAGGCTTTTGTTCTAGCCAAGTATCAAATCAAATCGTATTAGTCACATGCGCCGAATACAACAGGTGTAGATCTTACAGCGAAATGCTTACTTACGAGTTCCTAACCAACAATGCACTTTAAAAAATACAGATAAGAATAAGAAATAAAAGCAACAAATAATTAAAGAGCAGCAGTAAAATAACAATAGCGAGACTATATACGGGGGGTACCGGTACAGAGTCAATGTGTGGGGGTACCGGTTAGTTGAGGTAATATGTACATGTAGGTAGAGTTATTAAAGTGACTATGCATAGATGATAACAACAGAGAGTAGCAACGGTGTAAAATAGGGGGGGGGGGGCAATGCAAATAGTCTGGGTAGGCATTAGATTAGGTGTTCAGAAGTCTTATGGGTCGGGGGTAGAAGCTGTTTAGATGCCTCTTGGACCTAGACTTGGCGCTCCGGTACCACTTGCCGTGCGGTAGCAGAGAGAACAGTCTGTGACTAGGGTGGCTGGAGTCTTTGACAATTTTTAGGGGCTTCCTCTGACACCGCCTGGTATAGATGTCCTGGATGGCAGGAAGCTTGGTCCCCAGTGATATACTGGGCCGTTTGCACTACCCTCTGTAGTGCCTTGCGGTCGGAGGCCGAGCAGTTACCATACCAGGCAGTGGTGAAACCAGTCAGGAAGCTCTTGATGGTGCAGCTGTAGAACCTTTTGAGGATCTGAGGACCCATGCTAAATCTTTTCAGTCTCCTGAGGGGGAATAGGTTTTGTCATGCCCTCTTCACGCCTGTCTTGGTGTGCTTGGACCATGATAGTTTGTTGGTGAGTCCTAACACATTTGATGGTTAGTATTAGTGTTGATATAGGTACGTAGTAGTAGTGCTGGGCTGAAACAAGAGTCTGCATACCCTGTAGGTCTTCTGGACCAGACACTGTCATACAGCCTGAGCAAGCCATCCACATTGTTAACTTACCATCCACACAATGAGGAACACGCAGGCTGTGACTGGGATCGGAAGCAGGGACAGCAGACTCCCCCTTGACCGAGTCTGTTCATGGTCCTGTGCTTCACTTCCTGAGAGAGAAAACAACACACTCTGTGAGGAAGAGACTTGTGAATGCTGTATGTTGGGGCTGAATGAATGCTGTATGTTGGGGCTAAATTGATACTGTGTGTTGGGGCGTGTTTCTTACCTGGTGTAGTAGGGGCAGGGCAGGGTGGAGGCACACAGCGGAATCCTCCTTCTCCCTGAGCTGCAGAATTCAAAATGTCTCTGATATAGTCAAAATACTGCCCAGATGGCCATTTGACCGCCCTATAGTGGCATTTAAAGACTTGCATTGTTGCCTCCTGGAAGTACAGACAAACAAAGTAAACATCAGGATGGTTGCACCACTTAATACAGTCAATAAACTGGGTCTACAGTAACTGGATCTACTGGCAGAACTGACAGGCATTACCAGCTCCTCATGATCAAATTGGAAACGTAGATTTTGCAGCATGGTGATGAAGATCATAATATTATCTTTGTTGGAAGAAATGGCACCAAACACCCGGGACAGTTCCCTGAGGCTTTGTTCCAGTGGATAGATATTCAGTAGAACGCAGCACACACCACTCTGGAGTAAGAAAAGGGAGAAAACCGACTTGGTTACATATAATTCCATTCTACAGATTCCAAATAAAACAAAAATGTTCATCAATAAAAATGCTGCCAAAGTTTAAGACCACCCAGCGCAACTTCTCTTGTGAAAAAGTTTCTGCATGATGTTTTGTTTTTGATAAATTCTACTCACCCTCTCTTTGGGAATATAATGTATAGAAATGTTATAATCCTTTGGAATATTGTGTTTCTGTAAAAATAAATTAGGATTATTTGGTCATTTATTTTTTGCCAAGTTTGGCCCATTTTCTGTATCAAAAGAAAAGATTTAAAGTAGTTTTTATGATTAAATAAACCATAAACAATCACCAAACTAATTTTGTATAGTACAGTTCAGGTTAGATGTAGAAGTTCTTACCAATAAGATCAGCTTGCTCACATCATCTGTTACAGGATTCCCAAATCCTCCTGAGCATACTCCAAGACTTGTGAATAGAAATAGGAGGACACACGTAGTCGTCCGAATCTGACAGAGGAAGCACATCAGAAAGGGAAGATTTTCCTTTCCCAACCTCTCCGTACATTGTTTTCTTTTCTGAATTTGTATATGGCTTCACTTTCTCATCAAACCTCAAGTTAATTCTAGAAACATTCTAAAAAAAAACACAAAATATTCAGGAAAATTTGATAATAATATCATACATAAAAATATGGATTTTTACTCACTTTGCTCTTCATATGGAACTTGAGAAGTTAACAAGGAAGACTTGAAATCCAATGTTTCTTCCTTCAGGTAGAGGACTTGTCATGATGATATGTGAATACTATAGACCAGGGTCCGGCGGACTAGTGTTGCAAGGGCCGCCTACGGGCACTACTGTCTGTCACTACCATTCATACACTCACCCGCACGCACACATTTTAGAAATTCTTACTTGTTTGATATTTGTGTTCTATCTAAATGGGGTCAAATCGTTTTTTTTAAAGAGTTGTAGTCCCCTATCCATTCATAACCTGCCCTGAGCCTCTTCAAGCACCATGCCGTCATCTCACAAAACGTCTCTGTGCTGTTTCGCTAACATTTCCAGCTAAATATTTATCATAAATGTTATCAAAACGATTGTGAATCAATATCAAGTGTAGTATCCAAGAAAATGAGGAGGATATTTGGCTGTGATGTGGATTAGAAGTGAGTCTGAGAGCCTGAGAGGAGAGACAGCTGTCTGTGATTCATATGCTTTGATTCATCTGACCTTTTGTGTACGGCACAAGGACAGTATTGTGTACCAGTCCACTGTCACTCAGTCACATAGTGTGTGTGTGTGTGTGTGTGTGTGTGTGTGTGTGTGTGTGTGTGTGTGTGTGTGTGTGTGTGTGTGTGTGTGTGTGTGTGTGTGTGTGTGTGTGTGTGTGTGTGTGTGAGTGTGTGTGTGTGTGTGTGTGTGTGCAAGCGAGCGAGAGCGAGAGACAACAAAAGCTGCTCGTTGAGAGTGGTTGCACATAGTCAGACAACATGGAGGAGGATGAAAGTACAACTCGTGACAAATCACTTGTTACTCTTTGTAAGGTTTTGATCAGGCACACACAAGGTTACTTAACAAAGTACATTTTTCTGTGTATGACGTTAGGAGCCAATAGGGGCCAGATGTATTTACAAGGGAAGGGAAATACTGTAATTCGAAAGTGAACAAAAATATATCTAGACAATGTTTTTATATTAGTGTCTGTCTTACAATATTGGACAGTATTGATTTTTTATGAATAAATAAACCACACAAAAATTCTGGTAATCTCACTGATGATTTGTCAACAGCATTCATATCACAGGTGTCGTGTATCATCAGACTGTTTGCTATTTGCATATGAAGACAATTTGCATTGACAGCACATGCTTCAGTGGTCTTAAAGTGTTTATAGCCCTGTGAGTTAAATGTGTCCTTTACAGAAGCAACACAACATAAGACAAACATGACTTTTATCTCCGTAACTATCATGGTCCATGCATTGTACACAAATGGTAAGTTCGGAATTACTTCAGTAATTAACCTTAAAGCTATCGATTTTAATATCATTATCCTATTTCAAACAACAATTATTTATTCAAATATCCATATTTGAACTAAAGAAGGTTTAATCTAAATCAAAGACTGCAAATTCATATTGTTTTATCTCTTCCAGGCTATGCAGGTGACATTTTATTGACCCAGACTCCTGCAGTTGCCATGGCACAATCTGGAGAGTCTGCCACGATCAGCTGTAAAGCTAGTAGTGCCATTGACAATGATTTAGCCTGATACCATCAGAAACCTGGAGAAGCTCCTAAATTCATCATCAACTTTGACAGTGGTTTAACATCTGGTCGATATCATGGCACTGGATATGATATTGATTGACGACTTTGTCAACCACTTTGAAACTAAGATTGACGACATCCACATCTCATTCACTCAGCCTATTGAGTCCACTGGTTCCACTCACACAGAAATACCCTATGCCTTGACCTCTTTCTCCCCTCTCTCTCCAGATGAAATCCTGTGACTAGTGAGGTTCGGCCACCTGCTTGCTCAACCCCATCCCCTCTTCTTCAGACCACCTCTGGAGATGTGGTAAAATGGTAAAATGGCGCCGGAAGAAATGGCAGCGGTTTTAGGGGTGAATTCAGTCGCTGCACATTTCAAAAAGGCTGAACAAATAGTTATATTGACTACGTCTGTCGTCGCTCGCTCATTAATGTCTTAATCGAAATTACGGATTGCCTCTTATCCGCTTGTCCTACCCTTTTGCCATAGTTTGTACATCTCAATTGTCAGTAGAAATCACATTTGTTTAAGCAAATCAGCCATATCAGCTATGTTTTTTTAAAAGGCAGTAAATGAGTCTGAATTAACTGTTTCGCTGCCAGACAAGGCTTCGCTGAAAGCCAGGTGTAGCAGTGCTACGGTGTCGGGACTGCTGTTGGGACAGCTTTATGTAGGCCCTAACAGTTTGTGGGCACTGTTTGTCACCGCTATAGTGCAATTTATGTATTGTTTAGTGTTGAGTTGTGTAGTGGCTTTGCTGGCATGCATCTCCCATAAAATGTGTTTGCCCCACCAAGATTTACATGCTAAAATCGCCACTGAAATAGAGGTGAATTACTTTTGTACTATTACGTGGTTACTTTTATTTTGAAATTTCCCGAAACAGTGACCCGGAAATACTTTTCTAGTGTTGCTGACGAGACACTAATTACTTTCCGAATGTACGGTTGTTGTTTCCATTTCCACATTTATTTTATTGCATGTTGATATACAGTTGTATGCTGTTAATTATCCATACATACTTTTGATAACAACTTTTCCATCATGGACAAACGAGTCAAAGCGACTGCCAGTACGGGTAGGGGTTGTTTCTAAAAGTAACGTTACAGTCTATGCTATTAACCCTGGCTAACGTAAGCTAGAGTAGCTCAAATTCAACATACAGTCAGCCCCAAGTGAACTGTAAAGTAACTTACTAATATAGCTAACTACATTAATTTCATGTTAATATCATGTTGGCTTTCTTTCTAAATGTTGCTGCTAAATATAGTAAAACCAAAGATTCTAACTCTCATCTGTGGTTTTGTCTTATCATAATATTTTGTTGTAGACGAATATGATTTTTTGTTATGCAACAACCAGTGCAGCCTAAATATTTATTGGTTCCGTCTTCTTTCCATAGGCCCCCCTCTTCCTCTCTACTCTTTACGACTATTGGTTTCTCCCCTGCGGCTGATGTATTCCTTTGTATGGCATGTGGTGAATCAACGAAATGTGATGCACTATGGGAAGGTCGAGGAATTTGTAACTGTGGTGACTGAAGCTGTTCCGAAGTTGCTGAGTTACAAACAGAGGGCTCAACTCATCCTGGGCCTGAGAGCAAGGGTGAGTGACATGTTGTGTGGTCATGGGAGGAGTAGTTGATTATACTTTGATTGACACATGTATATCAATGCCAGTAGAAACTGTATGTGTGTAAGGAGGGCAGGGATGCTGCAAGTTTACTCAATATCTCCATGATTCCCATTATTTAGATGATCTTGGAGATGTTCCGCAAGGATTGTCCACCTAACCCTCAGGCCATCCAATGTCTCCTGGGAAAGATGAACATCAGTGCATCCGCAGGGGTAAGAATATTTTTCTCTCTCCTGCATACATTCAAAGGTTGTAACAGCTACTCATTTTAATAGCTCAATTCAGATAACCAGATAAGTTATACTTGTATCAAATTATTCACATTCTGTGTTACAGCAGCAAGATATGGAAGTGGAGGAGTCGCAGGCTAACTTTGTGGCGCTGGTCCAAACCCTTCTGACAAACCCTTATGAGAGGAAGCACTTCTTCCAGGTTCAACATACTTTCTCTCTGTCCCTTTCGTTTGACTTGCTTTCAGCGGCTCGTCATTCAGGTAGGTTATCTCAGATACTGTCACTCTTTCCTTCCCTGTAGGAGGAGTTCCATACACAGTATGGCTCCAAGTACGACACAGCACTGCAGGCCCTTGTGGGAGGCTTGGTCTTCAGACTGGAACAACTGCTATCTGTGCCAGATCTCTCCCAGGTAATGAACTGGTGCATGACAGGTCTATAACTAACAGTTCACTGATCATACCTAATTTTGTCATTATTAGATAACAGTTTATGTCAACACATGCCATATTATTGTCTTGACCTCACATGCTAAGCCACCCCCCTGGTTGCTGATCTTAGCTTCTACCTCTCCTTCTCAGATAACGTCCATTATCAGTGCTGACCCCTCTGACCTGGAGGAGTGTGGACAGTCTGTGTCTGACCCTGAGCACCTGAAGATCCTCCTCCAGCACCAGAACCTGCTAAATAAAACCCAGTTAAACAGAAATGGTAGGCTTGAAAACAGTCCATAGAAAGCTTTGGAGTCTCTACTTCAATCATTATCTGTTATCCTCTCTGTGTATGTACAGTAGATTTATAAACAGATAAACAAAGAACATTACAAGTTTTATTTTTGACATCTATAATTAAAAGTACAATGTGGAGAAATTGCTCAGCCATTACCTAGTTGGTAAAATTCTGTAGTGTTCTTCTACTTTCAGTTAGTGACAAAACAAGCAATTTAAATAATGGCTGTACAATATAAACCACTGTGAAATATATTTTCAATGATCATGAATATAATATTTTTAGCTGTATGAATTTAGTTTACAAAACCTTAAATAAAAAGATTAAAAAACTAAACTTATGGATGGAAGGCATAGAAATAGCATGCATAACACTGATATAGCACTTTTCAGACTTGCTTACAATGAGAAAGACAGATCTATAACTCATATTTCTATGTACATTTGGTTGGGTCACACACAAAACTACATACGGGACCTTTCAGTTCATTATGAACCATTTTATGATTTTTTTTAAACAGGAATGGAAATAAAAAGCATAGTATTTTTTTAATTCGCAGAATATCCTTAACTGTGATGTACTTAAATATTTTTTATATATTTTATTTTTTCTCAGTACCTCTCACTTCCTCTGTGGGTGACTGTGTGCTGTCTTCGCTGTCCTTCCGCCTCGCCTGTGGAAGGCCATCAATGGAGCCAGATTTTGATGAGCCATCAGAATCATTAGAAGCCGCTTTAAGCGTGATGAACCCTGCCTCCTTCAGTGACTTGGAGGATCTGGGAATGATGTCAGAGGACTCGCCACATGCTGGAGAAGATAGTACTGTAGAGAGAGAAGAGGATGCCAGGGATAGCGGAAGTGGGGTGAAAAATGCAGTGCGTGACAATACACTGCCAGAGAGCGTGTCTAGTCCTCAAGGTGTTAGCGGACCAGTAGGAGGGGCACCATCAAAAGGGGCACCAACAGTAAGGAGTAGGTTGCCAACACAGAGACACCAGCAGCTTGTATCACTGATGAGTAGTTCCTTCACCAAATCATCTCCTTTACAGATAGTCAAAATAGTCATCCCTGCCACGGTCACCAATGGGAACCAACCGTGTAACCCACCGGTCAAAATAGCGAGTGTCCACCAGTGGGTCTCCCATATTGCAAGTAACTCGATCTCGCTCCCTTCCTTGCCACCCCTTCCACAAAACAATGATGTAGACCAGGGGATCCGGTCAGGTGACACGTGTCTTGGAAGCAGTGTGGTAATTGGGGGTCAGGAAACAGAAGCCAATCTCTTTGAGAAGGCTGTTATCCGAAGGAGATGGGTGCCCAAGCCACAAAGAATAACGGTACCCTCGAAGAGGAAAATCCCAGAGGCAACCATCATTTGCCAGGAGTGTGGGAAGAGTTTTGTCTATCCGTCTCAGCTGGAAAATCACCTCCGCATTCACACAGGAGAGAAACCTTTCAAGTGCACTGAGTGTGGCAGGGCCTTCAGGTCCTTAGGAGGCATGACCACTCATATGAAAAATCACTCTGAAGCGCGGCCATTTAAGTGTGATGAGTGTGACAAGGGCTTTCGGAAAAAGGCTGACTTGAAGAAGCATCAGCCCATCCACACGGGTGCGAAACCACACAAATGCACCATTTGCGGAAAGGGCTTCAGCCAAGCATTCTATTGCAGAATACACATCCAGTCTCATGCAAGTGAAAATAACTTTCCCTGCACTCATTGTCCGAAGAGATTCCCAACCCAATACAAGCTGTCTGTCCACGAGCGCTGGCACACCATGGAGCGCCCGTTCATCTGTGAGCAGTGTGGGATGCGCTTCTTTCATCCCAGTGGGCTGAAGAGGCACATGGGCTATCACATTGGGAACCGCCCGTTCCTCTGTGCCCAGTGTGGAAAGACTTTTGTTTATGAGTTTGACCTGAAGAAACACCAAAGGGACCATGGCCCCAAGCCCAAGATCCCATGCCCTGTCTGCCAGAAGGTGTTTGGCAGCAACGGACTCATTAAGGCCCACATGTTTACGCACACCTCTGTAAAACCTTACAGATGTGACATATGTGACAAGACCTTTAAACAGAGCAGCAGCTTGAGCAGTCACAAACGTCTGCACACGGGCGAACGCCCTTACCACTGCGACATGTGTGGGAAGACATACAAGCTAAATCAGCACCTGAAGGAGCACATAATTGTCCACCACACGGCGGAGGGGCACCCCTGTGACCAGTGTGGAAAGGTCTTCAAGTTACCACGTCTTCTGAAGGCGCATGAGCGGTTGCACTCAGGAGAGCGATCTGAACAGACAAGGAAATACAGTCACACCAGCCGTCGCAGGAGAAATTCGTCCAAAATGAGTTGATTTACTGCTCAGTGGCTGCCTTCCATAGACACCGACTGGAATGCTAGTTTTATTATCCTGACAAATTGCCATTAGCTGAAATAATATTTCTAATTTTTTTGTGGTAGACTTTAGATTTTGGACCAGAATTCAGGATTCCCTTAATAGACTGAACATTGAAAAATAGTATGTCTGGCTTAGTTAATGCAGTATCTCCTGTTAGATAACAATTAATGATTGTGTCATTAAAACATATTTGTTTGTGATGCTTTTTGGATAGGTTATTGAAATTCCAATGACATAAGATGTAAATTGATAGCTACAATGCCATGCCATTGGCTGTAATCATGTCCTTGTTTTTTTTGTTGTAAACTTGACAATTTTGGCCCATAATCCAGGATTTCCTAGACTGAACATTGACAAATGGTAGAATGCCTGGCTTAATTCATGCAGAAACAAACATATGTCCTGTTAGATACCAACAATGAATGATTGTGTCATTAAAGCATATTTGTTTGTGATGCTTTTTTTGGATAGTTTGAAATTCCAATGACATAAGATGTAAATTGACAGCTACTCACTTATTTCTCTTTTTGAGAGTAGTCAATAATTGCCGGACGCCTTTACAAAAAATATGCACAACATTTGGTGTTGGATAAAGGCAAATAAAGTCAAAATTGTGTAACACAACTTTCTTGTTTTGCTATTTTATTCACAGCAAGGGAAACTAAATGCTAGAATGGTCCTGTGCGATTACTTTTTATAATACATTTAAAGATTGTATTAAGCCACAAAAGTTCATTAATAAAGATTAATACTCATCCAGATATATAACGTTATACAGGAAAAATTATGAAATTCATGTTTTTACCTAAAATGTAATTTCAAGAAAAGAGCAGAAGGATTCACTTGCGGCTCTTATTCCAGCACGATAGGTGGCGGTAATGTTGTTATGCTGCCAATCTTATTGTAAAATAGTCCGGTCAAAACTCTGTTCTGGGTTTGGTTCCGTTTCCCTCTGTCCCGTTGTTGTCACCATTTTCACACAAAAAAACTCGTCAGTGAGTCGATGAAATCTGTCTACCATGCCAGTAACCTTTACTGTTAGATTTCTGCTTATCGTACATATTTGGTAACATTCCGGCATGGACAAACGAGTCAAGAAGAGTACAGCCAGTATTGGTAGGTTACATTATATGACACTTACTAGCCATGTATTAGCAATCTAACCAATTTTACAAATGTGAACCTGGCTGGACCCAAGTCACTGCAGAGGGCTAGCGACTATCTTTAATGGGTAGCTAAGTATAAAGCTAATGTCCGTTTCCGGTTTGCCTTCTAAATTAAGTTTGCTAGCTAGTTAGCCATGTTGCTGGAGGTAATTGTTGCTAAAGGAAGAGGATGACGCCACACAAGCTAACATTTTGTCCTATCGTCTTGCTATAGGTCCCCCACTTCCTCTCTCTTCTTTGCGACTATTGGTTTCTCCCCTGCGGCTGATGTATTCCTTTGTATGGCATGTGGTGAATCAACGAAATGTGATGCACTATGGGAAGGTCGAGGAATTTGTAACTGTGGTGACTGAAGCTGTTCCGAAGTTGCTGAGTTACAAACAGAGGGCTCAACTCATCCTGGGCCTGAGAGCAAGGGTGAGTGACATGTTGTGTGGTCATGGGAGGGGTGGTTTTAAAACTGTGTATTAGAAAAATCATATACAATTTTGTCCCATTATTTTAGATGATCTTGGAGTTGTTCCGCAAGGACCCACCCAACCTTCAGGACATCCAACTTCTCCTGGAAAAGATGAACATCTTGGGGGTACGAATATTTCTCCTGTGTGAAAATGTGGAAATTCCGCCCCATACCAGTGAACAACTCACATGTAACACAACATATTCAAGAATGACTCGATATTATTAAACCACAAAAACCAAGGCTGGAGCGACATCACTTGAGAGGGTCAAATATGCGCTGTAATCTGATTTGAAAATAGCCTTTAGCTCTGTAGTGTACAGATCTGAGGGGACTGGATAAGTTGAAATGACATAAGTGTTAACACCTTCTATTGGGGTTGCGGGAGCTTTCTGCCATTTGTCTTGCTTTGTTGTCACTCATTTGATTCCTTAGATCTGCAAAGTGCAAACATGGATAGGATAAGGGATAAAAGTTGTTTTCAGGCTAGACTTGGGACTTTTACAAACCCAGTCACCCATGCACTCAATACCCCTCTTTTTAGTAACATATCATTCTGATGGCTGAAGTGGCTGTACTTTGTATCAAATTATACCTAATCTGTGTTACAGCAGCAAGATGCAGAAGTGGAGGAGTCGCAGGCTAACTTTGTGGCGCTGGTCCAAACCCTGCTGAAAAACCCTTATGAGAGGAAGCACTTCTTCCAGGTTCAGCAGGCTTTCTCCCTTTCCTCTCTCACTGTCCACTTTGTCATGTCAAAGACACTGACTTTAACTTTTTATTTCCTTCCGTGTAGGAGGAGTTCCATACACAGTATGGCTCCAAGTATGACACAGCACTGCAGGCCCTTGTGGGAGGCTTGATCCTCAGACTGGAACGACTGCTATCTGTGCCAGATCTCTCCCAGGTAATAAACTGGTAAAAAAAAACAAGTCTATAACTAACAATTTACCAGTCATATCTAATGTTGACATTGTTAGACAACTATATAGACTACCGTTCAAAAATGTGGGGTCACTTAGTAATGTCCTTGTTTTCCATGAAAACATACATGAAATGAGTTGCAAAATGAACAGGAAATATAGTGAAGACGTTTACAAGGTTATAAATAATGGTTTTTAATTGAAATAATAATTGTGTCCTTCAAACTTTGCTTTCGTCAAAGAATCCTCCATTTGCAGCAATTACAGCCTTGCAGACCTTTGGCATACTAGTTGTCAATTTGTTGAGGTAATCTGAATAGATTTCACCCCATGCTTCCTGTAGCACCTCCCAAAAGTTGGATTGGCTTGATGGGCACTTCTTACGTACCATACGGTCAAGACGCTCTCACAATAGCTCAATATGGTTGAGATGTGTAACCTTTATTTTACTAGGCAAGAGATCCAGTGACTGTGATGGCCACTCCATTATAGACAGAATACCAGCTGACTGCTTCTTCCCTAAATAGTTTTTGCATAGTTTGGAGCTATGCTTTTGGTCATTGTCCTGGTGTAGGAGGAAATTGGCTCCAATTAAGCGCCGGTCACAGGGTATGGCATGGCGTTGCAAAATGGAGGGATAGCCTTCCTTCTTCAAGATCCCTTTTACCCTGTACAAATCTCCCACTTTACCACCACCAAAGCAGCCCCAGACCATCACATTGCCTCCTCCATGCTTGACAGATGGCGTCAAGCACTCTTCCAGCATCTTACATTTTTTTCTGCGTCTCACGAATGTTCTTCTTTGTGATGCAAACACCTCAAATGTAGATTTGTCAGTCCATAACACTTTTTTTTCCAATCTTTTTTTCCAATCTTCCAGTGTCTGTGTTCTTTTGCCCATCTTAATCTTTTACTTTTATTGGCCAGTCTGAGATACAGCTTTTTTTTTGCGACTCTGCCTAGAAGGCCAGCATCCCGGAGTCGCCTCATCACTGTTGAAGTTGAGACTGGTGTTATTTAATGAAGCTGCCATTTGAGGACTTGTGAGGCGTCTGGTTCTCAAACTAGACACTAATGTACTTGTCCTCTTGCTCAGTTGTGCACCGGGGCCTCCCACTCCTCTTTCTATTCTGGTTAGCGACAGTGTTCTGTTCTGTTCTGTGAAGGGAGTAGTACACAGCGTTGTACGAGCTCTTCAGTTTCTTGGCAATTTCTCACATGGAATAGCCTTCATTTCTCAGAACAAGAATAGACTGAAGAGTTTCAGAAGAAAGTTATTTGTTTATTGCCATTTTGAGCCTGTAATCGAACCCACAAGTGCTGATGCTCCAGATACTCAACTAGTCTAAAGAAGGCCAGTTTTATTGCTTCTTTAATCAGAGCAACAGTTCTCAGCTGTGCTAACATAATTGCAAAAGGGTTTTCTAATGATCAATTTGCCTTTTAAAATGATAAACTTGGATTAGCTAACACAATGTGCCATTGGAACACAGGAGTGATGGTTGCTGTTAATGTACCTCTGTGCGCCTATGTAGATATTCCTTTAAAAATCATCAGTTTCCAGCTACAATAGTCATTTACAACATTAACCATGTCTACACTGTATTTCGGATCAGTTTGGTGTTATTTTAATGGACCAAAAAATCGTATTTTCTTTCAAAAACAAGGACATTTCTAAGTGACCCTAAACCTTTGAACGTTAGTATACGTGCCAACACACGCCATAGTATTTTTCATCCTGCGCACTCTAAGAAACCCCCTGGTTGCTGATCTTAGCTTCTACCTCTCCTTCTCAGATAGCGTCCATTATCAGTGCTGCCCCCTCTGACCTGGAGGAGTGTGGACAGTCTGTGTCTGACCCTGAGCACCTGAAGATCCTCCTCCAGCACCAGAACCTGCTAAATAAGATTCAGTTGGGTAGGGTTACATTAATTAGTATATCTTCTCCATGTTAATGTTCAGTGGAATTATCAACAGTTGAACAAAGAACAATGTAGTTTCCCCTTTTGGTCAAACTGCCATGGTTCAATCTATTGATAACTTTGAACCAGCTGTATTTACAGGAATTTTAATTATTTTGAAATGGTATTAATCTAAACATGCCCAACATGTAATATAAAATATTCATAGATTTTTCTGTATTTGTCCCTTTTTCTCAGTACCTGTCACGTCCTCTGTAGGGGACTGTGTGCTGTCCTCGCTGTCTTTCCGCTTAACCTGTGGAATGCAGTCCATGCAGACAGATTTTTACGAACCAGCGGAATCATTAGAAGCCGCTCTAAGCATCATGAGCCCTGCCTCCTTCAGTGACTTGGAGGATCTGGGAATGATGCCAGTTGAATCGGACCACGCTGGAGCAGTAACTACTGTGGAGAGAGAAGAGCAGAATACCAGGGATAACGGAGGTCGGGTGAAAAATTCAGTAGTCGACAGTGAAGAAGACAATGCAATGTCAAAGAACGACATAGTCTCACCTACTCCTCAAAGTGTAAGCAGGCCAGTGGGAGGGGCACCAACAGTAGAGAGCATGCCGCCAACAGAGAGACACAAAGAGCTTGCAACACTGATGAATACTTTCATCACCGAAGCCTCTCCTTCACATATTGTCACCCCTGCCACAGTCACCAATGGGAACCAGCCAGATAACCAGCCGGTCGAGCTAGCGAGTGTCCACCAGTGGGTCTCCCACATTGCAAGTAACTCGATTTCGCTCCCTTCCTTGCCACCCCTTCCACAAAACAATGATGTAGACCAGGAGATCCGGTCAGGTGACACGTGTCTTGGAAGCAGTGTGGAAATTGGGGGTCAGGAACCAGAAGCCAATCTCTTTGAGAAGGCTGTTATCCGAAGGAGACTGCCCAAGCCACAAAGAATAACGGTACCCTCGAAGAGGAAAATCCCAGAGGCAACCATCATTTGCCAGGAGTGTGGGAAGAGTTTTGTCTATCCGTCTCAGCTGGAAAATCACCTCCGCATTCACACAGGAGAGAAACCTTTCAAGTGCACTGAGTGTGGCAGGGCCTTCAGGTCCTTAGGAGGCATGACCACTCATATGAAAAATCACTCTGAAGCGCGGCCATTTAAGTGTGAAAAGTGTGACAAGGGCTTTCGGAAAAAGGCTGACTTGAAGAATCATCAGCCCATCCACACGGGTGCGAAACCACATAAATGCACCATCTGCGGAAAGGGCTTCAGCCAAGCATTCTATTGCAGAATACACATCCAGTCTCATGCAAGTGAAAATAACTTTCCCTGCACTCATTGTCCGAAGAGATTCCCAACTCAATACAAGCTGTCTGTCCACGAGCGCTGGCACACCATGGAGCGCCCGTTCATCTGTGAGCAGTGTGGGATGCGCTTCTTTCATCCCAGTGGGCTGAAGAGGCACATGGGCTATCACATTGGGAACCGCCCGTTCCTCTGTGCCCAGTGTGGAAAGACTTTTGTTTATGAGTTTGACCTGAAGAAACACCAAAGGGACCATGGCCCCAAGCCCAAGATCCCATGCCCTGTCTGCCAGAAGGTGTTTGGCAGCAACGGACTCATTAAGGCCCACATGTTTACGCACACCTCTGTAAAACCTTACAGATGTGACATATGTGACAAGACCTTTAAACAGAGCAGCAGCTTGAGCAGTCACAAACGTCTGCACACGGGCGAACGCCCTTACCACTGCGACATGTGTGGGAAGACATACAAGCTAAATCAGCACCTGAAGGAGCACATAATTGTCCACCACACGGCGGAGGGGCACCCCTGTGACCAGTGTGGAAAGGTCTTCAAGTTACCACGTCTTCTGAAGGCGCATGAGCGGTTGCACTCAGGAGAGCGATCTGAACAGACAAGGAAATACAGTCACACCAGCCGTCGCAGGAGAAATTCGTCCAAAATGAGTTGATTTACTGCTCAGTGGCTGCCTTCCATAGGCACCGACTGGAATGCTATTTTTATTATCCTGACAAATTGCCATTAGCTGAAATAATATTTCTAATTTTTTGTGGTAGACTTTAGATTTTGGACCAGAATTCAGGATTCCCTTAATAGACTGAACATTGAAAAATAGTATGTCTGGCTTAGTTAATGCAGTATCTCCTGTTAGATAACAATTAATGATTGTGTCATTAAAACATATTTGTTTGTGATGCTTTTTGGATAGGTTATTGAAATTCCAATGACATAAGATGTAAATTGATAGCTACAATGCCATGCCATTGGCTGTAATCATGTCCTTGTTTTTTTTGTTGTAAACTTGACAATTTTGGCCCATAATCCAGGATTTCCTAGACTGAACATTGACAAATGGTAGAATGCCTGGCTTAATTCATGCAGAAACAAACATATGTCCTGTTAGATACCAACAATGAATGATTGTGTCATTAAAGCATATTTGTTTGTGATGCTTTTTTTGGATAGTTTGAAATTCCAATGACATAAGATGTAAATTGACAGCTACTCACTTATTTCTCTTTTTGAAAGTAGTCAATAATTGCCGGACGCCTTTACAAAAAATATGCACAACATTTGGTGTTGGATAAAGGCAAATAAAGTCAACATTGTGTGCCACAACTTTCTTGTTTTGCTATTTTATTCACAGCAAGGGAAACTAAATGTATGCTAGAATGGTCCTGTGTGATGACTTTTTATAATACATTTTAAAGTGTTCATTAAACCACAAAAGTTAATTAAGCCACAAAATAAAAATTCATACTCATCCAAATATATATATATACAGAAAAATGACGAAATTCGTAATTTTACCTAAAATGTAATTTCAAGAAAAGAGCAGAATGATTCACTTGCGGCTCTTATTCCAGCACGATAGGTGGCGGTAATGTTGTTATGCTGCCAATCTTATTGTAAAATAGTCCGGTCAAAACTCTGTTCTGGGTTTGGTTCCGTTTCCCTTTGTCAGGTTTTCACTCAAAAAAATCGTCAGTGAGTTGATGATAGTTATCTACCATGCTAGTTACCTTTACTGCTTATCGTACATATTTGGTAACATTCCGGCATGGACAAACGAGTCAAGAAGAGTACAGCCAGTACTGGTAGGTTACATTATATGACACTTACTAGCCATGTATTAGCAATCTAACCAATTTTACAAATGTGAACCTGGCTGGACCCAAGTCACTGCAGAGGGCTAGCGACTATCTTTAATGGGTAGCTAAATATAAAGCTAATGTCCGTTTCGGCTTGCCTTCTAAATTAAGTTTGCTAGCTAGTTAGCCATGTTGCTGGAGGTATATTGTTGCTAAAGGAAGAGGATGAAGCCACACAAGCTAACATTTTGTCCTATCGTCTTGCTATAGGTCCCCCACTTCCTCTCTCCTCTTTGCGACTATTGGTTTCTCCCCTGCGGCTGATGTATTCCTTTGTATGGCATGTGGTGAATCAACGAAATGTGATGCACTATGGGAAGGTCGAGGAATTTGTAACTGTGGTGACTGAAGCTGTTCCAAAGTTGCTGAGTTACAAACAGAGGGCTCAACTCATCCTGGGCCTGAGAGCAAGGGTGAGTGACATGTTGTGTGGTCATGGGAGGGGTGGTTTTGACACATTGTGTATTAGAAATATCATATACAATTTTGTCCCATTATTTTAGATGATCTTGGAGTTGTTCCGCAAGGACCCACCCAACCTTCAGGACATCCAACGTCTCCTGGAAAAGATGAACATCTTGGGGGTAAGAATATTTATCCTGTGTGGCAGTGTGGAAATTCCGGCGCACAAACTCGCAACACACCTGTAACACAGCATACCTAAATATTGATGTCAATACCATTCTCGGAACCTACTTAAAAGAAGTTACATTTACATGTTGGTCTGATTTGAAAATAGCCTTTAGCTCTGTAGTGTACAGATCTGAGGGGACTGGATAAGTTGAAATGACATACAAGTGTTAACACCTTCTAGTAAGGTTGCGGGAGCTTTCTGCCATCTGTCTTGCTTTGTTGTCACTCATTTGATTCCTTAGATCTGCAAAGTGCAAACATGGATAGGGTAAGGGATAAAAGTTGTTTTCAGGCTAGACTTGTGACTTTTACAAACCCAGTCACCCATGCACTCAATACCCCTCTTTTTAGTAACATATCATTCTGATGGCTGAAGTGGCTGTACTTTGTATCAAATTATACCTAATCTGTGTTACAGCAGCAAGATGCAGAAGTGGAGGAGTCGCAGGCTAACTTTGTGGCGCTGGTCCAAACCCTGCTGAAAAACCCTTATGAGAGGAAGCACTTCTTCCAGGTTCGGCAGGCTTTCTCCCTTTCCTCTCTCACTGTCCACTTTGTCATGTCATAGACACTGACTTTAACTTTTTATTTCCTTCCGTGTAGGAGGAGTTCCATACACAGTATGGCTCCAAGTATGACACAGCACTGCAGGCCCTTGTGGGAGGCTTGGTCCTCAGACTGGAACGGCTGCTATCTGTGCCAGATCTCTCCCAGGTAATGAACTGTTACACAACAAGTCTATAACTATAAATTCACCAATTATATCTAATGTTGACATTGTTAGACAACTGTATATGTGCCAACACATGCCATAGTATTTTTCATCCTGCGCACTCTAAGAAACCCCCTGGTTGCTGATCTTAGCTTCTACCTCTCCTTCTCAGATAGCGTCCATTATCAGTGCTGCCCCCTCTGACCTGGAGGAGTGTGGACAGTCTGTGTCTGACCCTGAGCACCTGAAGATCCTCCTCCAGCACCAGAACCTGCTAAATAAGATTCAGTTTGGTAGGCTTACTTTAATTATATATTCTCCTTCTTGTTAATGTTAGTAGAATTATCAACAGATAAACAAAGAACAATGTAGTTTTTCCCAAATTGTCATGGATAACTTTGAACTAACTGTATTTACAGGATTGTGAAATAGTTTTTCAATGGTATTAATGTAAACAATGCCAATTCCTAGCCTTTCAAATTTAACCAATCAGAATGTCATTTTTCTACATTTGTCCTTTTTCCTCAGTACCGGTCACATCTTCTGTGGGTGACTGTGTGCTGTCCTCGCTGTCCTTCCGCCTCGCTTGTGGAAGGCCATCAATGGAGCCAGATCTTGACAAGCCATCAGAATCATTAGAAGCCGCTCTAAGCCTCATGAACCCTGCCTCCTTCAGTAACTTGGAGGATCTGGGAATGATGTCAGATGACTCTGACCATGCTGGAGAAGATAGTACTGTGGAGAGAGAAGAGGGTGCAGTGCGTGCCGGTGAAGAAGAGAATGCACTTCCAGAGAGCGCCGTGGTCTGCTCTTGTCCTCAAGGTGTTAGCGGACTGGTGGGAGGGGCACCATCAAAAGGTGCACCAACAGTAAGGAGTATGTTGCAAACGATGAGACAGCAACAGCTTGTATCACTGATGAATACTTCCATCACTGAAGCCTCTCCTTCACAGATAGTCATCCCTGCTACGGATAACCAGCCAGTCGAGCTGACTAGTGTCGACCAGTGGGTCCCCCATATTGCCAGTTACACTTTATCGCTCCATTCCTTGCCACCCCTTCCACAAAACGATCATTTGGACAAGGAGATGGAGTCGGCCGACACAGGTCTCGGGAGCAGTGTGGTGATCGGGGGTCAGGAAACAGAGGTCGATCTCTTTGAGAGTTCCATTATCCAAAGGAAGAGGGTGCAAAAGCCACTACGAGTAGCGTGCTCTAGAAAGAGAAACCCTGCAACCAACTCCTGCCAAGAGTGTGGGAAGCGTTTTCTGTCTCGGGGACGGCTGGAGGATCACCTCCGCATACACACCGGAGAGAAACCTTTCAAATGCACCGATTGTAGCAGATTCTTCAGGACGTTGGCACTCCTGACCAACCATATGAAAATTCACTCTGACGTGCGGCCCTTTAGCTGCGACGAGTGTGGCAAGTGCTTTCGGAGAAAGGTTGGCCTTCAGAATCACCATCGCGTCCACACGGATGCGAGACCATACAAATGCACCATCTGTGGAAAGGGTTTCACCCAAGTACAGTACTGCAAAAGACACATGGATTGTCATACAAGTGAGAATACCTATTTCTGCACTCATTGTCCGAAGAGTTTTCCAACCCAATTCCAGCTGTCCGCCCACCAGCGCTGGCACACCACGGACCGCCCGTACGCCTGTGAGCAGTGTGGGTTGCGTTTCTTTATGCCAAGCTTGTTAAAGAGACACATGGGCTATCACATCGGGAACCGCCAGTTCCTGTGTGCCCAGTGCGGAAGGACCTTTGTCTATGAGTTTGACCTAAAGAGACACCAAAAAGACCATGACCCCAGTCCCAAACTCCCCTGCCCTGTCTGCCAGAAGATGTTTGGCAACAACAGCCTACTCCAGGCCCACGTACGCAGGCACTCTTCAGAGAAACCTTACAGATGTGACATATGCGACAAGACCTTTAAAGACAGCGGGGGCCTCCGCATACACAAGCGGGGGCTGCACTCGAACGAACGCCCTTACAGCTGCGACGAGTGTGGGAAGACTTACAAACTACACACGCACCTGAGGGAGCACAAGTTTAAACACACGGGGGAGGGCCACTCCTGTGGCCAGTGTGGAAAAGCCTTCAGGTACCTGCGTCTCCTGAAGGCGCACGAGCGGTCGCACTCCGAGCCATCTGAGCTCACACGGCGAAACAGTCACACCAGCCGTCGCAGGAGACATTCTTCCAAAAGGAATTGATTTTCTCACATCTGCACACCCTTTACTGTGGCTACAGTAATATACAACCGTATTCAACTTTGTCAATTCCATGTCATTAGCTGTAGGGTTGTTATGTAGGGCAGCCCAGGGTTCCTCTGTGTTGTCTTAGGAATGCTGCATTATCCCACCATTCCCCCATTCTGTCACATCGCTGTGGTGCAGAGGGGCGATATGATGGGGGATGGTGAGATATTTCACTTGAATGGAGAAGAGGGTCTCTGCTGTTCAGGACTGCTGCTCACTGAGTTTAGTTTCCTCCGTCCCTCTGATCAGACATACTGGGACTATACATGCCCTTATTACATGATACACAGCATATCAAGTACATGTTCTAATGTCATTTCAAATCATGGGATGACATACATGGTCTATTTTGGGAGGTAGCAGCATTGCTGTCCTAACAGCCATGCATACAAAACCGGTTGTGCGTCTGAAGGCTCCCAGAAAATCTGTGGACCTGCAATTCATATTGTGAATCTGTGGAAGTGTGTTCAGTGAGGTGTGTTAGGTAAACCAGTGAAACAACCACTGTCGGGTGCAGTATGCTCTCGAGAGAACGCGGTTTTTACCTGTTAACTTGGATCAGGATTGGGGATCAATTACATTTGAATTCAGGATCTTTCTAAAAGAAAATAATTTAAGTTACTACCTGAATTGACGGAATTGATATGTCATTGAATCCAACCCTGGTTTGGATACAGTCTCATGGCTTCTCTCGCAGTATAATCATCAGTGTTTGATAGTCACATGTACAGGGTTGCAGGTGTAATTGCGGGGTACAGTGACAATCTTAGGGTCCGAACTCCAACAGAGTGTAGTTCTTCAATTTGTGCTTCTTGTTCTATCGCAATGTTCTTGTTTAATTCAAAAGCTTAAAGGCTACATTCATTTGTGGTGTTTCTTTTGGACATGAAACCGTCTCCAACAAGTGTGTGCCACACATTTCCTGTTCTGCAACATTTATTTCCTGTAGCTGCCATTTAAACCTTCAGAGAGAGAGATGATTTTCTTCTTCCAGATGCAGCATTACCCTTCTTGAAGGCACATCAGAAATGGTGTGAACATACGTGTTATGGCTATGCTGGAGTTGTCATTTATATTTATTTTTATGAATCATGAGATTTATCTGGTGGATGTCAGTTTGCCTCATCAGTCTTTTGACATCAACAATATTTTGTGGTAAGCAATACACTAAGTTAATATTGTTTTAATAGTTATAGCTAACAAGATTGCAACAGATGTCTGTAATTTTTCTGGGTGAAATATTGGTTTACTCCAAAATATGAACTACTGACAAATATCTATTTTTGAATGTATTTCACACTCTGGCAAACAATAGTCCACAAAACTACACTTGCAGTCAACAAAACTAAGAAAACCTGTGCGCACACATGCATTATTCTGGAAACTGTAAGCATCTACCCGTGAGGGAAATCTAATAGGCTAGGTCATACATTGTTTATTTGTGCATGGCGAAAAAGAGCTACGGTACCCTACTGTACTGCAATGCAGGTCCGAAAGAATTCCAGCCGTCTTTGAAAATATTTTTGTTTGTTAAACAGGAATACGTTATTTTTCAGAATTGGAACAGATTACATTTTGTTGAATGTTGTTCTCCAACTCCCAATCCCACATCTTTTTGTTTAATCTCATGTCATTCCTCATGCCTTGTGGTCCTAAGAGGAAGAGCAGTGAGTCTGATAGTCATTTATTTTGAAAAGTATGAATTCCTAATAAATAACACTATTACACATGACTTAAATGGTTATAACAACTATGAATGCAATCACATGCATTCCTCATACGAACAACAAAGCACAGCCTTTCTTTCTTTTGGTTTAGGCTGTGTCAGAGGTGGACGAGCTTATCAAATAACTGATTAGCTGCTCTTGCGGTCATTGTCACGAAACCACACCCGCGCTTATCCCACCCACGTTTACGTTCTGAACAAGAAAGTGAAGGCTATATAAAAATGACACTCAAATTTATGATCGGGATTTATATCAACCTAATTGAGGTGTAGGGGCTCCCGAGTGGCGCCACGCTCTACGGCACTGCATCTCAGTGTTGGTCTGATTTGTTATTGTTACCCATCTACCGATCACTGGCCTTCTTTATGAGGCTTTCAAAAAGCTTCCAAGTCTTTGCAATTGAATTTGTGCTTGAAATTTAACGCTTGACATAGGGACCTTACAGATATTGTATGCATGGGGGACAGAGGAATGGTAAGTAAAAAAATATATATATTTTTTTTAAAGTCAATTTTAAAAAATCCACAAAGTGATTCCATGAAATGTATTTATGTGATTTGTTAAGCCAAATTTTACTCCTGAACTAATTTAGTCTTGTCTGAACAAAGGGGCTTACCGTATGCAACGAGTGTATTTTAGTTATCAAATTTGTATTGATCTTAAAAATTATCTAAATGTGGCATTACAGAGTATTTTGAGTAGATTGTTGACAAAAAATGACATATTTTAATCCCACTTTGTAACAATAAAATGTGAATAAATCCAAGGGGTATGAATACTTTTGCAAGGTACTGTAGATGTTTGACTGATTAAATTCTTGATTGCTGTTTCTCATGAGTAGCTCTAGTTACAGATGGCTTCAACAGTTGATGGAAAGTACATACCCTCATCAATAAATACAAATGGCAGAACCCTTCAAAATATTCAACATTGATGATCCCCTTTGTTATTTGGGGGATTTTAGGTACATTCATTATAGTCATCAAATGTTATGGTAAGAATTTAAAATACGTTTTTAACTCAATCAATACTTCTATAGATAGATGTTTTTTTCTTGAGTCTATTTTGAGCAAGCATGACTTAGCATTTTTTAAATGTAAATCACCAGAGGTTTGAGCTCACTCAAACAAATCAGAGCAAAGCAATCCTAGCTAAAATAAATCACAACTTTATTGTGGAGTTATGTTACCATGAAAATAACTATACCATACCTATCTAAAAGTGATAACCACTGACTTCCATCTGCTGGTTTCTTCAAGTCATTAAGGAAACAATGCATCCTGTTATGAGGATCGTTCTTTGAACCATGGCATTTGGCACAGACTTTCCAGAGGCCTACAGAAACATCCATGAGGAGTGGGTGGAGGTGCAGACAAGGACATTGAATGATGAGTATGACATGGAGTACTATGTCCCATCTGGGAAATATGCAAAGTTACAGGTTGTAGTGTAGATAACACATAGTATTGAGCCATTGTTGTTACTAACATGGTTTAAAGGCATTATTCAAGATTTTGGCAACTAAACCCTTTTAAAAGTTGAAGGTAGCATGCTATGTGCTCCTTATAGACTTTCAGTAATTGTGCTAACGCTAGTTAGCAATGGCTCCAGAAACAAATTGACCTTTAACTTCCTTCAAACTGCACACAGATGTAAGAATTGTATCCATGAGTTAATCTGACTCTGGGTAAGTAGAAAATAGGGCTTAATTGCAAAACCTCAAACTATACCCTATTAAAAGTCATGCAAGTCTTTGCGCTACAATACTGACAGGATCGGTTGCTCATGCCAGAACCAACAGGTGGACTGTCCTGATATTTGTTTTGCTTCCATGGGGTCCTTAATTCTCTGGTGTTTGTATTGATGTATGTCACTTGCCATAAGGGAAAGGGGGATACCTAGTCAGTTGTACAACTGAATGCATTCAACTGAAATGTGTCTTCCGCATTTAACCCTCTGAATCGGAGAGGTGCGGGGGCTGCCTTAAATCAACAACCACATCTTCGGAGTCTGGGGAAAAGTTGGTTAACTGCCTTGCTCGGGCAGAACGACAGATTTTTACCTTGTCAGCTCGGGGATTCAATCCAGCAACCTTTCAGTTACTGGCCCAATGCTCTAACCACTAGGCTACCATAAGGTATGGTAATTGAGTCAACATAGAAAACAACACTGTTGTTCAGAGAACATGTCTAAAGTTACACGAGTGTTGTATGTTGCATACACAGTTGAAGTCGGAAGTTTACCTACACCTTAGCCAAATACATTTAAACTCAATTTTTCACAATTCCTGACATTTAATCTTTGTAAAAATTCCCTGTCTTTGGTCAGTTAGGATCACCACTTTATTTTAAGAATGTGAAATGTCAGAATAAATAGAAGGGAGAATGATTTATTTTAGCTTTTATTTCTTTCATCACATCCCCAGAGGGTCAGAAGTTTACATACACTCAATTAGTATTTGGTAGCATTGCCTTTAAATTGTTTAACTTGGGTCAAACGTGTCAGGTAGCCTTCCACAACCTTCCCACAATAAATTGGGTGAATTTTGGCCCATTCCTCCTGACAGAGCTGGTGTAACTGTGGCCTCCTTGCTCGCACATGCTTTTTCAGTTCTGCCCACAAATGTTCTATAGGATTGAGGTCAGGGCTTTTTGATGGCCACTCCAATACCTTGACTTTGTTGTCCTTAAGCCATTTTGCCACAACTTTGAAGGTATGCTTGGGGTCATTGTCCATTTGGAAGGCCCATTCGCGACAAAGCTTTAACTTCCTGACTGAATGTCTTGAGATGTTGTTTCAATATATCCACATAATTTTCCTGCCTCGTGATGCCATTTATTTTGTGAAGTGCACCAGTCCCTCCTGCTGCAAAGCACCCCCACAACATGATGCTGCCACCCCGTGCTTCACAGTTGGGATGGTGTTTTTCGGCTTGCAAGCCTCCCCCTTTTTCCTCCAAACATAACGATGGTCATTATGGCCAATCAGTTCTATTTTTGTTTCATCAGACCAAAAAAAGTACGATCTTTGTCCCCATGTGCAGTTGCAAACTGTAGTCGTGCTTTTTTATGGCGGTTTTGGAGCACTAGCTCCTTCCTTGCTGAGTGGCCTTTCAGGTTATGCCGATATAGGACTCGTTTTACTGTGGATATTGATACTTTTCTACCTGTTTCCTCCAGTATCTTCACAAGGTCCTTTGCTGCTGTTCTGGGATTGATTTGCACTTTTCGCACCAAAGTTATGTTCACCTCTTGGAGACAGAACGCATCTCCTTCCTGAGCAGTATTACGGCTACGTGGTGCCATGGTGTTTATACTTGCGTACTATTGTTTGTACAGATGAATGTGGTTCCTTCAGGCATTTGGAAATTGCTCCCAAGGATGAACCAGACTTGTGGAGGTCTACAATTTATTTTCTGAGGTCTTGGCTGATTTATTTTGATTTTCCCATGATGTCAAGCCGAAGAGGCACTGAGTTTGAAGGTAGGCCTTGAAATACATCCACAGGTACACCTCCAATTGACTCAAATTATGTCAATTAGCCTATCAGAAGCTTCTAAAGCCATGACATCATTTTCTGGAATTTTCTAAGCTGTTTAAAGGCACAGTCAACTTAGTGTATGTAAACTTGTGACCCACTGGAATTGTGATGCAGTGACTTATAAGTGAAATAATCTGTCTGTAAACAATTGTTGGAAAAATGACTTGTGTCATGCACAAAGTAGAGTTCCTAACTGATTTGCCTAAACTGTAGTTTGTTAACAAGACATTTGTGGAGTGGTTGAAAAACGAGTTTTAATGACTCCAACGTAAGTGTATGTAAGTGTCAGAAGGACTGTATACTGGACAAAATACGATTTTACTTACAGTTCATATAAGGAAATCTGTCAATAGAAATACATTAATTAGAACCTAATCTATGAATTTCACATGACTAGGAATACAGATATGCATCTGTTGGTCACAGATACCTTTTTTTTTTTAAGTAAGGTCGTGGATCAGAAAACCAGTCAGTATCAGGTGTGACCACCATTTGCCAACACATCTCCTTCGCATTGAGTTGATCAGGTTGTTGATTGTGGCCTGTGGAATGTTGTCCCACTCCTCTTCAATGGCTGTGCGAAGATGCTTGATATTGGCGGGAACATGCTGTTGTACACATCGATCCTGAGCATCCCAAACATGCTCAATGGGTGACATGTCTGGTGAGTATGCAGGCCATGGAAGAACTGGGACATTTTCAGCTTCCAGGAATTGTGTACAGATCCTTGTGACACGGGGCTCTGCATTATCATGCTGAAACATGAGGTGATGGCGGCGGATAAATGGCATGACAATGGGCCTCAGGATCTCATCACGGTATGTCTGTGCATTCAGAATGCCATCTATAAAATGCAATTGTGTTCATTGTCCGTAGCTTATGCCTGCCGATACCATAACCCACGCCACCATGTGCACTCTGTTCACAACGTTGACATCAGCAAACCGCTCGCCTACATGATGCGATACAAGTGGTCTGCAGTTGTGAGACATACTGCCACATTCTCTAAATCGCTGTTGGAGGCAGCTTATGGTAGAGAAATTAGCATGACATTTTCGGGCAACAGCTCTGGTGGACATTCTTGCAGTCAGGGATGTAAACAAAAATTGAGAGAAATAAGCCTTTTTTGGGTATGGAAAAGTTCTGGGATCTTTTATTTTAGCTCATGAAACATGCGACCAACACATGAGTTTTATTTTTGTTCAGTGTTCCTCAACATTTGTATTTATGGATGGCGCGACACTTCTCTTTTTCTCACCGGCTTTATTTCATTGGTTACCAATATTGTAGAAATGTAACACAACACATGTCTTACATTAGGCCTACCTCAGTCTTCACAGCTGATTTGTGCATAACCTTTGTAACAGTGTATTACTTAGATGCATTACTACAGGGATCATCAACTAGATTCAGCCGTGTGCCGTTTCTTTTTTCTTGAGCAGATGGTCGGGGGGCCGGAATATACATAACAATAATTTGTAGACTGCAAATTAATCGCAAGAAGCCCAAACAGATCTAACATTGGATTAAAACGTAATAATTTAAAATATTGCTTACAATCATTATTAGTGGAAATAGATGGGAACAGATTCCCATAATTAAAATGACTTGAAGCTGATTTCCTGGTGTTTTTACAGTTTTTATATCCAACAGTGAAATTTTAACAAAAAAAATATTTTTTTTTGTTAAATTTTCATTGTTAGATATAAAAAATATATATATTTGTTTTGCTCAGAAAACTTTGGGGGCCTAATAAAACCACCCGCGGACCAAATTCGCAGGCTGCCAGTTGGGGAACCCTGCATTAAAACGTATTAACTACTTAATAACTATATGCGAATTTATCTAACACTGTTCATTTTCAGTATGTGTGACTTGTTATAGTAAGTTTAATTTACCTTATGCAGACTTTTAAGTAACAGTGCAAACAGATGGATATCTTTTTATGATTCAACCTTTTCTGTCATGCTATGCTATTTTTAGCCTTGAATTAAGTTGTGAGGGTAACCATGATAACCATGTGGCTGGGTATCATGTTAAAACAACTTGAACCAGGTCATACACTACTGTCCCTCCCCGGAAGGAATGCTCTTCCTGGTGAATATCACAAGTCTGACAAAGTGACACTAAACATCACAAAAAACTGAATGTACAGTACAGTGCCCTCAAAGTATTCAGACCCCTTGACAATTTCTACATTTTGTTACATTACCACCCTTGTTGGTTCCAGCTTAAACCCTTTTTGGTCCCAAGTAGAACACTCTGAACCAACAAGGGCTTATCCTATGGGGACAGCCGAAGAACCCTTTTTTTCTAAGAGTGTAGGTATAGGTAAAGAGCTATGTGGTGGCAAGTCACAAATAAATGACACTCAAACAGAGGACTCATCTGTTATAAGTTTTATTTTTTAAACTTGATGTTATCAAGTCAATCCATCCTACAAGGACCTATACCAAAATGTGTGCCAATTAGCTTAACCGTAAAAATAACACAGCACTTTTCTTTACATCAATGATTCCAGTTAGTATTTAGCATAACAGTGTGAAATACTTGGATCTTTCACACTGTCTCGATAATGCTGTCAGTAGAGTTCATACACATTTAAACCATAAGGTGCAAGGGATACCATTTCATCAATGGATACAAATATGAAAGCTTGGAACATTATTCTTTCTCATCTCATGCTATAGAGTATAGAACAGTGGCTGTTGATAGGTGACTCAGGCTAATTGAAACAAACACAGCCATTTCCTGACAATGATTGGATGATCCACCTACTTCTGGAGACAGAGGTCTCCATAGCAAATCCATGTATGGGGAAATGTATAGCTCACGCCAACGGAGACATCATAAGACCTCAGTCTCCAATCAGTAATTACAGTAAAACACCCATAGCTTGTTCTGCAACCGTGCAGTATTCATCCCATCCCCTTAAAACATCAAGATGTGGTCCATTAACATTCACTCCTCTGCGGTCCTGAGGGGGGCAACAGGGTTGAAGAGTGGTCGTTGTTGCCTTAGCTGCAGTTTGCTATAGGTCATCTCAAAGTCCTTCTTGGTGCCGACGATAACGTCCAGGCTGCCACCTCGCACGTCATAGCCGTAGGAGGCTAGTTTCTGGATGCGGTAGAGCACAATCTGAGTGGTGAGCTCCAGCACGTTGGGCGTCTCCCTCACTTGGTCCATGCTCACCCCCACGCTTAGCAGCCCCTTGAACCGGCCCGCCAGGGTGGGCACAGAGTAGTACAGTACAGCAGGGCAGCGGAGGACTATCTCCCGGAGCTCATCTTCAGAGCACACGAGCACCCCCTGGGTGTAGTCCAGAGCCTGTTGCATGGCCTCAGGCTGCAGCTCTGCGATGGAGGCCCTGAGGCTGGAGACCAGGACCAGGAGCTCCTCTGTGGTGAAGCCCTTCTCCCTCAAGAAGCCCAGACTGTCCCTCCACGCCTCAGCCGGCCGCATCAGGATGTAGGGGTTCTGGCTGAGCAGCTTTTGGAACCATAAGCGCAGGTTTCCCTCGTCCCCTCCCAGGTCCAGGTAAGTCTCTCGCAGCGTGTGGATGACCTCCTGGTTGCTCTCCACAGGCCGGCTGAAGCTCTGGGGGGCGCTGGCCATCAACTTCCCGATGATGCGCTTGCTGAGGCGCAGGCTCTGGAGATAGCGTATGTTGTCACGCTGGTTGGTGTGGTGCGTGAGCGTGAAGAAGGAGGCAGGGAACTTCTCAATGATGCCTACCAGCTCACGCCGGTTGGGGCATACGGAGGACCAGAGGTCCCGCTGAGCTGCCACGTCCTCGGGCCGACACAGGATAGCCTCGGGGTGGGTCTCCAGCACACGGGCAATGGAAGCAGTGTCAGCGCCCATGTCCCGCAGCAGGTCCGCCGTCTCGTACACGTACACAGAGTTCTCTGACAGCACCCATCCCTTGAACTTACGCACTTTACGGATGTCCACCGATAGGTCATAAAGGGAGTCGACAGTTTGCTGGTTCTCTGGCCGCTTGTTGGTGAGGGTAGAGGCAGAGAAGCCCATATGAGGGGTTAAGACACTCCTCTTCTGGCAATAGGAGCACAGGAAGGCAGTGGTGGCACGGAGCATTGTTAAGGCACTAAAGTACAGATGACCTGTATAAGACAAAAACACACACTGAGCAGAGTTACATCACACAAGACCACTACTTCCTGTGTCAGTATTGTGTACCACTTAGTCCTATACTACTGTTCTATGCTTTCAGTACATAGACTTGTTTTCTCCTGCTCTAAATTAGACCATTAATTAACAGTAAGGCACATTTTATTTAGGATGATCACATAACAAACATTGCTTTCCTCACTGCAAAGCCTGTCAAAATCAAACAATGTTGAACTGATCTATTGAGGGCAACATCAGTAAATGTAAGTATATTTGGCCAGTAGATATCAGAGTAGTGTTCGTGTGGGAACACGATGTACTAAACGTGTTACGGGGTGGTGTGTACTTAAACTCATAACCAATTCGCCCTCTATATTACCGCCAGTAGCAAGTCACTATAGGTCTATAATTATCAAGTTCGTTAAAAGGTATATGCTGCTGTAACAACTGTCTTTCAGCACATGGGACAGACCACCTGAATCAACTATAGTAATTCAAATACGGGCTATATATTCTATATTGTAAACACCTGAATCAACTATAGTAATTCAAATACAGGCTATACATTCTATATTGTAAATAAAACCAGTTGTTTACCAGTTTATTGTCCGGGGGAATACACAAATTGACGCTGGAAGTTGTTCAGGCATTTGTACCATTATGAAAGATTCTAAACGCCCTCTGCTCACGTGTTTCATAACGCGTGTGATTGGCTCTTTTCCCGTCCGCCTACATTGCTGTTGTGCTGCGCAGATTATTAAATTGTGAGAACTCCATCAATATGAATTACCAATGTAATTAACAATAATATGGTGGGTGCTTATATTTGTCCTATTTCACACATGTAGGCTACAAGTGTGTATTATACGCATGTATAATACGCACGCATATCCCAACTCTCCCTGAGACACCCTCAGAGAGTGGGGTCACGGTGGGGCCGGTGTGATTTGGGGGGCCTGGTCCGCCCTACTTTACCTCGTTGCCCGTCCAAATACAATTTTGAAATATGCTTAATTTATTTGACGGAGATGCGCGCCAACAGAAAGACGCATCAATCTCAGATGAAGCATCCGAACAAGCGAAACAGCGCACCTCTGTCTCATGTTGGTAGGCCATATATTTAATACTGTCTGGACCAAAAGAGTATGGCATGTCATACTATTTCTGTCCAGACAGCATCAGATACATGGGCTACATAGGGGCGCTGTTTCGCTCGCTCGGATACTTTCTTCGGTGATATAGTTTCAGCAGAGAGGAAGAGGGGAGGGCTCACTCGTTAAATTCTGTCCAGTATAAACCCAATGCGTTTCTATGGGGATAATATGCAGACCTAAACTTGTCGCCTGCCTTCCTGCCTTTGGGACAAAAACTAATCGTTAGGGCGGAGACATGAGCATCTCGTCATTATATGTAGATATCTGGTGTCAGCCTCTTGCGAATTGGAAAGGAAAGTTGGCGGGTGTACAGTGCACTGTTAAAATGCTGGATTGCCCTAAAGAAAAATGATGTTCCGACAAAATTTTACAATTATCCTGTCTAAATAAAATAATTCAAAATACTTCACACGTGAGCATTACTTAGCCACATAGGATAATTAGCCTCTTCAAAAAAGGTTTGCTGTGGTTGCTTTAAATCACCCGTGTGTTTGTGAAGCCCGCGATATGGGTAATGGGTGTGGCAATAGGTCCAGCTGATTGAGTCGCAGCTGTCAGTGAACATAAGAATGAGAGGGTTGTGGCGAAGATATGGCGCTTTCAGTGAACATAAGAATGAGAGGGTTGTGGCGAAGGTATGGCGCTTTCAGTGAACATAGGAATGAGAGGGTTGTGGCGAAGATATGGCGCTTTCAGTGAACATAGGAATGAGAGGGTTGAGGGGAAGATATGGCGTTGTCAGTGAACATAAGAATGAGAGGGTTGTGGCGAAGATATGGCGCGTTCCTCTCTATAATGCATGCATGTAGGAACGTGTCCATTTGGCAATTTCTGTTTGACATACAGCACTATTTTTTATTCGCCTCACACGTCTGCGAAGTCTGTTTTTTAAACATCCACTGCGAATGATAGTTATTCAGTATTTGAAAAATCTTTCCAACACTCCCGTCCTCGAAAACGCAAAATATCATGATCTGATGATCCTATATATCCAGTGTAAACGTCATAAAAACAGCTTTCTATCCCGAGCTCACTGGCGCAGGAAACTCAAGGGCCCGGAATAGCTAGTTGATACAATGTTTCACTCTTTTTTTTTTCGCTAGAGACAGCTTCGATCCGGACCAAGTGATGATTTAATGTTGTACTTCACTAGCAATAGCACAAATCAAGACAGATAGAAAGGAGGCAGACAGGCTGATTAGATAGATTAATGTTATTGAAAGAACCGGGATTTTCATCAGGATATTTTAATTTTACTTCCGATTTTTATGATTAACCACGTGACAATGATTTTGAGAAAACAAAACGTTATTATTGAAATTAAACTCACGAGCTGCCTATTACAGACGTTAAAAGTCCCGTAAAAAAAACATAACCTCTATGGAAATCAAAGGCAAGTCGAACTGATTCGTTCAGCCGCCAGGTCTGGGTCACAGTTATGGTCTGACATTATCAACTGCGACCATGGAGCAATTAAGGCTAAGTGCCTTGCACTAGGGCACATTGGCAGATTTCCCCATACCTAGTTGGCTCTGGGATTTGAACATATCGCCCATATCGGTGGCCATTTTAGGGTTAGGGTTGTACCTGTATGTCAGGTTAGCTCAAGCACCAACTTCTTAGCCTCTGAGCAGGGGTGGAACCAGAGGGGTGTCAGGGTGGCACTGGACACCCCTATCATTTTAAATCCATTAACTCAGTTAGATGTTTGTACTTGAACTCAAAACGAACAACCGCTATTATCTATCTGGTAACGTTACTCAAAAGATGACCACAATTTCCAGATAGCCTGTTTGCTATCGTAAAGGTGTAAGAAATCATAGCTACATTTCTTACTGCAGAGTAGGGGCTCGATGACATCTCCTGGCACCTCTGGCTCACTGTCCTGCTCAGAGCCAGAGGTCTCTGTGTCGTCCCTTGATACATCTATTACAGTAAAATAACACAATGGCATGATCTATCTAGAAACTTAGGCTGGTAGTTGGTTTTAAGGTACAGTTATGATAATGGAGATTTGTAATTGAGATTGGACTCAAATGTGGATTGGATGCTTAGATGTATCCATAGACTGTCTTATTTTTGCAACAGTGTCAATTAAACATGACAAGAAAGGGAGAGATATCAAACTTATTTTTAAAGAAGCACAACCAGGCAGATCAGGTGCAAACAGACCCCAGGCCTTGCATCACCACCGGACCCCAGAGCAGCTCCCTACCTGAGGCTAGTCAGAGTCAGTGTGGTCAGACTTCACAAGGACCCAGTCTACCACCACCAGGTCAGAGCATCTACCACGCAGTCAGTCACATGCCCAGTTAAGAGTTTAAATTTAGCTTCAGCTTGTAATAGATGATTTTGTCAGATTAAGCCTCACTTTAAAATGTTGGTTGTGTTCTTGTTTTGATGGCTGTGACATTTTTATTGTGATTATACACTAATGGTTCTTGTGTTATTTTAATGTAATAGATGTATCAAGGGACGACACAGAGACCTCTGGCTCTGAGCAGGACAGTGAGCCAGAGCTGCCAGGAGATGTCATCGAGCCCCTACCAACTTGCATCAAGCACCAGATGTGCTGTTCCAAAAGGACCCAGTGGTAGGCCAGGCCTAAACTTTAAACTACACATTTTATTTAGCAGCTGTTAGTATCTAATCTTGAGAATCTCTTTATTCTACATTTCCATAGAGATATGACACATTATCTAACGTGTATTTCAGATGTTTCAAGATCCAGAGAAGAGGGTCCCGTACAGCGGTGTTTGAAAACATTTCCCAGAACTCAGCATGGTACTAGGAAAATGGCTTTCAACAGCTCCTGGTATAAGGACAATTCATGACTGGAATATTCTGTAAGTCAAGATAACGACTTATTGTTGGCTCTGTTTAAATATTCTGGATTTAAGCTCCATTCGATGGCAGAGCATCGTATCAATGCTATGTATGCTTGGAATCAACACAAAAGGTCTAGTGAAAGCAACTCATCAATGTTAGATGTCATAGATGAGGACTGGAAAAAGGAAGTGGAGGAAAACTGTACTTGCATTAAAACAATTGTAGATGACCTCATATTAACTGCCACTCAAAATATAGCGCAGTCATCGAGAGTCTGATGACTCTCACAACAAGGGTAATTTTGACCCTCTCATAGAGAAAAGGATGAATGCATGTGGCAATGGTAAGTACACAAGCCACCAAATCCAGAACAAAGTTCTTGAGGGCTTAGCTGAGATGGTAAAAGTGAAATAATAAGAGAAGTAAAAGAAAGTTACGTTTTTAGTGTAAATGCAGATGAAACCAAAGATAATTATTATTATTTTTTTTTACAAATGTCTTTAGTTGTGAGGTACTATTACAATGGGGCCATCCACGAAAGCTTTTTACACTTTCAGTCAGCTGAAAGCTTAGATGCAGCAGGTCTCACAAAAATGATAATTGATTGCCTTAATAATCTTGTGGGGCAAGGCTGTGACGCTGCATCCGTCATGAGCGGAAAGCATTCTGGTGTGTCTGCACGGATTAAAAACAGTGCAAGATTTGCATTTTATGTGCACTGTAATGCACATTGTTTGAATTTGGTTCTTGTCGGTGCTGTAAAATCAGTGCCTGAGGCAGTTCACTTTTTTGCTCTCCTGCAGAAGCTTTATAACGTTGTATCTGGCTCGTACGTTCATCTCAAGTGACTTACAGTTCAGAAAGAGCTGTATCCACAGCAGCAGCCCAGGGAACTACAGAGACTTACAGATGTAAGGTGGGCATGCAGAGACATGGCATGCCGTAATCTGAGGGACAGGCTTCCAGCAGTTGAGTGCCACAGGATATCACACTTGAAAATAGTGGTGATGTCACACCCTGATCAGTTTCACCTGTCCTTTTTATTGTCTCCACCCCCTCCCGGTGTTGCTTGTTATCCCTGATGTATATAACCCTGTGTTTCCTGTCTCGCTGTGCCAGTTTGTCTTGTATGTTCCAAGTCAACCAGCGTGTTTTTCCCGTGCTCCTGCCCTTTTCTATTCTCTTTTACTAGTCCTCTTTTGACCCTTGCCTGTTTTCTGGACTCTGTACCCGCCTGCCTGACCATTCTGCCTGACCTCAAGCCTGCCAGCCACACTGTACCTCCTGGACTCTGAACTGGTTTTGACCTTTTGCCTGTCCACGACCATTCTCTTGCCTACCCCTTTTGGATACAACAAATATCAAAGACTCAAACCATCTGCCTCCCGTGTCTGCATCTGGGTCTCGCCTTGTGCCCTTATAGATGATAGATCAGTGGAGGCAAGGGGCCTTCTTTCTCAGATAGATTTACATTTCATAGGGCTTTTGGTTACCTTTTGTTAAGTGCTTGGTGATGCCAAATGTCTTTCTGACATGCTCCAATCAAGCTCTCTTGACCTAGCAAGGTCTGTGGATCTAGTAGGTGCCTTTACAGACACATTACAGGAAGGTCTGTGGATCTAGTAGGTGCCCTTAGACACATTACAGGACTACAGAAGTGAGGGTTACTTTGGAGAACTATGGAAAGAGATTGCAGAGCACTGCAAAATAAGTGTACAAACAGTGTGTAAAAGACTAAAACAAGCTTAAGATTTCACGACTCATTGATGATGAGCACTGTAGGACAGAAAAATAGTGGCCAAAGTGATGGTTTCTGTCACACCAGTCAGCAGTGATTTTTGCGAGAAGCTTCTCAGCTTTAAAACTGATTCAAACCCACCTTAGGACAACAATGGTTGATGACAGGTTAAGTCACCTCGGAATTCACAGTCTTGAGTCAAGGTGAGTACGCTCCCTCAACATGGATGAGTTTGTGAAACATTTAGCCAGTTCTCACCAGAACAGCAGAAGTATTCTGTTTTAAATCTACCTATGATAATTTGGCACTTAGGCGGTCCCTCTGGTCATGATTAAAACCTGCACTGTGTACTAGCTAGTACACTGATGTTCTAAAATGATAATTCCAAAGGGTATCATGTCACACTGATTTAATTTGGTCTTGATTAGGCCAATTCCAAAACGTTTCATTGCTATTAGTTAACATAATATATATGAGCATAAATATGATACTGTAAGTTTGTTGTATTGATGGGCAACAAAGTTATTTTTATTTTTCTGCTTCATATTTCTGTCCATTTCTGCTTGATACCTGGTATGTCAAATTGCAGTGTGTTTTTTTGTAAATGTACTTTTTTGTAAATAAACTATTCAATTTATGTAACACACACATGCTATCTTATCTCCTTGGTGCTTAAGATTTATTTTCTGAAAATAATTTGGATGTTCAATACTTATAGACCCAGATTATATATTCATGAAAACAGAGTGACCCAAGTCTCTCCAGTATGTGAGTACAGTATTGTGTGTGAGAGAGAGAGAGAGAGAGAAATTGAGCTGCAGTTCCGAGGTAGAGACACTGACTATTCATAGTATGTTAAAGAATTCTAGTGAAGTGACCCTTTTGGACCACCCTATCTGCCACATTGAAGAACTCTGGGTTCAGAGAATTATCACTTCTACCTCTAATCAGCAATCATAGGATTCAGTCATGCTCCTTAGATGCCAGGTTAGGGTTACACAGTCATTTTGTTGTCATGGTCTATGGACCCCCTGAAGTAGCCTTGGCCACTCCATGTAGACAACTCTAGTTCTGCCACTGCCTCTGAGTATCACAAACACAACACTTTGAATGAAGAATAGACAAATGTTCATAACAATTGTCTATGGATGAAATTGATCAAATTATCTGTTCAAAACATGAAAAACATACAAAAACATTTATTTAGAATGATTAGATTTCACTATAAATGTGACATTTTAATATATACTTATTTTGGGGAATTTAAACCATTTACTTGTGTTACAAAAGGTTAATAAAATAAAAAGTGTTACTGCTTGGCTGACAGTGTCTCTCAAAAATGACCCCATTGATGCTTTTAAGCAAAAAATATGTTGCTGCTTTTAGGGTTAATCTCATTTGCCTTTCTCTTTCTCACAAAAATGCCCTCTAAACTTCTCTCTTCTATGGGATGCATTCAATTTTCCATTTTTTTTCAGACAATTTCTGATTTGTCCATGGGCATGCTGAGCATCATTTATTTGTATTGCTCTAGTTACAGCAGGGCATGCAAGGTTTGTGGCAATAGAGTTTGCAATTTGGATTATGGAAGAGTGGTCATCACAGACAGAAAGAGTGTTTATTACTGGAATGTACTGCTGCGGTCGTCTATATACGTACGTGTCAAGTTTCAACATTGTGCAGACATTGTAGTAGCCTACTGTAATGTTTATTTTTTCAGTGTGTCTGTCCTTAGTTCCCCGTAATCCATTTGATGACAAAGCAAAGAGAGCAGTCCAATTCATTGTGGGAGAAATCAGGTCAGAACTCCACAGAGACCAGGGGAAATTAGCTGCTTCCAAAACTGAGTTGATGAAAGGCAGTCGTGCGTCCCAGACAGGCGTGTGAAGGGAGTCCTTATTATCCAATGTCCTGCATCAATGCTTCGTTGAGATACATGTCTTAAACACTTTTTAAAGACTTTATTTTCATAGAATTAGGAGGTAGCCCTTTACCAACTAGGTACCCCCCCCCCCACACACACACATACATATAAACACACACTGCTGGCTAGTAGCAGTGAGAAAAGCTCAGAAAGAGAACCTGAATGAGTAATGTTGCATAAGGAAATGACTCTTAGTCATTGAACAGAGATGTTAATATGTGTAATGAAATACAGCCACAACATCTATTTATTTGGGATGTTGACGCACATACCTTGTTGATCTGATACAGGGCATCCTGTACAATCTGTGTAATCCAGATGAGGCACACTAAACTTTGACGCACAAGTCAAAATTAACAAAGAGAAAGACGAAACATGTTGTCAGATTGCAATATTCCATGTGTAGCAGTAGCTTGCTTGGGTTATAGAACAGTGTACATCTTTTTGATCCATGGGTCGTATCAGTGTCTATCTTTCAAATGCACTGATAACGTCAAGTCTCTCAATCAATAAAATGGTTCACCTCATCCACTGCTATAAAACTCTGCTCAACAGCATCCTCAGGTGGAAGATAAAGGTGAAAACACAACTGAGCAGCGACATCAACGTTCAGACTGACAATTGACAAAGAGGAAAAGGATCAACCAATTAGCACATTCAACCTGACATTCTAAAATGTCACTTTTTTTATGAGAGAAAAACACCTCTAAATCGCAAACTCAGTACAGTTACACAAAGTGATGTGTTCCCACCATATTTGTTGCAAGCAGTTGAATGTCCATCAGATTTGGCCTTTAGGTCAGTGCTGACCACAGAGAGCCACATGACTCAGTGGTGTCGAGGAGCTTTGGGCCTGGGGATGATGGGAATGGGCCTGCTGTTCACGTGGGATAGAGGAAGTGGGGAGCCTCTTTGACATCAAGCATCCGACCATACGACCTGCAGTGTATTGGTTGAGTCTGTGGTTGTTTGCTTTCCCATGATTTATCGTGGCATTGCAGTTGACAGAGCAGCATGTCAATGGAAATAAACAGAGTGATTTTGTAGGATTTGTTAATCTGTGTTTTCTGCTGCTGACACCAGAAGCATGTATTGTGTGAAGACTCACAGGCTGCGTTTACACAGGCAGACCAATAAATAAATGCAAATCCCCAATAATTGGTCTTTTGACCAATCACATCAGCTCTGAAAAAAATATCTGAAATGATTGGTCAAACGACCAATTAGTGGAAAAAGATATCAGAAACGGGCTGCCTGTGTAAACGCAGTGACTTTGGGCCTGGGCACTTTGTTTACCACACTGTTGTATGCATTAGAACAGAGCACATGACAAGGCAGAATGGAAGGTTACATTACACAGAGCAGTGGAACAGCCTATATGAATGACAACTCTGTCTGTCTGGAACCAGAGAGAAGAGAGGAAAGTAGAGTCTGCGTCTGGTCATACTCTTACCCTTAAAGGAGGGAAGCGGTCAGGCCATACCCGGGGCAGGGGAGGGCTGAAGATAAATAGTGTCTTGGGAATCTGTATACAGTGGCATGAGTCATGCGAGTGCCGTGCAGCACCTACCTATGCCTGACATTTACAGCAGGGAGAGAGGTGTTTACAATGCCGGACGCGGGTGAACAGGCACCTGGCTCCTTTTATTGTCAGGGAGAATTCCCACTTTCCTGCTCCAATGACCCAGTGCAGTGTGGATGTGTAGTGATGGTAATGATGTTCCCCTCACTTCTTCTAGACTGACCTCCACTTAGGGTCCTCTTCAACCTGGCTTTGGCTACCCTACTGAAAGTTTTACACAAGATGAATAAATTACATTTGCCATTCCAATGTGTTAATATATTTTAAATATATGTGGTGAAAAACTTGCAAACTAAAAATGCATTTCAAACCATATTTCTTTGTGTTTGTTTACAATAAATACATTTTCAGCACATTTCGATGGGTACATCCTGTAGGGTTGGCATAACTGTGCCAGGCATGCCAGTTTTGAGTCAGCCAATGCCCTCACCAGTCTCCAGTTTATTCATAGCACCACCACCACTCTCCCATTTAGGCACACAGGCCAAGGGGGCCCATATGCATTTTTAAATTGCATTTGTTTTTCTCCTCTGAGTTGGGATACGGTCCTCTTTTAAATCCAGGGGCCTGCTATTCTCATGCAGTGTGTTGGAGTTGGATGAGAGGAATGAAAAGAGGCCCTCTGTGTTTTAGAGTGACAGTTAAAGTGAATGAGGACGTACCGTGTGTGTTTGACTTCTGGGTTATTATGTGATGGACTCAGCTTCACAGTCAACACTGTATGTGGTGTGTGAGATGTCTTAAGCGGGTAGGTGTGATTCAGAAGCCCCGCTCACTGCGGCTCACTGTGCTCTTTCCATCAGGGCTGCAGCCATGGTTCATGCGTGACAAACCCATAGAGTAATCAGCCTACAGATAACTCGGAGGGATGTTCCTCCACCATGTAAGCGTGCCAATGTCTACACCCCAGTGTCAGACAGAGGAAACTCTGTGTGAGGAGACGACCCAGGCTGGACATCAAGCAGGACAGATAGACCTGTGTGGTCGTGTTGAGGGTTGCTGGGGCCCCCCTCGCCGTCTGCATAGGAAACACGTTAGGGCCACAGAATCGTCCTCGATTTCCTGCTTTGCTCAGCGGCCCGCTAAAGCACACAATCCCTTTGTGTTCACAACTGTCAAGTTCTCCTTACATTGTCCAGGCCACTCCACGATCTCAAGTTAAACGCTCTCAGATTACTGCTTTGGGTATGGTATTTCAAGCACAGCATTTGTAGGGTACCGGGGGCCTGCACAATAACCTCAGCACTGCTTCATAACAGGATAAACATTTGTATTTTTCATACGTAAAGAGTGTTGGAGTTGGTTAACTAAAACCTGCATTGCTAGAAGAGTTAGCTGAGTCTCTACTGTACTGTGTCAGAACAGAAGTGCAGGACTCTGGGAGAGAAGAGTCTGTAGCCAGTCACCCAGTAAAGCCAGGGAACAGGCATTAAATAAAGACAATACCATATATGTGCATTCCCTCTCCACAGCCTTATGGAAACACATCACCTGGAGGTGCGACCCCGTGACCTTATCTTGTCACACCACCCCGAGCATGAGACAATGGCTCGCAGATTTACAGCAAAGGAGCGGGCTTTTCGGTTCGAAGTTATGCTCTCATTTGACCATAATAGGTTGAGGCGAGGTAGAAAAAGTGTTGCTGGTAACTGAAGTTTCCCTGAGCAGAGGGAGAGAGAGGGCTGCCAAGCCCTGGGTGCTGGGGGTGAGGGGGCGAGAGGGGTTCTTTGGAGTTTTGTGAGGAATACAGTAGTACGGTTGCCATGGAGACAGGGAAGCACTCTTCAGGGCCAGCTTATGAAGAAGAAAAGCGACTTCGCAGCGAGGGCAGTGAATACAGCGTCTGCCTGCCTGTCCGCGAAGGGAAATAACGATTAGGAGCCACAGGTCTTACCTTTCATATCTCTGTCTGTGGGTCCATGAATAGGCCCTGTCATTCCCACTCTTCACCCTACATCCTGCTCTTAAAGAAGTCACATGCATCAACCTTCCCAGTTTCGTCATAATGACTCCACTGCGTAAAAGGCAGGCCATCCAAGGTTAGGTTGTGATCAGTCAGACAAAATAGGAAAATGACAGTTGATGTATCAGCGACATGACCAGGCCACCATCCTCTAGCTGTGGGCATGTTGGCTTGTTTAGTTGACGCACACAGCTATCCAAACCATATATTTTCCCATAATGCCTAGCCTTAAAACTTTACTCCAATGCCCTTAACCCCTTTAGGTCTAAGCCCTTAGAGCGCAGTATCTACTAAGCTAATATATGGAATTGTTTTAAGGACCCCTGCAGGTATAAAAAAAAATATACCTATATTTGATAAAACATTGAATTTGGCCTTTACTGCTATAGCCCATAGAAACGCATTGAATAACACATTTGGACATGGCAAACAGACAGTGTCTGTCCTATTTCTGAGAAATATAAGAACTTTGTGAGAGTCTCCCTTTTCTATAAAGGTGACATGTTATATTGTAGCTCCAATGATTCGGTCTGGACAACTTGTTCTGTGAGAAGATCTCTTCGAAATGAGGATGTTGTGAGTCTCATTTTTCGATGGTGGTGACACTAGTTTGTAGCTCAAACATTTCGGGTTTTACACATGATTTCGTGATGATTTTCTTGTCTGGATCTTGTCATGCATAGAAAAAGACCGCTATAGGCTCAAACTCTATATCGGTGGAAAGAAGGGATTGAGCTGCAGCCACAACAAGAAACAGCAAGTCTTTAGCAGAAACACATTGGGAGCTATTCAATATTCAAAATGACATCACCGTGTGACGCACAGGTCTGTCAATGTGACATAATTGAAGTCTACTTATAGGCTACTGTATGCATCCACAATTTTTAAGTGGAATCATATTGCTACATAATCTAAACACTTTTCCTGCTTGTCCATAGAAACATTGCTTGAGCTTCTCAGTGTCAGTTGTGTACATGCTGATAGGCTCTGAGTGACAGTTATTTACAGTATGTTTGGCCGCCTCCAGCCTCTTTCTTAGAAGCACCAGCCCCAGGGGTGCATAGCGGTGGGCCACTGAAGAGGGGATTTCCTCACCCTTTACCACAGTATAAAGTTACCCTGGAGGGCAACCAAAATGGCCGTCACTCCATCTCCACCTCTTACTGTTGTGCCATGGCAGCGGTAAATATTGATGTCTGCTGCTGTGTGTGACAGCTCAGGCCGGTAAAATGTGTCCTGGTATTAAACCCTCGTTTTGACTTGAGCCTCTTCCATTAATTTGGCTATTTTAGCAGGCATCGGCTGCATAGTGGCGGGCCTTGCAGACAGCTGTCCTCTAGCCCACTGGGGTGGGAGGCATTGTCCCCTGGCCTGTACACAGGACCTGATGCTCATCATTAGACAGAGCATTAGGTTCCAGGAAGAGACAGAGACTCACACACACTGCTTTTTCAGCAGAGAGAGAGAGGGAGAGAGAGAGAAACAGACAGAGACAGAGACAGAGACAGAGAGAGAGAGAGAGAGAGAGAGAGAGAGAGAGAGAGAGAGAGAGAGAGAGAGAGATGGAGAGAGAGAGAGAGATGGAGAGAGACAGAGAGAGAGAGAGAGAGAGAGAGAGAGAGACAGAGACAGCGAGGCAGAGAGAGGGAGAGAAAGAGAGAGAGACAGAGAGAGAGGTTAATTAACAGGGTAATGTTTAACAGCCAGTTGTAAACATCTAGATGTTTGAGAAAAGGCACGTAAGGGAGAGTGGGGTAAGTTGAGCCAAAGAGGATGAGACACACTTGTTTCTAGGAAAACATACACAAAATGAATAATTTGACCAAATATTTAGGAAGTCATCATTCCATTGAGTCTGTGAAGGAAGAAACCACAAGGAAAAAGTGGTAAGTAAGTTAGGTCCAAAAAACGATTTTCACAAAGTTAAACAAATGTATTGTGTTAGAGGTTTCATGATGCTTACATCTAAACCAAAGTAGATACTTTGAAGATTGTATTATACATCAGTTGGGGTCTCTATAAGCTTCAAAATGACGTCCTAAACCTAGCATGAAAGTTCTTCCTTGTAGCTATGTTGGCTAACATAGTCAAAATGTTTGCCTTGAGGTAAGTTGAGCCAATGGCCACCATACAAATTATTATACAATTTTGTCAGTTTAATGCATAATATGCATAATATTTTGCAATGTGTCATGCATATGAACTCAAGATAGTACATTTTTATTGTTGAGCAAATTGAAATGTTTTCTTCCCAGGCGTAATGCAAGGCATTACCGCTGGAAAATGAGATAACAACAGGGTCTGGCCTATGTTAAAATTGTTTTAAAAATAAACTTACCCCACTCTCCCCTACTGTAATATTAAGTTAAAAGCTAGCGCGATGTAACGGCCATGACATTAAGGTGATATCCAATGTGTTCTGTTCACAGAAACTACATTTCTTCATCCCACTTTCTCTTAAAGCATCATTATGCATTTTAGAGTGGGTTATTATTTATAGAGTGTCTGGATCATTCAAAGGTTCTGTCTTAAAGCTATACTTGAAACATTGAGAACATTGAGTTGACCTGGGAAAGTAACTAAACTTGCCAACGCAGTAGTCATTCCCTCACTGTCTCTCTGTCACATTCACACTCTTTCTCCTCCTCTCTCTCAGCCTTTCACTTTCTTCTCTCTCTCTCGAATACTGCAGCCAGAACCATCGAGGTTCTTTCCACCCCCACCACACTCTGAACATGGCCTTGCTGATGAACACCAGTTAGCCAGACTGAATCATACAGTGATAGCCGTAGTGTTATTGCTCTACCTCAGTTACATAATGGACCACCATTATAAATCAATTATTGAATGAGATGCATTTTGATTGAATTGACGCATGGAAATACATTTTGGTCTGTCTCATTTTATGGGGTCTTTGAGTTTTTCTGTTAGCGTCTGTCTGTGTAGTATGGCTGCATGCATATGCACAGTGTGATTTACTGTCTGTTCCTCTGCATAATGTACAGCGTTTTTGTGTTTATAGTTCGGTGCATGTCTGCGTGTCTATAGGATAGGTGTCTCCGATCCACGAGACCTGCAATGTATGCCATTTTCTGTCCTCACCATAGCTAATCAATGACATCATCAACGATACAGTTCCCAAACCAAAAAGAACTCCAGCAGGACTGAGGCCCTTTAGGACTGGGGTTGTACACCCCTGACATAAGCAGCCCGACGGAGTGTCTCTGTGTAACCGTACAGCATGTCTTTGTATCGTCACTGTGTGTGTCTGTGTCTCAGTACAGTCAGTGTCTGTGCTCCTGGCTCCCCAGGAGAAGAGAGGACGGGGCTGGGAAGCTGTGTGCTGCTGCAGCTGGGAAAGTGGGCCAGCACAGCGCTCACAAGGCCTCCACAGGAGCACTCCTTAAAAGGCCAGGATGAATGATGTCGTTGTGGACTCTCTTCTTTTCATTTTTTTTCTTTCCTTCTTAAAGAGGAGAGAAGCCTAGCAGCAGGCTTTGTGGAACTCGTCATGCACATCAGATACACACACAACATCAATGACTTCAGAGGGCTGGAGTACGTAAGCCTCATGTCCATCATATTCTGACTGGTGCACACAGAGACCATGGGTTTATTTGACAAATTGCTACAGTATGTGTTCAATGGGGCAATGTTTATATTTGTCTCTATTAGATATTGGAAAAGTAGAATAAATCCCTGAGTAGTATAAAACTGTTATTTCCAGCAATGCAATCGAATTGTCTCCTCCTCTTCCTCACAGTCAAAGTTACGTGGTTCTCCATGATAGGGCATGTTTAAGGGAGAAAGTGAGGAAGAGAGGGCTGTCCACTTTGATAGAATGTGACATGAACATGGTTGACAACATGATGCGCCGAGGCAGGGTTCTCAAGCGTTCTGGACCATTTACAGTCTGCTGAAGGCTCTGGAGAAGGGTGTCATTAATTCAACTGTCATCCTTATGAAACCTTGGTTAATGTGCATGGTTCAGTCTTGGGGCCACTGAAGATGGAGAGAAAAACAAGATCATGGAGTGAGCCAAGGGATATATGGGAACAATAGCAGGTTCCCCTTCTACGAAAAATATAAACATTTCATCAACTACCATGTATGTGTTAATCTAGGCCGACAATACAAATATCAGCAAGATGTATCAAGTGATAATTTGCTATGAAATTCTCATGCAGTTACCAGGAAGGCTCTTTAGCTACATCTTGACCCTAACAACTAATTAAAAAACACAGAGCATGTTCAGTAGCGGATGTCTTCTTCAGACAACAGCTGTTGGCCTCTCAGTTTCAGGGGGTTCAACTTTTTCCACCAGGACCTCACTGATAGGGGTCAAGGACTGCTTTATGTACACAATGCTACAACATGGCCGAACCCAGGGTCCCTCTTAAACCCCTGTTTGCCTCCACACAGGACAATTTGGTAGCCCTGTCTGAAGTCTTCCCTTTCTCCGCAGTAAACCGCCGCACCAAAGGGCCTGCGATGCGAAGCGAGTGTGGACTGTTCCTCCTCTCCCCGCTACGCCCAAATCTGTGAGCCATCTGCTGTTATCTGAGGAATGTGCTGCACACTTTATGGACATATATGTACCAGCGCTTTGACGTCTTCCCTATTTTTAGACACCGGCCCCGCTGCTGGAGGTTGTCATTATGATGTCACAGGCTCTGAAAATAAATCAGTTTGTTTGTCTTAGGTTGCACCTCCCGCCTGCTTTCCATGTCAAGTCTGTTTGTGTTTACATGTCTGTTAAACTGCATTTTTTGATGGCTTCCATGCAGGCTGGTCACAGTTCCAAGGACATTTCCTTGAACGATTTCCAAATGTGGAGTTGATTGGAGGACAATGTGATGTGTGGATTGGAACCCTTTTCAGAGCTGAGAACCTGAAAATGGTTCCTTTTGCTGTATCTTTTCCCATGACAATGTTGAAGTCCATCTCCAGGATCGATTGGAGTCAGCTGATATTCAGTTCCCTGGAGGAGATGCATAAAATTCAGATGTAAAACTGTAACCAGAAAATAAGCATTAATGGGCTGGATGATTTCCATGTCATATGAATTGGATGATAATTACTTCCCTGCTTTAGTTGAGTTGTCACTTTCTCTATCGGTAGATATATCAAATTATTGTACCCCTATTTTGAATAGACAACGAGTCCATTATGTAATGATCACATCCTGAAAACAGCATGCCATGAGAGATGTATATGGTCTCCTGTGAGTGAGTGTGAGATTACATGCACACATTAACATGTGGGAGACCTGTATGTGTGTGTGTGTGTGTGCGTGGGTGCGTGGGTTTGTGCGTGTGTGTGTGTGTGTGTGTGTGTGTAGAGAGAGGGTCATCAAACCATGCAGGGTGAGTTGATCTGGGGTGACAGGTAAATGTGTTTGACTAAGTCTGATTTAGGGAAGCTCTGACATGAGGATCCCCCAGAGGTGTCTGGGAGGTACACAGTGACTGGCTCCACAAGCTGCATGTCATCCCTCCCTCTCCCTCTCCGACACATACACAAAAACACACCTTATGTCCTCCACCCTCCATCCTCCACCACACCCCTAGTACAGGCAGAGGAAGAGAAGAAGCGAGAGATTTTACTCTGCCCAAAATCTGTCCATGAAAATAATCCCACAACGTGAGGAATTTTAGCATGGAGGTCAATGAGAGAGTGTGGAATAGCTTATTTTCTATGTGAGGTTTATTTGATTGAATAGAAGTTTGGTTAGGTTGTTACGAATGCACTGATATGCACTGACTCTATCGCCTGTCTTCCATGTAAGTATCTGCCCTCTTATGGGCTAGAATGGTCCAACCTGATCTCGCCACCTCCCCGCCTGCCATCCATCTTTGAGGACATGTAATTACCATTGTTAGAGTGGTCACTTGACTATCTTGTCAATATAATAGACAGTCTTTGGTACATGTAATGCGTGAGCACTGATCAGGGCCTGTCACGGGGCTGATGACAATTTCCACATGATGAACAGCGTCAGTCGTCGGCTTGTCTTCTCTGACACAGGACACCTCGCCATCCGGCCTAATAGCTCAGAGACAACACTGACATTACCTCATTATCATGTAGCAGGAGAGAATACCCATTCAGACTGGCTTGTTGTATTCTACACTATAAAACTCAACACTTTGTAATGTATACCTGCAAAATACGTTATACATTTTCCATTGAACCTCAATATATATATATTTTTTACATTTTATTTCACCTTTATTTAACCAGGTAGGCAAATTGAGAGCAAGTTCTCATTTACAACTGCGAACTGGCCAAGATAAAGCAAAGCAGTGCAACACAAACAACAACACAGAGTTACACATGGAATAAACAGCCAATAACACAATAGAAAAAATCTAAATACAGTGAGTGCAAATGAAGTAAGATTAGGAAGGTAAGGCAATAAATAGATCGTAGTGGCAAAGTAATTACAATTGAGCAATTAAACACTGGAGTGATAGATGTGCAGAAGATGTGCGAGTAGAGGTAGGGGGTGCAAAGGAGCAACAAAAAAAACAATATGGTGATGAGGTAGTTGGATGGGCTATTTACAGATGGGCTATGTACAAATGCAATGATCTGTGAGCTGCTCTGACAGCTGATGCTTGAAGTTAGTGAGGGAGATATGAGTCTACAGCTTCAGTGATTTTTACAATTCGTTCCAGTTATTGGCAGCAGAGAACTGGAAGGAAAGGCGGCCAAAGTAGGAATTGGCTTTGGGGGTGATCAGTGAAATATACCTGCTGGAGCGCTTGCTATGGGTGGGTGCTGCTATGGTGACCAGTGAGCTGAGATAAGGCGGGGCTTTACCTAGCAAAGACTTATAGATGACCTGGAGCAAGTGGGTTTGGCGACGAATATGAAGCTAGGGCCAGCCAACGAGAGCATACAGGTTGCAGTGGTGGGTAGTATATGAGGCTTTGGTGACAAAACCGATGCCACTGTGATAGACTGCATCCAATTTGCTGAGTAGAGTGTTGGAGGCTATTTTGTAAATGACATCGCTGAAGTCAAGGATCGATAGGATAGTCAGTTTTATGAGAGTATGTTTGGCAGGATAAGTGAAATAGGAAGCCAATTCCAGATTTAATTTTGGATTGGAGATGCTTAATGTGAGTCTGGAAGGAGAGTTTGCAGTCTAACCAGACACCTAGGTATTTGTAGTTGTCCACATATTCTAAGTCAGAACTGCCCAGAGTAGTGATGCCGGACGGGTGGGTAGGTGTGAGCAGCGATCGGTTGAAGAGCATGCATTTAGTTTTGCTTGTGTTTAAGCCACGGAAGGAGAGTTGTATGGCATTGAAGCTCTTCTGGAGGTTAGTTAACACAGTATCCAAAGAAGGGCCAGAGGTATACAGAATGGTGTCGTCTGTGTAAAGGTGGATCAGAAAATCACCAGCAGCAAGAGCGACATCATTGATGTATACAGAGAAAAGAGTTGGCCCGAGAATTGAACCCTGTGGCACCCCCATAGAGACTGCCAGAGGTCCGGACAACAGACCCTCCGATTTGACACACTGAACTCTGTCTAAGACGTATTTGGTGAACCAGGTGAGGCAGTCATTTGAGAAACCAAGGCTGCTGAGTCTGCCGATAAGAATGTGGTGATTGACAGAGTCGAAAGCCTTGGCCAGGTCGATGAATACGGCTGCACAGTATTGTCTTTTATCGATGGCGTTTAGGACCATGAGAGTGGCTGAGGTGCACCCGTGACCAGCTCGGAAAACAGATTGCATAGCGTAGAAGGTACGGTAGGATACGAAATGGTCAGTGATCTGTTTGTTAACTTCGCTTTTGAAGAACTTAGAAAGGCTATTAATAGGGGTTGCAACAATTGCGGTGGATCATTTTAGAAAGAGAGGGTCCAGATTGTCTAGCCCAGCTGATTTGTAGCTCTTTCAGAACATCAGCTATCTGGATTTGGGTGAAGGAGAAATCGGGGAGGCTTGGGCAAGTTTCTGTGGGGGGGTGCAGGGCTGTTGACCGGGTAGGGGTAGCCAGGTGGAAAGCATGGCCAGCCGTAGAAAAATGCTTATTGAAATTCTCAATTATAGTGGATTTATCAGTGGTGACGGTGTTTAATAGCCTCAGTGCAGTGGGCAGCTGGGAGGAGGTGCTCTTATTCTCCATGGACTTTACAGTGTCCCAGAACCTTTTGGAGTTTGTGCTACAGGATGGAAATTTCAGTTTGAAAAAGCTAGCCTTTGCTTTCCTAACTGCCTGTGTATATTGGTTCCTAACTTCCCTGAAAAGTTGCATATCGCAGGGGCTATTCGATGCTAATGCAGGATGTTTTTATGCTGGTCAAGGGCAGTCAGGTCTGGAGTGAACCAAGGGCTATATCTGTTCCTGGTTATAATTTTTTTGAATGGGGCATGCTTATTTAAAATGGTGAGGAAAGCACTTTTAGACCATTCGTGATGGATCGGCGGGGATCTGTGTCGGCAGTAAAAATGGGTCCAGGCCAATTGGCAAAATAGGTATTGTAGCCCAAGGAGTGGCTGATGGACCTCTTTCAGCTAGCCGGGAGATGGGTCTAGCAAGAGGCTAGTTCCAGGCTAACTGGTGCTTGCTTCGGGACAGAGACGTTAGCCAGGGGTATCCATTCGGATAGTAGCTAGCTATGATCAGCTGCGATCAGCTGCGATGATCCAGGTGAAAAGATTCAAAAAGATTCAGAGCTTGCGGTAGTAATCCAGAGATGTGGAGAAAAAGCAGTCCGGTATGCTCTGGGTTGAATCGTGGTGTGCAGACTGGCAGGAGCTGACCGTGCTAAGGTTAGCTGATGACCGCTAGCAGTGGCCAACTGACTACTAGCTAGTAAGCTGGCTAGCTTCTGTTGGAGGTCCCGGTTCTCAAGTATAGAAAATAGCACATCCATACCAATAGATTGTATATTGGCAGCCATTTTGTTTTTACTATCTCTGGGCCTAGGATGGAGTGGGACCAGTGGGACCAGTGCAGTGGGACCAGGGAAGGAGGCTGTTATTGTGACTTTGGACATTCAGCTGACCTTGACCTAATTTGTTACTCTAAATTTAAAGCGCATCCCAGAAAACCGTAGTGGTAGCTCGCCGCTCTGTGACATAACCACCATAGTCTAGTTCCATGGTCAAAATCATTGATTAGCAGCTATGCTGAAAGGGTTACTGTGTGGAGTCTGTCAGAGGGCCTTGGAGCCTGTCAGAGGGCCGACGTACGACACAGTTGTCTGGTCATGAAGGGCAAGGCGAGAGAGGGACACTGGCTGTGTTTGGAATAGGATTACAATGAGCTTGATGAGCTATTTCACTCTATTTGTTTAATGAGAGAACGTCTGTCTGTGATAAGTCAACACAGCTGAGTAATTCTACTCCTGTTAGAAATGCAGGTCTCAGCAAAGCTTCCCTAGATGCTGAATATTCATATTCACACCTGTGACACCAAGCCCTCATCTCACCAAAGCAGAATCACTCTCATTGAATTATTATTGCATTTTATGATAATACATGAATGCATTAATCCTGCTATGTTAATGACAATGCCATCTCCTTTTACGTGTGTATATTGTATACTTCAGGCCACCTGTGTTAACTGATAAACCAACTGTATTGTGTGCTAAAATAATAGTTTTGTTTCAGCTCAGGAGCATGATTTTTACCTCCTCACTGGTCTTCTGATTCTGGTGAGTGGAGAGCTGCAACATAAACGCTAATAATGAGTGTCTCCAGTGTAAAGAGAGGGGGAAGAGTTGTATCTAAGTAAACAGAGGGACACAGCTCTATTTATAACTCTGGTTGGAGGGTCTATTCTGTTTGCTTCATCTTGCAGACACTCAACACTGCTGCTCCAGGGCTTCCTGTGTAAAATGGAGGGTCTCTCACTGTACATGTGCCAACTCTCCACAGTGGTAACCAAGGCGGACTAGGTTTAAGGAGGATTATGTCTTAAATGGCCAGAGGCTCTGGTTGTCTATCTATCTACAGTAGTTTTGGTCTGGGCTTCTATTCGCTCTGTAGATGGTCAACTAACACTGGCTACAATGTTGTGGATAGATAATACTAATTTCCTGTAACTAGTTGTTTTGCTCTGGAACTCTGGGGTCATGGGGGATACGAGGCCGAGGAGAAACAAGATATATGACACCTGTTAATTGAAACGTGAACCTGTCTGCATGCAGATTTGACTCCCTTTAAGTCCTGTCCATGGCAAATGGACTGGTCTGGTGAACTTTGAACCCTTAGATAGAGATGTCTCTACTGGGCTCCCATCCACCGATCATCAAAAGGGTTTGAGTTCAGTTCCAACTGAGGGTTGAAGACCCGACAGCCCTCAGGTTGAGTGATCGATCAAGTGGCTGCCCTTTCCATCACATGGTTGTCATGAAGGTAGGCTAAATGGAATGGAGTCTGGATAGGAGATATAACCAATTGTAACTCTAAAGGGGAAAGCCTTTGTCCCAGTGGTATATTTTACTCTATATTTTACTGTCATGGAGAAATGGAGGAAAGACAGACAGACAGACAGACAGACAGACAGACAGACAGACAGACAGACAGACAATGAGGAAGTGGCAAGAAAAATAAGGAACAGCAAATCCTCCCATTGTTAATAAGCCAATAGACACAAATGGAGGAGTAGGCAGCTGAGAGTGCCTCTTGTCCACTGGGCTCTTGATGACGCTGCCAGTGCCAATGTTGCCATGGTAATAATTAGCAGCCCATACCAAACAGCTGTTTGGTAGAGAGTCTAAACACACTCCATCACCATAATACACCGCCTCACCAATGGCCTATATGTTGTTAACCTTTTATGACAATAAACGATGGATAGGCAGGCGTCTTTATCCATGGTTTGCTCTGTCGGAGTGACTAATTTGAGCTCTTAGCTCTAACCCATTACCGGTTGCTGCACAGCTCCAGATTTATACTATTATTAGACTCTTAATATGAAACAAGGTCAGTCCAATAGCCTTGTCTTATTAGGCTGCCACTACTTTGCCTTAAAGAGACATGTATCCCTGTACCAGTAGAGTAATGTGCATAGTATACATCCATTCATTACAGTAAACCATAGCCATACCATAGGAAGTATAACCGAGGCGAGGGACGCTCTCGCTGAGATATATCACGTGTTGAACACAGGGGCGCACCAGCAAATTTTGCCAGGTGGCATGCATTTGACAGACTGGCTGGTATTCTCAAAGAACTGCCTGCCCGCTCACAACAGAGAACAATTGCTCCTTACGTTGAAGAAGCCACATGCTCATTGGTGTAGATATCCTAAGAGCGTGAATTCAAAGTGACAAGCTCCCTGAGACTACAGAGAGAAGCTGAGCTTCCCCCCATAAGGAGGCTCTGAGCAGCACAGTGAAAAAGGGGGCCCTGGGACAGCTGCAAGGGGGGGGGCAGCTCCATCACAGATCTGTCTGACCTCTGACCCCTGGATGCAAGAGTCAAATCCCTGAGTCTCTCTGCCTCAGTGTCTCTGCTCTGCTGCTGTTTGCTGGGCGCCACAATTATACCCTGCACTGAGAGTTTAGCCACAGCTTATTCTTTCCACTACTGCCTTTCTGCTATCTATTTTAATGATGTGTTTCCATGCTTTGGTTGTTGGTTGTATTTGGTCTTCCGTGAACCTCAAATTGATTGGACTCATCAACAACTGACATGGGCAATAAACTACACTTCAACCCTTGAGAAGTTTGTCTCACAGAAGTGTGAAGTGTGTCACCCACAATGTCAAACCTAAAACCCCAGCCTTACATACCATACAGTCATTTTATTCATTTACTTGGGGAAACTGCTCAATAGATTTCTATAGAAATTCTGCAAACATGTGCACAGACACACACACACACACACACACACACACACACACACACACACACACACACACACACACACACACACACACACACACACACACACACACACACACACACACACACACACACACACACACAACAACAACATCAACAGACTTCAAATCATGTGACTGGCTGCTGCGGAGATCGGCTTGCTATTATTACTCTACTCAATGAGGAGGGTCTGACAGAATCTAACCACACTGCCTCAGCCAACTCAGCTCAACTCATGGTGGTTCAAAGTTCCACATGTAACATACTTTGAATATTTATAGTAGAGGCGTAGGACCTATTTGTCAATGACAGACGTGGATGAGCACAGATGTATAGGAATGGTTGCATTGGGCCTGCTGCCTATTTAAGCGTCATGCTGTGCTTTTCTGGGAATGTGATGACATGTACTTTGCCCATTGCAAAACAGCAGGCCCGAGAGCGACACTGTCTGCAGACCTGCTAACTCTCACCTGATACCAGGGGCTGGAGGAGAGCTTTAAAATCTGACAGTGACTAATTGAAGAGGCTACGGTCTGAGCCGGCACTATCTATGCATTTCTTGCCATCGCCTTTCGCATCCCAGATAACATCAAAGCAGGACTATTTCTATCAGTGTGATGATAGCACTGCAGTCTGTGTTTTCTGCTCTGGGAGGAGTTGAGTGTATGTCACAGGCGCCAACGTCGCCGCGGCAGCAGGCAGTGGGCGACAGGAAGTGGCTTCACCTGGCGCCTGGCTTCACTCAGATGGTGCTCACTCGTCCACACTCACCCAGCTCTGAGTGGCTGCTGCCTCAGTTACCTTCTGGGACATGTTACTGTTGTTAGTGAATATGTCTGAAGAGACCGTTTTACTGTCAATGGTAGTCAGTTATTTATTGGAAGGATTCTAACTAAGCTGTATTTCATCTTCAGTGCAATATCTGATCATTTAACCCTGTCCAATATATTAACAGTTTCACTCCCACTCACAACCACAGGCAATAGCAATCATCCCACTCACAACAGTCCACAATATTGTATAGTCCTCCACCCTCGGCCTCAGTCAGCTATCCCTTATGCTCTTAGAATGCTCACCTCATCTGGTTTTACAAACCACATCAGGGAACAGTTGCTTCAGAAACACTCAATTACAACAGTAAACACCAGCTTCCCCTGAGGAATCAGTCATAGGTACAACCGTTCTCACACAAGATCACACAGCAGCACACACAAACAATAAGCCCCTGGGATAAGTCTTTAAGACTTCAGTCACTAACATGTCAATGGACACTGCCAAAAAGAGAGTGTTGGTGGTTCTCTCTACCAAACAGCTGACCTGTTCACTCCTATGGGCTGCTAATCATGGTCCTCTGTGAGGAACAGGAACAACAGCAAACAGTCCTCTGGCATCGAAGTGAAAGGTAATGAGGGACAGAGTTTGTCTGGATTTCCTTCCCTCCCAGTGACACATGATGACTGGACTGGCCTGTATGCAGTTGAAGCAGCCACTAATGGCCCACGTGAGCATTGTGGTAAACACAATTATTTAATGTTTAAGGAAAAGACACCTAAACATTTACTATACATTCAAGAGGTAGGTTAGTCCACATGGGAAAAGCCAAACAGAACGCAACAGTCATATAACTGATGTGGTTGGATAATGGATCACATGGTTGCCCCAGGGAGCAAATGACCACTGTTAGACAAGCAGAGGGGCTATGGCAGTTGTGGCGAATGACTACAGACAGGACCTGGCAGGTTGGGAAGTACAGGCCAGAAGGAGGGGCGGTGGAGAGTGGATATTAATTCACCTTGGTCTACTGTTTCTCTGCTGAGGCATCCAATCAGAAGCCTGTAACAAATTAGCACCATGATGTCTCAGAAGGCCTTGGCTGTAAGATAGATAGAGCTTGGCTCTGTATTACACCCACAGATGGTTTGTTGGTGGTACCTGCCTTGTGGAGAGAGACAATTCACTGCCATGCTTGGCTCTGCCTGCATCGCAGACGTTGTCTTCTATGTTCCGCTCAAGCTACCAATGATCCCTGCAAATTTTATTACAAGCAAATGGATTTACTGTGTTTGACGTGACATCATCCTTACATAATGAATGGTTGGATCTTTATAATCTAACCCGTGGAAAGGTGTAGCTGTTCAGTCTCACATACAGTATGGTGCTGCATGTTATGTATAGTAATAGCATAAACCGATGACAGTAAGGTGTTTAGGTAGGAGAGGGGCCCTGCTTTAAGGTTGATATACAATTTCTCCACTATTGGCTTGACAATCTATGTTTGAAAGCAGTAGCAAGAACTTTTGAAGTTGATTTTGACACACATTTGACACATTTCTAGTGTGTGTTTATTCGGTAGGAGGATTTCATTGAGTTTGAGCACCTCCATTAACACATTGAGAAGAACAATACGCAGACGCTGACAGATTGTCAGTGTTCCAATACAAACACTACAGACATCAATGCCATCCAACACACGTACCTTGAACTCACTCACACTGTCCATCACATTACGGGGAGGTCTGCACCCTGCAATGCCCAGCAGCAGCTTACACATCACGTTCCACTACTAGCTCTCCTGATATCAGCACATAAAACCCTTTTAGCCATCATCCTGACACCACAGACGTTTGGCGTGCTCCACCTCCCCTGTGACTAAACACAAAAGACCTCCCTCTAGGATCTCCTGATGGCTGTTTGCACCATAGACTTTGGTTCGAGGGGTGGCCAGTAAATCAGGATGAACTGGGCCTGATCCCCCTTCTGTGTATCTTGGCCTCCCACGGGTTCTCCTGGCCTAGAGATCCTCCACGCCTCAGCGTCGGTCCTACCAGGAGGCTGATTTATGCTCTGAGTCTGCAGAAATCAATTACTGTTAAGTCTGTCCTCCTTATGATTAAAAAAAGATGGCAAAAAAGACCTAGATGGAAAATATAATCTATCTAAAAAACTGGAGGCCACTTACACTTCAATAGCAGCTACCTCTCAGAGAGTTTTGAAATTTCAAGAGGAGTTAAAGAAGGGTGTCCTCTGTCACCATATCTATTTGTTATGGCCATCGAAATGCTAGCTATTAAAATCAGATTAAATAACAATGTTAGAGGATTTCAAATCCAAGGCTTAAAAACAATGTTATCTATGTATGCCGATGACTCACGTTTTATATTAAGTCAGCAAGCTAGATCCCTGTGTTGTCTCATTGAAGATCTAGATTACTTTTCAAATCAAATCAAATCAAAAGTATTTATATAGCCCTTCTTCAATCAGCTGATATCTCAAAGTGCTGTACAGAAACCCAGCCTAAAACCCCAAACAGCAGGCAATGCAGGTGTAGAAGCACAGTGGCTAGGAAAAACTCTAGAAAGGCCAAAACCTAGGAAGAAACCTAGAGAGGAACCAGGCTATGAGGGGTGGCCAGTCCTATTTTCTGTTCTCTCTGGACTTAAACCTAATTATGTGTACAATATTACGTATTGAATCTTTAAAAAATACAACATTTACATTACACTGCAGTTTACCTATAAAATGGGCTGACGGTGAAGTAGACATACTTGGTGTTCATATCACAAGATATATAAATGATCTCTCCACAATGAATTTCGATAGAAAACTACTAAAAATAGACAAGATCCTGCAACCATGGAGAGGTAAATACTTGTCTATTTATGGGAAAATTGCAGTGATTAACTCCTTAGTCATATCTCAGTTTACTCACTTACTTATGACTCTGCTTACTCCCGATGTCACGCCCTGACCTTAGAGAGCCGTTTTCTTTTTCTATTTGGTGAGGTCAGGGTGTGATGTGGGGTGGGCATTCTATGTTTTGTATTTCTTTGGTTTTGGCAGAGTGTGGTTCCCAATCAGAGGCAGCTGTCTATCGTTGTCTCTGATTGAGAATCATACTTAGGTAGCCTGTTTTCCCATCTATGTTGTGGGATCTTGCTTTTTTTTTTGTTAGCTCTGTGAAGCCGGCAGAACGTGACGGCCGTTATTCCTTTTGTTGTTTTTGTTTGGTGTTCTGAGAATTAAAGATCATGAACACTTATCACGCTGCACCTTGGTCTACTTCTTCAGACGATCGTTACACCCAATGATTCGTTTTTCAAATCATATGAGCAGAAAATATTTAGCTCTATCTGGGATGCTTAACCAGACAAGATAAAGCATGCCAATCTATATAATGAATATGAACTGGATGGGTTGAGATTATTAAATATAAAAGCACTAAACATATCTCTAAAAGCTTCACTTATACAAAAGTTTTACTTGAACCCTAAATTGTTGTCAAGTAGATTACTAAGAAAAGCTCATTCACTGTCTTTTTGCCTTTGTGCAGATTGCCATGTCTCATTTTCAATGAATTGAAAATGTAACCTTTTCAAAGTATTTCTCTTTTTCAAAAAAGCATTGCAGAGCTGGTTACAATTTCAATTTCATCCCCATGAAAAGATAGAACAAATATTACAACAAATATTATGACTGAACTCAAATGTGCTGGTTGATAGAAGACCTGTATTTATAGAAAATATGTTTGAAAAGTGTATTTTGTTTTTAAATGATATTGTAAATTGGAATGGTAGATTTATGTCTTTCATGTAGTTCTCAGAATTGAATGGGAAGGTCTGCTCAATCAAAGATTAGAACCAATTGATTACATCATTACACCAAAAATGGAGGATGCAGGTGGCAGCGGGAGGTGGTATGGAACTGGTCTGCCTGCCCAATATGAAGGATCCAAACTGGCGGAGGAATGAAATTAGCATAAATAGGAAAGTATACCAGTTTCATTTGAGGACCAGGATGTTGACAGCTGTGCCATACAGATTGTAAAATAGTTGGGAAGAGATTTTTGATATACCGATTCCATGGTACAGTGTGGGTGTAGGAGTTCAAGACTTGCCACCAACAAAATGTTGAGTATTTGGGGTATGCAATAATCGCAGCTCTGCAGATTTTGTTGTGAGGATTCATAATCAATATACCATTTGTTTTGGTTTTGACCTCAGGTAGTCTGTTTCTGGTCTCAGAGTATTAGTATGTTAGAAATTGACTGATCAAGTCTCTCCAGATCTCCCAACAATGCTATTTCTAGGATCAATTTTAGATTAATGTTAAGCTTTTAATCCTAGAAATAGCATTGTTGGGAGATCTGGAGAGACTTGGTCAGTCAATTTCTAACATACTAATATTCTAAAAGTATTTATCTTCAACCCACAATCTGTGGATAGTATTCGATTAGATAGATTCAAACTTTATGTTAAACATCACAGCATTATTGAAAGATATACTGTATGGTGCATAGAAATCTGAAGAGTGTGGCCAGCAGAGATAGGTGGGATGGGACGAGGGAAGCTGAGGGTTGGGATGTGGAATTGGAGACAAGTGGGAGTGGGATAAAATGACTGTCAATGTTTGCTTGAGGCTGATGCCAAGCAGGTGTTTGTACGCGTGTACACATGTAAATACACACACTCTCATTCAAACACACACACGTGCACATACACGGACACACACACACACACATACACACACGTAAATAGTGCTATACATGCATTCAAACATACTCAGTTGGCCTTGCTGTTATGATTTTTGTTGTCCTTGATGTCTTTAGTTTTTGCATTGTTGTTTTCTGTTTTCCTTTGTCTTTTTTCTCTTTTGTTAATTTTGTTGGTTGCTGGTGCATTGGGGGACGGGGGCTTGGGGCGGAGGGGTCTTGGGGGTGAGGACTGGAATTATTGCATTTTTTATTTTTATTTTCCTTCTGGGGGGTGGGGGGGGGCCTGTGGGGGGGTCTCGGATGGTTGAGGGGCAGCTGTTAGATGACTGAATGTAATGTAAATGTTGAGCGGCTTCACTGCAAGTAGATTGTATGTTTTAATTTTCAATTAAAAAACAATAACATAAAAAATAAACAGAAAAGTCTGTCCTCGCCAGTGGTGTAAAGTACTTCAGTAAAAATACTTTAAAGTACTACTTAAGTATTTTTGGGGGTATCTGTACTTTACTTTACTATTTATACAGTTGAAGTCGGAAGTTTACATACACTTAGGTTGGAGTCATTAATACTTGTACACTCCACAAATGTCTTGTTAACAAACTACAGTTTTGGCAAGTCGGTTAGGACATCTACTTTGTGCATGACACAAATAATCTTAAGTCATTTTTCCAACAATTGTTTACAGACAGATTATTTCACTTTAATTCACTGTATCACAATTCCAGTGGGTGAGAAGTTTACATACTCTAAGTTGACTGTGCCTTTAAACAGCTTGGAAAATTCCAGAAAATGATGTCATGGCTTTAGAAGCTTCTGATAGGCTAATTGACATCATTTGAGTCAATTGGAGGTGTACCTGAGGATGTACTTCAAGGCCTACCTTCAAACTCAGTGCCTCTACTCTTGACATCATGGGAAAATCAAAAGAAATCAGCCAAGACCTCAGAAAATTGTTTTTAGACCTTCACAAGTCTGGTTCATCCTCGGGAGCAATTTCCATACTCCTGACGGTACCACATACAAACAATAGTACGCAAGTATAAACACCATGGGACCACGCAGCCGCCATACCGCTCAGGAAGGAGAAGCGTTCTGTGTCCTAGAGATGCACGTACTTTGGTGCAAAAATGCAAATCAATCCCAGAACAACAGCAAAGGACCTTGTGAAGATGCTGGAAGCAACAGGTACAAAGGTATCTATATCCACAGTAAAACGAGTCCTATATCGACATAACCTGAAAGGTCGCTCAGCAAGAAAGAAGCCACAGCTCCAAAACCGCCATAAAAAAGCCAGACTACCGTTTGTAACTGCACATGGGGACAAAGATCGTACTTTTTGGAGAAATGTCAAGGTATTGGAGTGGCCATCACAAAGCCCTGACCTCAAATCTATAGAAAATGTGTGGGCAGAACTGAAAAAGCATGTGCGAGCAAGGAGGCATACAAACCTGACTCAGTTACACCAGCTCTGTCAGGAGGAATGGGCCAAAATTCACCCAACTTATTGTGGGAAGCTGGTGGAAGGCTACCCAAAACATTTGACCCAGGTTAAACAATTTAAAGGCAATGCTACCAAATACTAATTGAGTGTATGAATGTAAACTTCTGACCCACTGGAGAATGTGATGAAAGAAATAAAAGCTGAAATAAATCATTCTCTCTACTATTATTCTGACATTTCACATACTTAAATTAAAGTGGTGATCCTAACTGACCTAAGACAGGGAATTTTTACTAGGATTAAATGTCAGGAATTGTGAAAAATTGAGTTTAAATGTATTTGTCTAAGGTGTGTGTAAACCTCCGACTTCAACTGTATGTTTGACAACTATTACTTTTATTTCACTACATTCCTAAAAAATATATTGTACTTTTTACTCCATACATGTTCCCTGATAACCCAAAGTACTTGTTACATTTTGAATGCTCAGCAGGACAGGAAAATTGTGAAATTCACATACACATCAAGAGATCCAGTGGTCATCCCTACTGCCTATAGTCTGGGAAACTCACTAAACACAAATGTATCTTTGAAAAAAATGTCTGAGGTTTGGAGTGTCCCGCTGGCAATCCATACATTTTCAAAACAAGAAAATGGTGTTGTCTGCTTAATATAAGGAATTTGAAATGTTTTATACTTTTACTTCTATTTTTGAAACTTAAGTATATTTGAGTAATTACATTTACTCTTGATACTTAGTATTTTTAAATCCAAAAAAGTTTGGACTTTTACTCAAGTTGTATTGTACTGTGTGACTTTAACTTTTGGTACTTTTTCCACCCCTGGTCCTTGCTGGACGTCCACTGAATCTGATGGAGGGACCAGGGTTGGGAAAAGAAGTGGCATCCGGTTGGATCTGCAGAGGAGATCTCTCTCTCTCGTCAACCCTTCTGTCCTCACAGTGGTCGGTCTGTCTTGAGGTTTAACTCATGTGGGTGGAGCTGTGTAAATGTTTTGGATAATTTCTTTGCTTGGATGGCTTTTTGGCTCAGGTTGTCAGATTTTGTCAGATTGTCCAGAGTCAGGCGGGTTTATCGCACAACAACATCTACGATGCTGCGGACAGATACTAGAGGGTTCCATTAACAAATAAAGCATCGTGTCAATCAATGTTACAGAAGATTAAACTAAAGCAGCCTATAATGGGCAACCAACTTAAGAAATATGTATCTGTATCACTATTATCCCCACTTGTTTTATACACAGGGATGTTCTAGATTGTAGGAAATAAATTACTTTGAGATCCAGGAGCCATTCCCACCAGAATTAGCAGGACAATTAGACCAACAATTATTGCACTCAAAACCAGAAACACTATCATTATGAACATGACAGTAAATGGCACTTCCATTTAAATAGTTGTGGCATGCTCCATGATGACTGCCTAGGAACTGGCCTCTAGAAACAACTCCACAACCAGCATACAAGGAAGCAAAACCACACCCCTGTGACGTACACATGGGCATCTGCCAATAAAGGTATTTTCCCCCAACAAAACACACACACAAACACTACTGAGAGACAAAGCAGTCCATGCCATGGCTTACACCCTTGGGTTTCCAATCCAATTTGAGGCCAAGGAGGAAGTCAATAGTTTCCTTTAGATAAGTTGTTGTTGCACACTAGTCACTAAATGTTTTCCTATCGACCCACAGTGCTTCAAAGCATCCATGGTAAAAGGCTTCTACTTGTCTCTCTCATATCTAATGTAATTATCTCCATGGACTGGCCAGCTAATGTTTCATTGACAATAGTCTCTCTCTCTCCATAATGGCTCCTCTGAAGGAGTGGCACAGCTGACACAGATGGGCACAAACTAAGTAAACATACTAATATCCTGCTACTACAGTGAAACTACCACAGAGAAATTTAAGTAGAAAATAGAGACATATTTGTTCAACCAGTGGTTGTTTTGTAAACAAGCTATTGAAAATTCAAAGTCTGATTAAGTGACCATGGTCACATTTCATTTAAAGGCCCAGTTGAACATTCTTTGGGATGTAATTTCATCTGGCATTTTAATCACTGGTGAGATGATTTAGATTTTTTTTAGGGCTTCACAAATAACTCTAAATGTAAAAACAATGTAATAGCACCTCATCCTTGATGAATAAATGGCTCCGGAAATAATTTAGATGAGACATGCATTTAACTGGCCTGTGTTGCACAGTATGTGGCCTGCCTGTCGGCTGATGTTGGCTCTGCAACATCAATGTAACTTTTTTTTCTGAGACCTTGGCGTGCAATGCTCAATGTGCTACCTTAAAAAATCTGCAAGTTCTACTTTTGGGGATTGTGCCCTTTTACACCATTTTACCACTGTTGGTAAAACATTGCCTATTTCTATTGCCAATGTTATTTAATTGTTATTGTCTTCCTCTGGTAATTTCATATGAACAGGGATGATGTTCTTTGAACGTTATTAATAAACAGCTGAAAAAAAGAATGAAGGAGCTATGTTTACCAATCTAAGAAATTACCATCACACTACACACTGCCCTATCCCATCTGTACAAAAGGAATACCTATGTAAGAATGCTGTTCATTGACTAGAGCTCAACATTCAACACCATAGTACCCTCCAATCTCATTATCAAGCTGAAGGCCCTGGGTCTCAACCCCACCCTGTGCAATTGGGTCCTGGACTTTCTGATGGGCTGCCCCCAGGTGGTGAAGGTAGGAAACAACTTCTCCACTTCGCTGACCCTCAACACTGGGGCCCCACAAGGGTGCGTGCTCGGCCCCCTCCTGTACTCCCTGTTCACCCATGACTGCGTGGCCATGCACGCCTCCAACTCAATCATTAAGTTTGCAGATGACACAACATTAGTGGGCTTGATTACCAACAACGACGAGACAGCCTACAGGGAGGAGGTGAGGGCAATCAGAGTGTGGTGTCAGGAAAACAACCTCTCACTCAACGTCAACAAAACAAAGGAGATGATCGTGGACTTCAGGAAACAGAAAGTGGAGCACAGCAGTGGAGAAGGTGGAAAGTTTTAAGTTCCTTGGTGTACACATCACAGACAAACTGAAATGGCCCACCCACACAGACAGTGTGGTGAAGAAGGTGCAAAAGCATCTCTTCAACCTCAGGAGGCTGAAGAAATTTGTCTTGTCACCCAAAACCCTGAAAAACTTTTACAGATGCACAATCGAGAGGATCCTATCAGGCTGTATCACAGCCTGGTACGGCAACTGCACCGCCTTGTGCAGGTGCGGTCTGCACAATACATCACCAGGGGCAAACTACCTGCCCTCCATGACACCTACAGCACCCGATGTCACAGGAAGGCCAAAAAGATCATCCGAGCCACTGCCTGTTCACACCGCTACCATCCAGAAGGTGAGGTCAATACAGGTGCATCAAAGCTGGGACCAAGAGACTGAAAAACAGCTTCTATCTCAAGGCCACCAGGCTGCTGAACAGCCATCACTAACTCAGAGAGGCTGCTGCCTACATTGAGACCCAACCACTGGCCACTTTAATACATGGATCACTAGTCACTTTATACAATGCCACCCTAAATAATGCCACTTTAATAATGTTTACATATCTTACATTACTCATAACACATGTATATACTGTATTTTATACATCTATTGCACCTTGCCTGTGCTGTTCGGCCATCGCTCATCCATATACTTAAATGTACATATTCTCATTCACCTCTTTAGATTTGTGTGTATTAGGTAGTTGTTGGGGATTGTTAGATTACTTGTTAGATATTACTGCACTGTTGACAAATACAATTGTATTTTATTTGAAATAAAATACCTATTTTCTCAAATGTTTTGACTTAGTTTGACCAGTCACCATAAAAACCCTTAAAAAAAAAACTGGAAGCCATCCTGATAGAACTCATAATGAATAAACACAATGAATCGACATTATGCTGGTCTCATTGCTCTTATTTATGATAATAAATGATAACACTCTAACTCTGTCAAGGAATGTAAAACCTCCTTTTCCCTTCATCTGCTGATGATGACGTTATACTGCAGATCCTGAGGTGACGTTGCTTTGTCTCGCGAGTTTATGGAAAACAAATCCAGACGCTCTCTCAGGCCCCCCTTCCCACGCCCAGTGCGCTGTGGGATAGTGGCACTATAAAGTATATCCTCTCTCGGAGAAAGATAAGAAGCCCGAGACAGGAGGGGATGAAGATGGCGGACGCCAAGCAAAAAAGGAACGAACAGTTGAAACGGTGGTTAGGGTCGGAGACAGACATCGAGCCTCCTATTCTGAAAAAGAAGAAGGCGAAGGTGAAGTTCGACGATGGCGCCGTGTTTTTGGCTGCCTGCTCAAGCGGCGATACCGAGGAGGTGCTCCGAATGATTGACCGGGGTGCTGACATCAACTACGCCAATGTAGACGGTCTGACTGCCCTCCACCAGGTTTGTCTTTTTCAACTATAAGCCTAGACACTTCCCATACAAGAGCACGACAACCATATGTCTTGCCAAAGATCGTAGCTAACGTTACCTCCTGCCACAGTAATGGAGAATGAAGTAATTCCTGCTAAAGCTCAGTCTGTTTACCTAGCACGCCCGTCTTTTTTTTAGACGAGACAGGGCCATTTCATTTGTTGGGCTGTGTTGATTGAATTGGATCAGAAGCGAAGGGGTGGTTAAACTCATAAAATATCTGATTGGTAGCTATCCTGTTTGAGCTAGCTAGGTATGTTTAAATGCATTCGTAGCTTAGCTAATGTTATATGGATTGTTAGCTATTTGGTCTTCGTTTATCAGCAACTGATTCAAACATCCAATAGTCAGGAAGAATGACGTTGTCTTGCTTGCTAACATTTAACCAGCCACTTGGGTGGTGCAGTTAGCATAGCTAATTAACGTCAGCCAGTTACAGGCACAGCCCAGATCTGCAAACCATTATTGGAACTGATCTGCCGCCTTGCTCTGGCTAACCTGTGTAAACTATGAAAGATAGCTTAACTCCGTATTGTTGTTTAACAAATACCCCTTTATTAGTCGTTGGCGAGGTTAAAACTGCAGCCAATTGTGTTATTTGAGTCAATAGGAAGTACAGAAAAGTAACACTTTTTTGTTAGTTGATAGCCAGCTAGCCAACTTGTAGCAAGCTAGCACAACTAACGTTAGCTAACCTGTGGAAAGAATGTTTAGCTAGCCAGTGCAGTGGCACTGTTCGTTACCAAGCATAAGCTTGACTGCAGTCGGTTGGCAGTAAAACTCCATTCAAATTAAATTCAGATGTCAGCTTGGATCACGTCGAAACTGTAACATGCAACAATATTTTACAATATGTTTAGCTACTGTAGCTATGCCGCAGTCTCTAGACTAAAGGGCAGGACAACTAATTTAACGAGCTACAGTCATGACACATTTATATTTTCAAGAAACATTATGTAACTAACCAGTCTAACTCAATTATCATACAACAGCCCACTAACGTGTTACTAGCCTCAGTAGCCAAGTCTTTTGACATTATGTTGCTACTCCTATTATTTTAATAATACTATTGTAGCAATTTGATAACGTTACAATTTGTACCCACATTTTGTAATTTCTAGTGATATATATATATATTATTACACTACAGATTACACATGTATCACAATGCATTTGGCCTAGTTTCTGTTGCTGCTGTAAGGTGGGCACATCCTAGTTATTGTGATATATGGAGGCTATAGCTATGCATGGATCTGTGTAATTGTATTGTAAGCTCTCTGCATGGATTGGCAATCATCAACTTGTGATGTTTCAAAGTAGTTAGGAAAGTCTACTTTTAAAATAGCCTAGCTAACTAACATTCTTAGCTTAACACTAAGTAAATGCTCAGAATTAGAATCATATGCTCATTTTATAAAGATTGTTACACTTTGGAATTGGCTATTGGCTCTGAATTAGGCTAGCTAGCATATATCCTGCAGATGTGTTTGGATTGCAATGTTGCATTACTGACATGGGTTTTTCTGCACAGTAAACTGTTCTGCAGTCTGATAACAGCTGACACATTCTCTCTGAGAGATGTGAGGTTTACATGTCAATACCTGTCACTTTCAGCTGTGTGAAAGAAGCCAATCCTAGGTTTTTGGGCTGTTAATATTATTAGTCAACACTTTAGCCTATGTTATGGCAGGTGGAGCACCAGCCTGTTACCTTGAATACTGACAACCAAAACAGAGTGCCTGTGGAAGCCAGAACTCTAAGTCAGGGGAAAGTGTTTTTAAAACAGATACTGCACATTAACATTTTACGCCATGCCATTGTTTTGTCATTGTAACATGTTCATTGTCCAACGGTTTTCACACTGGCGTAAATGCAAAATTGAGAAAATGTAGGCCTGCCTGGCTCCCCAAATGCGTTTTAGTAAAGTCAGAATGAATCATGGTTTATTGAAGTCTTGCATACTCAGTGTCTTGAACCTTACATCTACAATGATCTCATCACCCAGATGTCCTGTTTGCTAAGTGATGCATCACCTGCTCTTTCTCATAAGTAGTGTGATGTGTGCACCTTTTTATAAACTGTTATTGCCGGGCAAGGCTGTATCCCCCAAGGCTGATCTCGGGGTGTGGAAGTGGTGCCATATCTCTAGAATAGATGCTGCTGTATTACAAGTTAATTTTAGGTGGGGGAATTCACACAAATTACTTTGTCTTGTCAGACATTTAGTCCCTGACTAGTAGTACATGTCTATTACTTAGGGCTGGGCGATATGGCCAAAATATTATCACTGTATTTTAATAAAAATGGACGTTATTTGACAGTATAAAAAAACGTTTTTAATAATGCAAGTTCTACATTTGCTTTGAGTAGTGAGTGACCCTAGGGTGGCAACACAAACATTCTAAGTGATTTCAATGGGTCTTTCTCCATTCTGATTGTTTTATACTGTTCAATTCAACCCCAAAAATGTCATTTTCATACATTTCTACATTTAAGATCATTTCCACACTGCCACGATATGGGCAAGCAATCTGGACCTTATTTTTAACCAAATGTTGCAATTTGACTTGCGATTTAACCCAAGTGTTTTGCTCTAACTCTTGGAATCATGGAAATAGAATGTCTATTCTAATTATATAGTTAGAATATAATAGTGGTCACTTTTAATAGTGTTTGACATGACAATTAATTAAAATGCCAGGGAGGAGTTATTGTGACAGGGTGGGAACTAAAGTGTTGATAGGTGTTTCTTAAGGGACCCTATAATCTTTGGCTACATTTAATGTTTTCTCTTAGCTCTTTCATGCAGCTAAAATATTCTTGCTTTGTGTATTCCTCTTTAATTTCGAAAATACTGTTGCACAAACATGCTGATTTAGGTCTACCCCATCAATGGTATTATCAGGCTGTATGGCTAATTACACTTGCTCTTACTCAGTACATTTATTAGCTAGTGATTAGCATTAGCGGCTAACAAGATTTAGGAACAACTTGCCAAGAAAAGACAAACTAGCTGTTTGCAGATGTAAGAAACGCAAGCTAATAGTGTATTTATAGAATGGTAGTAGATTTATATGAAGAAGCAAAGTGACAACTGCATCGTTGTCATCAACAGTGCTGCATTGACCATGCAGACTGAACACAAGTGTCTCGTGGTAGAGGAACAACAAATGTGCTCCTTGAGTGACAGGAGCCGGGGCTAGGTCTGTGTGGAATGCGGCATAAAGGGATGACTCGAGTTGCGAAGTAAACTATAAAAATGGACGTTACACACTGCGTATCACATTTAACAAAACAAACATTCAAATACTGTTATAGAAGGTAAAGTAAAAACCCAAACTGGTCCGTGCATCAATACTGGTATATCGCAAAAAACAGTATACCGCCCAGCCCTACTCTTAAAACCTCTTACAGCTACCCCCTACTTTTTTCAATTTCCGCCTGAAGACATACCCAAATCTAACTGCCTGTAGCTCAGGCCCAGGACCAAGGATATGCATATTCATGGTTTCATTTGAAAGAAAAAACTCTGAAGTTTGTGTAAATGTGAATTAAATGTAGGAGAATATAACACAATAGATCTGGTTTAGATAATACAATGAAAAAAACATAAGTTTTTTTCATTTTTATTGTATAATTTAAAATGAACTAGACAAAACAAACATTCAGATAGGATGATGGGGACAATTTCAGTGAAAAACATAAGAGGGCAACAGTACTTGTGCAAAGTTTCAGAATTATAACTTCCAAAATGAGTGTGCTACATGACATTTATCATGAAGTCACCCAGGTGTCCCACACAAGTAGCCCAAATGTGGCCAAATTGGTGAAGGTATCCATTTTGAATGGCATAACTATATACAAAATACCAAAATTGTATTCTAACACCCCCCAAAATGGAGAAAAAACATGAAAAAATATATATACATTTACAAAATAACACTTTCAATATTTGGAAGACCCTCAGTCCTCTACACAATATTGTGCTGCTGATGCCAGGTGCAATAGCAGTCTCTTTCTGCTGTAAAGCAGAGGGTCACCAAGCATGTGGTGCAGGTGATGGTGGACTTTTGCAAAGAACACAGCGACGCCTCCATGCTGTGCCCTTTTGGCCCTGAGGCACATCATGCCTGCAGAAATGCATTTGGGCAGATGAACACCACTTGTGGCAGGAGCTGGATGAACCAGCTTCAGTGGGGGATGGACACCTTGGCACTGGGGGCTCCCATTTGGAGTCGGTGTCACTGGGAAATAAAATGTTCAATTAGAATAGTTTCACATATGAGCCCTGTTATCAACATGTATAATAAACAGATATATATATATGATATAGAGTACAGGGAACATAACATTGAATATATTATTATAGACCTGCTAGATCTGTCTTTATTATATTACAACAGACCAGCTGTATCTACTGTCTCCATTTCACTTTGGCCATTGTCGTGGGCCTGCCCTCCTCTCAACAGCCTCAAATAGGCTATTTCATGTGGGGGTGGGGTGGGGCGGCAGACACACGCATCTCGGCCATGCTCCCTCTAATCCACAATACGTGTATATATACACACAAACATAGGCTATGGGTCATAATCATACATACAAACATACCCACAATGTATAGCCAACGTGTACTTTACACATTTCATTACATTTTTATAAATTGCTACTAAAATAAAATAAAAAATAATATTTTATATTATTAATTTCAAACAATGGCATTAGCATGAGAAGAACTTACCAGTCCAAAACGATGTCCTCTCCATTCAAAAAATATTCCTCCATTTGGGAATCGCTAAATGAATCGTCCCTCAACAATCTGTCTCACTTTCCCGCTCAATTTCTTCTAAAACTGTGTCTACATCTGTATATCTAGACTTAGATTTAGCTTTCCCTGATTTAGTCGCCATACTGGTTGATATATAAACAGCTGAAGATGCGCTTTACCAAAACAATGCTGTGCGTAACATGCGTGACTCCTTCCGGTATGAATCTTCAATGGCGAATGACCCTCTTTACGCCGGAGTTTACTACATGGGTTGGTCTTCCAACACAAACATTACATATAGCCAATGAGCTGAGGTAAACGGCAATCTACCCAGCTAGATTTCAAGACGATCAGTGGTCATTGGGTTAAAATACAGTCAATCAACGAAACAGCGGTCATACCATTGGTACACAACGATTTCATTACTTGTTGTCTTCAAATCGGTTTCTGTCAGTCAATACGTCCCGCGAAATGACCCATCAGGTTTGGTTGTGTTACAAACAAACCATCAGGTTTGGTTGTGTTACAAACAAACCAGTTGATTGCAATGAAACCAAACATGACTGGAAAAGTCATGTTTAGTGTGTGTATTTACATCGAATGTGTCGTCAAATGGAATGCGACGGGGTTTCACGAAACAAGCGGTTCACAAAATGTTTTGTGTTAAGCTATAAAAATGTATTTTATCAAACAAAAGACCATTCATTGTGTAACAATGAGCATTGGGATTGCAAACAGGAAGATCGTCAAAGCTAAACTATTTATTTTATTGCAATTTGTGATGTTACGCCTGTGCTGGTTGAAATAGTTTTTTTTTATGGGGCTTTGTTCTCAGATAATCGCATCGTATTCTTTCGCGGTAAATCCTTTTTTAAATATGACAACGCAGTTGGATTAGCAAGATTCTAGGCTTTCGACCCATGTGAGACACTTGTATTTTCATGAATGTTTAATATGACTATTTATGTAGCGCTCACCGTATGTTGTCAAATTTAATCTCGCTAACTAACAGGTTCGGTGCGCAGAGAGGTTAATCAGCCTGCCTTTAGGGTGTCTGAGTTGGGCTTCCTTTCAAATGCTCACTGGGTGAAAACATTGCCTTTTTTTGGACCAGAGTCCGCTCCAGGGACAAGCAGAGTTAGGAAAGCATTTGCGACGCGGTGTTGGAGACCTAACCATGTCTGGAGAGACTTGGAGCAGCTTTGTTTGTGTTCCAGCATGTGATCCTTGGCTTCAGGGTCTTGGAAAAGAGTTGACGGCAAATTTAGAGATTGGCGTTTAGCGTGCTAATCCTAGGATTTCAGGAAGATCGGGCTGATGTTGGTTTGCTCAAACCAACAGAGATTTGGTTTAGGGATGTGCACTGTTATCTGAATATCTGAACAGACGTTGGTATTAGAATACTTTTGAGAGTTCATTTTAGGGCCCAAAAAATGTATAGGCCTATATTAACACTGAAATAATTTTCTAAATGTAAAATATCCATGTGACATTGTTACATGCAAGAATATACCATGACATTTCAAATTATACATTTAATAAAAACAAACCTTTCATTGTAGTTTTTATGACGTTCTCCCCATAAAGACTGGTAGCATTCAGGTGTTTGTTGGCCAATCAAAGTGGCTCATTGGATGGGGAGTTCACTATTGCAATGCAAGATGGAATACAATTATGTGAGTGAAATGTGGCCTCAATTAGCCTAGCTAGCTATAGTTGGCTAGCTTTAGCTTCTCTAGGCTACTCCAGTCAAGATGGGTGCTGTTATATGGGATGATAAATAACATTGTGGCTTTTACAAGCTAGGTAGTCTTGGCTGTAGATGAGTAGCATCGCTCTCTGCCTCAGTCTGCTCATTCCCATCTCACCGGCACCTCCACAGCTCCCCCGTGCAGCAGTGTTCAAGTTTTTTAAAAACGTAACAAAATGCATGTAATCCAGATATCCGACAAATCTAATTTGATTGGACACGTGCCAAATACAACTTTCCCAACCTCGCAGAGTTAAAAAAAAAAAAAAAAAAAAAAAAAAAAGTTGAAACATATTTGCTGTTAAAAATATCTTGATACCGTTTGAATAATTACATTTTTGCTAACCCCCATCTAATGTGGCTCAGTCTGGGTTGCCTCTTTGTTTTGGTTGCCATGTTAATTGTCCCTGATTGCTTTGCTAATCATTATCCACATTAGGAATCTCTGCCTTCAAGGAGTAGGGCCAATTGGCTTAGAGAATCAGTTGTCAGAATGAATGGTTAATGACTCTCCCAAAGTGGGATGGACTCCCCTCCTATTAGCAGGAGGCCAGTAGTGGTAATGCACCCTAGTCCCGGTCTTGAATGGAACTAAACCAAACAGTAAGTCAATTCTCCCCAATACGCCACTACCCACCCCCCATTCATTGTAAACAAGCCTCATATTTTCATTGGTCCCTAACAAGTCTTCCACGAAAACATCTTTATTAGGTGTATAGGGTTAGTCACCTGCCAGTGGTTTGACTAGCCTTTTTATTAATAGTCAATCATTGTGCCACGATTCACCACTACTGTAATAATTGGCTTAGTCGTGAGACTACTGTGGCTTTAACATAACTCTAATGCTACTACCACGCAGGTGCCCGAGTGACCACTGACCAGCCAGGCAGTGTAGGCTAATTGACATGGTAGAGTGGCAAGTCTCCTTTCAGTTTCAGCTGTAGAGCTGTTATTTTATCTGCAACAATTGTTTATGGGGGTTGTCGGGTGCTGATGACATCAGCGGCCATTGACATGCCCTGAACCATGTCCCTTCCTTGTGACAAGGCAGTGACCTCTAGCTTTGATTGTAACAATGCTTTACAAGGAGGGTCACTCACTCCTCCTTGGGTGCAGTGACTGCACTGCACTCCCGCCACTTCTGAGTGCCAGGTTATAAATACCACCTGCATCAGTTCTTCTCAGTATAGATTGTTTGTGGAGATGATTCTAAGTTTGGGTATGAGTCACCGCCACACATACTCTGGACCGCTTAGCTTTGTACTGGAGGCCTGGCATGCATTTGGAGTTTGTGGACAGTCTGGCTTGAAAGGGTTTGTCTGTGTGGAACAGATATCACCTACTAGTCACTGAACAATGGCCTCTGATGTTCACCTTTTGTTGTGAATGACCACCACTGTTCTTAACTATGGACCTGGAGGACTAGGCCTATTTGGTTGATTTGAAACTTTGTTAATCAGAATTGGGTGTGTTAAGGCTTCCGCATGCTACCAGTTTGGAATAGTTGTGATAATATATGCACAAACATTTTGTGACGCTTTGGACTTCAGTGAGGGTTTTTTCGGCTGGTTGGGCACTTTTTACATAAAAAAACAATTTTCTCCCCTCTGGAGGCAATTTGAAGCTGGCGACTACGCCCCTTCGTCTGATTGGCCAACCGTAGGGATTCTTCAATAAAAGATTACTTGTTTTTCTTAACCACACTAGCGTCCCACCTGGCCAACATCCAGTGAAATTGCAGAGCGCCAAATTCAAAAACAGAAATGCTCATTATAAAACTTCATAAAACATAAGTGTTATACATAGGTTTAAAGATTTTTTTATTTTTATTTTACCTTTATTTAACTAGGCAAGTAAGTTAAGAACAAATTCTTATTTTCAATGACGGCCTCGGAACAGTGTTCAGGGGCAGAACGACAGATTTGTACCTTGTCAGCTTCTTGTCAAGAAGATTTCAAGAAGGCTTTACTGCGAAAGCATACCATGCGATTATCTGAGAACAGCGGCCAGCAGACAAATCATTACAAACAGTAACCAGCCAAGTAGAGTTACACAAGTTAGAAATAGAGAAAATGAATCACTTACCTTTGATCTTCATATGGTTGCACTCAGACATTAATTATTCAATTAATGTTATTTTTGTTTGATAGTCTCTTTATATCCAAATACCTCTGTTTTGTTCGCTTTCTTCAGTAATCCACAGGCTCAAACTCAGTCACAACAGGCGGATGAAAAATCCAAATAGTATCCGTAAAGTTTGTAGAAACATGTCAAATGATGTTTATAATCATACCTAAGGTTGTTTTTAGTCTAAATAATTGATTATATTTCAACCGGACAATAACGTTGTCGATATAAAAGGTAAACAAGAAAGGCGCACACTCGGTTGTGCGCATGGAAAAAGCTATGAGACACGGTAGTGTCCACTCATTCAGAGGTCTTACTCCCTCATTTTTCAGAATACAAGCCTGAAACAATTTCTAAAGATTGTTGACATCTAGTGGAAGGCATAGGAAGTGCAATTTGAGTCCAAAGTCAATGGATACTGTAAAGGCATTCAATAGAACTATAAAATAAAACTACTTCCTGGATGGATTTTTCTCCGTTTTTTGCCTGCCAAATCAGTTCTATTATACTCAACATTATTTTAACAGTTTTGGGAACTTTAGTGTTCTATCCAAATCTACCAATTATATGCATTTCCTTGCTTCTGGGCCTGAGTAGCAGGCAGTTTTCTTTGGGCACGCTTTTCAAACAAAATTCAGAATGCTGCCCCCTATCCTAGTGAAGTTAATGCACATCCCCCCCCCCCCCCCCCCCCCCCCCCCCCATGAAGTACTGAATCAAACCTCTTAGATGTAAAACTGTGTGACTAAGAACTTGGCAAAAATGAATGTCAAATTTGAGTTGTCATAAAATTCTTAGATTAATTCTGAATATTTGGCTACGGTGTCTTTTTCTAGGTTTTCATGCGAAAGTCTTTAAGGGAGTATGTGAGCACACTCGTTCGGCTACCTGAGTTTGACGAGGCACCAGCCGAACTGAAGCATGCTGACGTCTTTACTGCTGGGGCACAAGCCCTCACATCCTGCAGCCCTCTAGGACCACTGAGTAAATTTGTAAACCAGAATTGTAACGCTTTCCACACAGTTGCTCTCCAGAGGTGAGGGGTGGAGAGGAGGTACAGGGAGTTGTGAATGAGGGGGCAGGACTGGAGAAAGATGTTTGTAGATATGCACTGGATGGGTAGCATTCCGGTTCTGTCGTCCTGGCCCGTGCATTCCTCGCATGACAGTTGGTGGAAACCATGGCAAAGGGAGAGCAGAGCAGGCATTCCTCAGCTGTCACCTAACCCCCCCACACACACACACACACACACACACAGTCCTACCCTCCTGTTTCTGCCCTGCCTGCCAGCCGCTCCCCAGGCAATGCCAGGACCCAGCTGACTGCTGCATACTTTGCAGGCATGGCCTACACAGGGAAACAACAGGCGTATTCACCCATATCTGGCCTTTCTCTTGAGTCATCCACATTGTATATCATTGGTAATGCACTTAGTGTATATAGTCTAGCTGGTACAGTTATTGTCAAAGGATTACATTTTTACTGGATCATCAAAATAGCTTTTTGTAAGTTGTGGTTTTGACGTCACGGTGAAGGTTTTACGACATCATTGGGTTAGGCTCGATAAAATGCCAACTGTTCACTTTTTTACCATATCAGTTTACATTCCACGCCCTCACTATCGGTGTGTGAACTCTAACAATGTAACCATGGCAACGTCTCATGCCAAGTTGCTAGCGGATTGGCGGCCGATTCCCGTACATACGGAGTTACATAACCACTGACTGAGCAGAGTAGCCAGCAGCAGTTTAGAATCACATGGACTGCATGAATCTTGAAATGGAACCTATGCAGACAGCAGTGCATGAGGCCCTCACTGTAGTTCCATCCAAAGCAGCACCAGTTACATTAACACATTACATAATTGCTCCAGCCCCAACCCTGAGATTCTCAGCTGTGGCAGAGGCTCCCAGTCAGCCAATGAGAGCCGGGGGGGGGGGGCTGTCTCATGGCAGGAAGCATAGATTCGACTTTCAGTAGAGGTGTTGAGATGTTTTTGTTGCTTGAATTGAATCTCTTGATTAAATTTGGAAAATGTACTTGTTGACTTGATATTTTGAAGGTCTGGCCTTGTAAAGTGTTGTCTTCACACAGATCCTATTGCTGAAATATTATGTTCTGGAACATTTCTTTCACCAGTCATGCGGCACTCTTTTATTCTTAAGGCTGTAAACTCACTTACCCTGGTGGGAAGCGGAGAGCGTTTTGGTTTACCACGGATCACCTGATCTGAAGTGAGAATTGTGTGTCAGGACCTGAAAGTGCCGCCCAATTAGTGCTAAATTTAAGTTGATTTGGGGTGAAACGAGCTGTGTGACTTTTGATGACGGGGGAGCACCGTGTTCCTCATTACTAGGGACATTTGTCGTTGTTCACCTTGGAAGATCATCAAAGGAATGCCGAACAAGACTGAATACTTTCAGTCAGTTTTATTCACCCCCATACCAAGGCCCAGAAGATAGACATCATTCTCTACCTTTTCCTGTAGCTGTCACTCAAACAATGTCACTCCGAGCCGGTTTTCTCATTGAAGGTGTCTATTCCTAGCCCTAAACCAAAGTTTGAGGTGGCCTGTTTGGCAGTGGACTGGGTATGCAGGCGCTGTGCGAACACAGCACATGGCACTGTTTGGTTTGTGGAGGATGGGACTCTTACTGTGGAAGGCCCCACTTCCTTTGTTGAAACCATTCTGAGGAATGGTCAGAAACCCCTGCCTCTGGTGTTGGGCCCTGTCAACAGAGGCTGTTTAGCCCTACCAAAGGTCAGTGCCATTACAAATGGCAGCTCTGAATGAAATGTAATTGTAGCCATTGGTTTATGGTGAAGGGGGTACTGTACAGCAGCTGGATGACCTTATTTGTTATGCGATCGTGGTGAGAATTCGTCACTGTTTAAGACATTAAACATTTGGTCGTTTTTGGAGAACTTTGTAAAAATCCACACTACTTTGGTGGTTGAGGTGAGTTTAGCCGTTACTATTTAAAGCTCTTGATGTACTTCTGGTAGAAAGGCACTATAGAAATCCTCTATTATAAGAAAAATATTTCAACCACCCCTTTTTTGTTGTAGATGAAATTTAGGCTTTCTAATTGACCTGCCCAAAGGCAGTGATTCATGCATTTATAATGCACAGAGCAGATTGAGAATACATTAATGTCACTCAGTTATTTATTTTTTGGAATGAAGAAAATCTGAATCGTATTACTTTATGCGTTCAGTCGTCTGTCTTGTAGAAAGGTTAATGGCAAATACAGTGATGTTTTCATAACCGAAGCAGTCGATTGCTTGTCAGTTTTTATGGACACTAGTGCATTAATAACATAATTCAAGTGTTACGGGTCACCCAACCCAATGTTGATTCAACGTTGCCTCTGAATCATCAGCATAACCGTCACGGGCCTCTGGCTTGTGACCACTGTATTATTAGAAAAGCTCACAGAACTTGCACATTCTACCTGTTTATAATTGGTAGGTCTTGCTCTGTCAGGCGGGCCCTGTCTAAGTTTTCATTGAAGTGTTTCCACAAAACCTATAATCAAGTGCAGGAAGTCCTTGTGTCGTTGCTCTCGGCTGCTTTTCAACATGTCAGGTAGTCTGCTGATCATGACACGTCTGCATGGCTTCCTTGCGCAATGTCACACATATTAGAAAGCAGACACCTTCCATGCCTGTTCAACTTCAGATTTTCTTGGAAAAACGACTCGATGTTATCTCAAATAAAACACATTTAAAATATAGGCATAAATACTAACATTTTCTTGAGACATATTGATACCCAATTTCTTGATGCTTTAATTTGAAAGGGCTCGATTGGTAGGAACTGTGAAGTATTTGAGACTAGCGTCACCGCAGGTTGAAACTGGTTCACCTGGGGTTGTAGGTAGAATTCCTCAGCAGGGGTGTAAACTCGACCCTCTTTTGCCACGTGCTCAGACAGACGTGACAGCCAGGCAGGATGTGGAGACGGACTTGACCTGTCACACATTAGCTACCGATAGGCTAGGTGCTCTGCGGATGTCGGCCATGATCAAGACGAGACAATGAAGCTGGAGACTCGGCTATACATTTAAAGGCAAAGTCACGGTTGATTTGAAACCAGAAGCTACCATTCATCCACACCTGTGTACCACCCTCTCCCACAAGTACATTTTGTGAGCTCTCTTGCTCTCTTTCCTACCCCTCTGCCCCACATCTCCGTCCACACTTGGGCCTTAGCATAGTATTGAGCTGCTGCAAAATGTTAGTGGGATGACTTCAGCAGCGTGTCTGTTTTTATTCACCCTGTGGCAGTCTTCTCTGCTCTAGATTGGTTTTTAAACTATCCCAGGGTTCTTTGCTTTCCAGCAGTCATATGCCTCACTGAGTGTGGGTTTATAACATGCCTTTGAACTGAAAACACCTGGACGCTGAAGACTGTGAATTCCTATGTCTTATGCAGCGGGAGGACAATTAAGCCCAGAGTCTGTTTTGTTGTTGTCCTGGGAGGGAGAAGTTACATTCTTTCTATAATAAACATTAGAAATATGATGGACTTTTTGTTGTTGTAAGCAATGTAAAATGCAGGTGAAATAGTTTTAAAATCAGTTTCTTTGATGGTCTGCATATTGAAAATGCATATTGAAAATGTAGATATCTGAACTCAAACGCGATCCCTGAGGTAAAGCCCTGATTACAGCCTAGGTGAAGGACCATAAGATGTAGGTCTAGAGTATGAGTGAAGGATCTACAACTTACTAGATGTGACAGGCTTCACATCCCTATGTGGTTTCAAAGTGGGCTACTTGCCTTGCCTATAGTCAACCAACCCAGTACGCAACAAACTCTTTTTAGCTACCTTTACAGGCTAACCAGTCTGCCTCTTCCCCTCAGCCTGCGATGGATCTAGTTTTGTACTGAGCCACCACCAGCCTTGTAACTATGTGCCAGTGAAACTGCTGTGTGCAGTTGTGCTGACAGAGGCTTTTAATTATAGTCTGTGGTGTGTGTGTACTGTGCGTGTGTATTTGACTGCAGAGTAAAAGCAGTGGCAGTGAATAGAGCTGCGTGTCTGTGTGTTTGGTTTGTGAGTTTTGATGGCTGCAGGCATTGGACATCATTCAAAACCACTGATTTTATTTAGTATCTCCAGGTACAGTAATTTAGTGGTGCCATTAACACTGCTGAACAGACCAGATTAGGAAACTATTCAGAGCTGGAATTAGAGGTCGACCGACTATGATTTTTCAACGCCGATGACGATTATTGGAGGACCAAAAAATCAGATACCGATTAATCGGCCAATTTTTTTTACTTTTTATTTATTTGTAATAATGACAATTACAACAATACTGAATGAACACTTATTTTAACTTAATATAATACATCAGTAAAAATCAATTTAGCCTCAAATAAATAATGAAACATGTTCAATTTGGTTTAAATAATGCAAAAACAAAGTGTTGGAGGAGAAAGTCAAAGTGCAATATGTGCTATGTAAGAAAGCTAACGTTTAAGTTCCTTGCTCAGAACATGAGAACATATGAAAGCTGGTGGTTACTTTTAACATGAGACAATATACCAAGGTAAGAGGTTTTACGTTGTAGTTAATATAGTATTTATAGGACAATTTTTCTCTACCATTTGTATTTCATATACCTTAGACTATTGGATGTTCTTATAGGCACTTTAGTATTGCCAGTGTAACAGTATAGCTTCCGGCCCTCTCCTCGCTCGAACCAGGAACACAACGACAACAGCCACCCTCGAAGCAGCGATACCCTTGCAGATCAAGGGGAACAACTTTTCCAAGTCTCAGCGAGTGACGTTTGAAACGCTATTAGTGCTCACCCCGCTAACTAGCTGGCCATTTCACATCGGTTACACCAGTCTAATCTTGGGTGTTGAGAGGCTTGAAGCATTGCGGAGAGCTGCTGGCAAAACGCACAAAAGTGCTGTTTGAATGAATGCTTACGTGCCTGCTGCTGCACCGCTCAGTCAGACTGCTCTATCAAATCATAGACTTAATTATTATATAATAACACACAAATACGAGCCTTTGGTCATTAATATGGTTGAATCCGGAAACTATCATTTCGAAAACAAAACGTTTATTATCGCATATACCCTGACTCTGCATGCAATGAACGCAAGAGAAGGGACACAATTTCACTTGATTAATATTGCCTGCTAACCTTGATTTCTTTTAGCTAAATATGCAGGTTTAAAAATATATACTTATGTGTATTTGATTTTCAGAAAGGCATTAATGTTTATGGTTAGGTACACGTTGGAGCAACGACAGTCCTTTTTCCGCAAATATGCACCGCATCGATTATATGCAACTCAGGACACGCTAGATAAACTAGTAATATCATCAACCATGTGTAGTTAACTAGTGATTATGATTGTTTTTTATAAGATAAGTTTAATGCTAGCTAGCAACTTACCTTGACTTCTTACTGCATTCGTGTAACAGGCAGGCTTCTCGTGGAGTGCAATGTAATCTGGTGGTTAGAGCGTTGGACTAGTTAACTGTAAGATTGAATCCCTGACCTGACAAGGTAATAATCTGTCGTTCTGCCCCAGAACAAGGCAGTTAACACACTGTTCCTAGGCTGTCATTAAAAATAAGAATGTGTTCTTAACTGACTTGCCTAGTTAAATAAAGTTTTTTTTTTTTTACAGATTTCACAAAAATACAGATTTCCGATTGTCATAAACTTGAAATCGACCCTAATTAATCGGCCATTCCGATTAATTGGTCGACCTCTAACAGGAATATACTAGAAGGTAAATGTGCTTTTTTTAAAATCAGTGGACATTTTGGTTCAATGTCACCGTTTGCATATTTTTCACTGTTTATTTCCTAATATTGTAGACTTGATTGACATTTTGTGGAGCGTGAATATTGTCTGGTTGTTAAGTCTCTAATTGAGCACTTATCCCAGATGTTGATAGCCTGCCAAATGTAATAATTAAATGAACCAAAAATAAGCAGACTGCCCTACTGTATATGTGCCTATCTGGACAAAGGAGGCTACAGTCGGAAGCACAACAACGTCAATCTAGAAGTATAACTTTTTAAATCCAAATAATTGAACTCTTTCTTTCACAAGCAATGAGCCGTTTAGCATACATTTACAAAATAGATAGAACTCTTGGTGTACCAGTAATTTTAGTCTAATTTAGTCTCCTCAGACCACACTGGAGATTCATGTGAGCTTTCCAATGTAGTTGACATTTTCTGAGGCTCAGGGAGATTAGGTGTGCCTTCGGAAATCCCAACGCCCTAGTCTCCACCAGAGCTTTTGTCTCTGCTCAGGACTCCTCATGTGGAATTTCATTGGCTAATTAAAGGTGTTCTCTGCTGTCGTCTGTTTTGAGGGCAGGAGGACGGACAGGAATGTTTCTCTTAAATGGGGGGGGAATAGGATGTAGTGGGGGATGGGGGTGTTGGAGAGACTTTTCAGGCAGAGGAACAGGAAGTATTTGTTTATTTTCCTCATTTCCTCGTTGAGGCTCCACAAGTGAGCACGGCTTCATCTACTAATGCCTGCTTTTATCACTATAACCCCCCCTCCTTACCCAGCATTTGACACCATAACCACCACCACAGAACATACACCCAGCTCCTCTCCTACTTGAAAGCCCAGTCTGCAATATATGCCCCTCTTATATTGGAGAGCCAAGACAACCCTCCTAATTGTGTAAATTGTGTTTCCTCATTGACTACGGTGTGGCTTAGCTCTTTAAGGAAATCACTTTGATGCCTCTGTCTTGACTCGTTCTTTCCCAAAAGCAGCCTTTTGGCGATACCAGGAACGAAAGAGATCCTGTCTCGTGAGCTAGGCCTAAGAAGATGGGACCATCATACACATTATATTGCCAATGTGAGACATTGAGTTCAGCTTCACGTGTGGAGGTGATGGTGGCGCAGGGCACAACGGCTGAAACCTTTATTCCAAAGGCTATGGAGGTGATCCATATTTTTCAACCATAATGGCTATGGATCGTTTGAATGCCTGGCGGGCAGACACAAGCATACACACTGTCCCTTTAACCTCTGGAGTTCAGGCAGTGCTTGCCTGGAGAATGACATAAACAGGCTTCATCAGCATTTTCTGCTCATGGCTGTAGGTTAACCCACAATGCACGGTATTAAAGGAGATTGTGCTAGACTCACACTCGTGTTACTGTGGCCGTCTGACCTCGTTGCCCCCAACTAATTTGCCCCGCCCCTCTCTCCTTGGACCACTGACAGTAACAGCTCATGGAAACAAACTTGGCTCTTAAGCAGGGCTATTGTTTTGGCTGCAGAGCGTAAGCCGAAATGTATAGTTACAATCTCCCTGGACTTCCCCCCCCCCCCCCCCTCTGCTTCAATCCTGGCCTTTTTCCATGGGAATCCCAGAGCCATATATGGTCATCCTCAGCAGCAGTGGAGGCAGAGTTCTCTGTGCAGCCGGGTTACTGCTCCCAACAGGGCTCATCTAGTGGAGGAACCCAGCTGGCTGGCCCGCAGCGCTCTCCCCCCCCCCAACCCTTCTTCTGGCCTCCTGCAGTAGCTTTGTGCTTTTAAATCACACACACACTTTCGCTCAGTTGCTCCCTCTTTTTTTAATTTTCTCTTTCGTGAGCATACACACACACACACACACACACGGTAAGAAATAATTCCTTTTGTGGAAGTGACTGCGTGCCTTTGAGCCGGTGACATAGCCCAGTAGGTGTGGCCAGAGCGTCACTCGAAGCTCTGAGCCCCGGCGTATTACTTATCTGGGAAGTTCTCCACTGCTATGCTAGACTGTGGCTTGGCTGCAGATATATGCTAGGTGGCTGCGGAAAGGAAGCAAGGTTGTGAGGGAGAGAAAGGGGCCCGTGTTGGTCTTCAGGAGAAGCTGCTTTGTCTCCAAACGTTTTGCTTTCGAAGGGAGTAAAGGGTCTTTTCCAAAAAGAAAACAAGGGCTCCACAGTGGAGCCCATCTCCTGTTATTACATTTATCTGCTGACTCAAAAAGCCAGCGGGCATATTTGGGTTATACACGGGATATTTTAAAGCCAGGCCCATGATGGATGTTTTGCTATTTCTGACAGCTACTCAAATATTGCACTGCCTTAATCTCTCGCTCTCCTCTGAAATTAGATGACCAGTTTTGTTTTCTCAAAAGGTCTGTGAGGCTTATCTGAAACATGAGTAGACGGTTGACAAAATGATAGAATGGTGATAGTTGCTACAGAAAAAAATACAACCGTTATACTCTTTTATGGTGTTGATATTGTGACTGATGATGCTGTCATTTGATGTCATGTTTTCAAAGAGCTCAAAGTGCTTGGTGGCTGTGCTTGGGCTTTGTTCCCACCTGGAGAGGGACTCAGGCCTCGCTCTGTCGTTATGGGTTTAAACAGCTGCTCAGTCACCACACTGTTCTCCATTCATGGCACTCAGTGTTTTGTTTATTTTCATCTGTTCTGGTTCCTGTGCAAAGACAAAAGTTTCTAAAACCAGCACTGGATGTGCCAACACCCATACCTAGGGATCTATATGTTTCCTGATCAGGAACCCACAATATAACCTACAGTTAGGGCCCTGATATGATCCTGGTAACGTTACATTTGCTTTAGTCATTTAGCAGATTCTCTTATCCATAGTGACTTACAGTAGTGAACCCACAACCCTAGCGTTGCAAGTGCAATGCTCTACCAACTGAGCCACACTGGTACAAGTCATGTTGTCGGGAAATACCCAGGGTCCTAGCCATGGCTACTAGTGGTTGGAATGACCAGTTGTAGACCTGTCTGCTTGGTGGGTTGATACCAGGGTTTCCGTTAGCTGGGAATAGCCGGCCTTTGTCTGATTTATTTAAAATAACTTAAAGCCGATAAATAACATTTGTTGGCCAATTGTCTGTGAGGAGTCCCATTGCAAAATAATAATTTTTAGTCCATTGATAGAAATACCAGTCTGTAAAAATATTTACTATGTCATGCTTATCAGTCTATAGGTTAATTTGCATTATTTAGTGGAATTGTTACATGCATCCAGAGGCCTGAGATTCCGACTTGGGTATTCTTACAAAATGATTTTTCCTAGTCCCTGCTATTTTATCCCCCCCCCCCCCCGGCACTGAAGTCGGATTTCATAGTTCCCAGTTTTGAAAGTGGCGTCAAACGGCAACAGAAGACGGGCTTCATCAGAACGTCACACACTGCTTTGCAGTGAGCTGGAGGCCGTATGCATTTTGAAAACGTATACCAAATTGTTTTAAACCTGAATGTTATTTAATACATATTATGATTATAAGTCTTACCTTGCTTCAAAGTAACCTATTACTTCTCTTTCTAAATTTCTAACGGATATTTTCATCTGTCACGTGAAACCGCTCGCATGTGCAGTGCCCTTGTGACAAGTGTTTCCTGCTAATTCCGTTATGGAACAAACATTCACGTGTAGCCTACTGAATTGTGTACATTGCTGCTCCTATAATGTAAAGAAATAAGTTCTTTAACATTTTGAATCTAAAAGTTCTGATCTGTTGCATCAGACTTGTTGCTTTAACTCTTTTTCTTTATGTTGTTTAGGCCTACTGGTTGTGTGAATCTGGGATCTATCGTCTTATAACTGTTCCAGAGTCTGTTTGCCATCGGAGGGCCCTGCCAGAGGAAGTGGTGGGAGGGGTCCTCAAGTGTCTTCTCCTTGATGTGGAGTGCTGCTAAAGTTAGCTTGGAGCGCTCTGCACAATGACCCCCAACTGTATCAGTAGGAAGTACAGTGCCTTTTAAAGTATGGAAAAAGCCCTCTGTCCTTTTTCTGAACTGTACTATGGGTGGGAGATGGGGTTTGGAAGCTGTCACAGGTTCATTAGGTTGTATGAATGTTTTTCTATTGTGTGACTTGATTCTAATAGATAGGAGAACCTGTATACATGGGCTAGGATACTCTTTTTGGTGAAATACTCTTGGTTGGAGCATAATGGTTTAGCACATTTTAATCAGGTGGAAGTCTTTAATGTTCCCTTTGATTGGACAGTAAAATAATACCTCAAATGCGTTGTGGTCATATTGCATTATTTGTCAGACTTTGCAGTGTCGGCCTCAAGACTGGTTATATGGATGACACACGCCATTAGCAAGACGTTGTCTTTTTTGAGGGGGGGTGGGGTTCCTCCACAGAAATGGCTACAAGGATAGCCACCCTGAAGTTTCCGTTCTTTTAATGTAGGCTGTCACCATTCTGTTTGTTGTACCCGTTTAAGCTAACCTATTATGGTTCATGGTGACCTATGCTTTCAACCTGTCCAATAATATACTCTGCGATTCTGGAGATGAGTACTGGTACCTTTGCTGAGAGGTCTAGCAGCAGAGAACAGTGTCTCTGTCCTTTGACCATAACCAGTCATGAGAACAGTGGTGGGGGGAACGAAAACTCGGAACATCCAAAAAGAGAAGGAACCCTTCTCTCCCCCTGTTCTCAAGATTAGCTGTTGATCTTGTACTTACGAGGTCTGGTCCGTGCGCTGCCTCCGGGGGCTCTCTGAGCAACCCCAGTGTGCTTTAATGAACTATTTTCTCTTTTTATTTATGTTTCTTACAAAGGCCCGACAAGACTGCACTCTCGTCTTCTGGTTTTGGGCTCTCTTGGGGTGGTGGGCGGGGCACGTCATTGGTTCATCTTTGGTCGTGCTCTGAGAATGGCTTTGCCCATCTCTACCCGCTAGCCAGGGCTCTTGAAATCTTCTATTATTTTAGCATTAGGCTGGTGCATATGGACACTATTCTTTCTGCTCTTAATGTTTCCATATGTATCCCTGCTGCTCAGGGTGGGTTCATTTAAGTTAATCTATAGATAGTGCCCTGTAATCAGCCCCATATGGGTGCCCTAAATTGAAGAGAATGTGTGAGGCGCATAGGGCACTGCTTCACTTGCCTTGCGGTTGGAGAAAGTCTCTACTGCCGGGGGACAGTCGCTCCTTGTAGCCTGAGCTTGTGAACACAGTCAGCATGGAGGCTACCTCCAAGCGTCTCTTCCAGCAGACGAGGTTTTGATTCTGTCATGTGTATCTTATAAATGTTCTACTGGTTAGTTCCCTCTTTACTTCCAACTGTCTTCTCCATTAAACAACGTTTGACAAGGCCAGGACAGATGCAGAGCATTCGCTCACTGATGCCCGCGGATATGATTTCCTGCAGTCATCACATGGACAGCTAGCTAGCAGGGCCATGATGTGGAGGCATTTGGCTGTGCTAACATTGTGGTTTACAGCGTGAACCCAGTGTGTTTTTGTATGGGTCAGGTTTCACTGGGGTGTTTAGGCTCTGCTCTCAGACTACAAGAGACAACCTCTACCTCCCACCCTCGGTGCTCTTTTGTGAAGTGTGCACTCAGTCACTTCCTGGCACATGCCGGCTGACGCTCCACTGATGGGAATGGGTAATCGAATGTACACACACCCAATAAACACGCACAGGTTTGATTTAGGACTACTTTTCAGTGTTTGAAAAGAGCATCGGTTACAACAGTCCGGTGTGTTAGTGTTGAAAGTACCCTCCAGTGAAAATAAGATGTTGAGTGTTCTGTCTCTTAGCAGCACTGAGATTGAGTGCATACTAGTTACACCTGTGGTAAATTCCCACAGTTTCTCAAATCACAAGCAGGCCTGGTAAGAATTGATCCACTATTATAAATAATTCCAGTAGCCACATTTGGAAAAAAAAGTAAATGTAGAGATTCCTAAGAACGTTAGAGCTGTGTGTTTCATAGAAATGTAAAAAACAATATTGCAACTGGTAAGGATGATTACATCTCGATTTACTTCAACTTAATTAAACAGTCCGCTAGGATCTCTTGCTAATTGATCAGTAACACACAAAAAGAGCATCATTACCTGGCTTTGGGTGGTGGGTGTCACGAGATGACAACTACTTTGCTATTCTCCCTGGTCGGACCATTTTTAATGGATAAACAGTTTTTCAGATGGAGAAGCACGTACATTTTAAAGCTGCAAAATGTAACCTTTGGACACACTGACCAAATTCACATAGAAATGTGTGAAAAGTTATATCTGTCACTCTCAGCTTGCTTTGTCACAAACTGAAATTAGGGGAACTATTACAATTTGAGCAACCAGGAAATGGCAGAGCTATTTCTCCGTAGTGCATCTTTAACTCTCTAAACCAATGAAGTGAGGGGTCCTGTCATAATGTACATCATTGATTCATTTACTAAAGCGCTGTCAGTGTTTACTTCCCAGAACCCCTCTCTTCCTCCGTTAGACCGTTAGAGAAGGGCATTCCCAGAAAGGCCACCTTACCTGCTGGCTAAGGCACATGCTATGGAGGTGCTTTACATATCACTCGCGCATATATTGGCCTGGCCCTGACTTTGGACTTCAGGTTTCAGGGCTAGTGGTGATCCAGTTAGACTCATAATGTAAACCATTGTAAAACAATTTGACACAACCTGGTGCGTTCACGAGTTTTAGTGACAAATGTCAAAATATATAAGGTCGCCAAAGCAAATCTGAGAAATGTATTTATATTGTTTGCTTAGTAGGAAATGAATGTCTAACTAGTCAGTGACAACTGTTTTGAGTTTGACAGCAACTATGTGAGCTAAAGACACTGTCGTGGGATTTCCTATGTAGAAGAACCCCTTACCTTCCAATGACTTGTGTAGCTTGTGAGCGTCATGAAGCAGAACATGTTACATGTGCGTGCTTGTTTGATATAGTTTGTAGCGCAAACCGTTCAGACTCTAGACTTAAGACCTGGCCCTGGGGCTTTTCGGGATCGGCTATTGTCTCATAAACACCGTTAATCACACAGACGAATGGTTGGTGTCTTTTAGATTCAGAATAAATAGATGAATCCGATGGTACAGCCCAGGAATATTTTAAAAGGGGTTTGAAGTCCAAAACGCACCGGCGTTAGTGGGACTCATTGGTTTAAGAACCTGCTGGAAGGGAAATGGAGAAATAGCCCCTCTGCTATACTCAGCTGCTGTTTTCATGTTATGTCTGTTAGCACAACCCTCTTCAGTATTACTATCGACGACATCGCTCTGTGTGGTTGAGGAACACTGGACTTGAACTGCGAGTCATGGTGATGCTACATTAATTTTGCGAGTTCGAGACACCGCATTGCCCTCTCCTTCCTGCCCCGTCTGTGTTATGCAGACTGCTGACAAGGCCTGCTCTCTAGCTAGAACACTGGTCAAACAGGTTTGCATGGTAACGTGTATGTTTCCTATGGAGTGCGAGTCAGTACATGTCTGTAGTGTTTACCCTATATTCAATAAATTAAGTGTTACCCTTGACACTGCTGACAAAAGTTTCCCCTAGGATTGTCTGTGTGTGCAGAACAGGCCTGTCCGTCAGGCGTCATTCGTGGTGTGAGGCTGGCTTTACTCACAATGTCTCCTGTTATTACCTACATTTAATAGTCAGATTAGCTCCCTCTCTCCCCATAGTGTGTTTAGCATTCAAATAGAGATGGCTTTGTCTGCCTTGTTTGGCTTTAACCACTGAAACACTACTGAAATCCCCCGTCAGTAAAAAGATGATTCAACCCATTCCCGGTATTGCTCCCGTTGCATTTCTCAGCAGCTCCTCTATTGGTCAAGGAATGCCCCCCCCTAACTTTAAACAGTGGCAGTGTCCCTCCTGCGTCAGTGGGTGTCTCTCGCAGGCCACTGAGCGATGCCTGGCTGCCCCACTCTGTCTCTGAGCGGTGACCGAGTGGGGCAGCCAGGTATGCCACTTTCCCCACAGCTCTGCCAAAGGACTGTTAGCAAAGGATGAGACTCGCCATCTTCTCCTTTATTTTGTCCTCCTCGTCCTGTCCCCCTGGCTGCCATGCTACTCGTCCCTGGGATGTTGGCAGTAACTCTGGCACCTGTCAGCTACAAACAATTACAGCCATTAAGGGATTACCATTGTTGGGCTCCTGTAGCCGGTGGGCTGGGCCTCTGTAGGGGATGACGCAGAGGGGAGCATCAGGAACTGACTGAGTTCTCCTTAAGGGGCATGGTAGCAGATTTGTATACAAATCGACTGACCAAAATCGCTACTACCTTAGTTACCTATAGTATCAGTCACCTGCAGATATGAGACTTCAGACGGTGCAGAACAACGGTCTAGCTGTTTGTATACCGTCTACAGTTAGCTACATTATTTTGGTTTCAGCATTTAGCAGACAGTCTCTTATCAAGAATGACCACAATGAATCTAAGGGATGGTGACTGAACTCTTGACAGATAGACGGGCCTAGCGTCATCTTGTCACTCAGCTAGAGTGTGGTTGTGAGCAGCTGTGTGGGTTGCGCTCAGTGGAGTGCCGTCTGTCTGCCCTGCAGCAAAGTCAGAGGAGCCCAGCCAGCCAGTGAGTTAAAGGTGGATACGCACCTGGATACATTCTTCCAAGCAGCTGCCTGAACAGCTTTACATCCTACGGCCTCCACACGCACGCATGTCCCCATGAGGGAGCATTTTCCTTGTTTTACTATCCTTGCGGGGACTTTGAGGATATCGGGTATCCATGAGGATAGTAAATTACACACACACACACACACACAGTCCCAGAAAAGAGCAGCGAGGCCCACGCAGACTCTTCTCCAGCCCTGGCCATGTACGATGCTGTAAACGGCCCAAATTTGGACAAGGATTCCAGCCAGATAGAGCTGTGACCCAAACGTGAGTCCGGTGTGCGTTTTCCCCCCTCGTCGCTTTTGAGGCATCATAGCAGCTCACAGAGTGGGAATCTTTACAGGCTTTAGAACGGGGGAGCCCTCAAGGTCAGAAAGTTATCTAGAGATCAAGGTTATGGAACGCAAAGCAGGGAATTCAATTCCAGGTCCTGGGTCTGTAAAGGGATCCCAGAATGACATTTAACAGTAGTGCATTCAGTCGAATGAGGGTAGGGGGGGCCTTTCGGGCATTCCTGATTTTGTGAAATCCACTTACTGTAACAACTAAGATCGAAAACTTGCCGTCAAAAGTGAAAGGTTGTTTCACTCATTTTGTCCTGCTTTATTCCCGTCGTTCCTGTGTACAATGTTTTGCCCAGCCTGGCCTTGTTTCTTTGTTGACAGTCACCTTGTTATCTGGCTGGCTTTGAAGCGGGTGACATTTTAACCCCTAGGTCGTCAGTGAGGTCTCTAAATCTGTCCCAGCAGCCCCTCGTCCTCTGAACAGAGTCAACTCCCTACGGCGCTCTCACTCTCCTTTCTCTCTCTCTCTTCTACAGATAGTTGGCCTTTGTCATCCCTTTGACCTCTCAGCCTCGGCAGGGAACGCCCCCAGCTAGTATGCACACACACAGTTGCTGGCTCACTCCCACATGTCATTTTATTGTATTGTTACGGTTTGTTTTTGGATGCAACCTAAAATTAGCAGATTAGTCTTTACAGCCATTTTGTAGTGTCGTTGCTTAGGCCTAATATTTTTCCCTTCTCGGGTTTGTGCTCCTTGCCTGTATCAAGTCCTGGCATGCATATTTGAGGGAAAAGAAGACTCCTTAGAATTTCTGACTTACCGGTTTCTTGTTCCTAGAATGCAACGGATTAGCTTATTCCTGGGACTAAATACTACTGAGTCGAGGGTATAATGGCAAGTGTGTTTTGGGTAGCTCAATGGACTTTTCTGTCGAACCACATTTTGACTGGAGTGAAACATCGGTCATGTTGTCTAGAGCGGCACAAATCCATAGGTACAGCCTTTGAATGGGACAGCCTAAAAGAGGGAGTGAAAAGTCAAAGAATTTGCATATGAGTTGTCGGAGAACGCCCAATTTCCCCTCATCCCAACAGCAGTAGTACGCCCTGAGGTATTCCAAACACCTCGGCTATGTCCTGACATTTTGGCCATTGGTAACCCCGCCAACATACCCCAACAATTTCTGAAGAAGTGAGGCGCCTCTTTTAAAACGGTGAGTGAGGTAGATAGCCCCTACTGACACCACCCACTCCCTGTCGGCGGGGTCAACCGGGGGTGTGTGCACACCACACACAGGTTCTGCTTGCTGGTTCTTGACACTGAGGAAGGCATCACACACAACGTGACCTGCATGTCTCTGAAGGCTTGTGATTTTTCTCCTTTCGGGGGTCGTCACTGAAGTTTCTTAGAAAAGTCCAACATTTAACACTAACGTACTTTCTATTTCTCTCTCCCTCCCTTCAGGCGTGCATAGATGACAACGTGGACATGGTGACCTTCCTGGTGGAGCATGGGGCTGCCATCAACCAGCCCGACAATGAGGGCTGGATCCCCCTCCACGCCGCAGCCTCTTGTGGATACATGGACATAGCAGAGTAAGTACAGCTGCTGGGATGGAGGTGTCATGGCTGACGTGGCGAGGGTCCGGCTGGAGGCTCTTATGGACCTCTAGGGAATGGCTAGTCTCTAGGGCCCCCCCACACACGCACACACGCATTACTGCATTGGAATAACCCCATTATGTACCAGCCCTTTCACAATGTTGCCTGACGACTCACCCTGAATTAAATTCTGCTGCTCTGATCGCTACATACATGATCGTATACATTAATCGTGGAGAACAAATGTAATTTTGGCTGGTGCGACATGGCTGGCTAGCCAGGCAATTCACCTTGAGCAAAACCCATTTTTATCAATGGAGGCTGACTCACAGGCACATCAATGGTCAGTTTTTTTTTTTTTTTTCCCTTCTCAATTGAACAAGTGTTTATTTTGCATTGCCAAGTGTTACAAGGCTATTCCCTGAGGTTTATGGCTGGTTGAACACGTAATTGTGCGAATGCCTTTTCATTTGGAGAACATGCATTACCCTGCCCAGACACATTTTGTTGTAAATCACTAGTCCGGTTAGGTCATCAGTTAACGTTTTTCTATTCAATCATCTTAGACTTTGAAATGCATTGCTAATCAATTCAATCCTAATAGCTGCTACTTATGGACTAGACAGCCTAAACTTGTCAGGGGTCACTGTTTTAAATGGTCCGTGTTTCTCCAAGGTGCATGATTACATGTTGATTGGGGCAACCGCCTGTCAGATGGCCCCAACAACCTCGCACAAGTTCCTTGTGATGTAATCAATCTAGAGAAATCGGGGTTAACCTCCGGCATCAGACATTACTCCAGTTGCTTTCCGAACCTTTCTTTCATTGTCCTTTTGAGGTAAGAAGGCTGTTTAAAGGGATCAGAAACTGGGCCGGCAAGTAGGGGGATATTATCATTAGATATTTTAAACCGGTTGAGGATCTCACTTGCACTCATTGTGCAGTGACCTGTTTTACTTATCTGTATTATATTACAGGAGCCTGGCATGAGCGTTGTTATCCCACAATCGCACCCTGTGCAGTCTTGCTGCCCAAGTTAGAGTAGAATTATCATACTACGTTACCAATGTTATTGATTGACAAATTCCTTTTTATGGTGTTTCATGAGCTGCAATTGGTTGTTGTAATTCCAAGAGCCGCCTTATACATATTTCCAGAAAGTTCTATCCTTCAGACTTCCCTCTCACCTTTACGGCAAATTATTTAGTAAAAATAAGTAAAAAAGCTGTTGAATGTTCAGTTAAATCATTTTCATACAGTGGGTAGTCTACCTTATTGCTCCATTTTTCTCCATCTCAGGACTGGGCTGTTGAAGACAAGGGCTCTCTTTACTTTCACACAATGCAGTGAGGAATGAAGGAGAAATGTGAAGGGCCTTGTCTGATATGGATGACTAATGGAGTGCTCTGGTCTTGGGCGACTCTGGGACCTGATGTGGGTGGTAGGAGCACATAGCAGTGCCATTTCAGTCCACAACACTGTCCCTGTCATTCCCATAATGAGGCCTACAGAGCCGGAAAGGCAATGGCAGCCTTTTACGCCAAGCCCTTTGGTGTCGAACCAACAACCATCCGATGGCAGTAGTTCTGAGCAATTAACCAACACTTCTGTTATTAAAAAAAAAATAAAAAAAAATAAAATCATTCAATTGGATTCCATTTAGTTTTTCTGTGAGCTCAATACGCAGTGTCTCGAGAAATCGGGTCAAGCCCAAACTGTGATTATAGTAGGGAGTTGCAGTTTCCAACAGGCCAATAGTATACATAGTTTAGCGCAGGAAACATGGCAATGACTATAATCCATTGCGAGACTACTTGTCCAGTCTATAGTACAGACCGTCTGTGTGGGGTAGACCGAGAGAAGAGACGAGAACACTGATCGAGAGGGTTGCTTCGTGGTATATCTATCTGAAAATACATGATCTATGTGATAGTTGGTATTCAGGAGTCATAAAAGTAGGCTTTATTTACTTTGACAATAACATTTTTAGGAATTTTACAGACCGCATAGGCAGCAGCTCTATAGAGATGAGGACTTGGAATGAAATTGGTCATCAAATGTAATATAGAGAAGACATTTTTTTATTAAAATAATGTAAATAAATGATTTTATACGTAATAAGCAGTTGGGCTGGGCAGTATACCGCTATTAATGCATAGACCGATATGGATTTTTACTTCACCCTCTATAACAGTATTTCAATGTTTTGGTTTGTTGAATGTGAGGCACAACACCAGCATGTCCGTAATGTCCATTTTTATAGTTCACTCCGTTTGCTACTTGCAACTCGACGCTCCTGCATTCCGCTTCCCACGCCCTTGGCTGTGTAGTCATGAGCACTTCACTTGCTGCTTACTTTGGAGCTAATGCTAACTGCTGGTTAGCTGGCTAGCTAAATGTAATCGGAGTTGGAGCAAACCTAATGGCTAATTACAGCCTGAAACCAGTGCTGGTGTAGGCATAGATCTGCATGTTTGTGTAATGGTATCTACTAAATCAGAGGACTAGGTGAAGTATGAATTTGTTAGCTAGCTAGCTACATAAAGGGGAACATAACTTCATATTGGGACCCCTGGGAAACACTGACCAACACTTTGGTTCCTTTCCTTACACTTGCTTATTAATTTATGTCAAACAACAATGCATTCAAAGTGCTGCCCACTATATTCCAACTGTTGAATTACAATCATTATATTTCCATGATTCCAACAGTACACCGATAACCTATGCCTAGATATCTCATACATTTTTTAAATATTTTTTTATACATGCATACATACTAGAGGTCGACCGATTATGATTTTTCAGTGCCGATACCGATTTTATTGGAGGACCAAAAACAATTACAACAATACTGAATGAACAATGAACACTTATTTTAACTTAATATAATACATCAATAAAATCAATTTGGTCTCAAATAAATAATGAAACATGTTCAATTTGGTTTAAAATAATGCAAAAACAAAGTGAAGAAAGTAAAAGTGCAATGTCAAAAAGCTAACGTTTAAGTTCCTTGCTCAGAACATATGAAAGCTGGTGGTTCCTTTTAACAGGAGTCTTCAATATTCCCAGGTAAGAAGTTTTAGGTTGTAGTTATTATAGGACTTTCTCGCTCTACCATTTTGTATTTCCTATACCTTTGACTATTGGATGTTCTAATAGGTACTTTAGTATTGCCAGCCTAATCTCGGGAGTTGATATGCTTGAAGTCAAACAGCGCAGTGCTTGAAGCATTACGAAGAACTGCTGGCATACGCAGGAAAGTGCTGTTTGAATGAAATCTTACGAGCCTGCTGCTGCCTACCACCGCTCAGTCAGACTGCTCTATCAAATCGTAGACTTAATATAACACACAAATACGAGCCGTAGGTCATTAATATGGTCAAATCGAAAACAAAACGTTAATTCTTTCAGTGAAATACGGAACCGTTCCGGCATCCCTAAATCTAAATATTGCTGTTACATTGCACAACCTTCAATGTTATGTCATAATGTAAAAAATTATGTAAAATTCTGGCAAATTAGTTCGCAACGAGCCAGGCGGCCCAAATTGTTGCATATGCCCTGACTCTGCGTGCAATGAACGCAAGAGATGTGACACAATTTCCCTAGTTAATATTTCCTGCTAACATGAATTTCTTAACTAAATATGTAGGTGTAAAAATATATACTTCTGTGTATTGATTTTAAGTTTATTGATAGCATAGCATAACATCATGTACACTTAGCATCAGGAAGCTTTGTCACAAATCAGAAAAGCAATCAAATTAATCGTTTACCTTTGATCTTTGGATATTATCACTCACGAGACTCCCAGTTACACAAATGTTCCTTTTGTTCCATAAAGATTATTTTTATACCCAAAATACCGACGTTTGTTTGTCACGTTATGTTCAGAAATCCACAGGATTTATTCGACAGCGCAGACATATATTCCAAATAATATCCATAATGTCCACAGAAACATGTCAAACGTTTTTTATAATCATTCCTCATGATGTTTTTAAAATATATATTCGATAATAAATCAACCGAGTGTAGGTTTTTCCAAAAACAGCGGGAGGAACAATGGCGGCTTTACTCAGTTGCGCAAATGTGATCCTTCACGCTCATTTTTCAAAATAAAAGCCTGAAACTTTCTACAGACTGACACCTTAGGGAAGCCATAGAAAAAAGGAATCTGGTTGATATCCCTTTAAATGGAGGATAGGCTTGCATAGGACCAGAGGTTTCAAAATAAGAGGCACTTCCTGATTGGATTTTCCTTAGGCTTTCGCCTGCAATATCAGTTCTGTTATACTCACAGACAATATTTTTACAGTTTTGGAAACTTTTAGAGTGTTTTCTATCCTAATCTGACAATGATATGCTTATTCTAGTTTCTGGGGCTGAGAAAAAGGCAGTTTCTAATGGGTACGTTTTTAAGCCAAAAACGAAAATACTGCCCCCTACACGCAAAAGGTTAAATCATCCCCCGTGATTCAATGATAATTTAACAGGCAACACAGGACAAGCTAGATAACAACACTGTTGATATTACTAGTTTAACAGGTGATTATGTTAAGATGGATCATTTATTTATAAGATAAGTTTAATGCTAGCTAGCGACTAACCTTGGCTCCTTGCTGCACTCGCGTAACAGGCGGTCAGCCTGTTGCAATGTGCAATGTAATCGGCCTTAATCGGTGTCCAAAAATGCTAATTACTGATTGCGATTAGAACTTGAAATCGGTCAACCTCGAATACATGCATGCATACACACAGTTATAAACCAATGAGGAGATGGGAGAGGCAGGACTTGCAGCGCGATCTGCGTCAGAAATAGAAATGTCTACTATTTTAGCCCTTGGCAAACCAGATGCTCGTGAGCAGTGTGGGTGCAATAATTGAATAACATAGATTCCTAAATTTATTTTGCAATGCGAGCTGTGTAGTCAGGGTATTAGGTCAGTTAGGATCACCACTTTATTTAAAAAATGTGAAATGTCAGAATAAGTATTTCTTTCTTCACATTCCCAGTGGGTTAAAGTTTACATACACCAAATTAGTGTTTGGTAGCATTGCCTTTAACTTGTTTAACCTAGGTCAAACGTTTTGGGTAGCCTTCCACAAGCTTCCCACAATAAGTTGGGTGAATTTTGGCCCTTTCCTCCTGACAGAGCTGGTGTAACTGAGTCAGGTTTGAAGGCACACGCTTTTTCAGTTCTGCCCACAAATGTTCTATAGGATTGAGGTCAGGGATTTGTGATGGCCACTCCAATACCTTGACTTTCTTGTCCTTTTGCCACAACTTTGGAAATATGCTGCAATTGAAGAAACTTTCAAAGTTCTTGATATTTTCCGTATTGACTGACCTTAATGTCTTAATTATCTGACCCTTTTTTCCCCTGCCTAAAATGCCTAAAATGACACACCCAATCTAACTGCCTGTAGCTCAAGGATATGTATATTTTTGATACCACTTGAAATGGAACACTTTGAAGCTTGTGGAAGTGTGAAATTAAAGCAGAATAACACACTAGATCTGGTAAAAGATAATACAAATACTTTTTCTTTCTTCATCTTTGAAATGCAAGAGGCCACAATGTATTCCAGTTTAGGCACAATTTTGATTTGGCCCACTAGATGGAGGCAGTGTGTGCAACGTTTTAGACTGTTCCAATGAACCATTGTGTTTCTGTTCAAAATGTATCATGTCTGCCCAAATGTGCCTAATTGGTTTATTGATACATTTTCAAGTTCATAACTGCACTCTCCTCAAACAATAGCATGATATTATTTCCCTGTAATAGCTACTGCACATTGGAGAGTGCAATTAGATTAAGAATTATTTAAGCTTTTTGCCCATATCAGATATGTCTCTGTCCTGGGAAATGTTCTTGCTACTCACATTAGCTAAACCGTCCCATGTGGGGGGTGGGGGTCACCGATCTGAGGTTAACTTCTCTGCGATATGTGGAATGACAGCCATTTTTTCCAGCCAAAGGGAGGAGTCACAAAAAGCAGAAATAGAGATCAAATGAATCACTAACGTTTGATCATCAGATGACACTTATAGGACTTCATGTATGTTTTGTTTGATAAAGTTCATATTTATATTTTTTTTAATCTGAGTTTACATTGGCGCATTACGTTCAGTAGTTCTAAAATATGCGGTAATATTGCAGAGAGCCACATCAATTTACAGAAATACTCATAATAAACATTGATAAAGATACGACTATTATACATGGAACTTTTAGATAAACTTCTCCTTAATGCAACCGCTGTGTCAGATTTCAAAAAAGCTTTACGGAGAAAGCAAACGAGGCAATAATCTAAGTACAGACTTTTGACAACAAAGCAGCCAAAAAGATACCCGCCATATTGGGTAGTCAACATTACTCAGAAATAGCATTTTAAATATTCACTTACCTTTGATCTTCATCAGAATGCACTCCCAGAAATCCCAGTTCCACCTTAAATGATTTGATTTGTTCGATAGTGTCCATCAGTTATGTCCAAATATCTTCTTTTGTTAGGGCGTTTGGTAAACAAATCCAAAAGCACGTTCAGGTCGCGTCAGATGAAAAGTTCAAAAAGTTCCATTACAGCCCGTAGAAACATGCCAACCTAAGTATGGAAGCAATCTTTAGATGTTTTTAACAACTTCATTAATGTTCCAACCCGGACAATTCCTTTGTCTGTACAAATTAAGTGGAACGTAGCTACCTTTCACGTGAGCTCGCCAGACCGAGGCTGTGGCACTCTGTCGCTCAAAGAGCCCTAATGAGCCCCTCCTTTAGAGTTGAATCCCCAATTAGGTTCTAAATACTGTTGACATCTAGTGGAAGCCTTGGGAAGTGAAACATAACTAATATCACCCTGTATCTTCAATGGTGGCCGAGTTGAAAAACTACAAACCTCAGATTTCCCACTTCCTGGTTGGATTTTTCTCAGGTTTTCGCCTACCATATGAGTTCTGTTATACTCAGACATCATTCAAACACTTTTAGAACCTTCAGAGTGTTTTCTATCCAATAAAAATATGCATATATTAGCATCTGGGAGTAGGAGGCAGTTCACTCTGGGCACGCTATTCATCCAAAAGTGAAAATGCTGCCCCCTATCCTAAAGGTTAACATTAATCTTCAATTATGTTCCAACTGGAGAATTCCTTTGTCTTTAGAAATGCAATGGAACGCAGCTACCTCTCACGGGAGCGCGCGTCATGGCACTCTGCCAGACCTCTCAGTCAAACAGCTCTCTTTTGCTCCCCTTTCACAGTAGAAGCCTCAAACAAGGTTCTAAAGACTGACATCTAGTGGAAACCTTAGGAAGTGCAATATGACCCCATAGACACTGTGTATGGGATAGGCAAAGACTTAAACCTACAACCATCATATTTCCCACTTTCTGGTAGGATTTTTTTCTCTCCGGTTTTTGCCTGCCATATGAGTTCTGTTATACTCACAGCCATCATTCAAACTGTAAAGTGTTTTCCATCCAAATCTACTAATTATATGTATATTCTAGCTTTTGGACCTGAGTAGCAGGCAGTTTACTCTGGGCACCTTTCTATCCAAGCTACTCAATACTGCCCCCCAGTCCCAAAGAAGTTACACTAATGGACTGTCATTTTTTCTTTGCTCATTTGAGCTTTTCTTGCCATAGTTTAGACTTAGCCCTGTGGTAAAATACCTTCTGTATAGTACCCTAACTTGCCACAACACAACTGATTGGACATTCCAAAAACGTACTTTTAACATGGCACACCTGTTAGTTGAAATGCATTCCAGGTGACTACCTCATGCAGCTTGTTGAGAGAATGCCAAGAGTGTGCAAAGCTGTTATAAAGGCAAAGGGTTTGTTTAACCCTTTTTTTTGTTACTACATGATTGCATATGTTATTTCATAGTTTTGAAGTCTTTGCTATTATTTTACAATTTAAAAATAAAGAACCCCTGGAAATGAGTAGGTGTCCAAACTTTTGACTTGTACTGTATATCTCATGATATGCTGTTTTTACCATATCTCCTGGCCCTAATAAGCAGTATTGTGCAGTCACCACCATCTTGCGACTTTTGGTAATTGTTTTATTCTGTTACAGCATTCAACCCACAATTTATTTCAAAATCGAAAACCAATTAATCTTTATCAAACCCAACCGATCTCAAAAAGCACATCGCTTGGCAGTAGATGGCAGGGTGAACTCCTAACCACAAGGCCCAACCACACCTTGTTAAACCCAGCTAAAATGGGGTGAAAGTGAATTCAAAGACAATGTGGAACTCTAAAATGTAACGGCGGTCACTGAATCTCCATTACGAGGGAAGTTACCGGAATGCGCCGGTTTCAAGTGGTGTGTTCTAATGAGAAGGGTCTGCGTCTCTCCACGGCTGTAATTGGTAGCAGCAGGAGTCAAGATATCCTGCTCTTCCAAGAGCCTCTTGAATCAGCCAGCACAGGGCGAGAAATCCGTGAGGAAAAGATAATTGGAGCGTGATTGACCACAAGGGTGAACCACTAGGCTAATTATGCAGTGAATGTGTGAACTAGTTGTCTGATTAGAGGCAGGGTACTAGAAGGACAGCATGAACCCCCTCAGGTGGTTAGGTCATTTGAGGGATACAACAGTAAACCCCTCAGGTGAATATGGTGTAATGACAGACTGCAATTTGGGGTGTTTCTTGATATGGGTGTTCCCTGATATCAGGAACCTGCCATTGGTCAGTTCCGGCCTTATGCAACTGATGGTTTCGCGACATTTGTTTACACAGCAGGTTAGGTGAATTAGCATGGCAGGTTAGGAGACTGTTAAGGTTAGGAAAAGGGTTAAGCTTAGCTACAGTTGTTAACCAAATAAAAATGTTATTTGTCACATGCGCTGAATATAGCTGTTGTAGACTTTACCGTGAAATGCTTACTGACAAGCCCTTAACCAACAATGCAGTTCAAGAAATGGTTCCAGGGGTACTGTTACCGAGTGTGTGGGGTACAGGTTGAGGTCATTTGTACATGTATGTAGGGGTAAAATGACTGCATAGATGATAAACAGCGAGTAGCAGCAGTGTAAAAAAAAGGGTGGGTGTCCATGTAAATTGTCCAGGTGGCAATTTGATTAATTGCTCAGCAGTCTTATGACTTGGGGGTAGAAGCTGTTAAGGAGCCTTTTGGACCTAGACTTGGTGCTCCGGTACCACTTGCCGTGCAGTAGCAGAGAGAAGTCTATGACTTTGGTAACTGGAGTCTTTGACAATTTTTTTTGGGGCCATCCTCTGACATCGCCTAGTGTATATGTCCTGGAATGCAGGAAGCTTGGCCCCAGTCATGTACGGGGCTGTACGCACTAACCTCTGTAGTGCCTTACGGTCGGATCCCAAGCAGTTGCCATACCAGGCGGTGATGCAGTCAGGATGATCTGGGGACCCATGCCAAATCTGTTCAGGCTCTTGATTGGGAAAAGGTGTTGTCGTGCCCTCTTCACGACTGTCTTGGTTGTCGTGCCCTCTTCACGACTGTCTTGGTTGTCGTGCCCTCTTCACGGCTGTCTTGGTTGTCGTGCCCTCTTCACGGCTGTCTTGGTTGTCGTGCCCTCTTCACGGCTGTCTTGGTTGTCGTGCCCTCTTCACGGCTGTCTTGGTTGTCGTGCCCTCTTCACGGCTGTCTTGGTTGTCGTGCCCTCTTCACGGCTGTCTTGGTTGTCGTGCCCTCTTCATAAAAGTGCGGTGCGCTTTTGACAATGGTGTTTTTGCAATTGTATTATGGAACAAACATTTGCTCATAGCCTAATGCGTTGTGCGTGTTGCTGCGCTTATAATGTGAAGAAAAAAGAGTTGATAAAAATTTAAGCAAAATGCTTCGATGTTGCATCACTCGTTTGCTTTTTAACGCGTTTTTTTAATGTAGCCTAGACTTACTGTATGACTGTTTGAGATCATCCTACAATTGTCCCACAGTCTGTTTGGAATAAGCCATTTCTTTTTATACACGCTGACCAATAGAATAGGTCACTTTTTCTACTCTGGGGGTTAGTAGATTGACAAAGGCTAGTTATTTTGCTGTTCGTTACTCGTCTTGTTGGCTGAGGAAAAGTAAATGTGGACGATTATTCAAAGTGCGAGTGAGAATTTGGTAAGAAAGACCACACATTGTTGATCCTCAACTTGTATGTTCTGTTAATATGAATTACCAAAATGTTTAAATGCTGCTGGTCCAATGTCTGGCGCCACATTTTCGTAACGGAATCCCTGGTTATGACATACAGGTTTTCATAATATATTCACTCGACTGTTTCCCTGCAGGTGAACACATTATTGACAGAGTTATGGTAATTTGTAAATGCAGCTATTTTCCAATCCTCGTAAATGTTTTTTGCTAGAATTTGGACCATTTTTCTCTTCAAACCTTTCATAGGCCTACAGCAGTAGCTTTATATAGGCCTGAGATGGACATGATTTCCTAGGCATTTTGATTGAACCTGTGTTCACCTGGGTTAAATAAGAGACTTGATCCATCCATATTGATTCAGTGATGAATGAATTTACTACTACTGAGTGTTACTAATACTACTTGGACTACTATTTACCTGTCCTAAGTAAGTGTGTGTGTTTGTGCAGGTATCTGATTGGCCAGGGAGCCAGCGTGGGGGTGGTGAACAGTGAGGGGGAGACACCACTGGACATCGCTGAGGAGGAGGCCATGGAGGAGCTCCTGAAGAATGAGATCAACCGACAAGGTACTGACGGACCGCAGCACTGACTCACCCGGTCTGCCCCACACTGACCTGATAATCAACAACTCTTTCACTTCTGCTTTGTCCAAACGTTGTCCACCAAGCACATCATTAATGGGACTAAAACGACATAATGGAAATGTTTTTCATTAAGGTTTCAAATTAGATTACTTTTTAATGACACACGAGTGCTGCTACTTTGCTAGCATCAGTCTGTGTTTGCTCCATACCAGGCAGTTATGCACTGCCTTTCCAAATAGACTGTTTAGGGATGAGAGGTGTGTGTGTGTGTGCGCAATGGATCGTGGTACATGCATCTTGGCCGCTGTGGCCTCCGGTCATATCAGGAAGCAGGTCTTGGCAGGCCTCCAGTGGCGTGCACTCCGCTTGGTTCAATAGCACTACAGCCTCCATGGCCAACAGCTCACTGGTCTAGTATAATTCCCCCTTTACTACTTCACCCAATACCATGCCTACGTACATGATGTCCAGGTATGTCATGCGTGTACCATGTCATAAAGCATTTATGAAATAAAGTGAGACCCAGTCCCGGCAGCTTTGCCTCGGTGGAGAAGTTACATAATGGAGATTAATGCCATCTACTTAAACTCTGTTTCTCTTTGTGATGATTCTAAACTGGATGGAAGGCTTTTTCAATTTTTTGCCCTGTGTTCTTGAGATGATGAAATGTACCCCCACCCCACCCCACGCTCTAGTGGGAGGCCTTGTTCAGACGTGCTAATGGCCCCTGGGACAAACTGCGCCTCTTCTCATGATGCTGCTGCGTTGTCGGAAGATTATGGCGCTCTCCTTCACCTAGTAGCCATTCCAAATGCACCTCTCATCATATCCACTAAGTGTGGCTGGACACCTTTGCGCTGTTTACGTTGTTAGCCATGCTAGCCACCAGCCATAATTAGAAGTTAGGTTGCAGCTTGTCAGACAGCAGGCCCACCCCCTCTGTTGTTTGCACCCTTCTCTGCTTAGGTTGCGCCTCCCGTAAGGTGTAGAAGAGTAGAACTAGGTGAAATTGTTTTTGACGGTATGTTTTTTAATAATTAAAGCTCTACGTTTGCTTTGAGTAGTGCGTGATCCTACAGTGGCAACACATACATTCCAAGTGATTTCAATGGCTCTTTCTCCATTCTGTTTTCTACTGTTCAATTCAGCTTAAACCGAAAAAAATTAATAATTAAATCTGCATTTCCTGCACTCATTTGAGAATGTCCATACTGCCACGTAAGGCTGCACAATATAGGCAAAAAAACTAGGCCTTATTTTTAACCAAATGTTGCAATTGTGATTTGACTATTGATTTAGATCAAAACAATTGGGTGAACTGTTGGAATCATGGAAATATAATATTTATTCTAATTCTATAGTTAGAATATAAATAATAGTGGGCATTTTGAAGTGTTTGACATGACAACGTATGACAATGCCAGGGAGGAGTTGACAGGGTAGGAACCAAAGTGATGGTCTGTGTTTCCTAAGGGACCCTATAGTCTGTGCTGCATTGACCATGCAGACTGAATTAAGGGTGTGTTCGTAAAATTCACTCGTGTGCCAGAGAACGCTCTGGGTGTTTGTAAATTCAGATTGTTTTCGTGCTCGGAGGGATTCGAGCACACACTGGATGCTCTGGCCGAGGAGTAGTGTTGATCTGAGAGATCTGACCTCACAACGGCAGTCAAGCTAACTGGCTAAAATTAGCTAGCTTGCAAGTTACTTCCAGACATGGATGAGAACACATCACTCACCCTTTTACTTGCCCTAGCAGAGCTGGTTAAGCTGTTTTCATGTTATCCAGAGTGTTGGTGATTAACTGTGCTGCTGGCAACAATTTTTGCCGGTGTTTACTGACACCGGCCATATTCAGCAGGTGTTGAGCGTTCGTAAATTCATCAGTTATTCTGCGCTTTGGCACACTCAGACGAGTGCTCTGAAATCGGAATAGATAGGGCGTGTTCGTAAATTCACTCTGGCTATGTGTCTCGGGGTCAAGCAACAACAAAGCCCTTGAGTGACAGTGGGCTGTGCTAGGTCTGTGTGGAAAGTGGCGTGTAAACTATAAAAATGGACATTACACACGGCGTATCACATTTAACAAACCAAACCTACAAATACCCTTACAGAAGGTAAATTACAAACCCAAACCGGTCCATGCAGCAGTAATGGTATATAGTTAAATACGTTATACAGCCCAGCCTTAAGTAGAACCAGACTAGCCCCAGTAACATGAACCAGGTCAGGGTATGAGGTGGAGGGACCTGGAGCAGGGCTTGGCTGAGGTGGTCAGAGCCCTATCCCTTTTAACACTCCTCCAGTCCTAAGGGCTGAATGTGCAGAATTCATTCAGCAGTTATGACCTCTCCTCCTGTTTTGTTAGCATGCTACGCTACTTAAGAGAATTATATAACGGAGGCGGGGTCTTATCCCACGGGAGCCCCGCTCGTCTCAGCCGGCTGCAGCTTTCAGCCGGCTGCAGCTTTCAGCCGGCTGCAGCTTTCAGCCGGCTGCAGCTTTCAGCCGGCTGCAGCTTTCAGCCGGCTGCAGCTTTCAGCCGGCTGCAGCTTTGTCTTAATTTGCTGTGCTTGATGGATATGCAGTCTGTGGCTTTGGAGCGGGACGTCAGCATGCCAGCTCCCAAGATTCCTTATTGACAGACACACAAACCCCTGCCTGCAGCACCACAGTGTTGCACACCACTGCATTTACCACCAGTCATATGACAGACATCAAACCACCGGGCCTTTTTAACATGCAAACGTTTCTCCCTCCTGGCTGTATCTGATCAGTGATACCACACCATTTTTTGTGTCGATGGGCAGTTACACTGGCAATTAGTTTGCAGCACGAGTGGATTGCCCAAGCTGTTCGATGGAACTCCACATAGGGAATTAATTCATTCAATTGTTCTTGAATTTACCACTAATGGCTAGAGCAGCTCTGTGTTCAGTAAGGTACAGTGTTGTGCATCTCCCTCTGTTTTTAATGGGATTTTCACCTCCCGTCGTGTGGTCTCCTCTCCAAAAGAGATATCATCTTGGTCATGGGGTTAAACTTGTTAAAGAGCCACCACTGTTCCCCCACGGCCGGGCGACTCCACCTTCAGATCCCCTCTCTGCCTCCCAGACAGTTGCTCCACGAACGACCAGGTGACTGGGCTGCCTATACCACCCCACCCCCCCCCCACTCCCTCTAGCTGCCCATAAGGGCTGTCTCTGGTGTTTAGTCCCGTGTTATCACATCCTCAGAGGTGACTTTCCTCAGAGGATTCACATGTTTGCTCCATGGCCGATTTTTTTGGGGGGGGATATTTTGGTTTTACCAGACCATATGCAGGCCTAGCTTTGAGAGAGTGGGAGGGAGTGTGGTGGGGACTTAATCAGTCAGTTTTCTGGTCTACTGGCTTTTCTCTATTTATTTTCTCAGGGTCTCAGTAGAAGGTGCAATATTCTCTTGAAAAAGCAGCTTGGAATGTGTCCAGTTCCTCCACCAGGCTGCTGTTTTGTAGTCCTACTTAGGATCTATTAGTCTCCCTGCCTTTTTATAGAACCAGTACAGGCTACTCCTTAAATGTCCCTGCTCTCTAGTAAGCGATAGGCCCGATTGTTGCAGTAAACATTTATACAGGCCAATTACTGCAAGGCTAGTAATGTTGATAATGCCTTGACTAATAGAGTTCCCCTGCCTTGCTGGTGCATTTGTAAAACATGCATCTGTGAGGTTGTGGACATCTCACTTTTTGTACCACAGTCCACCCGTTCCACAGACTGAATGCGCAGCAGCCCAGCAGAATAAAGGACTAATTGAGATCCATTATGACAGCAGTGCATTGTGTATTACACTGTAATGGCATCACATGGACTGGACTAAAAGGCAACGCATTACTCAACACTGCAGCCATGGTGCCATCTCCCCCCAAGACCAGCCTGAACCCATTGAGTCACTTCTGTATTGGAAAAATCTCTGTTTCATTGGACCATTCATTTGTGCAGTGAGTCAGGGATTTGACTCATAGAGCCACACCCATCCACCTTTTCAAATGGGGCTTGTTTATTCCATGCAGCCAGACATCCTAGTGACCCAAGGTGTCGTTGATGAAAGGGATGGCCATCTCAATGCAAAGGCCTGTAGATTAGCTAGAAGTATTTTTGTCACAACCATTAACTCTCACTGCACAATGTGAAAGTCAAACTAAACTAGATGGACTGTGGTGATCTGTAGCAGTGCAGCAGGATTGTTTTTTGGGCTGCCAGGAGTCCATTTCAGACCTTCTCTGAGTCCTCTTAATTCCTTCCCACGATTGAAACGCAGCATGCAGACAAGCGGCGCTCTTGTCAGTGAATTTGGGCAGGAATTCTTGCCCAGGTCCCCTAGCTGACAGATCATCGTCCCTTGTTCTCCTCCGCTGGCCCCAGGCCTGAACTTCTGGTTGGAGTTAACTGCTCCCTGTCCATCCAGCCTAACACACTGTCAGACAGTTGAAATCTTCTTTTGTCCTTTTAATTAGTCACTCTTCAGCTCGCTAATCGCATCAACAATGACAGGTAGTGTTAGCCAGCGCTGATTTAACTAATGTTGATCTATTTCTGAATAAAATCAGATTATTCCTGGACATTCTATTCGATCTTTGTCAATCTTGTTCATTTTTTAATGCTGCTTGACTGTCCTTGGCCTTCTCATGAACGGAAAAATAAAGTGACTTCATGAATGGATAGAAAAAGAAAGTCCAGCCTTTTTTGCAAGAGCTGACCAATGAGGGATGACTGTGCATCATACGAGGAACCCAAAACCTATAGGATCAGCTGAAGTGTTGTTGGCTTCCACCCCAGAGCACTTATGCTCATTGTTTATGTAGTTGAGCACAATCAACTCAGAGCTGAGTAGTCACACACCTTCACCAGTCGCTCCAAATTTCAGCCGTCTCGCGTTCCAGTCGAGTGTCAGCGAGACAATACATGCCTGTTCCTGCAACAGCCTGTATAGTGCCGGGCCTATACCTTAGACATACTGACCCACATGGAAAACGTACTGCTTGCTCTGTCCCAAAGCAGTGATAACATTGACAAAATATTGAAATAAGCAATTTGTCAGAGGCCTCCAGTTAATGGAAAAGAGTGCTAGCTTTGCACAACCACAAGTGGATTATTTGCTTCAACTACATGCCTACATGGCTTGAATTTTGACACCTCACCATACAAAGTATGTCAGATGTCCATAGCTCGCTTACACCACTGTGTAAACTGTAGGGACATTTAGCCTGTTCTTGTGTAATATTCCAGGGCAGATTTCTGCTGTGTAAAGGGTTTCAGCCGCATTTGGACTTTTTCATCCATTGTTAGTTTCAAATGAAACTCTGGACTGTAGTTCCCAATTTGAGTGTGAGCATTCAACTCATTCACTTAAGGCCATGTGTGCCAAGCATGTGGTATGTCCAGTTTCAGCTAATTTCAGGGTTCTGTTCTTTGAATAATTTCTGTAATATTCTAATGTTAGTTCCCTGGGGTTGAATGCCAGAAAGGCAGCATTATTTCCTGACAGTTTCTGCCTTCTACTGCTATATAATATCCAGTGTTTATAGGGACGGGCCTCTCTTTTAAGTAGCCGTTAATCCACCGAGGCCAGACTAACAGTGGTCACCGTTAAACTCCGCCCCCCACCAGGCGTGGACATCGAAGCGGCCAGGAAGGAGGAGGAGCGGATCATGCTGAGGGACGCCCGGCAGTGGCTCAACAGCGGAACCATCAACGACGTCCGACACGCCAAGTCCGGGGGGACCGCACTCCACGTGGCCGCCGCCAAGGGATACGCTGAGGTTTTAAAGTAAGTCCAGACTCCTTACCTCGCCTTTACCTCTAACAAGCCGTAGCCCATCGTTGGATTCCTTTTAATTCTAGACTTCGCCTTTATTAACGCTGATTTAAAATATATTTCCACTTGTTATCGTTAGGTATTTGTTGTTCTTAGGATGCTGGATGCTGCTTATAGTCATGTCCCTTGTGGGATTTTACTTCATCAATGGTTATCAAAAGCCCATCTTCAGCTCTGTCCTGTCAGTACAGACAGACTGCCTAAGGGAGGGACTGCAGCACCCTGTCCATCTGCTCCTGGGAATGCAGCCAACGAAGTCTCCCACACACACTCCACTGCCATAGTTGGCTAACACTAACATCTACCATGTTGAGTACCAGATACTCCGAGGTCACTCAGAGGTCAACATTTTTCCTGTCCTGCAAGACGTTTATTGACTGAAATATGGGTCTTAAACCTTTGCACAAATGTATTTGCGCTTATGCAAATAGTTGATAGAATACTTTTTCATTTATTTGTCTGTGGGTTCTGTTTTTGCGTAACTAATACAAAATACAGCCATAATGCTGCCACAGTAGCAAAAGCCTGGACACTGGCAACGCCTGATAAGTTTAGGGTTCAGCACCAAATCCAAGAAAACAAGATCAGCTAAATCTCAAATACTATTTTTGTTTCCCCCCCCTGTTCCCCCCAGGCTTTTAATCCAAGCAGGGTATGATGTAAATATTAAAGACTTTGACGGCTGGACCCCGCTCCATGCTGCTTCACATTGGGGCAAAGAGGAGGCCTGCAAGATACTGGTGGAGAACCTGTGTGACATGGACCTTATCAATAAAGTGGTGGGTAGTACCTCTACGGAGTCTCTATCCTCTATCCATACCCTCTAAGGTTCAGTTGAATATGGAGCATGTACTGTTACGTAATGTACTGTACTGCACATATGTGCTTTTCTCATAACACTAGTTCTGAGAATTGTCTGTTTCCTCCTCAGGGTCAGACATCTTTTGATGTTGCAGATGAAGATGTCCTTGGCTACTTAGAGGAATTACAGAAGAAGCAGAATCTGGTAAGCCAGTGTGTGGCTAATGCTTACATAAGCGCTTTCATTTGAGCCTGGATGAACTGCATAACCTGTTATTATAGCTTTCAAAAGTGAAACTGCGACTCACTGGTATATGCCTTGCAGGTGTAAGCATAGCAGAAGCCCTTGATCAAATCTGACAATTCTGTTGGTTTTTTTCACGGCTGAAAGTTTGACGTTATGGCGTTAGGGTACTAACTGCCGTCAGTCATTAAACATTCTCCCGTTGCAGCTCAATAGTGAAAAGAAGGATGTTAAGAAGTCTCCCTTGATAGAGACGACGACCACCGGGGACAACAATCAAAATCTAAAATCCATTAAGAGGTAAATGTCCTGGTTGGGGGGGAGGGGACATTAGGTAGTCACTCAGTGAAATACAGTCATGTAATGGATTGTTAATCTTTTATGCATTAACCCCAGGGTAGGTCACCCACCCCCCTCTTTTACGCTGCTGCTACTCTGTTATCTATGCGTAGTCACTTTAATGACTCTACCTACATGCACATGTTACCTCAATTACCTTGACTAACCGGTGCCCCTGCACATTGACTCTGTACCCGTACCCCCTGTATATAGTCTCGCTATTATTTTACTGCTGCTCTCTAATAACTTGTTCCTTTGATTTATTTTTCATCGTTTTTAAACTGCTTTGTTGTTTAGAGGTTTCTAAGTAAGCATTTCACTGTAAGGTCTACCTGTTCTATTCGGCGAAGGTGACTAATAAAATTTGATTTGAGATCTAGGCCACGGGGCAAACCATCGTTAAAGTGCCTGTTTGAAATACCATGTTTTCATTGAAAGTAGCTCCAAGTCATTGAGGCACCCAGATAATATGGAGGTTTATGGGTGTTACTCTGAAATGGTGCACACATGTCTTTGTAGTCTGATAATAATGAATCCATGCAGACTGAAAGTACCAAACATTCTGTGTGTGTTCCAGCAAAGAGACCCTCCTCCTGGAGCCCGAGAAGCCCGCCCTGCGCATCGAGACCCTGGAACCGGAGAAGGTGGACGAGGAAGAGGAGGGCAAGAAGGACCAGGAGTCCAGCTGCTCCAGCGAGGAGGAAGAGGAGGAAGACTCGGAGTCTGAGACTGAAGCCGGTACGTACAATAACCTCAATGGCAGGCAGAGTCTTTCTAAACCTGATTTCAATCTAAGCCATTATCCCAGAGTCCAAGTCTGAAGTCTTTAGACCCTGTCTACGTTAGTTGAACTGATTGTAAGTGTTGTAGATGTACTCTTTTGAATGGTGTCTGTATACACTTGTTGCAACGACATGAACGTTGTTGGTTATGACATCCCCTATGGTCGTTATCTTTATGAAAAAGTATAAACACAAACAACGGTCTGCATGACATCAGCAAAATATGGTCCAAAAAGCATACCTGTTCTATTTTAACACCAACAAACCCATCTGTTTTAAAAGTTATTTTAGTACTAAAACACATTTCTGAAGAGGGGTTTGGTGCTAGCACTGTAGCTTGCTACCTGGCTAATCAGACCATATCTTAAAAACAACAGTTGCAACGACGGTCTGCAGACAGTCTACTTAAGTATCATTTATTTTATTTTATTGCCAACGACACTTGTCTGTAGACCATTAAAATAGGACATTTAGTTAGAGGAAGTATAGACCCGTCTTTATGCATCAGTAACTCATACTGGCACCTCTATTCCTCCCCTCCAGACAAGAGCAAGACGCCTGTCCCTGTGAGCAACAGTAACGGCACTGCTGTGGTGCCAACGCCGACCAGCGTTACGGTGTCTTCCACCTCCCCAACCAGCCCCACTAACCAGGTGACTCTCACCTCGCCTGTCAAGAAGGTACGGCCTGGTGGATAGGTCCACTACAGTCCTCCACTAGTCCTTGTCAGCCTCTTCTGCAGAGAGTTTATCACTTCTTTACAGCTCCCACTACTGAATAACTCTTTCTACAGTCACATGACTGACCAAGTGGTTCCGTGTCTCAGAAGTTTGTTAGTTATAGAACCTAAAAGGAAGGTTTAACCGCTGACACGTTAGGCTGTAACCTGTCATCCGGGATACATAGCAATGCCTAAGCTCAGTTTATGAATGCAGCTTTCACGCGAGGCCCTGAGATGAGACATCTGGACACCTCACCGGAATACAGATCGATATAATTCAATGTCTTATTTAGTTAAAGCGTTAGCACAAACCCACGCTTCACACTTGGCTCAAGTTACACAGAGTTTACATAAAGGGGGTTACGTTGGATTTGTCACATGAATAGTACAACACTTGTGTGGGTCTTGTTGTCGCCGCCTGCGGTACACTGAACAGACACCAGTGTCACAGAGGCCCAGGGCGTGAGAGTTACGATTAGTTGAAGAACTGGAGATCTGGTCTTCAACAAACATGGCAGTGGTTGTACATGGGGGTGAGTAGTCATTGCGCAATGTTAACGGTACACTAACACTGTTGGCCTTACCTCTGTCCTTCCAGGGGTCATCAGTCAGATATTTTAGCAGTGTTGATTATTACGAGACACAATGAGGATGGGATTTAATCATAAAAAAATGGCCCCACAGTTTCCCTTTGTCTGCTGCCCTCTGCAGTGCAGATGTGGCGCTGCAGCTGACTGAATGTACTCGGTGACCTCAGTCCAGATACTGTGTCTAAGTGTAGACCTGTTACTCTCTTCAGAGGGCACTTCTGCTTTATTCCCTCATAAGAACTGAGGCGGGGGACTTAACCACATTATCCTAATGATACTACAAACGTACTGTCTTTCCTTCAACACCACTGGCACAGTATCATTAAACTAGAAGAAAAACGCTACAAACAATTCCCCGTCTATAATACTACTGTTTTTACGTCACTTTGAAGTCCAATATTTTTAAATTGTCACATTTTTAAATTGTCAAGTAATGTGCCCATGGAAATTTCTCCCATTGGATGTATCCTCCATCTGATTGCATTTTCTTGGATGACTCTGCATTCAAGCTGAAGTCCAGACTATGAAATATACCTATCACTATCCTAGTTATCTATATTTCCTGTTATCTCTTGTAGAAATGCCCTTATTCCCCTCCTACTTTAATGCCTAGCACACACACAACACAATGCCTTCTGTCTAACGAGAGTGATCAAAACGATTTAACAATGTCCGCTTTGAGACTAGCATTGTCTTGTCTTTTCAAAAAGCCTTGTGTCCTGCGAGAGCGATCACTCACTCAACCAATAGAAACGATTGACCCCCTTGTCAGTAAACATTGTGTGGTGTGATCAGGCCTTAAAATATGTCTTTGTCTCTGTCTTGTGCAAGGTACTGTCCGTCTTTGCTGCTGCTTCTGTCTCTACTCTGTTTCTGTTTCTCTCTGTCCGCCCCTCTCTCATCATGGCTCTTGTCTTGGTTGGCTTTAGTCTGATTATATTACTGCCCTCTTGCCTGTGGCGGAGCCAAGCTGTCCTGCATTGTGGCGTCAAGGCTTGCGCAAAACTGGCATTTCTCTTGTGCCCAAAAAACCCATGGTGAGGCATTGGTGTGTTCCAGAGTTATTAGTTACCATGCCCTTGTTGCCTTCCCACCAAACAGCAACTTGCCTAATCACATGACCCCAATAGCCCATCCAGTCAACACTCTTGCTAACCCCCCTAGTGACAGTCCCTTCCTCGCCAAAACATTGATTTTCTGCATGCGTCTTCAAACACAGTTCTATAATGCTTTCTCTGTGGCTCATGTGCTCTAAATATTGTCTATTTGATGTCTCTCTGGCCATTATGTGTGCAGTGTGCCCAAGGCTTGTGAGGACTTAACAGCCCTCTAAACCCTAACAGGTTGAATTGAACCAGTACCATCCATCCATGCACTAACTGGAGTTTATCAGTGAATGGTGTTTAGTGTCTGATTCTAGGCCTGCCACTGCTGCTGAGAGTAAGGAGTTTGTACTCTGTCCCTCAGTCAAAAGTCTAATACCGGAGTTGATTACTTTTACCTTTATTGTATCAGGGAGTCCCATTGAGTCCAATGTCTCTTTTTCAAGGGATCCGTCGACCTAGACGTGGTTATGTTATTTCTAGGGGTACAAGTCACTTGTGGTGTCTCAAGCATGTCTCCAGACCTTTGGTTCCCCCTCCAACATGCGCCTCTACTCAAAACGTCCCCTGCATTTTGTTGTGCTGCCAGAGATCAGACGGTAGCCTCTGCAGATTCATTCCACACAAACTCCTTTGCTTTTTGACCTCTTGATTAACCTCTGTGGACTGTTCTGTGTTCTTCACCCAAGAAAACTAAACCCCGGACTGCTGCCTTCGTCTGCTTTCTGAATAAACCCCCTTTATTAACGTGTCTAAGCTAACGGCTAACCACGAACCCCTCTCCCCTCTCTCTCCCCCAGGTGGCCCAGCAGGTGTCCCCTGCCGGTAAGGTCTCTCCTAAAGAGGTCTCCCCTAAAGATAAACAGGAGGATGACAAGACTAAGAAATCGGACGAGTCCCCGGCGTCGTGGCGCCTGGGCCTGAGGAAGACTGGCAGCTACGGGGCGCTGGCGGAGATCACGGCCACAAAGGAGGCCCAGAAGGAGAAGGACACGGCCGGGGTGATGCGCTCGGCCTCCAGCCCCCGCCTCTCCTCCTCCCTGGACAACAAGGACAAAGAGAAGGTCAGTAGCTAACTAACACCACACTGTCTGACCCCAGGCCTCAGTGCCTGTCTGACCCTATAGGACTTAGCAACTCTGCCTAGAAGGCCAGCATCCCGGAGTCGCCTCTCCACTGTTGAGATTGGTGCTTTGCGGGTACTATTTAATGAAGCTGCAAGTTGAGGACTTGTGAGACATCTGTTTCTCAAACTAGACACTAATGTACTTGTCCTCTTGCTCAGTTGTGCACCGGGGCCTCCCACTCTTTCTATTCTGGTTAGGTCCAGTTTGCGCTTTTCTGTGAAGGTAGTACACAGCATTGTACCAGATCTTCATTTTCTTGGTAATTTCTTGCATGGAATAGCCTTCATATCTCAGAACAAGAATAGACTGAGTTTCAGAAGAAAAGTATTTGTTTCTGTCCATTTTGAGCCTGTAATCAAACCCAGAATTGCTGATGCTCCAGATACTCAACTAGTCTAAAGAAGGCCAGTTTTATTGCTTCTTTAATCAGAACAACAGTTTTCAGCTGTGTTTACATAATTACAAAAGGATTTTCTAATGATCAATTAATCTTTTAAAATGATAAACTTGGATTAGCTAATACAACGTGCCATTGGAACACAGGGGTGATGGTTGCTGATAATTTACAACATTAACAATGTCTACACTGTAATTTTGATCAATGTTTAAAAAGAATTGCCTTTCAAAAACAAGGAAATTTCTAAGTGACTCCAAACTTAAGTGTTTGTCTGTGTGATATATGTATGTATACGTATACATACACACACTGCTCAAAAAAAATAAAGGGAACACTAAAATAAAACATCCTAGATCTGAATGAATGGAATATTCTTATTAAATACTTTTTTCTTTACATAGTTGAATGTGCTGACAACAAAATCACACAAAATGGAAATTGGAAATCAAATTTATCAACCCATGGAGGTCTGGATTTGGAGTCACACTCAAAATTAAAGTGGAAAACTACACTACAGGCTGATTCAACTTTGATGTAATGTCCTTAAAACAAGTCAAAATGAGGCTCAGTAGTGTGTGTGTGGCCTCCACGTGCCTGTATGACCTCCCTACAACGCCTGGGCATGCTCCTGATGAGGTGGCAGATGGTCTCCTGATGGATCTCCTCCCAGACCTGGACTAAAGCATCCGCCAACTCATGGACAGTCTGTGGTGCAACGTGGCGTTGGTGGATGGAGCGAGACATGATGTCACAGATGTGCTCAATTGGATTCAGGTCTGGGGAACGGGCGGGCCAGTCCATAGCATCAATGCCTTCCTCTTGCAGGAACTGCTGACACACTCCAGCCACATGAGGTCTAGCATTGTCTTGCATTAGGAGGAACCCAGGGCCAACCGCATCTCATCTCGGTACCTAATGGCAGTCAGGCTACCTCTGGCAAGCACATGGAGGGCTGTGCGGCCCCCCCAAAGAAATGCCACCCCACACCATGACTGACCCACCGCCAAACCGGTCATGCTGGAGGATGTTGCAGGCAGCAGAACGTTCTCCACGGCGTCTCCAGACTCTGTCACGTCTGTCACATGTGCTCAGTGTGAACCTGCTTTCATCTGTGAAGAGCACAGGGCGCCAGTGGAGAATTTGCCAATCTTGGTGTTCTCTGGCAAATGCCAAACGTCCTGCACGGTGTTGGGCTGTAAGCACAACCCCCACCTGTGGACGTCGGGCCCTCATACCACCCTCATGGAGTCTGTTTCTGACCGTTTGAGCAGACACATGCACATTTGTTGCCTGCTGGAGGTCATTTTGCAGGGCTCTGGCAGTGCTCCTCCTTGCACAAAGGTGGAGGTAGCGGTCCTGCTGCTGGGTTGTTGCCCTCCTACGGCCTCCACGTCTCATGTACTGGCCTGTCTCCTGGTAGCGCCTCCATGCTCTGGACACTACGCTGACAGACACGGCAAATCTTCTTGCCACAGCTCGCATTGATGTGCCATCCTGGATGAGCTGCACTACCTGAGCCACTTGTGTGGGTTGTAGACTCCGTCTCATGCTACCACTAGAGTGAAAGCACCGCCAGCATTCAAAAGTGACCAAAACATCAGCCAGGAAGCATAGGAACTGAGAAGTGGTCTGTGGTCACCACCTGCAGAACCACTCCTTTATTGGGGGTGTCTTGCTAATTGCCTATAATTTCCACCTGTTGTCTATTCCATTTGCACAACAGCATGTTACATTTATTGTCAGTGTTGCTTCCTAAGTAGACAGTTTGATTTCACAGAAGTGTGATTGACTTGGAGTTACATTGTTGTTTAAGTGTTCCCTTTATTTTTTTGAGCAGTGTATGTGTATGGTATGTAGGTGTATGTGTGTGTGTGTGTGTGTGTGTGTGCAGGACATATAGCACGATTTGAAACGGATGTCATCATTCATATGAAGTTGGTGGTTCACCATTCCAGACTGTTTTGATAAGTTGCGTTGCTAGGTTGAAGTTGATATCCACTGTCGATTGACAACTGGTTTGTTGGCTGGGGGACAATGCATGAAGAATGTTAGTAGATGTAGCATGTGTTTGTTTAGGTGCTCAAGCAATTGGCTCCACTGTTTCATGTGCAGGAAAAAGACAAAGGAACCAGACTTGCCTACGTTGCCCCCACCATCCCCAGGAGACTGGCCAGTACATCGGACATTGACGAGAAGGAGAACAGGTGAAGTGCCAGCGTGGTCCCTCTGAAGGGAAAAGTGCATAGACAGGAGCACCACCTGCTGTTCACTGCTGTGTGTTACAGGCCCAAAGCAGCACTGCATGTTGTCTTTATGTAGCTGCTCTGCTGCCTCTGAGTACTTCAGTTTACAATGAAAAATCTATATATTTAAAAAGTGTCCTCATACATATTTCTTTGAAGTGTAGGAATTAGTTACATGAAAATTATATTCTCAATGTTCACATTTGGCCAGCATCAATCAGATTGACTATCTATAATATAATGTTACAAATATCGATCATTGATACTTTGTTAGTCATTACTGATTTACATTTAGGCATATTTGAGGATTTATCCAGTATTGACTTGTAGCACAAGGCTGCGGGTCCTTGCCAGCATATTGTGGAGCCCTGGGTGCTATTGTAGTGTGTGGTTCCAATCCCAGGGACTCTGCTGCTAGTCTGGTACGTAGCGGCTCCTACACCAGGAGACGCTGGGACGATGAGCTGAAGAACAGTGAAGGAAGCGCTTCCACCAACCGAACAACACCCAGCTATCAGCGCAGGTTAGCCACGCTTCACGATATGCTACCCCTCATTCCTCAACCTGACCGACTCACTACACCAGATCAGTGCACCATCTTCCATTCATTCAGTACTAGTTCTGGACTTACTAACAACATCGTGGAGCTATCCAGTTCCACTTCAGTTGACTCTTAGTAGTTTTGCTCATTCCTCATGTCAATTTGATTTCGATTTCGTCATTTGACACAAGTGCACGTACATGCTTGACATGCAAACATCTACTGAGAAAATCCATGCTAGTCAGTCCAACGCCTCTGTCACAAACGGCAGTCTCCTGCATGACTGTACTAGTCCTGTCGGGTTTCTGTGCCTTTAGTTTCTCTATACTACACATCAGGTTCTACATTACAATCTGCCATTGTCACGGCCCAAGAAACCAAGACATGGACCAAGCGTGTCAGAGCTTAGTTTTTATACATGTTATGTAAATGTGTGTGGTGTGCGCCCCCTTGCTAACATGCCTATCTCGCCCCCACCCTCACACACTGCCAGCACGTCCCACACGCTAACGCTAGGGCGGAGCGGCAGCACGCGGGACGTGCCAGCCAAGTCCTCGTCCGCCTCCAGCTTGGACCCTATCACCTGTAACACTAAACCCTGGCAGTCGCCCGCCTCCCACTACCAGTCTTACAGCATTTACCGCAGGTATACCACCAGCCCCCACTGAACAAGAACCTCTATCCACCTCCACTGTCTGTCTGTCACCTGTCTTTTGGTCTCGACTGCATAAGTGTTGTGTAGTTTCATGCGTCTTTGACTGGTGTTCTCTTGACCCTCCCATCAACTGATGAAAGATCAACCCCATTTTGGAATAATGGGTAATGACTAATGGAGAGGAATTCATCTTCAAAGGCCACCGTGTTAACTGTTTTTGATCGCCTAGTTTTCATAACGTGTCATTCCTTGTATGGGTAATGGGTCCTCTCCTGTCCAGCTGTCCAGCCTATCTTTCACTCTCCTTCCCTCTTTCCTGTTCTCTCATTTCTTATCTGACTGTTGTTCCACTGGTATCCACAGTGGTTCCTTTGGCAGGAGGCATGAAGACCTGGGTTCGACCACCTCTTCCTCCACTAGCACCACCACAACCACCTCGTCTGTTACCTCACCCACCGGCCACCGTGACCGCAGCCTGCTCTCCAGCCTGGGCTCCTCCACCCGCACCGGATCCTCCAGCCTCACCAGCAGGTACACACACACACACACACACACACACACACACACACACACTCAGGGATCTCCCCAAAGAATGAGAGGGGCACTGCACCAATATGTAAAATAAGTACATCTTATTTTATTATCATAAGGCCATTTAAAAAAAATCTAGATTGCAGGAAATTTCCGTTTCAGGTGTTAAAAAATCCTGGGAGAACCCTACACACATATGAATGTAAAAATGTTAGTCATATTTTGAAGTCCTGTGTAAAATTGTGTGGATCAGGTACTGGGCAGAGGAGAGTGCGGAGAGGGAAAAGGAGCGGGAGAAGGAGTCTGCTGCAGTCATCCCTACGATTAACACGGCTTCTACCACCACCACGTCCACTACTGGCACTATCATTGGCTCTGACGGCAGGGAGAGACGCAGGTCCGACACGCGCACGTACGCGCACCCCCCGCCTACAAAAAAGCACACACTCTGAAATGCAAACATGGAAACACACATGGATGCCCACACGTGACACCCACAGGGGAAAAACAAGGATATCACTGATACACACATTGTCTATTATTTTACACAAAGCTCATGTTTGTTCTGTTTCTAGTTGCATAAACAAATGTAATAACTGCCGTCTCTCAGAAAGCGGAATATCTTGAAGCTAGCAAGATCCTGTGCTGTTTGAGATTGCATTGCCTCTATTTGAGAATTGGGTGTGATCTCCTACAGTGTGTACACACTGGAGGAGGAGTGGGAGTCTGTTAAAATCAATGGGGTTAAGAGCACGTCTTCCTGTGAAGTCACTGCTGCTGAAAGAAGCCACCTGTTCTGGGAGGGTTCTAGAACCCTGTCTGCTTTAGAAAGTTCTCCTTATAAGGAAGATGGGGTTTCTCAAGGCCTAGCCAAGGCTCACAAGTGATTGAGTTGATATTTTTGTGTGGGATGAAGGAACACGTTCCCTCTTCAAAGAGAACATTACAATTACCTGTCTTGTTGCTCGCTCAATATTTGCAATATTTTGAGACTAACGCTAAATAAAAGGTTAAAGGAGATTAAATATCTCCATAGCTGGTAGTACAATTATAATATGGTTGATTAAATGGTGAGCAGAAAATACACTTGGATGTTAGATTTGTCATTTTAGATTGTTGTCGACAACTGTTGAAGTAAATGGCCTAATCTCACAACTACCATGTCGATCATCGTTATGTGTGGCTATAGCTTGTTTTTGTTCAAGGTCATACCTCACGCCTGTCCTTGTTTGTGTTGCAGGTCGTACCTCACCCCTGTCCGGGATGAAGAGTCGGAGTCCCAGAGGAAAGCCCGCTCCAGACAGGCTAGACAGTCCAGACGGTCTACCCAGGTTAGTAAAGACGTCTGTCCTAACTGCTTCTGAACTGGGCCTAAATGGCCAACCAAATACTTGTCGATAAATGCACTTTCAACTGAGTCACTTCTTACTGGTCTTTGTAAGGGTTGGTTAGTCCATTTCTCTGCTATGAGTCCTACAGAAAAAGTTATGTACGTGTTGTCAAGTATTCTGCCTTTAATGTGGCTTGGGGTAATATAGCTGAACTGATTGTTGTTAAAAAAAAAAAAGTTGCCAGTTTTTATTGTGTAAATATAAACATTGTATAAATTGGCAAACATTCCTAAGCGTGCCGAGTTTTAATGAGATTGTTTACACGCCGTAGGAAACTGGGCTGGTCCTTTTTCACGCTGTCACTAATACTATCTGAAATAACTAAATATGGTTCAGCTTAAAATGCCCTGTTAAATTGTCCACTTTTTATAACCCAAATGTTCACAGTGCAATAAGTGAATGTCTGAAATTAGTGAACCATTTTCCTCTTCCAAAACGCAGATTTAATTCCATTTTGTAGTTTTTCCCCTCCATGAGGAAATTTTAAATTGGCCAAATAAAAAACATTGCTCCTGCAACCCTTTTTGTCAGAGATTCACTAAATTCTCTCAATTTCCTCTCAGGGTGTGACTCTAACTGACCTCCAAGAGGCAGAGAAGACCATCGGCAGGAGTCGCCCCATACGGACCCGGGAGGAGGAGAAGGAAGAGAAGGAGAAACAAGACAAGGAGAAGCAGGAGGAGAAGAAGGAGACTGGTGAAACCAAGGAGGACGACTACCGGTCGAGGTACCGCAGCTTCGAAGAGGTATGTGATGGCTTCCTCGTTATTTACAATGCTCTATTATCTACCTGGAAATACAACATATGAGTTTACTGTTGATGTGTAAACTGACAATCACTTTTGAGATTTTATTTTGTTGTTGCCGTTTTCCTCAAGCCCAGGTTTGTTTGATCTGAAGACGGTAACCATTCCGGACTTCCTGTTCTTTCTCCTCTCTCCAGACTTACCAGCGCTACCGTCCCTCCATCACCTCGGCCATCACTCTGAGCACGGCCTCCACCCCGTCCTCTACTTCCTCTAGCTCCCTCAACAGGCCCAACAGCCTGACCGGCATCACCTCCAGCTCCCTCAACAGGCCCAACAGCCTGTCCGGCATCACCTCTTACAGCCGCTCCTCCAGGGACACTGAGAAAGGTCAGCCATGAGAGCAGACCTACGGGTTCAGATCTCTAAATACTATGGATTGTAATTAAACCTCATAAACTCACGAAAAATAAACGTCCTCTCACTTTCAACTGTGTTTATTTTCAGCAAACTTAACGTGTAAATATTTGTATGAACATAAGATTCAACAACTGAGACACAAACTGAACAAATTCCACAGACATGTGACTAACAGAAATGTAACAATGTGTCCCTAAACAAAGGGGGGTCAAAATCAAAATTAAGTCAGTATCTGGTGTGGCCACCAGCTGCATTAAGTACTGCAGTGCATCTCCCCATGAACTGCACCAGATTTTCCAGTTCTTGCTGTGAGATGCTACCCCACTCTTCCACCAAGGCACCTGCAAGTTCCCTGACATTTCTGCAGGGAATGGCCCTAGCCATCACCCTCTGATCCAACAGGTCCCAGACGTGCACAATGGGATTGAGATCCGGGCTCTTCGCTGGCTATGGCAGAACACTGACATTCCTGTCTTGCAGGAAATCAAACACAGAACGAGCAGTATGGTGGCATCGTCATGCTGGAGGATCATGTCAGGATAAGCCTGCAGGAAGGGTACCACATGAGGGAGGAGGATGTATTCCCTGTAACGCACAGCGTTGAGATTGCCTGCAATGACAACAAGCTCAGTCCGATGATGCTGTGACACACCGCCCCAGACCATGACGGACCCTCCACCTCCAAATCGATCCCGCTCCAGAGTACAGGCCTCAGTGTAACGCTCATTCCTTCGACGAAAAACGCGAATCCGACCATCACCCCTGGCGAGACAAAACCGCGACTCGTCAGTGAAGAGACTTTTTTCCAGTCCTGTCTGGTCCAGCGATAGTGGGTTTGTGCCCATAGGTGACGTTGCCGGAGATGTCTGGTGAGGACCTGCCTTACAACAGGCCTACAAGCCCTCAGTCCAGCCTCTCTTAGCCTATTGCGGACAGTCTGAGCACTGTTGGAGGGATTGTGCGTTCCTGGTGTAACTCGGGCAGTTGTTGTTGCCATCCTGTACCTGTCCCGCAGGTGTGATATTCGGATGTACTGATCCTGTGCAGGTGTTGTTGCACGTGGTCTGCCACTGCGAGGATGATCAGCTGTCTGGCCTGTCTCCCTGCAGCGCTGTCTTAGGTGTCTCTCAGTACAGACATGACAATTATTACCCTGGACCCTGGGCATCTTTCTTTTGGTGTTTTTCAGTCAGTAGAAAGGCCTCTTTAGTGTCCTAAGTTTTCATAACTGTGTGACCTTAATTGCCTACCGTCTGTAAGCTGTTAGTGTCTTAAGGACCGTTCCACAGGTTCATGTTCATTAATTGTTTATGGTTCATTGAACAAGCATAGGAAACAGTGTTTTAAACTCTTTACATTGAAGATCTGTGAAGTTATTTGGATATTTACGAATTATCTTTGAAAGACAGTGTCCTGAAAAGGGGACTTTTCTTTTTTTGCTGAGTTTGTTGATGCCATTTGATGTGTCAGTATGATAAGTCTATGTACTCACATACCAAACTGTAAGCATTCCGGACACACTTTCAGCAGTACATTGATTGACTGAGTAGACACACATATACGCACAAATATATACTGAGATACTCCTGCTTTCAACAGCAGACCTATTCATTGAAAAATAGAAGCTTTAGTTCTACTGATGTTGAGGTATGGCTGGAGTATATGTATCATTATTAGATATACAGTGCCTTCAGAAACTTATTCTACATTTTGTTACAGCCTAAATTCAAATTGGATTAAATAGATTCTCACCCATCTACACACAATATCCCATAATGACAGTGGAAACATGTTTTTAGAAAACGTGTGAAGATGAAATACAGATCTAATTTATACTGAACAAAAATATAAACACAACAATTACAATGAGTTACAGTTCATATAAGGACATCAGTCAAATGAAATAAATCCGTTAGGCCCTAATCTATGGATTTCACATGATTGGAGGGCATAGGCCCATCCACTGGGGAGCCAGGCCCAGCCAATCAGAATGAGTTTTCCCCCACAAAAAGGCTTTATTGTAGACAGAAATACTCCTGTTTAATCAGCTATCCAGGTGGCTGGTCTCAGACGATCCCAATAAGCCGGATGTGGAGGTTCTGGGCTGGCGTGGTTACACGTGGTCTGCGCTTGTGAGGCCGGTTGGACATACTGCCAAATTCTCTAAAATGACGGAGGTGGCTTATGGTAGAGAAATTGAAATGTATTTCACTGGCAACAGCTCTGCTGGAAATTCCTGTCCCTAGCACAAGGTGCACCTGTGTAATTATCATGCTGTTTAATCAGCTTCTTGATATGCCACACCTATCAGGTGGTTGGATTATCTTGGAAAATGAGAAATGTGTACAAATATTTTACCATTTTAGAGAAATAAGCTTTTTGTGCATATGGACATTTCTGTGATCTTTTATTTCAGCTCATGAAACATGGGACCAACACATTACATGTTGCATTTATATTTCTGTTCAGTGTGAGTATGTGTTTTTACACCCCTTTGCTATGACACTCCAAATTGTGCTCAGGTGCATCCAATTTCCTTTGATCATCCTTGATGTCACTACAACTTGGAGTCCACCTGTGGCCAATTCAATTGTTTGGACATTCTTTTTTAGAAAGAAAAACAAGTTTATTTAAGGTCCCACAGTCCATGTCGAAGCAGAAACTATACCTTGACGTCCAAGGAACTGTCCGTAGCGCTCCAAGATAATTGTGATGAGACATATATCTGGGGAAAGTTATAAAACAATTTCTAGAGTTTTGAAAGTTTCCATTGGGAAATTAAAAAAATATATAAAAGATGGAACTCTGCCTAGAGCTGGCCCGGCCGACCAAACGGAGCAACCGTGCAAGAAGGACCTTGGTCAGGTAGGTGACCACGAAGCCAACGACCACTGACAGAACTACATAGTTCCTTGGCTGAGATGTTAGAACCTGCCAGAAGGACAATGGGAGTGCCCAGACTGAAGCCACTCCTGAGAAAAAGGCACACGGCAGCATGCCTGGAGTTTGCAAAAATGCATGTGAAAACCATAAGGCAAAAGATTCTGTGGTCTGAGACAAAAATGTAACACTTTGCCCTGAATGCAAAGCGCTATGTCTGGAGAATCAGGCACAGCTCATCACCCGTATAACACCATCCCTACTGTGAAGAGTGGTAGCAGCAGCATGCTACTGGGATGCCACCATAATTTGCAAATAAATTCATTAAATCCTACAATGTGATTTTCTGGATTTTTTTTCTCATTTTGTCTGTCATAGTTGAAGTGTACCTATAATGAAAATTACAGACCTCATCATTTTAAGTGGGAGAACTTTCACAATTGGTGGCTGACTAAATATTTGTTTGCCCCACTATGTAAATTAGGTTTCTGTATTACATTTTCAATAAATCTAAAAATATGTTTTCACTTTGTCATTATGGGATATTTTGTGTAGATGGGCGAAAGAAATTATCAATTGAATTTTGAGTTCGGGCTGTGGAAAATGTGGAATAAGTCAAGGAGTATGAATACTTTCTGAAGGCACTGTATCTAATAGCCACCTGAGCACAGAACGGTTAACCTGAATTCCACCCAGGCAGGGAGAGGATTGAGTTGCCTAAAAATGAAATGCCTTAAATGAAACATGACCTTGACTCTCAATGCTCGCTTAACCTGGAAGCCAGGCACACCGATGTGTCGGCGGAAACACCGTCCAACTGATGACTGAAGTCAGCTTGCAGGTGCATGGCCCGCCACAAGTAGTCACTAGAGCACAATGAGACAAGGAAATCCCAGCCAGCCAAACACTCTCCTAACCTGGATGACGCTGGGCCAATTGTGCAATGCCCCATGGGTCCTGGCCCGGCTGGGATCAAACCCGGGTCTGTAGTTTCACCTCAGTACTGCGACGCTGTGCCTTAGACCGATACGCCACTTGTGAGGCGCAAAGCAAAGATTTAACTTAAGTTTTACCGAACTAAGCTTTGATGGAATGAAATTTTGATGTCAGCACATACTGGCTATAATGAACACTATTGATGAAGTACATGCTCATTTATTGGGTGATTTTGATTTGACAATGTAAACAGGATACAGAATTGGAATTGACCCCATGTGCTGGGTCAGGTGCATGTGTCTCACTCAATCTCTCTGTGATTGACAGAATCAGACAAGAAGCAGCAGGAGGAGGAGAAGGAGGGAGAGGATAAGTCCCAGCCCCGCTCCATACGTGATCGCCGGCGGCCCCGTGAGAAGAGACGCTCCACCGGGGTGTCTTTCTGGACCCAAGATGGGGTTTGTGACATTACACACTGACACTTTAATGTGGACATGCCTCAAGTGTAATGAACAGAGCCCACTTGACCCACCCATAAGGCAATAAGGATACATGTCAGTTTTGAGGTAAAAAGCCATTTTATAGATTTAGCAGTACAACTACTCTCGAGGTACTACACTGAAGTGCACCTCATGAAACACCTCTGGATTTAGCTGATTTGGGCGGCATCCCCGAGCTGACAAGGTAAAAAAATCTGTTCTTTCCCTGAGCAAGGCAGTTAAACCACTGTTCCCCGGTAGGCCGTCATTGTAAATAAGAATTTGTTTTTAAGAGACTTGCCTAGTTAACAAAAAACAAAAAAATGGGGAATTGCAGCCAGGCTATGGATTTATTCTGAGGATAACTGTCCCGGGGCTGTTCCTGACCTCCTTTCCCTCCTTGTATTCCAGAGTGATGACAATGACCCAGACCAGTCGGCGGACTCAGAGGAAGGCAGCATCAAGGGTGAACCTCAGGTAACCTCAGTCCACACAACCATGCAGAAATAAACCCGGAATAGCTGCTGTAAAGAGGTCATTGGAACGCAGGATGCAGTGACGCCCTCATTGGCGCAAATTCAGCAAATCTGATCAAACTAAGTGGATATTCCGTATTTTATGTATTCATTTGAAACGGGCTCAAGGTGGTTACTAAAGTCTGATTTAGATATATTTGGGTTTTTTCGCTGCATAACTTTTAGAAGTTGTCCCGTTTCACTTTTTGAAGAAGTGAATACTAAATGCTAACTCACATTTTGTATGAGATGGTTGCATAGCTAGCATTCAGAAATTGGTTATGGGAAGTCAGTAGTTTAACTGAAAGGCATGTCTACATTAGTGTCGGTGTGTGTGTGTATGTCATGAACCCCATTGATTGATTGACGATGACATGGACTTATATATTGTGCTTGACATCCTTACTAGTATTATGCTCAGATTTATACCTCAACATATTGTGAAATATACATAATAAACAATAGCCTAAATATAGGCTGTTTTTGCTGGGGGGCAATGAGGATGTTCCAGATCTTTCCACTACTTGTTTCCATGGCATTGCCATTGTTTTGGTTGAGTTCCATTGACCTCTTTATCGCAACTGTGGTCCAACCTCCAGGCTGAGACCCAAACTAAAGGATGATTGAACTTTTACTAAACTTTGTCGGCACATACTGACTAATGAACACTTGAGGAAAGACATGCTCATGTATTGGTTGACTGATAGTTTTGATTAAACACTTGCTCTTTAGTGATTGGCCAGTTTTTTTTCTCTGTTTTTTTTCTCACCCCAATCAACTTTTTTTGCTCTCTTTTGTCTATAGTCACGGCCAAGCAAGTGCCTCTGATTTTCCTTGATTTGGCCTATTTTGGCCAGCTTTGGTACTGTAACGACTCCCTCTTTCTGATGACTTTGTTTAATGGTTCTTCCTTTCCTGTGATTGTCCTGTCGCTAAGGTGACCTCAAACGCAAAGCACTGCACCATAGTAAGTTCCAAAACAAGCCACTACACAAAGGAAATTTGTCTTGTTTATGTCAAAGGTTGAACGTACAGACAGTTTTCACTATTAGGAAAACTATTCTGCGAATGGAGGAGAAAATATTCTGGACTAGTTACTTTTTTGGGCAGTAATGGTAAATTACATTTTTTAAAGGTTTTATTTTTTCACATGCAGTGAAAAATCTGACATTCTGCCATCAGCCAGGACTTATTTTTAGTGGACATGACATCTCCCTGTAATAATAGATAAAGAACCCCCATAAAGTTCCTTTGTAGCTTTGGGAGAGTGGAAGGTTGGTGTGTGGGTTGGGTTGGGCCTCTTTGTATGTAAGGAGAGCAGCATTTTATTTATCTACAAAGGACTCATGCAGAAACTTCCTATGTCTACTGTATCATCATTGATTCAATTTATACTTGAAAATCACCAAACCCAGTCTCAGGTTTGGATGCTACTGGAGGCCCTTTTGGGCTCCAGAGTTGGGTAAAGCTGCTTTGTTCCACATAAAAACAACAACTTACAGAGCTGTCTGAAATGAGATATTCTCATCCTCCTTGGTCAGTTTAGATGGATCTGTTAGATTTGTATATTTTATCTGATGTATTTATGCAGAGTTCATCTGTAAGAGACCTTAGTCTCATTATGACTTTCTTGTCAAAGTAAAGGTTCAATAATATGGAGTCTCCCTGGCTAAGTCTTCCTGTTTTGGAAGGGGTGTGTCCTGTGCAGTACTGCGTAGCAGACAGTGATGTGGCCAGGCGCTTGGCTGCAGATGACGCACACAGTGGGAGGAGGGCAGCTGGACGGAGCAACCAGCCAGAAGCCAGCATATCTGTTGAAGGCTGCACATTGGGGCGTGGCCTGAACAGAACACCAAATAGGAAAGCATTCAGGAAGAGCTGCTCCCTCCTGGCAGAGTTGATTTGGGTTTCTCCCTGGGCTTGGAATTGCCAGGGACCTCACGATACGATGTCACGATACTTAGGGGACGATACGATATGTATAGCGACTCTCCCGATTCTATGTGTATTGCGATTTGATGTTTCAAACTATTTTGTTCGCTATATGTCTGGTACAGAGAGATGAGAGCGCATGAGAAAATAACTTTTGATCAGTCATTGGAAATAAAAGGTCTGAAAACATTTTGGCTCACCATTTAAGAAGGAGAACAAGCTATAAGATGAACAATACAAGCGTTTTGGTTCAGGTACAGTCAACTAACGTCACCTAGCAATCAGGGTTGAATATTTTCCTGGTATTTTACAAATGTTCCATCCTGAGAATAAATCACTTTTTTCCCGTTTAACCCGGTATTTCCCCATCAAAACCGGAAGTGTCATTCAAAGCATATAAATAGGCCTATGTCTGGTTATGATTAGAGCTTTGATTTGAACATTCAAGCCTGATGCAACCTGAGCCTGATCAATGCTTATTATGAGCCCTACGTTAAAGACAGGACAAAATGATTGGGACGTTATCCAATACGTGCACATTACGCACGACCGGAAAGCATAAAAGCATGCAGATGTAGCTATGCTATGGGTAAATAAATGGCACTAATCTTTTCAGTGTTAACTGTATTGTATGGACTGGCATTACGCACCTTGTTCAAACCATGATAAAGCAGGGAGAGAACATGCGATTCTGGTGCAGCACGTTGTGGCCTACAAAGTTACAAGTATAGGCTAGCGAATTTGATCTTTTTTGTAATAATTCCTCTGTTTTTAGCCTACCTATTTCTCTCGTGTTGCTTCATTCCTTCCTCGCTTTCAACAGTTAAATGAAATACGTTGTCATAATTCTAATGACATGCTTGAGTAATATAGGACTAGAATTAGATGCAGAAGGTGTTCACTTCTCCACGAGGTTTGAATGGTTTATGGGTCTGAATAAATTACTTATAGTCTAGCACATTCGCTCTTTCAAACTACCCATGAGTTCTACTGGCTGCTGTATTTAACATTCAGCGAGCAAGAGTCTTGTGTCCCTCTTCGAGTAGTCTATTGTTATAAGAAATTCAACAACATCAAAAAATTTCCAGCAAGGTATTCTAGTCTAGCTAAGGAGACTTTGTTTAAAAACAAATAATAGAGTCCAGCAAGTGGAGCACAGGTTTGTGTATTGCGCAAGAGACAGTCTAAAAGTTAGACGCTTACTATGCATAACCCATCATTCATTACCAAAATATAAGGCTAATGCTGCATTTAATTTATTACTTGAGACTAGGCTAGGATATATATAGATAGATAGATACAGTGGGGCAAAAAAAGTATTTAGTCAGCCACCGATTGTGCAAGTTCTCTCACTTAAAAAGATGACGCCTGTAATTTTCATCATAGGTACACTTCAACTATGACAGACAATGAGAAAAAAAAATCCAGAAAATCACGTTGTAGGATTTTTAATGCATTTATTTGCAAATTATGGTGGAAAATAAGTATTTGGTTACCTACAAACAAGCAAGATTTCTGACTCGCAGACCTGTAACTTCTTCTTTAAGAGGCGCCTCTGTATTAATGCTACCTGTTTGAACTTGTTATCAGTATAAAAGACACCTGTCCACAACCTCAAACAGTCACACTCCAAACTCCACTATGGCCAAGACCAAAGAGCTGTCAAAGGACACCAGAAACAAAATTGTAGACCTGCACCAGGCTGGGAAGACTGAATCTGCAATAGGTAAGCAGCTTGGTTTGAAGAAATCAACTGTGGGAGCAATTATTAGGAAATGGAAGACATACAAGACCACTGATAATCTCCCTCGATCTGGGGCTCCACGCAAGATCTCACCCCGTGTGGTCAAAATGATCACAAGAACGGTGAGCAAAAATCCCAGAACCACACGGGGGGACCTAGTGAATTACCTGCAGAGAGCTGGGACCAAAGTAACAAAGCCTACCATCAGCAAGGGCATTGAAGATGAAACGTGGATGGGTCTTTCAGCATGACACTGATCCCAAACACACCGCCCGGGCAACGAAAGAGTGGCTTTGTAAGAAGCATTTCAAGGTCCTGGAATGGCCTAGCCAGTCTCCAGATCTCAACCCCATAGAAAATCTTTGGAGGGAGTTGAAAATCCGTGTTGCCCAGCAACAGCCCCAAAACATCACTGCTCTAGAGGAGATCTGCATGGAGGAATGGGCCAAAATACCAGCAGCAGTGTGTGGAAACCTTGTGAAGACTTACAGAAAACGTTTGACCTCTGTCATTGCCAACAAAGGGTATATAACAAAGTATTGAGAAACGTTTGTTATTGACCAAATACTTATTTTTCACCACCATTTGCAAATAAATTCATTAAAAATCCTACAATGATTTTCTGGATTTTTTTTTTCTCATTTTGTCTGTCATAGTTGAAGTGTACCTATGATGAAAATTACAGGCCTCATCTTTTTAAGTGAGAGAACTTGCACAATTGGTGGCTGACTAAATACTTTTTTGCCCCACTGTAGATATATATAAATTTAGATATATATAGATATAGATATTTAGATTTAGATTTAGATAGAGATATATCTATCTCTCTTGGATGCAATTTGAATAGAATTGGAGAGAGGGCGCCCGCTCGTGCATTGATGTAAAGCAACAAACGATATAGGAGTTTTAAAACGCTGCAATAAAAAATAAAATCTTTACAATTGTAAAAATAAGGTGACCCCTGAAAGCCAGATGGAGATGTAAATTGCAGTGTGAAGTGAAGCTTTTTTTCTTTTTTTTTTAACGACTTGATGTAGATTTGAATTTGTCAAGATCTGCAAAATATATCACAACCTGAGAGAAGTAGGTTAAAACATACTTTGGTGTTTTTGTTAAGCAGTGTATTTTTCTTTTCTGGAATTCAACCAGTTGTACATGTCAGTTTTCTTCCCCTTCACCATTTTAATCTCTGTAGCTAAGGTCTTAAAGATGTGCAGACACACAAGTGCTTTTCCTGGCATTCGGGCTCCTTCGGCTTCAGGAAGCCAACAGCAATTTGAACACTGCTGTAGGCTTGGCCCTCTGACCCCCATCCCGCCTGCTCTGAGTCATTCTGCTAGAGCCGCGGGAGCTAGGAGAGGCTGGGGTTCAGGGGCAGCCCCTTAAGGCACTGGCAGGCTTGGCAGCCATTCAGGAATGTCGGGGGGGGGGGGGCTGTTGCAGTGCAGAGTGGTCAGGTGCTATGAGAAGGGAGAGAGGCTCGGCACTGAGGGGTAGACACTGATTGGTCCAACATCTAGCCTTGTCAACTCTTTGCAAGTCAAGGAGGCAGACCTTTGTGAAGCCAAGGAAATGACTAACCTATCAGTACATTTAATTTAGTATTTACAAAAAGAATGGACAAAAGAATGTGCTTGGAGAATAGAATGCCACCTTAAACATCCTGTTTTCAGTGTGATGCGGCAAGCATTCCCCAGCAGAACAACCAAAACCCTCAAATGCACTCTAATTGATCATCTACATTCCAGGCACTGCACTTGTCTAGACAACAGGAAAACTGCACTGCTCTGAATCTGTCATGTAGATTTGCTTGATGTAACATCGGGTAAAGACATTAAATCACTTCTGTTTTTCTTTTCAGAGTGACCGACTGTCCAGGTATGTGCCAAATTCAGTTTATTCTTCAGATCTTTCCAAATGGCACCCTATTCCCTATATAGTGCACTACTTTTGACAAGGGCCCATAGGGCTCAGTGCACTACTTTTGACCAATGTGGAGAATAGGGTGCCATTTGGGAATGCATCTTTCCGGTCTACTACTTAACCTTCACTTGTGCCACTTTGGACCAAATAAACCGTTGACAACCTGGTATATGGCAGTGTAAATATTAGACATGGTCGATAAGATACTGTAACTGTAGAGCTAAGTATCAATGCTTTTATTCTCTTCAGGAATGAGAGCAGCACTTCCTCTTCCGACCGCTACGACCACTTGGGTAGCCGTGGCTACGGCGAGGGTCGCAGGTCATTCTCAAGCAGGCTGGACCGAGACGATAGCACTGACTACAAGAAGGTACTGGAGCTCCCAGACATTCATTTCTACCTTAGTTAAAATCACACCAGACTCAATAACATCACCATAGAAATAGTAATACTTCCCTGTGAAGTTAGACTTTTTTCTGACTGTTTTTCCTCTCAGCTTTATGAGCAGATCCTAGCTGAGAATGAGAAGCTGAAGTCCCAGTTACGTGACACAGACCTGCAGCTGAATGACTTGAAGCTACAGCTGGAGAAGGCCACACAGGTGAGGCACTGTGGCCAGGCTGCGCTGTACAGTTGGGAAATTAGCATGTAGCATTAGGATCACTCATTGTGAATAAATAGGACTTCCACGCTAACTGGGTTACCGACGTTGCTTCTATTACAGAGGCAGGAGCGCTTTGCAGACCGGTCGCAGCTTGAGATGGAGAAAAGGGTAATGATTATTAAGTGTTATGTTTTTAACTTAATGAATCATTTTGCTCAACAAATGAATGAACTCACAAAAATGAGGTGTATGTATGAAAGGCACGTATAAATACAAATATTGTTATTGGTAGTGGTTAACAGCATGGTAATCAATGCCAACTGGTTTATGTCTGAAGGTTACAAGCAGGCCCCAATTTCAGCTGGGTGGTATGGTCTTATAAACCTGACTACTTTCTCCAGTCTACTGCCTCTCCTGCTGACTGGCTCACCATGCCCATATAGTTGGCTGGGGGCGTGCCACCCCACCCAAGCACGAGCTACCTACCTTCTCTCACGTGTTTTTGAACATTTTTAGCCAGTGTGTGTGTGTGGTCACTTCTCCAGGGTTGTTATTTTTGCATAGTGTGTGATGGCGAGTATACATGATGGATTGTTTCAATGGAAATGTTATCTTCTGCATGTGCTTTTTGCCATTTTCTTGGCAAGTGTTCACTCACATCACCTTAACGACTGACACAAACATATGGGGTCAACTTCACGCCATATCTATTGATTTCAAAATAAAATACATTGTAAACATGAAAAATAAAGTTGAATTGTAAACATTGTATTTTCAAGGACGGGTGAAATAATGGATGTTGAAATCAAAAACCAATCAATTGAAAGCAAAATGTATAGAATTGTATACAAAAATAAGACGTCAAAAGCAAAACCCCAAAACTTGTAAGCAAATCATTTTAAAGCTGGAGCAAAACTGACACATGATTAAAAAAAAGATTTGAAAACGAATGCAAAAAATATTTTTCCGTGAAGCTTTCCCAGTAAACAATCCTATTGAAATAGGTTTTGCCTACGCTCTTGCCTGCATGTACTACCTTTTTTGTTACGCTACTCGTATCTTTGCTTTCACTGCTTTCACAGTCTTTTCGATCGCGAGTTTTGGCATTATTTTTCCGTGAAGGGCGGGGTTTAGAGGGAGGCGTATTGGTCTGCTAGTTTTGGAGTGACGGTTCGTCCCAATCAATGAACATGATAGACAGGCTTTTTTTTCTATTGCCTCCTTAAGTAGACAGTCTGACGTCACCTGGTTTTAGCTAACTTACTTCAAACTGTCAGTCACGGGTCAATAATGTACGGATATTAGACTCATGTCTGTCTAATACATTTAATGACAAACCGTCTCACTACTTAGATAAACATTTACCTGTCGCACAACGTTCGGTGCAGGTGTTGGTAACTAGTTCGGCATACACCTGCGCCGAACGTTGTGCGACAGGTAATTCATATGTTTATCTAAGTAGTAAGACGGTAGGTAGATGGTTTGTTTGTCATAGTTTTGCTCTCGCTTTAACATTATTTGCTTACACGTTTAGGTTTTTCTTTTGATGTCTTGTTGGGTTTTTGATTTCAACAGCCATTATTTCAACCGTCCTCAAGTATGTTTACATTCTCAACTTTATTTTAAGTTAACGATTGATTATATTTTACACATATGGCGTGAAATTGACCCCATAGGAACAGCACCTTAACGACTGACCCAAACATCTCCTTAACGACAACGGGCACATGCAGTTCGCATGGTGGCCAAGAAAAAAACTTTATCCTGAACTCCCAACATATTGCATGAGTGATTTACTCATACCCTATTCTATTGCTTTAGTCTGCTTAAAGTCCATGTTGTCACTGGATTTTTAGATGGCCTTCCCCTGGCATTCCTTAGTCAGCATACCTCCAGACCTTCACAGCTTGGGTCTGCCTTTGTATTGTATTGTGCCTGCCAGTATAGCTGACCATTACCCATGTGTCATTTCATTAACTTGTCATGTTTAGATAACCACATCAGGAGAAGATGGGACATGCAGCACTAAACATGTTAGGTCTTTTAGATTAGTCTCCATGGTTCTGGCTTTGACATGCTTCACAGTCATGTGTGTACCTCACCCACTCTCCTCTCGCCTCTCTTCATGTTGCTCCTCAACCTGCATCTGTTATCTGACGTTCACACCTCCTCTCCACCGTCACTGGCTATAACTGCAGCTAGGTTTTACTATCAGACCGTGTCATTTTAGATTTAGTCTTTTTTTAGTCTTAAAATACCTTTTTAGGCTTAGTCACATTTTAGCCACATGGTGCATTTTTAAAAAAAATAAATAATATGTAGGCTACCTCTAACATTGATTATTGTGGCAGATTGTAACTAATGCCAGCCATAATTAACCATAAGCTATTAAGCCTTGGCTACCGGTTAAACCATTTTCAACTGATTTTCTCCCCATCATAAGTGGTTTCTTGAAAAGGGGAGAATTTGAGCTTTCCAGAAATGTCAGAAGTTTTACCGTACTCCTAATATTCAACATAGCATTCGTTTCTCCCACAGGAAAAAAGCAACCACTTGTGTTTGAGCACCGTGGCTCGTCAGCAGGGAAAAGGGGAAAATAGAGGTTCTGATGTGATCAAAGCAAAAATAGCCAACATGAAATTGAGTAAACATTACTGTTTCTAGTTGAGTTTAGTTAAAAGTCAAGTGTTCTGGCACTTGGCTTCATATCAGTTCAAAATATTGACGAGTGATTGAAGTGACCTTGGTAGCTGAGTGGGAGGAGAGCTGGGTAGATCAGCTCAATCAGACTGTGCAACTGAAATGTCAATTCTACAAACAAACAAGTCCAATCCTCCGCATGTATGCATGCAGAATATTTAATGCAGTCCTCTCTTTGGCAGAATTAACGTCTTTCATGTTCCGCGGTCTGCAGCTGATTAAGCTGATCTGTCCAGCTCTCCCACACAGCTCCAGGTGGTCACTTCAGTCACTCGTTGACCTATTGAATTGATGCGAAGCCAGGTGACACGAATGTTGCAGCATTTGCGCCGTGGTCCGCATGCCATGTCAAATTAAATGTACATTTGAGTCACATTTTTGTTGACTAAAATGACAAGTAAATTGTAATAGTTATCGTTTTTCCCCTCGAATCTCGTCTCATTTTAGTCAGGAAAAATAGGGTGTTACAGCCGAGCTGTGGAGCCGAGGTGTGAGGTAACATAACTGAAGCAGTTTGTGGGAGCCTGTATGCGGTGGTTGTCTTGCGTTTTTTTTTTCTCTATGCTCATCTCCCTCTTCTTTAAACCCGGGGTTAACATCTGTTTGTCCCCCTCCCTGCAGGAAAGAAGAGCTCTAGAAAGGAAGATCTCTGATATGGAGGAGGAACTTAAGGTACTGTCTCATGTGACTGGGCCCTCGGGATGTATGTAGTTGGCTGTATGGCCCTATTTGTGTGTAGGGCACCAGAAGGTTGTGAGTGACATAATTACATATTGCCCCTTTAAGATCAGGAACAGCAGTCAATATTCTGTTGTTAAACACACTGTATACTTTAGCTGGACCACTACTGTACTAGATTAGTATGCCCTGCTGAAATGTGTTGCTGAACAGTTACTATACAGGTTCGCGTTTTTGCACAAAGACTGCTATTTTTCTCTCTGCCACAGGCCCAATGTGAGAAGGGCTGGAGGCAATTCAATGTCCCATTTTGATAAACTATGTTGCTGTGAATTATAGCACAGTAGTTATATAACCTAACAATCCTAACCGACAGTCAGCATAGTGCTGTTGTCAGTGTTTGATTTGAGCCCCCAGTATATCCTGTGTGTATTCTGAATGTGTGTGTGCAGTATTTGTCACAGTCTGGGATGCTCTATATAATCTATGGTGACGTAACTCATATGCCCTTCTAACTAAGTAGATGTGAGATTGGATGTTTTCAGAAATGGGGCAACAAAATCCATTATGCCAGAGTCAGCAAGTTTTCTTCCTTCTTCCCAGCACTGCCATAATGAAGTGATTATTTCTAGGTCATAGGCAGCCCAGCGACCATATCTGTCTTCCTCTCTCTCTAGTCTACTCTGCTACTGTCGATTGCAATCTCTCCTACATGCCAGCCTGCCTGGAAAACACTTGTCATTCCTCCAGTTCCAAACTCTGTCCCATTTTTCCTAACAATCTCCTTTTTCTGTTTTGTCTTCTCTTTGCCCCTCTTCTTATCCTCTCTATAATTTGTATTGCCCCCCCTTGTCTTCCATTATTTCTCTCCCTTCTGGTACTCTCCCATCTCCCCCTTTTTTTTCTCTGCCCTCTGCTGGTTTGACCCTTTCTCTCGCTCTTTCTCTCACTCTCTCTCCCCCCTCTCTCTGTGTTGTGGTTTTCCTGCAGAACCTCCCAGAGGTAAAGCAGGTTCAGGCCCTGCGTCAGGTCAAGGAGCGGCTGCAGGCAGAGAACAGGGCCCTGGCCCGCGTGGTGGTCAAGCTCTCCCAGTCAGCCTGCAGCCAGCTGCCCCCCTCCGTGGACCTGTAGCCCTGCCCAACCGCTCCCCCTCACCCTTCCTTCTCATGCTCCATTTGTGCTCCAACCTCACCCATAGACAGGCAGGTCGTCCACCCCCCCCCGCCCAACTACAAGGTTATCTCCTCCCCCCTGAGACTGACTCCCCCTACCTCCCCAGACCTCTCTGGTTTTCATATTGGGGAGTGTGTTTTGACTGGGCACTTTCATTTACAGTACCTAATATAGTTCACAGTAAAGTTAAATGTTATTTTCAGTCAGGCAAGTATCAATTCAGGTGGTAATTTTCATATACGCATATACACTGCTCAAAAAAATAAAGGGAACACTAAAATAACACATCCTAGATCTGAATGAATGAAATATTCTTATTAAATACTTTTTTCTTTACATAGTTGAATGTGCTGACAACAATCACACAAAAATTATCAATGGAAATCAAATGTATCAACCCAACCCATGGAGGTCTGGATTTGGAGTCACACTCAAAATTAAAGTGGAAAACTACACTACAGGCTGATTCAACTTTGATGTAATGTCCTTAAAACAAGTCAAAATAAGGCTCAGTAGTGTGTGTGGCCTCCACGTGCCTGTATGACCTCCCTACAACGCCTGGGCATGCTCCTGATGAGGTGGCAGATGGTCTCCTGATGGATCTCCTCCCAGACCTGGACTAAAGCATCCGCCAACTCCTGGACAGTCTGTGGTGCAACGTGGCGTTGGTGGATGGAGCGAGACATGATGTCACAGATGTGCTCAATTGGATTCAGGTCTGGGGAACGGGCGGGCCAGTCCATAGCATCAATGCCTTCCTCTTGCAGGAACTGCTGACACACTCCAGCCACATGAGGTCTAGCATTGTCTTGCATTAGGAGGAACCCAGGGCCAACCGCACCAGCATATAGTCTGAGGATCTCATCTGGGTACCTAATGGCAGTCAGGCTACCTCTGGTGAGCACATGGAGGGCTGTGTGGCCCCCCTAAAGAAATGCCACCCCACACCATGACTGACCCACATCCAAACTGGTCATGCTGGAGGATGTTGCAGGCAGCAGAACGTTCTCCACGGCGTCTCCAGACTCTGTCACGTGCTCAGTGTGAACCTGCTTTCATCTGTGAAGAGCACAGGGCGCCAGTGGCTAATTTGCCAATCTTGGTGTTCTCTGGCAAATGCCAAGCATCCTGCACGGTGTTGGGCTGTAAGCACAACCCCCACCTGTGGACGTCGGGCCCTCATACCACCCTCATGGAGTCTGTTTCTGACCGTTTGAGCAGACACATGCACATTTGTGGCCTGCTGGAGGTCATTTTGCAGGGCTCTGGCAGTGCTCCTCCTTGCACAAAGGCGGAGGTAGCGGTCCTGCTGCTGGGTTGTTGGCCTCCTCCACGTCTCCTGATGTACTGGCCTGTCTCCTGGTAGCGCCTCCATGCTCTGGACACTACGCTGACAGACACAGCAAACCTTCTTGCCACAGCTCGCATTGATGTGCCATCCCGGATGAGCTGCACTACCTGAGCCACTTGTGTGGGTTGTAGACTCCGTCTCATGCTACCACTAGAGTGAAAGCACCGCCAGCATTCAAAAGTGACCAAAACATCAGCCAGGAAGCATAGGAACTGAGAAGTGGTCTGTGGTCACCACCTGCAGAACCACTCCTTTATTGGGGGTGTCTTGCTAATTGCCTATAATTTCCACCTGTTGTCTATTCCATTTGCACAACAGCATGTGAAATTTATTGTCAATCAGTGTTGCTTCCTAAGTGGACAGTTTGATTTCACAGAAGTGTGATTGACTTGGAGTTACATTGTGTTAAGTGTTCCCTTTATTTTTTTGAGCAGTGTACTTTGTTAGTGCAGCACCTGAAGTTTAAATATTGGACTACATGATTAGATCTTTATGCAGTTGATTTTACTATATAATTTGATGTACTGTAAAGGAGAGTGCCCCATTTTGTACTTTTCCCCCCAGTGTGCAGTCTTGAAGTCTTATCAAGGAGTGCCGTTGTTTCGTTCCGCTTGTTTCTGGCTTTGCATGACGTGGCTTTCTTTTTGCGTCAAATGGCGGACTTTTTTTTTTTTATGGAGGACGAACACATTTCCTTCCCCTCAGTGTCTCTCTCTAGTCCTACCCCCATTTCAGTTGACTCTTACAGATGGCATCAACCCAGCTTTGAGACCGGGTCACCCCCAATACTGCAGGTTTACACTTGGTCTTATTTAATTTCCCAGTGACCTAGACATATTCATTTGGCTCTTGCTCATGATTTCAATTTCCATTACATGCCATAAGAAGCTCAGGTTGGTTGATTGTCATCTGTAATAAAATGCCTTTATAGTTTTGCGGTGGACAGTTACGTTTTGCTCTTGATCTCCCTGGATGTTCAGTTGTTCCAAGAGTGACTGGGCAATCTGCCATGGTTGTTCTGCCCCAGGCAATGCTGTACTGCATGGCTTCAGGAATCTGCTTAGCCCAGTATGGTTTTAGTTGATATTGAGGGAATTACACCTGTAAGGGATAATCTTGTGACTGATTGTGATTAGTAATATTTTCATTTGTCAAACAAACTGGGTTGTATTTCTTAATCCACAACATTTGGGCATCACACTGAACATTGTGTTGATAAATAGTTAAAGCAGTAGGATATTCCTTATTCAGATACCTAAATGAGTGGCATAGGGCTTTTATTAAGTCATTTTATTCTTTCACTTTCAGACTAAACTCACAAACCGTGACCAAGATGACAGGCAGTGGTGTAGTTATGTTAGTGAATAACGTAACTACTCTCATTGTATTAAGGCAGATGTAGTAATGCAAATATTTTCTAATACCAGTTTGGAAATTTGGTTCAGGGCAGAAATGGGTATTGGGTGGGTATTGACTGTGAGATGGTGTTAGCTTTACACGTGGTAAGTCTACCTCACGAAGACACAGGAAAAAAACAAACGATTGCAAAGGCATTATTTGATGCTGCAGCAGTTTGTTGCTCATGCATTTTTTTGCCCCTGTATGCTTCAAATAAAGGAGCACTGTTTGTGCTGCCAGGATTTGTGCAGGTTATTTGAAGAGTATGTTTTCCTGGGCGACAGTCGAGCCGCGTCTCCTGTTCTGCATGGCTATTTAGCAGAGACTTTTGACCGGAGCGTGCTTGCTCCATCTCAGCTAAGAAAATAAATGGCAAAGGGGGGAAAAAATGGTTGACTGTGGCTCGTCAAAGATGCTGATGACACACTCTGCAATTAACAGTTTCTAGAACTGGGCTGGCTGACTGGTAAACCTCAATGTGTCTCTAAGCCCGTTTCCCTCTCTCTTTTGTTCTCTTCCAGACGCTACCAGACTTGAAAGCAGACAACCAGAGACTAAAGGATGAGAATGGAGCTCTTATTCGAGTCATTAGCAAGCTTTCCAAGTAGAACATACAACCCCCCCCCCCCCCCCCCCCCCGGCCCTCCTCCTCCGCCCGCCCACTCCTCCATGGCAGTGACTAATGGACTTGCAACTTTTAGGTATTAATTGCAAGAGACATCAGCATCAAGAAGACTCCTTCTCCCCTCAGCCCTCCTATCCCTCTCTCCTCTACCACCACATCCTCCATGTCCTCCCTCTCTCCATTAGGTTATTCTCCACTTCAACCTGTGGCTGCTCTCCAGATAGAACCACTGAGTTTACATTAGCAGAGGATAGGGGTTGTGAACGGCATGTAAAAGCGTTTGCGGGCGGGGAAGCCTCAACTATTTAACCAAGAAGCCTTAGTTGTACATAAAACACTTGTATCGATCTCTCGGCTGTCACAGAAGGACAGTTATTTCACACCTGATTTTATTTGTGCCACAAACTCTTATTTGATCTTTTTGTTTCCATTTCCTGTTTGTTTCTCAACCTACATACAAAGGTTGTGCGATGTGTAGTTGTCCTGTTCTTTCTGACCCCCTCTCCCCCAGAAGTCCTCCCCCTGTTTTTGGATGCTCTGTCTCACAGCAGAAGACTTCCCAGTGGTACCCCCTGTCTTAGTGCATGCAACCCCTCCCCCCGACACACACCACACAAGCACACGCGCACACACCTCTATCCACGCCACTCACCCCCTTTCCATTTCTGTTCCTTTGTGTGTCTCCCTCAGAGGTAAATGGAATTATCGCTTTACAGAACAGGTGGACTTGGTGGAATTTAAGCTTTCACTGTATGTGCAATATGCATTTATTTCTAATAAAAATGCTTTAATGATGAGTCCATCACTAGTAGGATTTTCACTCCATCTTTCCATCGCTCACCCCTTTCACCGACCCTCTCCCCCCTCTTTTCTTTAAGGTTGTAGTGTAGTCGTTGGTTTATACTCTGTATTTCTCACTTCGTTTTAGCAGGTACTGAGTGATGCTGTATATACCTGTATGTATCGTTTGAGACCAGCACATGGCATGCATTTATGATTCCCGTCTGTTACTATTAAAAATATACAAACTCCAGAGGACAAAAAAAGTGTGTTTTTAACTATTTTCTTCATTTATAGTCTGAAGACATTGGATTACAACGGGCCTCTCTCTCTTAAAGGGAATGGCTGGCAGTGTTCAGTGCTTTTTCTTTCCAGTTTTAATTGTTCACGGTAACTGAGATACGAATAATATAATTGCTTCACTACATTTCACACATTGTATTCAGTATCTTTGGACGAGTGCTGTTCATTTTTTATTTCAGTTTAAGCCGTAGTATTAGCCAAGGTGTTGTCACTAAAAGATCTTAGGTATTGCTAACCCAGTCTTTTTTTACAATGTCTACATGCACTGTCAATGCCATGTGAGGAGTATTTGATGTCAGCCACCATCAAATAAAGTCCCTGCATCAAACACATTTTCTGCATTTCAGTGGCCTTTTTAAGGATACTGTAGTAAAGAAAACGTTGCTGTAGTTGGACTGTTGGCCATCTCCTCTTTTGGTTTACATTGCTGTTTTTCCTTTTTAAATGTCCCATCTTGTAAAATAGGCGTGTGGCTTCATACATGCGAGCTGTGCTGTGACTACCAACCACTGAAGAATTCATTCAAAATAAACTTGTACATTGTGAAGCCCTTGTTGCTTATTTTATTGTCATTCATTACATTGTGCACTTGAAGGTGACTTTATAGCCCTTCAGGGATGCTAACCAGTCACTGGTCTGTGAATAGTTTGTCTTGACCTCTTTCTGCAGCGATACCTCCATAGCACAGCAGAATCATGCTACGAGAATGGTTTCTTGGGTTATCTCAGCTGTGTTATGGACGTCCCCAACTCCCAACCACTGGCTAAAGCTGTGAAAGATGTTGATGTCTCAACTACCTGTATTTTATTTAGGACAAACGAGTGTACGTGTTTTTAGAAATGATGAGGTCTACTCATTCATGCTTCCCAATAATGTTCAAGTTTGTTTTAACCCACATAGAATGGAAACACCCAGCTCAGCTGTGGAGAGCCCAACAACCATGCTCCTCTAGGCCTACATCCACCACCTCAGGTCAGTTTGTTTTAACCCACATAGAATAGAAACACCCAGCTCAGCTGGGGAGAGCCCAACAACCATGCTCCTCTAGGCCTACATCCACCACCTCAGGTCAGTTTGTTTTAACCCTCATAGAATGGAAACACCCAGCTCAGCTGGGGAGAGCCCAACAACCATGCTCCTCTAGGCCTACATCCACCACCTCAGGTCAGTTTGTTTTAACCCTCATAGAATGGAAACACCCAGCTCAGCCAGGGAGAGCCCAACAACCATGCTCCTCTAGGCCTACATCCACCACCTCAGGTCAGTTTGTTTCACCTGCAATAATAGGGATGTGATTTAGATCCATGTCAACCATGGGTTAGTTTCTCCTGGCCCATAGATTACTTTCAGAGGGGGGAACAATATAACCTCGACCCCAGGGCTGTTACGCAAATAATCGTGGCATAGCAACGATTCAAAGTGGGAGTGACTACACTGAGTGAAATATTTAATTGAATGTTTGCGAATCACACGATTGTGAGGCACGGGGAGGGTTAAGGGTGTGATTTGTCGCCACAGCTGATTAGGATATTAAAGAAGCAGTTTTGCAGAATGAGGTTAAGATTAGGGAAAGGGTTAGGGTTAAGCTAATGCTACAGTTGTCAACTATTGTCCCCGACGCGACCGCTAGATGGAGATGTAAGCCTACGTCAACTCTCTCTAGCCTCAACAGTAGAAATGTAAACAAACCATCTGTGGCCACAAATCATGTCTGCTTTTGGATACTCCGTTATTGCAATAGACCTTTTCTGATATTGTATGCTACCTTCTATGAGACAATTACGATCTTTATGTCCGATAAGGGTGCTTTAGACCCGTTTTAGAGGAGCGGGAATACCTTGAAGAAAAGGATCCCAGTGATCTTGAGCTGGTTGTTGCCTTGTCACTAGTGTTGGAGCTACAAATGTTTGTCACTCCTGTGCTTGTGTTACAGTAATGAGCCCTGATCCATCCTGGAGTGTTGTAACTGGTTGAGGAGCTTAATGTTGAGTGCTAGAACTGGGAAATGTAGTTTATAAACACCTTGTGGACCACCAGCCTAAATTGGGACCTCTCACCGGGAAACATCCAGTGGTGTGCAGATATTTCACCTGAGGAAAACTTGGTATTTGACCAGGAAATGCAGCTGATGAGCCAGACGGACACTTCCCACGTCATATGACCCCCTGAGAAACTTTGCAGAGTCAGGTCAGCTGATAGTTCAGCAGTATTAGGTTCCAGGTCAGCTCATAGTTCAGTAGTTTTAGGTTCCAGGTCAGTTGAAAGTGCTATTGTAACTGGGGCCTAGTTATAGGCCTAAAATTGTCATATCCAGTCTGTACCAAAAAGGGGTGGTAAAGATTTACCTTCCGTGAGAAATGTGGGGGAGACGGCCTGAAGCTGTACTGAGGGGAAAGCTTATCTGCTGGTGGGAGGCAGCCTGGAGCTGTGGGCTCACATGAAGTAGTACACAGAGACCACGGCCTAACACTTTACAGGCATATGCCTGGACAACTGTCACTCCTCTCCACTTGCATGACCGAGATAGTAAAATCAGCAGACTGTAGATCCACACATTCATATCTGCATATCCTGGTGAATATTTTCCATGATACTCTTAAATTGAATGTACTGAGTATTACAGGTGTTACTAGGCCAACTTGGTCCTCTTGTTATTGCTGGAGGGGAAAAACATTGAAGTCTTTCTAGAAAAGGGGGCCCTTAGTCTTCCTGCCATCTTGCGTGAATGTACTATGGAACATCTAGAGCATTATGAACAATTACAAATGCTGTCAAATAAATGTAAGTACATAAAGTATTTGCCTTCCACAGCAAGGCTTTACTGTGATCTCTGTAGGCGATGCTGGCAGCAGCCAAGGCGGTCAGACCTAACCTGTATGTGATAGTCTGGTCAGAGGCGATGCCGGGGAACCCCCCCCCCCCTCCTTTTTGCCAAGATAACAGCCTGCAAGTTGTCAAAAGTGCTCCACAGGGATATTGGCCCATGTTGAATCTGATGCTTCCCACAGTTGTCAAATTGGCTGGATGTCCTTTGGGTGATGAACCTTTCTTCATACACACGGGAAACAGTTGAGGGTTAAAAACCTAGCTGTGTTGCAGTTCTTGACATGTACCTGGCATACCTATCATACCTCGTTCAAAGGCACTTAAAGCAGGTGTTCTTAATGTTTTGTATATTAAGTGTATAACTATTATCACCAGACTACCTTTGCACATTCATTTAAATATAAATTGATTTTGTTACTACATTTCCCAACACCCCTTTTATTGGGCCAATTCCCACCATTACCCTGTTTGTTGCCTGGTAATTGACACGTCACCCTCCGCTCTGTCGTTTTCCTATTTACTCTCTCTTGTCCAGCCTGTACCCCTTCTCTCTCCCTCGCCTCATATCTATATCCTCTTCTTTTCATCTCTCTCTCCAATCTCACTCTTCCTCCATTCCTCAACATTGCCCATGTTGCATTGTTGTCCCTGGCCTGTGTGTGTGTGGTGTGGCTGTATGTAGTACATGCTGGACAGAACTCGCTAGCTGAAACCTGTATATGGTGGCTGAGCTGTTCACAGGCAGCAAGGAGCTGGACAGATCTGGGACCAGACTCCATAATCTGTTAGAAACGGGAAAAATAAATGTTCACTTTCTGTTTTGCTTCAACATGTGACATGGATATGCGTTTGTGAAGGTGGGTGTTGCCTTAGTTAATGGTATGAAATGCCACAGGAAATTAAATTAATCTGCAATTGATTGTCTCTTGGCTAAAATTACCTTGGTGTTTAATATGAACGGTGAACTATGAATAAATTGACAGATTCATTCAGGTTGAGTTTTCTTATTAAAGACTGCAATGACCACATTGGCTACAACCATTTGCTTATTTTATCTAGTTGCTACAATAATAATATTCTCGCTCTCTCTCGCGCTCACCCTCTCGGCTCCTCGGGGACTGTCACGTGGAGGGCAGGCTGGTCTACACATTTGGTGGAGAGCCTGTGGGCTCGTTCGTTCAGCCTCAGACGTCTAGTGCCCTCTATCGCCCACGCCATGTTCCTGGATGTTACCCATGACAACGATATGATCCAATTCACAAACCTATCAATTTAACGCCTTGTAACCCCTACTGCCTCTGATCTGGTGGAATCACTAAACATATACTGTATTTGTGAATGTTGGAGTGTGCCCCTGTCTGTCCGTAAATTAAAAGTTTTTTTTAAATGGTATCTGGTTTGCTTAATGTGAGGATTTTGATCTATAGCTTTTACTGAAGTATAACAATTGTATTTTTTTCCACCACTACTTAAGTACTTTTTTTTTTTTATCATTCAAAAAGAGGTGGTGGTTCTGGAGGCTAGGACTGTGGAGTGGATCAGATCTCTGGGTCAAACCAGAAAGACAGGAACTGCATCAACAGTCTGCCTAAGCACACAGAGATCAGAGAACACATCCAGGTCACATGAGAACAGCGCCATAGAATTACAACTTTACATCCCAGCTATGGTTACAGGTGTGTCTCTGTATATGCCTGGCATGTGATTGTACACAATGGGCTTGTACACAATGGGCAATTTAATTAAAGGCATGAGAACACAGGGATTACTGTGTGATAACTCAGGGCTGTTCTTAGACCTGAGGTTTGTGCTTGGGTCACTTCAGTCTAAACACATGTACATGAGTTATATTCCTTTTGTAAGGCACGGCTAGTACCATTTCCCCCCCTACTGGAACTGTCCAGCTACGTGACAGCAGGATTGTGAAGCAGGCTGATGTCACAGGTAAGGGCCGCAGTGAATTGTAAGCATATTACATTTGAACAGCTCACTCTGGTAGTGTGACACTTGTTCAGGTAAGTAAGAATACAATGTCCTATTTATTGTCCCAGGTGTCCTATGTATCAAATGTCTCAGAGTAGGAGTGTCCCCTGTGTCCATATAATATGATCTAAACGGGTCCTAAATCAGCACTTCTATTCTAAGACAAATGATACACATGGCCTGTAGGTTACAAGTCATGGCTCATCCTATATAACTATTGCTGTACACTCATTTTCTATTAATTTACTGTCTATACACATTACACACCATACATACACTGAGTATACCAAACAGATGTATATACAGTACCAGTCAAAAGTTTGGACACCTACTACATTGTAGAATAATAGTGAAGACATCAAAACTACTAAATAACATTCAATCATGAAGTAACAAAAAAAGTGTTAAGCAAGTCAAAGTATATTTTATATTTGAGATTCTTCAAAGTAGCTGCCCTTTGCCTTGACAGCTTTGCACATACTGCATTCTCTCAACCAGCTTCATGAGGTAGTCACCTGGAATGCATTTGTGGAATTTCTTTCCGTTTGAGCCAATCAGTTGTGTTGTGACAAGGTAGGGGTGATAAACAAAATATAGCCCTATTTGGTAAAAGACCAAGTCCTTATTATGGCAAGATCAGCTCAAATAAGCAAAGAGAAACGACAGTCCGTCATTACTTTAAGACATGAATGTCATTCAATACGGAAAATTTCAATAACTTTGAAAGTTTCTTCAAAAACCATCAAGCGCTATGATGAAACTGGCTCTCATGAGGACCGCCACAGGAAAGGAAGACCCAGAGTTACCTCTGCTGCAGAAGATAAGTTCATTAGAGTTACCAGCCTCAGAAATTGCAGCCCAAATAAATGCTTCACAGAGTTCAAGTAACAGACATCTCAACATCAACTGTTCAGAGGACACTGTGTGAATCAGGCCTTCATGGTTGAATTGCTGCAAAGAAACAACTAAAGGACACCAGTAAGAAGCCTAAAAACACGAGCAATTGACATTAGTCTGGTGGGGAGTAGGTGAATGGATGATCTCACATGTGTAGTTCCCACTGTGAAGCATGGAAGAAGAAGTGTGATGGTGTAGGGGTGCTTTGCTGGTGACACCGTCAGTGATTTATTTGGAGTTCAAGGCACACTTAACCAGCATGGCTACCACACAATTCTGAGTGATAGTTCAACTAAGCGCAAACCAGGCATATCATTTGTTTTTCAACAAGACAATGACCCAACCCACCTCCAGGCTGTGTAAGGGCTATTTGACCAAGAAGGAGAGTGATGGAGTGCTGCATCAAATGTCTTGGCCTCCGCAATCACCCGACCTCAACCCAGTTGAGATGGTTTGGGATGAGATGGATCGCAGAGTGAAGAAAAAGCAGCCAACAAGTGCTAAGCATGTGGGAACTCCAAGACTGTTGGAAAAATATTCCAGGTGAAGCTGGTTGAGAGAATGTCAAGATTGTGCAAAGCTGTCATCAAGGCAAAGGGTGGCTACTTTGAAGAATATAAAATCGAAAATATATTTTAATTTAACACTTGATTACTACATGATTCCATATGTGTTATTTCATAGTTTTGATGTCTTCACGTCACTGTGTCCAAACTTTTGACTGGTCCTGTATATATATTCCAGACACTGATATTACTCGTTCTGATATTTCTTTAAAAACTTTTGGGATTATGTTTGTATAAGCATTTTGCTGCACCTGTGATAACATCTGCAAATCTGTGTATGTGACCAAATAAACTTTTATCTTATTTGAAGTACAATTTACAAACTGTAGTTTACAGATGTACTGATGGACATAGTCTGTAACCCATGTTGTCCTGGACCCCAAGGAGGAGACACCTCATTCACTTCTGTAATCACTACAAGACAGGTTGTGTGCCTGACACCAACTCACCAGCCATACTCACTACTCCCCGTGCAGTGCACTTACTCAACATTATTATTTTACTTGGTTGATGGTTGTTTTTGTGATGTTTTTGATGAATCTCAGCCCATACAATATCTGACCTATGCATTGCAGATATAGGGCCTATTCATTCACATAAGTAACTACTTGGCTGTCTTCTACTGGTAAATGGTCATTTACCTCCTCACCAAGCAGTAGACTTTTACAAACCTAACAAACCTAACCTCATCACACACAATCTCTGCATCTGTGTTGTATTGATTATGTACTGTATACACTGAGTGTATAAAACATTAACACCTGCTCTCTCCATGACATAGCTTTCACCAGGTCAGCCTATGATCCTTTATTGATGTCAGTTGTTAAATCCACTTTAGTCAGTATAGATCAAGGGGAGGGGATAGGTTAAAAATATATATTTTTAATCCTTGAGACAATTTAAACATGGATTGTGTACAGTGTGTACCATTCAGAGGGTGAATGGGCAGGACAAAAGATTGAAGTGCCCTTGGTGTCAGGCACACTGGTTTGAGTGAGTGTGTCAAGAACTGAAGCGCTGTTGGGTTTTTCACGCTCAACAGTTTCCTATGTATCAAGAATGGTCCACCACCCAAAGGACATCCAGCCAACTTGACGCAATTGGAGTCAAAAAGGGCCAGCATCCCTGTGGAATGCTTTTGACACCTTGTTGAGTCCATGTCCTGATGAATTGAGACTGTTCTGAGGGCAAAAGGGTGCAACTCAATATTAGGAAGGTGTTCCTAATGTTTTGTACACTGTGTATTTAGACTGGAGGTAAGTGACTATAAACAAATAAATACTGATCTGCAGTTAAATGATGTCTCGTGTTGTCCCTCCATGTGGGTAAGTGGTTCCAGGCTATGTTCACATATCCCTTGTACATCACTCGTTACCTGGTGCCATGCTACTTTGGCTCCATCATTGTTGGGGCCTATAACACCACCTTGGATATTGTGTTCAATCAAATGTAAAATTGGGTTTAATAACAACTTGCTATTCCTATTGAAAAATAAAATTGAAAAATCTGAATTTGTCACTGAGACAAGTCGTGACCAGAGTACAAAAATACTGCTGTTCTAAACTAATGGGCAGTCCTTCAGTTTGCAATATTTGTGTGTTAAGCTTTATCCAGACTAGTTCCACTCTGGTGAAGCAGTTAGCTCTGGGCTCAGTACAGATGTTTTTTGTGGGCCTGCACCTGGCCCTGCCCCCCCTCGCACCCATGCTGCACGACGTGCCCTACCGTCTCAATGATTTGTGGCGGCAGGGTAGCCTAGTGGTTAGAGCGGTGGAAGCAAGTTCAAACCCCCGAGCTGACAAGGTACGAATCTGTCGTTTTGCTCCTGAACAGGCAGTTAACACACTGTTCCTAGGCCATCATTGAAAATAAGAATTTGTTCTTAACTGATTTGCCTAGTTAAATAAAGGTAAAATTAAAATATCACCAATGAGAAAGAGCAGTGATGTGTTTCACTGGCTTCAGGTAAGGTTTTCAATTCAATCAAGTTCAATTTAAATCCAATTCATTACAACTTTATTTTTGCCCTTCTGGGTATGGAAAATCCCCCTCTCTGTACTGTTACAGAGATATAGATACATCCACATAATGTTGCTCCCTTTCTTTCTCTTTCAGTTACTAGTTGGCTGATGAGTTACTAGTTGGCTCATTTTGCAGCCGGGATCTTCCATTGCTGGGGCTGGGAGGTCTGTTTCTGGTGACAAGAAGATCAGTTATGTCTCACACTCTCAGCTCTCACATATAAAGTTTCCATGTGCATGGAGAATAAAACTATTCATATGAAGTAAGAAACTCCAGTGCACTTATGATTTTGGATGCTGCTAAACAATTGAATGGATCCCACATAAATGTTTGTCAATAGACTGTCAGGGTTACACAGATGATTGCTTGAATTGATCTAATAGCTTGTTTCCACATGAACTTCATCCTGGCCTGAGATGTGGCCTGAACCCCAACCTGCAGTGTTGGGGGACTTGACACTCGTTAAAACTGCTGTGAGGTAGTGTGGTGGTGGCTGCAGTGCATCCAATCCTACTGCAACATGGTGCCTGACAGTGTCAACCTTCTCATGTTCCCTGTGTTCAGGATGTACCCCACAAACATGTCTGAGCCACAGCCTGCCGGAGCCTGGGTACACTCACACACACACATTTTTAGACAGGACATTTGGAAATGTTTCATTATTCAATTTGACTTGTCTGTCTTGCCTGTACATATCAAAGTGGATTTGCAATGTCACCACTGCAGATCCAGACCCTGTATGATGTCATCCATGAAGCGATGACGCATCACATGCAGGGGCTGGAGTTCAGGGAGAGGAACGCTGGACCAGACAGACCGCAACATGACAGATGAAGGCACACAGTGCAGTAGCTACATATGTGGACACCGAGGTCTGGACTAAAAATTGAATTTAAATCATATATGTTTTGGACTCAACCTACTGCTGAGAGTTAGAATGGTAGAATACACAAGGTGCAATTTTGAAACTTGGTTGTGCATCAGTAGTTTCCCTCTTGCTATATGTGACTCACTGACAGTCACTCAATTAGCCCATGTCAGTTAACAGTTTTGGTCAAATAGTCTAGCCAGCTATCTAAATTTGAAGTAATCATGGCTGAATTACCGACTGGGAACACTGGGCACGTGCCTGGGGCCCTGACCTCTAGGGGGCCCCGTTGATTTTCTTAGTTACTCTCATTCAGATATCATATTAACATTTAGCTCATTAAATTACTTCACCAATCAGTGCCCATAGAGCAGGCATGCTAGTTATTTACATACGTGATGGACAGGCAAGTGTAGCCTATGAAGCAAGACACAACAACAATTTCACAGGTGGAGAGAGAGGGTTGAGTTGGAGGCTTGAAGCGCTGGGCATCTTGTTATGACATGCATTATCTGAATTATGTCTACAGTATAATAACTAGGAGGAGCGGCTTTTATGGAGGAACTTTGAATGTCCTTTGAGCTAGTTAGCTAGGAAAAAAATGCTTGGAACATAAAAAAAAAAACGTTATTAACCGGTTCCCATGTTTTAAAAATAATGGTTCTGTTCCGGAACCGTATGAACCACTTTCGTTTCCGTTTCTGTTCATTGAAAATGTTTATTATTTTATGGTTTTTGGTTCTGTTCCCGGAACCGGTTCCAACCCCTGATTGTATAACTAATAGGCTACGTGTTTTTAGATCGAATGAGGTGAATGAAGCTACAGCAACCAATGTGATAATGGTTGGGCTAATTTCTGCTTGTTTTTTTCTGTTCTCCAAATAGAATTTTAGAGTTTTCAATAGTCTAGATTTGCTGTAAATGAGCTTCAACTTCCTTAAAATTCTTAAACACAAACACTTTTTGTTCTTCTATCCTCGTGAGGACCTAAAATGTATTTCCATTCAAAATCCTATTTTCCTTTAACCCCTAACCCTAGACCAAACCCTACCTCCTAAACCTAACAACTAATCGATTACCCTAACATAGTTATAACCCTAATCCTAACCTTAACTCTTAAACTCAGAATAGCCTTTGTCCTCATGTGGACGTAGGAAAGGATTTTCCTTGTTTTACTATCCTTGTGGGAACTTTGTGGGATTTTAGGTCCCCACAAGGATAGAAGAACGAAGAAGTATTTAGACCCTTGGATTTTTCCCCCACATTTTGTTACTTTACAGCCTTATTCTAAAGTGGATTAAAACATAATAATCCTCAGTAATCTACACACAATACCCCATAATGACAAAGTAAAAACAGTTTTTTCAACTTTTGGTAAATGTATTCAAAATAAAAAAAACAGATACCTTATTTACACCCTTTGCTATGAGAGTTGAAATTGAGCTCAGGTGCTTACTGTTTCCATTGATCATCTTTGAGATGTTTCTACAACTTGATTGGAGTCCGCCTGTCGTACATTCACTTGATTGTACATGACTTGGAAAGGCACACACCTGTCTATATAATGTCCCACTGTTGACAGTGCATGTCAGAGCAAAAACCAAGCCACGAGGTCGAAGGAATTGTCCGTAGAGACAGGGTTGTGTCGAGGTACAGATCTGGAGAAGGGTACAAAAAATGTCTGCAGCATTGAAGGTCCGCAAGAACACAATAACCTCCATCATTCTTAAATGGAAGAAGTTTGGAACCACCAAGACTTTTCCTAGAGCTGGCCGCTCGGCCAAACTGAGCAATCGGGGGAGAAGGGCCTTGGTCAGGGAGGTGAACAAGAACTCGATAGTCACTCTGACAGAGCTCTAGAGTTCCTCTGTGGTGATGGGCAAACCTTCCAGAAGGATAACCATCTCTGCAACACTCCACCAATCAGGCCTTTATAGTAGAGTGGCCAGACGGAAGCCACTCCTCAGTAAAAAGGTACATGACAGCCCACTTGGAGTTTGCCAAAAGAAACCTAAAGACTCTAAGACCATGATAAACAAGATTCCCTGGTCTGATGAAACCAAGACTAAACTCTTTGGCCTGAATGCCAAGAGTCACTTCCAGAGAGAACCTGGCTCCATCCCTACGGTGAGGCATGGTTGCGGCAGCATCATGCTGTGGTGATGTTTTTCAGTGGCAGGGAAAGATGAACAGAGCAAAGTACAGAGAGATCCTTGATGAAATCCTGCTCCAGAGCGCTCAGGAGGTTTACATTCCAACAGGACAACGACCCTCTCAGCTAAGACAACACAGGAGTGGCTTCTGAACAAGTCTCTGAATATCCTTGAGTGACCTAGCCAGAGCCCGGACTTGAACACAATTGAACATCTCTGTAGAGACCTGAAAATAGCTCTGTAGCAACGCTCCCCATCCAACCTGACAGAGCTTAAGAGGATCAGCAGAGAAGAATGGGAGAAAGTCCCAAAATAAAGGTGTGCCATGCTTGTAGCGTCATTAACAAGAAGACTTGAGGCTGTTCAAGGTGCTTCAACAAAGTACTGAGTAAAGGGTCTGAATACTTATGTAAATGTGATATTTCTATATATATTTTTTTATGAATGAGCAAAAATGTCTAAGAACATGTTGTTGCTTTGTTATTATGGGTTAATGTGTGTAGATTGTTGAGAGAGAAAAACACTTTTATCAATTTTAGATTAAGGCTGTAACGTAACAAAATGTGGAAAAAGTCAAGGGGTCTGAATAGTTTCCAAAGTCTTTTTATTAACTTAATTAAGAGTATGTTTCATTTACAGAATCAGGTTTGATCAGCTATTTTTTCCTTCTCTTGGCTTGGTTGTCTTTCCCCTCCAGGGTTTAATTTTGAGGCCAAGTCGAATGATGACTCTGGGTTTGTCTATTGAGGAAATTGTTTTAGCTGTGGGGCGTGGATGGACAAGACGGGAGAGAGTGACACAGCTCATAACAAAGGAATCCCAGCTACACCTAGGTACAGTTGCTTTGCCCTTTGCTCAAGACAAGATATGATAAAATAGGATGTACTTTACTGTCCATTAACCCTAATTGCACTAACAGGGGTCTAAAATGTCAAAAAATGTTGGGACATTGTCAAGCAACTAGTTACAGACATAAAAACACAATTTACGATGTTTCCGTGTTAATACCGAGGAATGAAAAATGATCTCGCTTTTGTATACCAGTGGTGCTTTTCTTACTAGTGACCCACTTTCACTAACTCTAAAAAAACTACTTCGCAGAAATGTCAGAGGTTGAATTGTCTATTTAAACATGATACAGTACCGGAATTGTAAAAATAAAAATGGTGTGTATGTTTTCCGATCGATAAGTTAGACATATCTGTTTTGTTCTAGGTCGTAATACCTCTTTGCCCTATGAAGAGTGGAACAGGAGGATCCAGCAGAACTTTGAGATGTTCTATCCCACTGGGCACACACTGTTTGAATCAACGTCCTTTCAATGAAATTACGTTGAACCAATGCGGAATTAGACATTGAATCAACGTCTGTTGCCCGGTGCGATGTGTCTCACAACCTTCAGGACCCCAATGAGAAACATCCAGACCTGGTGCACAGGAGAGGCATCTACAAGGACAGCCATGGGGCCGCCCGTTCCTGGTGTGACTAGCAGCTAAGGCCTAACTTTGCTATCACCATTGTGGTGGTAACCACTGTTCCTTTTTTACTGCCGAATTAGCTTTGTAGCTTAAGTCCTAGTGTCCTGTCCAAGGGAAATAATTCTACATCAAACTGCCTCATGCTAAAGAAACAGGAAGATAGGCCCCTACCCGATGGGTCACTCTGGCTCTGACAAGGCTTACATAGCTACGTCATTAGTGTTGTAAATTAAAGTCAGTACTCTGGATAACCCGAACACTATCAATGTGGGTGAAGAAAAGGTTATCACACATTTCTGTCATTAATAGCCCTGCTGCTGTAAGACAGGTCTGTCTCTGTCTAACCCTAACCCTAACCCTGTACTAAGGTTATTCATGTATTTGTGCTGACCATTATGTGAGTGTAACGGCCGTCGTCAGTGGAAGAAGGTGAGGACCAAGGTGCAGCGTGGTACGTGTCCATATTTATTAAATGAACACGGAAATAACAAAGAGAAACGCCCCAAAACAGTTCTGGCTGGTGCAGACACACAACAGAAAACAATCACCCACAATAGAAAACAGGCGACCTAAATATGGTTCTCAGTCAGGGACAACGATTGACAGCTGCCTCTGATTGAAAACCATACCAGGCCAAACACAGAAATAGCAAATCATAGAAAAACTGACATAGACAACCAACCCAACTCACGCCCTGACCATACTAAAACAAAGACATAATAAAAGAACTAAGGTCAGAACGTGACAGTGAGTCTTTCAAACAAATATACTGTCCAGTATTCCCCGGGCTGCATTACAGTGTCTCTATAAAGTATTATTTCTTCTGAATCAGAGGTCACCATTTGTCACAACATCAGACCCTACATTTCTCAGCACAGGCTTTAGAAATTGGAAGAAGGCTATTAAGTTTTCAGCTCATGCTAAAAGTCACTCCCATTGCCACTCAGTTACAGTGAATGCACGGGAATCACAATTCTTAAATTCACCAGAAATAACAATTTCACTGCTATATTTAAAAAATCCACCAGAACCCATTGACCCTGACCATCGACCAATATTCAACACAAAGTTATGCCCTTGCATCAACATCACACCAAAACATACACAGAACATGGTTGCCATGTATCATGGCGCCGGAGAAGATGCGTGAAGAGAAGACGGAGAAAAAGAGGACGGAGGTCGGGTTGCCTTCTGAGAATTCGTATGAATAAACACCCACTGCCTTCCGTTCTACTAGCTAACATGCAATCATTGGAAAATAAAATCGAAGACCTACAAGGAAGATTAAACTATCAACGGGACATTAAAATTTGTAATATCTTAGGCTTCACAAAGTTGTGGCTGAAAGACGACATTTTCAACATACAGCTGGTTGGTTATACGCTGTATCGGCAGGATAGAACAGTGGCGTCTGGTAAGATAAGGGGGTGGATCATGTATATTTTTAAACAACAGCTGGTGCACGATATCTAAGGAAGTCTCAAGGTTTTGCTTGCCTGAGGTATAGAGTATCTCATGATAAGCTGTAGACAACACTATCTACCTAGAGTTTTCATCTGTATTTTTCGTAGCTGTCTACATACCACCACAGACTGAATATGGCACTAAGACCGCACTCAATGAGCTGTATTCCACCATAAACAAACAGAAAAAAGTTCATCCAGAGGCGGCACTCCTAGTGTCCGGGGACTTTAATGCAGGGAAACTTAAATCTATTTTAGCAAATTTGTATCAGCATGTTAAATGTGCAACTAGAGGGAGAAAAACTCTAGACCACCTTTACTCCACACATAGAGATGCGTACAAAGCTCTCCCTCCAGTTGGCAAATCTGACCATAATTTTATCCTCCTGATTCCTGCTTACAAGCTAAAATTAAAGCAGGAAGCACCAGTGACTTGGTCAATAAAAAAGTGATCAGATGAAGCAGATGCTAAACTACAGGACTGTTTTGCTAGGACAGACTGGACTATGTTCTGGGATTATTCCGATGGCAATGAGGAGTACACCACATCAGTCATTGGATTCATCAATAAGTGCATTGATGACATCGTCCCCACAGTGACCGTACGTACATACCCCAACCAAAAGCCATGGATTACAGGCAATATCCACACTGAGCTAAAGGCTAGAGCTGCCGCTTCAAGGAGCAGGACTCAAACATGGAAGCTTATAAGAAATCCTCATATGTCCTCCGACGAACCATCAAACAGGCAAAACATCAATACAGAACTAAGATCGAATCGTACTACACCGGCTCCGACGCTTGTCGAATGTGGAATGTTGCAAACCATTACAGACTACAAAGGGAAGCACAGCCAAGAGCTACCCAGTGAAGCGAGCCTACCAGATGAGCTAAACTACTTATATGCTCGCTTCAAGGCAAATAACACTGAAACATGCATGAGAGCACCAGCTGTTCCGGATGACTGTGTGATCACGCTCTCCGCAGCCGATGTGAATAAGATCTTTACACAGGTCAATGCTCACAAGGCCGCAGGGCCAGACGGATTACCAGGACGTGTACTGCGAGCATGACCAACTTGCAAGTGTCTTCACTGACATTTTCAACCTCTCCCTATCTGAGTCTGTAATACCAACATGTTTTAAGCAGACCACCATAGTCCCTGGGCCCAAGAACACTAAGGTAACCTGCCTAAGTGACTACTGACCCATAGCACTCACGTCTGTAGCCATAAAATGCTTTGAAAGGCTGGTTATGGCTCACATCAACAACTATCCCAGAAACTCTAGACCCACTTCAATTTGCATACCGCCCTAACAGATCCACAGATGATGCAATCTCTATTGCACTCCACATTGCCCTTTTGCACCTGGATAAAATGAACACCTATGTGAGAATGCTATTCATTGACTACTGCTCAGCGTTCAACACCATAGTGTCCTCAAAGCTCATCAATAAGCTAAGGGACCCTGGGACTAAACACCTCCCTCTGCAACTGGATCCTGGACTTCCTGACGGCCAGCCCCCAGGCGGTAAGGATAGGTAACAACACAGGGGCCCCTCAGGGGTGCATGCTCAGTCCCCTGTCACAAACCGGCTCGAAGCCCATAACAAAAGGGAGACAACGTGGAGATAAGGAATAACAAAATATATTTATTAACTAAGGTAACCTAAATGCAATTAACAATGGTGTGTGTAATCAGTAGTGCAAGTGAGTGTTTTGCATGCACAAATGTGATAATGCGGGGTGTTGAAAGGTGCCAAAGAAAACAACCAAAAGGCCACAAAAATACCACAACAAAATCTATGAAGGTGCCTACATGGAGAGAGTCTCCCCAATGAATCTGGAAGAGGTCTATTTATCCTGGGACACACCCGGGCCCAGGTGTTTCCCATGTAGCTGACGACCCTCCTATCTCCGCCCACCGGTATCCTAATAAGGAAACAAGAACAATGAGAGAATACGGCAGACAGAGTGGGAGGGTCGTCACACCCCTCCTGTACTCCCTGTTCACTCATGACTGCATGGCCAGGAACAACTCCAACACCATCATTAAGTTTGCCGATGACACAACAGTGGTAGGCCTGATCACCGACAATGACGAGACAGCCTATAGGGAGGAGTTCAGAGACCTGGCCGTGTGGTGCCAGGACACCAACCTCTCCCTCAACGTGACCAAGACAAATTAGATGATTGTGGACTACAGGAAAAGGAGGACCGAGCACACCCCAATTCTCATCAACAGTGCTGTAGTGGAGCAGGAGAAGATGACGAAACAGCCTATAGGGAGGAGGTCAAAGACCTGGCCGTGTGGTGCCAGGACAACAACCTCTCCCTCAATGTGACCAAGACAAATGAGATGAAAAAGAGGACCGAGCACACCCCAATTCTCATCAACAGTGCTGTAGTGGAGCAGGTTGAGAGCTTCAAGTTCCTTGGTAATCCACATCACCAACAAACATGATCCAAGCACACCAAGACAGTCGTGAAGATGGCACGACAAAACCCCTCAGGAGATTGAAAATATTTTGAATGGGTCCTCAGATCCTCAAAATGTTCTACAGCTGCACCATCGAAAGCATCCTGACTGGTTGATCACTGCCTGGTATGGCAACTGCTCGGCCTCCGACTACAAAACACTGCAGAGGGTAGTATGTACGGCCCAGTACATCACTGTGGCCAAGCTTACTGCCATCCAGGACCTCTATATCAGGTGATGTCAGAGGAAGGCCCTAAAAATGGTCTAATTCTCCAGCCACCCTAGTCATAGACTGTTCTCACTGCTATCGGGCGGCAAGTGGTACCGGAGCGCCAAGTCTAGGTCCAAGAGACTTCCCAAGCCTTAAGATTCATGAACATCTAATCAAAAGGCTACCCAGACAATTTGCATATTCGTTGTGCTTTCAGGCCTATGTAATGAATGGTGAGACTACTTTCTTATTAGATGATAAATTATACTGTTTTGAGAAATGTATTCTCAGTTGCACACGATGCAACTGCCAAACCTGGCCTGAAGCACCAACCTTAATGTCATGTTAGGCCTACAGCGTGTTCACGACCAAGATAAACCAATAACATCTGTACTTAGGGATAATAAATATACAGACTTCGCTGCGGATTCAGGTAGGCAACACGCTGTAGGCCTAACATCACTGTCATGTGAGGCCTACAGCGCGTTGTATGCAAAGCTATTGAAAATAACAGTTTTGAAGGTGTTAGTTAATTTTGCTAAATAAATCTCCTCATTAATGACAAATGGTACTGTTTTGATGGAGTGATTTTAATCTTGAGACTGGTATATGAAGCTTTCATGGTGTTAGTGCATTTTGCAAGAGAATTGTTTTGGCAACCCCACTTCAATTAAGGGGACTGCGTTACAGTTTGTCTCGATTCATTGAATACTGAAGGAAACGTATAACCAGTTAGCCTAGCAATTTCTGATTGTTATCACACTAAATGCAAATGCTAAACAGTTTTTTTTAATAGTAGATGTAACTCTCTATCACAAGACAGTTCTTGCAAAACAGGGGAACAACTCTCTACATGAGACTCAAATAGCAATTGTCCAAAGCATGTACATTTTTCCCCTGGAAATGAAGACGTTGGATCCAGAGTGAGTGACTTTGCCTGAAATAGCATCCTATTACATACAGTTTAAGTCGGAAGTTAACATACACTTAGGATGGAGTCATTAAAACTCGTTTTTCAACCACTCCACCAATGTCTTGTTAACAAACTATAGTTTTGGCAAGTTGGTTAGGACATCTACTTTGTGCATGACGCAAGTCATTTTTCCAACAATTGTTTACAGATAGATTATTTCACTTATAATTCACTGTATCACAATTCCAGTGGGTCAAAAGTTTACATACACTAAATTGACTGTGCCTTTAAACAGCTTGTAAAATTCCAGAAAATAATGTCATGGCTTTAGAAGGTTGTGATAGGCTAATTGATAGGCCATAAAAAGCCAGACTACGGTTTGCAACTGCACATGGGGACAAAGATCATACTTTTTGGAGAAATGTCCTCTAGTCTGATGAAACAAAAATAGAACTGCCATAATGACCATCGTTATATTTGGAGGAAAAAGGGGGATGCTTGCAAGCCGAAGAACACCATTCCAACCGTGAAGCACAGGGGTGGCAGCATCATGAGGAAGGAAAATTATGTGGATTTATTGAAGCAACATCTCAAGACATCAGTCAGGAAGTTAAAGCTTGGTCACAAATGTGTCTTCCAAATGGACAATGAGCCCCAATGTTCTGGGTTGTCTAATTTGCTAAATGGCTACTAACTATCGTTACAAAAATTTGTGCATTGAACACTTGCATAGTTTAACTTTGACAGTAATGATACGTAAAAACAACTTGGTCACAAATGTGTCTTCCAAATGGACAATGAGTCAAACTCTATCACAAGACAGTTCTTGCAAAACAGGGGAACAACTCTCTACATGAGACTCAAATAGCAATTGTCCAAAGCATGTACATTTTTCCCCTGGGAATGAAGACGTTGGATCCAGAGTGAGTGACTTTGCCTGAAATAGCATCCTATTACATACAGTTTAAGTCGGAAGTTAACATACACTTAGGATGGAGTCATTAAAACTTGTTTTTCAACCACTCCACAAATGTCTTGTTAACCTAGTGAAGAATGTCCTCTCTAGACATAACATTCACTTGGAGAGGTAAGACACAAGGCCAAGAACTTAAGTGACTGCAAAATACTACACAGTTCTCAATTATTTAAACAATAAGTGACCAAAATGGTTTTGAAAATGCTCTCAGGATGAAATAATACTTTTTCGAGTCAGAAGTACGTTTGATTTTTCCGTTGTTTCACTCAATTGATATTATTGATTATATTTGTCACATAATCAATATTTTCTCTTATCACCCACCAGATTGTCTTGGAAGGGTCTACTTGAGCTGACGAATGAGAATGGCCAGTACTGTCCCTTCAGCTGTGAGACCCAGGCCTGGTCCATCACCACCATACTGGAGGTCCTGCAAGATCTGTAGGTTGAGAATATATTCTCCCCCTTTTCTTTTGTTCTTTTCTCTTGTCAAATCAAATTGTATTGGACACATACACAGGTTTAGCATATGGGGGCTGCAGGTAGCCTAGTGGTTAGAGCGTTGGGCCAGTAACCGAAAGGTTGCTGGTTCGAATTCCTGAACTGACAATGTAAAAATCTGTAGTTCTGTCCCTGAACAAGCTAGTTAACCCACTGTTCCTCAGTAGGCCATCATAGTAAATAAGAATTTGTTTTAACTGACTTTCCTAGTTAAATAAAGGTTACATTTAAATATATATATATATGTAATTAAGGAATATATAAACAATAGGATGAGCAATGTCGGAGTGGCATAGACCCATTACAGTTTCAGCCTCCTAGTCTATCAGTTTTCAAAAATATTTTAACTTTGACAGTATTTTCAGTGAAGCCATTTTAAACAGTATCTCATACTCCTTAGCTGGAACCCTGTGTCTATCTCTAAAAAACGGCCTTTAACAACATAAGAAACCTCCCTCAACCTCTTTGTTACATCTGGATATTATGCCAATGTGTGTTTTCATAAATGTGGCTTGCATGGTCAATGTAGGTTTAGTCAATACATCTTGAATTGCTTTGAAATCTTGTAGACTTAAATCTTTTAGTACTTTTTTCTGAATTCTGCACTCTCATCCCTGCAAGGGTGAATTACCTGACTTCCAGTTCTAAATGCTGTCTCATACAATAGCCCATATATTTTTGCCCTCGTGACTCATGATGAGGCATCAAACTCTGAATCAGAAATGTCAAAAATAGTGTGAAAATCTTGTCTGTAAATCCACATGCTACACCACCGACCACCATAATAAAAAATACAAAAATAAAATTTTTGTTTTGGTTTAAACTTGTATGAATTATACCAGTAGAAATAAATAATTTGAACTAATCGTCTCTTGCTGTTTCCTGCATAGTCATGATGATTCAGCCCCTTTTCTGCAAGTCATTGTTTATTCATCCTCTTGCTGGAAGCCATCATCTCCTACAGATTGTTATTGCATGCTGGTAGTGGCATTGCCCCATGTGTTGATGTTTCTCATCGCCCATTTAGCTGTGTGGAAACAAAGGACACGCACATCGTCTTAGTCATACACACACAACATGTCTTAACCCCACACACACCACTGAGAAGAACATGGGAAAAACACAGTCTGACGTATAGGACGCCTCACAGGCCTCATAAACAGCTGCCCAAACATGCCTCCCCACATATAGAACCGGTCTTTAAAATAAATAAATAAAACACGCTCACAAACACCTGCATCTCTCGTTCAACATCAATCAACACACATTCCTGAGTGAACAGAATCCACCAAACCACGCCCCCAGAAACACATCGGAAAACCTAACCTACTTGACATACATATACAATACCAGTCAATAGTTTGGACACACATACTCAAAGGGGTTTTCTTTGTTTGTAATATTTTCTACATTGTAGAATAATAGTGAAGACATCAAAACCATGAAATACACATATGGAATCATGTAATTACAAAAAAAGTGTTAAACAAATCAAAATATTGTTTAGATGATCGATTCTTCAAAGTAGCCACCCGTTGCCTTGATGACAACTTGTACACTCTTGGCATTCTCTTAACCAGCTTCACCTGAAATGCTTTTCCAACAGTCTTGAAGGAGTTCCCACAAGTTGAGCACTTCATGGCTGCTTTTCCTACACTCTGCGGTCCAACTCATCCCAAACCATTTCATTTGGGTTGAGGTCGGTTGATTGTGGAAGCCAGGTCTGGTTAAGCTGGTTAAGTGTGCCTTGAACTCTAAATAAATCACAAACAGTGTCACCAGCAAAGCACCATCACAGCTGGTCCTCCATGCTTCACGGTGGGAACTACACATGCGGAGATCATCCGTTCACCTACTGTACTCTGCGTCTCACAAAGGCGATTGGAACCAAACACGGCAGTTCGAACCAAAAATCTCAAATTTGGACTCATCAGACCAAAGGACAGATTTCCACCTATCTAATGTCCATTGAGCGTGTTTCTTGGCCCAAGCAAGTCTCTTCTTCCTATTGGTGTCCTCTCGTAATGGTTTCTTTGCAGCAATTCGACCATGAATGCCTGATTCACACTGTCTCCTCTGAACAGTTGATGTTGAGATGTGTCTGTTATTTGAACTCAGTAAAGCATTTATTTGGGCTGTAATTTCTTAGGTTGGTAACTGTAATGAACATATCTTCTGCAGCAGAGGTAACTCTGGGTCTTCCTTTCCTGTGGCGGTCCTCATGAGAGCCAGTTTCATCATAGAGCTTGATGTTTGCTACTGCACTGAAGAAACTTTCCACATTGACTGACCTTCATGTCTTAAAGGAATGATGGACTGTCGTTTCTCTTTGCTTATTTGAGCTGTTCTTGCCATAATACGGACTTAGTCTTTTACCAAATAGGACTATCTTCTTTATACCACCCCTACCTTGTCACAACACAACTGATTGGATCAAAGACATTAAGAAGGAAAGAAATTCCACAAGTTAACTTTTAAAAAGGCGCAGCTGAAATGCATTACCGGTGACTACCTCATGAAGCTGGTGGAGAGAATGCCAAGAGTGTGCAAAGTTGTCATCAAGGCGCTAAAGGGGGGTTCACCCAGGGCTAGAACCGACACTGACTGAGATGCAGTGCCTTAGACCGCTGCGCCACTCGGGAGCCCATTCATATCCGTCTCTGGTCGTCTTCCCCTGCTCAGACATTGCATGCATCAATCTATGTTTGCGTGCTACGTCATCGACTGTGCCGCAGTCTATTTATAGATTGCTATAAGTAATATGTGTAAAAGCTGATACATAAAATACCTGTCCATTGTAAGATCTGTGCAGAGGAATGCCCCTTTGTCTTCACCTAGGGCTAGATTCCATCCACATCGCCGAAGTTCACTTGATTCCTTTAAAGTAATGGACTGTTGTTTCCCTTTGTTTATTTGAGCTGTTCTTGCCATAATATGGACTTTTCTTTTATCAAATAGGGCTGTATACCACCCCTACCTTGTCACAACTGATTGGCTCAAATGCATTAAGAAGGAAAGAAATTCCACAAATTAACTTTTAACAAGGAACACTTGTTAATGCATTCCAGGTAACTACTTCATGAAGCTGGTTGAGAGAATACCAGGAGTGTGCAAAGCTGTCATCAAGGCAAAGGGTGGCTACTTTGAAGAATCTAAATAATAAAAATATATTTAGATTTTTTGGTTACGACATGATTCCATCTGTGTTATTTCATAGTTTTGATGTCTTCACTATGTAGTGTACAATGTAGAAAATAGTGAAAATCAAGAAAAACCCTTGAATGAGTAGGTGTGTACAAACTTTTGAGTGGTGCTGTATATCAGGTTTGAAGGTTTTTTCCCAGGTGTATGAACAATGGGGATATTTACTGTGATGTGGATGAGAACCTATGGCCAAATGCTCAAGACTGGCTTGATGCAAACGAGTGGCTGCTAAACATTTTGTTTAATTCAATTCCTTTGTTTCATTTGATTACAGTTGTCAGTTTGGAATTTTGTACTAAAAGTTTAGAAAATTCACCACATACTTGTGAAAATAGCACCAAAGCTCATTATAAAAAAGGTAAGCCGGAAGGAACATTGTTAGGGTATTGTGGGAAGCAACCATAGACATGTATACAGCCCCACAGTGGAGGTGTCCTAATACCCATAAAACCTAACAGTCAAACAGGGAATATTGATAAATGACACCTTGTCCAAGATATTTACCCGGTAATCAAAGCGTCATGCCAGGGTAAGCCTACACCAAACAGCCCTTATTTGAAATGTTTCTAAAATCTCCTATGGAAAAAATGAATGGTGGAAAAACAATTGGAACATTTTTCCTGTTAGACCGCTAGGTTTTATCGGTGTTATGACTCATACTGTGGTACTCTATAGAGGCCTCTAGTGCCCAAAAGCCAGTTTTAGCATGGGCAGCACCATTGTGGACTTTCACAATTTTAAAGTAGTCTACTGGGCTGGAACTAGTTTCAGCCATGGGCTGATTTATTTTCTTCTTGAGCAGATGGTCTGGGGGCCGGAACATAATTACAAATCATTTGTAGATGGCAAATTGACCGCAAGAAGCCCAACGTTTCGATCTCTATACATCTCTATGGAAGCAACCTGTCATACCCTGCATTCATAACCCAGTGGGAAGGTGGTATTTACCACATACGACTGAAAATCCACTTGACTGCCCCTCTAACTGGTAATTACTAGAGGGAAACTCATCTATCATACCTGAGCTCCGACTTCTCCTACATGCTGACCTCTGACGTCAAGGAAATTACCTCGATAACAGCATTTTCGGCAGTTAAATGCAACAACAAAACACTATTTCCTATAAACAATCTATTAATATGGTTTTTGAACACTCATTTGTTTACAAGCATAATATATGTAATTTTAGTTTATGGTTGACGGAGCTTGTTGGCCAACTTGGCCATTAGCCAATCAGCATTCTATCAAGGACGCATTGAACTCGTTTTACGACGTCACACTTGGTCATTTCCACCATCCCACCTGGTTATGAACGCAGCATAACCTGTCGAGACTTGTCTACTCTCCACCCACAAGGCACATCAATACAAATTCTGCCCCTCACCTAAACTTCACAATTTGCCGGAATCGGTAGGCTACTATCTCCAACAGTAGTCTATTTTTACAGTTACTTTTCATTTTTAATAATTTAATCTCAATGGATCGATACATATTTATCATTGTGTTATTAGCGTGTGTTCTGCGGGCCGTGAGGTGCTACAGCTCCGGAAAGGTGACTGGGGCATGTGACAATATGACACCGCAACACAAAAAAGTCGCACAGCAAAGCCCCGCTCCATTCTCTGTCACCACTGACCGGTTCAGCTTTAAGGAGGGCGATGAAATCATAGGTGAGACATCATGTAGTTTTCTCTATTACTGGAGATATATTGTAGATACATTGAACACTCGCCGCTAGGCCTATATGTTTTATTAATATATCTATTGTTTGGCTGTTATGGGTAGATATCTCTGAAAAGTAGATATTCAATTAATAACGGTCTCCATTTTCTGTGGTGGTGTTTAAATCAACTAAACACGGTGTTGTTTACAGTCAGGCTCCTTGCAGCTTCCACTCCATTCACTGGGTTTATGTTACAAGCCAGAGAGGTTGGAGGAAGCAGTCCTCTGGGATCCTTCACTGTAACAAGTGGAGAGGCCCAGCCACTCACCTGCAACGGACTACCTGTGAGTCTATAACCATAGACTGTATAAATCCATTTAATTCTGTTTATTCCCACCTATCTATTACTACCTGACCTATAGCCTGCTTTTCTGTTATGTTATGAGAGCTACAGTATTACATATAACCAGAGGTGCAACTTTGATTTTAGAAGTGGGGGGAACATCATTTAAAAAATATATATTATTATTTTTATCCAGTTGGATAAACACTCCAAACAAACCGCTCGGAGGCGTCCACATGATCCTAAAGCACAGCGTTGCCTCATTTTGTATCACATTTCAATGATAAAACTGTGGGGGGGGGGGACAAAAATGCAATTAACGAATATGCGGGGTGGTGGGGGGCCGACATGTCACACCCCTGCATATAACATTGAAACAGTAATGGTTGTTTAGATCTTATACATGTGTTTATGAGACAGAAGAAAACACTCTATTTACAAAAACAGATCAATTATTCGCCTTCACATGCTCGCACATTCCGAGACAGGCACTACAAGTCAACCCGATTGACGTGGTTCGGCCAAAAAGGGTGGCTAAATGAGGATAGTTCAGTCAAGCTGTTTACCATTGTAAAAAAAAAAAAAAATGTCCTGTCTATGTAAGTGGGTGATCCCCATCTCCCGTGAGCATGCTATCCTGTGAGAGCTTAGGGTCCCTCGATAATATCTAGCGTGCTCACATAAGAGGGAACAGCTGGCTCTGGTCTACTTATTGTCCCTGCCTCGCCTGACCAGAAATAAATTGCCAATGAGATGTCTTGCACTTCGTAGGGCCGGGGCAATAAAGTCTTCTTCACATTGGCAGTTCGAAGTCACTCAAAGAAAAAAAAGTGGCATATCTGATTTGAATCTGTTCGTTTCCTTCAGTCTGAACAGCCAAAAAGCACATGGAACAGGATGTTTCAAGCCACATTTCAAACCACTTTCATAGGTCAGATACAAATCTGATTCTTGGCCATGCGACTTATGTTTGAATGGTCAAATCTGATTAATTTGCCCTCAGGTGGTTTTTAGACTTATTTAGCACACCTTGTGGCTTGCAAGCTACATATGTTGACCGTTTTGACAAGAATACGTGGTAGCTAACTAGCTTGTTAATCGTTTTCAAACAAATGAGTGAATGTGCTAGAAAGCTGGCTAGCTACCTGGCTAGCTAGTTGACTACTTGTTTTGAAAGTTGGAGGATTTTATCATTTGAGGCTTTCAAAGTGTTCTTTACACTATGGTTTTGAATATTCAAAGCAACTGGGAAATGCCCATTGCAGGCATTGTTGTCACCTTAGCTTGCTACACAACTTCTGAGTGATGAGCACCACCACCCTATCATCCTACACCACTGCACACACACCTGTCATTACTATGACAAATAGCATAGCCATGTCAGCAAATGACTGCTGTCTGAACACACACAAATACGATTTCAATCAATCACATGTATTTATAAAGCCCTTTTTAAAGCTGATGTCACAACGTGCTATACAGAAATACAACCTAAAACCCCAAACTGCAAGCATTGCAGATGTAGATTTGGTCATTGTAACTTGCTGTTTGGCAGTCAGTATTTCTAAATGACATTTTTTTTTCAAAAGATTTGAGGATTAAGACCCGCAGTGTGAACAAGGCTTTAGTAGGCCAGAGTGGCCCTGCTCCGATCAGAAAAAATGAGGGAGTGGGATGTATCGCGTTTTCTACCGTGTCTGGTTTGGGTCCCTTTCTTAGCATACCTGGAAACTACAGAGAATGGAGACAAAACAGAAACAACAGACAGAGCGCTTATCCAAAACATAGATAAGTACAATAAAAGGCACTCGTTTGTCTGAGCCTTATTTAAACAGTGACTGAATGGACCCACATTGCTGCTAACGTAGCTGAAAAGAGCAGGGTAGGTGAGATTAGTTTGTCTGTGTGCATTAGCAGGGCCGTTTGTAGCATTTTGCAGGCAAAACATTTTAGTGCTTGTATAAGTAACACAAAAACATTAAATAAACCTCCATGGACTGTTTTGTCCCGCAGATGATTTGGTAGAGGCCGTCATTTCTGCTTTGTATGCGTTAGCCTAGGTCTACCAACTGTATTTAAGCTGCTACACAGGATTTTTTGTTGAACTTTTGCATTGTCATTTCAGAAAATGTCCATAATATATCTGCAGTAATAGTGGAATGATAGTGTTTCACAGTATTACTTAACCACCAGTGTTATAATTGGCTGTGATATTCATCTATTGATATCTCCCTCCAGAGCGGCATCTGTTAAAATGGGAAAGCTGTTTGACTTTGTGGCTGTGATATTCATCTATTGATATCTCCCTCCAGAGCGGCATCTGTTAAAATGGGAAAGCTGTTTGACTTTGTGGCTGTGATATTAATCTATTGATATCTCCCTCTAGAGTGGCATCTGTTAAAATGGGAAAGCTGTTTGACTTTGTGGCTGTGATATTCATCTATTGATATCTCCCTTCAGAGCGGCATCTGTTAAAATGGGAAAGCTGTTTGACTTTGTGGCTGTGATATTCATCTATTGATATCTCCTTCCATAGCGGCATCTGTTAAAATGGGAAAGCTGTTTGACTTTGTGACTGTGATATTCATCTATTGATATCTCCCTCCAGAGCGGCATCTGTTAAAATGGGAAAGCTGTTTGACTTTGTGGCTGTGTTATCAAGTGGAAATCGGATCAAGCGGCGAATGTAGAAATCCCTCTGTTGTTTCCTGGTCGCTAAAATTCTACACTGTTCACTCAATTTCAGTTTATGTGAATCGTTGTACCATCTATATCACTGTGAAAAATCTTTTCAATAACAAAATATATTGTTTTGACAGCTGTTAGAAGCTGGTGGACCAAAACCGAAAATAAAAGGCTCCGCCATGTTATGGGGAAATGGGATGAGGGTGAGGGCGGAAATTTGTTTTGAATGCAGTTTATTGCTGTTGAAATTCACCTAGCTTCCACATAAGGGAGACATTCTGTGGAATTCTATGTGTAGCACCTTTAAAAGCAGCTCTGTCGCATTATTCACACACTCAGAATTGGCAAATATCTTTCCAAGGGAAATAACTTAAATTTGATTAGGCTATAGTTTAATACAGTGTCTGAAAAGGAATATTGATAATGGAAAGAAGTGGATAGCGCTCAACCAACGTGAGTAGAGGTGCAAAAAAATATATAGCTGCAAGCAGAATTGAATGGGGTTCACAGGATTACACAATGACAAAGGTAATATTTGAATGTGGTTACAATTTTTTCTCAAATCCTAGAAAGATTAGAAGGCCAGCATCCTGGAGTCGCCTCTTCACTGTTGATGTTGAGACTGGTGTTTTGCGGGTACTAGTTATTTATTTCATTTTATTTCACCTTTATTTAACCAGGTACGTTCTCATTTACAACTGCGATCTGGCCAAGATAAAGCAAAGCAGTGAGACACAAACAACGACACACATGGAATAAACAAGCATACAGTCAATAACGCAATAATTTAAAAAAAGTCTATATACATTGGGTGCAAATGCTGTGGGGAGGTAAGGCAATACATAGGCCAGAGTAGCAAGTAATTACAATTTAGCAAATTAACACTGGAGTGATAGATGTGCAGATAGTGTGCAAGTAGAAATATTGGTGTGCAAAAGAGCAGAAAAGTAAATAAAAACAATATGGGGATGAGGTAGGTAGATTGGATGGGCTATTTACAGATGGGCTATGTACAGCTGCAGCGAACGGTTAGCTGCTCGGATAGCTGATGTTTAAAGTTAGTGAGGGAAATATAAGTCTGGAAGGAAAGGCGGCCAAAGGAGGTGTTGGCTTTGGGGATGACCAGTGAAATATACCTACTGGAGCGCGTGCTACGGGTGGGTGTTGTTATCGTGACCAGTGAGCTGAGATGAGGCGGAGCATTACCTAGCAAAGACTTACAGATGACTTGGAGCCAGTTGGTCTGGTGACGAATATGTAGCGAGGGCCAGCCGATTAGAGCATATAGGTCGCAGTGGTGGGTAGTATATGGGGCTATGGTGACAAAACGGATGGCACTGTGGTAGACTGCATCCAGTTTGCTGAGTAGAGTGTTGGAGGCTATTTTGTAAATGACATCGCTGAAGTCGAGGATTGGAAGTCGAGGTCAGTTTTACTAGGGTATGTTTGGCGGCGTGAGTGAAGGAGGCTTTGTTGCGGAATAGAAAGCCGATTCTAGATTTAATTTTGTATTGGAGATGTTTAATATGAGTCTGGAAGGAGAGTTTACAGTCTAGCCAGACACCTAGGTATTTGTAGTTGTCCACATATTCTAAGTCAGAACCGTGCAGAGTTGTGATGCTAATCGGGCGGGCTGGTGCAGGCAGCGAACAGTTGAAAAGCATGCATTTAGTTTTACTAGTGTTTAAGAGCAGTTGGAGGCCACAGAAGGAGTGTTGTATGTCATTGAAGCTCGTTTGGAGGTTTGTTAACACAGGGTCCAAAGAAGGGCCAGATGTATACAGAATGGTGTCGTCTGCATAGAGGTGGATCAGGGAATCACCCGCAGGAAGAGCAGCAACGTTGATATATAACAGAGAAAAGAGTCGGCCAGAAAATTGATCCCTGTGGTACCCCCATAGAGACTGCCAGAGGTCCGGACAACAGGCCCTCCGATTTGACACACTGAACTCTGTCTGAGAAGTAGTTGGTGAACCAGGCGAGGCAGTCATTTGAGAAACCAAGGCTGTTGAGTCTGCCGATAAGAATATGGTGATTGACAGAGTCGAAAGCCTTGGCCAGATCGATGAAGACTGCTGCACAGTACAATCTTTTATCGATGGCGGTTATGATATCATTTAGTACCTTGAGCGTGGCTGAAGTGCACCCATGACCAGCTGGGAAACCGGATTGCACAGCGGAGAAGGTACGGGGGGATTCGAAATGGTCAGTGATCTGTTTATTAACTTGGCTTTCGAAGACTTTAGAAAGGCAGGGCAGGATGGAAATAGGTCTATAACAGTTTGGGTCTAGAGTGTCACCCCCTTTGAAGAGGGGGATGACCCCGTCAGCTTTCCAATCTTTAGGGATCTCGGACGATATGAAAGAGAGGTTGAACAGACTGGTAATAGGGGTTGCAACAATGGCGGCGGATAATTTTAGAAAGAGAGGGTCCAGATTGTCTAGCCCAGCTGATTTGTACGGGTCCCGGTTTTTCAGCTCTTTCAAAACATCTGCTATCTGGATTTGGGTGAAGGAGAACTGGGGAGGCTTGGGCAAGTAGCTGCGGGGGGTGTGGAGCTGTTGGCCGGGGTTGGGGTAGCCAGGAGAAAAGCATGGCCAGCCGTAGAGAAATGCTTATTGAAATTCTCGATTATCCTGGATTATATCAGTTGTGACAGTGTTATCTAGCCTCAGTGCAGTGGGCAGCTGGGAGGAGATGCTATTGTTCTCCATGGACTTTACAGTGTACCAAAACATGTTGGAGTTAGAGCTACAGGATGCAAATTTCTGTTTGAAAAAGCTATTTAATGAAGCTGCCAGTTGAGGACTTGTGAGGCATCTGTTTCTCAAACTAGACATTCTAATGTACTTGTCCTCTTGCTTAGTTGTGCACTGCGGCCTCCAACTCCTCTTTCCATTCTGGTTAGAGCTAGTTTGCGCTGTTCTGTGAAGGGAGCAGTACACATCGTTGTATGAGATCTTCAGCTTCTTGGCAATTTCTCGCATGGAATAGCCTTCATTTCTCAGAACAAGAATAGACTGATGAGTTTCAGAAGAAAGTTATTTGTTTCTGGCCATTTTGAGCCTGTAATCGAACCCACAAATGCTGATGCTCCAGATACTCAACTAGTCTAAAGAAGGCTAGTTTAATTGCTTCTTTATATGTTTTTCTTCTTCCTGATGGCAACCAGGTAAAACTCAGAAACCTGGTTTGTAGTAGGGACCTTAAGGGTTCCCCTATTTCCTGGGGCAAGTAAACTGAGAAGTCAGGCAAGCAGTTTTTTATTATTTTATTTTATTTTGTAATAATTCCATATTTATGGATCATTCCCATTGTTTAACTTGCCAATTTATGGCATGTATGGCAGCCAGGGAAGTTGAGCCTGCTATGTGGTTGCCTCTTGGAAAGTGAGAGCGTGCTCTGCTGTCTTTGTAGACGTGTGTCTTTTGTGATATTCATATGAATATTTTTAATGTTGAATACATTTATGTTAATTTTTGTATTTCAGAATCTAGACATACTCCATATTTTACAGCACACTATAAGGAGTATCATGACACGGTTCACAGATCATAGGGTCTTACAGGAGGCATGTGCATTCAGAAAGTATACAGTGCATTCAGAAAGTATTCAGCCCCCTTGACTTTTTCCACATTTTGTTACGTTACATACTTATTCTAAAATAGACAAAATAGTTTTTTTCCTCATCAATCTAAACACAAGACCCCATAATGACAAAGCAGGAAAAGGTTTTTAGACCCCCCCCCCCCCCCCCCCCCCCAAACAAACACCCCTCCTCCCAATGAAGTTTCTATGCGAGAATTGCCAGAACATTTTTGGCAATTCCTGGCATGGAATCACCCTGCTGCTTCTGAATAAATCTCCATCCTTTTTTTTTCTATTCTCAGAATTCTGCAATTTCTCACACATCAAATTCACCTAAATCCTCCATCCAGGGAATATGGAGGGCCCCCACATCAGGCAACCTCAACTCAACTCAAACCTCACATCCAATTCATGTGATTCACCCATCCAGTATCTGACTAGCTCCTGAACCAGAATTTTCACTTCTGTTAGCAGTTGTTGTTATTCTTCAATAACACAGACCCCAAAGCAGAAAAATATATTTATTGAAAGAGAACACATCCTAGTTGTTATGCTCGAAAGTAGATGGCAGATGTTTATTCTTCCCTGTCCTCAATGTTTCTCCGCTGAACAACGAGACAGGATGTAGTTTATACCCAAGCCTAGCCTTTGGTTGACCAATTAGAATTCCTTGCAGTAAAACTGGGCCAAAGGCCAAAAACCAAGTATCCCGTTTCAGGCTCAATGTATAGACAATTTGGACCAATGAGACCTTGCCACATGTAGCTATGAGTCCCAGACTGAAATTCCTCCTGTATCCCTGACCCATTTATCTTCAGTTCCCCTTTACAAAGAAACAACTATTTCCATTGATCATTAATTCCCTAATACAGAAAAACAACAATTTCCATTGATTGTTAATTCCCTCTTGACCTCTATTCCTCTGCATTGTGTATTTATCTTAGAATATTCTTACACTTCTTATACCATGGGGCCCAGTTTCCTGGACACAGATTAAGCCTAGTTCTTGACTAAAACGCACTTTAAATGGAAATTCTGTCCCTTAATGTTATTACATTGTTTTATTATTTGTTCTGCCGTGCCATTTTTACAGTGCCTCCTTTGTAAAAGATTACTCCACCTTCTGGGTTGGAGTGAGAAGTTCTCCAGTCACATACAACATCGCTGCTGCACCCCCAGCTAGCAGCACATCCGTTACCTCTACTGCCTCCTCATCCTCAGAAGTGAGTATGATTACATGCACACAATAATACGATTATTGTGAATATTCAGATTAATATAATAGTTTGATTAAAACATTTGCATGCTTTGCAAGAAGAACGATTTTCGTAATAATCTTGTTTACATGGACACAAAATCTAAGGCTACTGATGGGACTGTTTACATTTTCCACAGAGGGCTCTACATAGAACGCAAAAGAGTTCTACCTGGAACTAAAAAGGGTTCTACCTGGAACATAACATGTTTCTCATACAGGGACAGCCGCAGAACCCTTTTGGAACCCTTTTTTCTAAGAGTGTACCAAATATTTAGAAAGGTTGCTCAGAAAACCAGATGTTTTACTCGGCATATGCTTACTTAGAATGAACGCCGATTTAAGATAAGCAGAATAATGTGTTTACATGACTAATGCCATACTCGGCCTACTGATCAGTTTAATATCAAATTATTAGTGTGCATGTAGACGTACCTAGTATTTCCATTGAAATCCTTAGTACTTATGGTAATAGATAATAGTACAAATGTGTTTTATTTAAAACATAAACTTGTCTTAACAATGTATCACAAGTGTAAGTGATAGTCTCTCCTAAGGTCAAATAGGGGGTGCTTATATTTGTCCTGTTTCACTGTATGTACAAGTACGAGTGGGTAACCTGTACGAGTGTGAGGTGTGAAATGGAAATGTGTTTTTTGCTTATCCCAACTCCCCCTGAGAGTGGGGTCATTGATTGCGACCCTGGAGAAATTAGGGTTACGTGCCTTGCTCAAAGGCAGATCAACAGATTTTTCACCTTGTCGGGGATTCGAACTGGCAACCTTTCAGTTACTGGCCCAACACTCTTAACCGCTAGGCTACCTGCCACTCACTCTCTGACAATATTATCATATTACATTTTCAATCAGACAATAACATTTATTTTCACACACTATTACATAAGTGCTTTACAATAACATTGAATATGTTTGTAATAGGTTTCCAACTCCAGCATTGGATGTGACAGCACTAAGGTCTGTTTCAGCCAACCTCTGAACTGTGATCCTGGGGTCAGCCCAGACTGTTACTTCCTGTCTGCTATGACCTCTCTCGGTGACACAGCCGTCCAGCTGGAGATGACCGGCCCTTCAGATGGCTACATCGCCATTGGCTTCTCAGATGACCAGAGGATGGTAATGTAGCCTTTTCAGAAGTAGTGCATGCACATCCTGCAATTCAATATGCTTATTCAAATTTTGAGGCACTCGTCCAGATACTTTCACTTGAAATGAAGACGGTGAACAAGTTTATTTTTAAAGCGATGAAGAAGGATTGCATGAGGGCAGGTGGAAGGCAGCCAATCAACTGCAGGAGCATTCAACAGTGTGCTATTTTTCTTTCATGCATTTTTGTTTATTGTACCCTGCACCTTCAAGTGGCCTGTGGCAGGGTTGATTGTGTTCCTCTCATAATCTGTTTTCCTCTGCATCACATCAGGGAAATGATGACATCTATATTTGTGGACGGGACAGTGGCGGACTCATCCAATTGCAACACGCCTTTTCAACAGGAAGGAAGATACCAGAGATACTTCCTCTGGTACTTGCTATTATTATGACGTATGAAAAGCTAAGAGGATGATCGCCATTGGAATATGGACTGGAATTAAAGTTTTGATATGACTGATTTGAAATGGAATGTACCCCCAACCCTGATGCTATAATTAATCACAAAACAATCGGTAATGACTCAAATGTCTCTTGTTTGTCCTTTTCTAGGGAAATGTTTCTGATGTTAAATCCTCAGTGAATAATAGTATCATTAGCTGTTCCTTCACGACTAGGAACCCCATTTCAACTCAGCGATCCGGAGGGTCCAGTTCCCTCTACTATCTCATGATCGTTCACGGGCCCTCCAATAATGGTACAGTATGATCCAATAGCTTACAGCATAGTAGCACCAGTACTGGTACAGAGGAAGTGGTTGTATCCCTCTGTCATTTTATTTACATCGTGCTATGACATCTTTAGATAATAATGAGTGACATTACATGGACATGGAAGACGGGATCTTAAATCAGCACTCCTACTCTGAGATATTGTATGAATACGGGCCCTGTTATCGAATAAGGATTCTAATGTTGTGGGCCTGGTACCGATGAAGAAAGCAGTCTGCTTCAGTCTAGCAGTAATATGTTTCATAAGATAATTTTATTCTATTTCTCTTCCATTTCACTTTTCGGTTGACTTTGACAGGGATAATCGGACCTCATACTGGCACCTTCATCAGTGACACTAAAGTGGATATTTCAAGTCCTCAAATTGTTACAAGTGAAAAAGAGCCACCTATTATTAAAGCACATGGTAAGGTTGCCGTTTCCTTAGTGAGATGAGTTTGCATGCATTACCTCAATCAAATTGTTATAGGGTAATACACTGATTGTAACTACATATACAAGCTTAACGATGTGTGTATTGATTATGGATGATTGATTTATTATCCTGTTGTGCTTCAGGTTCCCTGATGTTGATAGCGTGGATGACCACGGGTAGTTTGGGAATGATCATAGCCAGGTATCTGAAAGGTGTGGCCAAGGGGAAACATTATTTTGGGAAAGATGTTTGGTTTCTGGTGAGTTTCTATAATACTGTCCCTAATATGTTAGTGTAGCAACATTTGATTGTACTTGTTTTCACTGCTATCGAATCGGTGCCCTTTCTACATATAGATAGACTGGGAGAGTGTGTCAAGCAGGCGGTCACTTGTGTTTGCCAGGAAGCTATGCTGTTAATTAAGCAAGCAGACTGATGTCCGTCACGTTTCTAGTTTCGAGTTTTATTAGTCGTATGTATGGGATACACGTGGTATACACTGTCCAACAAAATGCTTACTTGCAGGTTCCTTCTCGAAAATGCAACCACAAAGAAAAAAATAGAAGAATATGAACATAAACATTAGCACGTCTAGATGACTTTATTAGGTGGAATGTATTTAGTACTAAATAATAATGCCACATAATCTGTACTCTTGGCTTGCATGTTCCTCAGGTGCACGTGTTTCTTATGACACTCACTGTTGCCGCCACCATCATTGCCTTCATTTTGGCGTTCTCAGAAGTTGGAGGCTGGAGTGGGGTATGTATCATAAACCTTTACTGCACGCCAATTGTTATTTAAAACAAACAGACCTATCTGACAAATGCTGTGCCGTCTACAGTTTCATAAAACCTACTCTACTATGAAAGGCTCAGATAATTGAAATAGTTACGAGAGACCGTTTATGAGCCCAGTGTGTTTATAGGGAGCCCATCTGTGTTTATAGGGAGTCCATCCTGTGTTGGGCTGCATCGTTATGATCCTGGCCTTCTTCCAGCCAATCGGTGCCATGTTCCGATGTGGACCTCATCATCACTGGTAAGGGATCCAGACTCATACCTAGTGTATGTCAGTTTGCTCAAGTGTATGTAAATCCAAAAGTGGCTTGTTTTCTCAAGTTAATGTATTATATTTGTGTTGTTGTTTTTTCACAGGCGATTCTTATTCAATTGGTCGCATGCTTTGAATGCAGTGGCAATAAAAGGTTTAGCTGGTAAGGAACTGTGATTATGACATTGTTTTTTTGTTGGATTTTATTAGCATAGTACAAAGTACCGTATCTTCAGTCAGCCAATATCTGTCAAACTTGTTTGCTGTTGCACTACTACCATGTTAGTAATTGTGTTGACATTATCTTCCAGTGGCAGCCATCTTCACTGGGCTGTCGTATTTTAGCACCTCTGAGGATAGTTGGCTTCTGAAGGTGATGGGTGGGTTTGTTGGATGGGAGGCAACGATGTACATCCTGCTAGAATTCCACATGCGCTGGAAGCGCAATGGTGAGATCAAATACATAATGATATCGATTAAATGCAGGTTGATGATATATAGCCCCCCTATAATATTGAATTACCTCATATTGTGGATCTGCCATATATAACTTTTGCCGACACGTAAGCTTGAATAAACAAAGTGATTCAAGCAAGAGAAGTGTGCAGGTTTCTACTTTCTTTTCAAATACTTCAATATAACTTTAGTTGTTCTTCTAGATCATGCAGAGAGTGCTTCTGAATCGGTACGCTGAATCCCACCATTTAATACCACACATTTAAATGTACTTATTGTGTCAGTGAATTAGAAAAGTGACTCATTCTTACCAACTATTTTGTCTGCCATGGCTGTACTTGACTTTTCATTTCTCCCCCAGACAAGCATGGAGTTGGTACTGCTGGTCTTGTTTTTCCTTGGAAATATAGCCTTTTTGGTGGCACTACTTGTTGGAATTGGCTCATCTTGAAGATCTGCTGAGCAATGGACTGAGATCGGAACGTTGTGATACAGTATATCTATAAAATAGCTCAATGTACAGTATATTTTAAATAATTGTATATTTGTTTGTTGTCAAATGTTTTAAAGTAACTGTCCATTGATTGAGGATCGAATGTGATCAGATTGCCAATTTATACAGTATCCCTCCATATAAGTATGACAGACTTTCCACGAGGACGGGCATATTGGAAATTTAACCAGGGTTTATTGACTGACACTACTTTCTTAACAAAATGTAAGGAATTCTTAACAGACTTTCTTGCACAATACAGGTTCAGTGGACACAATTATTGTACTGGATGCTTTTAAATGTACCTTTAGGGGCCATTGAATTCAATTGTCATCCCAAAAATGGTATCGGTCAACAGAGAAAAGAATTTCAACAGAAACAGAACATTTAACATTACACAATGGTGTTGAATGTACTTCATAATCACTGAATAATCTAGACACTTAACAAAAGGAGATTGAGGAATTTATTCATGAAAGACCGCGTTAAAAAAATACAATTACCAGAGCAAATTCAATATAGAAACCCGACCAAAAAGAACCTACAGACAAAGTTACAAACGATGGAGAAATCCTTCACACCAAAGGAGATTCTGAATGAGGAAGGTCCTCCAACTTCATTTGATGAGTTTTGTGATATACAGTACCAGTCAAAAGTTTGGACACACCTACTCTTTATTTGTACTATTTTGTACCTTGTAGAATAATAGTGAAGACATCACAACTATGAAATAACACATGTTGAACTATGTAGTAACCAAAAAAGGGTTATTTTATATTTGAGATTATTCAAAGTAGCCACCCTTTGCCTTGATGACAAATGCTCAGCATATGCCTTCAAGACTGTTGGAAAAGCATTCCTCATGAAGTTGGTTGAGAGAAAGCCAAGAGTGTGCAAAGCTGTCATCAAGGCAAAGAATGGCTACTTTCAAGAATCTTAAATATAACATTTATTTTGATTGGTTTAGCAGTTTTTTGGTTACTACATGATTCCAGAATGTGTTATTTCATTGTTTTGATGTCTTCACTATTCTACAATGTAGAAAAAAGTAAAAAAATAAAGAAAAACCCTTGAATGAGTAGGTGTGTCCAAACTCTTGACTGGTACTGTACGTTTCCCCCCAAATCATGTTAAACTATCTGCTATACAAAATGATCTTGTGAAGGCCTAATTACACAGGATTAACTATTGATTACTTTCAGATGCGGAAAACGCCTTGCCTTGATGGCATTCCAATAGAGATGGGCTTTTTATGAACTACTGACAGATCAATTACTGTCATGTTTTAATTACTCATATATAAATGGCAAACTATCAGACACACAAAACGAGGGACTGATCTCTCCTACTGAAGCAGGAGCCATGGGGGCAGTAAAAGAGCCAGTCTCTTAAAAAAAATGGAAGTCACCCCACTGTGCTAAAATATTGGCAAAATGTATTGCTCATAGAATTAAAAAGGTCCTACCGGGAAATTAAGTCAACATTATTTGGGTATTAGCCAACAGAATATGAGCTTTAAAAATGTGATAATAAAAAATAAAACAAGATTTTCACTGGACAGTTACTTTAAAGAATGTTGCTGTGAGAATCATGACACAAAAACAGTGGATGGCAAAGTTGTGTTTTTATACTCTGTCACACCATTATCATTATATTACATGACATTTAAAATAAAGTGATTGCACAAAATATGTCAAACAAAATCTGTACAAATTATGAATTTATTTACATTGCTATTATAATCTTACAGTGATTATTGGCACCCTTGCACTTTTCTTCAAATAAATTGAAATTAATTATATATATACACATTTGTCTCCACAATTTATTGGATTGTCAACGGTGCATTTTTTTAAACTTAAGTTTACCATTTCATTTAGTAAAATAAAATGGTACAACATTTTTGACACCCAAACTTGGTTGCACAGACAAGTGAACTGCAAAACAAGCAACTTATTTTAAAAGAAATAGAGAATTATTTAAGAAAAGTGCAAGGCTGTCAATCATAGAGATTGAAAGAGGCCTTATCTTTGGGTGGGCTGCTGTGCTTTTTGAGGCTATCTTCATTCATAAATAGTACATTTTCTTCTTTTTTTTATTGTTTGAAAAAAGTGTCAAACTAATATCAAACACAGTACAGTATCAAGATAGGCAGAAACTGCTTCTCCAATAGAAAGACTAGATCACACTTGTAGTCGATGTCATGGCGACGTTGGCTAGCTTAGCTCATGCGCAGAAACACGTCATCGGGTCTAACGGTCTTCTTGTGCGAACTGTGCATGTGCAGACTGACAAATCAAAGGCACTACTTCGATATAAAGTTGTTTTTGATGAACATTTTTAAAATGAGTTTGTCACTTTCACGAGGTTGGAGTCATAACATGTCCATCTACTTAAGACATTGGCTCGACTCTAGGTTGTGCCTTTATATTTAGAGATAATTAACAACTATGGAAGAATTTCTCACTTCTCTCATTGACTCATACCAAATGCCTTTTATAAAAAAATATTTAACTCAAGAAGTGGGATACATCGCCGAAAATTAGAAAAGTCAATTGAACTAGCCTACTCCTTCAGCCTTGATAGCATTCCGGAGCGTGCCTGTTCGAACTGAGGACTTACAGTATGTTAAGAAGCCATTAGTTAGTTACAGGACGCTTTTGTTTACTGACTGTTGCCAGAGAATACTTTTAGAAAATGCCCCCCAAAAAGTGGCGAAAGTGAGATATACATCTGGTGAGAGTTATAGTTCTAATGAAACGGTGGTAACTTTTCAGCTTCGTGCTTCTTCTTGGCCGTCCACTTGATTGACCTTTGTCTTAAAGTAATGATGGACTGTCGTTTCTCTTTGCATATTTGAGCTGTTCTTGCCATAATATGGACTTGGTCTTTTACCAAATAGGCTATCTTCTGTATACCAACCCTACCTTGTTACAAGAGACTAGAGGTCGACAGATGATAGTTTTTCAACGCTGATACCGATTATTGGAGGACCAAAAAAGCAGATACCGATTATTTATTTATTTATTACAACAATACTGAATGAACACTTATTTTAACTTAATATAATACATCAATAAAATCAATTTGGCCTCAAGTAAATAATGAAACATTTAAATAATGCAAAAACGAAGTGCTGGGAGAAGAAAGTAAAAGTGCAATATGTGCCATGTAAGAAAGCTAACGTTTCAGTTCCTTGCTCAGAACATGAGAACATATGAAAGCTGGTGGTTCCTTTTAACACGAGTCTTCAATATTCCCAGGTAAGAAGTTTTAGGTTGTAGTTATTATAGGAATTATAGGACTATTTCTCTATACCATTTGTATTTCATTACCTTTGACTCTTGGATGTTTTATAGGCACTTTAGTATTGCCAGTGTAACAGTATAGCTTCCGTCCCTCTCCTCGCTCCTCCCTGGGCTCGAACCAGGAACACATCGACAACAACCACAATCGAAGCAGCGTTACCCATGCAGAGCAAGGGGAACAACTACTAGAAGGCTCAGAGCGAGTGACGTTTGAAACGCTATTAGCGCGCGCTAACTAGCTAGCCATTTCACTTCGGTTACACCAGCCTCATCTCGGGAGTTGATAGGCTTGAAGTCATAAACAGTGCAATGCTTGAGCACAATGAAGAGCTGCTGGCAAAACGCACGAAAGTGCTGTTTGAATGAATGTTTTACGTGCCTGCTTCTGCCTACCACCGCTCAGTCAGATACTTAGATACTTGTATGCTTATGATTGATTGTTTTTTATGAGATAAGTTTAATGCTAGCTAGCAACTTACATTGGTTTACTGCATTCAGGTAACAGGCAGTCAGTCTCCTTGTGGAGTGCAAGAGAGAGAGGAAGGTCGTTATTGCGTTTGTACGGTTGCAAGATTGTATCCCCAGAGTTAACAAGGTGAAAATCTGTCGTTCTGCCCCTGAACAAGGCAGTTAACCCACCGTTCCTAGGCCGCCATTGAAAATAAGAATGTGTTCTTAACTGACTTGCCTAGTTAAATAAAGGTATTAAAAAAAAACGCCTTTTTAAAATCTTTTTTTATAAATCGGCAAATCGGCGCCCAAAAATACAGATTTCCGATTGTTATGAAAACCGAATTAATCGGTTGACCTCTACAAGAGACTGTAGAGACAGCATCCAAGATGGACGTTCGTATACACTGTTTCGTGGGGATTGCCATCTTTCTAGATTTTACTGGGATTACTACGCATGTGCACTAGCACTCAGTGCAAACAAGGAGCAGTGAAGATGTCATCACGTTTTCCAAAAACATAAGAGAGCAGTTGCTTAGGTACTGTATCTCTACCCGACAGATAATAACAAAACGATCAGTATAACTGACTGATAGTTGTTATTCAGCAGTCTTAAAAGTATGCCTTATCTATTTTTAAGAACTATTGAAATAGTGATTTTGGTAGACAGCAGGCAGTTTGTTGTTTACTTGTCTCATGATTATACTGTACGTTCCATGTATTGGGCCTGATTACTCTATTTAAACTGAGCTTTAGTTTTTCATTTTCTTCTGTTTGTTTGTTTTTTAAAACGTTTTTTTCTTTATTGTAATTGTTGTTTTATCATTTTGTTGTCCTTTAATGTGGAAGAACTGAAATTCCAAGAAAAACATTATTACAAAATTAGGTTGATGGCACCCCCTGGTGGATACAGTGTGTTATTGCTGCTCGCGTAAAGTAAGTCATTGGTGATACCTTACCTACCCTCTACAATTATGATATTGACAAACATAGAGTGCTATGTTAGCAATGTTAGTGTCTGTCAAAACTACTTCCTGAATTTTGTTTATAACCAACAAGAGTGTACATGTTTTAAGAAATTACATCTACTCATTCCTATTCATGTGGTACCAAGTAAAAATTCAAGTTTATTGTCACCCACATAGAATGAAAACACCCAGCTCAGCTGGGGAGAGCCCAACAACCATGTTCCTTCAGGCCTACATCCACCACCTCAGGGTCAGTTTGTTTCACCTGCAATAATAATGATGTGATATAGACCCATGGATTAGTTTCTCCTGGCCCATAGATTTTTTTAAATGGTTATTTAATCTTTATTTAACTAGGCAAATCAGTTAAGAACGGATTCTTATTTACAATGACAGCCTAGGAACAGTGGGCTAACTGCTCTTTCAGGGGCAGAACAACAGATGCTTGTCAGCTCAGGGATTCAATCTAGCAAACTTTCGGTTACTGACCCAATGTTCTAACCACTAGCCTACCTGCTGATAGATTACTTGCAGGTTAGTGTTTTCCGTCATAAATCTTGTTCTGGAGGCAGCTCTGCAGAGTTGTTACTAGCTGGAACAGCCACAAAGACATAAAATCTGATTTTAAACCTAACATTAACCACACTGCTAACCCTAATGGCTAACCTTAGATAAATGTTTTCAATATAGGCAATTTTGACTTTGAAACTGGGGAAGGGGGGAAATTGCTCAGTTCTGCCTCCAGGACAAGACCCATGGCAATAAATGTCAACCTACTTCAGGGTGCGGAACTGTCTAACATCAACTTAACTAGGCTGGTGGCGCTCCCTGGGGGATGCAGTGTGTTATGGACACTTGCAGGAAGCAAGTCATTGGCTATACCTACCCCTCTACAATTCTGATATCTATGAACATAGAGGGCTAGGGGTGTTTTTTTGGGTGGTCTGGTTGACACAATTAAATGTTCAAATATTACAGTAACATCTGTTTTTATGCGTGCCATCATGTGTTTAATTGTATAGTTGATGGAAACTGGGCCGAGTGAGAGATGGACCAGTCCTAGAGAAGTAAGCCAGCAGAGGGGTTGAGCATAGCCCTGAGTCCCTTCTTAAAATGAAGATGCTCTTCCTCAAGGTTGGGTTGCTGTTAAACACTTTGTGACAAATACTGCTATCTCACTATGCTGTGGTTGAGCACGAATACACAGGACTAAAGCTTAAAGTTTAAAGAAGGGAAGGTCACGTCGATAATACAATGCTTTGTGCTCAAATGCATGGTACGGTATAGAGGCCATTGCAACTCATACCATGCTAAACTATGGACTCTATGGAATATCCAGTGGTGTAAAGTACTTAAGTAAAAATAGTTTTAAGTACTACTTAAGTCGTTTTTTGGGGTATCTGTACTTTATTTATATTTTCAAATATTTTCTTTAGGAATGTAGTGAAGTAAAAGTAATGTACTTTTTACTCCCATACATTTTCCCTGATTTTACCCTGTACTCGTTACATTTTGAATGCTCAGCAGGACAGGAAAATGGTCCAATTCACACACGTATCAAGAGAACATCCCTGTTCATCCCTACTAACTCTGATCTGGCAGACTCACTAAACACAAGTATTACAAGTAAAAGTATAAATCATTTCAAATGTCTTAAATGTATTAAGCGTACCAGAAGGCACCATTTTATTTTTTATTGACGGATAGCCAGGGGCACGCTCCAACACTCAGACATAACTCAGACATAACTCAGACATCATTTACAAAGTTTAAAACCAAATACTTTTAGACTTTTGCTCAAGTAGTATTTTACTTGGTGACGTTCACTTTTACTTGAGTCATTTTCTATTAAGTTATCTTTACTTTTACTCAAGTATGACAATTGAGTATATTTACCACCACTGGGAATATCCCATCAAATGTGACATCTATTGTTTTAAACTTTCTTATCTGCTCCTCTTCTTTTTCTCTCCCAAATCAAATCCGAGTTGATTTGTCCCATGCACAGGATACAGCCAGTGTAGTGAAATGCTTGCTGCTTGCAAGCTCCTTCTCAACAATGCAGTGATAGTAAGTTACATAAAATAAATACACGCAAGAATATACACTGCAAGGTCAATATCAGTGGCAAACAATGTCATGGATACTGGTGACAGTTATTTAATCAGGGTTAAAGTGACCCAGTGATCAGATGGGGAACAAAGGCGCTTACATCCACCTTAGAGGATCAGACCTCAAGCCAGAGTTTCAACAGTTCACTGCTGTGGTCAGTACATATCTCTAATAAAACCGATTGAGTTGCTTATTAATAAAGAGTATTTAATCATTTACATTGACTGCTCTTGGCAGAGAGAATGCCCTGCTCCAATGGTGCTCTTCAAAGAACCAACTCCAAGCTTAGATAATACTTTGGGGATAAGCATGCAAAATACTTGTATTTTTTTCATTTTCTTTTTGCACAATGATAGTGGGACTGAGCCTGGTCTGTGTCTGGTGTTAATATGGACATTCCTCCATAGCTACCTCAAACACATTGTCTTCTTCAGGACCTTGAGCAACGCTAATGGGAAAAGTATCAGTTGGACAGCTTCCCAGGTTTAGAAAATGACCAGAGATAGTTAAAGAAACAAATGGATTTAATTAGTATAGTCGATTCATTGCTTTCCCAGCATCCCAAAGGGAGAGGGTACAATGGTACTGTAGACCAGAAATTGTCATAAGCTTGCATTTTGAGTGTTTGTGAAACATAGTCAGGACAATGCGTATGTGGACTTCTTATTAGTATCTGATATCATTATGATCAAACCAAAAACATCTAGAGGACGGTTGTGGTGGTTTCTGTGTGTTTAATGACACACACACACACACACACACACACACACACACACACACACACACACACACACACACACACACACACAGAGGGGCTGGAATCACTCTTCTCACTGCAAAGGAAGAATGTGTTCTGTTTTGCCTGATCTCCACTGTGAACCTGTGGACCAGACAGAAAACATTTAGATGACAACCTATCTGTTTTTGTGAGACTTCAGTAGGTAAATAGAATGAATCATAAATATTTCATCAGAGGCAGACTTCATCTGTTGTATTTGATAGGGTAGAATTTTCCCTCACTAAGGCTCAAAGCAAATCACTGGGGGCTTAGCCCCAAAAGCAGCTCATGATTGGTAGCGAGGCCTGATTCTTTGATTCCTGACAACTGTTCTGCCATAAGATTATGTGCTTTCCTGGGTTTGAAATCATCCAGAGAGGGGAATTAGATCTCCACAGCAGCTCCTGTCATACACCGCGTTCTGATCCCTTCCCTCTCTCCTCATTTTTTCCACTGCTGTCTGTGCCTCATTCATCTCCCTTTCCTCTGTCCTGCACTTTGCTGAAGTAGCAGAGTGTGAGCTGACTAACAGAGGCAGAGCAGAGCAGCTGACGAGCACAAAGCTCTCTGCCGCCCGTATCAGACACGCTGGGTGAACAAAGCCCCTCTGCTCCACAGACAGACAATGGTACAATAGCTGACCGGGCTGTTACAACATGTGCCATACTCGCATTATGGAAGCACAGATCTGGTAGATTGGACTATTCAAATGAGTTGGATGCATGATTAATGAAAACGCAGTGTTAATTGGAGCAATTAGAAGAACATTGTGCTTTGGAAGCGTTCAAATTGCCTCTGTGTCCGCTGTCATTCCCCACATACAGTACAGTACAGTAGGGCGGTTGGGAACGGGGTTACATAACATTGGGAGTTGCCATTCCCAGCCTCATACTCTCCGCTCCCTCTCACTGAGGTGTCAAACAGGGAGTCATAAACATAGCCTTACTGCAGCAGACAAACCACATATTATTCAGACCAAAGCAAGTTCAGACAAGACAACACTACTTTTATGCAGCTAACCATATGAGCCTATTCTAGCCCTGTTTATACCTGGTTCAAACATGCAGCCTTTGTCCTGATCTTGTCCACATTCTGATTATGCCCACATTTTTAGTGTACAGTAGATGATTAAAAGACGTATTGTGATCTGACTGTGATCTAATCTTATATGTGTAAATAGACAAAATCAGGTCAAGATCAAGTGGACGAAGGATACATGCTAACGGCAGACATAAACAGGGCTATCGATTCATGCACACCGCCTACGATGGTACGATACATCTACTGATGCAACATCTGTAGCTGACATCCTGTTGGCTAAACCACAGTAGAAGCCAATCAGCAGAGGGATGTGCTGACTCAGTGGTACAGAACATGGAACATGTTGGCTAACTGTCCCACTTAGTCACCCACCACATCACACTCACCAGATGGCACCCCGCAGATGGCATGAGCAGCCGTTGGAGGGCACAGGAGGGGTAACGGACCTACACATACTGGACAGAGAGAGAGACGAATGGATCCATAGAGTCAGAGTCCACATCACCAGAGGAGTACAGGCAGGGGACAAACCCTAAACCTGACTGGGGCCTTTGGTTCAGTAGAGAATTATCTGGTTCTGATGTGGCTAGTCGACTTCTTTACATGTAATTTGGGGTAGTCTCTCCTTTCTCTCTCTCTTTCTTCCTTCCCTCACTCCCTCTGTCTGTGAGTGAAGAAGTCTCACCCAGGGCTCTGTTGTCCGTCTATGCCTCACTTCCTTCCTGCCTCTGGCCAATCTTCTTCCAGAGGGCCAGTCAGCCATGCTGTACATGCTACTGAGAGGCATATGCCTTCTCCTCAGCTCTTTTTGGTATGTCAAACACTCACAAGACTTGTAAGGCATATGGTGCAGTCTGCGTTGTGAGTCTGATAGTCCAGTCACTAACAGAAAGGAGATAATGACTCAGACCATAACATTAAGCATTATGACCCAAAATGGGTAAATAAGGGAACGTTATGTAGTGGTGAGAGATGATGCCGTTTGGTGAGAGTATCCCTTCAGAATGTGAATGTTTTCATAGAGTTATTACAATATACACAGAGTGTACACAACAATAAGAACACCTACCTAATACTGAGTTGCACAACCCAATAAGGGATCATAGCTTTAACCGGGCCAGTCTATGTCATGTTTTGTCCACTCGGTCCAAGTTTATATCCACAAAAAGCTCCAGTTGAAACTAAACAAAGGGAAATCATTTTCATTTTATAGGCCACCTCATGACTTTTAACAGAATACATAACTGTGGGATGGATAAAAAACTGTGAACATTATGTTATGTTTTGAGAATAAATTTGGGCTACTGGCTATGAAGATTTTACTGTTTGTCTGCTATCTGTATTTTCCTACAACTCCACCACAAATGTGCAGTCTAGGCTATGTGTGACATGGAGGAAAAAGTTATCTTGGCATTTATTTAAAATGCCAGACTGCTTTTACAGAAGGTCTTTAACCCACCAGAGATAAGACTTAACACTGTGAAATGTTCAGAAATGGAGTTCACACACTTATCTCTCCCAGTGGAAATTCATTATTGGAATGCTAAGTGGGGTTTAGTTGAAAGAGGAGCACAGTTTGTGTTGGCATGGAGCGAGCTACTGTGAGCGACAACAACTGCCCTCTCGTATTTCAGCTTCCCAAAAAGCAGACAGAAAAATGCTAAATATGCAGCAGTGTGACCTCAACCCTTAGATCAGTCACTATTTTTCGACAAAGGTGTCTAATTCCTTTCACCTAGGTACTTTTCTCCTTTATCTCCAATCAATCATGTCAGCACACGTACAATACTGTCTAATATATGTAGTTTACAAACAGTAGATTATTATATAGGCTATGTACAGGTGAGTTCAATTGCTAATGGGTGACCTAGTTGTTGAGGAGTGTGTTTTGCTTCTTAAATTGATAGTAGTATGTTCTTATTAAGTTGTATGTTGGAATGTTGCACATTTGATCAATTGTGTTCATGCAGGGCTCCCTTGGAAAATAAAAAACTCCTTCAGCAGTAACCAACCCAGCGCAGCAGCACAGCTAAGCTATGAATGGTAATGACCACAGACTGAATAGCTAGGAATGTCAACCAGAGTTATTGCACTGGAGCTCTTCGTCCATCGCTACACCGCAACAGATGCAGCAGTATATTTCCTTAAACAGAGATCCATAAACATGAGGACAGAATAAAATGTACATACAGTGGGGCAAAAAAGTATTTAGTCAGCCACCAATTGTGCAAGTTCTCCCACTTAAAAAGATGAGAGAGGCCTGTAATTTTTATCATAGGTACACTTCAACTATGACAGACAAAATGAGAAGAAAAAATCCCGAAAATCACATTGTAGGATTTTTAATGAATTTATTTGCAAATTATGGTGGAAAATAAGTATTTGGTCACCTACAAACAATCAATATTTCTGGCTCTCGCAGACCTGTAACTTCTTCTTTAAGAGACTCCTCTGTCCTCCACTCGTTACCTGTATTAATGGCACCTGTTTGAACTTGTTATCAGTATAAAAGACACCTGTCCACAACCTCAAACAGTCACACTCCAAACTCCACTATGGCCAAGACCAAAGAGCTGTCAAAGGACACCAGAAACAAAATTGTAGACCTGCACCAGGCTGGAAAGACTGAATCTGCAATGGGTAAGCAGCTTGGTTTGAAGAAATCAACTGTGGGAGCAATTATTAGGAAATGGAAGACATACAAGACCACTGATAATCTCCCTCGATCTGGGGCTCCACGCAAGATCTCACCCTGTGGGGTCAAAATGATCACAAAAACGGTGAGCAAAAATCCCAGAACCACATGGGGGGTCCTAGTGAATAACCTGCAGAGAGCTGGGACCAAAGTAACAAAGCCTACCATCAGTAACACACTACGCCGCCAGGGACTCAAATCCTGCAGGGCCAGACGTGCCCCCCTGCTTAAGCCAGTACATGTCCAGGCCCGTCTGAAGTTTGCTAGAGAGCATTTGGATGATCCAGAAGAAGATTGGGAGAATGTCATATGGTCAGATGAAACCAAAATATAACTTTTTGGTAAAAACTCAACTCGTCGTGTTTGGAGGACAAAGAATGCTGAGTTGCATCCAAAGAACACCATACCTACTGTGAAGCATGGGGGTGGAAACATCATGCTTTGGGGCTGTTTTTCTGCAAAGGGACCAGGACGACTGATCCGTGTAAAGGAAAGAAGGAATGGGGCCATGTATCGTGAGATTTTGAGTGAAAACCTCCTTCCATCAGCAAGGGCATTAAAGATGAAACGTGGCTGGGTCTTTCAGCATGACAATGATCCCGAACACACCGCCCGGGCAACAAAGGAGTGGCTTCTTAAGAAGCATTTCAAGGTCCTGGAGTAGCCTAACCAGTCTTCAGGTCTCAACCCCATAGAAAATCTTTGGAGGGAGTTGAAAGTCCGTGTTGCCCAGCAACAGCCCCAAAACATCACTGCTCTAGAGGAGATCTGCATGGAGGAATTGGCCAAAATACCAGCAACAGTGTGTGAAAACCTTGTGAAGACTTACAGAAAACGTTTGACCTCTGTCTTTGCCAACAAAGGGTATATAACAAAGTATTGAGATAAACTTTTGTTATTGACCAAATACTTATTTTCCACCATATTTTGCAAATAAATTCATTCAAAATCCTACAATGTGATTTTCTGGATTTTTTTTCTCATTTTGTCTGTCATAGTTGAAGTGTACCTATGATGAAAATTACAGGCCTCTCTCATCTTTTTAAGTGGGAGAACTTGCACAATTGGTGGCTGACCAAATACTTTTTTGCCCCACTGTAACTCCAGGAGATATGGCAGATTCCAAAGCATGTTGCAAGAGAGCTGAAAATAAGCACCGACCGTATTCACATAATCACAGCTTGTTATGTGAATACAGTGGGTTCTTAGGTTCTGTTTGGTAGGATTGTAAAATATCTCAAACCTAACAACCTAATCAACCCAAAGAGAACCTACACTGTAAGCACCCACTGCCTTCACATAATTCATCCGGTGTGGTATGAATGGTAAAGATGCTATTGGCTGCATACTGGCTGTTCGGTCAAGGTCACTGTCTTGTTTGAACCCGGCTAGGATATCTCTGAGTGAGTCTTCTCCCATTCATCCATATGGTTGTATTACAATCACTATGAATCAGCTTGGCACCCTCACTCAACCTGTGTCCATTTGGGTTATTTTCAACCAGCTCTTATGGGAAGTGTGGAAACAACTATGCACTTACATCATGACCCTCACACATAGCCATATAGTGTTGTTGTGGGTTGGTATGTCTGTTTTGTTATTGAGAGATGAATAATGTTCACCTCTGAAGCGCTCTGGGGCTGGGTGACTCATCCAACGCCTTAGGGAGGTTTCTGTGGGATCTGCGTGGTAGCATCAACAACAAACTGTCCATAGCAGAGGAAGCTGGTGGGAGGAGCTATAGGAGGATGGGCTTTTTGTAATGGCTGGAATGGAATTAATGGAAAGGTATCAAACCACAAGTTTGACTCTTTTCCATTAATTCCATCCAACCATTACAGTGAACCCATCCTCCTATAGCTCCTCCCACCAGCCTCCACTAATACAGCCTATAGGTTAAGAAGAATATAAACTATATAGTCTATGATTAGGCTGAGACATTTTTCTTTTTGTTTATTTCCACCCTGTAGCCTAGATGCTGTAAAAAAAAAAAAAAAACATTCAGTTGGAAAATAGGGATCAAAGAAAGGTGTTTAGACAGCAAGTACAACCCAAACATTTTTAATAACAGAACGGGCTACAACCGTTTTATTTCGTATGCATTCGTGAGTCTTCGTATGGGTTCGGAGAAGCCCAGGAGAGGGGGCTGAGTCCGAGCCGCACTGATATCTAGGTTGCATGTGACTAATCGAGTTTGCCAGTGAAGTAGGCTACAATTCATTCCTACGGAATGTTCACCTGAGAGAGCGAAAGCATTGCAAAATAACAGGTGAGTCTTCTTAGAAACGCATGTCACTGTTGCAATTGTTCACTAAATGAGTCATGTTATTTCCAATAAGTTACTTTATTATTTTTTGCGGATAAAATAACTTCTAAGAATGATCGTGTCTATCTACTGTAGCACAAACTTTGCTATGAGTTATTTATAGTTCGTTTATGGGAAGGCTAGTTTGTGAAAACAACTTGATACACGTCCAATGTGATGAACTTTACACACGGATAGTAATTTTGAAGTGAGGTCGTTTCATTGAAGTTTGGACCAATTTTACACTAACCGTGATTCTCCATTACCTTTTAGACCGAATCGTTTTGAGAAATGTGGTGTCATTAGAAGCGAAGGACGATTGCACGGTAACCTGACTTAAAACGGAAATTACAAATTCCCTGCTGAAGGAGCGTAGTTTACAAACGTAGTAAAGCCACTGGTGAAAACCCCACACATACAAAACGAAAAAAAGGAACATGGCAACGGGTGGATTTAAACCAAATGCACAGACAGACTTTCTGGAGGAATGGAAGGCTAAACGGGAGAAGATGAGGGCAAAAATGCTCGGGGACATCGCTGCGGCCACCGGCGCATGCTCTGGTGGTATTGCCCCTGCCACTGCGTCCCTGGGGAGCCACAGCAACAAAAGTGAGATGCGCAATGCTACCTCGAGCACCGAACTTAACAACAACGGCAACCCGGACCGCGGGACATCATACCCCATGGCTCGCTCATCATCCTCCTCAGCCTTGAAGAGACCTGACGATGACCCACACCCGACACCAGCCGTCAGAGGAGCGGATACACCAGGGAGTAACCTGAAGAAGACACCGCAGCCGGAGAAAGTGCCCTGCACCCCACAAGAGTCCAGCCCGACTGCATGCAATGACCATGGCAGTGACAAGGAGAGCCCCTCACCCAGTAAAGGCAAAGAGAAGAAAAACAGTGGTCCAAGCGCCAGGAAGGGGAAAGGACAGATAGAGAAGAGAAAGCTGAGGGAGAAGCGCAGATCAACAGGTGTTGTCAGCATGCCATCCACCGAGGTGAGTCCAAGCTGTCTAACTTTCATTTGTTTACAAATCATCGCCTAGTTAATTAGCATGACGCATGGTGTTGGATGAGACTGTTTACACTCTGTACTGGCAACCTGTAGGCCTATGCAACAACAACAACAACAACAAAAAAGTTATGAAAAGACGGCATAAAAGTTGGACTTATCTGTCTCTTAGGTCGCGTCATTATCATTATGAAACGAACATTTCAATGTACCAAATGGGTTGGATATTTGTGGGGAAATGGTTTGAAACAGAGTAGCTTTAATGACCAATGAAGTTATCAAATGGGGTTCTAAAACATTAATTCTTCTGACCTTCAAAAGCCCACATAAACATGTCTGTTCCGGTGGAGTGTTTATGAAGACCTTCTGTCTAGCACAGACATGAAAAAAGTCTCCATGAGTATGCTGAAAATGTGCAGAGGGAGCAGTATCGTTGTTATTGCACTTAAATCATGTCACAGTCTGGCCGCAGGGACGTTGATGAAAGCTTGACCACTAAGAACTTCCACCATCAGGGAAATGATGTTTATACAGTGCCTTTAGAAAGTATTCGCATCCCTGGACTTTTCCCACATTTTGTTGTGTTACAGCCTGAATTTAAAATGGATTCAATTGAGATTTTGTGTCACTGGCCTACAAACCTTTTTATGTTTTTAGAAATGTTTACAAATTCATAAAAAATGAAAAGCTGAATTGTCTTGAGTCAAGTATTCAACCCCGTTGTTATGGCAAGCCTAAATAAGGCAAAAAATGCACTTAACAAGTCATATATTAAGTTGCATGGACTCACTCACTCTGTGTGCTATAATAGTGGTTAACATGATTTTCGAATGAGTACCTCATCTCTGTTCCCCACACTTACAATTACCTGTAAGGTCCCTCAATTCAGCTGTCAATTTCAAACACAGATTCAATCCAATTTCTCGCAATAAAGGGCACTTATTGGTAGATAGATTAAAAAAGCAGCCATTGAATATCCCTTTGAGCATGGTGAAGTTATTAATTACAGAGGACGACTGATTAAGATTTTTCAACGCCGATACCGATTATTGGAGGACCAAAAAAAGCCGATGCCAATTTGTCTATGTATGTGTGTATATGTATATGTATGTGTGTGTGTGTGTGTGTGTGTGTGTGTGTGTGTGTGTGTGTGTGTATGTGTGTGTATATATATATATGCATGTGTGTATATATGTATGTATATATGTGTATGTGTGTGTGTATATATGTATGTATATATGTGTGTATATATGTATGTATATAAGTGTGTGTGTGTGTATGTATTATACATATTTTGTAACGATGACAATTACAACAATACTGAATGAACACTTACAGTGGGGCAAAGAAGTATTTAGTCAGCCACCAATTGTGCAAGTTCTCCCACTTAAAAAGATGAGGCCTGTAATTTTCATCATAGGTACACTTCAACTATGACAGACAAAATGAGGATACATTTTTTTTCTCCAGAAAATCACATTGTAGGATTTTTTAATGAATTTATTTGCAAATTATGGTGGAAAATATGAGGAGGAAAACCTGGTTCCGTCTGCTTTCCAACACACTGGGAGACAAATTTACCTTTCAGCAGGACAATAACCTAAAACACAAGGCCAAATATTCACTGGGGTTGCTTACCAAGATGACATTGAAAGTACCTGAGTGGCCTAGTTGCAGTTTTGACTTAAATCGACTTGAAAATCTATAGCGAGACTTGACAGAGTTTGAAGAATTAAAAAAGAATATGTACAAATATTGTACAATCCAGGAAAGACTCAAAGCTGTAATCGAAGGTGAAGGTGATTTATAACAGGTTAATTCAGGGGTGTGAATACTTAAGTAAATTAGATATTTCATTGTCAATAAATTAGCACAAATTTGAAACATGTTTTCACTTTGTCATTAGGGGTTATTGTGTGTAGATGGGTGAGCAACATTTTTTGATGTAATTCATTTTGCATGTAGGCTAAAACAGCAAAATGTGGAATAGGTCAAGGGGTATGAATACTTTCTGAAGGCACTGTATAATGGGCGTGCTTTATGATGTTGACACTGGCTCAGTGCCTTGAAGCCACAGAGTGTAGTCTACATATTAGGGGTCTGGCTTTTCTGACAGCTGCCCACACCCAGAGCATGCTGCCCTCTGTGGCGTTTCACCTGTAGGTTGACCAGTGTCTGCTGGCTGGTGACAGCCTGTTAGAATGTCGGCAGTGCCAGTAGAGAAGTTTGAGAGGCTGGTCAGAAGCCAAGCCGTAAAGCTAGGTTTCATCCCCACAGATCATGCCAAACTATGTGCTACCATGCCCCATGCAACAACATTGCCTGTGTTTATTGCATTGCATATTTCCCATATTTCCCATGGTAAATCTATACCCTGACATGGCGATCACTGTATGATTTGGACCCTCTTCACACAAGGCCTCTGGTGTTATGAATTTTATTGAATAGGTACGCTGGGGCATAATCAGCCTGCATGTTCTGTGGGGCACAATAGCTGTTGAGGGGGTTTCAGAGCAATAGGGAACCCAATCGCGCCACTCTGAATAGCTGATAATGGCTTCACGGTTAACCGAAGCAAACACTGGCTCTTCTGTGGCGTGTCAATCAGGACCACCTCCTGCATTCCAGGAAGGTGTCTCGTTTCAGCCTCCCTGTCCATCTCACCCTCTTTGGCGGAGAATGGTATGTGTCTACTGGCTGTTGGGGACCTCTGACCCGCTTAACAAATGCTTACTGAACAACGGAATACTGCTTAAGTGATGTGTGCGTTTGAAGATAACGCTATCTGAGTGAGTACTCACCTTCCCTGAGATACTTGCTCGGCTCTCCTTTTCTTTCTCTCTTTAGGATGTGTGTGTTGTCAGTGATCCGTTTCCTGTTGGCCTCACCGTGGCTTAGGCCTAGTTGATGAGCCTCATTGTCTGGGGCCATCCATGTTTTATGACCAGCAGTATGTTTATAAGGCTCTGCTTGGGGAGTTGCTTTCACTCAGGAGCGTGAACTTTGTTTCATGTGTTGGGCTGGATCTCTTTGATAAAGGCTGCTGCTGTTGTGTCTGGAACACCCAGGGCTGTTCGTCAGTAGCAACTGTGAACAGGCTGAGTGATAGGGCAGGCTACATATTGGTGCCAATTAGCGCTGGGCCATTCTATGGTAATGGAAAATGCTGAGACTCACATTTTAAAGTGAAAAATGTATACAAAAAAAAAGCATTGATTTAAAAGTTTAACAAATCATACAACTCTATGCACGAGGACTACTTTTAACATATTCCACAGGAAATTTTGCAAAAACACATTCACAGGAAGAACTGTGCAGATACAAAGTTTGGTAACGGAATAAAACTGAGGGAGATTGTACCGTAATTCTGTTGGTAAAATTTGGATCTGCACTGTTTCCAGTAAATGTTTAGTTATTTTCTGTGTAAATTGTTCCAAGTAGTCATTGTGCATCGAGTTGTATGGTTTGTTAAACTTTGAAATCAGTAGTTTTTGTTTAGCATACATTTCTAAAATGAGTCTCAGCGTAATTCCGTTACTGTGGTGATGGGTAGCTTAGCGATTTAAGAGCGCTGGTCCAGGAACCAAAATGTGACTGGTTCAAATCTCAGAGCCGACTTGATAAAAAAAATCTCTCATTGGGCCGTTGAACAAGGCACTCAACACTAATTCTGCTAAATGACTAAAATGTCAAACGTAAAAAGGATAGGGCCGCAGGGTATAGCCGAGGGGATTTCTCAGAGCTTCTTCCTGGTTGCTGTTGAATCACTTGTGTGTAGTTCATGCATATCTGTCATGAGCTAAGAGGAGTGTGTGTTTACCTGTACATAATCATGCTGATGTCTTTCACTCCACGGACAAAGCAATGTGATTATAACATTTATTTTCCTATGAGAATCTGCTTCAACAAAGTGCCCATTGACAGTTGGCTTTGCCTCAATGTTTATGGCCCATTGGTAGATAAAGCCACACACAGCTCCAGTCTGATTGGTTGGATTATCATTGTCATTTTGAGCTCAAACCACAACAGTTTTGTTTAGGATCATATCTAGCTCTGGGTATATGCACAACAGTCTCTCCAGGTGAGTGAGTTGAGTTTTATCTGCAGACAGACCGAAAAGTTATTTCAAAGCCGTCATGCTACAATTACACCATCGAAACATCTGTAAACGGTCTTGAGTGACATACCATCATGTTGAAACAGTTTTTCTTCAGCATCTCTTGCTATTGTTGTGCTTAAAGTAGCAGTGCTGGCAGTGAGGGATAAAGCAGAGAATCTTGAGTGTATGGTATGTTGTGAGTCAGAGCTTTGCCCTGTAACTACATGAACTCCCCCCTTGACCTGTACTGAAGCCCTGGGGAATGTAACATGGATGTGATAAAGTGGCCTGGTTCTAGTTTATATTTTTTACTTTCAAAACAATTTCTGGTCAAGCCAGTCTGACTCTCACAACCAGAAGCTGTGACATTCAGACGTCAGACGTTTGGACACACCTACTCATTCAAGGGTTTTTCTTTATTTGTACTATTTTCTACATTGCAGAATAATAGTGAAGACATCAAAACTATGAAATAACACATGGAATCATGTAGAAACCGAAAAAGTGTTAAACAAATCAAAATATCTGTGTGGGGGTACAGGTTAGTTGAGGTAATTGGTACATGTAGGTGGGGGGTAAGTGACTATGCATAGATAATAAACAGCGAGTAGCAGCAGTGTACAAAAGGGAGGGGGGTGTCAATGTGAATTGTCCGGTGGCGATTTTATGAATTGTTCAGCAGTGTTATGGCTTGGGGTAGAAGCTGTTGAGGAGCCTTTTGGTTAAATCAAATCACCCATCCTAGTGCTGCTACACTCTCTACCCGTCCTCTGGGAGCTGTATACGTTTTTGCTCCACTACTTCCGTACCTTATGCTGGGGCTGTGGTACTTTCTCTCATCCATCTGTGTTCAGTTTCCACCTCTAAAGATACCTCTCTTCCTGCTGTAGTACGATCATACATTATTCTGTTCTAAAGGCCTCCCATGGACTGCAGTTCTGAATGGAGTTGTCATTCACGTCTTTGAAAGCAATGGCCAGGGAACGTTTTGAGTATCAGTGCAATAGGGTGTTATTTAATTGTACGGTAATTAGGTGAAATGTAAAGCTTTCTATACGTCTGTTCTCAAGGAATGTAAGTGTGCCATTGGGTGGAGCCTGTTGTACTCGCTCCTAAAACCTTTCCCAAACAAGGTCACATCATCACTGGAAATACCATAGGGATTGGATCATGGGCTTGGATAAGCAAGGAATTATTTTGGCAGGGTTTTGGGTTGTTGGTGGAACAAAAGGAATTTGTGAAGTTATGTTCAACTCTCTAATCCAAAGAGTGTTTCTTTTATACCCAGGCTCCTTTGCCAGCTATGTGAGTTTACAAGAACATTTGACAGGTTGACTAATTAGCAGGAGTTGTTGATTTGTTTACAGGGATATCTTTCGCAAAATAAGTTTTAAGGGGGGTGGGACTAATAGAAAAGTTCCAATAGAGCTGTGTGGTAAAAGTTAGGGGAATTCCACAGGAAGTTGTAGAGGAGGAAGAATGTGGAACTACTGTTCGCCTTGTTCCATGACATGGTTACCAGGTAGGCCCCTAATAAAGGGGGCACCCAATGGTCTCTCAGCACCTCATAAAACACCCTGCTCCCACTAATGGGCTGTGGCACAGGGTTTTGTGCATGTTTTTGGAACGTTGCGTAAGCAACAGCTCTCATTAATGTGCCCTCTGACTAGGTGAGGCCCAGTGAATAGCCGTCCATTACCCTGTCAGGTTTAATCATATCACTTAAACAGACCAAGGGTATGTGAAAACTGGAGCCTTCACTCAGAATACAGTAGTCCTGGCTGCTCCTCTAATGGCCCTCTGACTGACCTGGCCTCTGCTTACTCCCCACATCCTCTTTGCTTGTCACAGGTTAATGAGCTCACTTTCTGGCAACTAATCCAGTTTTAAACGTTTTGTGACAAAACATGATCACAGGAGTATTTTTTACAATGTATGCATTTCAGCAGGCCTGACAAGAAAATAGCCTGCCTAATTTGGACTCCTGTTCCGAATGTGTAGGTTTGTAGAGTGTTCTGTTCTAACCCAGGCCATAGATTTCTCTGCTGTAATTGGGTCAGTGCTCTTTAGTTATGAGGCTATAGGAGCTCCATGTGGTAGATTATTATTGTCCAAAAAAGAATGCTCCCCTGCGCTGCCTCTCTCCAAGAATGCAAACCTGATTGCCCAGGGTCAATGGGCATTGATGTCTTGAGCATGTGTCTGGTGAATGAGTAACAACCCCCCCGTGAGAAATGACATGCTCCTCTGTCACTGCTTGGATGACGCAGTGGCTGTCTGAGGGGCCAATCATTAACTTACAATCAAAACCAGGATGTTTCAGCGATATGGGAGACTTGTTGGTTACTTAATAAGGTGTTGTTGAGGTTAATGTCCGACTGTGTTGTGAAATGTGACTGAAGGATGGGTCATCTGTTCGAATAGTAAATCCTAGCGTGACTGATCTTCCCTCTTGGTGTGTGGTTGACCAATACTTTAAACTATTTGTTAGTACCAAATTGTTTGTGTCCAATTCCCTGTGAGGCACTTCAGGATTTACTCTAAGACCTAGAGTAAAATGCCAATGCTTTGGAATTGTGTCACGGAACATGGAAGCCTTCTCCTTTGAACTAAATGGGGATTTCTAAGTCGTTGTCTCCCCTCATTGAGGTTAACACCTTCATAATCTAGTAGCAGATGTGGAGACAGTGATTTCCTTTCATCTGTCATATGTTTAGGCTTAAGTTTTCCTTTTTCCATACCTGTTCCCTCCAATACCAGCCATCACGCTAACAGTATTAACATGAACTGTTGCATGTTATTGTAAGTGAAATGTCCTGCCCCTGAAATCTGATAATAGCTTATGGTTTCACACGGATACATGGGGTAGTGGTTTTCATGCCTCCCCTTTGGAAACTGCCACTTAGCCCCCCACTGTGTTCTTGTGGAAGCTTGGGCTGCCACATTCAACTGCTGCATGCAGAGATCCCATAGAGAGATTCCGTGGATTGGGGTTTGTCTGATCACAGCTACTGTCAATCAGCAAGCTGGTGTGTGCGTGTTCCTGCATAAATGTAACTTGTTTGTTGGACATTCCTGTGTGCTTGGCAGCAGTGGGGGATTTGTGAGTCAGCTGTAATCAGGCCACTGCATGATTAGGCATTCAGGAGAACTGTATGTTTGGATTCATTACAGAACAGAATAGTATGCAGCTGCTACCTCTGTTTCTTTCTCTCTTTCTATGGGCACGGAAAGAGTTGTTTTGGAGTGTTATTCTTCGTAAAACCCTTCGCTTCATTTTTATGGATGAGCTCTTATAGATGATATGTCCACATACAGTGTCTCTAAAAGAGTTCCAGAACGTTATGTTGGTACTGCACACACAGCTAGAGAGATCCAGCACCACCACAGGCCAATGGGTTCTCTCTCCTTCCATTATGGCACCATGGTTCCCTGTCAGACTTTGTCCCCTGATAAGCGTCAGCAGAAGTAGGCTACGGTATCAGACACGGCAGCATAACAATCTAGCTAACCAAGGTGATGAATAATAAACATGCAAGTCATACGTCTGGGCTATTTTCATTCTGCTTCACCGCGTGGATAAGGGTGGGAGAGTCTTCTGGGTGTCATAGCAGCACCTAGCTGAGTGTAGGAATACGGTTGGTTGGTGATCTACAGGTGGAGGCGGTCAGGAGTGTTTGACATTCCACTGTGTGCTGCTGGGAGGACTGTGGGGGATGGGGGTCTTAAGCCTAGCTCTCCGTCTTTAAAAACACATTCACTTCACATGCATACCTGAGGAGGCTTAAGTTGATTTGTTGGAAGCTGGCAAAATGGGAGGGATTCATAATGCTTTGAAGAAATTGAATATTCTAACTGTTGACGTGTATGTTGTTAGTGTGGCTCATCTTGTTGATTTATGGAAAATACAGCCAGGCAGGCTCACATCAAAAGAGGAACCAAATGAAAAAGTGGTTCAGGAAAACAGCTTGAGAATGTAGCCGATAAACACTCTAAATCATATTAAAATGTGGGTTCAAAGTGCCTGTGGATATAAAGCCTTGATCTTTAAGTTGTTGAACCAAACAAATATGAATGAATGTGTTGTAGAGGATTAAAGTAACCACATGCCATCCTACCCCTGGCTTTAAAGCTGGAACCTCATTCTGTTTGTTTGTGTGTGTGTGTGTCCTTCCCCTACTGATCCTGTTGTGGGTAGAAGGACGGTCAACTTGGCTGTGTTGAACTATGATGCATTACTGGAACGCATCCCACAATGTCCACAACAGACCAGCGATTGGCTGCTACTGGCAGCATACCTTCCTTCCGCCAACCCATGTGACCCACATATGCGTTCCCAGGGGGCCGAGATGGGCTTCCAACCAACACCCCAACCTCACATCCTTCCTCGCTTCCAGCAGGCCTCTGGGGCACTGGAATGCTGTCCAAATCCCCGTTTTTATTTTTGTGCTGGAAGCCTTTAAAGACTCCGTTATGTGGATCATGCCAGCCATGTGCTAGGGTCCGGAGGAAAGCTTGGTTTCTTCCCTGAGGCTACTAGGAGGCACGAGGTGCACAAGGCCCAAAGACAACAGAGACAAGGAGCAGAACAACATGATTAGTAGTCACGCCATTGTTCCAGACCATTTGCTCCTGCTTACACCCCTCATTGCTTACACCCCTCAGTGCCATCCCGTCTTAGAGAACGTTTGTGCGTTCTGTAACGCCCACGGTGACGATTAACCCAGCCAAAGGTTCAATTCTTCTGCTATCAGAAGAGATTTCTTGGTATTGTACCCGGTGGCCTTAGGTGACACGTGGCCTGGCATGAAAAGTAAACACGGTGCTCTTTAATCACATTGGCAGATGCATCAACAAACCCTGTGTCAGTGTCCCCAACCCAGAGCTGAGGAATCTTGACAATATGGATACGCCCTGTCAATAGGCATACTTTCCTCATCACACGTCCTATCAAAACAGAGTGTCCACGTAGCTACAGTATCTAGGGTCATTCTGTTTACTCAAGGCTGGTTATAACACCCCATTGCATGTGTCTTGGCATTTTACAAGCTGTCAAGTGTATGGGTGGTGAGCCTCTCTTTATCATTGATAATCATAGCCATTATGAAGAGGTGTTGGCATGCATGGTATCTTTCCTCAAAGTGAAAGCTTGGCGAGGAGCCGTTGTCCAAGACCACAGTGACCTGCCCACCATCGCAGTTTAAACTAAACAAAGTAGCACTTCTTTGGCCTCCCCAAACATACTTGAAATTTATTTTCACTGTAAGGGATTTCCATCAAAGGATGAATGAGCTCCAACATGTTAAGTTCATCGAAGCATATCAAATTGGGTGCCAAGTGAATAAAGGCACAACCATTTTCCATCTTAAAAATTAGACATAAGTAAAGGCTTTAATTTCTGGGTAAATGGATGGAAAAGGGGTCTTAGAAACCAGAAAAAGTCTTAAACGGTATGAGAAATGCATCAAAACGCAATGTTGACGTAAAGACTCCTTTCAAATAATATTAACACTTTATATTTAGTATTTGTTTTAAATTGTTAAGCTTCTGTAAATTAAGATATTTTCTAATTTCTCTCCCTCATGAGAAACAGAGTATAATGAAAGTTCATAGAAGTAACAAGTAATGGTAGACCTACCAATTAGTTAGTGATTTGACTTTTATCATTTAAGTTATTAAAACTCCTAATTCCGTTAGCAAATTGTTAGTTTTCACTTGTTCAAATTGTTAGTTTTCACTTGTTAAAATTGTTAGTTTTCACTTGTTAGCATTACCAAACTAATTGCAAAGACTGGCAAATCCAGCTCAAAAAGTTATACAAGCTTGGCTAGTAGCTACCGAATGTCATTTCTGGTGAATGTAGACCATTTACAAGCGCGAGAAATTATGCACATGTACAATGTTGTGATGCATGTTTTTCTGAAGGAAAAGTGGGAAGCACAGCAGGGGAAAAACCCATTCGGACCTCTTTGAATTCTGGCAGAAAGCCATTCTAAGAGATCTGATGGCAAATGTTTTGAGGTGAATTGCATACAAGTGTAACTTCTTCACCTCATGTGCACCGCACAACAGAGACTTGCCGATAGATATAAAACGCTATGGACTCACCAGATCACACCTTCTCCCGTTGTGCAATTTACAAACATACACGTGACTGGCTCAACTGGTCTGGGGAACTACGGTAAGCTTCATAATGTAAACTGTGACGGGTGAAATGAAGGAAGCAATCTGATTTATCTCCTAACATATTGCAGTTGACTGCAAGTATTAACTTAAAAAGTAGCTACAAATATTCACATTTATTGAAAAACGTCAAATAAATTGACGGTATAGAGAACATCCTGTGTCTTTTTCCAAATTCCCCAGTATATGGTATACCACCCAAGCCTAGTACAGATCAGGGACCCATTATGTATTTCCATTACCGGAATTCCTTTACCGGGTATCTACTTCACTTACAGTAGGTCAATAACCTAAACAATTGTTTTGAAACTGAGGTGGGATGTCATAGCTGGTCACCGCATTGTTTCTGCAGACATCTTTGAATCTTAATTCAGGGCAAATATTTACGTTTTTGGAAAATGTGCTTGCATAAAAACCTGAGGGAGATTTGACCCTAATTCCATTGCAAAAATGTGCATCTACACAGTTCTTCCACAAAAAAAATGTGTGTACAATTTTCTGAGGAAGTAGTCCTTGTGTATAGTTTTATGGTTTGTTAAACTTTGAAATCAATGTTTTTTTGCATACATTTTAAAGTAAAAAAAAAAACTGAGTCAGTGTAATTCTGTTACTGTTGAATTGCCCAGAAGCAAGCAATTCCACAGTGACAAAGGGTTATATTAAACAGCAATGTAATTCCAAACAGACACAGCATATACATGTAATTTCCTCCCTCTTTGTCTCTAGGAGTCTGTTACACCTCCAATGTAGATCATCTGCTCGCTTACGTTGTAAAACTGTCCAGTGGTCAGATCAGTGCAATGAAGTCTGTTACTGCTCTGTCCCCGCCAGCACTTATCTCTTGTTAGACGTTCTCCTTCTGCATACTGATAAGTATCAGTTTGGAACAGTTTTTTTCCTCCTCTCTTTCAAAAGTACACTGTTGCATAATTAATGCAGGCTTAATTGGTTTTGCCAGTTTGCATCACCCCCTCACCTAAAACCCTGCACAAAAGTTTAAATTGAAGAGCAAGAGTCTCTGAGAGATGGCAAATGCCTCCCTTTAATCTCCTGGGTGATGACTGCACTTTCAGAGAGAATAAACCAAATGGTAATTTTCAGCAGGCTTGCCCTGCGCGATTTTGCCTCCTCTCCTCTGTGGGTATGAACCTTTTGTGGAGCCCAGCGGCCTCTTAAAAGATGCACGGCCAATGAAACGCTCCACTCTGGTGTGACCGATGGGATTCTCATCCCCAAAACGCCCTCATTGATTGTGGATGCCTGGTCTGGGTTTCTGCTCCCTTTTTCCATGTCTTATTCTTCCTCTCTTTTATGCTCGGCTAGCTGCTTGAGTTCTCGCATGGTATTTATTTATGTTAGGCTGGTTCCACTTTTTTGCATTCTTTCCTTTCTTTCTCTGGACTGGGGACTAGAGGTCACTCCTCTCTGGCTTATCTTGTGAAACTGCTTATTTGCATGGCAGTCCTCTAGTCTGCCCAGACCGTGTTTGTTTGTGTCCGCTGTCCAGAGAGTTTGAGATGCACTGCTCCTCCTTTTGTGTGTCCCGGGCTCATGAGTAAACATGAGGTGTGGTTCTCGTTCTTTCTTTCGCTCTCTCGCGCCGTCTTTCGCTCCGTCCCCCTCCCCCCTCTTTCCTTTTCCCCTGTGGGCCAGCGGTGAAAGCTAGATGGCTGGATCCTTCTCCAGCAAGATGAAGGGGCTGGTGTTGCCTGCTCCGTCTGTCCACAGCGCTGGATTTATCTTTCCCAGCCTCTAAGTTCACACAATCAAGTGCAAATAGTCCATGGACCAGCATTATCTAGAGAGGGAGAAAGGGACAGAGTGCCTCCAATCAACACTCCTTTTGATGTGAATGATACAAATGCAAACAGCATGCTTCTGGGTATATGGAATTTAACTTTCAAAGGAATGCACAGGAAGAAAGTCAACCAAATTCATGCAGTGAAATGCTCGAAGGCATTTGCCAATTTAAAGTATTAATATCAGACAGATGTTTCATGACAACACTCCCCCCCCCGTTGGTTATAATAATGATATTTAAATTGAACACTTGTCTTTTAGTTATTTATCTACCTAACTAAGTTATATGCTTGTCGTTTAATGTAACGTCAGGGCATTGTGCCAAAGCAGTATAACGTAGTAGTGAATCATGGTTTCCTGTTTCTGATTCTCAAAATGTGTTAACAACTTGACAGTGGGTTATAGTGGTCAGGAGGATATTCTCTCACAGAATAACTCACTTAGCCTTCATTCTGTGAACGTTCTCCCAGTATTCCCAGTAAGTATAATTCAGATACCACCAGGAGAACGATGATCTTCACAAGGGGCGCTCCCGAAAGAGCTGATTCTAAAATTTTACGAGGACATTTCCAGAAATTGACTTTGACTGCAGCAGCAGCTTTTTGATGTGGTTATGAAATTGAATTTCCTGTTTCCTGAGCTTCGCCGTTAGCCCCCCACGCTAACACAGCAGCCTTGGTAGGAAAAGCTATTTGCTCTGTGAACAACAGCCATTTAAAATCACTCTTTACAGTTCAGCTCTTGTACTGATGCCATGTCTCATGTTCTGTGTCATATCTGCACATCTATAGTTCTCAGGTGAAAAGGGGAATAGGGAAATGCTGTTTTTTTCCCCTGATCAAACATGGACTTAACCTTTCCCACAATTCCCAGTGATCCCAATGTCTCCTCCTTGGAACCCAGACAGTGCTCTCTATGACTCATGGTCTACTCTAGTCTGCCAATGACCTAACACAATGGCCACTGTACACAAAGACCCCTTTCTCATAGGAATGCAAAACATGCCCTAACCGTTTCCGACATAGAATATTGGGAGATTGTGTTACTCGTTAGGCATGCCATGCAAGGTGCGCTTTATTTTCCCTGAATGTTATTCCCAAAACCACGTATTGTCCTGAGCACAATGGTAAAACCACAGTAGGGGTGGTTTCTTAATCATTAAAACATATTGACTTTGAGGTGTCTTTTATTAGAGTAACTTAGCACTTTCCCCAAAATCCTCAAAATGAGGTTGTCACCACCACCAATCCACAGTAGGTGTTCTCTAACATAATACCTAATTATTAGTAATATTGTTGGGCAAGTTTTAGTTTCCTGGAACACGTAGTGTTGACAGAAGGTGAGTGAGGGTTTTCTGAATTTTCTCTTCGCTGCTAAAAATCAGGGGGAGGAACGTAAAGTATATGTCACATTAGACACTTCAGACAGATTGTGGGGGAGATAGCAGGCACAAGCCTTGCAGCAGTCACATGCAGACTGTCAGGTTTTTCCTCATGTTCCCAACAGTCCCTCGCTCTCCTTTCTTCTTTGCTTCTCTCTCTTTCTATCTCTCTTGCTCTCTTGCTCTCTCTCTCAATTCAATTCAAATAACATTCTAGTTCTCTTTTTTTGTTAATTACTTGACACGTCGGAAAGAATGATCTTTTTGTTTTCTCATGATTTGGTTGGGTCTAATTGTGTCGCTGTTCTGGGGCTCTCTGTTTCTTTGTGAATAGAGCCTCAGGTCCAGCTTGCTTAGGGGACTCTTCTCCAGGTTTTTCTCTCTGTAGGTGATGGCTTTGTTTTGGAAGGTTTGGGAATCGCTTCCTTTTAGGTGGTTGTAGAATTTAACGGCTCTTTAGCGGGTATCGTCCTAATTCTGCTCTGCGTGCATTATTTGGTGTTTTACATAGAGGATATTTTTGCATAATTCTGTATGCAGGGTCTCCGTTTGGTGTTTCTTATTTTGTGAATTCTTGGTTGGTGAGCAGAAAAATACAAAAGAACGGTTGGTTTTTTCTTTGTATTATCTTTTACCAGATCTAATGTGTTTTTTTTCTCCTACATTCCTTTCACATTATATCAGGGTGAATTCACACCGTCACCATCATCGGCGTAGATATAAAAGGATACAATAGGAAAAGCAGGGGTAGTTGCCTAAATCGGTGCTTGCATGACCATCACTAATACAAAGGCACCTACTTTAAACCTGTTGGCTTCTGCTGTCCTTATCAGGTAATTAGATCTATATTGTGGAGACACATGGTTGCCAGAGTCCCATTTAATCAGATGAACATGTTATCAGGGAAACCAACTGGAGACATGTGAAACACTGCCTCCCTCTCCGGTCTTTTCCTCTCACCCCCGAGTGGCGCTTTGAAGCAGGCAAACGGATCGCTTTGGTTCTAAAATATTCAAGGAACTGCTATCAGCTAGCTGTGATAAATGATGTGGTGCTGTGACTTGATATCTCCCCGTAATCTCGCTCTAGAGGCCTTCCCTTTCGTGTTTTGCCTAATTTTAGATGGAGTCAAAATCGTGCATACCTTAGATGTATGCCTCCAAGTGGCGTTTGAGATTTAGCTCAACTTGAGGTTTTTCCTCATTGTCTGGTTTATGCAGGCATGCATACGCACTCTGTCTTATGATTGTTTTGTGAACTCCTCATTGGTTGAACGTGGCAGCTTGCATGTCTGCAAGGCTCTGAAATCCTCACTATCCCTCTCACTCTTTTTCTCTCGCTCACTCTATCTCACTGCCTCCCTCCTTCTCCACACATCTCCCCTGATTCATTCTTGGAGACTGTTACCCAATGCATGCTTGACCTGTTGGTCTACTTCCAGGGAAATCCATAATCTGCACCCCGAACTCTCTCTTGCTCTCTCTCACTTCCTCTCTGCCTCTCTAACACAACAGAGATGGTACTTTACCCTCTGGGTGTTGTTTAGATAAACAAGGGAGGAAGTTGCCATGCGGCTGTCCTGTGCTGATGGTAACCAATGGAATGTGAAGAGCTTTAGACGCCTCTTATCTCACAGCCACCTGTCCCGGAACCACACCTGGTGTGTCAACTGTCAACCACTCAAACAGCCCACTAATTATGGAAACTGTTGGTGTATGTTCCTGGCATGATGTGATGCCTCTCGTCACTATCTCTGGGGGTGACCTCCATCTTTGTCATTTCTACTGTCTTTGTGTTCCCTCTTCCTGCACCGCCAGGTTAAGGGGAGCGGTAGGAGGATTTCAGTAATGGTTCTCAGGTAACACAGTGGCCATTTTTTTTATCTACTGTCTCACTGATGGAATGGACTGGTGGGTTTTTGAGCAAATTACCACCAGGGAATCGTTCTGACAGAGAGTGTGTGTGTCAGGCCTGTCATTGTTGCTCTAAGCCCGCCCACTGTCTCTGTGCTAACTGTTTTGCCAATGGAGCGGCAGTGCAGGAATGCACTAATCACGCAACTCTGCTGCCCTGCCTAGCAAAGTCTGTCAGACTGCTTTTCTTTGTCAGCACTTCAAAACAAAAGTCCTCAGACCAGACCTGGGCCATTTGGCTACGTTTGCCCTCTCTGGCCCAAACAATGCTGATGCAGAGGAAGTTTCACTATTGTCGGGAAAGTGTTTTTTTTGTTGTCTTGGTCTGCCGTGGGGGGGGGGGGGGGTTAATATAGGGTAAATGCAGATGGGCAAGCCCTGTTTTTGTGGTCCGGCGTTCCCCGGATAACTTTTATGTAGAGGGACTAAGAATCTCAGTTCTTGTGACTTTCTAAAAGGACATTCTATTCCAAAATTAATTAAAATAAATATGCTAACACCGTCAAAAATATAATTTCCACCTCCAGAAATAAGCCCAATAAGATATTGGTAAAGTGATTTGGTAAAATGATTTTAACATATGCTTATAGTCTATTCATGGTCCATATTATCAGGCATGATACTAGCAGTAAGCATTATCACCTGTAGCCTATGTGATGCAGCATAGTGGCTAGAAATAAATAGGCTGAAGCATGGGGTTGCCAACCTGCTTTTACCCGATTGAGCTAATCATTAGCTAAATCCCAAATGTGATCTTTTAACAAGTTATCATCATATTTGATTAACTTTATATCCCAAAAGACGTGCATATATACAGTGACTATAATGTAGGACTACCTGTAAGGGTAACTTGGGGTTAAACGCCACCTGGGGTAATACGCCCCTGCCTGTACTTCTCTCAGAACCCCCCCGCCCATCACAATTTGTCACTCCCAAAAAATATTGAAGTAAGGTCTCGTTTTACCCCAAGTTACCCTGACCCATGTTCTATTCAGCCCCACTCTCCCCTATATACTCATGGTGGATTGCAGAGTGGTAAGGTTCTTCACCATGCAGCTTCTAAAAAAGTCTGGGTTTAAAATGGTGCCATTCGCAAAATATTTAGGAGTTGAAAAATAAAGTAACAACAACAAGCTGACTAGGTAAATGGACCAACTATTCTACCTTAGGTTTGTCTGATTTGTCTATTCATTACTCATTTTGTTGCAGAGCAAAAGTAAATGTGGACTGTTTTTGCATCTTCAAAGTGCGCCTCGGCAGAAATATTTTTTCCTGTCCCACATTTTGTTGCCGTGGCGGCAATCATTTTGCCATGCCGCAGCTCCACAGTGAATTAACTGCCGCGGAAACACTGGGCTGAATGGTATCCCCCCGCTCTGTACCATAGTGAAACAATGGGTCTCATTCACAATGAAAGGTGTCTCACCAGGATGGGAGTTTCTCTTCACTTTTTACAGCAGCTATGGCAGCACCACACCTTTATTGCGGTGTTTGACTAACATTTCCAGGCTTGTCTTTCAAATGCACACAGACAAAGGAAGGAGCGCCAACTTCATGGCATTGTGGCATTCTTGTTTGATATGGCAACGGAGTAGCTTGAAGCTGGCTTATGTGTGCCAAAGTGAAAGTTCAGCTTTTTCTGGCCTCAAATAAACAACTGTTTCACTCATGAAGCTTCACTTAAACTGTTTTATGTGACCGTAAACTGAGCTATGTGTGTCCCAACAATATTTCATCAAATGGAGCCGCACATTCCATATGGTAGTGGGATGTTTTCAGGCTCAGAACTAGTTTTTTTTCCATTTTAGTCATTTAGTAGACGCTCTTATCCATACTGGTCCCCTGTGGGAATTGACTCCACAACCCTGGTGTTGCAAGCGCCATGCTCTACCAAGTGAGTTACACGTGCAGCAGAACTCTTATTTTATACCAGACAAGACATGCCCAACACCAGCCTCATTATTACAGTGCCAAAGAGGTGTTTTACTGCATCTCTATGCCAAACATATTTCAAGCTGAGAGTTTAAATGTTTGTTTTCTCCCCATCTGTTCTTGAGTAAAACAGCTGTTTTGATGTTTTGGCCTCAGAATTCAGGCATTTACTAAGTTTCCTGTGTTTTCTCTACTCTCTCTTGGAATATTGTTATTGTATTAGAAATGTTTTCTATTTTAAAATCAATGATGATGGCGCCGATAAACATGGAAGCCCTGTTTTCTGGCTCCTAAGCAACTTTGCACAAGCATTTCGCTACACTTACACATATTTTGCAGATACTATTGCATGTGACCAATAAAATTTGACATTCAGAATTCTACAAACACAACTTGGTTCAGAACCCAGTCTCTGCCTGCCTCACTGGTGAATAACTCTTCCTACAAAGTCCTTAAGGCCCTTTATTCATATTTGCTCTTCATGCAGATAGATGTAACTGACATTTGATATGTGTAGACCTAAAGTCTTTATGCAAATACGCCTCATTCATTCACTTCCTCCTTCCTTATTGAAGCCAAATAAGTAGCATTACTCATGTATGTCATCATTGTCATGTTTGACAGGAAACTGTGATGCCCCAGAGTATTTTTTTTAAGATGGCAAGTTTTCAAACTATTCAGTTACTGTGTGAGGATATGTATTGACTATTTTAGAGAGAGTGTTTCATGGTAAGACTGGTCCAGACTCTTACTTTTTTTTAATATATATTTTTTTAAACATGACAATGAGAATCTGATAAACATTTGCTGAAAACCAGCCTGTTTTTGTTTTCCACACTCTTATCAGCTCTGCTCGACACCGTCTGTCTGGTTGTTAGTTTACTTTGGGAGGAAAACAACCTAGTCATTCGACAAGTATTTCCGGTTTATGGAGGTATTTGTTGTACTCCATTTTAGATAATGTTCGCTAAATGCTAAATATGGCTAAGTTAGATCTATGTTGGTGTTCTGTGTCTTCCATCGAAGCTGAGCAACACAAGCACATTTCTGAAACAGAAGAAAAGGGGTATGGAGACAACGGGGCCTGCAGAATTACGTTGGGGGAAAATGACGGGCTTAAAAAATGTACTAATGCAATACATTCTCATTGAAGCCCTGGAGAAACATGAGGAAGGTTGCATTTTCTCCTTTTTCAAATAAAAATAATGTTTTAACATTCCTGTGTATCTGTAGCATTTGCTGTATGAAAAATAGTCTTCTCTTCCGACCTGTAGTGGGTATCGCCGCACTGACCAAACCAGAAATGTTAATCCGATCATTGAAGGTCTTTTAACTTACAGTGAAGAAACCCTTATTTACCATCTTTCATTTATTGTAATGAACAGAATAGCATTTTATGTATCTTCACTGGAGTCATAAACTCAGGAACTCTGCAACATCAGGTGTAGTTCACACGAGCCGGCGAGTTCCACTGCCTTGGCGTGACACCCTCTCACTTCAACGGAAATCCAGATCTCTCTGAAGTGTCTCCAGAAGAACAATGCCCTGGAAGCCATCAACCCATCCTGGATAATAGTCTTATGTCACACTGTTGTAAAAAATCAGCCATTGAACCAGTTTCTCCCCACATTCTCTCTCCCACTTAGTCTCTCTCTTTCAAACTCCACCCCCATCTCTCTTTCTTTCTTTCTCGCTCTCTCTCCCTCTTTATCCCCCTCTCAAACCCCCCCTCTCTCTCTCTCTCTCTCCCTGTCTTCATCTCCTCAGTTCACCCTCTCATTGTTTTTACAGCCCCTTTCGCCCCCTCTAGGCATTGAAACATTGTCAGTGTGTTCTGTCTGTATGATAAGTAGATGTCACAAGTCAGGGTATGCCAGTCAAAACAGAGTGTCTAGGGATTTCCTTGACTTGCTCTGAGCCACTCACACACTGATCAAAGCACAATGTCTCAAACATTGTGCCCAGTCACCCTCCTGGGCTCCTTCTTAGGTACTTTACATTGCTATATAGTATCATAGTCCTGCCATGTTGGCCTTATACGTGTTAGGTAATGCTAGTCTCCTTTGTGTTGAGTAGTTTAGTGCATTCCCTTGTGAAGCTGCAGGTGTGAAAGGGTGTTGGCTTAACATGTTCTGACTGGATTGTGTAGTGGAAGGTTAGGACTGGGAGAGACCGCTCTGGGGGACATGCGAGAGAGAATGAGTGTGGAAGAGAAGTGTTATTGAAGCCATGTGCTGTTAAAACCTAGTGCTTATGGGGATCTTCTACAAAGGGCAAATAGTTTAAATGGCTCAAATAACTTCTGATATCAGAGAGGTGATGGAATTTAATTATGCTCTCTTCTACACTTCACAGAGGATTTGAGGTTCTTAGACTTTGGTTTCAATTTCAAATTGCTTATCGGCCCTGAAACAACAGCCACATTTTTTGCTCAACATCAAAGCACACATTTTAATTTAAGCTAAACAGTGGTGGTCGAAGTTGCTAAATGGTAAAATAGCCTTTTTGATATTGTGATTATCAGCTAATCGTCTGAGTGGGTGGTCTTGCCCTCTCAGGGCCTGGAGTTGATGACTAAAACAAGTTTGATTTGAACCTGTAGTCTGTAATTCACGCTGATGATTCTCACTCTCATTACCTCACTCAGTGTGGCCACGGCTCTGTTCTCACTCAAAGGCGTAGAGGTGGCAGTGTGTCCCTTAGCCAGACTTGGTTTAACACGGTGGACTGCCAGAGCTGGTAGCGGGGGTGGTGGTGTTAGGCCAGCCAGCTCGTCCCGGAAAACAGGGTAAACTGGCATTAGAGCGCTGGTTTATACTTTATAGCTCAGTAGTGCTGTGAAGTGCTTTATCAGCCTATGGCATTGTTTGTTTTTTTATGCCCAGTGTAGCAAATCCCTGTCTGTCTCCATGTGCAGTGGACGTCATCATGTCTATGAACAGATGCCAATGAATCTCTACCCTTTTGCATGACTCTCCTATCTTCCCGTAGTGCTTGTGGATTTGGTGTGCATGCTGGGACTTGTGGTAAGCTTCATTGGCCAACTGGGGTATTTTGGTATTACTCCAATCAAAGTGTACCTGTGGTCTGTGGATTGTATTTTAACACTGTTTTTATGGGCTGAACTGAAGATGAGGTTTAGTAGCTCTAGAGATGTATAGTAGGATTGAGGAAATCAGATGGCTGTTTATATCTCTCCAGTGTACTTATACCCTTTAGGGGTCTGGCAGGAATGGGATGGATAGTTGCCCTGCAGGGAAAATAGTTCCTCTACAAAAGAAAGGGACCATTAGACACAATAATGCAGAGCATAATCAAAACTTAATCAGTATGGAGCACACACTGGTATGAAACACGATGGTAAACCAACTGCGAGAGCCTACTTGCTTTGATTTATTACAGCATTCTGTTAGACCCAATTGAGATTACATAAGGTAATCACACAGGCAGAGGCTTCTCCCTCCAGCTCCTATCCACCTACATGTGATTCCACCCACAGTAGGCTACGTGGAAGAGATGGCCTCTAGTGCTGCTATAGCACACTGTTCAGTCCAAAGTAGTCAACCTAGAAACAAATAGTATGTTTATTAGAGAAAGAGTTCAGACAGAAGCCTCTCATCTGCTGTGATCCAGCCTCAGGAGAGTTGCATTACCCAGCTTGTCCTGATTCAGGAAGCACACAAAGAGAGAGCGATATCAAGAAAATGTTTTTGTTTTTCCTTCATATCTGACGTTTTTGTGCTTGAATGCCACCCGTGGCAAAAAAAGACAGGGAATGCTGGTCCCCGGCCGGGAGGCACAGACAGTGAGAGAGGAGAGGAAGTACAGAATGCCTGAGAATGCTCACTCTTATTTTTTTTCTTTCCTTTTCCTTTCAACCATAGGAAGAAAGAATAAACCTGGCCCTGAAATAAGTGGGATGTCTGTGGGTGTTTTGTGTGGGGTCTCTCTCAAAGCACTTTTGTTTCTCATTCTCACCAATCCCATACTTCCTAGTCCTCAAAATGAGAAGTAAAATACATAGTTGGTTTGTATCTCCTGTCCTGTGGTTCTAACCAACAACAGGCCTAGAACCCCAATGCGTCTTCAGCTCATGTCTCCCCGTTGTCCACCACAGCGTCAACCATAGCCCATAGAAGATATTTGCCCGGTGGCCCCACAAATTGAATCACTCAACCAGACTATTTTCATGTTTGGGAGCTGTTAGAAATCTGGTTTATTTTCTTAAGTCTGCTACTCATCTCTCGCTATGGCTGGGAGTGCAGACAGCTCAAAGTAAAACCCTCAGCAGCCCGATGAGTTTCGCACTGGCCGCCACTACTGGGAGGATCCGCACTCAGTTCATTTACATTCCTCTGATATTGGGACTCACTTCAGAGACTCATTACATTTTCCCCAGAACACCAGTCATCTGCAGACACACACACACACACACACACACACACTGGGCCCCAGTTTTGGGATTCATTAAAGTCCATATTTTACCTTCTGTGTTTATACAATGGGCTTAAAGTTAACACCGTTATTACAGTATATAAGTCACAAAGGAGTCTTTGTTATACATCTCTGATATACCCCAAAGCCATACTACTTTGATTATCCCATTAACATTTGTTATACCTTAGTTTTAATGCAGAGAGTGAATTTTAGACCTGTACATGGGCCCCGAGAGACTAGTCTCTGGGCCTTCTGCCCTCATTGGACCAACCCCAGCTTGAACCAATCAGAATGGCAATGTAGCGGCTGTCCTCCGCACGTCACTCTTCACCCACTGCGCTGCCTGGTGATTATGACCTGGCTTGGACACTGTGATTCTTGGACTTTGAGATATGTGTGGGTTATTCGATCCACGAGAAACATATGTGCAAGTGTACACAGTGCATTCTCTCGGTTTTGCGTTGTTAAATCGTACCAAATGTGTGCGGAATGTGTTGACGTTGTTAGGTTGTGCAGTCACAAGGCCTGTGAGGAACCCGGGAGCCTGTGTTGCGGCATTGCACTGTGTGATTTATCCAGCCTTTACATGGGAGCACCGCTTGGCTCGTTAGTTCCTCATTAGTTAATGCCCAGGAATTCGGGGCGCTTCTCTGTCTTGCTGAAAAATAAACTCTTCAGCTGAGCTCTTTTTGTAGAAAACGTCTGTTTTTCCGAGCCTCCTGTTCCCAGCTTCCCTTTTGGTCCCCCTCTCAAGAACCCTTGGAGGAAATGAAAGTAGGAATGAGCTTTGTGCTTTGAATGGACTTGGCTGGGGGAATAAGAGGTGCGTCTTCAGTGTTCTCCTGTTTTTCTTTTTCTTCCAGAGGGCTGTCAATCAGATATAGTAGTCCCTCGGAGTTCCCACAGCCGTACGGTAGGTAGTTAGGTCAATGTAGGTGTTCAGTCAGCCCTGTGTGTGTTTTGGAGGGGCTGTTCTTATGCGCTTAACTTCTTGACGCTACCCATCCCTTAAGCAGGATCATTTTCATCAGCAACCGCTGAATAGCATAGAGCCTCAGTCAAATAATATTACTAAAATATTCATATTCATGAAATCACAAGTACAAATATTGCAAAACACAGCTTAGCCTTTTGTTAATCCACCTGTCGTCTCAGATTTTGAAATGATACTTTACAGCGAAAGCAATCCAAGCGTGTGTAAGTTTATTGATCGCACGACAAAACATTAAGTACACTTAGCATCAGGTAGCTTGGTCACGAAAATCAGAAAAGCAATCAAATTAATCGTTTACCTTTTGATCTTCGGATGTTTTCACTCACGAGACTCCCAGTTACACAACAAATGTTCCTTTTGTTCCATAAAGATTATTTTTATATCCAAAATACCTCCGTTTGTTTGTCGCGTTATGTTCAGTAATCCACAGGAAAGAGCGGTCACGACAACGCAGACAAATTCCAAATAATATCCGTAATGTCCACAGAAACATGTCAAACATTTTTTATTAGAGGGAAAAGCAATACCTATCCAAACTCTGTTGTGCGAGCAAAACTCATGTGACCACTTGACGCGACGTTATCGTTCTGGCTCATTTTTCTAAATAAAAGCCTGAAACTGTCTGAAGACTGACACCTTGAGAAAGCGATAGGAAAATGAATCTGGTTGATATCCCTTTAAATGGAGCAATGGGAACATGGAGTTTTCAAAATAGAAGCCACTTCCTGGTTTGAGTTTTCTCAGGGTTTCGCCTACAATATTGTTCTGTTATACTCAGACAATATTTTGACAGTTTTGGAAACTAGAGTGTTTTCTATCCTAATCTGTCAATTATATGCATATTCTAACATCTGGTCCTTAGAAATAGGCCGTTTACTTTGGGAAAGTTATTTTGACCAAACATAAAAATAGTGCCCCCTAGCTTCAAGAGGACTCAATCGGGAATTCTTCATGTGGGGCTACCCATGCAGGGACCAGGGTCATGCACATATTTTTTGTTTGGGCCATTGGGCTTTTATACACATTCCTTTTCAAATGCTTTGTTTGGGAGAAGTGCATTAACATAGTTCTCTAAATAGACATGACTAATACACACTATAATGTAAATTGTGTCAACCGCAAAATTGTTAGTCAACCCAGGAGGAGGATGTCCGTCAATTTGATGCCAATTGTCGTTAAATCCCTTCAAACGTCCCCCCCAAGGAAATGCCATATTTTGTGAGTGATCGCCTTTATGTAAACTGTGTACCGTGCATCTGCACAAATGAGGATTTCTGTAAATAAATGGTGGTTGATGGTGCAGATGGATTGATATTTTGCCAGAAACCCTTCATGGATCTGAGGGTGGCTGGCATTTTTCCTTCCATGCACTGAGCGGCTTATAGCACTGCCTCCTCATGTGTTTGACTAACAGATGATCCGGTGTACAAATGGGAGATGACGCGGTATACTCTGTGTGTGGCATTTCATTTTAGAACCTAGCCTAATTAAAAATTGGCTCCATCTTTTGATTCCTTCAAATTTAAAGTGGGATGATACAAAAGCTAAGAAGAACATGAGCATGAATGACAAAGCTAATAAGAAAAGAGGAGGACAGTTTGTTTCCCAAGGCTCGGTAATCCCATTACTACATTTGATTCTTGGAGTCAGTCTTAGTGTGTTTTTTTTTCTCTCATTTTGAGAACAAGGAGCTCCATGTGAAATAATTGAATTGTGACCTACTCTGGATCAGTGCCCTGCGCTGGTTGCCAGAGGTATGTTTTGTTGCTTTAAGACATTATCTCCTTAATTAGTTTGTTGTTGTATTGCCGAAATTGCTTTTAAACAGGCCAGTCCCCTTAATGAGATGGAGGGAAAATATCCTGAGGAGGAAATCAAGTCTTCAGTGCCATACTTTTCTAATGGCCCAAACTAAAAAGAAAAAAAAGAGTCCAGCCTTGGAGCTGTTGGAACTAGGCTACACAGCAATACCCCACCACTCTAGTATTCCGGAGAGTGAAACCACATTGAAGGCAGTATGTGTGTGGTATTTGATTGAATGATGAATAGCCCTTCAAACTCAACCTCCAATGTGAAGTGAAGGATGACGCGGGAAATAGAAAGGGACAACATGTTCTCCCACTACTCGATGTCCTCAGTTTCCCCTCAATAATTGTGGTTTGTGCTATCGCACTACTTTGAAATTGCCCTGGGTGCCAGACCAGACTATTTCTGTGTTCAACAACGCCATATCATTTACAAGACCAAAAAAAGTTAGCTAAAGCAGAAAATGAAACGGGTGGGCCTGGCAAAGAGTATGAGAGAGGTAGAAACTATGCATTTAACATCAGATTGTTCTGATTGAAATATATACTTCTGCACTCTGTCCAGCTCAATGCTCCCTACATGTATTTGAGGTCATTGTGTTTCTAGGAGACCTGTTGGACGTGTTGTTTTTATTTATTTAATTTCACCTTTATTTAACCAAGTAGGGTAGTTGAGAACAAGTTCTCATTTACAACTGCGACTTGGCCATGAATAAAGCAAAGCAGTTTGTCACGTACAACAAGACAGAGTTACACATGGAATAAACAAACATACAGTAGAAAAAAATCTATATACAGTGTGTGCAAATGAGGTAAGATAAGGGAGGTACGGCAATAAATAGGCCATGGTGGCGAAGTAATTACAATATACCTATTAAACACTGGAGTGTTTTGATGTGCAGAATATGAATGTGCAAGTAGAGATACTGGGGTGCAAAGGAGCAAGATAGGTAGATAAAGAAATACAGTATGGGGATGAGGTAGTTGGATGGGCTATATTACAGATGGGCTATGTGCAGTGATCTGTGAGCTCTCCCTGTGAGGGAGATATGAGTCTCCAGCTTCAGTGATTTTTGCAGTTTGTTCCAGTCATTGGTAGCAGAGAACTGGAAGGAAAGGCTGCCAAATGAGGAATTGGCTTTGGGAGTGACTAGTGAGATATACCTGCTGGAACGTGTGCCACGGGTGGGTGCTGCTATGGTGACCAGTGAGCTGAGATAAGGCGGGGCTTTTCCTAGCAGAGATTTGTAGATGACCTGGAGCCAGTGGGTTTGGAGACTAGTATGAAGCGAGGGCCAGCCAACGAGAACATACAGGGTAGTATATGGGGCTTTGGTGACAAAACAGATGGCATTGTGATAGACTGCATCCAATTTGTTGAGTAGAGTATTGGAGGCTATTTTCTAAATGACATCGCCGAAGTCGAGGATCGGTAGGATGGTGAGTTTTATGAGGGTATGTTTTAGAGGTTGACCGATTTTTAATTAGGGTTGATTTCAAGTTTTCATAACAATCGGAAATCGGTATTTTTTTTTATACCTTTATTTAACTAGGCAAGTCAGTTAAGAACACATTCTTATTTACAATGACGGCCTAGGAACGATGGGTTAACTGCCTTGTTGAGGGGCAGAACGACAGATTTTCAGCTTGTCAGCTCAGGGGACCCAATCTTGCAACCTTAGTTAACTAGTCCAACACTCTAACCACATGCACTCCACGAGGAGCCCGCCTGTTGCGTGAATGCAGTAGAAGCCAAGGTAAGTTGCTAGCTAGCATTAAACTTATCTTATAAAAACCAATCAATCATAATCACTAGTTATAACTACTAATCCAGGTTAGCAGGCAATATTAACCAGGTGAAATTGTGTCATTTCTCTTGCGTTCATTGCACGCAGAGTCGGGGTATATGCAACAGTTTGGGCTGCCAGGCTCATTGCAAACTAATTTTCCAGAATTTTACGTAATTATGACATAACATTGAAGGTTGTGCAATGTAACAAGAATATTTAGACTTAGGGATGCCACCCGTTAGATAAAATACTGAACGGTTCTGTATTTCACTGAAATAATAGACGTTTTGTTTTTGAAATTATAGTTTCCCGATTCGACCATTTTAATGACCAAAGGCTCGTATTTCTGTGTGTTATTATGTTATAATAAGTCTGATTTGATAGAGCAGTCTGACTGAGCAGCAGCAGGCCCGTAATCATTCATTCAAACAGCACTTTCATGCGTTTTGCCAGCAGCTCTTCACAAGCACAGCGCTGTTTATGACTTCAAGCCTATCAGCCTAATGGCTGGTGTAACCAATGTGAAATGGCTAGCTAGTTAGCTGGATGTGCGCTAATAGCGTTTCAAATGTCACTCGCTCTGACACTTGGAGTAGTTATTCCCCTTGCGCTGCAAGGGCTGCGGCTTTTGTGGAGCTGTGTGTGGCTGTTGTCGATGTGTTCCTGGATCGAGCCCAGGTAGGGGCGAGGAGAGGGACGAAAGCTATACTGTTACACTGGCAATACTATTGTGCCTATAAGAACATCCAATAGTCAAAGGTATATGAAATACAAATGGTATAGAGTGAAATAGTCCTATAATACTATATTAACTACAACCTAAAACCTCTTACCTTGGAATATTGAAGTTTCATGTTAAAAGGAACCACCAACTCTCATGTTCTGAGCAAGGAACTTAAACGTTAGCTTTTTTTACATGGCACATATTGCACTTTTACTTTCTTCTCCAACACTTTGTTTTTACCTTATTTAAACTAAATTGAACATGTTTCAGTATTTATTTGAGGCTAAATTGATTTTATTGATGTATTATATTAAGTTAAAATAAGTGTTCATTCAGTATTGTTGTAATTGTCATTATTATAAATAAATAAAAATTGGCAGATTTAATCGGTATCGGCTTTTTTGGTCATCCAATAATCGGTATCGGCTTTTTTGGTCATCCAATAATCGGTATCAGCGTTGAAAAATCATAATCGGTATACCTCTAGTATGTTTTGCAGCATGAGTGAAGGATGCTTTGTTGTGAAATAGGAAGCCGATTCTAGATTTAATTATGGATTGGAGATGCTTGATGCGAGTCTGGAAGGAGAGTTTACAGTCTAACCAGACACCTAGGTATTTGTAGTTGTCCACATATTCTAAGTCAGAACCGTCCAGAGTAGTGATGCTGGACGGGCAGGCAGGTGCGGGCAGCGATCGGTTGAATAGCATGCATTTAGTTTTACTTGCATTTAAGAGCAGTTGGAGGCAACGGAATGAGAGTTTTATGGCATTGAAGCTCGTCTGGAGGTTAGTTAACACCGTGTCAAAAGAAGGGCCAGAAGTATACAGAATGGTGTCGTCTGCGTAGAGGTGGATCAGAGACTCACCAGCAGCAAGAGCGACATCATTGATGTATACAGAGAAGAGAGTCGACCCAAGAATTGAACCCTGTGGCACCTCCATAGAGACTGCCAGAGGTCCAGACAACAGGCCCTCCGATTTGACACACTGAACTCTATCGGAGAAGTAGTTGGTGAACCAGGCGAGGCAGTCATTTGAGAAACCAGGGCTGTTTAGTCTGCCGATAAGAATATGGTGATTGACAGTCGAAAGCCTTGGCCAGGTCGATGAATACGGCTACACGGTAATGTCTCTTATCAATGGCGGTTATGATATCGTTTAGGACCTTGAGCGTGGCTGAGGTACACCCATGACCAGCTCTGAAACCAGATTGCATAGTGTAGAAGGTGTACGGTGGGATTCGAAATGGTCGGTGATCTGTTTATTAACTTGGCTTTTGAAGACCTTAGAAAGGCAGGGTATGATAGATATACATCTGTAGCAGTTTGGGCCTAGAGTGTCTCCCCCTTTGAAGAGGGGGATGATTGCGGCAGCTTTTCAATCTTTGGGAATCTCAGACGATACGAAAGAGGTTGAACAGGCTAGGAATAGGGGTTGCAACAATTTCTGCAGATAATTTTAGAGAGGGTCCATATTGCCTTGCCCGGCTGATTTGCAGGGGTCCAGATTTTGCAATTCTTTCAGAACATCAGTGATTTGGGTGAAGGAGAAATGGGGAAGCTTGGGCAAGTTGCTGTGGGGGGGTGCCGGGCAGTTGACTGGGGTACGGGTAGCCAGGTGGAAAGCATGGCCAGCCGTTGAAAAATGCTTATTGAAATTCTCAATTATAGTGGATTTATCAGTGGTGACGGTGTTTCCTAGCCTCAGTGCAGTGGGCAGATGGGAGGAGGTGCTCTTATTCTCCATGGACTTTACAGTGTCCCAGAACTTTTTTGAGTTTGTACTACAGGATGCAATTTCTGTTTGAAAAAGCTAGCTTTATCTTTCCTAACGGACTGTGTATATTGGTTCCTAACTTCCATGAAAAGTTTAATATCACAGGGGCTATTCGATGCTAATGCAGTACACCACAGGATGTTTTTGTGCTGGTCAAGGGCAGTCCGGTCTGGAGTGAACCAAGGTGTATATCTGTTCCTGGTTCTAAATAGTTTGAATGGAGCATGCTTATTTAAGATGGCAAGGAAGGCACTTTTAAAGGATAACCAGGCATCCTCTACTGACGGGATGAGGTCAGTATCATTCCAGGATACCCTGGCCAGGTTGATTAGAAAAGCCTGCTCGTTGAAGCGTTTTAGGGAGCGTTCGACAGTGATGATGGGTGGTTGTTTGACTGCAAGACACATTACGGATGCAGGCAATGAGGCAGTGATTGCTGAGATCTTGGTTGAAAACAGCAGAGGTGTATTTGCAGGGCAGGTTAGTTAGGATGATATCTATGAGGGTGCCTGTGTTTATGGATTTGGGGTTGTACCTGGTAGGTTAATTAATAAATTGTGTGAGATTGAAGGCATCAAGCTTAGATTGTAGGATGGCCGGGGTGTTAAACATGTCCCAGTTTAGGTCACCTAGCAGCACAAGCTCTGAAGATAGATGGGGGACAATCAATTCACATATGGTGTCCAGGGCACAGCTGGGGGCATTGGGTGGTCTATAGCAAGCTGCAATGGTTACTTGTTTCTGGAAAAGTGGATTTTTAAAAGTAGAAGCTCAAATTGTTTGGGTACAGACCTGGATAGTAAGACAGAACTCTGCAGGCTTATCTCTACAGTAGATTGCAACTCCGCCCCCTTTGGCAGTTCTATCTTGGCGGAAAATGTTAGTTGGGCATGGAAATTTCCGGGTTTTTGGTGGTCTTCCTAAGCCAGGATTCAGACACGGCTAAGACATCCAGGTTGGTAGAGTGTGCTAAAGCAGTGAATAAAACAAACTTAGGGAAGAGGCTTCTAATGTTTACATGCATGAAACCAAAGCTTTTACGGTTTCAGAAATCAACAAACGAGAGCACCTGGGGAATTGGAGTGGAGCTAGGCACTGCAGGTCCTGGATTAACCTCTACATCACCAGATGAAAGTAGGATAAGGGTACGGTTAAAGGCTATAAAAACTGTCCGTCTAGTACGTTTGGAACAGAGAGTAAAAGGAGCAGGTTTCAGGGCGCGATAGAACAGATTCAAGGCATAATGTACAGACAAAGGTGTGGTAGGATGTGAGTGCATTGGAGGTAAACCTAGGCATTGAGTGATGATAAGAAAGATATCGTCTCTAGAAACATTTAAACCAGGTGGTGTCATCGCATAAGTGGGAGGTGGAACTAAATGGTTGGGTAAGGCATATTGAGAAGGGTGGTGGCTCTACAGTGAAATAAAACAATAATCACTAACCAGAACAGTAATGGACAAGGCATATTGACATTAGGGAGAGGCATGTGTATCCGAGTGATCGTAAGGGTCCAGTGAGTGGTTGGGCTGGCTGGAGACATGGCAATTCAGACGGCTAACAGGCCGGAGCTAGTAGAAGGGCCTTAGAGGGAAGTCGCGGCGGAGGATAGTCTGTTTTAGCCTCCTCGTGCGTTTCTGTCGATAGACCAGTCGTGATGGATTAGTAGGGTTCCGTGTAGCAGGTGCAGTCCAATTGTCAAATGGCTCTATTCAGCTAACAGTCCAATATGCTCTAGACAGCTAGCGGGCTGCGGCTAGCAGATGGGCATTCAGGGGACGTCGCGATTAAGGAGCCTGTTGGAAAAATAATCCTCGGGCAGATTACGTTGGTAGTCCAGTCGTGATGGATAAGCAGGGCTTCATGTGGTAAAAGGGGCCCAGGCTGATTTGGCAAAATATTAATAATGGCACGAGAAATTAGCCGATGGACCTAGTAGCGAACAGTCCGATATGCTATAGACGGCTACCAGGCCGCGGCTAGCAGATGGGCATTCAGGGGACGTCGCGACGAAGGAGCCAGTTGCGTAACCCCCTCGCAGATTACGTTGGTAGTCCAGTTGTGAAGAATCGGCGGGGTTCCGTACCCCGTACCTGCAATAAAGGGGCCCAGGAGTGGCTGATGGACCTCTTCAGCTAGCCGGGAGATGGGCCTAGCATGGGCTAGCTCCAGGCTAATTGGTGCTTGCTTCGGGACAGAGATGTTAGCCAGGAGTAGCTAGCTGCAATGATCTAAGTGAGAAGGTTCAGAGCTTGCGGTAGGAATCCGGGGATATGGGGAGAGAGATGGGTCCGGTATGCTCTGGTTCGAATCGCATTGTACAGACTAGCGAGAGCTCTCTGAGCTAAAGGTGACCGCTAGCAGATGACCGCTAGCAGTGGTTAGCTGACTACTAGCTAGTAGCTAGTTATCTGGCTAGCTTCAGTTGAGGGATTCAGAGGTAAAGAAACATACTTTAGAAAAAGCAGATCCACACCACATTGGGTGAGGCGGGTTGCAGGAGAGTATTTTGAAGTTTAGGTTTAGAAAAATATTTAAAAAAAGATATGCGAAGAAAAATATAGAAAAACATATACATTGGACAAGACGAAGGACAAAGACATCTGACTGCTATGCCATCTTGGATAACATTGTTTTTCTGTGGTGTGTTGTTGGAGGTCTGTGGTGTGTTGTTGCAGGTCTGTGTTCATGTATCTGTGATAGACCTGTAAAGGTATAGTAGAGGAAGGTGGCTGCCTGGCAGGGGAGGATGGTTCAGTACTGCCATCAGGCGCCTTCAGGCTGCTCTGCTCTCTCCTATTGGCCCATCAGTCACCATAGAGACACAACACACACTGGTCTGACTCACAGCTATTTTTCTTTTTATCTCCTCATCTCCTTCTGTCACTTGATGAGCAGGCACCCTGATGTGTTACAGAAGAGCTGCACAGCCATCTTATGTGTATCTCCCTCTTGGATTACATTTTTTGACTGGTATATGTTTAACCTGAATCTAAAGAACCTTGATTCCAAGCAATTGTTGAGAATGTTATTGAGACCTCTCTTGGTAATTGACTCCACAACCCTGAGGTCACAGAGGACTTGATCCATTCTCATGCATTGGGTTTGTCCTGGCCCTGTGTTTTACAGGGTCATAGTTGTTATTGTATGCACTGGTTTTACACACATCCTTTCTTATGTTCTAGACAGAATATATTATTCTACTCCGTGAAAGGACAAAGGAAGCTGGTATTGTACACAGCCCTTCAGGTTGTTTGGTTTCATCCTGGCCATGAGAAGTGATATCTTCCAGTCTGACAACGTGTTGCTGCTACTGCTCTAGCTGGCTGCTGTGCACCGGCTTTACTGCAGCCCAGTGTCTTTTTTGGTCTTTTGATAGCTCTATGAAACCCCAATAGTCCCAGAGTTGAGACTGTATGAGAGTGAAGAAGCTGCTGCCAAGATACCGAGCCATTGCGGCCAAAAACCGTGAGGGCTCACACAAAAGGAGCGAGGGACTGAATGGCGCTTGGCTCTGACTGTCGTTGGCTAGTTTATTTTTTAGATAAACCCAATCAAAGGGACGACGAACCGATGGCTTTCTCTTCTTTAAGCCTCCCGAGGGGTCTTATTGGCTCATACTGGCCCAGCCAAGACATCTCTTCATCTCTCTATTGCCTCCGTTTGTTGGGGCGAACCACTACTGATACAATAACCCAGTGTTAAGTTCTTCTGTTGCTGATTCCCCTGCCGCTTGGAAGAGCCCCCTGCTCTCCGCACTAGGTAGCCTTAGATCAAAGCATTGACACAACATTGACACAGAATATTATGGGCAGCTACTACAGCTATTAGAGGACAGGTTGTAATGGGGAGATGAGCAGCCCTTTAAATACTGGTTAGCCTCATATAGTGCATTCGGAAAGTAATGGGACTTTTTCCAGACCCCTTATTTTAAATTGGTTAAATAAATAATTGTCTTCATCAATCTATACACAATACCCTATAATGACGAAGTGAGAACAGGTTTTTAGAAATTTTAGCACATTTATTAAAAATACAAAATATATATATATCTTATTTACTTAAGTATTCAGACCATTTGCTATGAGAAATTGAGCTCAGGTGCATCCTGTTTCCATTGATCATCCTTGATAGTTCTACAACTTGATTGGAGTCCACCTGTGGTAAATTAAATTGATTGGACATGATTTGGAAAGGCACACACCTGTCTATATAAGGTCCCACAGTTGATAGTGCATGTCAGAGCAAAAACTCATCCACGAGTTGGAAAGATTATGTCAAGGCACAGATCTGGGAAAGGGTACCAAACAAATTCTGCAGCGTTGAAGGTCCGCTAGAACACAGTGGCCTCCATCATTCTTACATGGAAGAAGTTTGGAACCACCAAGACTATTCCAAGAGCTGGCCGTCCTTTCAAACTGAGCAATCGGAGGAGAAGGGCCATGGCCAGGGAGGTGACCAAGATCCTGATGGTCACTCTGACAGAGCTCCACAGTTCCTTCCAGAAGGACAATCATCTCTGCAGCACTCCACCAATTTGGGCTTTATGGTAGAGTAGCCAGACGGAAGCCACTCCTCAGTAAAAGGCACCTGACAGCCCGCTTTGAGTTTGCCAAAAGGCACCTAAAGACCCTCAGACCATGAGAAATATGATTCTCTGGTCTGATGAAACCAAGGTTGAACTCCTTTGGCCTCAATGTCAAGCCTCACATCTGGAAGAAACCTATCACCATCCCTAAGGTGAAGCATGCTGGTGTCAGCATTCTGTGGGGATGTTTTTCAGTGGCAGGGACTGGGAGATAAGTCAGGATCGAGGGTAAGATGAATGGAGCAATGTACAGAGAGATCCTTGATGAAAATGAGCTCCAGAGCACTCAGGACAGACTGAGGCGAAGGTTCACTTTCCAACAGGACAATGACCCTAAGCACACAGCCAAGACATGCAGGAGTGCCTTCAGAGCAAGTCTCAGAATGTCCTTGAGTGCCCAGACTTGAACCCAATCGAACATCTCATGAGAGACCTGAAAATAGCTGTGCGCCAACTGGCAGAGCTTGAGAGGATCTGCAGAGAAGAATGGGAGAAACTCCTGAAATACAGGTGTGCCATGCTTGTATTCGCTGCCAAAGGAGCTTCAACAAATTCCTGAGTGTAAAGGCTGTTAATACTGGACATTGTAGTTTTATATTTTTTATAAATGTGGAGAAAAAATTGACCTGTTTTTGCTTTGTCATTATAGGGTATTGTGTGTAGATTGATGAGGGAAAAAACGAACAAAAAGTCAAGGGGTCTGAATACTTAACGAATACACTGTTTCTGTCCCATCGGTCCCTCCCACCACCGTGGTGACTCTCGAACAGCACCGACCACCTCTCCCTAAGCGTGAGTCAGCAGCCAATGGAACAAACATGCATTGCTGTCCATTGAGGATTGAAGGAAGGGAGGGGGTGCATTTGAGGCTGCCCTGCTTTCCCTTTAGTCTCCTGGCTACCTGCACGGCTACCTGCACTGCTTCCCCCTGCATGCTTCTGTAGGACTGTGTGGATGGTGCGGTGAATGACCGAACAATGGAGGGAGCTTGGCGGCCTGGCGCTGGATGAGAAACAGCCTCACACTATGGGGTTGTTCTACGTGTACCAGAGTGCCAAGTCTAGGTCCAAAAGGCTCCTTGACAGCTTCTACCCCCAAGCCGTAAGACTGCTGAACAATTAACCCAATGGCCACCCTGACTATTTTATATTGACCCCCCCCCCTTGTTTTTACACTGCTGCTACTCACTGTTTATTATCTGCGCATAGTCTTTACCCCACTTTACCCCTACCTACCGCTAAAAGCGGGTGGAAGTAAGTATTCGTGCCAGTGCTGAGGACGGAAACAACATTAGGAGGTTACGCCTCGATCAGACAGACAGCGTCATTGCATAATAAATTCTGTAGTTACATTTTTTTCATTATGTTATCTGTGAGCAAGACAAAGGTGCTGATCTTGGACTACAGGAAAAGGCAGCCCGAACAGGCCCCCGTTAACAACGACAGCACTGTGGTAGAGTGGGTCGAGAGTTTCAAGTTCCTTGGTGTCCACATCACCAACAAACTAACATGGTCCAAACATACCAAGATGGTCGTGAAGAGGACACGACACAACCTTTCCCCCTTGGGAGACTGAAAAGATTTGGCATAGGTCCCCAGATCCCCAAAAGGTTCTGCAGCTGCACCATCGAGAGCATCACCGGCTGTTATGGAAACTGCTCAGCATCTGACCGTAAGGCGCTACAAAGTGTTGTGTCTTTGTCATTATTAAATTGAAGACTTATTTTATCAAATCAATTCTCTGTAATTATTATTACATGATTAAACTAATGTCAATGTAATTATCTAGGAAGTCTGGACACCAAGGAAAATCTTCAGATTACAAAGTTATAATTTTCCTAATATAACTTCAGAACTTTTAATATCTGATCAATTACTTTTCTAATTAATGAATTGTTCTTTACCTCACGTTAGTCTCATTCCAAACGTTGTAAATTGTTAGATATCTGCATGAACCCAGCCTTTACTATGAATCATCCAGACATCAATTGGCTTAATAATTTATTTACTAACTAAATAATCACAGAAATGCATAAACAAACAAACAGTAGATATGGTTACAAAGAAATGATAGGGGAGGTTCCCTAGTGGGCTAAGCCGATATGACGGCTTGGTGGACAAAGGGAAGTGGGTGTGGACTGAGAAGGGCGCGAAAGACAAAAGAGAGACTACACAGTTGATAATTATATTCATTGAAATGCTAATCCTTTGCACATGAACGCTCACTCATTTGGGAATAATTGCAATCAATATATATTTACGCTCAGTGTGTCATCGTGATCTCTGTTGGAATCGTCCATCTTTCTGTTGGAAAGTTCCTCCAAGCTTCTCTCTGCTTCCCTTCATGGTTAGAATGGATACTTCAGAGTACCATTCAGAAATGTTCTTATAGAATAGATGTTTCGGCGGTCTTAGCCAATGCTCCACGTGGTTTGGTTAAGAATTCAGCAAGCAATACAACCTTAGCTTATACTGAGGTTTTTGTGGTCTCTACTCAAACCTTCGCCCCCTCTGTGATTGAGGTATGCATGGCGTGTTTTTTTTATTCAGAACAGTAGAAAAGGGCTGTCCCATGAGCCAGATCATGTCTGTGTTCATGGGGGTGGGCCAATGACTTAGTTAAACTTTAAAGGGAATATAATTCTCTCACATTAACGGTTTAAAATCACATTCCATAATTTCACAAATAGCTTCATCTTTACTCATTCATTTTATACAATAATTAGATGCAAGCCTCATAACGGAGGCACCTGTATAAACAGAGTTATGGTAATGTGGCTGTATTGTCTTTCATGAGGTCACAAACATGAAACAAAACGGACGGGATCGTAGCTGGCTTCTCCACCGACCGTTTACACATTCTCCAAAACATGGATATTGTTCAGTTCTCAAATTCTGTGATGTAGAGAAGTTCCTTTGTTCTCTCTATGCGTCTCTTTCTGCATGGCCAGGAGGAGATAACAGAACCTGGGTGTAGGAGGGAGAGAGGGGGGATGCCATGCTCTATACCCAGAAAGGGCCACTTCATGACAAGAGGGTACTGCGAACGGCCCAGTACATCACTGGGGCCAAGCTTCCTGCCGTCCTGGACCTATGTAATAGGCGGTGTCAGAGGAAAGCCCAGAAAATTGAGGCTCCAGTCACTCAAGTTATAGACTGTTTTCTCCGCAAGCGGTACCAGAGCGCTAGGACCAAAAGGCTCCTCAAAAGCTTTCACCCCAAGCCATTAGACTGCTGAACAATTCATAAATCGCTGCTGGACAATTTACATTGAACTCCCATTCTTTACACTGCTGCTACTCGCTGTTTGTTTGTTACCTATGCATAGTCACTTCACCCCCACCTACATGTACAGATTACCTCAACTAGCCTGTACCCCTGCAAACTGACTCGGTACCTGTGCCCCCTGAATATAGCCTCGTTATTCTTATTGTGTTTCTTTTTTTTTTTTTTTTTTGCCTACTTGGTAAATATTTTCTTCTTGAACTGCACTGTTGGTTAAGGGCTTGGAAGTAAGCATTTCATGAGTAAAGTCTACACTTGTTGTATTTGGCGCATGTGGCAAATAAAGTTTGATTTTAACATTTTGTTCTGGATATGTGTACAACCAACAGTTCAACATTCACCCTTTTGCTACTATTTCTGTCAAGTCTACGGATACAATTTGATTAATACGTTGGATTTATCCATTGGATATGAATCTACTTCCTGTGTGTCCAAACGCAATGATGCTGTCAGTCTGAGGCTTTAGACAAAACACAGGACCAGCTTCCCCCGCTGACTCCGAATACCACCACCACAAACCCTGTTATTACTGCTGGTTTACAGGGATTCATTATGATGGTCCTGGATCCAGAGCTGTGGGTCTAAGTACTCTAGCAGGTCCCAGCTACCATCAGCCTGGACTCACTGTTATACACTGGTTTGAGTTACAGTACAGGCCCCTTAGCTTGTGGATAGAAGAGCCAGATGTTAAATATATCCCATCTACACTTGCCTTCAGACAGTTTCAAGACCCTCATGCCAGCTCTGGGGATGAGATGGTATTGTTGTTGTCATGCCAACAAGAAGAGTCAACAGTGTTATACTAGAAGAGTTGGATGTAACTGTTGGTATTTGAAAACCACACTGCCATTGAATAGGGGCAGCAGGTAGCCTAACGGTTAAGAGCGTTGGGCCAGTAACTGAAGGGCTTGGTTCAATTCCCAGAACTGGCAAGCTGTAAAAATCTGCCCTTCTGCTCTTGAGCAAGGCAGTTATCCCCCAACAACTGCTCCCTGGGCGCCGATGATGTGAACGTCGATTTAAGGCAGCACACCGTACCTCTCTGATTCAGAGGGGTTTGGTTAAATGCAGAAGGCACATTTGGGTTGAATGCATTCAGTTGGCGTGAGGGCCTTAACTGTCTGCAGGCAATCTGAAGATATATTTAACATCTGGCAAATGACTAGTTACCCCCTTTCCCTTCCCTTCTCTTTCCCTATACCTGTGGACAGGCATGTCTGAACCTCGAGTCATGCAGAGGTTTCCTGTCATCATGATAGCACAATGAGTCTACCTGCACCAACCAGCTGCTCTAGGGTAGCCAGAGCAGTGGACCAGTTGAGTGTGTTTGCAGTTGGATGTGCGTGAGGCACTCCTCCGTGGTCAAAGACTAGAGAAAACAAACAGTAGATTTGCAAATGGTGCCTTTAACTACAAGCTGCATACCCTTCTATCAGACCCAGGCAAGCAATGTTTATGCAGTGGGCTAGAGTCAATACAGAGATAAAGACCCCCTGGCCAAAAGGTTAGTTTGGTCTGCACATTATACAATCCTGCTGGGATGCTTCTATAAGAGGATGTGATAGGTATAGAAGACTAGACCAATGTATTAAACACTGCTCTCATTGGACGCTGATGAGCCCAAATGTGCTGAATGGACTCCAACAGAACTATTGTGCTGAAATCTATTGTCTTGAATATTCATGTTTTATTTCATGAATGGATGCCATGTCCTGGTATGAAAGATGTACGTTATGGTCCAAAATCATAACAGATAGAACGGGCTGCCTTTTTACACAGTGTAAAATCACGTTGTTCTGGAGGGAAGACAACGGGGGGAGAGGGGATCTGTTGGCCATCAGCTACAAGGTGAGTCTGTAATCTTTTAAAATGCTTGGCTGTCTTTTTATTTATTTTACCTTTTATTTAACTAGGCAAGTCAGTTTAGTTAAATTCTTATTTTCAATGATAGCCTACAAACAGTGGGTCAATTGCCTTGTTCAGGGGCAGAACAATATATTTTTTTACTTTGTCAGCTCGGGGATTCGATCTTGCAATCTTTCAGTTACTAGTCCAATGCTCTAACCACTAGACTACCTGCCGCCCAAGCTAAAGAGAAGACCGCACTGGCTGTCTTTTCTCGAAGACGGTCTGTGTACAGTAGCCTATTTCCTCTGTTGCATAAATTCAACCAAACTTCCAGCTGCTAATTATTCATTAGGAATGAAGAGGCAACCATGTAATTAAGCAATTCTCCATACGACTGGAAAATTGCTACATCGTAACATATGATCAGCAAATGATATGCATTCATAATATTTCACACTATTTCCAGAGTTTTTTATGCGGCGTCATCTTACCAAGGTTGTTTTCTCCGAGTCATTTTAGATATTGCTCACTTGAACTCATCTTTTCTGTCTTTGTCTGTCATCGTCTCTGACTGAATGAATGTCTGTCTGTCACCGTCTCTGACTGAATGAATGTCTGTCTGTCACCGTCTCTGGCTGAATGAATGTCTGTCTGTCACCGTCTCTGGCTGAATGAATGTCTGTCTGTCACCGTCTCTGGCTGAATGAATGTCTGTCTGTCCCCGTCTCTGGCTGAATGAATGTCTGTCTGTCACCGTCTCTGGCTGAATGAATGTCTGTCTGTCACCGTCTCTGGCTGAATGAATGTCTGTCTGTCACCGTCTCTGGCTGAATGAATGTCTGTCTGTCACCGTCTCTGGCTGAATGAATGTCTGTCTGTCACCGTCTCTGGCTGAATGAATGTCTGTCTGTCACCGTCTCTGGCTGAATGAATGTCTGTCTGTCACCGTCTCTGGCTGAATGAATGTCTGTCTGTCACCGTCTCTGGCTGAATGAATGTCTGTCTGTCACCGTCTCTGGCTGAATGAATGTCTGTCTGTCACTGTCTCTGACTGAATGAATGAATGTCTGTCTGTCACGGTCTCTGGCTGAATGAATGTCTGTCTGTCACCGTCTCTGGCTGAATGAATGTCTGTCTGTCACCGTCTCTGGCTGAATGAATGTCTGTCTGTCACCGTCTCTGGCTGAATGAATGAATGAATGTTTGTCTGTCACGGTCTCTGGCTGAATGAATGTCTGTCTGTCACGGTCTCTGACTGAATGAATGTTTGTCTGTCACTGTCTGAATGAATGAATGTCTCTGTCACGGTCTCTGAATGAATGAATGTCTCTGTCACGGTCTCTGAATGAATGAATGTCTCTGTCACGGTCTCTGACTGAATGAATGTCTATGTCACGGTCTCTGACTGAATGAATGTCTCTGTCACGGTCTCTGAATGAATGAATGTCTGTGTCACGGTCTCTGACTGAATGAATGTCACGGTCTCTGACTGAATGAATGCCACGGTCTCTGACTGAATGAATGCCACGGTCTCTGACTGAATGAATGTCTGTGTCACGGTCTCTGACTGAATTAATGTCTGTGTCACGGTCTCTGACTGAATTAATGTCTGTGTCACGGTCTCTGACTGAATTAATGTCTGTGTCACGGTCTCTGACTGAATTAATGTCTGTCACGGTCTCTGACTGAATTAATGTCTGTGTCACGGTCTCTGACTGAATTAATGTCTGTGTCACGGTCTCTGACTGAATGAATGTCACGGTCTCTGACTGAATGAATGTCTGTGTCACGGTCTCTGACTGAATGAATGTCTGTGTCACGGTCTCTGACTGAATGAATGTCTGTGTCACGGTCTCTGACTGAATGAATGTCACGGTCTCTGACTGAATGAATGTCTGTGTCACGGTCTCTGACTGAATGAATGTCTGTGTCACGGTCTCTGACTGAATGAATGTCACGGTCTCTGGCTGAATGAATGTCTGTCTGTCCACCATCTCTGGCTGAATGAATGAATGAATGTTTGTCTGTCACTGTCTGAATGAATGAATGAATGTCACTGTCTGACTGAATGAATGAATGTCTGTGTCACGGTCTCTGAATGAATGAATGTCTGTGTCACGGTCTCTGAATGAATGAATATGAATGTCACGGTCTCTGACTGAATGAATGTCACGGTCTCTGACTGAATGAATGTCTATGTCACGGTCTCTGAATTAATTAATGTCTCTGTCACGGTTTCTGACTGAATGAATGTCTCTGTCACGGTCTCTGACTGAATGAATGTCACGGTCTCTGACTGAATGAATGTCTCTGTCACGGTATCTGAATGAATGAATGTCTGTGTCACGGTCTCTGACTGAATGAATGTCTGTGTCATGGTCTCTGACTGAATTAATGTCTGTGTCACGGTCTCTGACTGAATGAATGTCACGGTCTCTGACTGAATGAATGTCACGGTCTCTGACTGACTGAATGTCTGTGTCACTGTCTCTGACTGAATGAATGTCTCTGTCACTGTCTCTGACTGAATGTATGAATGTCACTGTCTAACTTAATGAATGAATGTCTGTGTCACGGTCTCTGAATTAATGAATGTCTGTGTCACGGTCTCTGACTGATTGAATGTCTCTGTCACTGTCTCTTACTGAATGAATGAATGTCTGTCACTGTCTCTGAATGAATGAATGAATGTTTGTCTGTCACTGTCTCTGAATGAATGAATGTCTCTGTCACTGTCTCTGTTTGAATGAATGAATGTCTGTCTGTCTGACTGCACGCCATATTTAAGGCTGGGAATAAAACATGAGGCAGAGAACTCTCCTAGTAGCAGGATACCATTGAAAAATCAATGATAATTTTGCACCAGAAATGTGTAATGCAATACATGTAATTAAATATGTTGTCACGTATTTGTATCCATTAAAAAGCCTTTGATATTTTCATGGCGGTTGAGCAACTCACTAAACTATCATTCGTTGTTCTTATGACCATTCTGTCGTCTTGCGAATGGAACCGGGGGGAGGTCACAACCACACATCCTCTGAGGTCTCGCTGAGGTCAGAGGCACTGCTTTAGGCAGGATGAGACCTGTCAGGAGACTGACTGGTGGTCCTTTGTATCTCAGTTGGTAGAGAGCATGACACTTGTAACGCCAGGGTCGTGGGTTCAACACCCACATGTAAAATGTTATGCACGCATGACTAAGTTGCATTGGATAAAAGCGTCTGCCAAATGGCATATATTTATTTATTCATTTATTCCAAGTTTAATAAGGTCTGCCTCAGGCCTCTCCTGGGGGCTACATAGACTGATGGACAACCAAACAGCGTAGTACATTGTTATCCATTAGCTACACATGGCAATAATTGCTCAATTTCATTGATTCTCTGTCAGAAAACAAGACGACCCCATTCTGTGATATAACATTAGAAATGGGGTTAGTACAGAAAGCTGGGTGGTATTTCAGTAAGCTACCATTTTAGGAGTTTAGGCCCGGAGTCTGTTTTAATACCTTCTCTGCCCCCTCTCAAACTCTTCCCCCAAAGCCTCGTAACATGCCCAGCAGTTCAATTCCTGGCTCTTTGTCCAAACCACAGAGGTTATAGAGCATAGAATGAGGTTGGCAAAGCAAGAGCAGTGAGACACAGTGTGGTGTTGCATGGTCTATTTCCACAGATGGATTAAAGCTGTGGCCAGAGGTCAGACAGTTGACCTCTGCTTGGCCTCCTGGCTGCCCAGGTCTATCTACAACAGAGAGGGAAGCTGATGCTAGCACTGTCTCATGATTGATGACCACGGAGGATTTATAGTGTGTTTCCTAGTAGTTGTAGCCTATGTTTTGTAATGGCATACTTTTACTGTCACCCCACGTGGAGATTCCGTCCCTGTGAGGTCTGGTGGAGTATTAAACATGCTTGTTAAAACATTATTGCTGAAAAGTTTGATAGAAAAAGGGGAAATGTGGACTTCTGCTTTAGACCCAGTTTACTGGTTCTTTCCCGTTCCAGGCTTGTGCTTGATAAACATTGATTAAAAAAAATATATATATATAAACTCAGCAAAAAAAGAAACGTCTCTATTTCAGGACCCTGTCTTTCAAAGATAATTTGTAAAAATCCAAATAACTTCACAGATCTTCATTGTAAAGGGTTTAAACACTGTTTCCTATGCTTGTTCAAAGACACATAAACAATTAATGAACATGCACCTGTGGAATGGTCGTAAAGACACTAACAGCTTATCGACGATAGGCAATTAAGGTCAGTTATGAAAACTTACGACACTAAAGAGGCCTTTCTACTGACTGAAAAATACCAAAAGAAAGATGCCCAGTGTCCCTGCTCATCTGCATGAACATGCTTTAGGCATGCTGCAAAGAGGCATGAGGACTGCAGATGTGGCATGGGAAATAAATTGCAATGTCCGTACTGTGAGACGCCTAAGACAACGCTACAGGAAGACATGACGGACAGCAGATCGTCCTCGCAGTGGCAGACCACGTGCAACAACACCTGCACAGGATCGGTACACATGGACATCACACCTGCGGGACAGTTACAGGATGGCAACAACTGCCCGAGTTACACCAGGAACGCACAATCCCTCCATCAGTGCTCAGACTATCCGCAATAGGGCTTGTAGGCCTGTTGTAAGGCAGGTCCTCGCCAGACATCACCGGCAACAACGTCACCTATGGGCACAAACCCACTGTCTCTGGACGAGGCAGGACTGGAAAAAAGTGCTCTTCACTGACGAGTCACGGTTTTCTCTCACCAGGGGTGATGGTCGGATTTGCGTTTATCGTCGAAGGAATGAGCGTTACTGAGGCCTGTTCTCTGGAGCACGATCGATTTTGGAGGTGGAGGGTTTACTTAAAAAAGTTCTAATCACAGCCAAGACGAGCTGCATTTTATGAGAATGTCTTGTACACCGTTTGACTTCAAGGCCCAAACCAACCCCTGCAAGGAAAAACAAGTTTATTTGGAATTTTAACTCAGAAGTTAAATGAAAAAAAACAACATATTTTGGGAACAAAACCAGTGTGGGATTAACATGGCCGATAAATCATGCTTTCTGGGTTTGGGGGAGAGAGAGAGAGTTGGCACTGATTTTAGAGGCTCAGAGATGGTTTAAGGTTGGCCCCATAGCTGACCAGCACCTCCATCTGTCTGACACAGCCCACTGAGCAGCCTCTTCATCACTCTGTCTCTGTGTGTGTGTGTGTGTGTGTGTGTGTGTGTGTGTGTGTGTGTGTGTGTGTGTGTGCGAGCTTGCCTGAATCTGGGCACTGAACAACACTCCCTTGGACTCTTGCTACAGCCAAGAGGCATTGTGGGTAATGCACTTGTATCCTCACGTTGTTCCCTTTTACTCAGCGAATCAACCATTTAATTCAGAATTCACCTAATCTGCCTCCATGATATTATTATTTCACGTTGGACCATAACAGGTTGTTACGATAACCAGACAGTCATATTTTACACAAACTCTTATGACCTTGTCAGATATCGTTCAGGCCTCATAGCTGGCAAACCTCTACTTTAACCCACATAGGCAACAACGTCCTCAAGTGTCACATTTATCCCCTCGACTCTCACCGTGGATGTTTGTTCTCCCTTTGATCTCTGACAGACCTGAGTTCCTCCAGTCTCTCCAGAGAGCTCTGTGTTGTATTTGTGAGCCAGGTCCTAGCTGAGGCTGAATGAACAACGCTAATGATTAATGGACAGTGGGCAGTGTGTGAATCACCTCAGTGCCGTTGTTCCTCTCCTTTCCTCACTGCTCCTCTCCATCTCTAACACATCATCCAAATGAACTCCGTCAGTGCCAGGGCATGCAGTAGGTAATTAATGAACACAAGTCATTAAACACGGTCGCGCAATACCGCCGTCGCAGCAGCCTCCAATGGGAAGAAAAGACTAGCGGACGGAGGTGCCCTTTGCTTGTTTATTAATACATTTGAGGAGTAAACGGACAGAGCGCTGGCACGTTAACATGTCGGCGCTGGCAGTCTGCTTCAATTTTTCAAACGGGTCCTCTGAGGAGAGAGACTTTGTCGTGTTGTCTGTCTTGTTGTGATGTGTGTGTTTTGTCATTTTATTTATTTTAATCCCAGGCCGCCGTCCCTGCAGGAGGCCTTTTGCCTTTTGGTAGGCCGTCATTGTAAATAAGGATTTGTTAACTGACTTGCCTAGTTAAAGGGGGGGGGGGGGGAGGAGAGAAGATATGAGTGTTAGTGTTTAGGAAGGGATATTAGGTATAGGACCACACTGAGGAGAGAGAGAGGATATTATGAGTGTTAGTGTTTAGGAAGGGATATTAGGTATAGGACCACACTGAGGAGAGAGAGAGAGGATATTATGAGTGTTAGTGTTTAGGAAGGGATATTAGGTATAAGACCACACTGAGGAGAGAGAGAGAGGATATTATGAGTGTTAGTGTTTAGGAAGGGATATTAGGTATAAGACCACACTGAGGAGAGAGAGAGAGAGAGAAGATACTATGAATGTTAGTGTTTAGGAAGGGATATTAGGTATAGGACCACACTGAGGGGAGAGAGAAGATACTATGAGTGCTCTGCCTGTATGAGCTGTCTGCAGCTATAGTTCTGTCAAGGAGCAGCTGTTGGAAATTGTTCTTGAGGATTTTTTCCCTATCTTAAAACAAGGTGAGGATGCTATAAACTGTTCAAATTCTTCACCTCCATTACATAAGCAGTGTTATTTGAGACACTGAAATGTCCATTCAGGAAGGTATAGACACAGTCCATTCAGGGAGGTATAGACACAGTCCATTCAGGGAGGTATAGACACAGTCCATTCAGGGAGGTATAGACACAGTCCATTCAGGGAGGTATAGACACAGTCCATTCAGGGAGGTATAGGCACAGTCCATTCAGGGAGGTATAGGCACAGTCCATTCAGGGAGGTATAGGCACAGTCCATTCAGGGAGGTATAGGCACAGTCCATTCAGGGAGGTATAGACACAGTCCATTCAGGGAGGTATAGACACAGTCCATTCAGGGAGGTATAGACACAGTCCATTCAGGGAGGTATAGACACAGTCCATTCAGGGAAGTATAGACACAGTCCATTCAGGGAGGTATAGACACAGTCCATTCAGGGAGGTATAGACACAGTCCATTCAGGAGGTATAGACACAGTCCATTCAGGGAGGTATAGACACAGTCCATTCAGGGAGGTATAGACACAGTCCATTCAGGGAGGTATAGACACAGTCCATTCAGGGAGGTATAGACACAGTCCATTCAGGGAGGTATAGACACAGTCCATTCAGGGAAGTATAGACACAGTCCATTCAGGGAGGTATAGACACAGTCCATTCAGGGAAGTATAGACACAGTCCATTCAGGGAAGTATAGACACAGTCCATTCAGGGAAGTATAGACACAGTCCATTCAGGGAAGTATAGACACAGTCCATTCAGGGAAGTATAGACACAGTCCATTCAGGGAAGTATAGACACAGTCCATTCAGGGAAGTATAGACACAGTCCATTCAGGGAAGTATAGACACAGTCCATTCAGGGAAGTATAGACACAGTCCATTCAGGGAAGTATAGACACAGTCCATTCAGGGAAGTATAGACACAGTCCATTCAGGGAAGTATAGACACAGTCCATTCAGGGAGGTATAGACACAGTCCATGCAGGGAGGTATAGACACAGTCCATTCAGGGAGGTATAGACACAGTCCATGCAGGGAGGTATAGACACAGTCCATTCAGGGAGGTATAGACACAGTCCATGCAGGGAGGTATAGACACAGTCCATTCAGGGAGGTATAGACACAGTCCATGCAGGGAGGTATAGACACAGTCCATTCAGGGAGGTATAGACACAGTCCATGCAGGGAGGTATAGACACAGTCCATTCAGGGAGGTATAGACACAGTCCATGCAGGGAGGTATAGACACAGTCCATTCAGGGAGGTATAGACACAGTCCATTCAGGGAAGTATAGACACAGTCCATTCAGGGAAGTATAGACACAGTCCATTCAGGGAAGTATAGACACAGTCAGACATTTTGCAAGTTCCTCCTGCCATGGATTCAGCATTAGAATGATAGATTGCGGATCACTTTCCCACAAAAGGACCACATTTCCACCCAGCACACACATTCCTAATGGACCGCCACAGTCGGGACCAGATGTAGCTTCTTAACTGGACTTGTCTTCCCATGATGAACACTGGCGTTTGGAGACCTCAATAACATGTTGAGTAAACGCTCTTCAGAGGCCTCGCGCTTTACGCCTGCCAAGGTCCCACACATAAACAGGAAGAGGAAGGAATGTTGGGACTCTGCTGCTTCTTTTCAGAACTCACTTCCCCTCTCCCCTCTGGTGTGTGTCATCATCACCACTTTATCTGAGCCCCTCGACAGGAGGAAATGTACTCGGCGTTTCCCAGGGCAACCAGTAGTGCCCTCTTCCTGCTTTCGATAGGTGATACTTGTCCCTAGTTTAGCTGTGTGTCTGTGTTTGCTAAGTGTGTTCATCTGTATTTTAAATACAGCTGTCTGATGATAAGTTGTGTGGTTACACCATGATACTGTATACCCATTCTTAATAGTTACTGTACAGTAGTCATAGTATGCTATTATTTGTATGTCTCTGCCTCCAGTATGAAGGAAGTTAGAGGTAGTTTGCGAGCCAATGCTAGCTAGCATTAGCACAATGACTGGAAGTCTATGGTATCTACTAGCATGCTAAGGACAGTATCCTATAATACTTCACTATCAGACTTGGTAGTGTGAAAGTGAATGCTGGACTAAGGTTATATATCCATGGTTCTATTGACATAAACCTATTTGACCCTGTGGACTCAGACGTGGCCGCCATGACTGATCGAGTACAGAGACAAAATATGGCTTAGCATAGTCTCCTCACTGGCTGGGTCGGAAAAACACACATTCTTTCTGCTGAAATCAGAAACATCCCTTAAAAGGATAAGCCTAGATCTCCCATTGTTTTATCTGGAATAAGACAAATGCATGGAAATTATTTGAATTAATAGTGGGTAAAACAGCCAGCACCGTGATCCAAAATAAATGTTCGTAACCCAGTTCCAGAAGTCCCTCTGTTTGGGCAACTGTGCATAGGAACATTTTTAGTCTTAAAACACTGTGTTGATGTAGACCAGGGGTGTCAAAGTCAAATGGACGGAGGGCCAAATAAAAAAATCAGCTACAAGACGAGGGCCGGACTGTTCGAATGTTCATTGAAAAATTTTTAAATGACGCATATAGTCTAGTGAACCTAATTGAACCTACTGAAAACCTAACAAATATATTACAATATGATCAGATAAATAAAGCAATATTTTCTTATGGCTCTGTCAGTAATCTTTAATTTTCAACAGACACAAAAGACAAATTTCCTTTATATAAATATCCCCATAACATGAACATTAAATGAAAGAAACCGGTATTCAAGGCACCATCAGTAGACTATATTTTCTATTTTAGCAAAAGTGGGCTAAATTTACTTCAAAGAAAAAACAATAATAGCAATTTTCTATCATCCACTCAACTGAAATATTTTTAAAATATAATTGGATTGAAATACAAAAAAATAAAGTGCAAAAATCTATTAATCAAAAACAACACTTTGTTTAAGGAGAAGTAACATGCAGTGAAAACAAATATTAAATTTTAACTTTTAAACTTGAACTGAGTAAAAACTCTAAATATGTGATTGCACAGTAATGTTCACTTGTTTGAGGTTGAGGGTGATACTTGGTGGTGTCCCATCTTTTCCACAAGTTCATCAATGTTCGGGGTAAGGCTCTGAGCTGAAGAAATCCTCAGAATTGAGTGGAGGTGTTCAGCAGTAAGTCGACTTCTGTGTGATGTTTTGTTCAGGTTCATCAAAGAAAACAGTTGTTCACACAGGTATGTGCTGCCAAACATAGACAACGTTTGAGCAGCCTGGATGCGCAGCTGGGGCATTGTGCCGGGGAGGAAACGGGCGAACTCCGCAGCACCCACTGCCGCATATTTTTCCCTCAGTGCATCATTGCATTGGAGGTCAATCAACTCCATTTGGAGGTTTGGTGGTGAGCTTTCCACGTCAACAGCAAATGGGTTACCGAGCAGTTCCAACCTGCTTTTTTGTGCTTCAAAGTCAGCAAATCGGCGTCGAAAGTCAGTGGTAAGCATACCTATTTTATCAGCCAACTGTGTGCTCGGGAACGCACTGGTAGAGAGCTTCTCTTTCATGGTCTGGCAGCTGGGAAAGTGGCTCAAATTTTCTTTCCGCATCTGCGTCTCCCACAGAGTCAGTTTGGTTTTAAATGCCTTCACTGTACTGTACATATCAGAGATGACACGATCCCGACCCTGCAGCTGCAAGTTTATTGCATTCAGATGACTCGTAATGTCACACAGAAAAGCCATTTCACACAGAAACATTTCGTCTCGGAGTTGTGTTGTGTCTTTCCCTTTGCTGTCCAAGAATAAACAAATCTCCTCACGAAGCTCGAAACATCTTTGAAGCACCTTTCCCTGGCTTAGCCATCGCACCTCTGTGTGATAAGGCAAATCACCATGCTCCGTTTCTAACTCCGTCAGAAATGCCTTGAACTGGCGGTGATTCAAACCTTTGGCTCTGATAAAGTTAACTGTGCGCGTGATGATGCTCATTACATGCTCCATTTTCAAGGCTTTACCGCACAACGCTTCCTGGTGTATGATACAATGATAAGCTGTCAGCTCACCTGTCGCGTTTTCCTCTTGCATCTTTTCCCGTATCTTCGCCACCAGTCCGCTCCTGTGTCCACACATCGCAGGTGCTCCGTCGGTTGTCAAACCCACGAGTTTTTCCCAAGGCAGCTCCATCTCATTTACACATCTTGACACCTCTTCATACAAATCATGCCCCGTAGTTGTGCCATGCATAGGACGTAAAGCCAAAAACTCCTCTGTCACGCTTAGGTTGGAGTCCACTCCGCGGATGAAAATTGACAACTGGGCAATGTCAGAAATGTCGGTGCTCTCATCCACAGCCAAGGAATATGCAATAAAATCTTTTCCCTTTTTCACAAGCTGCTCTTTTAGATTGATGGACAACTGGTCTACTCTCTCGGCAATGGTGTTTCTGCTCAGACTCACATTTAAAAAGAGTTGCCTTTTTTCTGGGCAAACTTCGTCACAAACTTTAATCATGCAGTTTTTGATGAAATCCCCCTCCGTAAATGGCCGGGCTGATTTAGCGATCTCTTCTGCCAAAATAAAACTGGCCTTGACAGCAGCCTGGCCTTGTGATTTGGCTTTTTTGAACAGAGCCTGTCGAGATTTGAGGCCTCGTTTTAATTCCTCTGCCTTTTGTAGCCTTTGTTCCATGTCCATATTCTTGTTTTTGTCCGCGTGTTTCGTTTCATAATGTCGTCTCAGATTATACTCTTTCAGTACCGCCACACTTTCTCCACACAGAAGACACACAGGTTTTCCAGCTACCTTCGTGAACATATACTCCGACTCCCACCTTGTTTGAAACCCCCGGTTCTCAGTATCCACCTTCCGTTTTGCCATTTTTGATGGGTATCTGAAAGTTAATTTTACTGTGATGCTGACGACTGCTGTGCCAATAAATATTGAAATGAAGCAGCCTACTGCTCGGTGCGTCACCTTTGCATTGTGGGAAATGTAGTATTGGTGCGTGTAAAAGATCTGCGGGCTGCCGGCTTGCTGCGGGCCGGTTCTAATAATAAATCAAGATCATCCCAGGGGCCGTAAAAAACCTTCTTGCGGGCCGGATGTGGCCCGCGGGCCTTGACTCTGACATATGTGATGTAGACTGACTTCTGTTAGACTGTAAAATCCCTCATTATTCCATATGTGACTGTTATTAGTTTTATGTTTCTGACCCCTGCTTCTCTGGAGTCTACAGCTGTGTATTGCTGTAGGCAGTTGGGAGGGAGCAGGGGAACGTTTTGGCAAATCAAAAATCAAATCAAAATCAAATTTATTTATATAGCCCTTCGTACATCAGCTGATATCTCAAAGTGCTGTACAGAAACCCAGCCTAAAACCCCAAACAGCAAGCAATGCAGGTGTAGAAGCACGGTGGCTAGGAAAAACTCCCTAGAAAGGCCAAAACCTAGGAAGAAACCTAGAGAGGAACCAGGCTATGTGGGGTGGCCAGTCCTCTTCTGGCTGTGCCGGGTGGAGATTATAACAAAACATGGTCAAGATGTTCAAATGTTCATAAATGACCAGCATGGTCGAATTATAATAAGGCAGAATAGTTGAAACTGGAGCAGCAGCACAGTCAGGTGGACTGGGGACAGCAAGGAGTCATCATGTCAGGTATTCCTGGGGCATGGTCCTAGGGCTCAGGTCCTCTGAGAGAGAGAAAGAGAGAAGGAGAGAATTAGAGAACGCACACTTAGATTCACACAGGACACCGAATAGGACAGGAGAAGTACTCCAGATATAACAAACTGACCCTAGCCCCCCGACACATAAACTACTGCAGCATAAATACTGGAGGCTGAGACAGGAGGGGTCAGGAGACACTGTGGCCCCATCCGAGGACACCCCCGGACAGGGCCAAACAGGAAGGATATAACCCCACCCACTTTGCCAAAGCACAGCCCCCACAACACTAGAGGGATATCTTCAACCACCAACTTACCATCCTGAGACAAGGCTGAGTATAGCCCACAAAGACCTCCGCCACGGCACAACCCAAGGGGGGGGGGGGCGCCAACCCAGACAGGATGACCACATCAGTGACTCAACCCACTCAGGTGACGCACCCCCTCCAGGGACGGCATGAGAGAGCCCCAGTAAAGCCAGTGACTCAGCCCCTGTAATAGGGTTAGAGGCAGAGAATCCCAGTGGAAAGAGGGGAACCGGCCAGGCAGAGACAGCAAGGGCGGTTCGTTGCTCCAGAGCCTTTCCGTTCACCCTCCCACTCCTGGGCCAGACTACACTCAATCATATGACCCACTGAAGAGATGAGTCTTCAGTAGAGACTTAAAGGTTGAGACCGAGTTTGCGTCTCTGACATGGGTAGGCAGACCGTTCCATAAAAATGGAGCTCTATAGGAGAAAGCCCTGCCTCCAGCTGTTTGCTTAAAAATTCTAGGGACAATTAGGAGGCCTGCGTCTTGTGACCGTAGCGTACGTCTAGGTATGTACGGCAGGACCAAATCAGAGAGATAGGTAGGAGCAAGCCCATGTAATGCTTTGTAGGTTAGCAGTAAAACCTTGAAATCAGCCCTTGCTTTGACAGGAAGCCAGTGTAGAGAGGCTAGCACTGGAGTAATATGATCAAATTTTTTGGTTCTAGTCAGGATTCTAGCAGCCATATTTAGCACTAACTGAAGTTTATTTAGTGCTTTATCCGGGTAGCCGGAAAGTAGAGCATTGCAGTAGTCTAACCTGGAAGTGACAAAAGCATGGATTAATTTTTCTGCATCATTTTTGGACAGAAAGTTTCTGATTTTTGCAATGTTACGTAGATGGAAAAAAGCTGTCCTTGAAATGGTCTTGATATGTTCTTCAAAAGAGAGATCAGGGTCCAGAGTAACGCCGAGGTCCTTCACAGTTTTATTTGAGACGACTGTACAACCATTAAGATTAATTGTCAGATTCAACAGAAGATCTCTTTGTTTCTTGGGACCTAGAACAAGCATCTCTGTTTTGTCCGAGTTTAAAAGTAGAAAGTTTGCAGCCATCCACTTCCTTATGTCTGAAACACATTCTTCTAGCAAGGGCAATTTTGGGGCTTCACCATGTTTAATTGAAATGTACAGCTGTGTGTCATCCGCATAGCAGTGAAAGTTAACATTATGTTTTCGAATGACATCCCCAAGAGGTAAAATATATAGTGAAAACAATAGTGGTCCTAAAACGGAACCTTGAGGAACACCGAAATTTACAGTTGATTTGTCAGAGGACAAACCATTCACAGAGACAAACTGATATCTTTCCGACAGATAAGATCTAAACCAGGCCAGAACTTGTCCGTGTAGACCAATTTGGGTTTCCAATCTCTCCAAAAGAATGTGGTGATCGATGGTATCAAAAGCAGCACTAAGGTCTAGGAGCACGAGGACAGATGCAGAGCCTCGGTCCGATGCCATTAAAATGTCATTTACCACCTTCACAAGTGCCGTCTCAGTGCTATGATGGGGTCTAAAACCAGACTGAAGCATTTCGTATACATTGTTTGTCTTCAGGAAGGCAGTGAGTTGTTGCGCAACAGCCTTTTCTAAAAATTTTGAGAGGAATGGAAGATTCGATATAGGCCGATAGTTTTTTATATTTTCTGGGTCAAGGTTTGGCTTTTTCAAGAGAGGCTTTATTACTGCCACTTTTAGTGAGTTTGGTACACATCCGGTGGATAGAGAGCCGTTTATTATGTTCAACATAGGAGGGCCAAGCACAGGAAGCAGCTCTTTCAGTAGTTTAGTTGGAATAGGGTCCAGTATGCAGCTTGAAGGTTTAGAGGCCATGATTATTTTCATCATTGTGTCAAGAGATATAGTACTAAAACACTTGAGCGTCTCTCTTGATCCTAGGTCCTGGCAGAGTTGTGCAGACTCAGGACAACTGAGCTTTGAAGGAATACACAGATTTAAGGAGGAGTCCGTAATTTGCTTTCTAATAATCAAAATCTTTTCCTCAAAGAAGTTCATGAATTTATCACTGCTAAAGTGAAAGTCATCCTCTCTTGGGGAATGCTGCTTTTTAGTTAGCTTTGCGACAGTATCAAAAAGGAATTTCGGATTGAGCATCCCTGTGCCCTTTGCAGAGGTCAGATGGCTAAAGGCAGGCAGTGTGTTTACTGGGCTTGTCTGCACAGACACAGGCAGCATGCTCCTAAAAGTAATGTCTGTGTCAATATGTCATAGGCCAGACGAGAACAACTAGCGTTAACCTCTGCCTGAGTTAGAGCAGAGAAGAAAGGAGTTGGCATTTCCCCAGGCGTGCTGATAAACATTTTGGCAGGAAGGTCTTTGCAAATGACTGCATTCCTTTATAGCCTTTTAAGGCTATTTTTACCATTCAAGGGCCTGTTCGGTAAGCACTGTTTTGTTTGTTGCACAGCGTGAAAACAGGAAAGACTGGTTTGTGTTCTGCACGAGTGGGAGGTTGGCTCCTGTTTCTGTCAATATAGAGGATACAACCGTCAAGTTCAAAGTCAAACTATTTTCTCAATGCATATTCATTTATTTTTGACGCACTACTTAACTAAATCGCATATATCATGAATTTCACAATTTCTCGCTGTGCCCCGACTGACCCCTACATCACAGGGCGTTTCGGGGACATTCCACGGTCAAAAAGCCCTCTGACTACACGTCCACAGCAGCAGTGTAAGGACCCCTTGCCTGCCATCTTCCTGTTGCCTGCGTGTCCCAGTGAATGTGGCATAGGTTGCGTCAGAGCTGTCCAGGGGCTGGGAAAGAAATCATGTCTTAAGAGGATTAAGGGGACCGGGGCCACATCTCTCCGGAGGTGACCACGGTTACAGTGAGAATGACCCCGGCTGTCACCGCGCGCCAACATCAGTGGTGGTGTCTCACTACCCGTGCCTCTATCTCTTTATTGCTCTGTACCTCTCTCTCTTTCAATAGATGTACATCCTGTTGATATGTTACTTAGTGTATAGCATAGTTAATTTATTTGCACCTAAAGACCATTCAATAAGTTGACCTCTATTCACACCTTAATTATTCAATAAAGGTGTGTTCAACTCTCTGTCTCTCTGTATTGCAGAGCCTGGATGAGCTGGATGATGACGACGGAGGGGATAAGGCGAAGGAGGAGGAGCAGCAGCTGACACAGCTCAACACGGAACAGAACGAAGCCATGACCTCTGACCCAGGGGCCGCCACCCACTTACTACAGGTGAGGCCCATGTCACCCAACCTCACTGACCTTTTACCCCTTAGTGTAATATCTAGGGCTTGGAGTTTTGCCTGACCATGTAACTGGACCCGGAAACACTCTGGGCTCATGTCATATCAATCAACAATGCATTTGGCTCCCCAAGTTATTGTACACATTTAGGGGAAAAAAGGGTTCTATCACTTGCTTCATATATGAAACACCTAGAAGTTCTATATAGAACCCTTTTTATATGGTTCTTTGATCAGAACCCTAGAGGTTCTTCACTGAACTAAAATGTTTCCATATACTGTTGAACACTGCATGGTGCCATTTATGAATTAAGGCTACTACTATTTTGAGCTAAGAATATACTTTAATAAACAATTAAGCAATGGATCGAAGAATATCAGCTAGAATTATTTGCCATTCTATGCGAAAAAAGTTTGGAAATATGCACTGGTGGCCAGGAAGGCATCTCTTTGTTTGAATGATGGCCCACGTCAACTCTGGCTGACTTCTTTACAATACAACACTTTGTCCATTATTTAGTGATTTAACACATTATTTCCTCTTGCACAAGTTTGTGCCTGGCTGTTTGCCACTCGGACCGGTGAAGTCCTACCGCAGCATCATTAATATGGATATAAATGTCAATGGAAAACAGCTAAAACCAATTAAGAGGGAATGTTAGCTGTCATTTCAGAGTTTGATGTGACTGGGTTAGCTTTTTTTAGCTGTTTAATTTCTAAAATCTCTATTACACTCTGGGGCGGGATAGAACCCTCAATCTCCTTTGTCTTTACTGGATGGATATATATATATATATATATATATATATATATATATATATATATATAACTTTTTTTTAGTAAAGGGTCCTTTAAATATTAATTGAAGAACCAAAAGGATATATATAGAACCCTTTTTTTGTATAATACAAAACAGGATAGATCTCTTGATTCCCGGTGATCTACAGCTGAGTCCAGCCCCAACTTACACACTCTCCTCCCCTGAGCAGAATGTGATGATGGATGGATAGATAGATACCACAGTGCCACCAAACAGAGGCACTGTTGGTCAGAGAGAAATCACTCTGCTTGAGAAGGAGAGCGCTGCAAATAATACATTGCTCTAGTTGCACTACAATACTCTACAAAATACAAAGTATTCTCATTCCATTCCGAGTGTGGTGACATTAGCAGTACTAAAAACACAGCTTAGACACCTGTGTTTTTGAGATGGTCGCAACACAGATCAGCTCAACGGTCCACAGGGATAAGTGCTTATAGCTTCATTGGGAGCCTATGTTGCAGCAAGTCTCTCTAAAAACACACTTCAGAGCCGTATCTGGAACTAATCTGCATGTATGATAGGCTGTTGATATGGAGCATGCAGTTTGGGAACTACCTATTCAGTCCAATGCGTTAAGAGATTTCATAGGAAGGCCAAACCAATTTTATATACACATTGTTTTGCAAACAATTATGTTTTGATTGTGGTACTAGGTGCGTAATTGATTTTGAAGCAAACCGTTCCAGAGCATAACATACCTGAATAAGTCCCCTACTATCAGGTTTATTATTATTGATACCATTGTTTCTATAAGCAGTGATGTTGCAAATATCGTTTTCTGTTACTTTTCCCTTGAAGAGATCATTACTGTGCAGTCAACAAGTGTGCAATTGAAGTGCTGTCAAACTCTCTATGCAGAGACATGAAAGGACTTCAATGAGAATGTCGGTAACGAAGGCAACAGCGGACGCACTCGTCTATGAGCTGGAATATGGTACGATTTAGATTTCCTCCCTGTGTTATATTTACAGATGTGTTTTCTGTCTGTACTATACAGTATATCAGATGATATATTCATATAAAGCTTTCCCAATGTAGTTAGTCATTTAATGTATGAAGTCAGTAGGCCCACAAACACTTAATTCACAAGAAATACAAGTCCCCCACACACTCATTTAACCTGTGTCATGTGTGTAGAAAGTGAAGAGGCTTCTACTCTATTGACATACCATATAGTGAATCCAGAAGATTCACTATATAACACATCCTTCCCACTGAGACAAAACCAGATTACACTTCAGCCATTTCAAATGAGACCTAGAGGTGCTTGCTGAGCCCACCTTACCATTACCACATATTTCCCTTAAGTCAGAGCAGATGTGGGTATTGCCACGGCTAACCACTGGGGAGCTCCCACACTGCATCTCACCCATTGCTCTACCACTCCCTGTCTTTGGGCGAGGCCTTTGTGACCGTAGTGACGAGCTAACGGAGGAGGAGGAGGGGAGAGAGGATCTACAGGTAGCTGTCAAGTCGACGTCTGTAAAGACAGAGCATTCCAAAAAATGTGCTGTTTTATTCTGACCCCATTTAATCACACAGACAAGCGGTTGCCATGTTGTCTGTGTAATATACAGCTACCTCGAGCGCAAACTGTCAGGTCTTTTAGCTTCGGCACTGGTATCAAGATGTCTGGACTGAGACGGGACTGGCAACTTCAAATACTAAGAAAACGTAGACGTTTCTGCAAAACAAAATAATCCCCTATCGTTTTGAGCCCACACGGTGTTGCGTCAATAATAAGTGAACTTGGTTAATGAGCTTTCTGACTTTCATTTGATAGTTGATTCGTATTTCTCTCTTTTCATCCTTTCTTGGGTCAGTCTATCTGGTACCAAGTAAAACACACTATCCTGCCCTTCTTCCTCTGTGGAGCGCTGTGTGTTCCTGCCCTATAACAACCTGTTCATGGAGATGAGACTAGGTAATAGCAGTGTAGCACTGTCCAGTAGGGATGTGACAATACCAGTATTGCAATGTTTTCCATGGCAAAAATGAAAACACGAATCAGACCAAACTCTTTGGTCATTTAAAAACCTGCTGTATGTACAATATTGTGTGCTACAGCTTGGAAAATAAATAAATAAATGTGATTCTGGACGATAACATAATGATTTTTGTTTCCAACAACAGGGCTGTTTTCCTAAAGACGTTAAATCCACTTCGTGTTTTGTTTCCTTGCCATGATACTAACGAGCATCGCGATGCTGGTATCCTCCCGGCCCTCCTGACCAGCCCGTATCAGTGAGAGGGAGTAGAGAGGGATTCCTGTAATGGCTGCAGCACTATCTCCTCCACTGTCATCCTCTCTCTGTTCCTACTCATCTATTTCAACCCGTCCACCCCCACACGCTAGCACCTTGTGATACACACGGAATCACACACACACCCGTACGCACACGCATACACAAATACTCACACGCACACTGGTGTTTTTCTTTCCTATGGTTGCGTTCCTCTGTGAGGTAGTGTAATCAAGTGTAGTTTCAGTAATGTCCGTGTCACAGAGAGGCCCTCTCTCTGGGGAACCCATGTGGTCCTGGTTATCAGGCCTTACCCCTCTGTGGTATGTGAGCTGTACAAGGAAAACACTTTCCCTAAACCTGGAGCCTTGTCAGATAAACAAAACCATAGGTAACATTCAACTGGATCATCTGCTTCTAATGTTGCGCCTGGTCCAAAGGGGAGAGTGGCTTAGGTTCTGAGTTCTGAAACGGTGTGCGCTGTATACACTGAGTATAGGAAGCATTAGCAACACTAATATTATGCCCCCCCCCCCCCCACCTTTGCACTCAGAACAGCCTCAGTTCGTCAGACTGTTCAAGGTGTCGAAAGCATTCCACAGGGATGATGGCCCATGTTCACTCCAATGCTTTCCACAGATGTCAAGTTGGCTGGATGTCCTTGTTGTGGTGGATCATTCGGGAAACGGTTGAGCGTGAAAAACCCTGCAGCGTTGCAGTTCTTGACACAAACCGGTGTGCCTGGTACCATACCCCGTTCAAAAGGCACTTAAATATTTTGCCTTGCCCATTCACCCTCTGAATGGCACACATACACAATCCATGTCTCAATTGTCTCCAGGCTTAAAAATCAATTTTTGGGGCCTCCCGAGTGGGGCGGCAGTCTAAGGCATTGCAGTGCTTGAGGCGTCACTACAGATCATTAGCTTTCACCTGGTTCGTCTAAGTCATGGAAAGAGCAGGTGTTGTATACTAAGTTTAAATATATACATATGTAGCTACAGTATATGGTTTTGCAAAACAATTATGTTTTGATTGTGGTACTGTATGTGCAAATGATTTTAGAGCATAACATACGTGAATAAGACGCACACCCACACCCCATTGTGGTATCCAACACCTTAACACTCATTTGCATTTTTGATTTGCACCTGTCAGTCTTTCTCCTCCCTGCCTAGACAGTTTTCAAATGCATTAACTGAAGCTTCCCTGCTTAGATGTAATGTTCTTTAAGCTGTTCAGAAATTTGGTTGTTTAGCCCGAGACATTATTTTCAGAGGGTATCACCATTGTTGACCAAAGATTACAAGTGTGTAAATCAGGTTAACCAGATTAATATTTATCCTTTACAAGACTGCTGCCAGCTAAAATAGGTCATTGGCTGTAGTCCTCTCATTTTGCCAGTTTAATTCTTTGGCCTCACCTTTTGAAATGTCAATCGTGGACTCATAAAATGACAGAGCCTCCAGAGTAACAGATGGGGATATTTATCAGCTTTGCAAGGAGACATAGATGGAGAATTCAGGGCATTGGCAGTATGCTGGAATGCAAAAGTAAGCCTATTGTTGAACTTTTATTAGGCATGCCTTCTGGGATTTCAGACATTTTAATGAGCTGTCAAGCGCACAAAGGCTGTCAGATTGCAAACCCATAAATTCCTTTATTTTTTTTTATTATAAATGTGCATGTGATTTATGAGCGGGAGAACATTGTCATGAATTATATATTTGGCCATGGATAGATGGGCAGACCGACACAGACTGACTGACACACAAATCTGCCAACTTTACCATGCAAGGTATTGCCAGTAACAAAGCTTGTAATTTTATTTCCTCCCACCGAGGTAGTCTTTAATGCAGTAATATGTTTAAAAGTCCCACCAACGCCTCAGTATAAAACGTTGCCTTTTATCTTACCGGCTTTGGCACACAATAAATCATGAACAGTCTATTCTTGTCCGACATCAAACCTGTCAATTACAAAGCTTCACTGAATTCCTTTTAATGTATTTATCTCCATTTGCATGTATGTGGTTCTGTCCTTGAGCTGGATTTTGTCACAGAAATTTTGTCATTGTCATTTTGTCATGACTTTGTCATTGTCACAGAAATGCTTTAGCATTTAGCCTGAGTGAACACACACAGGAATCTGCCATTTTAGATTTTTGTATTGACTTTTAACAGGTACATTTTAAAAGGTCCTTATATCTACCTAAGAAATGATGGGTAAATATACATGCGTGTCAAACTTAAACTACAATTCGGCTTTTAATGTCAACTTTTATTAAGCTGGGATTTCTGAATTTCTACTGGGCTGTCCAGCTCACAAAGGCTTTCAGATCGCAAAACACCCATAAATTCCTTTTTAAACAATGTGCATGTGATTTATGAGAGGGAGAACATTTGCCACTGCGCTTTTCCTCTTTTCCTGGAGTGGCACAAGTCTATAGGCTACAATATCATGTTGACATTTATGTTGAGCATGTTTTGCTGCTCAAGTGGAAGTAATATTTGACGTGTGTATTTACAGTTATTTACAAATACCTCAAGTGCGACTCGTAATAAGACTAGGTATTTAGCCTATTAACATGTTTATCTGACTCCATAAAGATAATTAGCAATATGCAAGAACACTATAATTGCGATACAGTAATAGGCAATGAAGAAATGTCTGAGAATGGAATTCGAAATACAAGTGTATTTAACTACCTTGGAAAATGAATGGATTCACATACAAGGCATAAATCTGAAGTTACAAGGCAATACTGACATTAACAAAGCAGTATACTATGCATGATAAGAGAGAAATCATAGCCTGAAATGCCATGCCCCAGAAATCCATGGGGTAGAGAAGGAAAGAAGGTCAGAAAGAAAAAAGAGAACCTTGAGTCTTAGACTCTTTTATAAGCATCTGAGTTGTTTGGATTCAAAATCTTGAGTTGTTGGCCAATAGTATTCCTGTAAAGTTAACCTCCAATCAGATATCAGATCTACATGATGTGACCTCTGCTTATCAGAGATGAGACAATGGGGGTTGGAGAAATAAAACGGAGGATGCTGAATTCCTAAGACAACACAGAGGAGTTTCTTGCATACGGTTAATAAGTCAGGGGCTTCTCTACCCTACAGTACGATTAGTCTTATTTAGATACATGTCTGCTGCCTACAATTTAAAAAAGGCAGTTTGGCGAGGACATTTGTTAGCATATAGATATCAATGTGCATGATTTCTAACAAAGCAGAGTGAAGGTAGGAAAATGTATGAAACGTGGATAAAACAGTGACTTTTTCAAATCATCCTACGGAGGTTCATCCAGGTCAGCTTTTACATTTCTTTCCGTTATCGGAAAGAGCAGATTCTAAGGTTTCTAACATACAATCACTTACAAACTCTGGAAAATGGGGGCATGGCCTCTGTTTCAAAATATCACTTGTTTTGTTACATGACAGCGTTTCCATGCTTTACCGTGACACTCAAGTTGTGTGGGAAATGTAACGTAATTAAACCCAAAATACGCTACTTCATTCTTTTGAAAATGTATTTTATTAGTCTTATAATGGTTTTTAGGACCTGCATAAATAAATTAATAATGGATTTCTTTGTGATGGTATATTTTCAATGGATTTCTAAAAATAGACGCTTACCCACATCTGCATACCCTCTTTTTTTTAATGTTATATATTTTTTTAATTGAACCTTTATGTAACTAAGCAAGTCAGTTAAGAACAAAATCTTATTTACAAAGACGGCCTACACCGGCCAAACCCGGACGATGCTGGGCCGATTGTGCGCCGCCCTATGGGACTCACAATCATGGCCGGTTATGATACAGCCTGAATTCGAACCAGGGTGTCTGTAGTGACACTTCTAGCACTGAGAAGCAGTGCCTTAGACCGCCACTCAGGAACCCCTACTCCCACTGTCACCGGTACAGGCATGTGCACAGGATATATACATGGTTTACCCCGGCACAAATGTGGTAAAAATGGGACTGTTTGAAAGGGGGTCGTCCCCCAAAAGTTTTTTTTTTACAGGTAACATACTCTAAATCCTGTGTGATTTGTGTATCTTAGACAAACATATGCGCGCGCGCACACACACACACACACACACACACACACTGCCTCCTGTTGATGCAACAGAGGTATTTTTCAGTTTAATTGTTTTCTATTGTTAAGATCCCATTGTAAATCTCTTCTGTCATATGTATACCTATGAAAATAAAAGAATGCCAACTGTCCCTACCCCGGCTTCATGAAAGACACAACTCTGCACTGACTTCGCTGTCAGCCTTCTAAAATCTAAATTCAGAGACTGGCTACCCCCTGACCGGAGGCAGGAACACCTGCAGCCAAAACAAACGGACTATACCAAAGTCTAGAACAGAAAGGTACATGACGTCACCAATCCCATGTTTCTGCTCATTGATTAATGAGTCACTTTAAGACCACAGGACATTATTGATTTTTTTTCTTTCTGGTGTTTGTTTATTTTGTTACTGTTACCCATGAATGTGTTGTATGCGCGTGGATTTCTGTTTGTATTGACTTCTATATGAGTGTTGAAACAAAAAAAAATTAACATGCATACAGCTCATTCATAGTGTTGTTTCCGAGGCATTCCTGAGGCCTGTCTGTTCTCTGTAATAGTGGCTCTTAGGGCTGCAGCAGAGGCCGTTAATTAAGGATCCGCCCCTTTTTTAAAATTTCTGTATGCATGGTACAACTGGAGGCTGTGTGGTGATAGCTCCCCTGAAGCTAATAGCTTAACTATTTGTCAGTTCAGCAGCAGAGGTACAAGAAGGTTTATACACAACATGGCTCTCCTTTGTTTTCCTAGGATACTCTGTAGTAGCTACTCCTGATGACTTTCTACTGATGTTGACGCAATGCTATTTTGTTGTGTCTCTGTGTTGCACACAACTGCGTGTGTGTTTGTGTGTGCTCACCCTAGGCAGATTAATCAGGAAAGGTGGGCTTTGTGTCAGGCAGTGACAATCTTTTCGAGCGGATTATTTTTGAGTCTCCTCGGTGCATTTCACAATCTGGACACAGGTGTTGAATACAAAAATGCTGACTAAACCGTTTCATAACTCAAGCTACAGATCATAATTTTCCTCAGGCACATTGAGTACTCATCCTAACAAACATTTCCACTGCTGTGTACGATAGACTTCCCTTGCCTTTGTTCATGTATTTATTAGCAATTAGAAATGGCCCTCCCCCTGACATAGCCCACCAGTATGTAATATACTTGTACAAAAGAACCCTGGCCCTTTGTTGTCTGAGTATCCCCTTCCTCTGACATGGCTCTCCTTTGTTTTCCTAGGATACTCCAAGATCCGGGAGTGGCCACCACCAGAGGTAAGAAACCTTCCCTATTACTTCTGTTGAGAATGAGGGCGTGTATTATTGTTTCTGGTATGGTGGGACTGAAGGTGGTGATAAAAGTGAAGAAACAGAGAACCTGGAAGACCAAGAAGAGAAGGCAACAGTTTAGGTCATTTAATTACCATAGCAGATGACCTTGCATTTACTTAAATAGATTTTGAAGTTTCACCATTGTAAATGCCCTCTGTGTTTACGGTGCCTGTCAGAACATCTAGTTCCAGTTTGATTTCAATGCATCAGAAATTACAGCACAGCTTAACTCGCCGGGTGTCTTCTCGTACAGGGTTTCCCAACCACGGTCCTGGGGCCCACCCTAATTCAAGTTAGCTTTGATTATTTGAATCAGGTGTGTACCCAGGGGGGGGGGGGGGGGGGCCCAGGACCGAGTTTGGGAAAACCTGCTCTAGTAGACTGTATGCCAACAACAGGCGTGTACATTTTGTTCAGACTATCGTTCGACAAGTTTGCAGGCAATGCAACGTTGACGTGATACGAGAGCATATCAAGCCGATCCGATGTCTCGATAAGGAGTTGAAGTTCAATCAAGGTCGGAAAGAGTTGTTGCTGATTACAGCCGACATCCTCTTTATACCACACACTTACTATGATTGGCTTGTCGGAGCATACAAGAGCCAATTAATCCACACCAAGTCAGTATTTTTCTTGCTTATGGTGTGGCCATTGACACCTCAATTTATCTTCTTTAACACTGTTAAGTGTCCAAAGCCATTGACACCTCAGTTTTTCCAGACACCACACTGCTAAATTCCCAACCACCATTTGGACTTTCTTTTCCACTATTTGCATAATGACAATCACCATCAAATTGTTAAGTTCTGTGTGATCCCTGCCCAGTTCACCGGCTGACGGTCCCAATCTGGCCCAGTAATGATGTCCTACTGTGATTGGCTGGCCTCCAGTGTCGGATGGTCCAGTGTTGTGGCGCAGAGAGGCTGCCAGGTGGGCGCTACAAGATGGTGGAAATATTGGACAACCAGGTCTCTGAACTCCACTGAAACTATACAACAGGCTGCTAATGCATTCACACCATCCTCTCTCACTACACTATCATTATGGTCGATATGGGCTATTATAGTGATCAGCCTGTTGCTGGTTGTCAGTCTGGAGATGGCTTATGACTTTAAGATGGATGGGCCTTCTTTGTTCCACTGGGCTCTGCTAGCAGACCACACCAGGCATCTCAGTGCTTGTTGTGTGTGGCCATTGGGCCTCTCCTCTCCAACCCCCAACTGCTGAGACCTCCAAGAGTGGATCATTGCCTCTGCCTGTCTCCCGTGCGGTCTCTGCGGGGCGCTAATGGACCAGAGTGGGGTGATTAGCACTGAGGGCATGGCCGTTTAGACTGGGTGCCTGGCAGATGCTGCAAGCCCTAGAGACAGAGGGATGTAGAGCGTTTGTGTGTTTGCATTTACAAGGGTGGAGTGGCCTTGAAGACATTCAGCCAAAAACATGTCATTCACTTGGCGTAGGAAAGTGCCATGGAGAGCATTTCAAGGACTTTCTCTCTATCATCAAAAGCAATGGCCACAACACTCTTTAGTTCTGAAAAGAGTGAGTGAAAATAATTTCTGTGGGCTCAGCCTCTGAGTTACTGAGGAAGTAAATGTCAAATAGCCCCAAAAAACTGCATTACTACATGAGTGTTTGTAGTATGAGTGGTGGAGCTTCCTGGCTAAATAAAAGAGATGGTCTGATTTATTATTTATTTTTTTGCTATTTCTGCTTCTTTAGGGAGCTTGTGATCATGTAGTCTCGGGAAAGTATATATATTTACTGCTCAGAATAAGTAGGTATTCAACCCCGTTTAAGAAATATTGAAGTTTCCTTTCCTGTAATGCAGACATACTGTACTCTTCCAGAGACTGGGATCACTCTTCGCTTAACTGGTCTATAGAATGCCCAGTAGGTAGCAGCCTGAACACACTTCTACAGGTGGAATACAATGGAATATTATGGTTTTCTGTGGCAATTCCAGAAGTTTCCCTTTTTTTTTTTTTTTTTTTTTTTTGGTCCTTGTTGAGAAATATGCAGACAACCCTCTTAAGCAATGAGGCGAAGCCCAGCGGCTGCCCAATAATTTGATTCCAGGAGAGAGTTATTGGACCGGGCACAATCCGCATGGGTAAAAATATGAGGAGCGCAACTCATTCCAAGACTTCCACGTCAGTAATTATTGAAATAAAAGCCGCTAGGAAATAAGTTCCAATATTCCCCTCGCTGCCCTCGAGTCTTCTCAGAGAAGAGCGAGAATGAGAGAGAGAAAGGGGGAGAGAGCTGTTTGTTCCTCACTAGCAGACCAAGGACCGCGGAGCACCTCTTTTCACTAGCCGATGAATAGGGACGCTTTGTTGCTAATGACATGAAGTGGATTTATGCAGGGCGCTCTTTACACATCTCAGCATTCAAAATAGTCATATTGAAATGGCCTCATATTCAGAATCCATTCTTCGCCCTTCGAGATAGAACCCTGACAGCTTTTATGTTCTAATGGGATAAAAGGTATAAGTACTTGTTCTCCTCACACTTAAGCCTGACCATTAGAGCTGTATTGTGCATTCAACAGGCTCTGAGTCATACACTACAACAGCTTTTCAGTTTTTATGTGATTCTTTTGAATGTCAAGGAACGTTCAAAAGGTTTATACGTTCCTTATTGGATTTACTTCACAAACTACAGGTTTTTGTGAACGTGTACCGTACCCAACAGTGAGTCAGTGTTGAAAGCATGGACATTGGTGTTGGTCAGAAGTATTGATGTGTGTGTTGTGGCAGCAGCAGCTCTGGAGGTCCTGGTTCTGAGGAGGAGGCGGGGGGGAACAGTCGACACCGCCACGGCAACCGCCACGGCAACCGCCACGGCAACGCCGGAGGACTGGAGAGGAGGATGGAGGAACTGGAAAAGGTACTCAAAATTAGGCTTGCTCTACCATTCCCCCAGAAGCGTGCACTCGGTCACTCCCCCTCATGCATTGAACGCATTGGATTAGTGCAAGCAAGCATAGCTGGGGGAAGGTTCTGCATTAGGCCTATCGTTCACTGGTTGACAACTATTTCAACACAGGCCTATCCATCACCACTATCCAATGTTTATAATGTCACTGTGATGTAAATATTAAAATGACATGTTTTAGTTGATTATTTCAGAATGACTGTTATGCTTCTTGGCACATTTGACCATTTTTATTGTTGGTATTTGTTTTCCTTCCCGTCTACTGCTATTTCTCTGTCTATATCCATCTCACGTTTCCTGAAAGCCCTGTTTGTCCTTCTGTCCATCCGTCACAGGGGCAGAGAGACTTTGATAGTTCTCCTCTCCCAAGGCCCTGCTGCAATAACTGTTTTTAAAGCATCTATCAGCATCCTGTTAAATCTTGAGGATTTATTTTTAAAAGATGAATTCCCTCTGAGTCGTTTGAGCGTCTGCCCAGTCTGGCCTCGCTGTTCGTCTTCAGTCAGATGTAGACCTTCCTATATTCCTGTCTGCAATAACTCCTCTGCGTTCAGTCAGAGAATGTATTTTACTGGAGTTCTCTCTTCCCCATCACCCTGTTCTTATGAAACACTCTGTACTCCCTCTCAATCACTTTTTAGATTCTCAAATGTCATCCCGGTCCAGTCCATTTCTAAAAGAAAAACTACTGCTTTCACTTGCCACGACGCCTGTAAATGAAGAGTTTGCACATCACTGGCGAGTTCGAGAGAGCAGTCAGTGCACTTTAGTTTTGTATTGATTTCAGCAAGTTCTGTCGTTGGTCTCTGGCTCGTTTAAATGCAGTAGATTTCATAGCTTTATACAACATTGGCAAATGTGCAGCGCCCTTGATTGCTGTGAGTATCGCATTGTAGTGTCATTCATCATGATAATGAAAGTATTACTTTCAACCTTCAGTTACCCATGTAACTCGGGTAACCCTCCATAAAATAACATTTATCTTCCGCGGCCTGAAGATTTATGGTCGCCGTGGTATGGTCATCATGCTACATTGTTTTGATGTTTTCTCGTTGCTATATGGGTTTCCATGGAAACCAGTTCACGCTTATCTGTAGTAAAAAACAAAGTTAAGTTGGAGAGGCGGATTCCTGGCGAGCCTTCATTTCGCAGCGTAAATATCATCTTGAAACGTGACCATATTTCCACATGGCTGAGGCCTCTATATTTGTTCTGTCTCTGTCTCTCTGTCTGTGTATGTGGACCATACCAAAGTGCTGCAGGATGTGTTCTAACGTTAACAGAGCTCTTTGCCCCTTCTTTCTCAGGAGCTGGCCAGACAGAGGCAGGAGAACGGGCAGCTGCTGAAAGCCCACCAGGATAAAGACGACCTGATTGGAAAGCTGAAGGAGGAGATTGACTTGCTGAATAGAGTGAGTGTTGGAGAGGGTTCGGCCAGGGTTGAGCGGGTAGAGTTGGGCTAGGCTGGGGAGTGTTGGAGAGGGTCATCCAGGGTTGACAGGGTAGCTGTGGGGTAGATTGTTGGGGAGGGTCAACCAGGGTTGACAGGGTAGAGTTGGTCTAGGCTGGGGAGTGTTGGAGAGGGTCAACCAGGGTTGACAGGGTAGAGGTGGGGTAGATTGTTGGGGAGGGTCAACCAGGGTTGACAGGGTAGAGTTGGGCTAGAGTGGGGAGTGTTGGAGAGAGTCAACCAGTGTTGACATGGTAGATGTGGGCTAGGGTGGGCAGCCTCTAAGGCACTGAGAGTTTAAGGTATTTTGAAGAGGTTACTATACAGATGTTAGAGTAACAAGGCTAGATCTACTTTCACAATTATTCAAATCAAATTTTATTGGTCACATACACATGGTTAGCAGATGTTATTGCGAGTGCAGCGATATACTTGTGCTTCTAGTTCCGACAGTGCAGCAATATCTAACATGTAGTTTAACAATTCCACAACAACTATCTAATACACACAAATCTAAGTAAGGAATGGAAGAAGAATATAAAGATATGGATGAGTGATAACCGAGCGGCATAGGTAAGATGTAATAGATGGTATAAAATACAGTATATACATAAGAAATTAGTAATGCAAGATATGTAAACATTATTAAAGTGGCATTATAAAAGTCACTAGTGATCCATTTATTAAAGTGGCCAATGATTTCAAGTCTGTATGTAGGCAGCAGCCTCCCTGTGTTAGTGATGGCTGTTTAACAATCTGATGGCCTTAAGATAGAAGCTGTTTTTCAGTCTCTCGGTCCCAGCTTTGATGCTCCTGTACTGACCTTGCCTTCTGGATGGTTGCGGGGTGAACAGGCAGTGGCTCGGGTGGTTGTTGTCCTTGATGATCTTTTTGGCCTTCCTGTGACATCGGGTGCTGTAGGTGTCCTGGAGGGCTAGTAGTTTGCCCCCGGCGATGCGTTGTGCAGACCTCACTACCCTCTGGAGAGCCTTGCAGTTGTGGGCAGTGCAGTTGCTGTATCAGGCGGTGATACTTCCCGACAGGATGCTCACAATTGTATTATAAATGAATAGTATGCTACTTAAATGATAATGTATGGTGCCCTTCTAGTCTAGAACACAGGTATAGTAATGTATACCTATGTGTTTTTTTTTGCCCATAATCCTTTGATGGACATCTCTATCCTGCCACAGTTAAAGATGCACTATGCAGAAATAGCTCCGCCAAAATTCAAATAGTTCGCTTAATTTCAGTTTGTGGCAACTGGCAAGTATAGTGTAGAGAATCATTGTACCATTTAAACAGCTGGGAAATATATTTTTCATAACCCCAAATATTTTATTTTCAGTTTTAAAGCTGGTGAAAATGCAAAAATGTAACTAAAGGGAAGCATATAAATAGCACACGTAGAACAGATCTACCACTTCAACTTGCTTTCAATGAGAATTACTGATCTATAACACACATTTCTATGTGAATTGGTCAGGTCACCCAAAAAGTTACATATTGCAACTTTAATCTTATTATAGTTTCTCTTAATTGTCAGTTGAAAGCTTGTCATTTTTAGTAACTGTGTACTGCAGAGGAAACTTGGAGCAATTCAGTCTCTCACAGCTGTGTTGAGTGAAGCCGAGGACTAAATAGAACCGATTGCCAAATTACCACGTCCATATCTGCAGGCAATCAGCTTGATATTGTAAAGCTGCTTCTCGGATAAGCAGAAGATTACAATTATCCAGTGCTTGCAAGGATTAACACTCGCACAGGCACCCCCCAAAAAAGTAATTTCTCATGTTCTCTCTCGCTCTCTTTATCTCCCATACCCCAACCTCTGAACTGGATCTGATTGGTGTTTTATCAACATTTTAAACTCATTGTCAACCACACGGGTCGTAACCCCACCCGATTTTGGTCTACAGAGCCTGAAGTAAACGATATGCAGACCCGTTCGAGGTGCAGAGCTCTTCAGTTTCACTCCCCTGCACCCCATGGCAGTTTGGAGAAACTACTTTTTAGTTTGGCTCTGTGCCTCCTGACTTAAAACAGCTCCCCTTTTCAAAACATGACATTTTCCCTTCCCTGACAGAGAGTTTATCGGATCTAGTCTGAAGAAAACACTAGGCCCCTGCTATAAGTCAAGAGTCCTTATGCCAATCAACATTCTACATGCTGTGGTTAAGAGAAACCCTTGTAGTGTGGAGTACGAGTCTGATTTCAATCATCCCCTGATATGTAACGTGACTTATAACCACTAGGGTTATCAGCCTATAATTAATTCATCGTTAGTCAAGAGTTACTACATTTCCACTCCTATATGTTCCTGAATGTTATGTAACCATTTAGTAGTCCACGCATTAGGCTAAATCCACAGACTCTGAATGTAAAGAGACAGCTGTGTCATGTGCCTCTTTCTCTAGAGACCAATTACATTGCTTCTCCTTGGCACCAGGGAGTCCGATCTGTGACAGCCTACAGGCAAATACCCCACACCCTGTCTCCATACCTATTGTAGACCCACACTGTGTACAGAGAGGCAAAACCCCCACCCCTTTCTCCATACCTACTATAGACCCACACTGTATACAGAGGCAAATACCCCACACCCTGTCTCCATACCTACTGTAGACCCACACTGTATACAGAGAGGCAAATACCTCACACCCTGTCTCCATACCTACTGTAGACCCACACTGTATACAGAGAGGCAAATACCCCACACCCTGTCTCCATACCTATTGTAGACCCACACTGTATACAGAGGCAAATACCCCACACCCTGTCTCCATACCTACTGTAGACCCACACTGTATACAGAGAGGCAAATACCTCACACCCTGTCTCCATACCTACTGTAGACCCACACTGTATACAGAGGCAAATACCCCACACCCTGTCTCCATACCTATTGTAGACCCACACTGTATACAGAGGCAAATACCCCACACCCTGTCTCCATACCTACTGTAGACCCACACTGTATACAGAGAGGCAAATACCTCACACCCTGTCTCCATACCTACTGTAGACCCACACTGTATACAGAGAGGCAAATACCCCACACCCTGTCTCCATACCTATTGTAGACCCACACTGTATACAGAGAGGCAAATACCCCACACCCTGTCTCCATACCTACTATAGACCCACACTGTATACAGAGGCAAATACCTCACACCCTGTCTCCATACCTACTGTAGACCCACACTGTATACAGAGAGGCAAATACCCCACACCCTGTCTCCATACCTACTGTAGACCCACACTGTATACAGAGAGGCAAATACCTCACACCCTGTCTCCATACCTACTGTAGACCCACACTGTATACAGAGAGGCAAATACCCCACACCCTGTCTCCATACCTACTGTAGACCCACACTGTATACAGAGAGGCAAATACCTCACACCCTGTCTCCATACCTACTGTAGACCCACACTGTATACAGAGGCAAATACCTCACACCCTGTCTCCATACCTATTGTAGACCCACACTGTATACAGAGAGGCAAATACCCCACACCCTGTCTCCATACCTATTGTAGACCCACACTGTATACAGAGAGGCAAATACCCCACACCCTGTCTCCATACCTACTGTAGACCCACACTGTATACAGAGAGGCAAATATCCCACACCCTGTCTCCATACCTACTGTAGATCCACACTGTATACAGTGAAACACATTCCTCAGCATTTCTCTCGATGTTTTGTATTTTTCTAAAATGGATGGCATTCACTCACTTTGAAGGTTTCATATATCATTGTCTAGCTCCTGGCATTACATATTGAGAAGAAATCCGAGGTCAGAGTTTCTGTTTCCTGAGTCTACAGTCTTGGGCCAGTAGTCCAGTGTTCCCAGCACTCCGAGACCATCAACAAACTCTCCCCATCACATGACCCCGGTTCACGTTATCTGTGTCACATGTTTTGGCATTGGGAAACCCAGCAGGAGGCCTCTGAAATATTCCAAATACTCTGAAATATTCCAAAAGAGAGTTTGCAGCCTTCCTCGATGAGGCATTCCAATGCAAACAAGCCCCGAGTCTCCCCTGCCAACAAATACAGTTGCCGAACAGTGTTGATTTTGCACATTTCAGGAACTTGCAAGTGTCCTCAATGCCTGGCTTTCTTTATTATCTTCACTAAGATAATCTTCATTAAGATAGCCACTGAAGTCTACAGCCTATGAGCCATGTGGAGGAGGCCATATAACTGTTGGATCAGAGACCCCTGATAGCATCACATGAACAGGACCTCATAAGAGGCAGCCTCCCTGTGGGAACACTCGCCGGGGCGATAGTGATCAGAAATGTCCCTCGGAGAGGTTACTGCAAAGCCTGATGGGATGGCAGGAGATAAGGAACAGATCCAGTGTGGCGTCTCCTTCTCGCGGCGCTTGAAGATTGAACTGTGACTCACTAGCAAAGTTTGTTTTGTAGGGAAGGCTTGGATAAGGCTGAGGTGCTGGCAGATTATATGACCCTGGAAAACATCTGACTCTGGGTGTTGGCTACATATAATACAGGCTCAAGCAGGTACATGCAAATTGAAGTACATGTGGATATAATCTATTTTGGGAAATTAAATGAAATGTGAATAAAGTTATTAGTCGGTTGTAACTTAAAAAGGTTCAAATGGTATGCTGGAGGCAGCCGTCAGATGCGAAATGAGACTGCTTTTCTCCCCTTGTGTCAGAGCTCAGACAGTGAGCTGTTCTGTAGCCACAGCATGTCTGTGGCTCTGTGACCTCCAGTGTTTGATTCTCAGACTACCTCGCTTTTTAAGTTTCCGACAAGTACGGCTTAGCTAATCTTGACGGTCGCCTGTCGCTTCCGCCAGTGATGGAGGAAGCCGAAAATGAGAAGTGTCACTTTTAGATCAGCGCTTTGATGGGAGTGCGTCATGGCAATGGGGCTCCTCATTTGTGTCTAATTGGAGCTGTTCAAGTTTAATTTGTTATTATCAAGGCAATTCTGCTGAAGAGAGACCCGGGAGGTGAAACTCTTCGTTCCACCTCTCACTCTCTCATCTTTCTCTAAACTGACAAGCTAACTCCTCTGAGGTAAAAAATAAGGCAGATCTTGCATAATGAAAGTAAATGACTTCCTTTAGATCAAGCTGAAGTGGAGCTGTCACCTTTGTTTTTGTTTTGCAGGACCTCGATGACATTGAGGATGAGAACGAGCAGCTGAAGCAGGAGAACAAAACTCTCCTGAAGGTGGTGGGCCAGCTGACGAGGTAGAACCCAACGGGCCACGGATCCCCACTTCCAAAAAGAACAAACCACCCCTCCCTCCAACGGAGTGCCCCTCCCAAGCTCTTACACCCCCTGCTCTCACCCTTCCCTTTCTACCCTCGGCCCAAGTCCAGCATGTCCTTTCTCTGTGTCAGTGGTGTCTCTGTTATTGTCGCTGGGTGGAAGGGGACATTTGAAAGTAGCTTTTAGAGCCTTTGTGTCATATACACACCTTTTTATTCTGTTCTGAGGGGAACCTGAAGCCACTCTAGTCCTATTTAGATCCAATGGAGTGTCTAAAGGAGGTTCTGTGATGGTATATTTAATGTAAATCTCTTGTACATAGGCCATTTAGATTTGTTGTTCTTTTTTGATGAATCTTAAAAAGGAAAAGGAATTTGAATGTACGTGGTGCATCACCGAGCACATGAGGGATGTTTTGTTTGTTTTAGGAACTAAAAGAGGTCTTGGACATTTTGACTCTAATGATCTGTTGACCAAGGTATATAATGCTTGCCTAGGTTATGTGCAACCGGCTCTCTGCTTCTGTTCATCTGCATCATTACAGTGTAAATACGTTGTCAGTCCAGTGACCATATTATCCATCTCAGCACTAAAACCTGGTCTCCATCTGCACGTGAAACAACCTGCTCTGTGATGGAGCCTATGTCATTTAGACCAAATTCAAGACAAAATCCCTGCTACCATCAGCCAAAGTGGGCATAATGCCTTGCACGTTTACGGAGGTCTTTTTTGGAAATCCATTAGTTCCATCTCCCCAAGGGGATAAAAAAAAAGCCTGGTGCTTTTTCTGTTCATGTTGATGCCGCTTTTACTCACTTGTTCCGATTTATACTTGGTACATTTTAATCACTGGGGTCGTTTCAGCTAAACTTAGGGTATGCCAGTGACATTGGTGGGGAGATAAAGTTGAAGCTTTATTTACTGCATTTCTACACAATTTAAAAACTCTAAAATGGTATTTGGAGAACAAAAACAAGCTAAATTGACTTCTGCCATAATACGCTAAACTGCTATTGCCTTTTAATGGGGATTTGAATGATTTTAGTAGCCTATTTTATATTGTTGGTGTTGAGCTAGGATATGATGACTGCCATACTCTGCCATACTCAATTCACGCCCTCATTTTTTAACCCAGGTGGTATATTTTCAACCTGAAGTCATTCAAATATATACATCCCCATTTATAAATCATAAAAAGCAAGCAATTTGTTTTCATTAATTCTTTGCTTTATAGCCATTTCAATGTTGAAAATGAAATATTATAGTATTGTTGATGGGGAGAGGTCTTGAGGTTACACCCCAGTAGAAATACATGTGGAATCTTTTGAAATGCGTTTTGCATCTGTAACTCAAGCGTTTACAGCTTGTTCTGTTTGCAATATTGATAGGTGTAGCTGCTCTTGGTATATAGTGAGCAAGATTTATAGAGTAAGCTACTGCAGTGCATTTTGTTAAATGATAACCAAATCAACTGAAGGAACATACTTTTTGAAATGCATCTTTTTTTGATTTCTCAAGGCAGTGATGTGGCTGTGAGTAGTTCTATTACTTTACCCAGCTGTATTTAGAGCATTGCATTACATACAGGGGCCCATTTTGTGCTGAAACAAATGTGTGGCTCTTGCATCATGTACTCTGTAAAGCCCACTGGGTGGTAAAGATTTTAGGTTTTAGACTTTACTGGAGTACATCTCGATATAGAAACCCCTCTTATACCGGTAGGTAGAGAGACACACACACACACACACACACACACACACACACACACACACACACACCCCTTACAGAAAAAACATGTGAAACCATGTGTTTTTGGAACATTTCACGTGTAGTTTCACATTAACCTTTCACATTTTTATTCAAATGTGAATCTCTTTGGGGGGGATATTTTTCACTTGAGATTTCACAGGTGATGCCCTGCAAATAAAACAGATTTGTTAGAATGCACACACGGTGCTTTTAACATAATGTTTTCAACTCCCATATTTGGCACACTTTGACATACATGATTACGTTGTGTATGTTTGTTTATACAGTAATTGTTATTCCACATGTCCTCGCCGAGGATTTCAACTCCCAACCTCTTCGTTCATGGCATTCCGATATATTCCTACACTTTGGACTTCAAAGTAAATCTGTTTTGTTAAAAGTACATTTATCAGTGTGATTCAGGAGTAATGTTAAAACAGAATAATATACCCCTCCAACATTAGACAACTGTACAGAAAACCCTCAAATTGCTGCAATAAGTAAATGAGTTAAACAATGAGAGAATAGTCAGATGAACTGATAAGTAAAATGGCAGTGTAGATAGCACTCTTTTGGTAAGTGCAGAGATGTAGGGGAATGCTTCAGAGTTTGTGCCACAACAGAAAGATCAGTTTACCACAAATCCAGACGATGTTAAGAGTTTAAATCCCAGGTGGCCTCATATTGAAAAGCCAGTACTTAACTACTAAGTGATCATGTCAAATGTAATCATTGACATTGAGTAAAGATTTTACCATTTTAACTAAACAGCGGACTACTTACTTTAAAACCTCCATATCATGTATTTACTTATCATGTTACGTCTTGATGAATTGTAAAACAAAGGTCTTGAACATCTTACAAACATGTTCCTCAATGACTTTATTGGGATGTTGTGTTGTGGTCCCCTGGAGTTTTTTTTTGTCTAGTTCCAGGGACGTCCCCAAGGACGTTGTTAGGATGTTCTTGGAATGTTGTCATGGTCCCCTGGAGGTTTTATCTAGTTCCTAGTTTGTTCCAAGGATTTTCCCCAGGACGTTCTTAGCACATTCCTGGGATGTTGTGTCATGGTCCCCTGGAGGTTTTGTCTAGTTCCCGGTTTGTTTCAAAGATGTCCCCCAGGATGTTTTTAGCACATTCTTGGGATGATGTTGTCATGGTCCCCTGAAGGTTTTTGTCTAGCTCAAATGTTGTCACATGTAGTTTCATGCGATCACATGTTAGTTTTGCCTCCCCATTATTGTCACATTTACTCAAATGGTGTCACGTTGACATTTTGCTTCCCAAGTTGTCACGTTTATTTCACATATGTTCTCACATGTTGTTTTACATGTCACATAAACTTCATGTGACGTGTTTTTCTGTAAGGGGGACACACCTCATTCTCTCTACATTATGCATGTACAGAAGATGAAGTAATTTAATAAAAGTTTGATTGTCTCTCTGTCGACTTGTTAGTGTTTATTAAGGCTAATTTGATGTGGTGATACGATACCACTGAGCTGGTATGTAACGTGACAGCGGGGGTTCAGTTGTGTGCTCCCCGACCATGGTTATTCATCATCGCCAATCACCTCGTCGTCTGACTGGAGCGGGACCACCCATCCCTGGCGACGCCGCGTCTCCAAGACACATCGACGCTGGACTAATTTAGCAATGCCATCCAAGTTAATTAGTCTCCCTCACCTTGAGACATTCATTCCTCCTCCTTCCTGTAGTTTGTGAAATAATCTCCTTTTTAAACCCCCGGTTTTGTCTTTTTTCCAGTCTTGTTGTTCACAAACTTGACGGTCTTGACTGCTTCTCCTCTGCGTAGTAAAACTAGCATTAACTGAGTTTCAACCCACTCCCTGTAGCTTCATTTAAACCCCCGCTCATCTGTTCCTTAACCAGCCCTCTGAAAGGCACTCACCACAGCCTCATGGGGACATGTTTGGAAAATGGAGGGATGTAGTTTTTGTTCATGCTAAATCCATGTAATTATTCTTACTGATACACGTCACAGTTGGGCTCTCATCGCACTAACGAAAGTACGGGACTGCAGTGTTATCAGATATAATTTTACCTTTACTTTTAAACTAACTTTATTTTTTTTTAGATCTGAAATGTGACAGAGGTGGCTTTTTTTCTTCAGTGTGAAGACCTTAAAGATCTTCACTGAGCTGAGGCCTGGAGGCTAGTTGATATGGATGGAATGGCCACGTCCGTGTACACCGAAATGCATTTGATCCTGTGGAACTGATAGTCATTGGAGAAAAAATAAAACCAACCCTTATCTTGTTTATTGAAGGAGGCCATATTTCATTATCAGCGGTTTCTTACTCTTGGTCCTCAGAGCCAATCTCCATCTCTGGGATCTCTGGTGCAAGGAACCACTCACCTAGCTGAGGATGGCAGGGGTCGGGGGGAGAGATGGCCGGAGAGAATATATGGGTTTTGTCTCCCCTGAATTGGCTGGCTGGTTTGGAACCATCTGCTCAGAAAAATACATCCCAAAGAATAAAAAACAATTGCCCATATGGCATTTTGTTTAGACTAAGGTAATATTTCTCTAAAACCATTTGTAACCAGTAGATCTTGTTCTACTGATATGGAACCTACGAGATCTCCCACACGTCACACTCGCATCAAAATTGGGATACATTCTGCAGCGAGTCTTTTGTAACACAGATTAATAGCTTTGGCATTTGTGGAAGCCTGATGGACCCTGTGGCTTGCTACTAGACTAGTGAGGGATTTTTCGACTCGCGCTCTCCCACCAATGCTCTGAAACGCAAACAACACCATGTCAGAGAGAGGGGGAGGTGGAAAAACACAAGACGCACACATTTCCCTCAACACACTAGGGCCACGCGCTGTGCTGCCCTTTCAGAAATACCCTGTAAAAGTCAATAAGGAGGAAAGGTGCCATTTTCAGACCAATAAGCAACATAAACCATTGACAGACCAAAGGCATTTCATTCACCACAGAACTCCTACGAATGTATGATTCATAGTGCGATAGATTCTCATACTTTCATTTTGGTGTATGTGGACTTTGATTAGGCTTATAGTAAGTTATGTTATTGCTGTAGTATTACAGGTTTTAATCATTCCTTAGCAAGGCACAGTACATACCTCAGGGGACCCATTATAAGACTATGCAATTAGCCTGTTGATCTGACTCCATAAAGATCAAATATGCAAGAGAGTATAGTTGAGTTAGTAATAGGCAGTCAAGAAAGGAATGTGTATTTAATTATTTTGTAAGATGAACGCTACATTATACAAGGCATAAACTTAAGTTACAAAGCATTACAAGGCATTATTCTAAGCATGATCATGGAGAGAGTGAGAGGTCATAGCCTGAAAGGCCATGCAACCAAGAGTCCCTGGGGTGGAGAACGAAAGAAAGTGTATCTCACTGGCACAGGCCAGGAACAAAAGAGAGAAAAAATTAGGCTAAGACCCCTTTATAACATCTGAGTTGTTTGGATTCAAAATCTGAGATGTTGACCAACAGTATTACTGTAAAGTTAACCTCCAATCAGATATCCGACATATAGGATCTAAAGAACCTCAGAACCTCTGCATCTCAGAGGTGTGACAGGGGGTTGGCAAGACAACACCAGGAATGATGAATTCCTAAGACAATAAAAACCCTTTGTCGATAAGGGTTCCTTCAGGGGCTACAAAGGTATCATAAGAACATAATATTAATGTTATGGGGGGGGGGGCATCTGAGTAAAAAGAAAAACAAAAGCACACCATGTCCTCTGTGCTTTGCTGGGTGCTCCACTGCATTCTTAAATGACAATAACCCTTTCTTCCTCTTAGTTGAATGCGAGGCTTCTAAGCCACATGGACATTGGTCTGTGATGGCCAGTGGGACAAGAGACATTGTTGGAACCTAATTTCTATGTGGTCCTTTTGTCAAACTTGAGGTCAAGTTCAAGGCAGGACAGTTGGATAGCCAGGCACTGTAGTAATGGTAGTTATAACGTGTCATTGTTTTTCTGTCTTAATCCACTGGTGCCTCGTTGTCCTGATGACTGTCATGTTGGGGGCATCAATGTCACCTTGAAGCTGCATCCTCAAAATGAACTACATCAGCCTCAACATGGATTGTGTAAACCAGAATTTATTCAATAGTATTTGTGTACAGTTGTCGATACTCTAGTCAAGAAGTCCTCATACAACATATGGAACTGTCGAGTCCCATGATTAGAACCGGAGCACGACAGGCTTCAGTAGTGCTCTTCTCAGCTGGAAATAAAGTTGGCTGTTCCAAAGATCCAGTATTGGTCGCCATGGCAACGAGTTATGATGCAGAACCCGATCCATCTTTCTAAACTGTGGTCTGTGCACACCCATGCAGACACACACACACAACCTGCCTGCTAATTCCACCAACATATTTGCATTGTTGGGTGAGAACACTAACGACAGAATACCTCATATAAAGACTATGGATATTTTGTTGCCCCTTTTTTTATTTGCTGGACAAAACTACCTTGAGTGCCACCTATTTTAATTATGTGGAAGAAACGAGTTGAAATAACATATCCAATGTCTTCAACTTTCAAAGGAATTTCAATTCGAAGAATGACTCACACAATCTACACTGTGTAGATAGCAATCATGTTCAGTACCAGATATGTTTTCCTACCCTGCTTCAGTTGCTCTGCTCTACCAGTGGATGGCTGTGTTCTCACCACATCCATGCAACCTATTCAATCCACTACACTGGGGGTGTCAAACTCATTCCACGGAGGGCCGAGTGCCTGGTTTTTCCTTTCAATTAAGACCTAGACAACCAGATGAGGGGAGTTCCTTACTAATTAGTGACCTTAATTAATCAATCAAGTGCAAGGGTGGAGCAAAAACCTGCAGGCACTCGGCCCTCCGTGGATTGAGTTTGACACGTGCACTACATTGATTAATATCTCTCTTTGCTACACACACAGTGTCCTGTTAATGCTTTACCTTTGTTCTGTTTGGGTACAACAGTCCTGCCTGCCGTATCTCAGTTGTATGTTTGAGAGGAAATGAAAATGAATGAATTCAATAGCTTCAAATTAAGTCAAATACTGTCGTTTGTATTACATAGAAATGCCCTTTGCACTGTACAGTCACAAATGAACAGCATGTTCTAAAGACCAGTGTTGTTATTATGCTAAAGTGGCATGCTAGCCTGTGGAAACTCATAAAGCCCCTGTGGGAGTCCTGTGTTCTACAAGAGCCTCCCTCTCACAGCACCACCACTAGCTATGGACAAAACACAAAGGCAGAAGATTATTACTGTCAATACTATGGAGGCAGAGAAAATAAAAGATCTCTTGAGTCTGCCAATATTCGCATGTGGGACCGTTGTACACTTTAATTTGTTTCATGATAGTGATGAATCCCAATGTAATTCTGGACACAATAATAACAGTAGTAGTCGAGTTATGAATACAAAAAGCCCTCAAATAAGTTCCTAGTAACACCTGGATATGTTTATTTTTGAACCATTCCATTGTAGATTTTGCTTTATGTTTTGGATCATTGTCTTGTTGGAAGACAAATCTCCGTCCCAGTCTCAGGTCTTTTGCAGACTCCATCAGGTTTTCTTCCAGAATGGTCCTGTATTTGGCTCCATCCATCTTCCCATCAATTTTAACCATCTTCCCTGTCCCTGCTGAAGAAAAGCAGGCCCAAACCATGATGCTGCCACCACCATGTTTGACAGTGGGGATGGTGTGTTCAGGGTGATGAGCTGTGTTGCTTTTACGCCAAACATAACGTCTTGCATTGTTGCCAAAAAGTTCAATTTTGGTTTCATCTGACCAGAGCACCTTCTTCCACATGTTTGGTGTGTCTCCCAGGTGGCTTGTGGCAAACTTTAAACAACACTTTTTATGGATATCTTTAAGAAATGGCTTTCTTCTTGCCACTCTTCCATAAAGGCCAGATTTGTGCAATATACGACTGATTGTTGTCCCACGACTGAGTCTCCCACCTCAGCTGTAGATCTCTGCAGTTCATCCAGAGTGATCATGGGCCTCTTGGCTGCATCTCTGATCAGTCTTCTCCTTGTATGAGCTGAAAGTTTAGAGGGACGGCCAGGTCTTGGTAGATTTGCAGTGGTCTGATACTCCTTCCATTTCAATATTATCGCTTGCACAGTGCTCCTTGGGATGTTTAAAGCTTGGGAAATCTTTTTGTATCCAAATCCGGCTTTAAACTTCTTCACAAAAGGTCGCAAAGTTCAAGGGGGCCGAATACTTTCGCAAGGCACTGTAACTATATCTATTGTTTTTATTTTTGTTGTTGTTGTGTGATTTGGATTAATCCCCTCTACCACACGGAACCCCACTAATCTACTGACGGAACGCAAGAGGTGGCTAACAACAGACCTCCATCCTATGCTAGCTTGCTACCGGTGGCCTGGCTAGCTGTCTAAATCGCCGTGACCCCCAACCAACCTCTCCACTCACCGGACCGTTTTGATCACTCGACTAAGCATGCCTCTCCTTAATGTCAATATGCCTTGTCCATTGCTGTTCTGGTTAGTGTTTATTGGCTTATTTCACTGTAGAGCCTCTAGTCCTGCTCACTATACCTTATCCAACCTATTAGTTCCACCACCCACACATGCAATGACATCTCCTGGTTTCAATGATGTTTCTAGAGACAATATCTCTCTCTTCATCACTCAATACCTAGGTTTACCTCCACTGTATTCACATCCTACCATACCTTTGTCTGTACATTATACCTTGATGCTATTTTATCGCCCCCAGAAACCTCCTTTTACTCTCTGTTCCAGACGTTCTAGACGACCAATTCTTATTGCTTTTAGCCGCACCCTTATTCTACTCCTCCTATGTTCCTCTGGCGATGTATCCAGGCCCTGCAGTGCCTAGCTCCACTCCTATTCCCTAGGCGCTCTCTTTTGACGACTTCTGTAACCGTAATAGCCTTGGTTTCATGCATGTTAACATTAGAAGCCTCCTCCCTAAGTTTGTTCTATTCACTGCTTTAGCACACTCTGCCAACCCGGATGTTCTAGCTGTGTCTGAATCCTGGCTTAGGAAATTTTAATTCCAAACTACAAAATTTTCAGACAAGATAGAACTGCCAAAGGGGGCGGTGTTGCAATCTACTGCAAAGATAGCCTGCAGAGTTCTGTCCTACTATCCAGGTCTGTACCCAAACAATTTGAACTTCTACTTTTAAAAATCCACCTCTCTAAAAACAAGTCTCTCACCGTTGCCGCCTGCTATAGACCACCCTCTGCCCCCAGCTGTGCTCTGGACACCATATGTGAACTGATTGCCCCCCATCTATCTTCAGAGCTCGTGCTGCTAGGCGACCTAAACTGGAACATGCTTAACACCCCAGCCATCCTACAATCTAAACTTGATGCCCTCAATCTCACACAAATTATCAATGAACCTACCAGGTACCTCCCCAAAGCCTTAAACACGGGCACCCTCATAGATATCATCCTAACCAACTTGCCCTCTAAATACACCTCTGCTGTCTTCAACCAAGATCTCAGCAATCACTGCCTCATTGCCTGCATCCGTAATGGGTCAGCGGTCAAACGACCTCCACTCATCACTGTAAAACGCTCCCTGAAACACTTCAGCGAGCAGGCCTTTCTAATCGACCTGGCCGGGGTATCCTGGAAGGATATTGATCTCATCCCGTCAGTAGAGGATGCCTGGATATTTTTTTTAAATGCCTTCCTAACCATCTTAAATAAACATGCCCCATTCAAGAAATTTAGAACCAGGAACAGATATGGTTCTCCCCAGACCTGACTGCCCTTAACCAACACAAAAACATCCTATGGCGTTCTGCATTAGCATCGAACAGCCCCCGTGATATGCTGCTGTTCAGGGAAGCTAGAAACCATTATACACAGGCAGTTAGAAAAGCCAAGGCTAGCTTTTTCAAGCAGAAATTTGCTTCCTGCAACACAAACTCAAAAAAGTTCTGGGACACTGTAAAGTCCATGGAGAATAAGAACACCTCCTCCCAGCTGCCCACTGCACTGAAGATAGGAAACACTGTCACCACTGATAAATCCACCATAATTGAGAATTTCAATAAGCATTTTTCTACGGCTGGCCATGCTTTCCACCTGGCTACTCCTACCCCGGTCAACAGCACTGCACCCCCCACAGCAACTCGCCCAAGCCTTCCCCATTTCTCCTTCTCCCAAATCCTACAAATCAGCCGGGCTAGACAATCTGGACCCTTTCTTTCTAAAATGATCTCCCGAAATTGTTGCCACCTCTATTACTAGCCTGTTCAACCTCTCTTTCGTGTCGTCTGAGATTCCCAAAGATTGGAAAGCAGCTGCGGTCATCCCCCTCTTCAAAGGGGGGGACACTCTTGACCCAAACTGCTACGGACCTATATCTATCCTACCATGCCTTTCTAAGGTCTTCGAAAGCCAAGTCAACAAACAGATTACCGACCATTTCGAATCTCACCATACCTTTTCTGCTATGCAATCTGGTTTCAGAGCTGGTCATGGGTGCACCTCAGCCACACTCAAGGTCCTAAACAATATCTTAACCGCCATCGATAAGAAACATTACTGTGCAGCTGTATTCATTGATCTGGCCAAGGCTTTCAACTCTGTCAATCACCACATCCTCATCGGCAGACTCGACAGCCTTGGTTTCTCAAATAATTGCCTCGCCTGGTTCACCAACTACTTCTCTGATAGAGTTCAGTGTGTCAAATCGGAGGGTCTGCTGTCCGGACCTCTGGCAGTCTCTATGGGGGTGCCACAGGGTTCAATTCTTGGACCGACTCTCTTCTCTGTATACATCAATGAGGTCGCTCTTGCTGCTGGTGAGTCTCTGATCCACCTCTACGCAGACGACACCATTCTGTATACTTCTGGCCCTTCTTTGGACACTGTGTTAACAACGCTCCAGGCAAGCTTCAATGCCATACAACTCTCCTTCCGTGGCCTCCAATTGCTCTTAAATACAAGCAAAACTAAATGCATGCTCTTCAACCGATCTCTACCTGCACCTACCCGCCTGTCCAACATCACTACTCTGGACGGCTCTGACAGAATACGTGGACAACTACAAATACTTAGGTGTCTGGTTAGACTGTAAACTCTCCTTCCAGACCCACATCAAACATCTCCAAACCAAAGTTAAATCTAGAATTGGCTTCCTATTTCGCAACAAAGCATCCTTCACTCATGCTGCCAAACATACCCTTGTAAAACTGACCATCCTACCAATCCTCGACTTTGGCAATGCAATTTACAAAATAGCCTCCAATACCCTACTCAACAAATTGGATGCAGTCTATCACAGTGCAATCCGTTTTGTCACCAAAGCCTCATATACTACCCACCATTGCGACCTGTACGCTCTCGTTGGCTGGCCCTCGCTTCATACTCGTCGCCAAACCCACTGGCTCCATGTCATCTACAAGACCCTGCTAGGTAAAGTCCCCCCTTATCTCAGCTCGCTGGTCACCATAGCATCTCCCACCTGTGGCACACGCTCCAGCAGGTATATCTCTCTAGTCACCCCCAAAACCAATTCTTTCTTTGGCCGCCTCTCTTTCCAGTTCTCTGCTGCCAATGACTGGAACGAACCACAAAAATCTCTGAAACTGGAAACACTTATCTCCCTCACTAGCTTTAAACACCAACTGTCAGAGCAGCTCACAGATTACTGCACCTGTACATAGCCCACCTATAATTTAGCCCAAACAACTACCTATTTCCCTACTGTATTTAATTAATTAATTTATTTTGCTCCTTTGCACCCCATTATTTGTATTTCTACTTTGCACATTCTTCCATTGCAAATCTACCATTCCAGTGTTTTACTTGCTATATTGTATTTACTTTGCCACCATGGCCTTTTTTTGCCTTTACCTCCCTTCCCACCTCATTTGCTCACATCGTATATAGACTTGTTTATACTGTATTATTGACTGTATGTTTTACTCCATGTGTAACTCTGTGTCGTTGTATCTGTCGAACTGCTTTGCTTTATCTTGGCCAGGTCGCAATTGTAAATGAGAACTTGTTCTCAACTTGCCTACCTGGTTAAATAAAGGTGAAATAAATAAAAATAAAATACATATGAGATGAGTAATGTAGGGTATGTAAACAAAGTGGCATAGTTTAAAGTGGCTAGTGATACATGTATTACATAAAAATGCAGTAGATGATATAGAGTACAGAATATACAGTGGGGAGAACAAGTATTTGATACACTGCCGATTTTGCAGGTTTTCCTACTTACAAAGTATGTAGAGGTCTGTAATTTTTATCATAGGTACACTTAAACTGTGAGAGACGGAATCTAAAACAAAATTCCAGAAAATCACATTGTATGATTTTAAGTAATTAATTTGCATTTTATTAAAACTTAGTACCCTCTCCACTACTGTCCTGTCGATGTGGATAGGGGGGTGCTCTGTCTGCTTTTTCCTGAAGTCCACAATCATCTCCTTTGTTTTGTTGACGTTGAGTGTGAGGTTATTTTCCTGACACCACACTCCGAGGGCCCTCACCTCCTCCCTGTAGGCTGTCTCGTCATTGTTGGTAATCAAGCCTACCACTGTAGTGTCATCTGCAAATTTGATGATTGAGTTGGAGGCGTGCATGGCCACGCAGTCGTGGGTGAACAGGGAGTACAGGAGAGGGCTCAGAACGCACCCTTGTGGGCCCCAGTGTCGAGGATCAGCGGGGTGGAGATGTTGTTACCTACCTTCACCACCTGGGGGCGGCCCGTCAGGAAGGCCAGTACCCAGTTACACAGGGCGGGGTCGAGACCCAGGGTCTCGAGCTTGATGACGAGTTAGGAGGGTACTATGGTGTTAAATGCTGAGCTGTAGTCAATGAACAGCATTCTCACATAGATATTCCTCTTGTCCAGATGGGTATGTGCAGTGTGCAGTGTGATTGCGATGTGGGAACAGCAGACTGGGATAAGGATTGATTGAATATGTCCGTAAACACACCAGCCAGCTGGTCTGCGCATGCTCTGAGGACGCGGCTGGGGATGCCGTCTGGGCCTGCAGCCTTGCGAGGGTTAACAAGTTTAAATGTTTTACTCACATCGGCTGCAGTGAAGGAGAGTCCGCAGGTTTTGTTAGCGGGCCATGTCAGTGGCACTGTATTGTCCTCAAAGCGAGCAAAAAAGTTATTTAGTCTGTCTGGGAGCAAGACATCCTGGTCCGCGACGGGTCTGGTTTTCTTTTTGTAATCCGTGATTGACTGTAGACCCTGCCACATACCTCTTGTGTCTGAGCCGTTGAATTGCGACTCTACTTTGTCTCTATACTGACGCTTAGCTTGTTTGATTGCCTTGGGAATCGGGGAATAGCTACACTGTTTGTATTCGGTCATGTTTCCGGTCACCTTGCCCTGGTTAAAAGCAGTGGTTCGCACGAATTCTGCCATCAATCCACGGTTTCTGGTTTGGGAATGTTTTAATCGTTGCTGTGGGTATAACATCGTCGATGCACTTTCTAATGAACTCGCTCACCGAATCAGCGTATTCGTCAATGCTGTTGTTGGACGCAATGCGGAACATATCCCAATCCACGTGATCGAAGCAGTCTTGAAGCGTGGAATCAGATTGGTCGGACCAGCGTTGAACAGACCTGAGCGCGGGAGCTTCTTGTTTTAGTCTCTGTTTGTAGGCTGGAAGCAACAAAATGGAGTCGTGGTCAGAAAGGAGGGCAGGGGAGGGCCTTATTTGCGTTGCGGAAGTTAGAACAACAATGATCTAGGATTTTACCAGCCCTGGTTGCGCAATCAATATGCTGATAGAATTTAGGGAGCCTTGTTTTCAGATTAGCCTTGTTAAAATCCCCATCTACAATGAATGCAGCCTCATGATATGTGGTTTCCAGTTTACATAGAGTCAAATAAAGTTTGTTCAGGGCCATCGATGTGTCTGCTTGGGGGGGAATATATACGGCTGTGATTATAATCGTAGAGAATTCTCTTGGTAGACATTTGATTTTGAGGAATTCTAAGTCAGGTGAACAGAAGGACTTGAGTTCCTGTATGTTGTATTAACCATGCCGAAAGGAAAAGAGTACCACTACCAGACCCACACACCTCAGCAGAAGTGACTGCCTAGAGTGTAGCCTGTTTACCAGATAGCCAGTGGAGAGAAAAGAGAGTACACACCCTATAAAACCCACATCACAGCACAGGGGTAACCCCACGAAGAATACCTCATCAGCACAGGGGTAACCCCACCAAGAATACCTCATACAATAATAATAATAATAATAATGGCAGAGCAATTGAACAGCAACTTCATACAATAAAGAACCCAGTCATCAACAGAAGATTTGTAGTAATATGTATTATCTTCCAGTAGAGGAGTGCAGAGGGTAAGAATGTGGGGGGTGTTCATAGACACAACACAACAAAGGCCTTAAAAATGTCCACAATCTTCTCGGCCACATGTCATTAGTACACCCCACCTCAAAACAGTTCAAATAACAACACACAACTTGCAAACAACCTCCCTTTTAAATAAAATGTCCACCCAAATACTTCTGGCAGGGCAATGATAGTCCAGCTCTAATGAACTTCAATGGGAAGTGCATTTGAAAAATAGAAAGTATGTTGCAGGGTAAAGCACTGGAACGATAGAAGGAAGAGAAAGAGAACGAGAGATCTTAGTTGTGGTCTTCAGGCATGCCGGTGTACTGTCTGACCGTCCGATGGTTGGTTGGTTTGTATGTCAAAGCTTCGCAACAATGTTGCTACTAATCCATGAGATCCATAACCGGTGTGGTCCCAACCGATAACAACCACGACCTAGAGCGGTCACACCGATGATTGAGTTAAATACTTTATCAACTACACACGCTGAAAACAAACAAGGACATCTGCAGCACAGCACACACAATCAAACTGTCGCGCCAACCAAGAGCTCCTCCCCAAAGAGCTGAAAGAGCTGTCTTTGTTTCCTCCTTCCTTACTGCTGATGCGCTCTTAAAGTGGCAGCGCACGGTGAGGCTCCGTGCAGGATTTCGCCACATGGTCACTAGTGTAACCAGGAGGTGAGGCCTCATTTAACACAGTAAATTCATCAGGCTTAAGCCATGTTTCAGTCAGGCCAATCACATCAAGATATTGATCAGTGATTAGTTCATTGACTATAACTGCCTTGGAAGTGAGGGATCTAACAATAAGTAGCCCTATTTTGAGATGTGAGATATCACGATCTCTTTCAATAATGGCAGGAATGAAGGAGGTCTATATTCCAGTGAGATTGCTAAAGCGAACACAGCCATGTTTAGTTTTGCCCATCCTAGGTCGAGGCACATACGAGTCTCAATGGGGATCGCTGAGCTGACTACACTGACTGTGCTAGTGGCAGGCTCTACTAAGCTGGCAGGCTGGCTAACAACCTGCTGCCTGGCCTGCACCCTATTTCATTGTGGAGATTGGGGAGTTAGAGCCCTGTCTATGTTCGTAGATAAGATGAGAGAACCCCTCCAGCTAGGATGGAGTCCGTCACTCCTCAACAGGTCAGGCTTGGTCCTGTTTGTGGGTGAGTCCCAGAAAGAGGGCCAATTATCTACAAATTCTATCTTTTGGGAGGGACAGAAAACAGTTTTTAACCAGCGATTGAGTTGTGAGACTGCTGTAGAGCTCATCAATCCCCCTAACTAGGAGGGGGCCACTTCCTGCTTGGTTACGAATGCAGCATCAGTCACAGTCAACAAAACACAGTCATGTGAGCTCAGGCGATAGTTGTCATTTGTCTTTTGGATACTCCCCAGGTCTTAATCCCATTAAGAACTTGTGGTCAATCCTCAAGAGGCGGGTGGACAAACAAAAACCCACAAATTCTGACAAACTCCAAGCTTTGATTATGCAAGAATGGGCTGCCATGTAGCCCAGAAGTTAATTGACAGCATGCCAGGGCGGATTGTAGAGGTCTTGAAAACTTCATGTAATGGTCAATAAAAGCTTTTGACACTTATGAAATGCTTGTAATTATACTTCAGTATTACGTAGTAACATCTGACAAAAATATCTAAAGACACTGAGGCAGCAGACTTTGTGAAAATGAATATTTGTGTCATTCTCAAAACTTTTGGCCATGACTGTATATCATGGAATCCTTATTGACTGTGAATAGACTTTTTCATTCCAAAGAACAAACCATGTAGCCCCAGAATTCAGAGGATATTTTGCATTCAAGACATGGCGTTCAAGTTATTAAAGTTCCACACTCGGATTGTAATCAGACATTATACAACTACCTAGAAGAACTACCTAGAAGAACAGAAATGACCTAATTTATCTATTTCACAAAGCTAAACGTTCCTCAATAAATTAAATAGTGACATTCAGATGGCGCAGATATATATTTTAAATTATAAACCGGGTAGTTTGGGTCCTGAAGGCTGATTGTCTGAAAGCCGTGGTATATACAACGGGTGGGTCTAATCTTGAATGCTGATTGGTTTAAAGTGTATTCCAGCCGATGTCTATTCCACAAGTTATCATCGGCTAAATCTATGACGTTAAAATTCCTATTTACTCTGTTCCATCTGACTGCACAATCCATCAGTCCAGGCAGGGAAGTTATGAACTTAATCTACACAATAAAAAGCATCTAGACATTATCTCACATTTCTTTTAGGCTAACATTTAGTTTTCAAAAGCTGAGATTTGTAAAAACCTTGCTGTCTCTCTCCGACATTTGAAACATTGTTTCAATATTTAAATTCGATCTTCAACTGTCCCATAGTAATGAGCGTGTAGGGGTTGGGAGTGGTGATGAGAGAGAGAGGTAGGCAGCGTTTCTCAGCCAGTCGAAATCATGAATCAGATGGCATCATTTTTATGGATATATACAAAGAAATGTCAATTTAAGCTAGTTTGCAGTCTTTCCAGCTTCAGTTTGAAGTTATTGTGTTTGCTGTGTTGTTGGCTAGCTCCTGTGAACAACAGTGTCCTGAAGAGAGAGCACATTTTCTATGCCAGGAGAAATCGTGCCTCATTAGCTCATTGTTATGGATGTATCCAAATAAATGTCACAGCTTAAACAAATGCAGCTACTGTTCTGACTGAAGACTGAACGACGGGGTTGCGTCTCTGGCAACCGTACCAATAGAACGAATGATGGTTGGGTAACAACCCTAGATTTGTTTCTGGACTATATCTTGTGGAAGGATGAAACAGTATGAATGAATGTATCAAAATAAATTTTTAAATTAAAATATGTCAATCATTATTTGAATATGTTTGTAACCCTTTGTATAAAAGTGATAATGTCCTCAAAGCCAGGGTTTGGAGGATATATTGGCGTGGTTTGCTTCGACTTCGTCTCGGGCCTAACAATGCACGTGCCAATATATCCTTCAAACACTGGCCTCTCAAGCATTATCACTTAATTATTCTCTGGGTGGTTCGATTCCTGAATGGTGATTCTCTGAAAGCCGTGGTATATCAGGGTTCCATCTTTCGGATGGGATGTTAAATGGGTGTCCTGACTCTCTGTGGTCACTAAAGATCCCATGGCACTTATCATAAGAGTAGGGGTGTTAGCCCTGGTATCCTGGCTAAATTTCCAATCTGTCCTTCATACCATCACGGTCACCTAATCATCCCCAACTTACAATTGGCTCATTCATCTCCTCTCCCCTGTAACTATTTCCCAGGTCGTTGCTGTAAATGAGAATGTGTTCTCAGCCAACTTAAAAGCAAGACTGGCTCAACTGCGAAGTGGTAGGCTACACAAGCTCACAGAATAGGACTGCTGAAGCGCATAGTGTGTAAAAATAGTCTGTGCTTGGATGCAACACTCCCTACTGAGTTCCAAACTGCCTCTGGAAGCAATGTCAGCACCAGAACTGTTCATCCAGCTTCATGAAATGGGTTTTCATGGCCAAGCAACCGCACACAAGCCTGAGATCACCATGTGCAATGCCAAGCTTTGGCTGGAGTGGTGTACAGCTCACTGCCATTGGACTCTAGAGCAGTAGAAATATGTTCTCTGGAGTGATGAATCACGCTTTACCATCTGACAGACAAATCTGGGTTTGGCGAATGCCAGGAGAATACTACCTGCCCAAATGCATAGTGCCAACTGTAAAGTTTGGAGGAGGAATAATGAGGCCAGCACAGAACCCTGACTTCAACCCCATCAAACACCTTTGGGAGGAATTGGAACGCCGACTGCGAGCCAACGCCCATTATCAGTGCTCGACCACACTAATGCTTTTGTGGCTGAATGGATGCAAGTCCCTGCTGCAATGTACCAACATCTAGCGGAAAGCATTCCCAGAAGAGTGGAGGCTGTTATAGCAGCAAAGGGGAGACCAACTCCATATTAATGTCCATGATTTTGGAATGAGATGTTCGACGAGCAGGTGTCCACATACTTTTGGTCATGTAGTGTAACATTTTATTCAACATTCTGGCTTGAACATCCCACAGCATCTCAAATGGCACATTTAGCTGCCTAGATCAGGGGAAGACAACCCTGTACCTGGAGTGCTGCAGGTACTGCAGGATGATGTTCCAACTAGGCACCACACCTGACCAACCGAGGTAATTGGTCTAGATGATGATCACCTTTTAGAGGACATTTCTGGTGCATTGATACTAGAGAGGGAGAGTAACAGGTAGTTTTAACACTTTTACGGAGCTATTAGTGAGTGAACCAAGGCGATGGCATTGTGGTGTGTGTGTGTGTGTGCGTGCGTGCGCGTGTGTGTGTGTGTGTGTGTGTGTGTGTGTGTGTGTGTGTGGTAGATGAAAGTGGAATAGAGTTCAATGGGCCTTTGTTGTAGTGGGAATTCGTCTAAATATTCCTACTAAAGGCAATGTGTTAGGGTAATCTGCCTTGACAATTTCATCTTTCTGCTTTGATCATTGGTTGTTAGTAAGAAAGCAACATAATATATAGGCAAGCTTTACCTTGATTGGATGATGGGCATCAGCTCTTACAAAGATATGCATGAGTGTATTTGAAGTGCTTTGATAAATAAAAGGCTCCCCTCCATACAAAAATAACATTGAAAACATCACTTAGGTGAGTAATCTCACGCAATCAGGATCAAAAGTATTTTGTACATGTTGCTGCTACCGTCTCTTATGACCGAAAAGAGCTTCTGGACATCAGAACTGGGATTACTCACCTCATTTTGGACGAGGAGTTCTTCAATGAGTCGGATACGAGGGAAATACTACGGACACCCGACCAGGCCCAGATCCCCATGATTCGCTGGAAAAGGAAACATAGGTTTTGCCGAAAGAGATGAAGATGCCTTGTGAGGATCAGGCGACGAGTGGCTAATCTGCCCTTGCCTTCCGTTCTGCTAGCTAACGTTCAATCGCTGGAAAATAAATGGGATGAACTGAAAGCACGTATATCCTACCAACGGGACATTAAAAACTGTAATATTTTATGTTTCACAAAGTCGTGGCTGAACGACTACATTAAGAACATACAGCTGGCGGGTTATACCCTCTATCGGCAGGACAGAACACAGCCTCTGGTAAGACACCTATGCATATTTGTAAACAATAGCTAAGGCACCATATCCAAGGAAGTCTCAGGGTTTTGCTCGCCTGAGGTAGAGTATCTCATGATAAGCTGTAGACCACACTATCTACCTAGAGAATTTTCATCTTTATGTGGTCTAAAAAATTCAAGACCACATTTACTCCACACACAAAGCTCTCCTTCGCCCTCCATTTGGCAAATTTGAACATAACTCCTTATTCCTGCTTACAAGCAAAAATTAAAGCAGGATGCACCAGTGACTTGTTCTATAAAAAAATTGTCAGATGAAGCAGATGCTAAACTACAGTACTGGACTGTTTTGCTAGAACATACTGGTATATGTTCCGGGATTATTGCGATGGCATTGAGGAGTACACCACATCAGTCGCTGGCTTTATTAATAAGTGCATCGAGGACGTCGTCCCCACAGTGACTGTACATACATACCCCAACCAGAAGCCATGGATTACAGGCAACATTCACACTGAGCCAAAGGGTAGAGCTGTCGCTTTCAAGGAGCGGGACTCTAACACGGAAGCTTTTTTTAGCCAGCAGCATACCACCCTGCATACCACTGCTGGCTTGCTTCTGAAGCTAAGCAGGGTTGGTCCTGGTCAGTCCCTGGATGGGAGTAGGAGGCACTCTTACCTCTGGTCTAAAAAATATCCCAATGCCCCAGGGCAGTGATTGGGGACACTGCCCTGTGTAGGGTGCCGTCTTTCGGATGGGACATGAAACGGGTGTCCTGACTCTCTGAGGTCATTAAATATCCCATGGCACTTATCGTAAGAGTATGGGTGTTAACCCTGGTGTCCTGGCTAAATTCCCAATCCGGCCCTCAAATCATCACGGTCACCTAATAATCCCCAGTTTACAATTGGCTCATTCATCCCCCTCCTCTACCCTTTAACTATTCCCCAGGTCGTTGCAGTAAATGAGAACGTGTTCTCAGTCAACTTACTTGGTAAAATAACGAATAAAAATAAGAAATCTCGCTATGCCCTCCGACGAACCATCAAACAGGCAGAGAGTCAATACAGGACTGAGATCGAATTGTACTGCTCCGTCGGACGTGGCAGGGCTTGCAAACTATTACAGACTACAAAGGGAAGCATAGCCGAGTGCTGCTCAGTGACACAAGCCTACCAGACAAGCTAAACAACTTCTATGCTTGCCTCAGGGCAAGTAACACTGAAACATGCATGAAAGCATCAGCTGTTCCGGACGACTGTGTGATCACGCTCTCTGCAGTTGATGTGAATAAGACCTTTAAACGGGTCAACAATCACTGGGCCAGACATATTACCAGGACGTGCACTCCGAGCATGCGCTGACCAACTGTAGCCGTGAAATTCTTTTAAAGGCTGGTCATGGTTCACATCAACACCATTATCCCAGAAACTCTAGACCCCACTCCAATTTGCATACCTCCCTAACAGATCCACAGATGATGCAATCTCTATTGCTCTCCACACTGCCATTTCCCACCTGGGCAAAAGGAACACCTATGTGAGAATGCTATTCATTGACTACAGTTCAACGTTCAACACCATAGTGCCCTCAAAGCTCATCACTAAGCTAAGGACCCTGGGACTAAACACCTCCCTCTGCAACTGGATCCTGGACTTCCTGATGGGCCGCCCCTAGGTGGTAAGGGTAGATAACAACACATCTGCCACGCTGATCCTCAACACGGGGGCCCCTCAGAGGTGCGTGCTCAGTCCCCTCCTGTACTCCCTGTTCACTCATGACTCCACGGCCAGGCACGACTCCAACACCACCATTAAGTTTACTTATGGCACAACAGGGGTAGGCCTGATCACCGACAACGATGAGACAGCCTACAGGGAGGAGGTCAGAGACTTGACCGTGTGGTGCAAGGACATCAGCCTCTCCCTCAACATGATCATGACAAAGGAGATGATTGTGGACTACAGGAAAAGGAGGACCTAGCACACCCCTATTCTCTTCGACGGTGCTGTAGTGGATCAAGTTGAGAGCTTCAAGTTCCTTGACGTCCACATCACCAACAAACTAAACTATGGTCCAAGTACACCAAGACAGTCATGAAGAGGGCACAACTAAACCTATCCCCCCTCAGGAGACTGAAAAGATTTGGCATGGGTCCTCAGATCCTCACACGACAAGCGGTACCTGAGCACCAAGTCCAGGTCCAAGAGTCTTCTAAACAACTTCTACCCCCAAGCTGTTAGACTCCTGAACAGCTAATCAAATGGCTACCCAGACTATTTGCATTGCCCCCCACATTGTCACATTGACTCTGTACCGGTACCCCCAATATATAACCCCGCTATCATTATTATTTTTATTTTTTATTTTTTTATTTAACCAGGTAGGCTAGTTGAGAACAAGTTCTCATTTGCAACTGCGACCTGGCCAAGATAAAGCACAGCAGTTCGACACATACAACAACACAGAGTTACACATGGAATAAACAATCATACAGTCAAGAAAAATCAATATACAGTGAGTGCAAATGAGGTAAGATAAGGGAGGTATGGCAATAAATAGGCCATGGTGGCGAAGTAATTACAATATAGCAGTTAGACACTGGAATGGTAGATGTGCAGGAGATTATTGTGCAAGAAGAGATACTGGGGTGCAAAGGAGCAAGATAAATAAATACAGTATGGGAATAAGGTAGTTGGATGGGCTGTTTACATATGGGCTATGTACAGGTGCAGTGATCTGTGAGCTGCTCTGACAGCTGGTGCTTAAAGCTAGTGAGGGAGATATGGGTCTCCAGCTTCATTGATTTTTGCAGTTCGATCCAGTCATTGGCAGCAGAGAACTGGAAGGAAAGGCAGCCAAAGGAGGAATTGGGCTTTGGGGGTGACTAGTGAGATATGCCTGCAGGAGCAAGTGCTACGGGTGGGTGCTGCTACGGTGACCAGTGAGCTGAGATAAGGCGGGGCTAAACCTAGCAGATGACCTTGTAGATTCCCTGGAGCCAGTGGGTTTGGCGACGAGTCTGAAGCAATGGCCAGCCATACAGGTCACAGTGGTGGGTAATATATGGGGCTTTGGTGACAAAACGGATGGCACTGTGATAAACTGCATCCAATTTGTTGAGTAGAGTGTTGGAGGCTATTTTATAGGTGACATCGCTGAAGTCGAGGATCGATAGGATGGTCAGTTTTACGAGGGTTTGTTTGGCAGCATTAGTGAAGGATGCTTTGATGCGAAATAGGAAACCGATTCTAGATTTAATTTTGGATTGGAGATGCTTAATGTGAGTCTGGAAGGAGAGTTTACAGTCTAGCCAGACACCTAGGTATTTGTAGTTGTCCACACATTCTAAGTCAGAACAGTCCAGAGTAGTGATGCTGGATGGGCGGGCAGGTGCGGGCAGTGATCGGTTGAAGAGCATGCACTTAGTTTTACTTGCATTTAAGAGTAGTTGGAGGCCACGGAAGGAGAGTTGTATGGCATTGAAGCTCGTTTTGGAGGTTAGTTAACACAGTTTCCAAAGAAGGGCCAGAAGTTTACAGAATGGTGTCGTCTGCGTAGAGGTCTATCAGTGAATCAAAAGTAGCGAGAGCGACATCATTGATATATATAGAGAAGAGAGTCGGCCTGAGAATTTAACCCTGTGGCACCGCCCATTGAGACTGCAAGAGGTCCAGACAACAGGCAACAGAGAAGTAGTTGGGGAACCAGGCGAGGCAATCATTTGAGAAACCAAGGCTGTTGAGTCTGCCGATAAGAATGTGGTGACTGACAGAGTCGAAAGCCTTGGCCAGGTCGATGAACACGGCTGCGCAGTAATGTCTCTTATCGATGGCGGTTATGATATTGTTTAGGACCTTGAGCGTGGCTGCGGTGCACCCATGACCAGCTCTGAAACCAGATTTCAAAACGGAGAAGGTACGGTGGGATTTGAAATGGTCTGTAATCTGTTTGTTGACTTGGCTTTCGAAGACCTTAGAAAGGCAGGGTAGGATAGATATAGGTCTGTAGCAATTTGGGTCTAGAGTGTCTCCCCCTTTGAAGAGGGGGATGACCGTGGCAGCTTTCCAATCTTTGGGAATCTCAGACGATACGAAAGAGAGGATGAACAGGCTAGTAATATGGGTTACAAGATTTCAGCAAATAATTTAAGAAAGAGAGAGTCCAGATTGTCTAGCCCGGCTGATTTGTAGGGGTCCCGGTTTTGCAGTTCTTTCAGAACATCAGCTATCTGGATTTGGGAGAAGGAGAAATTGGGGAGGCTTGGGCGAGTTGCTGTGGGAAGTGCAGGGCTGTTGACCGGGGTAGGGGTAGCCAGGTGGAAAGCATAGCCAGCCGTAGAAAAATGCTTATTGAAATTCTCAATTATAGTGGATTTATCGGTGGTGACAGTGTTTTCTAGCCTCAGTGCAGTGGGCAGCTGGGAGGAGGTGCTCTTATTCTCCATGGACTTTACAGTGTCCCAGAACATGTTGAGTTTGTGCTACAGGATGCACATTTCTGCTTGAAAAAGCTAGCCTTAGCTTTCCTAACTGCCTTTGTGTATTTGCTCCTGACTTCCCTGAAAAGTTGCATATCACAGGGGCTATTCGATGTTATGCAGAACGCCACAGGAAGTTTTTGTGCTGGTCAAGGGCAGTCAGGTCTGGAGAGAACCAAGGGCTGTATCTGTTCCTGGTCCTAAATGTTTGGAAAGGGGCATGCTCATTTAACATGGTGATGAATGCACTTTTAAATAATGACCAGGCATCCTCTGCTGACGGGATGAGGCCAATATCCTTCCAGGATACCCGGGTCAGGTCTATTAGGATGGCCTGCTCGCTGAAGTGTTTTTGGGAGCGTTTCATAGTGATAAGGGGTGGTCGTTTGACCGCAGACCCGTTACGGATGCAGGCAATGAGGCAGTGATTGCTGAGATCTTGGTTGAAAACAGCAGAAGTGTATTTGGAGGGTAAGTTGGTTAGGATGATATCTATGAGGGTGCCTGTGTTTACGGATTTTGGGTTGTACCTGGTGGGTTCATTGATAATTTGTGAGAGATTGAGGGCATCAAGTTTAGATTATAGGATGGCCGGGGTGTTAAGCATGTCCCAGTTTAGGTCACCTAGCAGCACTAGCTCTGAAGATAGATGGGGGGGCAATCAGTTCACATATGGTGTCCAGAGCACAGCTGGGGGCAGAGGGTGGTCTATAGCAGGCGGCAACAGTGAGAGACTTGTTTCTGGAAAGGTGGATTTTTAAAAGTAGAAGCTTGAATTGTTTGGGTACAGACCTGGATAGTAAGACAGAACTCTCCAGGCTATCTCTGCAGTAGATTGCAACACCGCCGTCTTTGGCAGTTCTATCTTGTCGGAAAATGTTATAGTTAGGGATGGAAATTTCAGGGTTTTTGGTGGTCTTCCTGAGCCAGGATTCAGACACGGCTAGGACATCGGGTTGGCAGAGTGTGCTAGGGCAGTGAATTAAACAAACTTAGGGAGGAGGCTTCTAATGTTAATATGCATGAAATCAAGGCTTTTGCGGTTATAGATGTCAGCAAATGATAGCGCCTGGGGGATGGGAATGGAGCTAGGCACTGCAGGGCCTGGATTCACCTCCACATCACCAGAGGAACAGAGGAGGAGTAGGATAAGGGTATGGCTAAAAGCTCAAATTACTGGTTGTCTAGTACGTTCAGAACAGAGAGTAAAAGGAGCAGATTTCTGGGCATGGTAGAATAGATTCAAGGCATAATGTACAGATAAAGATATGGTAGCTATGAATGGAATACAGTGGGGGTAAACCTGTGCATAGAGTGACGATGAAAGAGATACTGTCCCTAGAAGTATCATTTAAACCAAGTGATATCACCGCATGTGTGGTAGTTGGAACTAAAGTGTTAAATAAGGCGTATTGAGCAGGGCTAGAGGCTCTACAGTGAAATAAGGAAATAAATACTAACCAAAACAGCAATGGACAAGGCATATTGACGTTAGTGAGAGACATGCGTAGCCGAGTGATCATAGGAGTCCAGTGAGTGGCTTCAGGCAGCTTGCTGGCCGGGGCTAGCAAGCTAACAGAAGAGCCTTGTGGTAAACCTTGTGGTAAACCAGGCCAATTGACAGAATAGGTATAGTTGCCAGAGAATTTGTCCGGTGGGCCTCTTAAGCTAACAGTCCGATGTGCTCTGGACAGCTAGCAGGCCGCGGCTAGCATGCTAGCAGATGGGATTTCAGGGGATGAAGCGACGGCGGAGCCAGTTGTGAAGAACCCCATCGGGCGATTCACGTTGGTGGTCCAGTCGTGATGAGTTGGCAGGGGTCCAAGCCAGTTATCAAAACGAGGTATTGTAGCCCAAGTAGTGGCTGATGGACCTCTTTGGCTAGCCGGGAGATGGGCCTAGCTAGACTAGCTCCAGGCTAATTGGTTTTTGCTTCGGGACAGTGACGTTAGCCAGGAGTGGCCACTCGAATAGCAGCTAGCAAGCTGTGGTGATCTAGGTGAAAAAACTAAAAGGTTCAGAGCTTGCGGTAGAAATCGGGAGATATGGAGAAAAATAAGTCAGATTTGCTCTGGTTTGAGTCGCGCTGTGCAGACTGACGAGAGTTGTCTGTGCTAGACATGGCTGATGACCGCTAGCAGTGGCTAGTTGACTACTAGCTAGTAGCTAGTGAGCTGGCTAGCATCTGTTGGGGTTCCGGTTCAGGCAACGGTTCAGATGACGGATCAGCAGGGCTCCATATGGTGGGTATAGTGGCCAAAGAATTTGTCCTATGGGCCTCTTAAGCTAACAGTCTGATGTACTTTAGACAGCTAGCAGGCCGTGGCTAACTAGTAGCCAGTTAGCTGGTAGCCAGTTAGTTGGCTAGCTTTTGATGAGTTGATGAGTTCTTAAGTATAAAAATAGCAGATCTGTACCACTTTGGGTGAGGTGGGTTGCAGGAGAGTATATTCAGTCCGTAGATAGAAAGTGATATTAAAATATGAAATATATATACACGAAAAAACAAAGAAAACAAAGGAAAAACGATGTTTACAAGGGACAGGACAAAAACACTCGTCCGACTGCTACGCCATCTTGGAATCCGATTTACTGCTGCTCTTTAATTATTTGTTATTCTTATCTCTTACTTTTTTAGGGATTTTCTTAAAACTGCATTGTTGGTTAAGGACTTGTAAGCAAGCAAGCATTTCACTGTAAGTATTCGGCGCATGTGACAAATAGAATTTGATTTGATTTGACGTAGACTTTCAGTGGCTTGTTGACATCATCATCTTCCTTCAGGGTATACACGATATAACGGTACGTATTTTTCCGTCCTCATTCAAACTTTCTACATTAAATCATAGTTTCAGAACTAGCATCACTTGTTATAATCTAGCTATCACGCTCTCCTTTCTGTTGTGAATGCTTTATAAACAAACATCTCATTTTCAAATCCACTCTGCACTCCAAAGTGAAACTGATAACCAATCAGCAATAGACAGTAACTGTAGTTTTGCTGGTCCTTTTTACATACAAGGGGATGTCTTGCGTGAAATAAACATACTTTTTGGTGTGCGTCAGAGCAATCTAAAAAAACACTCCTAATGTTCCCTAATTAAAACGGCATAACTGAGAACGGAAAATAAATAATATCATAGCTGCACTCAACACGGTCCTTCTTTCCCAACGGGAGTAACTGATGTGTGAAAAATACAATATTCTTGCTCTAATTAACATATCTTGGGAACAGAAAACAAAAGGCTTGAATTTACAGCCATTGTCCCTGCAGAATAATGACTCCAATATAGAATGGCAACGTCTTGAGAAAAACATCACGACTACTGATGGAGTTATAGACCATATAATATTCGGGCAAAACTGTACTGTAGATAGTCATGATGAAAGACACCATGATACGTTTTCACTAACTCCTTATAGTAGGTACTAAGTGTACAGTTGACTAGGGTGCAACTCCACAGAGAAACCATTGCAGTTCATCCTCGCTTCTTTGAACACACTCCTTCGATGACTGCAGCTAAGATATCCTCTCTGGTCTGTGAGCTGTTCACTTCATAGCCCGTATAGAATGGCCATTCTGCTCTGTCATAAAAGAAGGACTTGAAAGGGATATATGCACTTGCCACTCGCACAGACATTCATGTACCAGGAGAAGATGTTCTTGGCAGTAACAGGATATGAGGCAATGGGATATAAGGACTTGACACTCGCTCAGATTAGGGGATCAGGTAGGTTCTCTCAGCCCAAGGAGTGTTCTCCCACAATGCCATTGTGCAGCGGTGCACAGCTGGGAGGCGAGGATAGCGAGTGCGTCCATCTGATTGTGTGACTTGGCCCAGTGTGCCCGCAAGACACATTCATCTCTGGGTTTTTAGCTATAGGTTTCAGTGGGGAGCTTGACTGTGTGGTATACAGTACCCAGATCCCCTGGTGGCTCTGCAGCATGAAGGAACAGACCCCTACATGGTTTTTACTAGGTGGTGTACAGCTATGAATGGAAGTGACTTTTTCATAGCAGGTTAGGAGAATTAACATAACAGGTTTGAGAATCAGGTTAAGGTTAGGAAAAAGGTTAGCGTCAGATAAAATTCGCTTTCGTAACCTGCTACGAAAAGTAACTTCAGGTTGTAGCTGTACTCCATCTTGTCACAACCCTGCAGGAGAGCACTCTGGTGATTAGACAGTGGTGGTTGAGCGGCTCCAGCTGACTGGCTGCAAAGCTGCAATCAGTTGGCCCTCACACTCTGATTTGCCTGCTGTGTGAGAGTTAGAAGGGAAATGGGATCATGACTCAATGTTTGTTGTGGTTGACGAGGTTCATGAAAACTGTGTCATTAAATGCTATTCTACCCCTTGTAAGTCTTTGTGAGATGTGAATGAATTCATGAAAAGGACTGTTTGGGTACTATGACATTTAAAAAAAAATATGACTGAAAGCATGCCTTTGAGCATGCAGCAATATGTCTTTCACAGCAAAAAGATGATGCATGTTGTACATCTTTTCAGCATCCCTGTTTAAGACCTGAATATTAAAGTATTGTGCCACCCATAGACCTTGTCTGGTCATACGTTGAACTCTGAGAAGGAGAGCGACTATGTGATCTATCTGATTAGAATCATAACTAAGCAGGTTTAAACCCTGCCTCTCTGACTCAGGCAGCTAAAGAACAGTGGATCAAGAAAAGGCACCTTGTGCCCAAGGTACAATATACCCAAGATCACATCTACCTTAGTCGTTGTACTTGCTCGAAGCTACAAGTCAGGTTTAGAGTATACCAAGCCAATCTATAGTAACTTACACGTAACATTTAAAATATATTGAGTACAATACTCATTCAGTTCCATTTGTACCAGATAGTTAAAGCAGCGGTTCATGCCTTGTGTTGTCCCGCTGCATTTGTGTCCTCTCTCCTGCCACCATCTCCTCCTTCAGCACTGCTTTCCAGCCACAGTCTTGTCAGATAAATGAATGGCTTATCACTGGCTAATTTCATAATAGCCACTTATCGATCTGCATGAGTTGGCGTCACGTAATTGAAATGAGGCTGGGACATTGCGTCTCAGGAAGCCGGTGGAGAGGGTTCTTGAACAATGCCTCAGGGCCTCCAAGGAGATGTCTGTTAATTTTCTCTCTCTTTTTTTTTCTCTCTCTCTCTCTCGCTCTCTCCCTGAGCGACGTGGACGTGTCTGCATGCCGCCTAAGCATGTTTTTATGTCGACACACAGTGGGTTGCTATTATCCTGCATGTCATAGCTGTATTAGTGTATATGAAGCCCACTTTAAAATGGCATTATAAAGTGGTCTGGGACTTCCACTGACACTCATGTTTTATGAAAGACGACGTTCCTCTTTGTTTTTGAGTAATTTGGGTAAAAATAAGCTTTGAAAGCCTTTCCATTAGTAAAAGGTCTGAAAATGGAGCAAATCTGTTTTGCCAATATAAAATAGGGATTTTCAATGCACTAAAAGCCTGAGTAGTTGTAATGCAAATGGGGAAAGCAGAAATACATCTGCTAATGTCAGTCAGCAATACAGTGAGATAAAAGGTGAGAAAGAGGAAAGGCTATATGGTAATTTATTCGGCTGGAATGTGGTTTAATTTCCCCCACAGTGAGGCAATACGCCACAATTCCCATCACAGTGTTCTGCTGCATCTGTGTGAAATTAAGAAAACCTGCTCAAACTTCTTAATTCAACAGATTAACAAAGGGAGGGCATGTGTGTGTCAGCACGCTTTCAGTAAGTACGCTGATTTACATTATTCATGAACACCTGAATTTTCATTTTCATCACAAACTGCTGCTCCTGTTGCTAAACTTTGCAAAACACCAGACAATCTGCTTGGTGGTTATAGCGTCAGACGAGAGAGATAATGAGAGGGCCACCCCTAAAGTGCGGTGACTGACAGTGAACACATCTCTCTCATTGTTCTCCAGATTATTTTTCTCTCAGGTGTGGGAGTTGTGACTGTTTTTAACAGAAGCAGTTGACCATGCCTGCCGCCTGCTATAACCTCCACCCATGATTTGAAATGTAAATGACAGAGTTGTCTCTCAAGCATGCCATGTGTGACAAAGCCTCCTTTCTTATAAAACAAAAGTACTTAATAGAGCACTTTTGAGTAATGACCCCTTTGTGCCATGTAATGAGGTAAATTATGGAGAGAGTCGCATCGGTAAATTATATGGTGTCAGTCATCTCTGTCATTTCTACTTAAACACCTGTTTTATTTGTACTGACCTCAGATCAGCTTCCATCCCTACAGGAGTGTATGAGGGTGTTAGTCTGGCACAAAATTCTGCATTAAGAACAGTTTGTTAGTGCATTCTTTTTTTTTCTTTTTTTAAAGCACAGTCACGATTTCTACACATTGTCATAGAAATGTGATTTATTGATAAGCAATGACCTTTATTGTCTGTGTTAAATCTGTGTTGAGGTAAGATACCACACACAGCAGTGGGGGTAGGCTAAACTACAGAGAGTTAACATGACAGTGGTTGACTGGGGTAATAGCTGTTCACTGGGGTGTGTAAGGTGAAGATAATGTGTGTTTGTCTTACAGTAAAGGAGGTGTACTGCCCAGGGGCTCCCCAAGCATCACGGTTCCCATCAGACTTCGCTGGAGGAAGTGCCAGCGCCATTACATTAACTACTAGCCTGTTGGTTGACAGAGCCTCAGGAAATTACTAAAATGTCTGTAGATAGCCATGCGTTATTGAGTATTACTGAATATACTGAAAGCTACAGGACAGTAGTTATTTGTCTCAGGCTCTGGGCTGTGTGAGTCTAGCATGTTGGAGCTGTGTGACTCCACATGCTGTGTATTCTCGCTACGAGAACCATAATTAAATCTCGAGCTAGCTGGTGTGATCACATGTCTACCCGCATAAAAATAACCTCACTCCCAACATACAATGGGGATAATGCCCATAACTCTAAATAGACTCACTGGAGGGAAGTAGGGGAAAACCTAAACCTATAGGGGAGGGTCTGGGTGGGCATTACTCCCTGGTGAGGGATTACTCCTGCTCTGGTGAGGGACGTGGACCCCGCTCCACCTCTGGCTCGGCTCACTTAGGTGACGCCTCTAGAGCAGGGACCCTCACTGCCGACCCCGGACTGAAGGCCCTCGTAGAGAGCTCTGGACTGAGGGGCGCCTCTGGACTGAGGGGCGCCCCTGGACTGAGGGGCTGCATTGCAAGCTCCGGACAGGAGGGCGACTCTGGCAGCTCCGGACAGGAGGGCGACTCTGGCAGCTCCGGACAGGAGGGCGACTCTGGCAGCTCCGGACAGGAGGGCGACCCTGGAGGGAGGAGACGGAGAGACAGCCTGGTGCTTGGGGCTGGCACAGGGCCCACCAGGCTGGGGAGACCTACAGGAGGCCTGGTGCGTGGAGGAGGCACCGGATGAACCGGGCTGTGGGGGAGCACTGGAGCTCTGGTGCGCAGCCTTGGCACCACTCCTCCGGCTGGATGACCACTTAGCCAGGCCCCTCCAGAGTGCAGGCACAGGTCGAACCGGGCTATGGGGGAGCACTGGAGATCTGGTGCTTACCAATCGCACCTCTCCCTTAGGCTCAATGCCCACATTCGCCCGGCACGGGCGGAGCGCAGGCATAGGGTGAACTGAACTCTCCCAACGCCCCGGAGACACAGTATGCTGAGCCGGCACAGGATACCCTGGACCGAAACGGCGCACCGGAGACCAAACGTGCTGAGTTGGCACAATTCGCCCTGGCTGGATGCCCACTCTCGCATGGTACTTGCAGGGGATGGCCTATAGCACTCCGGGCTATGAGCGCGCACTGGAGACACCTTGCGCTTCACCGCATAACACTTTTTGTGGTGGGATCTTCCGTAACAGCTGTCGTCGGAAGGATGAGACCAAGGCGCAGCGTTCCTTGAGTTCCACATAATATTTATTGATGAAGTGAAACTTTTAGACAAAACAAAACAATAAAGATAACAACGACTGAACAGCTTCACAACTACCTGGTCACAAACGAAGAACAAGATCCCACACAGAAGGAGGGGAAAAAAAGCTACCAAAGTATGATTCCCAATCAGAGACAATGATAGACAGCTGTCCCTGATTGAGAACCATACCTGGCCAAACACAAAGAAATAGAAAAATGAACATAGAATGCCCACCCAAATCACACCCTGACCAAACCAAAAATAGAGACATAAAAAGCTCTCTACGGTCAGGGTGTGACACTGTTAGCGATGGCTGCCATAAGGAGGAGTTTCAACATTGAGCAATAGATTGATTCCAGTGCCGTCAGTGACATAGTAATCTGCATTGTGCAGTAATTAGTATCTGTCAGGTAAATGAGGCTCGTCCCACTACTGTACTGTGCTATTCCCCATCAATGGGAATCCTCCTCTGCTAGTTGCCACAGGAATGGTTTGATTAAGATTAAAATTAACAAAATAAGAAATTAAGGTGGGTAGCCTAGCGGTTAAGAGTGTTGGGCCGGTAACCGAAAGGTCACTGGTTTGAATCTCAGAGCTGACTAGGTGAAAAATCTGTTGATGTACCAATGAGCAAGACATAACCATAATTGCTTCTGTATGTCGCTCTGGTTAAGAGCATCTGGTAAAATAGTTTGAATGGGTTGTTTCACTTTAGCCGATAGGACTAGGACTAGTGTCTCATATTGCACAGACGCCACTCTCAGGTCGCAGACAATACTGCTTTCACGACCAAAGACAGTGTCATTATGCAGATACATGTATATGGCATGCACCTCCCCATGGCAGCCATTTTGCTGTCCTTACTGTACCCCATGTCCCCCTCCCTATGCATTAATTCAAATGGGGCATTGAGCCCCTGCTGGAGTGTTGATGAGACTCCTGAGAGCCACGCTAAGGCACTCGACCGTCAATCAAATTAATACAAATCCAGTCTGTACACTGCTCCCACCTGCCCCAGCTAGATCCTCATTATTATTGTATGAGGGCAATTCCACAGTAACAGTGTGATGCTGAGACTGACTTTTTCACACAAAAAATGTATGCCAAGCAAAAACCATTGATTGCGAAGTTTTACAAACCACACACATACAGAATATGCAGAAGTCAACTTTTAACAATTGCCTCTGAACATTTTGCTAAAACACATTTACTTGAGGAACAGAGCAGATGCAAGGTTTGGTAACAGAATGACAGTAAAATCTCCAGTTTTTTTTTATGCGACCAGATTTTCCAAAAACACTGTTACATATCTACTCCAAATTAAGATTCAAAGATGTCTGCAGAAATAATGGGGTGTCATTATTGATATGACACCTTGAGTTTGAAAAAATATATGTTGGTTATTGAACTACAGTAAGTGAAGTGGATCAACATCTGGATGATGGTAAATTAATGACATCATTGGTCTTTGATCTGTACTATACAGAATGTACAAAATGTCATTAGGAATGTTATTATCTTCACTGTGATGTATCTTAAATAGGTACACAAACGTAGAAAAATGTGATATCCTCTTTTTCGTGTTTGGGTATTATTCTACACACGGGCTATTATTGTAAGGAAATCTGCCCCCAAAACAAGACCACATTTGCAGTGGTGGAAAAAGTACTCAACTGTCATACTTGAGTAAAAGTAAAGATAGAAAATGTGAAAGTCACCCAGTAAAATATTACTTGAGCAAAAGTCTAAAAGTATTTGGTTTTAAATATAGTTAAGTATCAAAAGTAAATGGAATTGCTAAAATCTACTTAAGTATCAAAATTAAAACTATAAACCATTTAATATCCCTTATGGTACAATTTTACATTTGTTATATTGACGGATAGACAGGGGCACACTACAACACTCAGACATAATTTACAAACAAAGCATTTGTGTCTAGTGAGTCCGCCAGATCAGAGGCAATAGGGATGACCGGGGATGTTTTTATTTGATTTTTTATTTCACCTTTATTTAACCAGGTAGGCTAGTTGAGAACAAGTTCTCATTTACAACTGCGACCTGGCCAAGAAAAAGCAAAGCAGTTTGACACATACAACAACACAGAGTTACACATGGAATAAACAAACATACAGTCAATAATACAGTAGAAAAATAAGTCTATATACAATATGAGCAAATGAGGTGAGATAAGGGAGGTATGGCAATAAAGAGGCCATGGTGGTGAAGTAATTACAATATACCAATTGTGTATATCTATTTTTTTATACTTTAAGGGGTCCTACAATTCTAAATCAAAAAGTGAAATGATCCACAGTATGTCCATCTGAAAACGATTCCATATAACATGGGAGTAATAGATATGCAGAAGATGAATGTGCACATAGAGATAATGGGGTGCAAAGGAGCAAGATAAATACATAAATACAGTATGGGGATGAGGTAGTTGGATGGGCTGTTTACAGATGGGCTATGTACAGGTGCAGTGATCTGTGAGCTGCTCTGACAGCTGGTGCTTAAAGCTAGTGAGGGAGATATGAGTCTCCAGCTTCAGTGATTTTTGCAGTTCGTTCCAGTCATTGGCAGCAGAGAACTGGAAGGAAAGGCGGCCAAAGGGGAATTGGCTTTGGGGGTGACCAGTGAGATATACCTGCTGGAGCGCGTGCTACGTGTGGGTGATGCTATGGTGACCAGTGAGCTGAGATAAGTCAGGGCTTTACCTAGCAAAGACTTGTAGATTACCTGGAGCCAGTGGGTTTGGCTACGAGTATGAAGCGAGGGCCAGCCAACGAGAGCGTACAGGTCGCAGTGGTGTGTAGTATATGGGGCTTTGGTGACAAAACGGATGGCACTGTGATAGACTGCATCCAATTTGTTGAGTAGAGTGTTGGAGGCTATTTTGTAGATGACATCGCCAAAGTCGAGGATCGGTAGGATGGTCAGTTTTATGAGGGTTTGTTTGGCAGCATGAGTGAAGGATTCTTTGTTGCGAAATAGGAAGCCGATTCTAGATTTAATTTTGGATTGGACATGCTTAATGTTGTTTTGATAACTGTGTGTACTTTTGGGTGAGAAATGTATGGTAAAAAGGTCATTATTTTCTTTAGGATTGTAGTGAAGTAAAAGTTGTCAGAAATATAAATAGTAAAGTACAGACACCTAAAAAACACTTAAGTCGTACTTTAAAGTATTTTTACTTAAGTACTTTACACCACACTGCAAATTTGGTTTGTCCAAAATGGACCACATCTGTACCAATGATTGGCGTCTCTGTTTCACAAGTTGGACATTACAGTACAACACATTACAGTACAGTAGAGTAAAGACAAGTAGAGTATAGTTCAGTACAGAACAGTACAGTAGAGCAGAGTAAAGAGTATAAGCAGAGTATATTACAGTACAATACAGTCCAGTAAAGTAGAGTATTACATTATACTGTACCTTACTCATGTGTGCTCTACAACACTGTACTGAACTCTACTCTACTTTTCTTTGCTTCATGTGTGCTCTACTGTACTGTGCTCTACTGTGCTCTACTGTGCTGTACTGTGCTCTACTGCAACAGATTTTTCGGGTCACTCCGTTACCGATTTAGTAACAGAGTGACTCCTTTTAATCACTTACTAATTGTTGCCTTTACTTGTTACTTCGGTAAACTTTCAGAATCTACCCTCCTCACAAGGGAGAGATATTAGACTATCTTAATGATATGTTGGGTTTTGGTAACAGAATGACAAGACAATAGACAATATTTCTTAAACTTACGGAAGGCAAATCATTTCTGAAAAACGAAATATAAATGTTGATAGTAGTTGGCAGGAGTCTTTACTTCAACACTATTCTGTTTTTATGTATTTCCAATACTTTTTAAGACTTTTTATAGTAGATGTTATTTTTTGACCAGAAATCAAAACCTTTGCTTATTCCACATTTTTAGAATAGGAAACGTATCTATGCCTTCGTTTCCCAAAAATGTAGACTCTTAGCTTTCAAATGACACCAACTTTGGTACGCTCCTATAAACTTCACATGTTGGTTCCCATGGGTCCTTTTACATTGAAATGACCATGAGCATCAGGCAGCACACTAAAGAGTCCAGAACGTTCAGGCTAAGGCCGAGCCTGAGGAGGCCGGTCACGGCTCATAAGAGGATCTTCATTTCGTCACAATTTTTCTGCTGATAAAAATGCTAACTTGTAGTTTATTCAAGGTTTAAAAACGCTTCTAAAGTTTGTAATTCCCACTTTAAAATGTCAGACTGATATGCCCTAATTAAAAATGCATTAACCCCTACAAAGAAATGGCCATTAATTATTATCCACATAAGTAATTCACATTTCCTTTTGCTGCAGGATTATTTTCCTGCTGTAGCAAACTGTCTCTAATTAAGATCCTACATCTGTACCTTTTTGTTTGTTTTATGAGCCATCAAACATCTCAAGACCACATAATGTGATTACACATCTCATTACAGCATCCACTTTCAATAAAGAGCCTCCAGGGGCAAGTTTTGGAAGCAGGGAATGTGCAATTAAGACACTCTCCGAGAGGGCCTGATCAAATCCATGGATCTGAATATTTTAGTGTTCTGCTAATCTTAGGCCTGCCTGTTAGCTCTCTCTGTGTTTATGTATGCTTGAAACCAATTCAGGGCAGCTCAGCCTCTGTTTTGTAAAGGCTTATATTGACATTGCCCAGTTGTTACCTTGATAACATTTATCCTGTTATACAACAATATATGCCATCACACATTACCTGTGGTCCTATGAAGGAGCAGAAGGAACTCAAAATATAGATTTTCTCCATCAACTGTTGCCCAAGGATTTCCTGTGTTTTCAATGTAGATCTAAACTCCTCTTATTTGGTATGAACTGAAACACAATATCCTATCAATACTGTCAGGAAGGCACACTCTAGGGGCACTTTGGACTTGGGTTTGGGCTGAAGGGCGGTGGAGCCTCCTGGGCATATGGTGACTGCAGGCTCATCTCTAGGCGCGCAAGCAGAGATAAGGTGGCTTGAGGTCTGGATTCACTGATAATAAGAAGTGGCTCCCCGCCATCAGAGGTGGGTCTTCAGTTCAAGACCTGTGCACTCTGTATACCCTTAAGAGGATTGAACCCTTTAAAGCTACTGTAGTCCCCCACCACCTGCTGTTGATGTCTCTAAGCATTTGGTGTAAATCTGATTTACCTTAAAGGTAGAACCAGTGAAACAATGTTGCAACGAAAAGCACTGCAGATATTAAGATGAGAGCGATGCAAGACTTTGTGTTTGTAATTTAGTGCATGCAACGACATCTCGCTGGGTCTACCTTTTAGATATGGCAAATTATTAGCAGTAAATATGGCCAGTATCACTCCAAATGATATACATTATCTGGCATTAGAGAAGAAAATGCGATATGATTGTGATCATTTCATTTAATGACCTGAGTAACCTTAGCTCTTCATCTCAAGGGAGCTTCTCCTTTGAGTATTTGCTGCTTGTTTACTTGACAGACTAGATAATAATCACACCTCCCCATTAAGTCAATCATGCACATTTTGGATTGCCTCATGTTTTGTCTCCTGAACTCAATTTCCATATAGCAAAAAGAAACGATTAGTATTAGTAATCTGCCAATAAAATCCCAGCACAGCGACACAGCCTCCCTAGATTGGGAAGAGATGGGGAGAGAGAGAGAGAGATGGAGAGACACAGGAAGTGCAAGAGAGAGAGAGACAGTAAAATAGAGAGATAGTGAGACACAGAGAGAGACCAGAAAAAGAGAGATATACGGAGGGAGAGACAGGATTAGCAAGTCAAACGGTGCGGTGGGCCCTCATTGACCCAGTGCGTACCTGGGGTCACCTTGATTGGAAGGAAGAGAGAGTATAGGTCTACTGGGAGTGTATGATGCACAGCCTTGGATGTGGAATCCAATCTGGCTGACTTCAAAGCACACTTGGCCTAATTTACTGGAAATGGTAAACTCACAGCCTTTTATGATTAGAATTCAGTTGGAATGCCAGTTTGGAACCTTGCTGTTGAATGATTTCCCAACACTGCTGTTGTTGCCTATCAGAGTTGACTTTGAGCAACTCTTGTCTTTCCATTAGAGGAGCTCACAGCCATCATCCCATTAAGCACTGGGGTGACAGCATCATGTTGTGGGGGTGCTTTGCTGCAGGAGGGACTGGTGCACTTCACAATGGTCCTCTTTACCCTGAGATGTAATTAGGTTTGCTAACACACATTTAGTGATGGGTGTTATGCAGATTTTCATATCGTTTCTGTACCCTACCGGGGTATACGGTATTACCGGAAGTGCATATAAGGGGCACTATTTCAAAATACACAGTTGAAGTCGGAAGTTTAAATACACTTAGGTTGGAGTCATTAAAACTCGTTTTTCAACCACTCCACACAATTCTTGTTAACAAACTATAGTTTTGGCAAGTCAGTTAGGACATCTACTTTCTGCATGACACAAATCATTTTTCCAGCAATTGTTAACAGACAGATTATTTCACTTATAATTCACTGTATCACAATTCCAGTGGGTCAGAAGTTAACATACACTAAGTTGACTGTGCCTTTAAACAGCTTGGAAAATTCCCGAAACTGATGTCATGGCTTTAGAAGCTTCTGATAGGCTAATTGACATAATTTGAGTCAATTGGAGGTGTACCTGTGTATGTATTTCAAGGCCTACCTTCAAACTCAGTGCCTCTTTGCTTGACATCATGGGAAAATCAAAATAAATCAGCCAAGACCTCAGAAAAAAATTGTAGACCTCCACAAGTCTGGTTTATCCTTGGGAACAATTTCCAAACACCTGAAGGTACCACGTTCATCTGTACAAACAATAGAATGCAAGTATAAACACCATAGGACCACGCAGCCGTCACACCGCTCAGGAAGGAGACGCGTTCTGTCTCCTAGAGATTAACGTACTTTTGTGCGAAAAGTGCAAATCAATCCCAGAACAACAGCAAAAGACATTGTGAAGATACTGGAGGAAACAGGTACAAACGTATCTATATCCACAGTAAAAAAAAAAGTCCTATATTGACATAACCTGAAATGTAGTTCAGCAAGGAAGAAGCCACTGCTCCAAAACCTCCATAAAATAGCCAGAATACAGCTTGCAACTGCACATGGGGACAAATATCGTACTTTTTGGAGAAACGTCCTCTGGTCTGATGAAACAAAAATAGAACTGTTTGGCCATAATGACCATCGTTATGTTTGGAGGAAAAGGGGGAGGCTTGCAAGCTGAAGAACACCATCCCAGCCATGAAGCAAGGGGGTGACAGCATCATGTTGTGGGGGTGCTTTGCTGCAGGAGGGACTGGTGCACTTCACAAAATAGATGGCATCATGAGGCGGGGAAAATTATGGGGATATATTGAAGCAACATCTCAAGACATCAGTCAGGAAGTTAAAGCTTGGTCGCAAATGGGTCTTCCAAATGAACAATGACCCCAAGCATACTTCCGAAGTTGTGGCAAAATGGCTTAAGGACAACAAAGTCAAGGTATTGGAGTGGCCATCACAAATCCCTGACCTCAATCCTATAGAACATTTGTGGGCAGAACTGAAAAAGTGTGTGCGAGCAAGGAGGCCTAACCTGACTCAGTTACACCATCTCTGTCAGGAGGAATGTGACTAAATTCACCCAACTTATTGTGGGAAGCTTGTGGAAGGCTAACCGCAACGTTTGACCCAAGTTAAACCATTTAAAGGCAATGCTACCAAATACTAATTGAGTGTATGTAAACTTCCGACTTCAACTGTATACATATATATTATATATATTTTTTTAAATTGGGTGGAGCACAAAACAATTTATGCAACAGGGATCTTAATCCAGGAGGGGATTGAATGTCTCATTTGTAACGAAGAAGCTTGGTCTTGACTCTTAGCCACTTAACTAGCAAGTTAGTTGGCCATTTTGAGTCTGTAATCGAACATGACTCCAGCTATGCAGAAGGCCAGCATCCCGGAGTCGCCTCCTCACTGTTGACGTTGAGACTGGTGTTTTGCGGGTACTATTAAATGAAGCTGCCAGTTGAGGACTTGTGAGGCGCCTGTTTCTTGAACTAGACACTCTAATGTACTTGTCCTCTTGCTCAGTTGTGCACCGGGGCCTCCCACTCCTCTTTCTATTCTGGTTGGAGCCTGTAATCGAACCCACAAATGCAGATGCTCCAGATACTCAAATAGTCTAAAGAAGGCCAGTTTTATTGCTTCTTCAATCAGAACAACAGTTGTCAGCTGTGCTTACATAATTGCAAAAGGTTTTTCTAATGATCAATTAACCTTTTAAAATGATTAACTTGTATTAGCTAACACAACGTGCATTGGAACACAGGAGTGATGGTTGCTGATAATAATAAGACCTATGTAGCTATTCCATAAAAAATCTGCCGTTTCCAGCTACAATAGTAATTTACAACATTAACAATGTCTACACTATATTTCTGATCAATTTGATGTTATTTTAATGGACAAAACATGTAATTTTCTTTCAAAAACAAGAACATTTCTAAGTGACCCCAAACATTTGAACGGTAGTGTAGGTATTTTGAAATACCCCAGTACACAGTATAAACGGTATATTGCCCAAACCTACATCCAATTAAGATGACTGTAAAGCCCAACATTCTAATCTGAATGTCCCTCCTAATGGCTAGTAAATTCTTTGGTTTCCAGCTAGACATTCTTCCCTAACCATTCATCCCTGTCCTCCTGTGGGAATCAAATCATGTTTCATAGAAAAAATAAATTCAGCTTGAGAAATTCTTGTAATTATTTGTCAGTAGTTGGTCCATGGAGAATGTGTGTCACGTTGAACACCTTACCCATTATGTCTGGGGTTTGAACCCCGATGACCTCTCTCTGTTGTGTCTTTTCTGTGAAAAACAGGTTTAATTATGTGAGCGAGGGCTTTGCCAGGCAAAACAGATGAATGTGAAGGCCGATGGGTTGAGCCAACAGCATGCAGAGCATTACTAATAAGACAGGGCGATGGGTTGAGCCAACAGCATGCAGAGCATTACTAATAAGACAGGGCGATGGGTTGAGCCAACAGCATGCAGAGCATTACTAATAAGACAGGGCGATGGGTTGAGCCAACAGCATGCAGAGCATTACTAATAAGACAGGGCGATGGGTTGAGCCAACAGCATGCAGAGCATTACTAATAAGACAGGGCGATGGGTTGAGCCAACAGCATGCAGAGCATTACTAATAAGACAGGGCGATGGGTTGAGCCAACAGCATGCAGAGCATTACTAATAAGACAGGGCGATGATGGGAACATTTAAAGGTCTATGAATTTCATAGATCAACAACAATATCTAATCTAAAAGAGCATCGATCACAGTTCATCATTTTGAAGTCATTCAGCTTTTCATCCACATCAAGGTGTTCCTGGAGACATCATATTGATTGGAAGAAAGAATACTTCAATAGCAACGTTGATCGCTTGAATCGTCTCTTAATTCGTTTGCAATTAATTAATCGATTGTAGTCCGTGGTTGTTGTTTTGTTTGCGTGCGTATCCAAGGAACATGCATAGGCTGAGTCACCTCTGGTGCGACTCTGAATAAGGAAGTGTCGACGTGGAGAGAAAAACTAGATTAGCTATGCATGACATTTACCAGACAGAAATATGGTCAGTGATCCTCTTGACAGGCCGTGTTGCTACTCTGCCTGTGGTCTCAATTTCCTCTACTTCCTTCACCTGATGGGGAAGCTGTGCCTCTCACAGAGAAGACCTCAGATGTGTAATTTGGACACTGCGCCTCTCATTTCCATGCAGATGCATTTGGCCTCGTTTTCATAATTTCTCGTCCTCCCGCCTGTCGCCCGTCTTGTCTCCCTCGCTTCCCTCGCAGCATCATCTGGGGCAGGTCTGGCCTTGTCATCCAGCCGTTGACAACCACGCGAGCTGACAGCCGCCCACTCGGCCCGCCGTCTATGCTGTATTTGGGGGGAAGGGGTGCTTTATGCCCCTCAGCACCTCCTGATCCACCTACACCCCCCCCCCCCCATCCCCCCGTCCCCCCGTCCCCCCATCTCCCCTCTGGGTAGATTTGGGGGTGACAAGGCGCTCTGCCGTGTCACATCATCCATCAGGCTGTCAGAGGCTGTCGACCGGACCAGGAATGCCACAGATCTGTAAACAACCGAGTGAGAGACACGGCCGTCCCTGGGTCCCGTGCAGCAGGCCAAGCAGGCCTCTCCTCCTGGATGACTCACTCTCCCCCACGCCACGCCAGAGAGGGGACACAAAGACTGTGCCTGTTCTCATTTAAATGACCTTCTTATGTAGAGTAAAGATATAGACTGAAAGGCAAAGGAAATAAAATTGACATTTGTATGGAGGCGGGGTTCAAGCTGTCATTGCCAATGTCATCCATACCAATAATCTTCCTGGCTAAAATGGCGACTGATCTTTACCATTCTGAAGGACTAGCTTTTGTCATCATGTTGTTATAGCCGCTGACCAGGCAGCTGTTAGTGCTACACACCAAAGTTAGTTAGAGAGGATTTCCATTGGTACTCCCCCATCCCAGAGTTCACAGAGACTGTTTAAGAGAGTGTACTGTAGGGATTTGTGATGACTATCTGTATGAGGTAAGCAGTTGTTCAGAGGCACCACCAGGCTTCTAACGGTTCTGACTGCAGAGAGGACGCACAGTGTATCTACATGTATACTGTATGTAACATACTTGTTGGCAGGGGCCAATGTCAAAGTGAATCCTAAATGGGTCAGCTACGTTATTAAACATGAGATATAGCTAATGACACCCATTCACCCATTCAGGCTCGTGCTGTTCAGAAAATACTACTTGGTTTGAGTAAATAAAGCATGGCAAAGTAATAGAAGTGAAATGATTTTACTCGTACTGTTCATAGTTATTTTGTTTTCCTCTCCTCCTGGATGACTCACTCTCCCCCACGCCACGCCATAGAGGGGACACAAAGACACAGACAGAAGCTACTTCTGATCAGCACACCGCCAGGTGGAAATGACTAACACCTCTTGATGCATGTTGTTTATGTGTCTGCACACCCTGCCGGAACCATGAGAATGATCAATGAACTATGTTACTCTGTGATGAGGGAATGATGTCATTATATCAATAGGGATGAATTGATAGAGCACCTGGTGGAGTGGTTGTTCTTGTCAACATGCTTAAATTGAGATGTTGAAAGGATTCTTCTCAGGCTGTCTGGCAACGGCAAACCTAAATCCTCATTATAGCATAACCATAAGCTAAATGTATTTCTCTCAAAACATCACCACTTTTCTGGACCTGTGATGCACGTAAGAACTCATGGCGAGAAAGATTACATTTAAAATAAAAATTATACTGGAACATTTGAGTTGTCCAAATTGTTAAAGAATCGTAATGAACCCCCTCAACTCAGAACTGACGGGGTGATTTTGTAGTTTTCACTCTGAGGTGATGAAATGAAGACTGTGACAGTTTTATTGGGTTGTATATTTTCTCCATTAAGGCAGAAAGACTTCAGGTGTCTACGGATGGATTGACTGTTGATGACTGCATGCAGAAACAGGCATGCACACTTTCATTACCCACTCGGCCAAACAGTAATCTGTCCGTGCAGATGGCTGAAGGGGGGATTAATTTACTTTTTCATTAGTCTGTAATTATTTTTTCCCACCACATGATTAATATTGTCACTTTGATTTTCTCGTGAGGGCATTAAATTATAGAGACCATGTGACTGCAGACTGTGGAATCACAACTAGGGGTGGATGACATTACGTCAATCCCCTAACCCCCCCCCTTCCCCTTCCCTCTTAGTCTCTGAAGTCTAACCTCCAGAAAATCTACTTTTGGGCCAGCCAGGGCCTGTTGGAGCGTAGTGGGTTGAGCTGTTGGTTGGGACTTGGCCAGGTTGCCGCTGGGCCAGGCTATGTGTGAAGGCCAGCAGGGAGGGTACAGCTGGTGTCCCGACTGTGGAGCGCACAGCCAGGCCATCTCTGCTGACGGGGATTCAGCCCAGAGCCGCTGAGCTGCCGTATGGCCTCCGAAGGGGATGGGTCCGGCCCCCCCTCTACAATCAGCACAATGATCTATAGCCAGAGCCACAAATATAGTAGGGTAATTCCACGTTAACAGAGTAACACAGAGACTCAGATTCTTCACTTTAAAATGCATGTCAAACAAAAACCAATGATTGAAAAGTTAAACAAACCATACAACTCTATGCACAATAACTACAGTGCCTTGCGAAAGTATTCGGCCCCCTTGAACTTTGCGACCTTTTGCCACATTTCAGGCTTCAAACATAAAGATATAAAACTGTATTTTTTTGTGAAGAATCAACAACAAGTGGGACACAATCATGAAGTGGAACGACATTTATTGGATATTTCAAACTTTTTTAACAAATCAAAAACTGAAAAATTGGGCGTGCAAAATTATTCACCCCCCTTAAGTTAATACTTTGTAGCGCCACCTTTTGCTGCGATTACAGCTTTAAGTCGCTTGGGGTATGTCTCTATCAGTTTTGCACATCGAGAGACTGATATTTTTTCCCATTCCTCCTTGCAAAACAGCTCGAGCTCAGTGAGGTTGGATGGAGAGCATTTGTGAACAGCAGTTTTCAGTTCTTTCCACAGATTCTCGATTGGATTCAGGTCTGGACTTTTACTTGGCCATTCTAACACCTGGATATGTTTATTTTTGAACCATTCCATTGTAGATTTTGCTTTATGTTTTGGATCATTGTCTTGTTGGAAGACAAATCTCCGTCCCAGTCTCAGGTCTTTTGCAGACTCCATCAGGTTTTCTTCCAGAATGGTCCTGTATTTGGCTCCATCCATCTTCCCATCAATTTGAACCATCTTCCCTGTCCCTGCTGAAGAAAAGCAGGCCCAAACCATGATGCTGCCACCACCATGTTTGACAGTGGGGATGGTGTGTTCAGGGTGATGAGCTGTGTTGCTTTTACGCCAAACATAACGTTTTGCATTGTTGCCAAAAAGTTCAATTTTGGTTTCATCTGACCAGAGCACCTTCTTCCACATGTTTGGTGTGTCTCCCAGGTGGCTTGTGGCAAACTTTAAACAACACTTTTTATGGATATCTTTAAGAAATGGCTTTCTTCTTGCCACTCTTACATAAAGGCCAGATTTGTGCAATATATGACTGATTGTTGTCCTATGGACAGAGTCTCCCACCTCAGCTGTAGATCTCTGCAGTTCATCCAGAGTGATCATGGGCCTCTTGGCTGCATCTCTGATCAGTCTTCTCCTTGTATGAGCTGAAAGTTTAGAGGGACGGTCAGGTCTTGGTAGATTTGCAGTGGTCTGATACTCCTTCCATTTCAATATTATCGCTTGCACAGTGCTCCTTGGGATGTTTAAAGCTTGGGAAATCTTTTTGTATCCAAATCCGGCGTTAAACTTCTTCACAACAGTATCTCGGACCTGCCTGGTGTGTTCCTTGTTCTTCATGATGCTCTCTGCGCTTTTAACGGACCTCTGAGACTATCACAGTGCAGGTGCATTTATACGGAGACTTGATTACACACAGGTGGATTGTATTTATCATCATTAGTCATTTAGGTCAACATTGGATCATTCAGAGATCCTCACTGAACTTCTGGAGAGAGTTTGCTGCACTGAAAGTAAAGGGGCTGAATAATTTTGCACGCCCAATTTTTCAGTTTTTGATTTGTTAAAAAAAGTTTTAAATATCCAATAAATGTCGTTCCACTTCATGATTGTGTCCCACTTGTTGTTGATTCTTCACAAAAAAATACAGTTTTATATCTTTATGTTTGAAGCCTGAAATGTGGCAAAAGGTCGCAAAGTTCAAGGGGGCCGAATACTTTCGCAAGGCACTGTACTTGTAACAATTGCTACAGATTTTTTTTTTTTACAAAAATACATTTACTTGAAGAACAGTGCAGATGCAACATTTTGTAAGAGAATAACGGCACAAACAGCACAAATCATTGTTCTTCAAGTAAATGTGTTTTTGTCAAATTTTCAGTGGAAATTGTTAAAAGTAGTCCTTGTGAGTAATGTTGTATGATTTGTTTAACTTTGCAATCATTGTTTTTTGTTTGACTATAGAAGGTGAACAATCTGAGTCTGCGTCACTTTGTTACCGTGGAATTGTCCAATACACAGTTCTGTAAACTCAGTTTGAGATGAGGAATTTGAATGGCCGCAAAGTTCCAAGGAAATGACATCTAAGTATGAATATTCTGTTTCTCTACTAATGGCTCTGTGTAACTGTGGTGTGTGGTAGGAGGATGACCTTGGAGTGTGGGAGGTGGGGATAGCTCAGCAGAGAGCTTGGTGACTCACCTATAGAGAGAAGCTTTGGAATTTGTGAATCGTGGTTGCAAATCTCAATTCTCGAACGGGTGTCTTTTGAGGATATTGGACATTGGGCAATTACTGGATGTAATGGGGCTTGCACATGAAAATGTTCATAGCCTTTTGTGAATGAATTAGATCAGGGGAAGCTTGATTTCTAGTTAAAGTCATACATCAGTTATGTTGATGTGCATTATAAATCTAGTAGATATAGTCATGTGCCTGTTCTCATTTAAATGACCTTCTTATGTAGAGTAAAGATATAGACTGAAAGGCAAAGGAAATAAAATTGACATTTGTATGGAGGCGGGGTTCAAGCTGTCATTGCCAATGTCATCCATACCAATAATCTTCCTGGCTAAAATGGCGACTGATCTTTACCATTCTGAAGGACTAGCTTTTGTCATCATGTTGTTATAGCCGCTGACCAGGCAGCTGTTAGTGCTACACACCAAAGTTAGTTAGAGAGGATTTCCATTGGTACTCCCCCATCCCAGAGTTCACAGAGACTGTTTAAGAGAGTGTACTGTAGGGATTTGTGATGACTATCTGTATGAGGTAAGCAGTTGTTCAGAGGCATCACCAGGCTTCTAACGGTTCTGACTGCAGAGAGGACGCACAGTGTATCTACATGTATACTGTATGTAACATACTTGTTGGCAGGGGCCAATGTCAAAGTGAATCCTAAATGGGTCAGCTACGTTATTAAACATGAGATATAGCTAATGACACCCATTCACCCATTCAGGCTCGTGCTGTTCAGAAAATACTACTTGGTTTGAGTAAATAAAGCATGGCAAAGTAATAGAAGTGAAATGATTTTACTCGTACTGTTCATAGTTATTTTGTTTTCCTCTCCTCCTGGATGACTCACTCTCCCCCACGCCACGCCAGAGAGGGGACACAAAGACACAGACAGAAGCTACTTCTGATCAGCACACCGCCAGGTGGAAATGACTAACACCTCTTGATGCATGTTGTTTATGTGTCTGCACACCCTGCCGGAACCATGAGAATGATCAATGAACTATGTTACTCTGTGATGAGGGAATGATGTCATTATATCAATAGGGATGAATTGATAGAGCACCTGGTGGAGTGGTTGTTCTTGTCAACATGCTTAAATTGAGATGTTGAAAGGATTCTTCTCAGGCTGTCTGGCAACGGCAAACCTAAATCCTCATTATAGCATAATCATAAGCTAAATGTATTTCTCTCAAAACATCACCACTTTTCTGGACCTGTGATGCACGTAAGAACTCATGGCGAGAAAGATGAGAATTTTCTAATTATACTGGAACATCTAAATTGTTAAAGAATTGTGTTGAACCCCCCCCCCCCCCATTCAGGACTGGTAAGGTGATTTTGTGGTTCTCACTCTGAGGTGAAGAAATGACGACTTGGTTTGCCCCTCTGTCTTCTGAATTTAAACAAGAGCCCTTTTGATAATGCATAGCAAAGTAATAGAAATGAAATTATTTTACTCATGCTTTTCATAGTGATTAGGTTATTTTATTTTCAGCGGTTTATGCCTTTAAATCATGTGGTGCACATCATGAGAATCAGTAAATGGAGAAGATGAAGAACACACACACACACGCTCAACTATAAAGGAGAGATGAGGTGGAAACCAGACGGCTGCCGCTCAATATGACATCTCCAGATTGAGATTAGCCCCTTTTCACTCCCAGAATGCCCCAAGGCTGTGTTTGACACTGTGTGTGTCTGCTTAGCCCTCCATCATGACCTTTCAGCCCAGCCAGCCCTGCTCCTCATTCAATCCCCTATTGATTCCTTCCTGGTATTTCAGAGATTTTGATTTGAGGTGCAGAGGAACACTTTCTTGAAAGTTGAACTACTGTATATTTCCTTCGTGAATTCCATCTCATTATAAATGTAAAGATCCACTAGGGAATTATGTGTATGTTGCATAATGAGGTATTGTATGCAATTTCCTGTAAAAATATATAATTTCATCAATGTTATCATGGTGCCCAGTGTTGCACATCCTCATCAAATAACTTTCCTGAAGGATACAGAGCAGACCAGAGGATAGCACTTATTGGATGGTGTTGCTGATCTCCTTCCAGGCTGTCACATGGAGTGAATAAGCATCCCCCTCCTAGTGCCTGGGTCAGAGTCACGACTCTTTCATCATTTTAATGAAATATTTCCTTGCAGTGTTTGTTGAGCTCCTCTATTGATGAGCTCTCCCCCCCTCTCTGGGGAAATCATGTCTCCTTCATGGGCATGATCTGATGGGACCTCTGTGTGTGTGTGTGTGTGTGTGTGCGTGTGTGTGTGTGTGTCTGTGTGTGTGTGTGTGTGTGTGCGTGTGCGTGTGTGTCTGTGTGTGTGTGTGTGTGTCTGTGTGTGTGTGTGTGTGTGTGTGTGTGTGTGTGTGTGTGTGTGTGTGTGTGTGTGTGTGTGTGTGTGTGTGTGTGTGTGTGTGTGTGTGTGTGTGTGCGTGTGTGTGCGTGTGTGTGTGTCTGTGTGTGCGTGTGTGTGCGTGTGTGTGTGCGTGTGTGTGTCTGTGTGTGTGTGTGTGTGTGTGTGTGTGTGTGTGTGTGTGTGTGTGTGTGTGCATGTGTGTGTGTGAATGTACAGTATGTCTTAATGTGTGTGTGCAGAGGCAAGCCAGGGTTTTCCATGCATACAGAAACCCTGCACCCTTCACCCACTCACAAGCACACACACACACCCACACAGCTCCCAAAGGGGGGATTTTTGGGAGTGTCCTTGCTTGTCATTGATGGTGTGCCCTGAGATGTTGGGCTCAGACACAGGAGGGGGTGTTATGTGTGCTGAAAGGGTCATCATACTTTACCGCCGCCAGAGCAGAGCACAACAGATCCCCCGTCCCTAGCATCTCCCCTCGACTCAGCCAATCACAGCCAAGGACTCTGTGATGTAGCGCCCCTCTCACTTGAGGGATTCCGAAGGAACTGCCGAGTGACGACGGTCCGCTTAAACAGCCCAGTCTCTCCCTTCTCTCTCTTTCTCCACCTCCTCCCTCTCTCTCTCTCTCAGCCCAGCGCTCGGTGCATCCACTGTCGTTTCTAACGGGGGATAATAGAGCGCCACCCTTACTGCTCCCTCAACTCTGGCCACAAAATAAAGGCAGCAGACGGTGACAGCATCTCAGCATTAGCAACAGGAGGTTCCTCTCTGATTTCCTCCTCCTCTCCTTTTGTCTAAAGACTCCTCCTCTCTCTGTCTCTCTCTCTCTCTCTCTCTCTCTCTCCCAGAGACTCCCTTGTTCCCTCCAGATGAGATCTTCTCCACATCCGGACGGACAGATCGGGAGCTGACAGCATGCTGTGCCAGGTAAAATGAGACATTCCCTTTCTGGGGTACCGCAAAAGTTATGGGCATGAGTAGCGTGGAGGTGAGGGAGGGGCTGTGTTTGTTTGGGTGAGTGTGATTGCTATCTGATTGATATTGAGAAGAGGAGTGGAGGGAGAGGGGCAGGGGAAGTCTACTCTCTGACAACTCCCACCGCTTTGGCGTGGCACCATTTTTGGCGCCCATTTCCTTGTGGCTGCGCCCCAGCGGGCGAGGTGTTAGCGTGGTTATTAGGAGATGGACAACTATGTACAGGTTGAAATTAGGTGATATAAGCAGAGAGATGAGTAGCTGGAGGCACGGCTCCGGAAACAGAGACCACTGTGTTGATGTCTGGGTGGATGGATGGAGGGATGAGGTGGAGGGAAGGGGGTGGAAGATGAGCAGCTGCTTTCATCCTGGGGAAGCTAATCCCTCTCACCATCAGATAAAATGGCCCGGCTGTGGCTCCGTTTTTTCCTCCTCCATCCGTCACGTGACGGGTTTATCTTTGGCATGACTTGCTTAGGGAGGAACGGAGCACACTATTGATTCGGAAAAGAGCTATAATGCCATTTGGAATAGGGAGCCAAACGTCGCTCTCAATCCTTTAACCCCTTAGTTGTGCTGCTTCCTGTTTCTGCACAGGTGTGTGGGATAAACATCATATACAGAATCTTCTTTGCACAGCAGTCTATCGCTGTTGATAAGATTGAAAAAACGTTGCGAGCCCTCGAGCTGCGAACATGGATAGCTTCTTAACATCACTCTCAGTTGGTGTCGGGTCCACTAACATGGGGCCTTTGTCACAGTGAACACACATACTGTGATAACCCCATGTACTGAGCCCAGTCTGAAACATGTCAAGCATATCCCTAGTTATTGTACTGTTGCTCTCTCTCTCTAACAAACAAGGCATGGGCACAGGTCGCCTGTTTCCCCGCCCGCCCATTATTACCTCGTATCTCAGGTGGTATGGATAAACCGGTTGCTATGAGAGTCCACCCGAGAGAGACTACCAAGCGGGTTTGCTCAGCTGTAGCCCTGGGCTCATGCAATTGAGACTCTCAGCCCCAGCCTCCCTCAGTCGCTGTGAATACATTAGCCGGGAGGTGCCCATGTCAAACTGTTGCCAGGTGATAGTAGCGAGAAGGGAAGCAACTCTCCCTCCTGCCCTCCCTCCCTGCCTCACCCTCTTGCCATCCCTCCCACCCACCCTTCCTCCTCTCCCAAATCACAATTTTCTCCCCAGCTCATTTCTCCAGACAGCAGCTTGTTGTTTACATTCTGTCTGGGAGAGCTTTGCAGACGCTTCGTTTCATAACCACTAACTGAATCAGATGTGATTGGGGAAGATGGGGCTGGTCTCTAGCTGGTGGATGCCATGTACACTGTGTTATTGTGATGACTTATTGAAACACAACAGGCAGGGAATACTTCTGTCATTCACCGGTCATATGGGAATACAGGAAACAGCGTTGTGGTAGATCTGTGTGACATGGTTTTTCCATCCGTTTACATTTATATTTCAGTCATTTAGCAGACACTCTTATCCAGAGCGACTTACAGGAGCAATTATGGTTAAGTGCCGTGCTCAAAGGCATATTGACAGAGTTTTGTTCACCTAGTCTTCTCTGGGATTTGAACCAGCAACCTTTCAGTTACTGGCCCAATGCTTTGCTACCTGCTGCCCCAATAAGGCCAATTAGGCCAATAATCCAATAAGGCCTCAAGAAACCCTAACAAGACAATGTCTGTGAGAGCAACAACTTCCCAACCAGAGAGGAAGGGGCAGATATTGAGCTCAAATAAATCAAGCATCCCCTCTGTCGCCGGAGGTAGCATCATGTTTTATCATCCTCGTTAAATCGCCAATAATGAGGAGGACTAGGAGGCTGCTGCCCCGAGCCTGATGTGCAAACAGCCCTAACCTTTTGATTCAGCCCAGGTTATTTTGGGTTTGCCTTTTCAAAACCCAAGTCTTCTGGGTCAGAAAGGGCAGCTGGCAGGATGACTTGGTGTTTGCTCAGAGCTCTTTATTTTAAACAGCTGTTGTTAATGAGAGCCGAGGATTGAGGAGGAGAAGGGGGAAGAGGGATGAGAGGGAGGAGGGGGAGGGTGCTGTTGTCATTGCAAAATAGGAGGTTAAAAATAGTCTCTGCATGATTTGACATTGTGCGGCCGTTTGGCAGCAGGTTGCTCTGAAAGGAAGTGCACCAATCAATGACATGCTCATGAAGTGGCCTGTGTTGGCCAATGATGAATGCTTCCAATATCAGGACCTGACGTCCCTCTCACCTTTCACTGTCTGCAGCGGATTCAGTTGTCCATGTCAAAGGCGACTCCACAGTAGCCTCAGAAACACTCACGTCTGCTCGCTAGATGGTACAGATACAGAACCGGCTCCAGGCATAAGCGACATGAGCAGTAAGTCATGGAAAAATGTGTTGAATTGCATGAAATCACAGAAGCTTTGAACTAAAAACTATTCTCTCTACCCCATGGCAAAATTAGTAGAATTCCAGGAAATGTACTTTAAAACATATATTTTTCTCTCAGCTGTCAAGAGGTGGGGCCACTGTACAGCCGGCCCTGTACAGATATGAGGGTGTCTGAGTGTGCCTGTCTGAGAGGTGGAAAGAGCTGCTATTTTCATCTAAAAAAAAGCTTTTATAGCCACCTATAAAAAACCATGCATTTTAGATTCCTTGAGTGTGAAGAACCATAGAGCACCTTTTAACATCCAAACCAATGACAAAGACAGAGAATCACAGAGCAGGTTGTAGTTGGCTAACCATTCTGCATGGGCCAGATACATCACTGGGGGCAAGTGGCCCACAGGGATGTGTAGTGAAGCCGGATAAATCATGTTGTGTTCAGGCAGCAAGTCGTCCCAAGGTCAGATTCACAGTAAGGGGGAGAATAGGGATGACATATCTTGTGCAACAGTGTATGTACTGTATGTGGAACAGAACTCTATACTGTCCAAATGTTGTTTTTTCCCTGGTCCAGATAGGGATGACTATTGGAAACATACCTTTGATATGTTTTATCATCTTATTTCCGAGGCATGAGTTCAGTTGCATTTCTCACACCTCTAATTCAAACAGACAACGGGGCTCAGTGAGGACGGTGTGATAGCCCCTGGACAGATCAAAGGGAACGCTCTTGTCTGTGGTTTTCTCTTCTGAATTCTGCCCCTGTTTAGCTCCTGGGCCAGCTACCCTCTCTGACCTTTCCCCTCTGAAATCCTTTAAACAAGGCTTCAAACAACAACCATACAATGTAATCTCACTGCCAGCACCTGTAACTTTGCCATAGGGCCAACTGTCATGAAATACACTACATGACCAAAAGTATGCTGACACCTGCTCGTCGAACATCTCATTCCAAAATCAAGGTCATTAATATGGATTTGGTCCCCCCTTTGCTGCTATAACAGCCTCCATTATTCTGTGGAGGCTTTCCGCTAGATGTTGGAACATTTCTGCGGGGACTTTCATCCACTGTCGTTTCTAACGGGGGATAATACAGTGCCACCCGTACTGCTCCCTCAAAGCTGGCCACACACTAAAGGCGGCTTCCATTCAGCCACAAGAGCATTTGTGAGGTTGGGCAATGATGTTGGGCGATTGGGCCTGGTTCGCAGTCAGGTTTACAATGAATTCCAAAGGTGTTTGATGTCAGGGCTCTGTGCAGGCCAGTCAACTTCTTGCACACCAATCTGGACAAACCATTTTTGTATGAGCCTTGATTTAAGCACGGGGGCATTGCCCTGCTGAAACAGGAAAGGGCCCCAAACAACTATTCCTCCTCCACCAAACTATACAGTTGAAACTCTGCATTGGGGCAGGTAGCACTCTCCAGGCATCTGCCAATCCCAGATTAATCTGTCAGACTGCCAGATGCTGAAGCGTGATTCATCACTCCAGAGAACGCGTTTCCACGTTCTAGAGTCCAATGGTGGCAAGCTTTACACCAGTCCAGCCATCGCTTGGCATTGCATATGGTGATCTTAGGCTTGTGTGCGGCTGCTCGGCCATGGGAACCGATTTCATGAAGCTCTCGACAAACAGTCCTTGTGCTGACATTCAAGAGGCAGTTTGGAACTCGGTAGTGAGTGTTGCAACCGAGGACAGATGATTTCTACGCACTATGTGCTTCAGCATGCGACAGTCCCGTTCTGTGAGCTTGTATGGCCTACCACTTCGCGGCTGAGCCGGTGTTGCTTTTATATGCTTCCACTTCACAATAGCAGCCCTTACAGTTGACCCGGGCAGCTCTAGAAGAGCAGAAATTGATGAACTGACTTATTGGAAAGGTGGCATCCTATGACGGTGCCACGTTGAAAGCCCCTGAGCTCTTCAGTGAGGTCATTCTACTGCCACTGTTTGTCTATGGAGATTGCATGGCTGTGTGCTCAATTTTATACACCTGTCAGCAATGGGTGTCGCTGAAATAGCCGAATCCACTCATTTGAAGGGGTGTCCACATTATTTTGTGTGTATGTAGTGTCTAGCTAAGCATTGAGTTCCAATGCATTTGTATCAGTAATGTATTTGGCTACCAACACCACTAGAACATTGCTGTTTAAAAGAGTGTGTAGTAGGGGAGATAGTGAACATAGTACATAGTGAACAATGAGATATTGCCTTCTTGACTCAATGGCATGTTGACGGTTGGTTTCAGGCAAGGAGGGATTGGTGGAGGGAGGAGCTCTCATTTGAGCTTGTTACCATGGTGCTACATTCACTACAGTATGCCCACAGTCAACCAATGTGATGTAAGATCCTTATTCAAACAACTGGATCACTGGTGAGCATGAAACTCGAATGGCTTGTTGCACTTTGAAACACTTTGTTAGCATTGAATTCTGGCCTATCGATCTCTGTTTTGTTTGTGATGGCTTATTTCTGGCTGGGCTTGGTCCTGTGGTATTACTCTGTTATAAGGCCCGGCTCTGATAGTCTAATTAGGCTGGTCTGAGGCTAAATCCTGATACAAGGCTCAGTGTTTAACAAGGTCTACGGAACTCAGGGCTCCTTGATCTCTGTTAGACCTGGGGAGATAAGGCAGAGATTACATAATCAATGAGGCCTTTACTATAATACAGACCCAGTGCACACCACACTCAACATTTCTTGACAATGCAATGGCTGGCACTGCTGATGCTGGGTTGTAATTGCAGAGAGCTAGGGTGAATGAGTGGCATGGACACCTTTGTTTTGTGGTTTTGCTCCAGTTCTGTCTCAGACCCTGAATGTGCTGTATGTACAAAGGATATCGTGATGAGTTTGAAAGTGACTCACTGACACTGAACTCAACTGGGTGAGGGTTAAGATCCTTCCCTTCACGTGGAAGTCATTGGTGCAATAACAAAGCATAAAAACAAACAGCTCTTTTTGATGAGGCCCAATCTGTTTAGCCTACAGCTGTTGTTGTCCAACGTTTCTATTCATATTTACAGAGTGCGCTGTGCTGAAAACAGTTGCTGTTCCATTGCAGTTAGTCCTGTGGACCCAATGACTGTAGACAGGCTGGAAACGGTGTGTTTAATGAGGCCTGTAGAAGTGCACCGTCTATATTGGAGATGTCTGTCTCCTATTTTAGCCACAACAATGGAATGAAGAAGCGCATGAAGTGACAATTCAAAACAATTGAATGGTTTCACCGTAGTCAAAACTAATGAACACCAACATTTCATCATCCTGCATGCAGGATGATTTTTTTTATTGAGGAGGAATCCAAACTAACTGGTAAATGAGAGAAGTACAGAAGAGAGATAGCATAGTAGGTGCTATCTAGAACCCAAAGAGGGAACCCTTTTTGGTTCCAGGTAGAACCTTTTTGGGTTCCATGCAGAACCCTTTTCCGGCCAGAACCCTTTTCCAGCCATTCTGCCGGACATTTGAACTTCAATGTCCGGCAGTCTTCACCTGTTCAAGCATCCTTTAGTGTATGGCCAAATCAAAGATAGGTATTGTCATTTATAAGGGGTGGGAGAGGTATAAACAGGGGAGAGGGAGAAAATGGTGGGCAACGAAATGTATAATAATTGTCAGCCAACAAACTTACTGTACTACCCCCCTGAAAGCTGTCATTTCAAAATACCTTCAAGAGGAAATTGCTTTTCCTTTCTACATTTTTTTAATATCCAGATTTTTTACTGGATATTGCAGGGACAAGTTATTAGAGTTTAATACCATCTGAATGGGCAAATCTTCTCAGAGAGACCAGCCCTGGAGGAGAAATTCTCAATGCCGAGCTTCTGAGCATATCAATAATTACTAAGCCGAGCCACAGAGGTGGGTTGGAGGACATTTTGACTGTTTTATGAATGAATAAGGAACGGGAGCAGCATGCCATTTACCTCCCCTCTTCTCCCCTCTCCCACTTTCCTAAAATGCTCACACTCATCCACTCCGTCCTGTGTCACACCTAGCCGGAGGGTAAGGGAATCATGGCATCCCAAGATGCATCTGTGGCCAGCATGCAATGAGTTGATAAAAGAAAGCTAATATAACAGAGGATGCTGTTTCACTTTACCATGTCTAGTATCTAGTAATGACTGTCTGAGTTGTACAATGCTTTTTGACTAACATGGTTTGGACAGTCTCGTCAGAGCGATAAGACTTGTTTCGGTGGGCACAGTGGGGGTGAGTCATATTGTGACCCTCATTCATCAGAGCCATGACCACAGAGAAAAAACCCTTTCACTGCTTTATAAGGTTAACAATAAAAAGAGGATCAGGAAATTGGCGCATGCCGTTGTATTACATTTAGGGTGCAAAGACATGACAACTAGACTGAATAGCTTCTTAATACCGTATCTATTTGGACAAAGCAGCCTAGTCTGAGTACAGAAGATCCACGTTGCGAGTTATTGAAGAGCTGCTTTATGTTGTTAAATTGCATTTTTCTATAAAAGTACGTTCAGTTACTTATCTCCCGTCCCTCTGTTGAAACCCCTCAAATAGGGCCAGCATGACAGCTTCGAAATGAGAGAAACTACTTCCAAGAGATTGGCCTCTGAGCTATTGCACAGCAACAACAACAGCAAGTGCCTCTGGTGCCCTTGGAAGACGCATGAGTCATAAAGGACAGGACAGGCAGTAATGTACAAGACACAGCGCCACCACCAAGACGTACACGCAATTACAGTCAATGTCTTACTGCTGCATCCATGTCAGAAAACATCCTTCGTTGAGTTTGTGTGGCCATACTAACCTGATTAGCGTATTAGAAACGAATGACATCAGTACATGTGGGTATGGGCGGTCTTTTCTGTGTACAGATCATAGCTTCCTTTTGCCCATACATCCTATACCCCTAACATTGATTATACACAGTGTATTTAATGTCTGGTTCTTGACCTCCCTCCACCCTGATATGCTTCAGTAGGAGGATATTTGGTTGGATGAATCCCACACTAACCAATGGCATTCCTCTATTGTTTTACTACCAGCCAAGGTCATTGTTGATCCTTGTTGATTATTTACTAAGGATGAACGAAATGTGATATTCTGCTGTTATTGAATCTACAAATACACTTAGTGTGGCCATAATGTGTAGTAAACAGTGTAATCTGGTATATAGATGCCAGTGTCCCTCCCTACTGAAGAACAAGGCTGTAGTAAACATTATAGCTGCTAGACCAATGGCAGCCCCAGCCTGTCTCATATTAGAATGGAACTCCCCTTCTGGTCATGGCTCGACTAGACCCTGATTGAGGAGGAATGTCGAGTGATAAGAAAAATGTATACCTCTCCACCACCTGCCCCCCCCCCCCCCCCCCCCCCCCCCCCCCCCCTCTTTGGAATGAATAGCCAGTGTCGAGCTCCAGTGATTCTCCATTACTGACGGTGGAAGGTGTGTGTGCCTTTTGTGGCCGCCTGCCGAGATTAGCCTCTGATACAAACATCCTTGTTTGTCGCCATGGCAACCAAGTCTCCCGCCTGCCGTGGGTTGTCATGCCGCCTCTTCCTCCCTCACCCCTCCCTCTTGCTCCCCTGTGAGCACTGTAGATGAACACAAGCAGTTCCCTGTTACAAGCCACAACGTGCTCCATCTAGTTATCTCCCTAATCTGTAAAATGAGCCTCTCCTCCCTCTTCCAGTCCACTGTCTTTCAGGCTGCTGCGTTTACATTACACCCCAAGTCATGGCTCTTCAATTTTTCTCTCTTGCCGCTAAAATATGAAATTGCCCCGTGAGCAGAGCTTGTGTCAATTGCTAGAATAATAACATAGCAAAATAAGCCCATAGCTCTGCCTCTGCCATGGTCAGAATGGAAAAAAAATAAGCTGAAAATAGCACAACTAACATAGTTTCATATTTTGTTTGTTTGGTCCCCCCTCCCTCCATCAATGGAACAGTTTGATGAATTTGGGGATCCTCTGAAGGACGAGGCAAATGAGGAGGCTTGCTTACGGAACGGCGCATCCCACTGGGCACACACCAGTTGAATCAACGTTGTTTTCACGACATTTCAATGAAATGACGTGGAACTAACGTGGAATAGACGTTGAATTGACGTCTGTCCAGTGGGACGCATCGTCAGAAGAGAGAGAGAGCTAGGCTTCTCCGGAGCCAGACAGAGAGGAGGCCTCCCCAAAACATGTCCACCCAGTCAGACGGAAAACAACACTTAGTACCACAGCGCCAAGAGGGCAACTCGCCCCATTGGTGATAATAGCTAGGCATCTGGTTAAATTTGATACACTGTAATGCTAGCTCTGTGTCTAGTCTGAAGTCTGGAGTGTAGTAACAGGTAATATTCCTCTCCATTAAACCTTGGGACTTTTGTATTGCACAGCTTGAAGCATACGATTTAAAGCTTGAATAAATGTAGAGAATGTAGAACAGTTGCATATCTGGCCATTTTTATCACATTTGGCAGCTATTGAATGAAATCCCATATTATAGCATTAATAGAGGCCATTTTCTCCTCTCTTCAGTGGGCGGTAGCTGGAGAGGCCATATTGTTGCTGGTGGAAAAATCTCAGAGCATACATTTGCTGTTCCTTATCTCCTAAATGTACTCATTACCTTGACATCCATCCCCTGCACAGATTGGCCTTGAATTTCTAATGGAACATGGCTGTCCCCTCCCAAATGCACGGTGATAGATTCCCAACCCAGGTTCTAACTCTCGCCACTGCTCTCGCCATTGATTTTGACTTCACTCTTCATCCAGATGAATACTCTTAAGGAGAGAAAAAAACTAAGGAAGATAAGATCTGGGGAAAAAATAGAACTTCCTCCTACAGTATAGAGACTTTCTGTGGCCATGTCCCCTCTGAAATGAAGGCATATCAAACCCAGAGCAAGGCTCTGCTAGCATCGCTCGGCTGCCTACAAGACCACCACAGCAATCTCAACAAATAGCTGTTTGCTCAGCGCACAGAGGACCCCACTCAGGGGGTTTGCCGTCATTGTTCCACCACTACAAAAGTGAGGCAGCCATCAATAACAAACAGTTGTGGGCGTAAATTGGGTGTGCAGTTTCCCCCTGGCTTGCAGTTTGATTGATTGTAATGGGCAGTGAGATGAAGAAGGGAAGTGTGTGTCCAGGCCAGAAGGAGGGAAGGCTTTTAGATAGATCTCAGCTGGGTCTCGTCTGGCCTTGTCCACCTGCTATGTCTCCCCAGCATGGGGCCAACACCTAGCAACACCTAGCACAACCAACAGCAAATTACTGCTACAAGATTGACTATATGGATGGGCAACAGCTGTCTTCTAGGGCATGGAACATGCGTAACACCCATTTCCTTCCCCTGTTGAAAGTCTATACTCTTCGCATTTGCTACTGGGAACCAAGTACTAACGTGCCAAACCATTCCATTCATGTCAATCTTTTTTCCCGGCGGTTTATTTTAATTGCATATTATATGCAAATTGGTGCAGAATGATATAGTACTCAACTGAATGATAGCAGAGATATTATAATGGAAGATTTCCTCATGTTTTTATCTCAGAAACATACTCAGTCACTAAGAAACGTTGATTATGCATGCATTGTGCATTGTAAAACAAACTCTTGAGGCTGCTGGCATTAATGACAATTATGCTAATGTGGGAAACAATCAAGGTATTTCACCCCAGTCCAGATGCATGTGGAACATGCAGCATTGTTACAGATGTTGCTCAGCAAATGATTTATCTGCTTCCTTCCATGGAGTGTAAATGTGGTCAATCATACGTCAAAATGGTCCTCACATGTTCCTTATCAGCATCAGTGTTATGGCATCAATGTCATTCATGATTTCCTTACATTCTGAAAGTTTGACAATATATAAAAAGGTTTTATTGAATAAGCATTATGTGTTACCCCTTTACACACGTGGGAATTGGCCTATATGGATATGGCTCAATTGAAATGTTTCTTGCAGAAGAAGTATGAAAAGCACATGTATAACCATGGTAGCAATTGAAAGGAAACCGTTTGGAGATCAAAGGTCAATCCAAACACCACACTGTTTTATGTGCATTTTGCATTTACTGTACTTTTCACAGCATTTATTGACAAGGAAATCTGAAAATACTCTGGATACATTCAGTAACATGATACGAATATTCCTGGAAAATGTGTTGTAGGTGCAACGTACTGTACGACAAAAGGATGACAAAGGTTTGAGTGAGAGGACTAACTGGTGTCTCCAAGTGGCCACAAACCTCTCCAAACTAAGCAATTGCAACGGACTTTATGACCCAAAGAAGAGTCTTGAACTATAAGATGTTTTTAGCTCTCCTAGCTGTGCTGTTGAGGAACTACAGCAAGCACACTTGTAGTTGTTTTGTCTGGAACACAACCCTGCATCCATGTCATCACACAAAAAAAGGTCCATTATAAATCGCAATCTGGGTCAGGTGGGCATGATTTGAAAGCTTGTTCTATTGCCAACATGACTAGCTAAGTTATAAAATATGATCTCACAGTGTTAGGCTTTCACCAGGCAATTCAGAGAAACAGAACGTAATATTGGTGCCATAGAAAGGAGCATTCAGGTGCGTGGGCGGCGGCAAATTTTCTTCACATGCACACATATGCTCATTCTGTTCAGAACAACCCAGTGTATGACGACATGTCATCTTGTAACTGTACATCAAACATAGTGACCATAGTCGTTGAATCTGAATATGACATGAGTTTTATGATTTGGAGATGTGAAGGGCACATTTGGACTCACGAGTGTTTAGCTTGCTTGTATGACATCAAAGCAGTACTTATTATAATGCAGTATTTATTATAATCCTCAACGTCTCATCTTTCAAAAATATATACATTGAGTCCTCTTAATTTACAGCATTCCCCTCTCTCTGTCAACAAAAAATGTGCAAAAGTAGCCCGATTAGCGGGAGGGGTGGTTCAACTTCAGAACGTCTATCAGTCAAAACCCATACAGAGCTCTGAATCGCAGAGCCATAGCTCTGACATTATGTTCCTATTTAGGTGCTTATTAGTGCCCAAATATGCTATTTTCAACCTGTATACATACGGGTATGACGGTAAAGGGTTACTACACTAGAATAGATGTATTTACTCACAATGTACTCACAAAAGAACAACAGACAAATAAAAAAATACCACATATTCTTGAAAATGAAAGAGCAGGAACTTGTCCGCCTGCCAGCAGTAGCCACTAAACACCACGGGTCCTGGCTACATAGAGGGTTTTTAAAACGGTTTCTATTTAGTGGCCGGAAGGAGGCAAGGACGGCCTCAATGTCAGAGCTCTCCCCCACCGTGCTTAGTCCATCTGGGCCTCAGGGGCCCCACTCACATATTCCGAGACTCTTCAATCAACAACCTAGCAACCCAGCCTCCCCGCGCGGCTGCCCAACCCTGCTAAGAATCCCCTGGGGGCCGTGGGGTACAACCTAGCACAGACACTCATGACCCTCCAGATGGTGACTAAACCCAGCCTTATCTGTGCAGCATGCACAGACCTGTACATCATATGGATAAAACAAGAAAGTCAGTGGTTCTGCACCAGTCACTCCAGCTTTGTGAATTCATAAAGGCATCCAGGCCATTAACACACATGGGTTCATTAGAGGCTCTTAAAGACGTGAGGTTCATTTGCACATTAGCATTCCCACCCATAGAGGCTGGAGTCGTTCACTCTTTATGATAACTCAAGCAGAGTAGTTAATTTGCCTATTCAGATGATGGAGAGATGGCTGCAGTGCTGCGTCACTGCCGCTAGATACTGCTGCAACCTGAAATGTGATAGCCCCTTTTGATGAATCAGTGGCCACCAGCAGACTGACTCTTGTGACGTGATGTCATCTGAATCTGTTCATATGTAAATATACAATTATGTCATTATTGGAACATGGATAAAGGAGATTGGAACTGAGCTCAAATATTGTGTGAGGCAGGAGCTATTTCGGGAGAAAGAGGGAAGAGTGGAGTGCGTTTGAGTGGCCCTGAATTAGCACCCCATTGCACCAGCCGTCTGCAATTGCATATAACTCACGCGGGGCACCAAGGCCTTACATCTGTGCCGATGCCTCTGCCAAGCTTCTACACCCTCATGAAAAAGTACTACTGATCACTACTTCACAAGAGCTACACAAAACCTTCTGGTTTTACTACTTGATTACTATTGCGATGTCTAGTAAACCAGTAGTAACTTATGTAGTAATGAGTGATACTTTGGGACGTTTCACTACTGGTGAACACTACATATTTCCTATTCAAATCACTACATTCATCTCACTTAATGACTACTGTGTAACTACTGAGCTTTCTGGAATCTACAACACATGTTCACTACGGAATTACTACGTAGTGCCTACAAAATACTGCTGTAGGCCTACTCAATCCCTATTGAGTTACTACTGCCATTTGTGTGTGTAGAGTTGCCAATACTGATCACTTCTGAATAGCTCCTGATCCTTTTTATTTTCCTACAAACCCTTTTGAATTGCTACTGAAAACAGACACATTTACCTATTTAAAATCACAATTGACATCTTCTTGTTTCACCATTGTGTCACCTCTAGACTAGTACACATGTTATTTCCTCAAGTTTCTAGCTGTAGTTAAGTCATCAAACAAGAAATAATAAGCTTTTACAAACGTAACTGCATTTTTAAAATGTATTAAACGAATTACATATTAAATGACATACGAACACATTCTTTTATCCCTTTGAACCCGTGTCTTCATTCAGCATCGACTTAGCTATCTTCAGATACTCTTTTTTTGTTGCAGCCATATTTCTCCACCATGTAACCTTTTAGAAAATAAAGACAAGCACAAGAGACAACCAATTATAAGCCTTTATCAATCATCTGCTAACAGAGGTCCAATAAGGCAACACAGAAAAACATTTGATAAACAATGTTACTCTTACTAACAATGGCCCCAAGTCTTCTTATGTCGAGGGCCTCCTTGGCTGGCAGGTCAAAATAGGTAAGTGGAATGTGTATGTATACCAATATGAACATAGTGCACATTTCCATTCAAACACACATACAGTACTTATTAGCTAGCGTGATTAAAACAGAGCCTACATAGCTACATTTCAATGTGGCTAGCAAACAGCTAAGCTAAACATGGATAGCAATCTTTTTAATGTGGTAAAAAAGTTATTTAAACAGTTAAACAACGACATGAAAATATTCATAAAACATAAAGGAAAGTTAAAACTTATAGATGGTGCCAGAATAAGGGCTATGAAAGACAGGATGACAAAGGATGGAAGATCATTACATTCGGAATTGTCAAAAACAGTAGCTAACAGTAGCTAACTACTTCCTGCTTTGTCTTCTTTGGTGGTCACAAAAAGCCGGTGTAGTCTGACTTCAGTGTTGTGACAACTTATTTACTACCAACTTCAAGTAGCACAAATCTCTACCTGATTACTACTGGAAACTACTGTTTTCCTACTGAACCCTACAAAACTCTACTTGTGTATCTTGAGTTGTGCATAAGCTACATCTTCACTACACAATCCCTACAGGTCTCTACATAGTCACTCCTGCACGAATAGGTTTTGTTCAGGAATTCAATAGTACTTTTTCATGAGGGTTTGGAATTAGTTTGGCCTTAGTAACCTGGTGTTTGCTCTTGTCTCGGTGCAATGTCATGGAGTCAACATCTTTTTTTGTATGGGGGGAGGGGATAATTCACCATTGACTGGTCAGACAGGAAGGAAGCATAAGAAAAAAGTGTATCAGTGTTGTTAAACTGTATTTGGACATACTAATATCAGAGCTTATTGTCGTGATGTGTGTGGTATTGGCAATGGAGGTTAGCAAAGTGGTTTGCTTTGTTCCCGGAATTGGACAGAAAAATCCCCTTCTCTCCTGTCATCGACTGTTGCAAACTGGTGGCTCTTGATTGACCCCTGTCTGCGCAGCGTGACAGAAAATTATGTTGTCTCTGTCGGAACAGTAAACACACTCAACAGCCAACTCCATCTCATGCCACAGATCACAGTACACTGAGTGACTCTGTCTACTATTCCTCCACTTGCTATCACTTCCTTGTTTGCCTCTATTTCTCCCCCCACTCTCTCTGTCGCACTCCTCCTTATCTCCATCTCTTTCGCTCAATATATATTTGTCACACTCTCCATAGATGCAGCTCTTCACTAGACACAAAGCCATAGGCAACATTTACCATTCATTAAGCTTGCGGGACATTCACAAAATGAATATGTGTGTGCGTGGTCATACATTGTCCTGTCTTGGTTATCTCCATTCATTTCCTGTCCCTTATAGTTGCCCCTGGATGCAAAAGTATTGTTTCCGCCCAGCGCCTGGTGTTGGTCTGCTTAAGCAAACATACTTTGAAGTTGATTTGACAAATTGTTTGTGTTCCAGATGCACTGAGTCCTTTGGCCCCAGGGCGCCATTTGCAGAACGCAACAATTTTACCTTTGCCTTGACCAATAGCTTTGTTTGGCTTCTATCAAAGGAAGCAGACTTGTTCTGAATCAGACCCGGATGCACAGTGCCTTCCAAAACTATTCATCCCCCTTGGCATTTGTCCTATTTGTTGCGTTACAACGTGTAATTTAAATTGACTTTCATTTGGATTTCATGTAGTGGTCATAAAGAAAATAGTCCAAATTGGTGAAGTGAAATGAAAAAATTACTTGTTTAAAAAAATGAAAAACAATTTAAAATGTAAAAGTGGTGCGTGCATATGTATTCACCCCCTTTGCTATGAAGCCCCTAAATAAGATCTGGTGCAACCAATTACCTTCAGAAGTCACATGATTAGTTAGATTGCACACAGGTGGACTTTATTTAAGTGTCACATGCTCTGTCACATGATCTCAGTAAATATACACCTGTTCTGAAAGGCCACAGTGTTTGCAACACCACTAAGCAAGGAGCACCACCAAGCAAGCGGCACCATGAAGACCAAGGAGCTGGCCAAACAGGTCAGGGACAAAGTTGTGGAGAAGTACAGATCAGGGTTAGGTTCTAAAAAAATATCAGAAACTTTGAACATCCCACGGAGCACAATTAAATCCATTATTAAAAAATGGAAAGAGTACGGCACAACAACAAACCTGCCAAGAGAGGGCCGCCCACCAAAACTCACGGACCAGGCAAGGAGGGCATTAATCAGAGAGGCAACAGAGAGACCAAAGATATACCTGAAGGGTCTGCAAAGCTCCACAGCTGAGATTGGAGTATCTGTCCATAGGACCACTTTAAGCCGTACACTCCACAGAGCTGGGCTTTACAGAAGAGTGGCCAGAAAGAAAGCCATTGTTTAAAGAAAAAAATAAGCAACCACATTTGGTGTTCGCAGAAAGGCATGTGGGAGACTCCCCAAACATATGGAAGAAGGAACTCTGGTCAGATGAGAATAAACTTCAGCTTTTTGTCCATCAAGGAAAACGCTATGTCTGGCGCAAACCCAACCCCTCTCATCACCCCGAGAACACCATCTCCACAGTGAAGCATGGGGGTGGCAGCATTATGTTGTGGGGATGTTTTTAATTGGCAGGTACTGGGAAACTGGTCAGAATTGAAGGAATGATGGATGGCGCTAAATACAGGAAAATTCTTGAGGGAAACCTGTTTCAGTCTTCCTGAGATTTGAGACTGGGACAGAGGTTCACCTTCCAGCAGGACAATGACCCTAAGCATACTGCTAAAGCAACACTTGAGTGGTTTAAGGGGAAACATGTAAATGTTTTGAAATGGCCTAGTCAAAGCACAGACCTCAATCCAATTGAGAATCTGTGGTATAACTTAAAGATTGTTGTACACCAGCAGAACCCATCCAACTTGAAGGAGTTGGAGCAGTTTTGCCTTGAGGAATGGGCAAAAATCCCAGTGGCTAGATGTGCCAAGCTTATAGAGACATACCCCAAGAGACTTGCAGCTGTAATTGCTACAAAAGGTGGCTCTACAAAGTATTGACTTTGGGGCGGGGGGGGGAAGAGTTATGCACGCTCAAGTTTTTTTGTCTTATTTCTTGTATGTTTCCCAATAAAAAATATTTTGCATCTTCAAAGTGATAGGCATGTTGTGTAAATCAAATGATACAAACCCCCCAAAAATGTATTTTAATTCCAGGTTGTACGGCAACAAAATAGGGAAAATGCCAAGGGGGGTGAATACTTTCGCAAGCCACTGTATTTTCATTGGACATCTAACTTCTGGAAATCTCCAAAGTGATCATCAGAGGATCTGTTCAATAACTGAGTCTCGTGAATCACACTAATGCTCCCTTAAATCCCTCTGAATTACAAATTTCAGCCCAGTTTGTCAGGTAATGTTATTTAAAATGTGATGTCAAGTTGTACTGGGGCTTAGGGGGGCAGTGGCTCCGGTAATCTGATACAGCCAGTGAACTAGTGGTTTAAACACTGAATCGATGCCAACGTGTCTCCAAAGTCTCATTGATTTTTCACATGTGCAGCTAAATAAGCAGTGTCTTGGTGCTGTGCCAGGATAGGGATCAAAAACTCCTCTTTTCCTCCTACATGACTACATTAGACTTCTATTCACAGACAGAGAACAGGGAAGTCCCATGACATCTTGTTGTCTCTCTATATAAGGCCAGACAAGGTTATCTTGCATATGTATTTACTCTGTAACTTGTTACCATTAGATGTTGAGGAGTGTCATGACGTTGCCCTCTTTGAGTACAGCGAGCACCATCACCCGCCATCACCGGTTCTACAACCAGACTGCTGTGGTCAGAGGTCGTAAATTCCTGAGAAGACCTCATGGACATACAGTTATAGAGAGTCGTTTTTCATGGAGACAAAGGAAATCCTTCCACCTCACAGAACCTGAGGTACGAACAAAGTTCATGTTCCTGAGAAAGTGTAAAAGATCGGTGAAGTATCCAGCTACGAACTGGTCCGTTTGTCACAACTTGGGAAGCTCAAGAGAGACAGTGTGGCCACATTATCATAATGCTGTTTATATAATAGCCTCAGATATGAGGTTTACATCTAATTGTTGTATTAGATGAATGAGTGAGTATGATACTGTTTGTATAATTGTGTAATATGATTGTGGACTGTTTAATGAAGAAAAATACAACTCCCTTTTGATTTGAACTAAATCAGAGGACCGCCCCTGAGCCCAGTTAGTGTCAGACATCCTGGGACAGCCCTCTTCGGCCCTTCCGAATAAAACCCAACTTTGAGAAATTGTCACCAGACCATGTTTTTCTCCATTAGGAGGGGACAAAGGTTGTAGACCAAGCTTACCTCAATTACGAGATGGCTAAAGGTGTAGACCATTGCTGAATCTTTTTAACCATGCCTTGTGGTTAAACTCTTAGACTATCGATACCGACAGAATAAGAACAAGTCTTTGATATTGATTACTAGTCTGCAGCTAGGAATTCGGCATCATTGAATGCGAAGAACGACAACCACCGAAACATCCATTCTATAACAAATGTCACTTTGAACTATCCCCTCTAACCAAGACAGAGAGAGAGAAGGAGAGAGACGGACAATTCCACAAAAGAAAGACTTTTCACCAGCGATCAAGACGATACACTGAGCGTAAATATATATATTGATTGCAATTGTTCCCAAATGAGTGAGCGTTCATCTGTAAGGATTAGCATTTCAATTGTTATAATTATTAACTCTTTAGTGACTTCTTAGTCGACCCCCACTCCCCTTTTGTCTAACAATCCGCCATGCCGGTTCAGCCCACTAGGGCACATTCTATAATTTCATGTAACCATATTTACTGTTTGTTTATGCATTTCTGTGAATTACTTAGTTAGTAATAAATACATGATTTAAGACAATTGATGTATGGATGACTCATAGTGAAGACTGGGTTCGTGCAGATAACCAACAATTCACAACGTTTGGAATGAGACTAACGTGAGGTAAAATAAATAAATCATTAATCAGAAGACTATTGATCGAATATGAAAATATCTGAAAGGTTATATTGGGAAATTATAACTTTGTAATCTGAATACTTTCCTTGGTGCCCCAACTTCCTAGTTAATTACAGTTACATGATTATTCAGTTTAATCGAGTAACTAATTACAGAGAATCTTTGATAAAAACAAAGTCTTCAGTTTAATGATAGTAAAGACACGACAGGAGGAATGATTGGTAAGGTGTGTTAGCTAGTAAAGGGGTGATGGTTGAATCGGAGTGTGTAGCAGGCCTTTCATGCCATCCAGATAACACCTCTAGTTCCAGGGTGCTCTCCCAATGTTTCCCCACACTCCATGTGGAACCCTGGACCCAGTCCCTGTTCTGCTCGGCTAGCCTGGACACCAGCCCTATCAGGGTCTCATGTTTCACACCACACCACACCTCCCTCTCTGCCTGGCTGAAAGGCATGTCCTCCACAGGGCGGAACACCTCCGTCACCAGGGGGGAGGTGACACCAAGTTGTGTGGACTTAATGATGGGGCTGACGTTTACAGAACAGGGCCAACTGCATCACTTCTCCAGTGCATCATCTGTTCTCCCTCTCACCTCAGCCCCCACACAGTCACAAACCTATTTATGTGCATGTGTGACTGTGAGCGTGCCTTTGACATGTCTTACTAGCATCATCATTGACAGGTATGAAATACCATATTATTATGTTTGTCCGTGGGAGGTTTGGCTGACAGAAAACACAGTATCCCGCCATCAGTCAGGAAGTCAATGTGTCAGATGTTTTATTCAAGACAGCTGGGTGTATTTCTGGCACCTGGCTGGTCCATCTGACCCACATCAAACAGCCCAGACACCTGTTCTACAAAGACACTGGGCTGTTTATCTGCCCCTCCCCCTCAGTCTGATCAGATGAAAGGAAAAGGAAACTTTCTACCAGGGGAACATTGGCTGAGATCCAAAGTTTATTTCAAAGAATGATATCTCTTTGTGGGTCATTTGCGTTGATCAAATCACTCGTTTTGTCGTTCCCTTTGGGACCAAAAGATGTATCTGTCTGTTTAGCCGCCATTGTCTGTGCTTCCATTGTCCTTGCCAATGGCAGCATTCAACTCAACTGCCACAGAACTGACAGGTCCATCTAGACAAACGTCAAAAGATACATCAGGCCTCGTATCTCTGACTATCTGCCTTCAGTGTTGGTGACACGAAGTGGAGAAGCCGTAAACTGTTTTGCAGTGAAAATCTTAAAACCTCTCAGTTGATAATGGCCCTCTCTCTTTCTACAGTTAAGTCTGTGGGGACGAATCCACACACTAGGTTTTTTTTAGATCCGCAGATCTTTTTTAATGTCCACTGTTCAAAGCAAATTGCGCTTTGGGATTTCACTTGACTTAATGGGATTTGGCTTTGAATGGCTGTTTCCCCGCCCAATTCAAAGTCTGACGTTCCTTTTTAAATCAAGTGGTTGATTTGCGGAGACTGGGAGCTCATCAGGACGCCTTCTGTCCTGTTGCATTCTTTTGATCACAGTAGCAACAACGGAGAAAATCATCTGTCTCATTCACGGTAGTCAGATCATGTTGTGACCTAGAAATGAATAAACACTGTAGCATAGAAACACACTTTACGCACATCATTACGCTGACAAATAACCTTAATGTGGTATACATACTGTGAGTAATGCCACGTCATTGGGGACTTCAGAGGAGAATCAATGCTGCACAAATGCAGTTGACCAAATATTCCAATATTCCAAAGATGCAGGATACTCTTACCCAGAATATTATGATAGAAATGTCACAATGTCCATGTGAGAGAGGGGCTGGGTAAATGTGAGAGCCATGTCAGAGTTTGAAGTAAAGCATGTCCCCCCAGAGCAGGGTGCTCCTCTTCCTCTCATTTCCTACCTGACTTTAGGGGACAGCATGGCAGCAAGGAGAGGAGGGAGAGCAGGGTGTGTATATTTACAGGCTTACAGTGTCATGGGTAAAGGACTGTCACAAAAATAGACATGCTCAAGTCTGTCCAATACAGTATGCCACCATACATCTCAAAAATACCACCAACTAGATAGGTGAAAAGTTAGCTTGGCCTATGACAATTTAGTCAAGCATGTGTGTGCATGTGTTCTTATGTATGCATGTGTGTGTGTGTGTGTGTGTGTGTGTGTGTGTGTGTGTGTGTGTGTGTGTGTGTGTGTGTGTGTGTGTGTGTGTGTGTGTGTGTGTGTGTGTGTGTGTGTGTACCCATGTCAAGCATATTAGTATCGAGTGAACCTTTGAGTTAGATAAGCCTGTGGAAAGGGTAAACCCTCAATGTAGATTAACACCTCTTGTTCTTGCTGCCGAAGGATCATTTGTGAGTTTTAATAAAACCAAGCCCCTCCTTTTGAAGATAATTAAACGTCCAAATCAGAACTCCTTAAAAGGAGAGCAAAGAGAGGGACCGTCCAGCGAATCACTCTCTGTTCCCTATAATGAATTATGGTGCACAAATACACATTTGCATAACAAGCCCATCTGCTGACACTATAAAGTCTTGGGGGGAAAAGTGTTCAAAAGAAGAAGACATCAAGGACTTTACTGTTTTTGTTTAACAGAGTCAATGTTTTCTAAGACATTTCTTACAAATAGAACAGGCAACACACTGACCACGTCCACGGTCGTGCAAAGACACAAACAGACCCCTATCTTCCTAATAATGTGCTGTAAAATTAGTTCCTCCCTTAGTGTCTGCGGTAGCTGCTAAGGGTAGCTATCTGGCTTTACAGGTATTAAGGGTGCATTGAGCATTTAATATGAAATCAGAGCAGTTTAATGGCATTCGGGACCTTTAGCCTCGTCAATTTGAATTCCGGGCACAAACATCATTCATCCATCTACGGTAATGGAATTCTACTAGTGTTGTACTAACATTTCTAAGTTGTTCAGGAATCAATGGGTATACAGTTGAAGTGGGAAGTTTACATACACTTGGAGTCACAGGTTGGAGTCATTAAAATGAGTTTTTCAACCACTCCACACATTTCTTGTTAACAAACTATAGTTTAGGCAAGTCAGTTAGGACATCTACTTTGTGCATGACACAAGTCATTTTTCCAACAATTGTTTACGGACAGATTATTTCACTTATAATTCACTTTATCACAATTCCAGTAGGTCAGAAGTTTAAATACTCTAAATTGACTGTGCCTTTAAACAGCTTGGAAAATTCCAGAAAATTATGTCATGGCTTTAGAAGCTTCTGATAGGCTAATTGACATCATTTGAGTGTCCTTTGTTCTGATGAAACAAAAATAGAACTGTTTGGCCATAATGACCATCGTAATGTTTGGAGGAAAAAGGGGGATGTGTCATGAACTTCTATAAGTAGTGGGTGGAGGAGTCAGGCGCAGAGAGCAGGGTAGTTGATGTGGAATGTTTATTCCAAAAACAACAGTGTCGGTCAACGCCACACACACGGGCGCAATAAGACCCAGTCCAAAACCACAGTGTCGGTCAACGCCACACACACGGGCGCAATAAGACCCAGTCCAAAACAACAGGACGAAGCGGTTCGAGAACAAAATACTTCCACAGAAATCACACACATCAAATAACAGAAAACAAGCCCGCACAAAAGCCGGCAGGCCTACCGGGTTTAAATAGCCCAAAACCAAAACCTAAACAAGAAACAGGTGCAACTAATCAGACAAAACTAAATGAAACAGAAAAGGGGATCGGTGGCAGCGAGTAGGCCGGCGACAACGACCGCCGAGCGCCGCCCGAACAGGAAGAGGCACCATCTTCAGCGGGATTCGTGACAGGAGGCTTGCAAGCCAAAGAACACCATCCCAACCGTGAAGCAGGGGGGTGGCAGCATAATGTTATGGGGTGCTTTGCTGCAGGAGGGCCTGGTGCACTTCACAAAGTAGATGGCATCATGAGGAGGGGAAATTATGTGGATATATTGAAACAACATCTCAAGACATGTCAGTTAAAGCTTGGTCGCAAATGGATCTTCCAAATTTGTGGCAAAATGGCTTGAAGACAACAAAGTCAAAATATTGGAGTGGCCTGAGTCCCTGATCTCAATCCCATAGAAAATTTGAAAAAGCGTGTGCGAGCAAGGAGGCCTACAAACCTGACTCAGTTACACCAGCTCTGTCAAGAGGAATGGGCCAAAATTCACCCAACTTATTGTGGGAAGCTTGTGGAAGGCTACCCTAAATGTTTTACCCAAGTAAAACAATTTAAAGGCAATGCTACCAAATACTAATTGAGTGTATATAAACTTCTGACCCACTGGGAATGTGATGAAAGAAATAAAAGCTGGAACAAATCATCCTCTCTACTATTATTCTGACATTTCACATTCTTAAAACAAAGTGGTGATCCTAACTGACCTAAGACAGGGAATTTTTGCTAAGATTAAATGTCAGGAATTGTGAAAAACTGAGTTTAAATTTATTTGGCTAAGGTGTATGTAAACTTCCAACTTCAGCTGTATATCATACATTTTTAAGTCTACAAATGGACATAGCAACTGATTAAGAAACAACAGGCCTGCATTAAAAAAAAAATATATATATATATATATATATATATATATATATATATATATATACTGTCTCACAATTTTATCTTACACACTCTATTTAAAGCAAGTCAGTGTCTTTTTCTCACCTGCTTAAAGGATAGGTCATGGAGATGGTGTGGAGCACAGTTGCAGTTATTAAGTTTGATCATGTTGACGACTACATTTCTTACCCCCTCAGTAGATTGTCTTCCTTTGATTTATTGTGATGATACACGCAAAGGCTGCCAAGGTTGCCATGTGTTATGCAGCATCAAATAACGTCTTATGCTAGTAATTAAAGAGCATCTGTAGAAATCTGTGTAGCATTAAGTATCGCCGTCAACCGATCCTGATCATTTTATTTTATCATTCATTCTTGTAATTAAGAATAAAATACCAACGTGTCTTTAAGCATCACATTGGCAGTGTCTTGGGAGCCTGATCGAAATCATTGGTCCAGTCACTGGCAAAAAGGGGCCCTGGCAAAAGGGAGGAGTGGAATGGGAGGTGGTGGGGGAATAGAAGAGAGCTTATGAGGAAGCTATAGTTAGATTAGAAAACGTTACCGTCCATTAAGTTTGCACAGAGTGGGAAATGGTCTTTGGCGCTCTGTCTTACAAACAGACAAAAGAACAGACATTAAAACATAGTCATTACCCACATTGAGCATTTCCATGTCAATTCATCAGTCTTATTAAGGATTGTCACTGCAGAGAGGATGAAGCATTTCTTAAAACCGTTCTTCTGTGCGAGTGGCACCTTTAGTCTCCGGCTGGACGGCAGGCAGCATATGGAAGGATGCGTACAGTGTGTGGTTGTTGTCGTTGAAGACCTGGAGTACATTCCTTGTAAATGTTCTGTGTGTAGAGTTCTGGGAGTGGTGGCTGTTTGCTTCCGACTATTGTACTGGCCTGATTGACAGCATGTTCCAGTTGAACTACACGGTGGAGGGTTTGATTAGCTCTTTATCTACTGGCGGGGCTCTCCAGGATGCTGCTTGGAGATGGATGGGTGCTGAGGACTGACGTTGTTTATTTAGTCGGTGTGCTCCGGTGGAAGAACGTGTCAGGCACTGACGCAGACGCACCTCAGATCAGGTGAGCAGCAGGCTCCCCTCCTTAATGGCCCTTGGACCCCCCCAGCCCCTCCCGGTACTTGGAACATGATTGATTTTTATGCATTTCAAATGAGCCGTTGCCAGGGCCCAGAGGTCTCTTTCGGGACAGCGAGTTGGAGGAGAAACGTTTTCCCCCCTCCCCCATACTCTTTTGAGGTCCGATTTCTGGTCTGTGTTGAATTTCCTGACCTTCTGTATTGGCTTCTCCTAAAATCAGAGGTGAGTCTGTCAGTCAACCCAGACAAGGCAGACAGGCTGCCTCCGGTCCTAGTGAGATACTCATGATCAGAAATTATAATCCTGCAAATCGATCCATTTACACCTGGGAAATATATAGATTTTTCTCCATAAACTATAACCTTCGGACAAATCTGTGTTTCACCGTAAAGATGTACAAACGTTATATTTGCTAGCATGAAGGTAAGCATACAAACTAAGCTAAATATTTCCTTTTCAGGCCAAGGTCACCTTGAGGGTCCAGTAGCAGCATCTACAACTCTCAGCCAGCAGCTATACTGTATATGGCATGATGACCTGGTTAAATAAAGGTGAAATAAATAAATAAAATGTCAATATCTTTACTCCTCCAGATTTGGCAGTGTACTTTAGTTTGGTTTCAGAAGCTACTGGCAGGGCATACCATGATATAATGATGTCCTTTGACCTGACAATGACTCCAGTAGCTCCTAGGTAGAGAGAACGAGTGTAGTTTCTAGTAGCCATTACAGACGTACAGAGACACATCTGATGGCTTTCAGCCCCTCCGTCTGTCCCTTGCTAATCCAACCTTATCTCACATCATAGTACTCTCATCTCTCAATTTTCCTCTTTTGTTTGGTTTCTGACCGAAGATGCCTGTTTTGTTTTCTGCCCCAGTGAAGTCATGTGACTTAACAAAGCAAGACCCGGCAGAGATTAAGATAGGAAACAGTGGAGATAGAGACAGGATATTGGAGGAAATAATGTCAGAAAGGGGTCTGTCTTCTGTGGTGCATTCCCCTCACTTAGAACTAAAAATCTGTCTTGTTCGACAAGCAGGCACGCACAAAACAAAGACCAGAGCTGAAATACTGTGGGTAATATATCCCAATGTTCCCAAAATGGTCCTAAGCTTTGGCAGAGTGTCTGCTGCTGTTGGGCTAATAGGACTTAATGGAAGTCAATGCCCGGGCTGTTTCCCCACCCACATAGATTTAAAGGATGGGGAAGCACAGGATTGTATGTAGGCAAAGTGGATATGGATTGACACTGTATATTTAGACTGGAGACAGAGCAGAGGAGAGGTGTATTAAGCTGTGATCGCTGCCATGGGTTATATAGCTATTTATAATTCCTGGGAAGCAATCAATTCTGTGTCGCAGGCAGCGGAGTGGTGAGTGTTCAGGGTATAATTCACGGGGTGTTGGTTTGACTCTGTTTTGATAGACTACACTTTTCACCCTCTCTCTGAAAACGGTGGTGAGTTTCCTAGAAAAGACATGAGCCCTCAGCCTGTCTGCATTTATCAGACACATTTTCAAGGTGTCTGCCTCTGGTTTCACCCCGTACAGGAGAGATTGAGAAATGTTGAATAACTAGGATCTCATGTTCTATTAATATCTAGGTGAGTAGGTTTAAGGGTGTGTCTTGTGTCAAATAATAACAATTTCACATTCACACTAGTTCCCTCATGCTGTCCTTAGACAACATGAAATAAACATTTACCATTAGATAAACATTTACCATACCTCCTTACACTTACTACCCCAGGAGGGAGAAATTATACTTTAAAGGGTCTGTAGTCTCCATTTGATTTGGCTTTATGGGCCGAGTCGCTTCACACAATGGCCTCAATTACTCTCCTTGCTGTTATTATTGCAAATTGTGTTGTTTTTATAACTAAAATGTCAATGGCATCAACAACAAGCACCTCTCTGGCTGGCACCACACTAGAGCCATACTTGACTTTAGCATTGGGAATCATCAGAGTGCAAGGACATGCTAGCCTCTTTAGGGCCTGTGAGGCTACCCTGTCCCTGAAGGCGATGTGTCAAAATGTTACAGCCCTTCTCGTTCACTCTAAATAAACAAAGGGGAAACGGCCCTCCAGTTTTAGGGTAGCTGTCAGACAATCTACCATTGGTGCACTCTGTCCTTCTTGACCTATCATCCCATACAATCCATCCACAGAGAGAGATAGCCACAACAATCATGTTGCCCATCTAAAGAGTCATGGGAAACCTGACTAAATGGGTTTTTAGAGCAGAGCCCAGCTAGCACATTGTGCTCAAAGAAACATATGTTTCTCAGAACGTTATTGGATGGCTGGGAGAAGATCAGGGTGGGAGAAAAATAATGGCCTCCTCCATGGAAACTATTTAAAAGGCTGTTGACCTGCTCCGTGTTGGAAGACTGCTTCCTCTTCTACTGTACACTGCTTTCTCTTTACTATCTCAAACATATCCTTATGTCACTGTGTCATGTCGGTATGAAGAGATTCGGGAGATAGGCGCAGGAATGCGTAATCGTTTTTTAAATTAAGCCTCAAATTACGGCGTGCCGTGTAAAGGCACGGGGACGAAGACCAAACAAACACGTAACAAAACACAGGGTTGAAACCCAAACAAAAGAGCAAGGAGTACCTCGAATAAATAACACAAGCGCACAATGATTAACACACGGGACGAGACCCGTAATCATCTGCGCAATCCACAAGGGCACAAAAGCCCAAAACACACAGCACAGGTACTCACGCACCAACGGACATTGTAACAATAATCGACAGCACCACGGTGAACAAAGGGCACATATATACAAATACAATCAGGGGGGTTAGGGGCCAGGTGTGCTCAATGAAAGTTCCAGGGGGATCTGTGACACATTTGGGTATTTAAGCCGTTCATCCTCAGTCCCAGCAAGTAGGATATGTACATCTGCTTAAATTTTCTTCAAGTAACTAGCTATATAGGCTAGATGTGACACTGCAGTCCTATATTATGTCACCATTGCCCTTGATTCTAAGCAATGTTGTACTGCTATTTTTATTGACTTGGCCAAAGCTTTACATACGGTAGACCATTCCATTCTTGTGGGTCGGCTAAGGAGCATTGGTGTCTCTGAGGGGTCTTTGGCCTTGTTTGCTAACTACCTCTCTCAAAGAGTGCAGTGTATAAAGCTAGAACATCTGCTGTCTCAGTCACTGCCTGTCACCAAGGGAGTACCCCAAGGCTCAATCCTAGGCCCCACACTCTTCTCAATTTATACTGAATAAAAATATAAAGGCAACATGTAAAGTGTTCAAATAAAAGGTCCCACAAAAAAGCGTATTTCTCTCAAATGCTGTGCATATTTTTAGTTTACTATCCTGTTAGTAAGCATTTATCCTTTTACAACATAATCCATCCACCTGACAGGTGTGGCATATCAAGAAGCTGATTAAACAGCATGATCATTACAAATGTGCACCTTGTGCTGGGGACAATAAAAGGCCACTCTAAAATGTGCAATTTTGTCACACAACACAATGCCACAGACATCTGAAGTTTTTAGGGAGTGTGCAATTGGCATGCTGAGTCTAGGAATGTCCATCAGAGCTGTTGCCAGATAATTTAATGTTAATTTCTCTACCATAAGCCACCTCCAATGTCTTATAGAATTTGGCAGTATGTCCAACCGGCCACTCAACTGCAGACAACGTGTATGGCGTTGTGTGGGCGAGCGGTTTGCTGATGTCAACGTTGTGAACAGAGTGCCCCATGGTGGCGGTGGAGTTATGGTACGCATTAGCTACAGACAACGAACACAATTGCACACAATTGCATTTTATTGATGGCAATTTGAATGCACAGAAATACTGTGACGAGATCCTGAGGCCCATTGTGAGGACCCTTTTTTAAGGTATCTATGACCAGCAGATGCATACCTGTATTCCCAGTCATGTGAAATACTACATACATTAGGACCTAATGAATTTCTTTCAATTGACTGATTTTAGATTTTTGTTCAGTATACATCAACAACAAAGGTCAGGCAGTCTTGTCCATTTAGTATATGCAGATGATACAGTCTTATGCTTAGCTAGTCCCTCCCTGAATTTTGTGGTAAATGTTCTACAAGGAAGCTTTCTTAGCGTCCAACAAGTTTTCTCTCACCTCAACCTTGTTCTGAACACCTCCAGAACAAAGGTCATGTGGCTCGGTAAGAAGAATGCCCCTCTCCCCACCGGTGTGATTACTACCTCTGAGGGTTTAGATCTTGAGGTACTCACCTCATACAAGCACTTGGGAGTATGGCTAGATAGATGGTACAATGTCCTTCTCTCAGCACATATCAAATCTGCAGGCTAAGGTTAAATCTAGACTTGGTTTCCTCTGTCATTATCCCTCCTCTTTCACCCCAGCTGCCAAACGAACCCTGATTTAGATGACCATTCTACCCATATTAGATTACAAATCGGCAGGTAATGGTGCTTATAAATCGGCAGGTAATGGTGCTCTCGAGCGGCTCATTTGGCCATCAGATTTGCCACCAATGCTTCTTATACTGTAGGACACATCACTGCACTCTATTCTCTGGTCATCTCTGTATACCTGACGCAGGACCCACTGGTTGATGCTTATTTATAAAACCCTCTTAGGCCTCACTCCCCTCTATCTGAGATACCTACTGCAGCCCTCATCCTCCACAACACCCGTTCTGCCAGTTGCATTCTGTTAAAGGTCCCCAATGCACACACATCTCTGGGTCGCTCCTCTTTTCAGTTCGCTGCAGCTTGTGACTGGAACGAGTTGCAAAAAAACACTTAAACTGGACAGTTTTATCTCCATCATTCGAAGACTAAATCATGGTCACTCTTACTGACACTTGTGCTTCGCGTGATTATTGTTGTCTCAACCTTCTTGCCCTTTGTGCTGTTGTCGGTATGTACCATGTTTTGTTGTGCTACCATGTTATGCTGCTACCATGTTGTGTCACTTCCGTGTTGTTGTTGCTAACATGCTGTGTTGTCGTGTGTTGCTGCCATGGTGTGCTGTTGTCTTAGATCTCTCTTCATGTAGTGTTGTGGTGTCTCTCTCGTCATGATGTGTGTTTTGTCCTACATTTTTATTTATTATCCCAGTCGTCATCCCCGATGGAGACCTTTTGCATCTTGGTACACAGTCATTGTAAATAAGAATTTGTTAACTGACTTGCCTAGTTAAATAAAGATTAAATAAATAAATAAAATAGTAGTTAATGATAAAAATCCAAAATATATAGTCTTTGTGTCCCAGAAGCTCTGTTCCTCCCATCCTGGCTAATAAACACAAGGCATGCACAGTGTTGTCATAGTCTGTTTGATGATGTTGTAACTTTAATGTGTTACAGAGTTCATGTTTAAGTTAATTCATTGAGCTGTATCTAAAGATATTTCTTTACAGTTATTTACATGTAATTGTATTGGTTAGAATTGAATTACTCTTTTGACTGCAAGTTCCAGAATGCCTTGCGACGGGAATGAGAGAGATAACGGCAGTTATGTGCAGGTGCAAAGTGATTAAGCTGACCTTTTCGCTAGCATCTTACCTGCATTGCTCTGTAGAATCTAAAGTTGTTAATTGTAACGTGAACAAGTATTATTACCAAAATAAGCTTTCATATCAAACCCGACGCCCCGAGTCATTACTTGAAGTAGTTATTCTATAAGATGATGAGGGATGTGCCAACCTTAATGAGCACTTCAGAGAGAGACACGTTTCCTGTCGGTAGCAAACTTTTGGTGCCCTGAAGCTTTCTACCTCAGCAGTAGACGTCCCTACCAAGCACAGTAAGAATGAAAAGGTCCAATATGAGTGGCAGGACTGGAGCATGGGCCTGCACATGGCATAGGGTTCATCCCTGCAGGTCATCACACCCAACTTACCAGCGACCAACCACTTAGGTGACTCACTGCCGTACAATAAAAGCCAACTCCCATCCTAAATAGCTGTTAATGGTGTTTTTCAATTTGCTGTTGTATATTGTCCAGAGACTTGGTGCCTGGACATGTACTATTCATCATGTCTCTGACACTTGGATAACCACATGAATAATGAAAAAGGACACAGGCTTCAACATTAACATACTGATGGATGCATTATGGAATATGGGATGAGTTGAGTAATAGAATGCATCGCCATAGAAAATCATTGTGGATGAATGACTTCAACCTAGGAAGAGTCCCAGATAGTATATATGGTTGTTCACCCAAGCATACATCATCTTTTGGCAGGATGATATTCTTTGTACTGTCCTGTACACTTGTTAAGAGATAGGAAATTAGTCCAGCAAAGTTGAACCCCGTGGCCCTATACTAAGAGGGCTGGATTGATGCGATGGTCACCCGGGTCATTCTTATGACAGTTACCCTGACCTGTCAGCATTCATATCTCAGGGTGGTGACGTGACCTTCCTGACGCAGAGGCCAGGGTTGTTGATGGAAGACAGGGGTGCAGGAGGTAGGGTCTGGGGCTGTCCAAAACCCCTGTGCCCTCCTCCCTCCTCCCTCCAGCCCCCTGCTCTGCTGTTGGCTCCGGTGTGAGTAGTGAAAGGTCATCCTCTGCTGTCCTGTATTATCTGCCCTTTCTGTTCAGCCAAGATCCCTCACTGCTCTCCAGCCTGCTGTCTCTGTGCCTCTCTGTGCCCTGAACCACATAGCCTCCACCAGTCAGACATGAGATGAAAAAACGTCTGTCGGTCCGCCTGTCTGTCTGCACACTGTCCACCCTTCTGCCACACTGCCTCTCTGTGCCGTGCACCACACAGCCTCCACCAGTCAGACATGAGATTAAAACTGTCTGTCTGTGTCTGTCTGTCTGTCTGTCTGTCTGTCTGTCTGTCTGTCTGTCTGTCTGTCTGTCTGCACACTGTCCTACTGTCCGTCCTTCTGTCTCTCTGTGCTCTGCACCACACAGCCTCCACCAGTCAGACATGAGATTAAAACACTGTCTGTCTGTCTGTCTGTCTGTCTGTCTGTCTGTCTGTCTGTCTGTCTGTCTGTCTGTCTGTCTGTCTGTCTGTCTGTCTGTCTGTCTGCCTGCCTGCCTGCCTGCCTGCCTGCCTGCCTGCCTGCCTGCCTGCCTGCCTGCCTGTCTGTCTGCACACTGTCCTATTGTCCGTCCTTCTGTCTCTCTGTGCTCTGCACCACACAGCTTCTTCCAGGCAGAGATGAGATTAAACCCTGTTTTCTGCACACTGTCCTTCTCTCTCTGGTTATAATTTCCAGTGTTAAACAAATGGAGCCTCTCTAATTACCTCTGAGCCTGATTAGCAGTGTTGGACCATGGAAAATACTTGAATTACTTCCAGGTTGGCATCCGCTATATGTCTCAATGGCAAGGACTCTGGCTCTCTTTGTATCTGTCTTTCTTACCTATTTTCTTACCTCCTGTTTTATTCCTCACCATTATCTCTCTCTACCCCCCCCCCCCCCCCCCTCTCTCGCTCCCTCCAGTTTTCTTGTGATCAGTTATTGAAGTATTATCACAATGGGGCTGCCAAAGGCTTACAGTGATCAGGATGTGTCTAGCTACCACACAGAACACAACACGACAAGTTTCCAGGCACTGAATGTCCTATCCATGTTTTTGGCAGCGGAACAAATATTTGGCAAGATTAAGTCTGATTAATTACTCGCAGTCCTTAGTTTAACACCAATAGTCACTTGACACAAAATGACAGCACGGTAAGAGACTGTAACTGTTCACAGGTCCTTAGTCTGATTGCACATATCTTGAAAATTAATCCATGTTAACTGTCGAAACAATAACAGAGTTATTCCCAATGTGAAAGAATGGTTACATAGATTAGTCTGTAATCACCTCTCTCCAGGCATACATGTGTTGCTTTCTTACTAATGTAATCACCTCTCTCCAGGCATACATGTGTTGCTTTCTTACTAATGTAATCACCTCTCTCCAGGCATACATGTGTTGCTTTCTTACTAATGTAATCACCTCTCTCCAGGCATACATGTGTTGCTTTCTTACTGATGTAATCATGCTTTTTCTACTTAAACCAAATTGTTATGATAAAAATTGAAAAGGAAACAATTCAAGTATGAAAATAATGTGTTGCAATCACTGGTGGTCATAAAGTAGCAGTTTCCATCTCTCTCTGCGCCGTGATTATGCATGTAACTGGCACAGAGTGAGTTATTTATATTTTGGAGTGTGTCGCCCCACTGCCATGATGTGTCGCCTGATTGCCACGACTGTTTTTCTGGGTCAGACAGAGCGCACGAACGCACGCGCGCGCACACACACACATACACACGCAAACAAAGAGTATATTTCTCACCTCGATGCTCCTCTTCCTCCCCATCTAAATATAAACGTGACTAACGGCAGGGCGATAGCGCTCACCCTCAGTCAAGATGGTAACCCCCCCTTCAGCAGTCCCTCACACGGCCTAGCATGGCTGTTTTTCATTTGCTAGATCCATGTTGTTATCTAACTGTCATTAATCAGTGCAGTGTGTAAAGCACCAAGTCCCATTTACACCTGAGCATTTTGTGTCTCTCTGCCAATGACAGACAGATAATTATCGTTGTCTGTGAATAATGCATAGGTAATAAACGTGGTGCTGCCCGCTATCGTTTGCTTCTATCAGTGCCCCCAGGGGAACCTGTCAGGTGGGTGCTCGCCTGGCGGCTGCCTGCATTGCCAGGCTGGAGCTTGGCATGGCCCCCACCCACCCCCCTCTCTCTGTCCCTCTGTCACTCTGTCCCTCTGTCCTCATACACTAGATGGCACAAAGGCAACAGAGCAGAGGTGCACTATAATCTATTTAACAGTGGGCGTACACATTACGGCAGCCAAAATGTCTATTACCTTGTAGTCGAGATGAATATGAGAAATGACTGGGGAAAATAGAATGTGGACTCATGTAGTACATGAGGCAATTCAAGCACTGCGTATGTGCCATGGAAAGGCAGCAATGCTATGTATTTGTCATCAGGTTCTCTCACATAGACCTATAAATTCTACTCACATACTCCTTCTCATTGTAATTATTGTGGGCATTCTGGTAATCACCTGTACCAGCGAGTGTAGCTAATGACTGTTGACTCATGCTTGTTCTGTCTCTTTGGAAAACTAGCAAGAGCAATTTTGAGTAATTTAGCATCAAGTCAAATGATGACAGTTTGAATAGGATGAAACCACATTTACCTGCAATGTGTTAATACACCCTCTGTAATATAATTTCAATAACAATACTGAAACAAGCCAAAACATGCTTTTGTGACTGCACACTACAGTGTATGATAAATCACTTCCTGTTTGTCATAAACATACTGAACGTGACCTCCGCCTAATCCCTAACGTGGCCATATTATTTTAGGTACCAGGGACAATATTAGGAACGTCTTCCTTGAGATGAGTAAATGGCATTCCCGCCGAGGCTCATCCGGCCCGGGCTCATCACGGCCTTCCCTGTCACCACGGCTAACGGCGTTTGTCACCCATATCCATCATCCCACCTCTGCCGCAGCCCCCTCATCGGTCATTGTTTCAACGTTGAGATGTTTTTCTTGTCGTCTTCATCACCACCATACATCACACTCAGAGGAGCTTTCCTCCTCCTCTCCAGCTCACAAGTACAGAGAAGACAAAGCCTCTCTTCCACTACTTCTCCATACTTCTGCATAGTTCTCTCTTTTATATTTTTTGTACTGTAGGCTGTCTTTGTTTTTCTCCTTTGCGCTCTTTCTTTCCCCATTGGGAGTCCAAGTGTTAACTATTTTGATCACTTAAATGGAGTTTTCCTCAACACACATGGGAAATGGACTCTTGTCACTTTTCGTAAGGTGATTCAGGTAGAAGCAGTATGTTGTTCCTCTCTCTACCTCCCCTCTCGTCTCTCTCTGGGGTGAGGTGTGCTTATTTCCTGTCCTGGCAGAGGGAACTGGCCCCTGAGGGGACGATCGAAGCGGGGGGGAGAATTAAGCCTCAGTGTCCCCTGTCACTTTGGGTTTCAAGACCTTACATTACTGTTAACGTAGTGAGGCTTCAATGGAGGAGCCTGCGGGGGATATTAGCACTTAGGGCTCTAGGGGCACAACTTCAATTGGTTATTGATTTCCAATCTTAATGAAAAAATACAACTTTACTTTGGGCTTATCAAGCTGCGAAAACTAGATATCCACAATATTACAGTTTATATTGCAGATATTGGCTGCTCTTCTCATGTAGGATTAAATTATTTATGTCTTATTTACTGTCGGTTCAATCAAGGTCTCAGTCTGCAAATATCAAATGTCTCAGCAAATGCAAGTTAAAAGCCCTGACCTGGATCAGATGAGAAAATCACAACGATGATGTTGAGGATAGAGTAGGTGATGAAAGTTCCTATTTTTCTCCATTACAAACCATTTTGGTTGCTTCCAGGTGGGCGTCAGGGCCAGTCAGCGCATTTGTGATTAGCCAATCACAACCATTTATTTAGCCCTGTGTTTGTGCATCTGTCTCGACAGGTTTTAACCCTTTGAAGAAAATGGTCTCTCAACCTGAACCGTCTCTGTAAATTGGAACAGTCCAAGAAATAGATTGAGGTGTTGTTTCATTGGGAAAACGCTCAGTGGTATAGCACTCGGGAGGACATGGAAGAAACCATTGACATGCCTGCCGTGGTAAGGCCTTGATTTTAGCTCTCCTTTTAGGCCTGATTGAAGTCTTTCCACAAGGACCACTGAGCCACTTACGAACACAACAGAGCCCTGACCAATCCTACAAAGTCTTTCTTTAACTGTAGCATTAACACCATGGCTGGTTGTGTCCACTGCTTTGTGGGAATATATACGTTGACTGTTCAGTGAACGGAACTTAGACAAAACAGCATAGAGTTCATCAATACAGTACAAGACACAGACAAAATGTATGTGTGGATGTTGAGGATTGGTGTGTGTGTGTACAGTATTAGTGTACAGTATGTGTATGAGGTTTGCAAGTTTTTGTGAAAACTTGAGGAAACCTGCAACGTGACATAAGATGGTTACACAACTGCAAGAAGTGGTTGTTGAATATGCATACACAGCACTCTCCCACCTCCCACTTACCTACTTTTTACACCCCCCACCCCCCAGCGCAATCTTCACATGCAAATGCCCCAGTCTGTGGGTGGGCTGTTGCTGTGGCAAACCCGGGAACAGAAATTACATTTGCATGTGATTGAGGAGGACCGGGTTCTCAGTAGGACTGTGTCACAGTAAATAAGGACAGTCAGAGGGGGTCATGATTGCACACTTTCCTGGTGCACTTCAAAGCACTCAAAAATATAGCTTCCCTCCCCGCCCTTGAGGGGGGCGGCTCCGCCATCTTTTTAGGGCCGTCTCTGAGCTGTCACCCACTGGAGTTAACTTCTGACACTGCAATTTTAGGGAAACTCAGCGGGTAACACAGCCTCTGGTATGGTTGTGAAGTACAGTATTGTGGTTGTGACATGGGTATTTTATGTCTTGATATGAGTATGACTCGACATTGGTCTTTACTACCTGAAGTGGCCATGGTGTGCATTTTGATAGAAAATACGGTGGAAAATTCTAACAGAAGTTTTGGAAAGGAAAACTGTAATGAGGTGAAAGTGTCAATGAACACTTTATGATTGGACCATTATTAGGAGACAAAATAAATCAACTAACTACTTACATCACGTAAAGGCCCAATGCAGTCAAAAACATAATTTTCCTGTGTTTTGTATACACTATGAGGTTGGAATAATACTGTGAAATTGTGAAAATGATAATACCCTTTTAGTGTAAGAGCTGTTTGAAATGGTGTACATATCCCAGAAAAGTTGAGCGATCTTGCAACTATTAACTTTGATGGAAAACTTAGCAAAATTGAATTTTGAAACCGTGGAGAGGGAACCATCTATTCATTTACTGGAAGATTACCCTGATTCATTATTTCATGATCGCAGTTCACATATTTACTACGACTCAAGGAGAATCCTTTTTCAAATCATATGAGAAAAAAACATATTTCACTTTATTTGGAATGGAAAACCAGATAAAGTTAAACAAGCCTATTTATATAACGAAAAGGATTTTTGGAGGGTTAAAACTTAAATATTAAGGCTTTAAAGCTCTCTCTTAAATCCTCCATTGTATCCAAATCCAAACTAGTTTTCTAGCAAGCTACTAAGAGAGACCCATCCAATGTTTAAGAGTGGGCTCTTTGCTTTTTTTGTACTAAAATCTTACATTTTCGGAGGATTGACAATGGATTCCTGTTTAAAGTATCCTCCTTTCTAAATGAAGTCATCCAGAAAAGCATGTTATGTGTAGCATTTCTCTGGGATTGAAAATAGTTTGTGTTTATTTTGTTGCATCTAGAGACTTCTCCATAAGTCAATGATTGGCCTTTTACTACAGGGACAGCGTGGACTCGAAGTCATTTCAAAGTAAGAGCTGCCTGCATGTCCTGTTTATAGCCAGGCATCAGAAAAGAATCAAAGGTCTTAAGTGCTGCTTCATTGGACTATAAATGATGCCTTCCTGTGTTATACCTAAAAATTGTAGCATATTCTATTCTACTGCCATTTACTTTATGTTCATATTCCTATAATTGATTCTTTCTTATTGTTGTTGCATTGTCAAGAAGGAACCTTCAAGTAAGCATTTAGTTGGATGACGTGTAGCATGCACATTTCCTACATACGACTATTAAAAACTTGAATTGCACTTTAGTCAGCCGGTTTGTGCGCTATCCTCCCTACACACAGATGCACACATACACACACTAACACGTACACAGGCAGTGAACCAAACACCATCAGCATCCCTGTCCAGCACTGAGTAGTTGACATGACGCAACTAGATGGCTTATGTAACATCATAGCATGTATCCCTGCTGGAACTGGAGCAGAAGAGCATGTGAGACTTAGCAATACTGGAGTCTCTCGCTCTCTCTGTCTGTCTATCTCTGTCTCTTTATTTCTCTCTTCTCTCCCCCTCTCTCTTTCCTCTCACTCTCTTTCTTTCCTCTCGCTTCATCTCTTTCTATTTCTCTGTCTCTCTCTTTCTGTCTGTCTCTTTCTCGCTCTGCCAAGCCCGCTCAATACATATTGGCATTAAATCACATGAGCACAATGCACGCTTGTAGTCCACATCCTTTTATTCTACATTTGGAAATGTCAAAGAACTGCGACCTGTGTATAAGCGTGAACCATGATGAGAACTTCTAACACGAGTCTATGGCTGGTTACATTTTCATTAGACACTAATGAGCAATCAAAGTGATTTTTCTGAAGAGACGTCCGCCCGCCGTAGCGCTGCTAATTACGCTTTTTTTCTAACCGCATACAGTAGATGCAAATGGAGATAAGATCAGCAACACTGGGCCTATTGGGCTGTGGCTGAGCATGGCCCGAACTGAAGCCATTGTTTACCAAGCATTGATAATTAATGTAATGTAGCAATGGGAAATTCTAGTCTTAATGTTGCCATTCCAATGGACAGTAAGTCCCAATTCAGACCTGAAATTGAGCATTGTGAAATGAAAGGACTCGTCTGACATTGATTATATGCATGATAGAACGCTGCAGCTGAACCAATCAGATATTCCAATTTGCGGAATGAACGTGAACAGGCAAGGCATAATAATCAGCAGTGCTTGACTTAATCAGCAGTGCTTGACTGAAATAGGTGCCGGTACTCATTTTGGGTGCCGGTACTGTTTATATTTAGGTGCAGGAACTCCTCAATACTTTTGAGCTAATATTCTATAAGAGCTGCAGGAACTCAAGCAGAAGATAATTTGAGGTGCCGGTACTCCGTTCCGGTGAGCTCCTGCCCAAATCAAGTACTGATCATCTGAGCAATTAAAGCCTTTTGCATATATAGCCCATCAGAACTCTTTGCCTGTTTCCACATTAGTGAATGCACTGACTGTACAAGTTAGCCTAGAGTGTGTTAATGTGGTTTTCTATGTACAGTGACATTGGGTGTGATGAACGGCATCTTAAATAGGATTTAACATGATCATAATAATCTAAAATTGTCATAAAACTCTATACCACTGTAATGTACATCGCAAACTTCTAGTTCTTTATTCCCCATGACTTCTAGACACATTCGAGTGCACCAACCCCCATTGTTACTGTATGAAACCTCAGCTCGGGTAACAGAGGACTTAATCAATCAAACTTGTGATGTGCACAGTCCCACCATGGCCTTCTGCCAGGGCCCTTGCAAAAATGTATGTTAATTATAATCCACATAATAATTCACATTTCCTGTTGCTGCAGGTTTATTTTCCTGCTGTAGAAAACCGTCTCAAATGAAGATCCTACAGCTGTAGTAATGTGCCCAGGGAGAGAGGGGGTTTAGGTTGCTGATCTGCTCCAGTTGCTGCTCAAACATCTCAAGACTGCATGGGACAAGAAACATACACCCTATGTTTGTTTTTAGTAGTGCTATGACACCAATCACAGGAGGGTCACAAAAGAAGTAGTCAAATATGAAAATGAACGCTCCAGGAGTAACAAAACAATATGAGAGAGAGAGAGAGATAGAGGTAAGTCATGTAGCATACTGTAGAATATCTTCTATGGCAGTCCCTTGGCAACCCAGTGGAACGTACAGGTTGAGCTGTGTGTGACGGCTGCAGAGGGTGATTAGGTTGGTAATTATCAGGCGTTCCCTAGAGACAGAGCGTCTCCATAGCTTCTCCAAGAGTCATGTCTATACAGTACAGTATGCTGGGTCCCATCCAGGTCCAGAGGTCAGCTCATAATGACTGTTTAGATGGGCTAGTAGGTGACTCATCATGCCAGTAAACACACAGGCTAATACATAACTACCAATCAGTGCATGAGAGCATGTTTGATGCAATCACATGCATGTACACTACAGTCAAATAGTTCTAGAATCACAGTATACTGTATGTACACATTAAAGCATACATTCACACTGTTCTATGGTTCCTCTGTCTTGAAACCCTTGCTGTAAGAGCATTCATTGAACGCAGTGAAGGAGTTTTTTCAAACAGAAATGTGCATCCTGTAGCTCTAACTCCAAAAAGTTTCGGGACACTGTAAAGTCCATGGAGAATAAGAGCACCTCCTCCCACCTACCCACTGCACTGAGGCTAGGTAACACTGTCACCACAGATAAATCCACGATAATCGAGAATTTCAATAAGTATTTCTCTACGGCTGGCCAGGCTTTACTCCTGGCTACCCCAACCCCGGCCAACAGCCCCGCACCCCCCCACAGCTACTTGCCCAAGCCTTCCCAGCTTCTCCTTCACCCAAATCCAGATAACAGATGTTCTGAAAGAGCTGCAAAACCTGGACCCGTACAAATCAGCTGGGCTAGACAATCTGGACCCTCTCTTTCTAAAATTGTCCACTGCTACTGTTGCAACCCCTGTTACCAGTCTGTTCATCCTCTCTTTCGTATCGTCAGAGATCCCTAAAGATTGGAAAGCTGCAGCGGTCATCCCCCTCTTCAAAGGGGGGTGACACTCTAGACCCAAACTGTTATAGACCTATATCCATCCTGCCCTGCCTTTCTAAATTCCTCGAAAACCAAGTTAATAAACAGATCACTGACCATTTCGAATCCCACCTTACCTTCTCCGCTGTGCAATACGGTTTTCGAGCTGGTCACGGGTGCACCTCAGCCACGCTCAATGTACTGAATGATATCATAACCGCCATCGATAAAAGACAGTGCTGTGCAGCCGTCTTCATCGACCTGGCGAAGGCTTTTGACTCTGTCAATCACCTTATCCTTATCGGCAGACTCAACAGCCTTGGTTTCTCAAATAACTGCCTCGTCTGGTTTACCAACTACTTCTCAGACAGAGTTCAGTGTGTCAAATCGGAGGGCCTGTTGTCCGGACCTCTGGCAGTCTCTATGGGTGTACCACAGGGTTCAATTCTCGGGCCGACTCGTTTCTCTGTATATATCAACGATGTCGCTCTTGCTGCGAGTGATTCCCTGATCCATCTCTACGCAGATGACACTATTCTGTATACATCTGGCCCTTCTTTGGACACTGTGTTAACTAACCTCCAAACGAGCTTCAATGCCTGTCCAACCCACAATCATTGATTTATTCCACAGTTCCTTGAATGGGTATTGACAGTCTGTAAACGTGGCCTTGCCTTTGTATGACTCAGCAGTCTCGCTGAGGCAACCAACACTCCTCTCTGTCTGTCTCAAGACCGCTTCTAGCTCTCTCTTCCTCCAGGCCTGTGGTTGTTAATTATGGATTATGGCCACGACGAGAGGTGGGTGACGGGGCGTGAGGCAGAGGCACTTCTGCCTGAACAAAAACAAGCTGATTAAGCCTGAGGGAGCTGCGTCACGGGAAACGCTGAGAGAAATGATGGGATCATTAATCAGAGAGAGTGACTGAGTGGGTTTCCCCTGAAATCGGCACTCCGATGTCACCACGGCTCATCCATGACCTCCTCAACTCCACAGACACACTTGTAAGGTCATTCTCATCATCATCCTCCGCAGCCAGTTCATATTTGGCTCTGCTGTGTGTTTCTTGACCACTAGCTTGGTTTCCATCTAATTGGCGACAGAAAATTCTAAAATCTGCATAAAAACATACGCATTTTCCCATCAGAGATGTGTTTCCATTAAACTGACTTGATGCCGATATGTCTGTGAGTGATGACATTGTGCAAATAAAAATACATTTTGCGGTTACATTTCCATGTACCAAATATAAAATACAAGTTAAAATGGTTTCCATCTTATTTTCAATTACTGATGGTTTTCTCACAAAAAATGTGTGCGCACTCTGGTATTGGCATGTGTGCTCTCAGATACAGTGGGGGTTATAGCCTACAAGGGATGAGATTATGATGGACGAAAGAGCGGCTAAGCATCTGTTATCATGTTACTAGAATAAAACCCTTTATATTTATTGGAAAAACGCATCAAGCTCATCACCTTGCACTTTCACCACCCTGAGAAGGTCATCATAACTTATTTCATCTGTAGCCTAATAAACTGCATGCTTTCATGAGAGTAGTGGGAGGACCACACAACATGATTCCAAGTTTACTTCGATATAACGGTTATTAGTGAATTACATCTCTCACATCATTCGGTGTACAGACAAAAAGATCCCACCTTATCTAGAGTATCATATTTTGTCGACATTTGGAAAGTTTACCGTCATAGTTTCTAATTTCCATCAGAACTGACATTTCTTATTCGACATGTACTTCCCTCGCACAGAATGGTTGGATGACTATGATGAGAGTGAAGCAGTTAGCTTTAAGACATTGTTACTGTGGGTTTTAGGAGGATCAACTTTATTTTGACTATATACAGTATCTGAGAAACCATCTCTGTTTTGAAGGTTTTCTTACTGGAGAAAGCACTTCATACATGCATTGTGATGTTCAAGGCCAGTGCTATGTGTAATGTTCTGAGAAAGGGTTTGATGACCATTACTGTAATCATACTATTTTTTGGTCCACCACATATAATGGCTTAATGGCAGCCTAGCAGGTATTGCAAAGCCAACATTAGGTCTCCGTGGTGTATTCATTAAGTACCATTAATCAGTGCAGCACCATGACTTTCATTATAGCAATGGCTTTCATGGATGATAATAATATGCTATTTTCAATGATTACTTTTCAATGTTCATACAAAGAGTTTCATTCCAATTCCAAAATGCTAAAGTACCAGTCAAAAGTTTGGACACACCTACTCATTCAAGGGGTTTTCTTTTTTTTCTTCTATTTTCTACATTGTAGAAAAATAGTGAAGATATCACAACTATTAAATAACACGTATGGAATCATGTAGTAACCAAAAAAGTGTTAAGCAAATCAAAATGTATTTTAGATTTTAGATTCTTCAAAGTAGCCACTGTATGCCTTGATGACAGCTTTGAACACTCTTGGCATTATCTCAACCATCTTCACGCGGAATGCTTTTCCAACAGTCTTGAAGGAGTTCCCACATACAGTGGGGCAAAAAAGTATTTAGTCAGCCACCAATTGTGTAAGTTCTCCCACTTAAAAAGATGAGAGAGGCCTGTAATTAGGTACACATCAACTATGACATACAAAATGAGAAGAAAAAAAATCCAGAAAATCACATTGTAGTATTTTTTATGAATTTATTTGCAAATTATGGTGGAAAATAAGTAAAAAATAATTTTTTGCCCCACTATATGCTGAGCACGTGTTGCTAGCTTTTCCTTCACTCCGTGATCCAACTCGTCCCAAACCAACTCAATTGGGTTGAGGTTGGGTGATTTTGGAGGGCAGGTCATCTGATGCAGCACTCCATCACTCTCCTTCTTAGTCAAATAGCCCCTTCACAGCCTGCAAGTGTGTTGGGTTGATGTTCTGTTGAAAAACGAGTGTAAACCAGATGGGATGGCGTATCGCTGCAGAATGCTGTGGTAGACATGCTGGTTAAGTGTGCCTTGAATTCTAAATAATTCACTGACACTGTCACCAGCAAAGCACCCACACACCATCACACCTCCTCCTCCATGCTTCATGGTGGGAACCCCACATGCAGAGATCATCCGTTCACCAACTCTGTGTCTCACAAAGACACGGCGGTTGAAACTCAAAATCTGAAATGTGCACTCATCAGACCAAAGGACAGATTTCCATCGGTCTAATGTCCATTGCTCGTATTTCTTGGCCCAAGAAAGACTCTTCTTATTATTGGTGTCCTTTAGTAGTGGTTTCTGCGCAGCAATTTAACCATGAAGGCCTGATTCACACAGTCTCCTCTCCAACAGTTGATGTTGAGATGTGTCTTTTACTTGAACTCTGTGAAGCATTTATTTGGGCTGCAATTTCTGAGGTTTGTAACTCTAGTGAACTCTGGGGCTTCCTTACCTGCGGCGGTCCTCATGAGAGCCAGTTTCATCATAGCGCTAGATTGATTTTGCAACTGCACTTGAAGAAACTTTCAAAGTTCTTAACGTTTTCTGGATTGATTGACCTTCATGTCTTAAAGTAATGATGGACTGTCGTTTCTCTTTGCTTATTTGAGCTGTTCATTCCTTAATATGGACTTGGTATATTACCAAATAGGGCCATCTTCTGTATATCACCCCTACCTTGTCACAATACAGCTGATTGGCTCAAACGCATTAAGATGGAAAGAAATTCCACACATTTTAAAAAGGTACACTTGACCTCTTAAGTCTACCCCTTCCTTTTTCGAACATTCTGTTAAAAATCGCGCAACTTTTCAGCGTCCTGCTACTCATGCCAGGAATATAGTATATGCATATGATTAGTATGTGTGGATAGAAAACACTCTGAAGTTTCTAAAATTGGTTAAATCACGGCTGTGACTATAACAGATCGTGTGTTTCATTGAAAAACGCAAGAAAAACTGCTCTCTGAAAGCTAAAAATAATTTCCATAAGTCACTTTCATGGGTTGTTAAAAGGGGACAAAATTTAATATCGACCTGCATGCAATTCATACAAATTCCACACGATGTCGTCATTTTCAATTGAATTTTTTGTTGGAAAATCCAACTATCTGGATTCCGTTTCTTCCGGTCTCCACCAGGAGGCTTTGAATGTGGACATTGGCAGCCATTGATTTGCAGACGAGGAGCTATTGAATATACATCGCCCTGTAATCATTTTGATAGATTATAAACGTTTACTAATACCTAAAGTTGGATTACAAAAGGATTTCGAAGTGTTTTGTGAAAGTTTATCGTCGACTTTTTTAATTTAAAAAAATGACGCAGCGTTTAAAAACAACGTTTTTTTCTGAATGACACAGCTTCCATAGAAAGCTATTTTGGGTATATATGGACCGATTTAAACGAAAAAAAGACCCAATAGTGATGTTTATGGGGCATATAGGAGTGCCAAGAAAGAAGTTCGTCAAAGGTAATGAATGTTTTATATTTTATTTCTGCGTTTTGTGCAGCGCCGGATAAGCAAAGTCTTTGTTTACGTCGCATTCAGGCATTTTGAGGTGTTGCATGCTATCAGATAATAGCTTCTCATGCTTTCGCCGAAAAGCATTTTAAAAATCTGACTTGTTGGCTAGGTTCACAACGAGTGTAGCTTTAATTCAATACCCTGCTTGTGAATTTTGATCAAGGTTTGAGTTTTAACGAGTACATTTAGCATTTAGCGTAGCGCATTTGCATTTCCAGGTGCCTAGTTGAGACATATGCGTCTCAAGTAGAATCAAGAAGTTAATTGAAATGTATTCCAGGTGGCTACCACATATAGCTGGTTGAGAGAATGCCAAGAGTGTGCAAAGTAAGGGTGGCTACTTTGAAGAATCTCAAATATAAAATATGTTTTGATTTGTTTAACACTTTTTTGGTTACTACATGATTCCATGTATTATTTCATAATTTATGTCTTCACTATTATTCTACAATGTAGAAAGTAGTCAAATGAAATATTTTTTTTTGTCTGGTATATGTATACATTTTTTGAAATGTTGGCAAATTAGTTTGTTTTATTTAAATAACTTCTGAAAGAGATGATTGTGTTTACCCCATCTAGTCATGGCATGTGATTGTTAAATGACAGACATGTTTAAAAAAAAAAAATCTATCACTTCATGGTTTCCATTCATACAAACAATCATATTTTGTTGCAAAACGCTATATATCCGCCTCACTTTCAGAGACAAAATTAAGTAGCACTGCAAGGTTTTACACAGTCAAATGTGATGTTCATACCCTGTAGTTTTGTTTAAGCCTCGTCAGCCACCTGCCTCTGGGGCACCTTGGCAACTTATGAAGCCAGGTCAGTCAGACAGTATAAATCACAAGCTGTCTCTCTGTCTTACCCACATCCTCCCAGACAGGTCTAATCAGCCGCTGGACGCTACTCCAGCTCAGGAGTCATCTTCAGTCCTCATCCTCATTGACAATGCAGTGACCTTAAGCGTTGGCACGAATCTCGTATCTGACGTCACCGCCCCTGCCCCGCCATTGAAACCGGCGTGAAAGATTCCAGCCTCACTCACTGTGTGCCATTTTGAATCAGGTGTACTTCAAATGCAGACGGTTGGGTCTGTGTGATTTTGAGTGGTCGTCCGGAGGGGGAATAAAATGACCAATGTATTTTCAGACATCAAAACACATTCAGTTATTCAAACCATGCCCAGCCTGGCTGGGGATAATAGTGCTACAACACGGCAATTAGTTCCGTTCCACTGCAAAATCTTTCATCTTCAAGACATTTTTTTAAAGAAAAGAGGCAGAGTTGGAACTAGTGAATTGTCAAAATTTGAATAAACTTCCTCCTCGCCGTTCTGTGAGGGTTGATCGACACACCACCAGTAGAATAATTTGAAAATGAAACACGAAATGTCAAACTGCACCCCATACAGATGCGTCACGCTCCTAAGAATACTGAATTCTCCACAGTGCCTGTTCGCAGCAAGAGGTCTGCACGCACCCTGATGGTTCTCCAAACAGAACATAATGGAGATTGAAACATGCAGTAACAGTAAGCACACATAACAAGGATGGAGAATGTAACCATACACAATAGAAAGGAAAAGCTGGCCTTCAGACAAGATCTCTGCTGTGAAAATGATGCCATCTCCAAGACTTTGACATGTACTAATGTTCTTGCTCCGATACAATACATGATACAATGACAACCTATTTAAAATAGCCTAAACTCGGGTTGTATTGTGTTCTAAATCTCGAAACGATTGTGTTCTTGTATTCACAATAATCCAAAGAAATAGATTTATACAATGGGACAAAGTAAGTTGGTTACAAGCTTGGTACCATGTAACCCATAGATACAGGGCAGGTAGACCCACCTACAGTACCCACACCAGGCTCCACCCCAGGGCCCGTCTCTCCCAGCCCAGTAGCCTGTGAGACACACAGTACGGTGTAGGGAGTTGAGTAGTGGACTGACTCCTTCTCTTCTCATCATCCTCATCGTCACTGTGATCCTCCTCCAGCCTGTTGGGCTAATTTAATCCCCAGCCCTCTGGTGCCAGCTGCATTCTGTCCATGCCAGATTAAAACAGCCTAATCTACGGGGCTCGAGGATGATGCGGTGTGTACGTGTGTCCCTGCCTCCAAGATGACTTGGTCCAATCCATCTCATTACTGAGAGCATGCCATAAATAAGAATGGAAGTTAATAAGGAAGGCATGGTTGTCGTAGACAGCTGCTATTGATGAGGCATTACCTTAATGCAAAGTATTGCCTCTGAAATGAAGGAACTGAACATGTTTTGAATACCTGCGACCGTTTTTCCGCATCCCGATTTTGTATGAAAATTCATCCAAAACAACTGATGTCTGGAATGGTGATATGGTTGAAATTATATAAATACTTGCTTTGCCCGGTTCAGGAGCTTCAAATAATTTCACCGTTGGAGGTGTTTGCTTGTGCGTGTGTGTGTGTGTGTGTGTGTTTGTGCGAGTGTGTGTGCTTGTGTGGTGCTGGAAGAGATAATTAAGTTGAGTTCCATTGAGATCAAAAGGAGGTCCCAAATGTCATAGTGATTAGGTGGCTTTTATCTGGATGACATACATACTAATTGCTGTGTCTGTGTACATACTCTACCTGCAATTCAAACAAACCAGTTTGAGGTACTATATTTCCCGTTTCAACTAAATGATGTGTTAAGAGGCAGTGTTTTGGAATTGTGTTAAAGAAAAGTATTACATTTATTAGGGAGCGGGGTCAAAGCTTGTCATGGCAAGAACACACTTTCCTCATTTCAAATGGTTATGTGAAATAGCTTATTTTCTCCCCAATGCCCCTCAGTCTATTGCGTCATATCAGCAATCTCCCACATTCTCCTCCTGTTTGTACAAGCGATGAACTGTAAAAAGCATTTCTGGCAGTAAAATAGCAGAGATAGTGTGAACGAACGAATCAAATGTACTGGGCACCTAAATGCAAAAGCACTTCTCAAGCGGTGCCAAACTGAACTATCACTTCATATTTCAGATATAGGCCAATCTTACTCTTGATATCCCCACTCAGTATTCAGCTGCCTCTTCATAGGACCATGGCCTTATGCTGTGTAGTTAGTTCTGGTGTGGACTGACTCCAACGGAGGCTGCTAAAGGGGAGGACGGCTCATAACAATGGCTGGAACGGCGCGATTGGAATTGCACCAAACACAGATACCTTGTGTTTGATGTAGTTGGTGCCATTCCACCGGTTCCGATTACCATCCTCCCCAAGTAAGGTGCCACCAACCTCCTGTGACTGACTCCATGGAGACGTAACAGCTTTCTGTTACCTTCGTTCTAGTCCTCTTACCACAGTAATCAGATGGATCGTCTGTCGGTGGCATCGTGAACGTGCTGTTCTTATGTAGGTGTTATGCTCTATCGAACACTACACTACCCTTTCCCAACTGTTGACAAAGTCGTAGCGTGACAACAACTAAGAGACGACTAAATGATTGCTGATACATCTAACATACGTATGATCTTATTCATCTCATTTCAAGTGAAGAAATATACAACCTCTAATTATGTTTAATGTCTGGATGCAATCCATATCTGAATGGCTTCATTTGCTTAATTTGCTGTTAATTTAGCTTTTCACCATACGTAGTAGTGAACTCCTGAGGCAAAGACTCAATCTGGGTGAAGCCGAAGCAGGGCTGAGGTTCATACCTCCCATTTCACCCCTTGATCACTGTAGTACACTAATGAGTGTTGCTTAGTAACCAGTGAAGCAGCTCTCGTGAAGTTAGCTTTTCAAAGAGAGTCACGCTTGTGGCATTTTTATTTGCTTTCCATGTGCCATCTGTATCCACATTAACATCAGAAAGGTCATCCTCTGCTTGAAAAACAATTATAGGGCATAATTACCAATCATTTTGGATTTTTAATGGAATAACAACTCCGATGACTGTATCCATATCTGTCCAGAAGGCAGGTTAGTCATTAGGCTCTGGGCTTGCTGTAACATTCTGTACCCATCCATTGCTCTGTCTTTTACCTGCTTTGGCAACATCTGCTCTTGTTGTTGATGCTTTCTTTTTCATTGAATTTGATTAGCGATTGAAGCGGAAATCAATTGAGGTTTGATGTGATTAACATTACGACATATAGACACATACATTTAGTACATGTATATTTCTACTCACTTCTATGGCTGCCCTCTCAACCTAAATTACCTGAACAAATGTACAGCTCCACTTAATCCATATAAATATAACTTTCAGAGCATACGGTTGTAGTTGGATTAGCATATTCTGTCAGACAAGCCTAAATATGTCCACAGGGGTGGCTGGACAAAAGCTCTCCAGTGTGAAGAGAAGCTTGAAATGGAATTGCCATTACTCAAATCAAAACGTGTAACATATTGTCACACATTTAAATACCCTGTATGCTCTCCCATCATGAAATAATGATTTCCGTTGAGACTAGTAGAGAGAATGAGCCAAATATCAGTCAAATTAGAAGCGATGCAGAATGTATTGTCCGTGATTATTCTGCAGGTGGTGATCTTGCCCCTGCAAAAGCCAAATTATGCTTTTTGATTGCATGATTATCCGGCGTGTGGATTCAGAGTGCTGTCATTCAGCTCAAAATTGCTCACAAAGAGGATTCTATTGAGGTTAGATCAACGCTGTGTGTAGCATTCCCAGCTGAATGAATGGTCAACTCTCAAACTGATGATTCATGAAAGTTTAATGCGGCACCATTTCCATGGAAAAAAACAACAACCCAAAATGCTCTTACAATATTAACAATACAGTCCACAAACAATATGAACAATACAGTCCACAAACAATATGAACAATACAGTCCACAAACAATACACTTTCACACAACTTTACATTAGTGTGCTTCATATATCAAATGCATCAATAATCATGAGAATTTCTACCCAAATAGTTGATTACGTTCTAATAGATTGCTAATCAAGAGGAACTAATATTAGCCAGCACAAAGAGTGGAGCTAGGCTACGGCTAATAATGTCATATTACTAGCAGAACATCGATAACACAAATATCCGTTCAGTACACGTTCGAAAGAATTAGAAAGATTTGAAACAAGACCAATATTGGAAGACAGTAAATACCTTGTTCTCTTTCTATCTAGGTGTTAAGTTTGACGTTGTTTCTTGGATACTTGAACAACCTTAACAAAAAGTGATTTTCCTTTTTCTCTCACTCCTGCTTCCCATATACCCATTGAGCGTAAAACAGAGAAGGCAAAAAAACTACTGTCAAAATAAAAGTCACACTAAACTGTCAAATATACAGTGAGGAGTGAAAGCTTGTACAAAAAACAAAGTCAAAATATAGAGCAGACATTGTGATCTGACACTCGTTTTAAGGGGTTCATTTAAACTGTGCTCATAAGGGAGAGAGAGAGAGAGAGCATCCAAATGTAATCCACTCAGTGGAGAGGATCATTTCAACACACGTTCCTTCATCTGTCCAAAAGTAGATTCCCAGTAGTCGCCAGTCCTAGCTTGGTACCAGTTTAGTAGACAGGTCATCTTCATTTAAACAATAGATAGATGATCTACTATGTGTTTAAGGCAGTGGGTGGGTCTTACTGTAAGTGTATTGTCATAGTATCTACTGTATGATTCTATCTTATCTTTGTTTCTGTTGAATGAGACTGCGTTGGCATGATGTTCAGCCTAAGTAGGTTGTGATGAGCAGTGGTGAACACTGTGTGCATGGCCATTTCCTCCACTCGGTCATGCAAGTCTCCTCCAATAAGTTGACCAACACTTCACAATATGTTAAGTCTGCTTACGGTTCCTCTAGGTGCCATGACCTCCAATACCCTTGAAATTCACTCCTGTACACTCCTGTTCACTCCTGTACACTCCTGTTCACTCCTGTTCACTCCTGTACACTCCTGTACACTCCTGTTCACTCCTGTACACTCCTGTACACTCCTGTCACTCCTGTACATCCAATATCATGGTGTTTACTTGTATTATGTACAGAACAGACAGGCCATTGTCGGAGGTTTGCTATTCACAGGCCGAATCCTAGTTTAGCGGTCTCTGTCAAGGTCAGACCACAGGAGAGGTGGGCACGACCGGCCAGCCTGCCAATGCTGTGTCATCATGAGGGGCGTCCAACTGAATGTAATTACACTGCCTGATGATTCAAGTGCTCAGTGCTGGCTCCAGAGGTGCGCACACAGTACCCTGCTCTAAACGTAGAGATACTCTCTTTTTATAGACCTAGTTCTTCCCAAAATCCATGCACTCCTCATCCTACTGTGCCACCATGTCTTACATTGGTCTGCCTGTGGCAATGTGGACATTTGCTGCTATTAGTCTCTGTTAGATTGAACAGTGATTGACAATCTAATAGATTTTCTAATGGATCCAATACTGACCACTTTTCTACATGCTGATGTGAGGAGAAAGCTCAAATGAGCCACCAGAATGAAAATCCGAGACAATACATTACCTTCCGCCTCAGTTCCTTCTACCTCATTAGTTCTGCTTAACTACGTTCATATGAGGCGCCCACGCTCCTTCAGTTTAGTTTTGTGGAGCTGCAATAATTTGTGAAGGTGGGCTGTCTGCTGTGATTGCTACCTGCTGGCTCTGTCAGGAGAAACCAGCTGTAGGTTTGATGTCTCAGCGCTGCATCATCATCAGACTCTGTCCTGATCAGTCAGGATTCACTCCTCCAGCATGGTTCTAAGACAAATCTTCAACCCCCAGTTTACAACTAAGATATTTTAAAGGTGCTTCCTGTTTCCACCCTCCAGTATGGGCATGGGTCAGTGGACGTATAAGACTAGGAACTGAAGGATGCTGGATGATACTCATTTCTAGAATCAAAGTGGCAGGCCTGTTCCATCAATGTATGCTCTTTTAGGTCCAATCAACCAACCAGACACCAATAAAGTCCCCCAGTCTCCTAGTGTCCTTTACATTCCTGTCATCTATCCACATCACATTTGCATATATTGATTTATGATTGTCTGTCTGTCTGTCTGTCTCATCCACTCACCTAAGTAAATGGATAGAAATTCCATTTATTGTGAGTGGTCAATTCAATCGGTTGACAAAGGGAGAATCCAGACACAGCAATTTGGGACGCTTTCTTCTTCTCAGCATCTGTAGCTGCATGGTTATCAACAGTGTTTTGATATCAAGGGAGAGAGAGAGATGTTGACTGACAGGTCTGGCCAATGCTCGCGCTACCGAGATCACAACTGATGGACAGTTTCTGTGGGACAGAGAAAGACAGGAACTAAGGAAAAGAAAAAGAAAGAGTTGCAGTAGCATATAATTATCCTACCAGCTTCAATAGACTGTTGAAATGAATTTGGCCAAACCTTCTGTGGCTCGCCTTGCCTCCGTATTAATAAATTTAACACAGTGAAAGTAATTACGTTATTTTCAGGCAGCAATGAGTTATTGGAGGACAATGACTATTGTTTGTAGTGTTGGGAGGACTACCATAGAGTGTGACCGTGGGGGCTGTGTCGGTGAAGATTTAGCATTTTGGGATATTTTGAAAGGAACGAAGGGGCCATGGGATGGAAGTTCCATGTACCAGAGGCTGAAATGAACCTGACGTCGATTGGGGACAATGTCTCAGAGCCAAATTTAAAGGGCAGTTCCACTGACTTCGACATTTCCTCTGGTTTTCTCATTGAACCACTGTAGCAACAACTATCGGCCTCTTTCAGCTCTCTCAAGAACAAGTTATTACGTCAGCTAAATAAAAAGAGTCTGTCTCTGTAATCACACATCTCCATGTGTAAGTACCAATGCATCGCTTCACACTGCATTCTAAACCAGCCCCAGACAATCTTTGTCAACAGCAGATCAACAAATAATTTGCAAACAGCCTTCATTGCAGAGAGGATCATTTCCATCCGGAACCTGTTGAAAACGAGACCCTAGGGGGGACGACGCCATCCATTATAGCCACATCAAAATGAAAGTTGCCCTGTGTGAAAGGGATTGGCAGAATAGAGGTTGATCATAATTGCCTAGTTCGCGAGGGCCCGGGCAGATTTCCTCTGCCAAATCTATTCTTCCAATCCAAATCTGTCTCCGATCAGCCTGTTCTCAAGGCTGCGTGGTGTGATGATGCTGCTAGCTTCGGGGAGGAGGGAAGCAATGGATAGACTCCATTCTGCCTGCATGGCTTCTCTATGGAGGAAGACTGAGATTTTCAGATTAATGAAAGCTCGCCTCCTTTCCCTGTCAGGGGCAATATCTTCATGCCAGATATTGTCTCTGTGTTGTTACCACTAAACATTGTTCCTCCCCCACTAGCCCTCTTCTCTGGTTTCTATTAAATACATATTGTGAAATAAAATCTATGTCGTCTGGCCATCCGTTGTGTGTTAATGTTCTCTCATAATTGCATGTGGACATGTTGTGGTTGTGTTAATAGCCATTAAATGTGTAAGCCTGTGGCAGAAGATGAATGGATCCTAAAGGCATTGTTGCCATGAACAGCAGGATGGACAGCTGTTCCCTTCCATGACAGTCATTTAACTTTGAGGAGAACCTGGGATAATCACTTGATATATTGGGTGTGTTTGTGCAGAGACACTTGCATCATATGGTACATTGGAGGAATAGGAGGCAGTAAAGTGGTTTAATCCTTAATAACGTTAATGGAGTAATGATTTTTACTTACGTAGTTGTTTGCCGGCAAATGCCATGTGTTCATTTTAAAAACCTTTTTAAACATGCATTTACATTTACACTATCAATGACTTTTGGAATTGAAAATAATTCCTTTGGTTGAGGTTTTCAAGCATTGGTTATTGCCTACACTTCCCCATGATCAAAATCATGGTCACCAGTATAATGACTCAGATATCCAAATTAAGTCCTACCTGAGTGGCCTCCCACCAGCACTCCCTCTCCCCTCCCCTCTCCGCCCCAGCCCAACCCCGTCCCCATGTCTTTGATGTCTGGAGTAATTAGCCATCACCTGTGAAGTAGAGAGGGTAACCAAGGCACCTCCGTGTAGCACTCCATTTTTCCTGCTAATGATGATAGTTTCTTCCAGGCAACGTTCCAGCGCATTTCCTATCAAATGTGGCGAAACGTGCGGCCCAGACCTCCACAGTGGCACGGCCCGACAGGAGAGATACCTACCTGCAGGATTTTATTAGCCTCCTTGCTATCTCCTCCTCACAAGACTGACCTGAGAAAGGTCAAGCGCAAATGCTTTCGGATGTTGATTCTTCCTCGCTGTGGATCAATTTGATTTGCGAGCACCATTTTGGCAAAGAGAAAAATGGGTACACAAATGATGTGCCCACAAATAGAGGCTGTTTTAATACAAAACAATTGCTATTAATCCAGCAATGATACATTGCACTGTATGTAACACATTGCTGAATGATATTGCTCCATGGTGCCTTACAGTAGTAATGCTTATCGTGTAATGCTTGTTCTTTATGGCAGATGTACATTGTCATTACCCCCACTTACTTTGATTAAAAAGCCATCTTTACACAAAGGGGGGCAACGTAATACCTCTCCCCCATTGATTTTATGAAGCTTGTTGCTGCATGTCAGAATGGCAATAAAGCCTCTACACTGTGATAATGTCAGTCCACACCTCTGACAAGCTTGTATATTAAATGCCTGCTATGGGATTTAGCATAATGTAAAGGCATTAAGATGGTCCTTCATTTATTTTGAGGGGAAGGGTTGGGAGGGTTGGGCAAGAGAGTAATTGTGAGATGTTCCATAGGGTCCATTGGATTGTGAATAAATTGTACAACCTTGTGTGAAGCCATTTAATAAACACACAGCCTTTTCCCTCACTGAGCAACGGACAGGTGGGTTAAATAAACCACAATTTATGAGAATGATTCCAATATCATCAGTATGATAATTGGTTTCTTTTGCTCTGTTATGAAGAAATGCTGTTCGCTGACCAATATTCTAAATTGCAGTGAACATCACAGAAACAATGTAACACGGTATTTTGGCCTCTTTGCATCAGACCATTGTTTAGCTAACCCCCACACACACTTCAACTCAACAGTTTAACCTACCACCTAACTGAGCTTTTAGTTGTCACTTGCTTGAGCTCGTTCAATCGATAGACCACGCAGGCCGTGTCACATTAAAGTCAGATGTCTCCATTGAGATCAAATTGGCTTCTTGGCCTTTGTATGGAAAACGCTCCAGAAGACACATGTGATGAACATGCCCTTTCAGGGCAGCAGAGTGGACTAGTGGTCAACATAGTACGTCTGCTCCCTGGACAGTCACAGACAGCCATTTATTGCCTCGAATGCTGACAATTCTTGGTTCCCAGAAGGTTTCAGGTAGGTTAAGAACAACATGCCACTACCTCTTTTTTTGTCAATTTTCTTTGTTTTCTTAGACAGTAACTCTCTTATAATCTGAACGTTAGGAAACTTCTTCCTCATCTCCTTGCAGTCACCTCTATGACAGCGGCACACCCTGCCTGGCTGCATCTACATCAACGTAGGATGCATTGTAAGTGTAAAAGGGTTGGTCATTGTCGCATGCTACTGTCATAGAGCCGGCTCCCACTGTGCTCAGCCAAGGAAATTAATTGGAGACATGAAAGGTGGAGTAACATTTTGTGAGGTGAGCTCAAAAGTTACACATATAACCTAGCTGGTAATCAAAGGCCAAACCAGTGGAATGAAATGGCAGGAAGGGACAGAGTAGATGGCAATTCAGGAAATGATTACTTATCTGCAGCAGTACCTCCGAGGGCAAGAGAGGACTATGAACGACGTAGGCAATCAACAAAATTGTGTTGAAAAAGTGTCTCGAAAAGGTTCACGATTAATAATGGCGGAGTTCGTTTGGCTGAGGTGTGCAACCTTGCGTAAAAGGACGAACCTGTTGACATCAATTATGAAAGGTGCAAATCTATCCATTAACTTGAGTACTTTGTAATTTATATTAATTTAATCCTGTTCACACTTCCACTGTGGTACTGTAGCTCTTAACCCTGTCAATAGATGAAAGCCCAGATCCTTTTCTCTCATTTCAGCTCATATTCCCCAGTTCAAAGCTATTTTCCACATACCTCATTCAGAGCTTCTATCAAACTTCTGAAATACTTGGATGAAGGACCATACAAGCTTAATATTAAAATGCATCAAAACTTCTAAATGAATACTGATTTGACTGCTACACAGTTCGACTGAGTTGTATATAGCCAAACTTTGGCCTTATAGAAAGGTTATCCCTGGCTTTCTCTGGCTTGCTGTACTATCAGTGTGCTCCAGAGAGTACCAGCATGCCACAGAGCCAGTTATTCTGAAAGGGATAGAGGGATAGAGGGAGCCAGAGGGAAGGTGCTGTATGTGTCAAGCGTAAATACCAAACTCTGATCAAGCCAATCATGGCACCCTGCGAGCATCATCTGATTGGCTTGGCCTTGCGTCAGGGAACACTCTCTCTCCCCCCGATGGCCATTACAGAATCCCATCATGGCCAGAGTAATTTTCTCTCTCTTGATTTCTGGTTCCAGTGAGAAACCAAGTGTGTGATCAAACTAAATGCTACTTGTTACATTTAGGCAGTGTTGACTTCTAAATGCCTTCTGTCTGGCCGAACTGGGCTCTTATGTCTGCCGAGCTGGGCTCTTCTGTCTGGCCGAGCTGGGCTCTTTATGTCTGCCAAGCTGGGCTCTTGTGTCTGGCCGAGCTGGGCTCTTCTGTGTGGCCGAGCTGGGCTCTTCTACAGGCCTGCAAATGGGGAGGGAGTCCTGGGGAGTGTGGAGGCAGGCCTGTGGCGTAGGGAGGCAGGCCTGAGGAGTGGGCAGGCAGGCCTGTGGCATAGGGAGGCAGGCCTGAGGAGTGAGGAGGCAGGCCTGTGGCGTAGGGAGGCAGGCCTGGGGAGTGAGGAGGCAGGTCTGTGGCGTAGGGAGGCAGGCCTGAGGAGTGGGGAGGCAGGCCTGTGGCGTAGGGAAGCAGGCCTGAGGAGTGAGGAGGCAGGCGTGAGGAGTGGGGAGGCAAGCCTGTGGCGTAGGGAGGCAGGCCTGAGGAGTGGGGAGGCAGGCCTGTGGCGTAGGGAGGCAGGCCTGAGGAGTGAGGAGGCAGGCCTGAGGAGTGAGGAGGCAGGCCTGTGGCGTAGGGAGGCAGGCCTGAGGAGTGGGGAGGCAGGCCTGAGGAATGGGGAGGCAGGCCTGAGGAGTGAGGAGGCAGGCCTGTGGCGTAGGGAGGCAGGCCTGAGGAGTGGGGAGGCAGGCCTGTGGCGTAGGGAGGCAGGCCTGAGGAGTGGGGAAGCAGGCCTGTGGCGTAGGGAGGAAGGCCTGAGGAGTGGGGAGGCAGGCTTGAGGAGTGGGGAGGCAGGCCTGGGGAGTGGGGAGGCAGGCCTGAGGAGTGGGGAGGCAGGCCTGAGGAGTGGGGAGACAGGCCTGAGGAGTGGGGAGGCAGGCCTCGGGCGTAGGGAGGCAGGCCTGAGGAGTGGGGAGGCAGGCCTGTGGCGTAGGGAGGCAGGCCTGAGGAGTGGGGAGGCAGGCCTGGGGCGTAGGGAGGCAGGCCTGAGGAGTGGGAAGGCAGGCTTGAGGAGTGTGGAGACAGGCCTGGGGAGTGGGGAGGCAGGCCTGAGGAGTGGGGAGGCAGGCCTTAGGAGTGGGGAGGCAGGCCTCGGGTGTAGGGAGGCAGGCCTGAGGAGTGGGGAGGCAGGCCTGTGGTGTAGGGAGGCAGGCCTGAGGAGTGGGGAGGCAGGCCTGGGGCGTAGGGAGGCAGGCCTGAGGAGTGGGGAGGCAGGCCTGTGGTGTAGGGAGGCAGGCCTGAGGAGTGGGGAGGCAGTCCTGGGGTGTAGGGAGGCCGGCCTGAGGAGTGGGGAGGCAGGCCTGAGGAGTGGGGAGGCATGCCTGGGGCGTGGGGAGGCAGGCCTAAGGAGTGAGGAATCCTCTTGGACAGAGGTCAGTCCCTCTGCTTGATGTACAGAGGGAGTTCAACAGAGAATCAGGAGGAACAACACTTCTGCTGTTTTGTTTATAGTTTAAATGCATTGCCCAATTAATGTTATTTTTGTAAATGGCCTCCATTGCCAATCAGTGCAATCCACATTGCATCTGTATAGATTAGAGACCCCTTGTCGATTAGGATTTGGGCTGGGGGTTGTGAGGGAAATGCAAATGAATGATAATTGAGCCAATCATCTGATGAACCTCTGAATCCATTAGATAACTAAGCACCAGTAGATCACTGATGAAACTGAGGAAGGACCATTAATTCCCTAATGAAAGAGGTCTCCTCCACTGGGGGTGTGTCAAAGGGACTTGCTAATGGACCTACCTCAGCACAATCATGCTGTTAGTCTATTGCTCCCCCCAACTGAAACCAAAACTATTGAAGAGCTTCTGTTGTTGTTCATGTCAAGTTTGTCATCCTGTTGGCTCTATAGTGAATTACACAGAGGTGGCAAAATCTAAAATCTGAACATGTAACAAGCAAAGAAAGATCCATCCTCCACTGTGAAGTGTATAGCCCTCAGCAGTTGATCAACGTCGCTGTTTTGCATTTGAGGGCATAAAGCACCTTTAAAACATTCAAACGAATAGGCCATTGGGGAAGATGGTGCCTGGTCCCAAGAAATCACACACACACACACACCCTCTCATAGAACAGCTATTTTTAGACCTGGCTCGACACCCTCAAATGAGCCATATCTTGTGCTCTGCTTAGCCAGGTCCCTATTTGGAAAAGCAAAGAGTCAATGAATGCCAATGAGGCTGATCCCCCTGGGCATTTGAGCTCTATTCTGGGATGATAACTATGGGCAGCCTCCAAGGGGAAGAGCGAGCAACCTCGTGTTTATTTCCCAGCCCGTTATGTTCTCCTATGCCGGAGAATGATTTGTCTAATCTCTCATGAAATACCTTTTTAGTGGAGGAACGGCGGTGGCGACTCTCAAAGCCCTCCTGCTGGCCACTCACAAATATCATTGGCTAATTAATGGCTGTTTACATCTCAGTCTTCTGGAGCAGAATGGACTCCTCCTATGCTATTTATTCTCAGCCATAAAGAATCATAAAACAATAAATGTTTTTTTCTCCTTCATCTACATGGAAACAGAGAGACATATTCATTTTTGTTTTGGACAGAAACTGGAATTCCACTTTGGTAGTCTGAATAAGCATTCAAGCGGCAGTTATTGAGGAAGTTCTGAGGAGAAACTTTAAAAAGTTCAGAAAAGTGAATCTTAAGGGGGTTTCAGAGATTGTTGGAATCTGTTTCAAATGTTAATCACCCCTAGACACCCCTGTCTGAAGAGAAGGTGCTGTCAGTGAAGTTTAAAAGAAGCTTGGAGATGTGCCAGGTCTCTGTCCTGTTAGATGCCATGTTTCCACTCTTCCACACACCATGGACAGCCAATTAGAGGAGATTTCTGTCCATAAGCCCCAGCTATGTCAGAAGTATGACCAGTGACAAGGTGTAATGAGACACATGGCCTTTCCCTGGTGGCATTAGTCAGCCTAAGAACAACCACAGCCACAATGACCGACCGAGTTCAACTTCTGCACACCCGGATGATCAAAGAGCCCCATTTCTGTTGAAGCCCAAATCTAATCGCTTGACACCCTCTACCAAAGGTAACAAACAACTTTCAGGATGGTTACCCCTCATAGCCTGTTTCTCATCAAGTGTTTGTTGTGCCCAATGGAATCCCGCAGCAAAGGATGCCAATTCTTTCCCTCAGGTGGAGGAGAATGGTCTTCTGCTCTGGGTCCACGGGGGCCAGTTGGGCTGCATTGTCACCCTAAACAACAAAGGGCCGTACTGAGTTCCTGGGATCATTATTCTCTCATGAATTACCCACAACCCCCGCAAAAAAACTCCTTCCCAAGGCCGTGAGGTGGCACACCGTCGGTGGGTCATTGTGTTTCTTCACCGACGAGGATGATGCTTATGGTTTATGCATGGAGGTCTTTTCTCTTTGAAACACAGAGAGACAGAGCAGCGTGAGTGGCGCCATAGAGCCTGAGTGAATGCTTCGAGATCTGTTTATTGACATCTGGTTGTTTTCTATTCTTCTCTGTAATCCATGGCAGCCCTGGTTGTTGTCATCATCTGAACCTGGTTGAGTGGCTGGGATCCATTTTGTTTCTTTGTGTGTGCTTCATTGTCTGCCATCTGCCTCCTGAAAATGAAACCACCATGTCAATTTCTGTGTCCTTTTGTTCTGGCACAGATCACTCGGACCCACCCTGAAATGGGAAATGGATGTGACTTACATGTTTAGGATTGCGTGAGGTTTTGAAAATAATTAAATGTATTTTATGTTAGTATCTAAGAGGGTGGTATTGTTATAAGAATATGTAGCTGTATTCAACTTTGCAAAATAAAAGTGTTCCATTTTGATGCACTGAGTGCTAAACCGAGTGAAATGGAATAATGTTCTGGCTGCAACCATGCCATTAAGGGAGGAAAAATGGATTTTGTGAAAAACAACCAAACGACAAAGAGGTAGAAAGGTTATTTTAAAAAGCCTCCCATCTGTCCATTTTTATGGCTCCGAATCCGTCAGTACTTCTAAATGAATAGGGTCACCTCTACGTCAACATTCAGTAAAAAGCTACAATGCTGCCACTTCAGCTATCTTTGGCTTTATCCAACACTGACTGAATCAGGAGTGTATTCACAGCTCTTAGTTATCACTCACTGGAGTTTGAGTCATGTGAGCGCATCATCACTAGGCTGTGAAAGGAAAATGTCACCTCCACAGGAACAGGATGGAGAGGAGAGGGGCCTCTTAAGTGGAAGTACATTGTCGTCAATGCTTTCCAAAAACAAAACCCGAATTAATCACAAAGGTTGTTTTCTATCACGCACAGCCTTGGGCAATTCAATCACACCAGGGCGCCATTAGTGCTGTTGCCAAGTTTGAAAAAAGTACAAAGATGGAAACAAGTATGAGGTCATTAGTGATGTCATACATTTTGGCATGAAGAGGATCTCTATGGTTGAACGAACTTTTCTTCAATTCACTGATCATTGTTTGTCTTTCATCAATCCACATCCAATTTAAAACCAACCCCAGTAAAGTAAGTTAAATGTCTGACAGAAGCTAAACTGGATTTATTGGCTAATGGTTGTGATATCCTGTACAGCTTCTGGTTGAAGGCCATGGGCAAGGTGCATTTTGAGAGTACAAGCAGAACCACAGTGGTACAGTTACAACTCTATTTTCAACAGAATTGTTGACTCAGCCAAGTCATGGCACAAATTGGATCTTCCACAGAGCCAAGCTTGTTTGATCAAGTGATCTGTGACACAACATGCTGGGAAGGTTTTTGTTTAAATCAGCGCTGTCTATTACATAACCCATTATGATGTTTGATGTTGCTTATATATGATTTGAGAAGCATGTGTAAGGCATTTGAAGACTTTATGAATGCTCTATAAAGCCTATCTTGTCTCAGTGTATGCATATTCGTGTGCATCTACAATTACTTAAAAAGCCATTTGATAATATTCAGAGCTCATGACTAAAATGGAAATGTGTCAACTTTTCTAAACTGGCAACTTGTTTTTGAAACTGCCACATGATGAATCTAGGGCATGATGATGAATGTACCTTTTGCATAATGCAATAGTAAGATGAAGGAGTAGGGATAGGAACTTTAGTCTGACAATGTTAAAAAGATCCATTCTAAGCATCATTTCTAACAGCATCCTTACAAGTCACCATCTTTTCAACTCCACTGTCTGTCAGATTGACAGGCCAGTAAAACAAAGGGAAATCCGTTCTATTATTCACAAAATAACCAACATATACACGTGTTAATCTCACTTCTTCTCCACATTTAAATCCAGTTAGTGACATGGGAGTGCATTTTCATGTCAAATTAGCTGTTCCACGTCTTGAAACACCATGTCGCTGTTCATGGTGCTGAATTCACATAGGTAGCATTCAGTCTAGTTGTCGGAAAACGATGTAAACAAATCAGAACAGGCTACCTTTACTGGGCTACCTCTATAAACATACAAACAACTGACTTTCGTTCATTACGATACAATAATAGGAGTCATACCATAAAGGCTAGTGCATGACTAGTGCAATTACGCGATTCACATAGGGAAGGAGAAAGAGAAGCACATGATCATTGGTTGAATACTATTCTGCAGTCTGTTGCCAGACGTGGGCATAGTCACTACACTAGTCTATGGATATTATGGCTGGATGCGATTATCAGTTACATCCGTGGATTTAGTAGGTGAGTAGCTCATCCTTTTGATGTGTTAGTTGAAACAAAATCTAGCAACATTGTGAGAAAATTAAATATATATTTTGCCCATTCATTTTGAAGGACACGTGCTTATTTGTCTGCCACATTGCTGTGTTGCCGCTTGATCTATGGGTGTTCTTTTGTTCATGGTTGGAGCGATTATTGCATATACATAAAAATACTATACAATACTATACATACTTAACATTAGATATCCTTCGTTTTCGAGACAGAATAAGCGTGTTCTGTAAAGGAAGCATCTTTGATTGACTTGGCAATGAGCCAATCTCTTATTGGAAGTTGGTTGGTGCTGTACAGGGTAATTTAAACAAATAGAAAGTTAATTTGAGCGAATTAGTGGTTTGTTTATTGGCAACAATCTGACAATTATTTAGGTAAAAAATGATAGCTTTCCCTGTTCCGTGGTAAGAACAATGAAATCGCGCTTGTTTCCTTGGTTCGCTTTATAAATATTGTAGTTTAGAGACATTTGCATTCGAATGTGTTTCGAAGCCTTAACACAAAGGTTAAAATAGTGATGATGGTTTCTTTTACATTCAGTGCGTTTCCATGATCATAGTTTATGGTTGCAAATAGAGGCATGAATAGCCTATGCCATATATACTCTACAGCTGCTTTCCCCAACTGACGATTTTATTTGACCAGCAAATCAACTCCAATGAATTAGAATTGTGGAAATCTTCCAAAGTATTCCCATGCATTACACAAACATGGGATCTATTCAAATGTAAGAAATGTTTATAATTATTATGTTCTAGTAACATATTATGTCTGTTTTGGGCTTCTTGCGGTCAATTTACAAATGATTATGTTCTGGCCCCTTGACCATCCAAGAAAAAATCGTCCCGCAGCTGAATCTATTTGATGATCCGTGCTCTACAGGTCAAAATGCCTCTCTCAGTAGGTTTGTGTGTTGGCTTCAACAACCTCCAACCATCAAGCTTTTCTTAATTACCAGAATCCATTTCTATTTACCAAGCCTCTCTGGAGTACAAACCTACTTCTTTCTCACTTTTAATTTGTGTGCACTTCAATGCACAGGTCCTTATTTGGTCATTCAGATAATAATAATGCAATCTTCCCTTTTCAGATCTGACGTGGTACCCCAGTATGTTAATTAACGGGTATCATATTGGCTCAATGTAAAACTCTGCATTTGGGCTAGAGCAAAACTGTTATTCACAACACAATGAATCAAATGTTCAGATTAAGGTAACAGTTGTGAGGGCTACTGGGAGTCTAGGTTCCTCTGCTGTCAATACGATCCTTCTCTGGACTAGTTTCTGTTCACATTGCTGTTTTACCATGCTCACCTACTTCCCACTATACAGTTTTAGACTTGAAGCAGAAGCTCCTATTCTCCTTTGTGAGAAAACACACTCATAGTCATGTTTGAGTTCACTGAACCACATGTTGTTTTAATGTTGCCTTGGCCTACGTTCACTCTTGTACAGTGTGATTCTCTCTCTCTCTTCTCTGTGACTGCTGCTCTCTGCTGACCCTCGTCTCGTTCTCTTGGATGGCCCTAGGCAGTTCTGCCTTTATATTGAATGTGTTTGGACACGCATGCCAGATCTAATACCACTGTCTGTCTCTTTTGCAGTGAAACAACCATAGGAAGAACAAAAAGGAATCTACACCGACTGAAGACGTTGTAAGTGTCTAATTACATTGTTCCTTGAATCAACATATAACATTTCACAAATTGTGTTGTGCTTGCAGTGGTGTATATTTCTGGCAACACCATCCCATCCCAAATCTAATGAAACAACCTTCAAAATCTGTCCATTTCGATTTTAAGATCAACAAATAACCTTAAATTCATTCGATTTTCATCTCTCTTATCAAACTTAAGAGAACAGATGACTACACATATAGGCCTACTGTAACGCTCAATGAGTGAATGGGTGTGGAGTCAGGCGCAGAGAGCAAAGGATGCGGGAAAAAACACGCTTTAATGTCCAAAATCAAAAGGAACAAAATAGTTATACCCAACACAGGCGTAACTATTACTACAATAAGTACCCTTAAGTAAAAATACCAGGACAGCGAGAAAACCCAACAAACCACGAACACCTCTCACAAATACAGAAGAACAAGCCCGCACAAACAGAAGCGGGCTAAACAAACTTAAATAACACCACCCTAACAACCAAACAATAAACAGGTGAAAACAATTAGACAAAACCAAATGAACACGGAACAAAGGATCGGTGGCAGCTAGTAGACCGGCGACGACGACCGCCGAGCGCCACCCAAATAAGAAGGGGAGCCACCTTCTTCGGTATATATATTGTCGCATGCAATAATCTGTACTCTTAATAATCATAATTATTGTTCTTATTATTATATTTTGCCAACTCCACTGCAATTCCCCGATTTAGGAATACCACGTTTCTCGACCTTTTGCGTGAATCACAGGTTGGTGTCAATGGGAGATTTATGCAAAATGTGGCTTATATGCTCTTACTGTATCTACATGCATTTAGCCTATAGCGCCTGAGCAGTACACACACAGTGAGATACTCCATGGGACATCTTATTGAAACATTTTAAAAGCAGCTGACGCACATACTGTCACTCAACTTACCATATCAAATTAGTGAATTGACCAGGGAACCAGAATCCAGAATGCCTGATGTCCTCTGGTCTCATTTGGGATGCAGACATTGTACTGCTGCTTGCTCTAATGAGATCTCTTGGTTGGAGAATCTAATATTCACCACCGAGGCTACAACATGGCCCCCAAGTCAGTGACTCTGAGGACTGTACGATAATCCAATGGAGTGGAGTCATCTGTGATCAAGAAGAACTAGAGAGGCAATAGAATAGAGCCACACTCCAGAGGAGAATGTTCTGTAAGGGATCTGTAGTGTGTGTCGAATTACCAATAGATGGCAGTGAAACATGATGACTTCTTCTCTCCACAAGTCCTGATTTAGGATCAGTTTTTCCTTTTAGATCACAATGAATATGATTACATGAACAGGGGAAGCTGATCCGAGATAAGCAGTCTTATTCTGAGTCGCTTGACACATACGGCCCTTCGTCTTTACAGTAGAGTATATATGTTTGCTCGTTTTTGCTTGTGGCTGGTGGCTGGTTTGGAAGGACAGGCAGCTACAGTACAGAGATGAGTAATTAACACTGCCTCATTTGACATGATGGAGTACCCAGTGTGTGTGTGTGTCCCAATGCGTCTTCAAGGCTCTTTGCTGCTGTCTCCCCACCACCACCACCCTGATCCCCATCTCCAGATCCCCCAGCCTCATCCTATTAGCTGGCATATTAACCACCACCCATGTTTTACGATCGGGACATAATCCCACCCTGTCATGGTGTTCTGTCTTTATAGTAAGACAAGTCTCCTTGCTACCGTTCTTGTGTTTACTCTTTGCCAAGTGAGTCCCTCCTCTTCTCCACGTAGCCTCCCCACCTTTGAGGCAGGGGCAGGGGTGTACTGGCAACAATCACACCCCCTTAATCCATTTAGATCCAGGACATAATCCGGCCAGTGTTTCCTGGCATTAAGTGCATATCCACACCTAACATGTTGTTGTGGGAGATGGGCCAGGACTGATGGGAGGACAGTAGCAGGTTTATAGGCTCTCTCACCACCAAGGTAGATCCTATCAGTGTGTCAGTGTCTCATAACACCTTCCATAGGCTTTGGGCTTTGGGGCAGTCGCCTGGCCCTATTCCACAACACTGATCCTGGCGTGATTCTGACAATCTCACCCTCTATCTGGGGGAAGCCATATGAGGGTTCCCATCACCTGCCTCTACTTGTGTTCTCCATTGATTAGTGTAGGAGACTGGGATTGCAGTGTTTAGAGAGCTTGCGCCCACATAGATTATGCTAAATGGTATCAGTATAAGGTATTGTCACAATCACAGATTTGCAACAAAGCCATGAAGTATTGGGTTTGAGCCAGGTGACGAGTTGAATCAGGGAACACTTGTTATGATTTAGTGTTTTCCTCTGATACTTGTTATTAACTTTACAGTTTACCGGCTCACTGAGAGTCATCAATCTGCTGGTGGATGTCATCTTGCTCTCAGCTCTCAGCTGCTTGGAGAGGCTGACAACCATCTCATTCACTCAGTGCTCAGTCAGTCATATCTCCCAGGGAGAGAGAAGTGGGTGGGATGGAGATAAGTGCTGCAAGATGGAGCCCCTTCATTTAATGCAGAGCAGATAGACATGCAACAGAAAACATTCACAGTCACACATATTGATACGAACAACGTTGAATTCACTCTTGAGCATCGTAGTACTGTTTTGGTGTGAATATAGCACAGGGATTAGAGACAATTATAAACTTGGTTGTTCGAGCCCTGAATGCTGGTTGACAGCCGTGGTATGTCAGACCGTATACCACAGGTATGACGAAATATACATTTTTACTGCTCTTATTACGTTGGTAACCAGTTTATAATATCAGTAAGGCACCTCAGCTGTTTGTGGTATGTGGCCAATATATAATGGCTAAGAACTGTATCCAGGTACTCCGAGTTGCATCGTTCTTTAGAACAGCCCAACAGATTGGCCATATACCACACTCCCCAGGGCCTTATTGCTTAATTATAAAGTTGACAGAAAAACGTTGGTTCACAGAGTGTTGTAATTGATAGGAGGAGCGGTGAGGATGAGGTATAAGGAGGTTTTATGGGGATTTTTTACAGGGTGGATCCATCTCCTTAGCTGTCTATAACCAGACTGACTACGTCCCCCTCCAGAGTGCATTAAGGTCTCTCAGAGTAGGCTTTCAGACCAGACCCATTTTAGACATAGTTCTCTCTCCCTCTTTGGCCAGGGTATTACAGCAACCAAAATTAGCGCCTCTTTCTCCGCAGACAAGGTTAACATTCACCTGTGTTCCCTTGTCTAACGGGACAGGCTATGCTCCATGTTCCTCTTTTTATCTGGGGCATTATAATATTTCATTTCCTCCCTAATTCGTTAAATCAGTTGCCGGGTCCCGCTTCTCAGATAGGGCCGGGGAGGCACCAAACGCAATTCACATCTCCTTCCTTCTCCTCGGTTTCTGCACCATGCAAAACTCTGTGATTGTTCTTTAATAACAGAGTGTGGATGTATCCAGGTTGCCATTGTGGGGCCGTAATTTAATACCTAATGTTGTCCCTTTGAGGAAATGACAGGGAAATTGAGGTCTCGCTTTGGAATGAGGTCTTGCGTGGATACTGTTTCACTGAGAATAGGGCCTTTTTATCAAACAGAGTAGAACATTAGAAGTTTAGAGCATTAGCAGTTTAACTTTGGCAATTTGAGTTCTTCAGTCGTTCTTTATCTTGGTGTAGGTTGCCAAGTCAACTTCTCTCCCCAACCTTCATCCCAAGGAGCATTACGTTGCCTCATCAAAATGGATGACTGAACAAAATGCAAATACAAAGCATGGTGAACGACGACACGTGTCAGCATTAAGCAGTGTCTAAATGATTTAAGGTCACGCAACGAGGTGGACGCACTGAGGTCAGTGACTGACGAGTGAGAAAGGCATGTATGGCATTAGCCCTGGTGGACCTTAGCCTAATCTGTCAGGGAGTTAGACCCAGAGCGCTGCTACACTGCTTAATGAGAACTGACCAATCACATCTAACCACTACTAAAGCCTGCATCTCCACTGGCCTGGTCGGGGTGCACACCAGGATTGTGGAACTATAGGAGGTCTAATGGCGTAAGCCTTTTATTTCATAGCAGCAATGAAGGATCAGCCCGTTTAGCTTTTCTCATCACCTTCTTTCTTGCATCATCCTAAGTTTTCATCCCTTTATTTTATATTTCTATCCACCTTCGTTTGCCACAGCATGTTGAATGTACTGTTTTTTTACAGATACGTGTGCACTACACTGGGGTTGGGCTGTGATGCTGTTGGCTGTGTGGCCTCTTCTTCTGGCTAGCAGACCGTGCTCAGTAACCAGGGAGCTGATGGGCATGTTTCTGTCAGCACAGCCTCTTGATCCTTATCCAGGGAGCAGTGAAACCACCCTCCGGTGAGGCTCAGGACAACGCTGATTGGGAAAAGCAACATCACTGTGTTCAAAATAGCTGCAGGGTTGTCACTTTCCAGAATGCTCCACTTCCCATGGCATTCGCCATATCCTCTGTGAGCCAACGCGTCTCGGACACATTGCGGTCACCATGCGGCTGGAGGAGGTTATGACAAATGCAGAGATGAATCCTGCGAATGTCCCGTGAGAAAAGTGTGTTCCTTGAGAATATTGTCTAAGCTGTCCAGGACATGTTTTTGACTCATTAGCCTTGTTACAGAGGAGTACAGTATATCCTTTACCAACCGAGGTCAGGTGACCACTGCATTGTAGGTATTTATGTACCCAAAGGCCAATGGAACCATGTCAGATTCAGAGGCTGTGTTGTTTTGAGCAACTCCCTGAACCATCCAAAGTTTTCTGTGTCTGAAGCTGAACTTCTCACAGGGGAACCCAACACATCTCCAAGATGGATTCCTTTTCATGTGTTTGGTCTGGCCTTATTTAAGCCAGGGGCATTTCTTGATCTGCAGGCTTCTCTTTCCTCAGCGGGAGAGACTCACTTCAAAGGTGTGGCCAGTAAAATCAGGGCATCTTCATGCTCAACCGCAAGGTCTTCTGCTGAATGTTCTACTGTCAGTGGGATTCTCTAAACTTTCTGCCCTGGATGTCAGATATTGGAGAAAAAAAAATGATTCACCTGCAGCTATCGCGGTCACAGCATGTCTTCTCTCACATGTCTTGCTTATAGCTTTACTCTCTCAAGTCAAGTGGTAATGATAGACTGTGCCCTCTGCATTGACCTCCATTACTCAGTGTAGGTAAAGAGCTACCACCTTCACATGATACCTCCAAACCTTCAATCTCCTATGCAAAAACAGCAGGAGAGAGAAAGAGCCAGAAACAGAGACATAGAGAGGGAGAGGCAGAGAGAGCGAATGAGAGCTAGGGAGAGAGAGAGCAGTCCCTCGCATTAAGCAAATCTTTTCAAGTACGGTGGCAGCGCTATGATGAGAAAAAAACGTCACTGAGGATCCTATCAGTGGGATCAGAGTGAGGATAGTATTAGTGGGATCAAAGTGAGAACTATGTAAAATATCTGGGGCAGGTTTCTTAAACTGTTCTGACATCAGCCAGCGGGGATTCATCCGGATGCCTCGTTGTGCCCAAAGCAGCTCCGTAGATCTACTAATACTAAGTAACATTTGGTTTGTTTAAAATGTTATAGATCACATTAGGAGGGAGGTTTAAATAGCTCTATTTGTTGGGATGGGGAAATATTTGTGTGTGTGTGTGTGTGTGGCAGGGGGATATGCAGCCTTAATCCCTCTTTCCACACTTTTCAGGGAGTGTTATGGTGTTTTCTCCCCAGGATTAGGCCCACTGACTACAAGTAGGTCCACATTCACTACGGGGGAACAAACAGACTATGCAGCTCCACAACACTGTCAGACACACAATGTCTGTCTGGGACTTTCTTCTCTTCTCTTTCTTATCCCTCTCTTCCTGTGTGGAATAATGGCCTCCTCCATTCATTATCTCCCTCCTCTCCAGGAAATCAATAGCAATGATAACAAGCTGAAGAGAGGTCCTCAGTCAAAACAGCCCATTGAGCCTAAATGTCACCGTTTGGAGTCCAAGATTGATTTATTCTGGCAAAATACTGGTTGCTATCTTGGAATTGCCTCCTTTCCTCATTCCCTCCCTCCTTTCTTTCATTCTAATCACGATTCAGGAGAATCTTTCAAAGTCTCGTCCAAAGTTCAAGTAAGCAAACATTTTACTTCCTCAATCTCAGCCCGCAGGGGGCTTTAAACGAGAACTCCTAATGGACGGCCTGATTTAAGCCACCACAGCGCAACTACTTTAGACTCATAACGACACGCGCTGATGGCTTGGTTAATTACGCTGAATTGTGTGTTTAGCAAACAATCTGTCTGGGAAATATTTAAACAGACTCAATCACAGTGATAATGCTTTTTCCACTTCAGACTTTGCAATCAGCAAAGAGCTCAGGCTCCAACTCTTGGATGGATCGACATGGCTACTCAGAACTTCCTGTAGGTGTTTTTAACGCTTCATGCTTTTAACCTCTGACACAGCTATGGGTTTTCAACAGTGTGACGGTGTGTTGCCAATTTCATATGCAACTCAATGCACACAATATACCTCCATAACTTAATCTCACTCTGCCTCCGTGAGAGCCTGCTAAGCTAATGGAGTCCGTAGTGGTTTTAAGAGGTAGTCCTTTTAGTGTTTTTTTCCCACATCATTTGTATGTTTTATGTTTAATGTGCTTTCTTGGGCTCCTTTGGGATATAGCTCCATATCCATTCTCTCAGAATGAAGGTTGAATCTACTTTTGTGTTTTTAGGAACACATTATGCATTTGGGCGCTGTCAGTCACGTGAATTTGTGGGAGAGTAAACTTATCTCCAGGCAGGGCCAGATTAATATACTGTAAGGGCTTACCGGGCCTGAAACTCCTGGGCCCAGGCCCAGGCCCGTGGTGGGGCCAAGAGGCAGCAAATTATTATTTATTTTTTAAATATATATTATTTTTTAAATACATACTGTCTATATTATATGTAGTATATATTTAGTATTTTTTCACTGTAACCTCCAACCACAGAAAGACTCAGCCTGCTGCTGCCGCTCTGCTAATCATCAGATGGGGGGATAGGAGGTAGGGGGCACCATGGGTAATTGGGGGGCCCTGCCTTAATTGGGTAACTGATTAATAAAAAAAAAACAGCTTCAATGCGCCTTGGCATAGATTCTACAAGTGGACCTAAACCATGCCAAGAAAATGCACCCCACACCATAAAACATACTTTGTATCCAAGTATGTTGTATCCAAGTAAGTGCCATCTATGGATTATCTTTCTATGGTTGGTTGCGGCCTATGATTTCTTAATCCGCCGCTGTCCCCAGGCTATTGCGCACAGCTCATATAAGCCTGGGACATCAACGATTCAAGTTGGCCTTAGTGGGAGTGACCATAGAATTATATGGCTGTGATTTTATAGAATAAAGTATTTGCCATCATTACATTTGAGCAAATCACACAACTGAGAGGCGTGGCTCTGTAAACGAGGTGCCCACCATGCATACAGGGGAGGATTAGGGGGAAGGTGTTGTGGGAGATGATTGGTTGGTAGATTAAGCCGATTAAGCCAATGCCTATGTACTGGGAGTTTCTCCCGGTCTTTCTGTATTGGCCAATGAAGGCAGAGTTTGCCGCCTTGGTATATCAGACTCTTTGCGCATTGGGCGGAGGTGTCTGGGAACGAGATTAGTGGGAGAGTAACATTATGGCGACAGGTAGCCTAGTGGTTAAGAGCGTGGGCCAGTAACTGAAAGTTTGGGGACATACTGACTGGCAATGTTTATATCCCTTGCTTGCTAGCTAGCCAACTACGACTAAATTACAGTCACACCAAACAGTGCAGCCAGAATAACAACAAAGTAGCTGCATTTGCATTTATTTAAGCTGTTTTCTAGTGACATTTATTTGGATACATCCATAACAATGAGCTAATAAGTCACAATTTCACCTGGCATAGAAAATGTGCTCTTTCATCAGGACACTGTTGTTCACAGGAGCTAGCCAACAACACAGCTAACACAATCACTTCAAACTGACGCTGGAAAGACTGCAAACTAGCTGCTCTTCATTTCGTTTCACCTGTTTTCTATTGATATTTCTGTGTATATAGCCATAAAAATGATGCTGATTCATGATTTCGACTGGCTGAGAAAAGCTGCCTGCCTGTCTGTCTCATCCCAACTCCAGACAACTCATCCCAACTCATCCCAACTCCAGACTCATTACTATGCGACAGCTGGAGATTGAATTTGAATATTGAAACAATGTTGCAAATATAAGAGAGACAGACAGGAAGGTTTATACAAATCTCCGTGGTGAAAACAAAATGTTAGTCTAAAAGAAATGTGAAAATGTCTAGATGCTTTTTATAGTGGAGATCAAGTTTATAAATTGCCTGGCTGGGCTGATGAGACAGTGGATTGTGCAGTCAGATGGAACAGAGTAAATAGACATTTTAATCTCATAGAGTTAGCGGAATAGATTTTGTGGAATAGACACCGGCTGGAATGCGGTTCTAACCAACCTGACCGTTGTATACCTTCCGATAACTACCATCCAAATATAAATGGCAAAGGCCAATGAAAAACAAGCACCACACCATCACACAATGTCTTGTTCGCAGAGGAATAGGAGGAGTAGGTCTGCTGATTGTTGACTAGGTCCCTGCAGACTCTACAGACTGGGGGCTGCATCATTGCTCTGGTCTAGCTCCTGCTTCACAGAGGAAGAGGGAGAGAGATTTCTCAGCCCACGGACAGCAGAGCAGCCTGAAGCCAAAACACCCAGATGCTTATTTAATTCCGCGCTGGCTCACAGTGGGCTGTAAATTGAACATGGAAGCATAATTCTGGGTGTCTGTTTGTTGTGTTTAAACACTGGCGAGCCGTCTGCCGGCGTCGGTTCATCAGCCGCCCCCCCGACTTCCAGGTGGATCTCTGCCCCTCTCCGCTGCAGAGGTGTGTGGAGCAGGAAAGGAACCCGAAACCAGCCCAGCACACTCGCTAAGGGGAAATAGAGGGTAAACTGAAAAGATTGCATCTTTTTCTGTTAATGAAAGCTCTGAAGAAACAGTGTTCATTTTGCACTGATCTCTGAGTCAAAAACTATGAAAAACAGAAGTGATTTCTCAGGGGAATGTCCGATTGAGGCCTGTGCTCACAGCGAGGTGTTTTGTAGCCAGCCATTGTATCAGGGCACCCGGCCTCTCCTCCACACAAAGACACAATGGTGCCGTCCCCTTTCCTCTCCAACGAGTCACAATAGTGGTGGTCACGAGGATGTCGGACATGGCACAGTTACCAACCCAGTGGGTGCCAGATGTGAAGGAAACCATCGTCGACTTGTAAGAGCTTGTCTTGGTTATTCATTTAAACATGCCTTTGCATGTTCGGGTGGAACCACTAATAATGAGTCAATGTTCACAATGCAGAGTTGATCGTCTGTCAATTTCTTGGAATTGCCCCCACTCAATCTCCCCACTCCATGCCTTCTCAGAAAGACCCAACAAGGATACACCCTTTGTCCATTGGGATCTTATTGACTGCTTACTGTAGGAGTGTAACCTGCATGCTATTTTGGTAACTGGATAACACATGCTACTGCAACTAAACAGGTAGTGTAGTGCAAAATGGAGGTCATTGGCAACCCTTTCTGTCTTAGTACTTCACTATGCCCTTCCTCTTTATGTCGGACTTGTGCTCTCTGCTGTCAAACATAAGAAGTGGTGGCAGATTTGAGCCTCCATTTGCTTGTAATTAGGATTATCCATAATCTCAGAGGGTGAGTGAAAGTCTGTTATAAACTTGGTGGTTGGAGTCCTGAATGCTGATTGGCTGAAAGCCATATACCACGGGTATGAAAAACAGGTACTTTTTACTGTTCTAATTACGTTGGGAATCAGTTTATAATAGCAATAAGGCACCTTGGGGGTTTGTGGTAAATGGCCAATATCCCACGGCTAAGGGCTGTATCCAGGCACTCTGCGTTGCGTCGTACATAAAGAACCCTTAGCCATGGTATATTGGCCACATACCACACCCCCCTCAGGCCTTATTGCTTAAATATACTCTGCTACATCCTGTATTGGTTTTTCACTCTGCTCCTCGTTGATGTCATTCGCCCGTTCAGTCTGTATTAGGTGAGTGTTGAATGTCGATTAGCATTGCATAGAGAATAGGTTTGCAGTAGAGTTGCTAAGAAACCGCAGAGCTTCCCCAGAATGTGCTGTTATTTCTGATAACCACGTCACGGCTTTCACACCTCTGAGAATAAGTAGAGCAGCCTAGACTTTAAAGACAAGGAGACCAAAGGAAGACAGAGTAGTTCTCCCAAGGATGGAAAATCATTCTGTCTCCAGTAGATCTGAGAATTTTGAAAGATGAGCATGCATCGTTGAGCTCTAACAGCTTTTGGGGTTGTTCTAAAAATGTGTTGGGAGCTAGCATAACCCCCATGTCACCCTCTGCTCACTGAAGAGTGAGATGTAGCACATTGAAATGTCAGCTCCTCTTAGTGTCGTCAGTTTCGCTGAGGGCTGCGGTATGATTACCATAAGGTTGGCGTTACCTCATCACACTCGCCCCTGTGTATCTGCCTCTCTCCTCAGAGATACGGGGCAGAGGGACACAACACACACAGAGCACCACAGAATGTTGAGGAGAGTAGATCCGAGTCAGCCCGACTGTAATGGCTGACAGTCTGACACAACAATCAAGGCTGATGACAGTGGGCGGCCTGTGGAATTGGAATGGGTTGAAAACATTTAGAGTGAGGTTTCATTATACATGGTTTAGCAGCCATCTTGGATAAATATACACAATGTATTGTGTCAAATGGCAGTAACAAAGTTTAGAGTGAGTTTTATGAGTTATACAAAACCAAAGATTCAGCACTGTTTACAAAGGCGAGGCTGGGCCTCCAAGTACTCTGTCACAGGGGCTTGGAAGCTTAGTCAGGCTCTAAACAAACTGTAAAGGCCTTCTCACAGAGTAACAGCAAAGATAAGCACAAAAAAAACCTTGTGTCCTGCCGGAGTGGTGCTGGAAGTGGGTGACAGCTTGACACCACTGTGTCCCGTTTTCTCTCTCAGATGGGCCCACTCCGAACCCTGATCTCAATCTCCATTTTGTTTACCCCAGCTGACTAACCATGTACTGTTTGGCCGTGAGACCCTCTGTCTCTCCTTTAACTCTACAGAACATAGTGGTTGTTTTCATACTGATCCTGGCAGTAGGCTCCCACCCCCCACACCGCTTTTAATCTGCATTTCAAGATGAAAAGACAACGCATGCATCTGTTGGGGGATCCACTCTGGGTAATAACAGGAGGACTGAGGGAGCATATGAAAGTCTAGGCCTGGTGCACAAAGAGGCCAAGGTAGAGGGGAGAGAGTCATTGACCCCAGGCCCCCAAAGCAGAGGCTTATACAGGGACAAGGCCAGCTTTGATCATCCAGGGGTAAGAGGCACTGTGGATAAGTGTGTGTGTGTGTGTGTGTGTGTGTGCGTGTGTGTGTGCGTGTGTGTGTGCGTGTGTGCGTGTGTGTGTGTGTGTGTGTGCGTGCGTGCGTGCGTGCGTGCGTGCGTGTGTGGGAGAGAGAGAGAGAGAGAGAGAGAGGAGAGAGAGAGACACCAGACCAGACCGACAGCAATCTGGGCGTCTTTGTAAAGTCACAGTAATGCGCCGGCATCCATTTTGTGCCCTCGGTACATTGTGAATTGGCCTCTGATGAAAGACAGTGCCAGCAAAGTGCGCTTTGATAACTATTCCAATGCTCTTTCCATGTAAGATAATCAGTCAAAATGGAGACCTGTAGACTGAAATGGAGGGATATGGAATTAAGTGGCTCTAGATAATCAACAGGAGAAGGAGAAGATGGAGCTGTAACAAAAGACTGGATCTGTGTGTATTCTCATGTGGCCACCATCTCAGCATGCTATGCATCTGCTATTAATACAGCATTGATGAAGCCAGGTTGCATCACCCTGTTACTCCGACATGTAAGGGCTTGCATAATTGGTTATTGTTCAAGCTGTAGATGTCATCAATAACTCAGGCTTGTGTTGGTACTGCATTGAATGGTGTTCATCTCAAAACTAATGTAGGTCAAATAGCGCAAAAAACAAGACTCATGCATTATCTCCCTCTGCACGTAGGTTCCACTGTCTCCTTCTGTTCTCTTCTATTACTGGGAAAAGGTTCACTCGAGTAGTCATCCAGATATGCAAATCATCCATGGATAACAGATCTTTATGCGATACATCTGTCATCCTGATGTATGATTTAACTGTCACAACTGTCTCTCTTCTCTAATCAGGGGCCAGATACTAAACTACCATGCACACTCTGCATTCCCCAGGTGCCATTGGCTCCTCCCCAACTGCTGCCATGGAGACCCCTGCTGTCCCCATTTGAATTGCCTGTCCTTCACACATATGCAAATACACACACACAGTCTTCACACAGTATGTACACACAGCTTCAGATTTGTTCCCGTGATGCACACAGGCAGCTGTTCTGCCACTGCCCTGTGGAGGGGAGCGCAGTGGATCCTCCAGTGGACCACTCACATGCAGTTCACAGTGCACACTCCCAGGAGGCTTAATGAGTGGTGGGGGGGGGGCACACAGCAGCAGCAGCAGCAGCAGACTCTCCTCACTGTCCGTCTCAGCTGTTCATTATGGACCTGCTGCTCTGCTCCCCACTGCCAACACTCAGGAAAGAGTTCATTGCGTCCTTCTAGATGATTTCCCATCGGTTTAGTTTGGCTGAGAGAGCAGGCAAACACGCACACATGCGAACCAAGGTGCACACACACGCACACGCACGCGCGCACACGCACGCACGCACGCACACACACACATACCCTGTGCGTACTGTGGTTAGTTAGCCACATGCAGAAGGTTTGTTGTAAAAAAGCTTTGAGATTACAGGTACATGGTGAACACACGTTACTCTAGAGAGCACAAAAACCTTGACAAGTCAAAACATTGTATTCCTGACCACACCTGTATGTCCATGTTCCATGTGAGAAATCAGCCCAATCGAAGACCCATCCTTCCAAAACCCGATTGGGTCAGAGAGTGCCTGTCTTGAACTATAAAACAACCCATTCTCCTCCGGAAAGATCTATGCAGACCAATACAGGTTAACTTACCCCCCAAACACACGTGTACTCTTTGCCCAGATACGACGGTCCATGAATTTGTTCTGAGAGGCCTCAATGATTTTCCACCGGTAGTCCAATGTGATCTCCAACAAATTGAATGTGGAAAGCATTTGACACATTAGGCATTAGGTGTTATCGTTGAATTCCATTACGGTTAATGCCTGCTCAGATTTCCTTCACTAGTGTCACTAGTGTACAGAATTTACTGTGAAATTGGACTACCGAGCCGAGACGTTTTCTATCCACACCAATGGATAATGACCAGTAAAGATAACTTGGGGGAAAAGAATTGTTAAAGGAGCCTTACTCATAATAGCACATCATTTACATAGTTTACATAAAAGGGACATTATTATGCGAGAGAGAGAGTTGGTCATCTCTGTCTCAGACTTCAAGCCCAGGCATTTCAAAGTTGTGTTTCACAACAAATGTCTGTGCAGGCCGCGGAAGTTTTGTGCGAAGCAATCACGACTGAGGGAATTTTCTCCCTCCCCTTCTTTCTGCCTGCTTTTGTCTTCCCCTCTCTCTCAGTGACATCCATCTCTCCTAGAGCTCCACCATGCTCTCCTGCCCCAGGGGGCATCCTGGGTACTGTAAGAAAGCCTCTGGCCTGTGAGAGAATAACAATCACTTTACCTTGGATAACCCAGAGAGCATTGGCCACAGTAGTGGGGGGAGAGGAAGAAATAGGAATCAGCCATCCTTGGAAAAGATGGAGCCCACGCTCAAATGGCCCTCTGTCAGCTAGGCATACTGCTCTTTCTCTTTCTCTCTCTCCCTCTTTCTCTCACTCTCACTCTCTTTCCACTCTTATGGCACTCGCATATCAGACACGACACCTGTCAACCTCCATCATGGTCATCGGTGCCCTAACAGGACCTGTCTCTGGACAGGGCTGATTAAGCTGGTCCTAGAGACCTGCAATGACAAAATGTGCGCCGGACCGAGCCATCCCACGGTGTATGAGCAGGTGACTGCCAGACCATGGGAAACAGGAGGGCTGTATTGTTAAATGACTGTGTCCCATCGAGCCCTGGCTTGGACCACTGGAGGATGAATAAGGAAATAACAGCCAGTCCTGCTGCCCAGGAACAATTTCCCCTCCACTGCCAGCTGGTGGACCCCATCCATCCCCACCTCCCCTCCCCTTGCTCTCTGCTTACCCTGGTCCACAGGCAGGTTAGAGATGGAGCTCTCTGCTTACCCTGGTCCACAGGCAGGTTGGAGATGGAGCTCTCTGCTTACTATGGTCCACAGGCATGTTAGAGATGGAGCTCTCTGCTTACCCTGGTCCACAGGCAGGTAAGAGATGGAGCTCTCTGCTTTCCCTGGTCCACAGGCAGGTTAGAGATGGAGCTCTCTGCTTACCCTGGTCCACAGGCAGGTTAGAGATGGAGCTCTCTGCTTACCCTGGTCCACAGGCAGGTTAGAGATGGAGCTCTCTGCTTACCCTGGTCCACAGGCAGGTTAGAGATGGAGCTCTCTGCTTACTATGGTCCACAGGCAGGTTAGAGATGGAGCTCTCTGCTTACCCTGGTCCACAGGCAGGTTAGAGATGGAGCTCTCTGCTTACTCTGGTCCACAGGCAGGTTAGAGATGGAGCTCTCTGCTTACCCTGATCCACAGGCATGTTAGAGATGGAGCTCTCTGTGACAGACAATTACTGTATGAACCTAGTGAAGGAAGCTGGAGGGGAGGCAGAGAAGAGGAACTTTCACCAGCCAGTGTAATTCAAACAGTTTTTTGTCTTTGTTTGCTTTGTTAACTCAGATGTGGAGGTGTATTTCACCCTCAATGGAAAATGACTAACCTCTCACAAAGCCTACCCTCATGTTATTAGAACACACAATCAACCATTTTCACAGACCAATTCGAAAAGCCAAAGGCCTTTGTATTTGGGAAAACGACTTCACTTACAGGGGATCTTTTGATCAGGGCGTTGTTGCCATTGCAGCGGGTATGTGAGGGCTGCGTCCCCACTAAATGCTCTGTCTTCAAAGTTTTGTTGTTGTCAGAGAGAGTGTCACCCCCAAAGTACCTTGAGACAGGGATTAAACACGGCAGCTCGTCTTCATCACAGTAATCTTGTTTGCTCAGAGGGCAGTGTCTATAGAGGACGGAGCACAGCCACACTCACTGTCACAGGGATAAGGGTTTACCTTAGGGACGTTGTGATCTCTAGCTACCTTCTTGCACTTTAAAGGAGATGAGGCTGAATAGCGTTGGAGCTGTGTTTGTGTTCGTGTGTACACATAAAGAGCTTCGGTATGTGGTGTCACTGCAGATCAGATCAGTCACAATCACTAAAGTGGACCTATAGTACTGTTACGAATCCCTTTTGGCCCGACAGTCTAGGGGGGATGGTAGTGAGACCCGTAACATAACTCATGTAAATTATAATTGTGACAAAGTAAAAGTGTGAACGTAATAACCAGGACAACTGAAATTATACCGTCAAACTCAAGGTTTATTGTAAAACACACGGTAATGGGGGGAGCAGGAAAAAGGGGCTGAGCTGGACCCAAGGAAAGAAACAATAAGTATTCAAAACACCCCTAAGCTAGACTAGCCTATTTCAACAACAGCTAACTAACTAACCAAAAATACAGTGGGTGGTCCGCCCAGTTCTAACTAGTGTGTGTTAACAAAGTTTACCTACGGGTAGTGTATGCCCATGGGCGACTTGTCTTGGTTTCCCCTTTTCCCACCAGCAAACACCATAAGCAAAAACAATACTCACAGGAGATGACAAAGTGATTTGGAGGTGCTCAAACAAAAGAAGAGGTTAATTAATACACAAAGAGAGAGATCTACATACATGGCATTTACAAAGAGATTGTGCTACTGAAATCTATCAAGAACAGCTATCTACCCACATGGCATTACAAAGATTGAGCTCTCCTGAAATCTACCAAGAACAGCTATCTACCAACATGGCATTACAAAGATTGAGCTCTTGAACAAACAAATGATAGGGTTTTTAAACCAAGGGAAAGGAACTATGATAGGGTAGGAAACAGGAGGAGGTGTGTCTTCTGATTGATGGGTTGATTGTTGACTGATTGGGGAGTAATGATTTTCACCTGTGAGGGGAGAAGGAGAGAAAAGAAACACACACAGGATACACACAGACACAGGATACCTGTATCCGTAACACTCCCACCCTTAAAAGAGCAACCCTAGGGATTGCGACCACAGTATTACAATTAATACTCACAACAAAATTAATACTTACAACAACAACGTCAACCTTGCCAAAACATACAAAAATCATTTTTACACACGAGACAAAGCATCTGCCAACACATTATCTGAACCCTTTTTGTGGCGGATCTCCAAATTATAATTTTGTACAATCAGCGCCCAACGCATAAGGCGCTGGTTCTGGTTGTACATTCGGTGGAGAAAAACTAAGGGGTTATGGTCAGTATACACAATCACTGGTAGGGCACTGGAACCAATGTATACTTCGAAGTATTGCAGAGCCAACAACAAAGCAAGAGCTTCTTGTTCTATTGTCGCATAGTTTGTTTGACATTTATTACATTTACGTGAAAAATAACAAACGGGATGATCCACTCCACTCTTGTCCTGCTGCAGTAGAACAGCACCAGCACCTCTGGCACTAGCATCTACCTCAAGCTTGAACGGTTGTTCAAAATCCGGAGCAGCAAGTACAGGGGTACTACATAAGAGTGCTTTCGCTGATTCAAAAGCTCTCTTACAATCAGGGGACAACACAAATGGTCTTGCCGGACTGAGCAAATCAGTCAATGGAGCAACTACCGCAGAGAAATTTTTACAGAAGCTACGGTAGTAGCCAACCATCCATAAAAAGCGGCGTAGCTCTCGTCTAGTGGTAGGTGCAGGGAATGCAGTTATAGCCAAGACCTTGGCATCAACAGGGCGCACCTGTCCATGGCCAACCTCTTTACCGAGATAGGTAACAGTAGCCTTCCCAAACTCGCACTTTGCCAAGTTCAGGGTTAGAGAAGCAGTTGCCAACCGTTCACATACTACCCTTAGCAAGTCAACATGATCTGACCACTCAGACGAATAAATCACTAGGTCATCAAGGTATGCACTACAATTAGGAACGCCAGCTAATACAGAGTTAACCAGTCGTTGGAAAGTGGCTGGTGCATTTCGCATCCCAAAAGCCATGACTGAGTACTGAAGGAAGTTGTCTGGGGTCACAAAGGCAGAAATCTCAGAAGCACGTGAAGTTAACGGAACCTGCCAGTAACCTTTTAAGAGGTCCAACTTGGTTACATACTTAGCAGCACCAATAGTGTCGATACAGTCGTCCAGTCTGGGTAACGGGAACGAATCTGGCATTGTGACAGAATTTACCTTTCGATAATCCGTACATAACCTGGACGTACCATCAGGTTTAGGAACCAGAATGCAAGGAGAACTCCAAGGGCTTGAACTTGGCTTAGCCAGGTCATTCTCCAACAAATATCTCACCTCATCCCTCATTATCTTCCTCTTGGAAGCGTTGATACGATATGGGTGTTGCTTGATAGGTGTAGCATTTCCAACATTAATGTCATGTTCCAACACATTTGTGCGAGTAGGAACGTCATTAAAGAGACATGGAAAACTGTGTAGTAGCCTCACAATATCATTAGCCTGTCCATCCGTTAAATGAACCAGACCTGACTGGATAGACAGCAGCATTTCTGAGTTGGGCAATCTAACACACTGCTGCTGAGTATTGCGCAACTCCAAGCCATCATCATCAATATGACAGTCCACTATCATCGCAGTAGTAGCAGAGGAGACAGCAGTACCTTCCTCTGTTTTTGAACTATCTAACTGTGTGATGGGTCGGGTGTGGTATCCTTTCAACATGTTAATGTGACACACACGAGATTGGCGTTTTCTATCAGGAGTTTGAAGCACATAGTCAGTTTCACTTATTTTCTTTTCAATTAAATAAGGACCAGAGAAACGAGCTGACAGTGAAGATCCTGGAACAGGTAATAACACCAGTACTTGGTCACCTGGCTGTAGTGGACGAGAAACAGCCTCTTTATCACAGTGTCTTTTCATGCTCCTCTGTGAGGAAGACAGAGCTTCCTTTGCAAGAGCACAAGCTTGGTGTAGGCGCTCACGAAAGCGACTAACATAGTCCAACACATTCTCATCTCTGGTACACAACTCTTGGGACAAGAACTGTTCTTTAAGGACTTTCATTGGTCCTCTTACTGTGTGACCAAACACTAGTTCAGCCGGGCTGAAACCTAGGGACTCCTGCACCGTTTCACGAGCAGCAAACAAAACTAGAGGAACTCCCTCACCCCAATCTTTCTCAGATTCCAAACAATATTTACGTAGCATAGACTTCAGTGTCTGATGCCATCTTTCAAGCGCACCCTGAGACTCTGGGTGATAGGCGCTTGATACACGGTGCGTAATTGATAAGGATTTCAACACCTGCTTGAAGAGCTTGGATAGGAAATTGGTACCTTGATCGCTTTGTACCACCTTCGGTAACCCGAATGTCGTGAAGAATTTTATTAAGGCTTTACTCACTATCGGAGCTGTAATCCTTCTCAGAGGAATAGCCTCGGGGTATCTTGTAGCCATACACATTATTGTTAACAAAAACTGGTTACCCGATTTTGTCTTCGGTAACGGTCCGACACAATCAACCACCACATGCTCAAATGGTTCACCTATGACAGGTATAGGACACAGAGGAGCGGGAGGAATAACCTGATTTGGTTTTCCTGTTATCTGACAGGTGTGGCATGTCCGACAGAACTGAGCCACATCTTGTTTTAAACCCGGCCAAAAAAAATGTCGAAGGATCCGATCATACGTCTTTGTAATTCCTAAATGACCAGACCACTGGTGATCATGAGCAAGGGATAACACATTCTGTCGAAAGGCTGTAGGAATCACTATTTGGTAAACAGCATTCCAATCTCCACCTGCATCAACATGGGATTTCCATTTACGCATGAGGAGATTACCATCAATGAAGTAAGCCACATTCTTCTTCTTCACCTCTTCTAACGAGACAACACTAGAAAAGCATTTAGCAAGCTTGTTGTCAACCTTTTGGTTAGCAATCAGCTGCTCACGAGTGACTGGTAATTGTATTGCATCAGCAATAACTTCAACGTACTTTGATTCTTTCCTGGGCTGTTTGTCAGAGGTGATCAGCTTCTCAGAGGTATCACACAATCCATCCTCTTGATCATCCTCTTTGAACAGAACAGTGTTTGACAAATCTATCACGTCACCCTCTTGTAGTGCCTGAGCACGAGTGACAGCACAAGCGGGGAACACATGTGGATAACTCTGTGCCAACTCATTCGAGAGAGAGTGGTCACTTTTATCCAATACTTCCAATACGGGTACTACCTTTCCTCCGGCAATATCGTTACCCATTATAAAGGTCACACCTTTCACTGGCAACTTAGGACGTACCCCCACTCTGAATATTCCACTGATTAACTCAGAGTGTACTTTCACAAAGTGCAACGGCACTGGGACAAAACCCATTTCAATACCCTGCACTAACACACTGGAACCACAGTATGTATCGTCAGATAAGGGCAACACATCAGACAATATAAACGACTGCGCCGCACCAGTATCTCTAAGGATTTTAACCGGACGCTGAGACGCTTCGTCATTCGTTAGGGACACAAACCCCTCGAAAATGAATGGTTCATAACTGCGGTCGGGGACTGGGTCTTTCAAACTACAGTTACTCTGAGGCACCTGTTTTGTTGCAGACCTCACAACCGTACGAATTAGAGCAACACCTGTTGGTGGCTTGGCACGAAGAGGCATCCCTTGTTTGCGTTTAAGCAGGAAGCAATCATTAATCATATGTCCCACTTTATGACAATAGAAACAGGAACGCTCATTCTTCTGGCGTGCTTTATATACTACTGCTGGCCGACTAGGGCTAAAGGTAGGAAACTCAGTGGTTCTACTCTCAGTTTGAGCCGAAAACACACTCTTGTGCGTCAACACAAACTCGTCTGCCAACACAGACGCTTCTGCCAGGGAGGATACTTTCTGTTCGTTTAGGTAAACTACAATGCGTTCGGGTAAGCAATTTTTTAATTCTTCCAACAAGATTAACTCCCGGAGAGAGTTGAAATCAGTTACCTTACTAGCAGCATGCCATTTATCAAACAGATTTCCCTTGTCTCTAGCAAATTCCACATAAGTCTTACTAGAAGACTTTCTATGAGACCTAAATCTCTGTCGGTATGCCTCAGGCACAAGTTCATAGGCACGAAGAACAGTAGCATTGACCACTTCATAATTCAAACTGTCCTCTAGAGGTAGCGCTGACAAAACCTCTTGGGCTTTACCAGTTAATTTACACTGAAGTAATAGGCACCATACCTCTTCAGGCCACTTCAATGCTACGGCTATACGCTCAAATACACAAAAATAGGAGTCAACCTCCGACTCTCTGAACAAAGGTACTAAGGCAATCTGCCTACTAATGTCAAACGTGTTTGAGGACACAGCTGGTGAGGACGACTCACTAACAGGAACAGTAGGAACGAAGGCTAGCCTCGCTGTCTCTGCCTCCAGTTCCATCTGGCGCATTTTAAACGTCATCTGCCTCTGTTCTCGTTCTTTTTCTGCCTCCATTTTACCCATCTCCAAATCTAAATGCCGCTGTTCTTTTTCTGCCTCAATTTTACCCATCTCCAAATCTAAATGCCGCTGTTCTCTTTCTGCCTCAATTTTACACATCTCCAACTGGAGAGTCTCTCGCCTAATTTGGGCTCTCTCTTCCACCTCTAGTTGGAACTGTGCTAAACAGACATCCCTTCTGGCATCACCGTTTGACAGTGGGGAGAGTGGATCAAAATGGGACAATGTGGCTGGTGTTTTAGCCTCGCCCTCATTATCAGACACCAATGGGCTTACAGGAGCAGTAACATCCCCTACAGTGGTAGTATGCTCAGGCAGCGGTAACACAAGCACCTGCTCTTCCAACAATACATTTAACACTAGCTGTTTAACCTCCGCCTTAACTACACTCTGCGGAATCGATATTGAGTAATGGTCAGCCAAGGTCATTAAATCAACTCTACGACATTTATCAAAAACCTCCCACGAAGGATTATCCAAAAAGGACTTCAAATCAAAAGTAGCCATCTTACACTACTTCACAAGAGCCAACGAAAATAGCAAACACTAATGCTACTTCAGCTATGACGCTCAACACTGAACTATACCACTTCAACAATCTACATGAGCGGCATGGGTGTCAGTAAAGACAGATCCCGGATGAGGCCCCACTTATGTTACGAATCCCTTTTGGCCCGACAGTCTAGGGGGGATGGTAGTGAGACCCGTAACATAACTCATGTAAATTATAATTGTGACAAAGTAAAAGTGTGAACGTAATAACCAGGACAACTGAAATTATACCGTCAAACTCAAGGTTTATTGTAAAACACACGGTAATGGGGGGAGCAGGAAAAAGGGGCTGAGCTGGACCCAAGGAAAGAAACAATAAGTATTCAAAACACCCCTAAGCTAGACTAGCCTATTTCAACAACAGCTAACTAACTAACCAAAAATACAGTGGGTGGTCCGCCCAGTTCTAACTAGTGTGTGTTAACAAAGTTTACCTACGGGTAGTGTATGCCCATGGGCGACTTGTCTTGGTTTCCCCTTTTCCCACCAGCAAACACCATAAGCAAAAACAATACTCACAGGAGATGACAAAGTGATTTGGAGGTGCTCAAACAAAAGAAGAGGTTAATTAATACACAAAGAGAGAGATCTACATACATGGCATTTACAAAGAGATTGTGCTACTGAAATCTATCAAGAACAGCTATCTACCCACATGGCATTACAAAGATTGAGCTCTCCTGAAATCTACCAAGAACAGCTATCTACCAACATGGCATTACAAAGATTGAGCTCTTGAACAAACAAATGATAGGGTTTTTAAACCAAGGGAAAGGAACTATGATAGGGTAGGAAACAGGAGGAGGTGTGTCTTCTGATTGATGGGTTGATTGTTGACTGATTGGGGAGTAATGATTTTCACCTGTGAGGGGAGAAGGAGAGAAAAGAAACACACACAGGATACACACAGACACAGGATACCTGTATCCGTAACAGTACTATTCAGTACAACTGACCACATTGTAGAGTGCTGATTGCAATATTGTAAAGGACAAAGGAATAAAAGTTCTTCAATATCCAGATATTGTGAATTTATCATTGATGGCAGCTGTTCAAGTAGTTTCCATGTGCTTTGACATGGAACATGGGAGAAAAAAATACATTTTGATCTGCACATGAGTCCGCAGGACATGAGCCAAACAATCTAAACACTTTATTTTTTTAAGTGCAGAAAAATGTCTGGCAGAGTTCAGGAAGTTTACGATTGAAAGTGATCGCCTGGGTTTCTACTGTAATTACTCTCACCACGAGCCGCCATCAGCCAGCAGAAGGAGCGGATTGCAAAAGGGATAGCTGATCCACAGAAACAGCCTGTTAACATGGAGCGGCATGTCTCCACCCAAGACTTATGATTCAAGCTTTGTGGGCATGCCGAGGGAGGTTGGTGGGAATAAGAGTCAGTCGGGGAGAACTGAGAGAGTTATGAAATTATGAAAAACATACTATTCGGAGAGACAAGACAATAACAAAAGCCTTCTCGCTGGCTTTCATTTGTCACCTGTTCCTTCGTCAGTCGCTACATCTCCTTAAATAGCACTCTTATTTCCATCCGGACATTTCTACAACCAGACAGAGTACAAGAAGGGAACGAAAGAGCATTATGAGCACCGAACATTGCTTGTGGCTGACAGCCCTTACAAACAGCCAGTGCAAGGCAAACAGACAGGCAGTCTCCCTCTCCTGAAATAGTTAATAAGGACAAGTATGGAGGAGTGACAACGTGCTCAGTCTTTATGAGCGAGTGTAGGGTTGAAATGAGAGAAAGCAGATGGAAATCAGTATGCTGGAGAAAGTGTTGTTCCGCCTTGGTTCTTCAACGTATGGCAGATTTCAGAGCTTCAGCAGAAAGTATTAGATGAATGCACAAACTGTAAGTTGCTCTGGATAAGAGCGTCTGCTAAATGACACTATATTTTATGCAAATGTAAAGTATGAGTGGGTCAGATTGTTCTTACATACACCTTAGCCAAATACATTTAAACTCTGTTTTCAAAATTCCTGACATTTAATCCTAGTAAAAATTCCCTGTCTTAGGTCAGTTAGGATCACCACTTTATTTTAAGAATGTGAAATGTCAGAAAAATAGTAGAGAGAATTAGTTATTTCAGCTTTTATTTCTTTCATCACATTCCCAGTGGGTCAGACGTTTACATACACTCAGTTAGTATTTGGTAGCATTGTCTTTAAAATTGTTTAACTTGGGTCAAACGTTTCATGGTAGCCTTCCACAAGCTTCCCACAATAAGTTGGGTGAATTTTGGCCCATTACTCCTGACAGAGCTGGTGTAACTGAATCAGGTTTGTAGGCCTCCTTGCTCGCACACGCTTTTTTAGTTCTGCCCACACATTTTCTACAAGATTGAGGTCAGGGCTTTGTGATGGCCACTCCAATATCTTGACTTTGTTGTCCTTAAGCCATTTTGCCACAACATTGAAAGTATGTTTGGGGTCATTGTCCATTTGGAAGACCCATTTGCGACCAAGCTTTAACTTCCTGACTGATGTCTTGAGATGTTGCTTCAATATATCCACATAATTTTCATACCTCATGATGATATATATTTTGTGAAGTGCACCAGGCCCTCCTGCAGCAAGGCACCTCCACAACATGATGCTGCCACACCCATGCTTCTCAGGTTGGGATGGTGTTCTACGGCTTGCAAGCCTCCCCCTTTTTCCTCCAAACACAACGATGGTCAGTATGGCCAAACAGTTCTATTTTGTATCATCAGACCAGAGGACATTTCTCCGCAAAGTACGATCATTGTCCCCATGTGCAGTTGCAAACCATAGTGTGGCTGTTTTATGGTGGTTTTTGGTGCAGTGGCTTCTTCCTTGCTGAGCGGCCTTTCAGGTTATGTCGATATAGGACTTGTTTTACTGTGGATATAGATACTTTTGTACCTGTTTCCTCCAGCATCTTCACAAGGTTCTTTGTTGTTGTTCTGGGATTGATTTGCACTTTTCGCACCAAAGGACATTTGTCTCTAGGAGACAGAACAAATCTCCTTCCTGAGTGGTATGACGGCTGCTTGGTCCTATGGGTTTTATACTTGCGTACTATTGTTTGCTCAGATGAACAGGGGTTTGGAAATTGCTCCAAAGGATGAACCAGACTTGTGGAGGTCTACAATTCTTGGCTGATTTCTTTTGATTTTCCCATGATGTCAAGCAAAGAGGCACTGAGTTTTAAGGTAGGCTTTGAAATACACAGGTACACCGCCAGACACTGCCAATTGACTCAAATGATGTCAGAAGCTTCTAAAGCCATGACATCATTTTCTGGAATTTCCAAGCTGTTTAAAGATACAGTCAATTTAGTATATTTAAACTTCTGACCCACTGGAATGTTGATACAGTGAATTATTGTCACGTTCGCTGGAATAATTATCGGACCAAGGTGCAGCGGATGTTGAGTTCCACATAAGTTATTAGAAAGTGAAACTTAGCAAAACAAAACAATAAACAATAAACTAACAACGAACCGTGACCACAGAGGTGCTACGTGCACTAACTCAAAACAATATCCCACAAACACATGTGGAAAAAATGCTACTTAAATATGATCCCCAATTAGAGACAACGATTACCAGCTGCCTCTAATTGGGAATCATACCAATCACCAACATAGAAAAACAAAACTAGAACCCCACATAGAAATAATCAACTAGACTAACCCCCAGTCACGCCAGTCACTAGTCACGCCAGTCACCCCAGTCACTATGGTCAGGACGTGACAATTATAAGTTAAATAATCTGTCTGTAAACAATTGTTGGAAAAATTGCTTTTGTCATGCACAAAGTAGATGTCCTTGCCAAAACTATAGTTTGTTAACAAGACATTTGTGGAGTGGTTGAAAAACGACTTTTAATGACTCCAACCTAAGTGTATGTAAACTTCTGACTTCAACTCTATATGTCCTATATGTCCTATATACCTACCTCTCTGTCAACTAACAGAACCAGGGTAATATGCTGCCTTATAGCATTAGCTGGGGGACGGCAGAGGTCCACAACATGAATACAGCCGTAGACTCCATTGGCGCATCACAATAGAGTCGGTCTTAAAGTGTCGACCAGAGAAGGTGCCTCACTCATCAGTGTTATTGTGATAGAGTGGACTTGCTGCGGGCAGATGATGAGCCCGGTCGAGCTCCAACCGTACAGGGACCGCCTTCTGCGTAGCCTAGAGGAATGCTGGGTAACAGTTGCTAATCATCTCCACGGCGCTCCCCGCCAGCGTAGTGACCACAGGGGGGTTGGAGGATGGGCCTGGAGGTGCCAAGGCCATACCACAGTAAATACCACAGTAAATACTTAAGTTCCTTCTCCGATCTACAGTACAGTACAGAGCCCTCTACAGGTATCACTCTATAGAAATCCATTTTCCCCAGTGTTCTAGTGATTGGACGCTGTTGCTTTCCACAGAACTGCCTGGTTTCACAGAATGTGCTCCGACATGATTGTTGTGATGAGATTTCTCTAGCTGTCAGGAAGGCTGTTTCTTACAGTCCGGGCTTAGGTAGAATTTGAGGCAGAGAACACCAGTATCCTTCTTTAAGGGCAAGGAGGAGATGTGTTTGTATGCCTGTTTATATGCCTGTTTTGTTGAGGGATTGTAAGGTGTCCCAACGCATGATGAAAATACATACTAAATGCCAGATTCATATTTGTAAAACACAATCGCTTGGCTATTGTCAAAATCCAAACAATTAAAATGGTTTGGATTTTGTTTTCTCCATCTGATAATGACATTTTCACAAGCATCTCCTTGTCATGACCAACGAATATGACTTCTCATGAGATGCTTTGCCATCGTATTCCACATTGGATCCCCTTTCAGAAACGATGGGATGGTATGAGCCGTGGTCAGGGGATTACACCAGCTGACATATCTGGGGCGTTGGGTTTCTGCCTCAGTGCCTGTCAAGGGGAGCAAGGCTCTGGTGATTGGCACGGCCAAGTCCTCAAGGTCATGTTTGTTTTTCCCGCTCACCCGTCTCTGTAGATTACTGGGGTAATATATCTCCTGTCAAAATGTCACCCATCCCCCCCAGCTCTGGTCCTTAACCAGTACACACATCTAAAGATGGTTTCCACCACGTGTCTCCTTCATGTTGTAACCCAAGCCAGGGAAATATACCAGAACACAAACCTTGTATGTATGTTTTGTCTCCCGTCGGAATACTAAGAGATGGAAATGTAATCTCTCCCTTTGGCATCGTTCTGAGCTGAGGGTTGGGCTTGGTCGTGATCGTAGACCATAGCTCTCAGGAACCCGGCCAAGGCTGCATGGGGCCTTATATTCATCACTGTGCAACGAGACGGATCGCATCATTCACCCGGCTGCTGCTCGAGACCCATTCAAAACGGCCAGTGTTAAGAGCGAATAAGCGATAAAGGTCTACCTGGTCAGAATACAGAGGAGTTCTAGAGGAGGCATCTGATGTGAGGAAGATGGAGACAGACTGACATGTGTTCAGGCAAGCAGAGAGGTGGAGGGAGAGAGGGAGATGGAGAGTGGTGGATACCCTAAGTGGAAATGCAGGATGGAGGAATAACACGGTGAAAAGAAAGATGAGGGGAGGCGGGCGAAAAGCAGGCGCCACGCCGGGAAAATGAAGACTTATGTGAAGCACCACAAAGGGGTGGTTGTTCGTTGCAGATGGCTGACAAATTGTAGGAGTCACGAAAGCAAACTCTCATTTCGCTGAAAGCGGTGGTTTGGATATCATAACGACAATGTCATTGTGTTCCTACGATGACGGTTATTTTCACACTCACCCAGCTGAGCGGTGGAAGTGGTAGCGAGCCCATTGATTTGCTCGAAACTATTGTTCTGTGATTATTTGTCACAACACTGCTGTACTCTGTGTGTACATTGAGTAATATACACAGGAGAACAGCTGGAAATGTTGGCAGTGCTAAATCTAATGTGTGTGGAAAGATTCAAAGCAATCCCACTAGTTACTTACTGTAGCATAAACACTCAAACAAGTTTACACACACACACACACACGCACGTACGCACGCACACACACACACACACACACACACACACACACACACACACACACACACACACACACACACACACACACACACACACACACACACACACACACACACACACACTGCACCTATCTGGTGTATGTGACAATAAAAATAACATTGAAAAAGTACACACTTTCGCATACTAAAGAGGTTAATGACTTGTGAAGAGGTTTGTATGTGTGTGTGTGTGTGTGTGTGTGTGTGTGTGTGTGTGTGTGTGCCTGTTTGTGTTAGTAATGTGGTGGAGATTTCATTAATTTACATGTATTACACCAAGCATCACCATATCATTGTACCATCCAAGTTCTTTGCGTGCCGTATGTCACACTGGCTGAGGATGGCTGTGCTGGGGTTAATATCAACTGTTGTTGACAGAGTGGCACCAATTGTTAGGCAAATGGATTTCATGGGTATGTTAACAAGAGCACGTGATTCATTCTATAGCAGGAGTTTACGGCTGAAAAATGTATTTCACCACACTGGCTACATCTGTGGTAATATATAAGGCTATAATGTGAAGAGCTCCATTGAGCTCCAAGTAGGGAAATTAATAATGTTATCGTGTGGGAATTCAATGGCAACTTGTCCTTCTCTTGAATGTTAAGTAGGGGATGAGGGTTTCAGGGGATCTCTTGATGGCATGTTGTTTATGTATAGCTAACGGTACGCTCTAACTTGAAATGAAAACGACTTTCTGACTAAATTTGAAACGTGTAATATCTGAACATTTTACTAGCTAGACTATCTTAGTCATGGATGCTTCTCTCACGGATGCCATTGTTGCCCTTAGTTTGAAAAGATGTTAACCCGGAGACAGGTGTTTTATACAACAGCCTACTGTGTGTTCTCTTTTCGACTCCGTCTGCATATATATTTGCAATCAAACTCCAGAATTTTCCCTATCTCATACTCTAATTGCACCAGACATTCCACTGATTTTAAAACTTGGTCCTCCTCCAGAAAGTGGAGAGCAACACTTATGCAGTCCTACTACGTGATACTTTTGAAAGAAAAGCTGTGTTAGAAAGGATTACTTACACATGCTGACCAGCTCATGTTATAGACAGTAGCGTGCTACATGGCAGACCAATCCGAACTCATCTCTCGGCATGACCATGCTATCCACTATCTCAGCCAATCACGGCCAGCGGGTTCCTGTCTTTTTCCGTGCCTAAACCAACTAGGCTCGTAAATGTACAGTTTTATTGGTATTTACAGATGGCATACAAGTTTGTTATTAAAGCACATGAAAGTTCATATGTTCCAGAAGGCATTTCTGGCAAAAAACACATTTTGATTCAACAAAGTTACGTTCAAATGGCTTTTAAAATGTATTCTAATGGCTCTCCTGTGAAGTAGTGACGCGCGACATACGCCTAGTTTCCTGAAACGATACACAAATTGCCTCTGAATTTTTGTGCCTTTGTGTACCTGCCAGTGGCAGCCGGAGGTAATAGCTTTTAATCTGTACATCAAACGCCCGGCAAATAGCTCCTTAACAGTAATGGGGGAATGAATAGGGAATCACAAACTCCATCTCCACCTCCCGACACCGTCAAGATGGTGCTGATAGCTCTCCATCACAGCAGAACCTTGGGACGTATGCTGCAAGGACAGATCTTATTTGCATTTTTTATTTATCCATTTTGAAGTAATATATTCTGTGATTCTGTGAATCTCCATCCAGATGTTTATTGGATATTGTTTTTGGATTTTAGAATACATTTTTAATCCAAAATACAGTCAATCGATCACATTTGTTCTGTTTCAAACATTATTTACAATGACATGAGACATTGAAGTAGTATTGAAAATCCCCTGCTGTGACCCTAACTAGAGCACTCCTCCACATCATCCACCTCCTCCACAATGGAGTGCCTTTCACACCGCAGTGGCAGGCAGCATCTGTGGGGAGGAGATCCCCAGCTGGTCCCCGTCCCTGGTCTCCATCTCATGACTCGGTTCCACCGCCTTCCTAATGAACACGACCAATCGGCTGTGAAAGCGCTCCATCGATAATGGATATATATATATATATATATATATACACACACACACACACACACACACACACACACACACACACACACACACACACACACACAAACAAACAAACAAATGCAACAAATGCAAATGCTATTGGTCTTGTTTGCGCCTGGCTTGTAAAGTACTCTTAAAAGAAAATGGCGGGTTTCAAGAACACAATAGTATCTGACTGGGCTAGTTTAAAATGTCTCTTGAAAGCAGGAACTGACCTGCAGTAACTAGTCTCAATTCAGTTCTATGAACTTTGCATTATTTTTGTTGTTCCACATTAACATGCTCCGTCTGTCTCTTCCTCAGCTTTGAACTATCTCAACTACGTGCAACTCCTGTGTTAAGAAGAAGAAGCAGCATTGGAGGAACCCCTAGCAGCAGGCACCGTTGAGTTAAGGTTAGTCTCTGTTCCCTCGTACTCAAAGACAGGCAAACAAAACAGACACCCTGTCTCAGTGGAAATGCCACAGGTCCACAGAGCCACTCTTGCTATTCGCTGTCTCAGACCCCAAGGATCTCCAACCCCTATGGGAAAATAACCTCAGTCCCCTGGTTCCTTATCCTTAAATGCCAATGACCACAAGGGGGCAATCCCAAAAAGAAGAAGAATTCCACAGAGATTTGTTTCACAATGTACAAAAACTAACGCTAATTAGTATGTATTATTCCACACATTTTGTGTATACATGCATGAAACAACTCATAGAGGCCCCCATTGCACTTTTCTAATAGAAAAGACACATCAAACAGTGGTACGCAGCACTGAAAGCCTCATTAGTACTGTAGAGTAAGACATGTGATACTACAGTCTCTGGACGCCATAGCTCATTCATGGTCTAAAGGACTAATAAAGTATTGATTTGATCTATTAGAGCAGGAAAGGCACAAACGCACCATATACATTAGGCTATAATGTAAAGAGCTCCGTTGAGCTCCAAGTAGGAAGATGAATCATGTTATTGTGTGGGAATCCAATGGCAACCACTGTAGTCCTTATCTTGAATGTTAAGTAGTGGGTGGGGGGGTTCAGGGCTTCTCTTGATGTCATGTTGTTTATATTCATCACACTACTGCACACATTTGAATGTCATGCTGTGACAAACAATAACAGCCAGAGCAACATTTTCAGATCCAACAACATACGCGACAATCCTCTCTCTCAAGCTAGGGGAGACTGAGCGTGTGTGGCCAAGGGCACAACATGGCGACCCAGGTCATCATACATGGCAAACACAAATATTACAACACCACACACTGTTGATTAACATCTTATTTGAATAAAAAGCAGGAAAACAAATGAAGAGTAAAAAAACCCAATGAAGATGAAGGCTTAAGGGAGTTTTATCATCGCACACAAGGTTTCCAATATGGCTTGAGAAGGAATTAATGAATTCTGATTCAACCCGTGTTAATATAAGCCAGGCAAATCATATGGAATCTTATCCTGGTGTAAGTTTATCCAATAGGGAACTCTGTCCTTGTGTCTGTTCACTGTTCCCTCCCTCGCACTACACTACACAATACCACTCTTCTATAACAACATGTACATCCAGCTGGCGAGGCAGGTGCGGCAGGGTTGAGTGGCCATTTGCTGAGGCGTTGTGGCTGATTCAGGCCTTGTTAAATTCCATTTTGTTTGTGAGCGGTGCTGAGCTCGGCCTCCCCTGGGCGTATAAGGGCAGACTTCGAAGCCACCGCACCGACTGGGGACCGAGGGGAGCGGTCACAGTTTTTCATCCTTATTACCCATGACATATCCAAAGTGGCAGAGTAGCCATGGAGATATAGAGAGAAAGAGGGAGAGAGGGGAAAAGATAGAGGTGGGTACCTCAGGAGAACCAGGGAGTCTGTCTCCTATCCTCCCTCCCCCTCATGAACCTCTGAGCAGGGCCCCAATCCGCCTGGCTAAAACAATGCAATTCAATGACGGCGATTAGGTACATCTACAAGGTGACTTCCATATGGAAGAAGAGGTAGTTGGACGGGGGTGGGTGTCTTGCCTTCAGCCACGTGACATGATTGGAGAGGTTTTCTTCACTGAATGAGTCCCCCCTCTCCTCTGCTCTCCTTCCCACGGCGGAGATTAAGATCGCTTGTTGTAATTATTGCTCCTTGAGGCAGCCTAATTCTGCCAATGAGATAGCATCACACCAGTCAGGTGCTTCAGAGGGTATCTGGCACCTGCTGTTGTCGTCCTCTGCGTGTTCCATACGGCATTGTTTTGTGATACATGTCTGTTGATCGACTGGCTTCTCTGGCTTCTGGGGCGCTGCCAATCCCCCGTCTGTCTCCAGATTCGCTCTCCTTCACTAACCACGTATTAGGAAAAAAGAAGGGGGAAATAATCACACGCAAAAGCCAAAAACCCTGAGGTGTCTGGGATTTCTGCCTCCTGACGTACTGCGAGGCATCAATCATCTGCCACCACAGTCCCATGAAACATCTGTCTTAGACACACCGGAAGCCTGGCCGCCTCCCATCCAAACACAGGTGTTTGACACGCACATTAAGCTCTGCCCAACGAGCAGCCATCTTTTACCGCCAGGTACAGTAATGTAGGGGTTAGAGAACACAAATTAACGGGAATAAATGCATACATTCAGAAACCTTCACAGGTGTACGATATGTCATATATGCATTACAGGAGAAAAATGGGCACAACAGTTATTTGCTTTTCAAGTGATGTTCAAGCAAGCAGTATCATCACTAGAGAGCTCCTGTTATGGTAGTGACATTGAATGTTACAGTGATGACAATGAGAGTTATGGTGGTGACATTGAGAGTAACGGTGGTGACATTGAGAGTAACGGTGGTGGCATTGACAGTTACGGTGGTGGCATTGAGAGTAACGGTGGTGACATTGACAGTTACGGTGGTGACATTGACAGTTACGGTGGTGACATTGAGAGTAACGGTGGTGACACAGAGTTACCGTGGTGACATTGACAGTTACAGTGGTGATATTGACAGTTACGATGGTGACATTGAGAGTAACGGTGGTGAAATTGAGAGTAACGGCGGTGACACAGAGTTACCGTGGTGACATTGACAGTTTCGGTGGTGACATTGACAGTTACGGTGGTGACATTGAGAGTAACGGTGGTGAAATTGTGAGTTACGGTGGTGACGTTGAGAGTAACTGTGGTGGTGACATTGAGAGTAACGGTGGTGAAATTGTGAGTTACGGTGGTGAAATTGTGAGTTACGGTTGTGATATGGAAGGTTACGGGCAGATGCAGAGCCGGACTCCTCTATGGGTTCTCTCTGGGGAATGACTCCCCACCGAGAAATAATCTGCATCCATGATAAGTTTCATTGGCTGTTCAGGGCCAATGTTCTAATTCTCCAAAGACGAAGCTCAGCTCAACCCCGTTACAGACGTGTGTCACTGCAAATCACCCTCAACAGCACATGCATCACCCTGTCTTTCCCCAGCAGATCTATCGGTGACTCTTTCCTAGGGTAACCGCAATCAGTTCAAGCACTCGGCTGATCTATTGCCCTCGCTCAGCAGTGGAGTAGGATCATTAGTTGGGTGTACTTTATGTCTGGGGAAGCGTAACGAGGAACGAGCAGCAATCGCTGTGGGTGTGAAGATATAAAGCCTGCTGCTTTCATCAACGAGCCTTAATGATCCTCAAAAAACAGACTAGTGTATATGATCACATCTTATAGGCTGAATCCAGGCTGTATCACATCCGGTTGTGATTGGGTGTCCCATAGGGGGGCGCACATTTGGCCCAGAGTCGTCCGGGTTTGGCCGGGGTAGGCCGTCATTGTAAAGACAAATGTGTTCTTAACTGACTTGCCTAGTTAAATAAAGGTTAAATAAAATACATTTAAATGTCAATTATAAGAAGTGACATCTATTACAGTTTTTTTCGATTGCTAAACGACAGTGGACACAACTGGAGTCACATGTGCAAATCTCTAACTACAGTCTGCACAGCAGCAGTTCATGTGGACCAAACTCTAGTTTGTTTTTCATTGCTTGAACACAGTTTTCAAAACTCTACACACTTATCCCATGACTTTAACCACAACCTGCACAACACTGTGGATTTACAGCACTTTGTTCAAATGCTAACACACTGCTGTCAAAACTGTGAACCACACATTCAAAACGGAATAGATTTCAGCCTTGTGCCTTTCAAACACTGCTGATTGCAATTTCAGCTGAAAGGCTAAGCAGGTGTCTTGTTTTAGACTTGTTAGTGAACACACACACATATTACAGTATATATAGGTAGAGCTCAGAAAGACTCATTTTGGAAATGGAACAAGGAAGATGGGTTCGTGGAGGGAGAAGGGTGGCAGGGAGAGGGCGGATGCGTGGAGGAAGACAAAGAAGACAAAGAGCTGTTATTTCAGATGAAATAAGGGCTACACTTATAGACCATGTCGTGAACCATGGTCTCTCATTGAGAGAGGCAGGGTTGAGGGTGCAACCCAATCTGCAAAGATCCACAGTGGCATCTGTAATGCGAATTTTCCATCATGCAAACAGGTGAGAGTTACATCCTTACAGTAAATGAAAACATTACAGGAATCTATTTTGTATTGCAATTATAGAATATTTACACAGATATATATTACAGTAAGTTTGACTGTAAAATATATTTTTACAACAGGACCCAAAGGCTGCCCCCAACAGGGGGAAGAGGAAAAATATTTTCAGATGCGCAGGAAAATGCTATTGTTGACATGGTTGTTGTCAACAATGCAATAAAACTGCGGGAGATTCAAGATAGAGTGCTGGCTGATAATGATATATTTGAAAATGTTAATTCTGTCAGCACAACAACTATTGCTCGAGTCCTAAAGAAACACCAAGTTACAATGAAACAGTTATACACTGTACCGTTCGAGAGAAACAGTGAACGGGTAAAATAGCAACGATACCAATATGTCCAGGTAAGACGTCTGAGGTTACGTACACAGCTATACAAAATATTTAGTTTTTGTCATAGTTTGCGATAACGTTGCTTTTCACCACTCTGCAGCTGTCACAGATTGGTTTGCAGCACATCACAGATTGATGGTTTTGTACCTGCCTGCATATTCACCCTTCCTCAACCCAATAGAGGAGTTTTTCTCTGCCTGGAGGTGGAAAGTGTTTGGTCACCACCCACATGACCAAATGTCTCTTTTGGAAGCCATGCGTGCCGGATGTGAGGACACTAGTCCAGAGGACTGCCAGGGATGGATAAGGCACTCCAGAAGGTTCTTCCCCAGGTGCATGGCAAGAGAAAACATTAGATGTGATGTTGAAGAAAACCTGTGGCCTGATGCTAGAGAGAGGCAGGATTAGCCCCTCAATTATTTGTTCGAATTACAGTATGTACTTTTAGTTTCTACCTTTTTTTTCTCATTACTGTAATTCCGTAAATTACTACAGACTATTGAAGCAAACTGCTAATTTTCATTTACCTTAAAGAATTGTTATGTTCTAAAAAATGTAATAAATCATGTGAAAGAATGTCACTCTTTTCTTTGAAGAAAATATTACTTTGTATGAAGTCACTGAAATTGTTCAAACTGTAAAGATGAAAAGTTTGTATTTTCTGTATTGTTGTTTGATGCTAGTGTTTTTACTGTTCTGAGTGACAGTGTGTGTTATCTCAGTGAGGGTTGTGCATAGTGTTTGGCTGCACTGAGCGTGTTTTGAGCCATGTGTTAAGAGTTGTGTTGCTTGGAATGAGTTTTGCAGGTGATGTGAACTGTTTAGCTCAGGTGACTGTTGGTAGTGCAGACTGTAGTTAGAGTTTTGCACATGTGACTCCAGTTGTGCCCACTGTCGTTTAGCAATCGAAAAAAACTGTAATTTGCTCTAATTGTGACGGAGTGACAGGCAATTAAGGAACATGGTGTGTGTTTCAATGCCTCTGTCATCTCTGGGAAAGTGTGTGGGGGGGAATTAAAAAGCACATCTGCCCTCAGTTTAGGGTATAGAGCTGGTATATGGTCGTTGAGACAAAAGCAGCTTATTGCCAAGGCTGTCAACTCCGGAACATGGAGAATGGAATCTCATAAGCATGAAGTTACATTGGTCATTCGGAATTGCCTCAACATTGGTGACCTTTGGCTCCATTTACTACAGTTGAGCAGGTTAATGTACGTTGTCACTGTGCGTGGCTACTCATGCGTGGATTCATGTTAATGTGTGAGTGATATTAATTGAGAAGAGGATAAATTAATTTAATCCGTGTTAATTATTAGACTGACCTTTATTTAAATTGGCTATTGTGACTGTTTACAAGTCTCTAATCTCAATGTCATGTAGAGTGTGTGGGTCAATAATTTTTTTCTGGTAGGGTGTGTGTGTGTGTGTGTGTGTGTGTGTGTGTGTGTGTGTGTGTGTGTGTGTGTGTGTGTGTGTGTGTGTGTGTGTGTGTGTGTGTGTGTGTGTGTGTGTGTGTGTGTGTGTGTGTGTGTGTGTGTGTGTGTGTGTATGTGCACGTGTGAGAGAGAGGGAGAGAGAGAGAGAGAGAGAGAGAGAGAGATAGAGAGAGAGAGAGAGAGAGAGAGAGAGAGATCGTGATAAACCCTCAATCTTTACATAGGAGCTGCTACTGTTCAGGTCTCCCCTCTTCTGCGCCCAAATTCTTTTTTTCTCTCTCTCTCGCTCTCTCTCTCTCATTCTTTTGCTCACTCTCCTCCATCTAACTCTCTCTTCCTCTAGCTTTTCTTCCCTGCTTTCTCTCCCTCGGTCCTCCACTCATCCGTTCTTTTCTCTCCCTCTATCTGTCCAGGCCCTCTCCCCATATCTCTCCCAGCAGGTCACAGCCCCTTCTGGTCTGAGCATAGACACCAGGGGGAAACCCTGTGATGTGGCCAGCTACAGTATTCCCACACTTGGCCACTTCACCACCATCATGCTGGGCCTATCTACTGTCAGACTCCCCACTCCAACCACACACATTCCTCACTCCACCAACCACAGCACGGCAATGAGTCACGCTATCGGGAAAGGCAGAGAGTAATTGGAAACATGAGAGTGTCACACCCTGATCTGGTTCACCTGTCCTTGTTATTGTCTCCACCACCTCCAGGTGTTGCTTATTATCCCTGGTGTATTTATCCCTGTGTTCCCTGTCTCTCTGTGCCAGTTTGTCTTGTTTGCCAAGTCAAGCAGCATTTTTCCTTGCTCCTATTTTTCCTAGTCTCTGTTTATTTCTAGTCCTCCTGGTTTCGACCCTCTGTCTGACCTGACTACCAGCCTGCCTATCCCCTTGTACTGTTTTAGACTCTGATCTGGTTTCTGACCCCTGCCTGACCTGACTACCAGCCTGCCTATCCCCTTGTACTGTTTTAGACTCGGATCTGGTTTCTGACCCCTGCCTGGACTGACTTCGAGACTGCCTATCCCCTTGTACTGTTTTAGACTCGGATCTGGTTTCTGACCCCTGCCTGGACTGACTTTGAGACTGCCTATCGCCTGGTACTGTTTGGACTCTGACCTGGTTTATGAACTCTCGCCTGTCCCCGACCTGCCTTTGCCTACTCCCTTTGTTATAATAAATACCGGAGCTCGGCCATCTGCCTCCTGTGTATGCATTTTGGTCTCGCCTTGTGCCCTTATAGAAAGCTGATGTTCAGGATTTTTAAATAAGAGAGGGAGGGAATCAGAGGTCTGAGACAGTCAGACATTTGAATGTATGTGTCAGTCTCAATGTGAACTGCAAAGGTATAAACAAGTCAGGGCTTAAGTTGCACTCCACCTTCAAGACCAACCATCCATTGGCATCAATGTGTTATTCATGCCACGGATCAAGTTTCAAGTCAACTGTGTCATCCAGGATCTTGAGTCAGGATGGTGGCCATTCAGCTCATTCCAGATATGAGCAGAGTGACCTTGAAAGACCTGGTCTGTATATAGTTGATAGATAGAAAGGCAGCGGTATGGCTGCTGAGGTAATTTAATTATCAGACCCTCCACAGGCTAGAGTAATGACTGCTCTCCAAATCCTCCCTAATCCCCTATCCCAGTCCTCTACACAGACAGGCCCTGCCTGGGGCTCTCTGACTGTCTGACACAGGCAGCACTAACTCCTATACCCTGACCCTGTCTGTAGTCCCAGCCTGCTGGTATACAATACTGTAATATACAGTCCTTTCAGAAAGTATTCAGACCCCTTGACTTTTCCCACATTTTTCTTACATTACAGCCTTGTTCTAAAATTGATTAAATAAATAAAAATGTCCTCAGCTATCTACACACGATACCCCATAATGACAAAGCAAAAACAGTTTTTTAGAGATTTTTACAACTAAATAAATAAACAGAAATACCTTATTTGCATAAGTATTCAGACCTTTTGCCATGAGACTTGACATTTTCCTCCGTGCATCCTGTTTCCATCGATTATCCTTGAGATGTTTCTACATCTTGATTGGAGTCCACTTGTGTTAAATTCAAATGATAGGACGTGATTTGGAAAGGCACACACCTGTCTAGTCCCACAGTTGACACTGACACTAAAGAATTGTCTGTAGAGCTCTGAGACAGGATTGTGTCAAAGGACAGATCTGGGGAACGGTACCAAAACATTTCTGCAGCATTAAAGGTCCCCAAGAACACAGTGGCCTCCATCATTCTTAAATGGAAGAAGTTTCCTAGAGCTGGCCCCCCGGCCAAACTGAGCAATCGGGGGAGAAGGCCCTTTGTCAGGGAGGTGACCAAGAACCCAATGGTCACTCTGACAGAGCTCGAGAGTTCCTCTGTGGGGATGGGGGAAACTTCCAGAACGACAACCATGTCTGCAGCTCTCCACCAATCAGGCCTTTATGGTAGAGTGGTCAGACAGAAGCCACTCCTCAGTTAAAGGCACAAGACAGCCCACTTGGAGTTCACCAAAAGTTACTGAAAGACTCTCAGACCATGAGAAACAAGATTGAACTATTTGGCCTGAATGCCAAGCGTCACGTCTGGAGGAAACCTGGCACCATCCCTACGGGGAAGCATGGTGGTGGCAGCATCATGCAGTGGGGACATTTTTCAGTGGTAGGGACTGGGAGACTAGTCAGGATCGAGGCAAAGATGAACGGAGCTTAGTACAGAGAGATCCTTTATGAAAACCTGCTCCAGAACGTTCAGTACATCAGACTGGGGCGAAGATTCACCTTCCAACATGACAACGACCCTAAGCACACAGCCAAGACAACCCAGGAGTGGCTTCGGGACAAGTCTCTGAATGTCCTTGAGTGGACCAGCCAGAGCCCGGACTTGAACCCAATCGAACATCTCTGAAGAGACCTGAACTAGTTGTGCAGCAATGCTCCCCATCCAACCTGACAGAGATTGAGAGGATCTGCAGAGAAGAATGGGAGAAACACCCCAAATACAGGTGTGCCAAGCTTGTAGCGTTATACCCAAGAAGACTCGAAGCTGTAATCACTGCCAAAGGTGCTTCAACAAAGTACTGAGTAAGGGGTTCGAATACTTATGTAAATGTGATATTTTTGTTTTTTATTTGTAATACATTTGCAAAAAAATGTAAAAAAAACTGTTTTTGCTTTGTGATTATGGGGAATTGTGTGTAGATTAATTTTAGTATAAGGCTGTAACGTAACAAAATGTGGAAAAACTCTAGGGGTCTGAATACTTTATTTCACTGTATATCGATAGGAGCGACATGTTTGGTGAGTAAATTACCAAAATAGTGCATTGTGTGCATGCGCGTGTGTGTGTGTGTGTGTGTGTGTGTGTGTGTGTGTGTGTGTGTGTGTGTGTGTGTGTGTGTGTGTGTGTGTGTGTGTGTGTGTGTGTGTGTGTGTGTGTGTGTGTGAGTGAGTGAGTGAGTGAGTGAGTGAGTGAGTGAGTGAGTGAGTGAGTGAGTGAGTGTGTGTGTGTGTGTGGACGTTCATGTGTGTGCGTGTGTTAATATAGCTCTTCATTCTTCTCACGTCGGTGTCCTCTGAGTCCAGGATGGTTCTTGAGGTGTAAAGGGGGCCGTCCTCTCTCCATGAAAACATCTTTATTAATTACCCCTCCTGAGAGAGGTAGGAGGTGACCCCAGACTAGAGGTCAACCGATTAATCGGAATGGCCGAACAATTAGGGCCGATTTCAAGTTTTCATAACAATCGGTAATCATTGTAGCCGATTACTTTGCACTCCACGAGGAGACTGCGTGGCAGGCTGACCACCTGTTACGCGAGTGCAGCAAGAAGCCAAGGTAAGTTGCTAGCTAGCATTAAACTTATCTTATAAAAAAACAATCAATGTTAACATAATCACTAGTTAACTACACATGGTTGATGATATTACTAGTTTATCTAGCGTGTCCTGCGTTGAATATAATTGAAGCGGTGCCTGTTAATTTATCATTGAATCACAGCCTACTTCACCAAACGGGTGATTTAACAAGGGCATTCGTGAAAAAAACACTGTTGTTGCACCAATGTGTACCTAACCATAAACATCAATGCCTTTCTTTAAAATCAATACACAAGTATATATTTTTAAACCTGCATATTTAGTTAACAAGAATTTATTTTAATTAGGGAAATTGTGTCACTTCAGTGTCTCCTCGCGTTCCATGCAAGCAGCAGTTTGGGCCGCCTGGCTCGTTGCGCACAGTGTGAAGACAATTTATTCCTAAAAAAGACCGTAATTAATTTGCCAGAATTGTACATAATTATGACATAACATTCAAGCCTATCAACTCCCGAGATTAGGCTGGTGTAACCGATGTGAAATGGCTAGCTAGTTAGCGGGGTGCACGCTTTCAATCGGTCCTCCAATAACCGGTATCAGCGTTGAAAAATCATAGTCGGTCGACCTCTACCCCTGACCCTCTCAGACGTCCCGGAACGTAGACCTGGCTGTGGGGACTGACTCTCTCCTCTCCTCGGAGGGGAGCCACACCATTTTGTGGGCGGAGGAGAGTTAGCTTGCTTGCTCGGTCTGCGTCTCTGCTTTGAATTTTTGGTGTTTAGTCAGACACAAAGTAGCTGTTCACTTCCACCTTCGGTCAAGTAATATCCTATAATATAGTATAGTGAGTTGTGAAGATGGCGTGATTAGATGGCACTGTGAAAAGTGGTTCTTTCTCCCTTCCTCCCTCTTCTCTCCTCTCTCCTCTCTCCTATCCAAGCATCTGTGCAGAGTCAGTGGTGTTGGCATGTGCTAATGACCCCAGCAGGGTGAATGTGTGTGTGTGTGTGTGTGTGTGTGTGTGTGTGTGTGTGTGTGTGTGTGTGTGTGTGTGTGTGTGTGTGTGTGTGCGTGTGTGTGTGTGTGCGCCAACAGAGAGTGGAAGGAGCACCTGTGCATGTTGAAAAGAGCCTGCTGGTCTTACCTTATGAACAGCACCACATCCTCCTGGCTGGATTGATAGAGCTTTCAGGCAGCTTCCTGCCCGTGGAACAGAGAGAGAGAGTGTAACGAGAGAGTGTAACGAGAGAGTGTAACGAGGCTATCAGATGTAATTAAAGCAAGTGTCTCTTCTCTGTAAGAAAGTCAGAACACTCAGAAATATGTCTGACTCACTAAGAATTCTTTGCACAGTATAACACCCATGGGTAGTGTGGAAATGAGCGGACTATGACAGGGGCATGATAACCATACAGACTGGACTATTCCTAGGATGGAAGACAATGCAGGTGGCAGACAGGCTGAGTTGGGAATCGACTATGACATATAATATCTCAATTTACAGGGGTTCAGGAAGGGCTTGGACTGTCAAAGTATATCTTAAAATGTTGACCTTTTGGAGATTGGCTGCCTTTTTCTCTTCCCACTCCTTTTATCTCCATCTCTTTCTCCTGCCCTCTCTTCTTCTCTTCACCTTTCTTTCTCTGTCTCTCTCTTCCTGTCCCTGCTGACCATCTGACTCCTCACTCCTCTTTCTCCTGCCCTCTCTTCTTCTCTTCACCTTTCTTTCTCTGTCTCTCTCTTCCTGTCCCTGCTGACCATCTGACTCCCCACTCCTCTTTCTCCTGCCCTCTCTTCTTCTCTTCACCTTTCTTTCTCTGTCTCTCTCTTCTTGTCCCTGGTGACCCTCTGACTCCCCACTCCTCTTTCTCCTGCCCTCTCTTCTTCTCTTCACCTTTCTTTCTCTGTCTCTCTCTTCTTGTCCCTGGTGACCCTCTGACTCCCCACTCCTCTTTCTCCTGCCCTCTCTTCTTCTCTTCACATTTCTTTCTCTGCCTCTCTCTTCCTGTCCCTGCTGACCCTCTGACTCCCTACTCCTCACAGCTAGCTTTCTTCTGGAAGACAAACTCTTCACTTCAGGCTCTCTTCATGAACTTGGCAGGCGAGAGATAGGTTGTTCATTTATTTCCCCCTCCAAGAGAATCATTCTGCTCCTCACGGGCCACTAGACAGAAGTCAGGCCAAGATTATTTCATGAAATGTTTTTTTTTTTTCCAGTTATTTTTTTCAACTTTTTTGGAGTGGACCCCTCTCTCTTTCTTTTTGGAATTGGCAACACTTTGTGTTCATCTCAGTCTGATTGGCTGGAGCCTCGTAGTCCCCAAAGCTTCCAGAACAAAGCCTGTTGACTGTATCGGCCAAGTGGTGGATGACAAAGTCTAGGAGAGAGAGGAGACCAGGATGAAATATTTATTTTGCAGACTGGCTGTGTGGCAGCCATTTGCTGTTATGTTGTGTCTCACTGCCTTGGTCTAGCTAGCTAACATAGTCTGTTTGTTAGTTTGATTTGTATGTTTGCATGGATTAGTTTTTGGTTTCTTGTGACTTTTCATCTGAAAAAGGGAAATGTTTTTCTGTGACTCCTGACTTCAATGCTCATTACATCTAACCATGCAGTGGTGTACTGTGGCCTTGTTTTCTCTCGGTTTTTGTTGTTGTTTAGTTGTTGTTGTTTTACCATTCGCTGCATATTTACAATAACAGGACATAAAATGTTGCCATGGGGACAGACCCACCCCGGGATAACAGAAGGCATTAAGGCACCGAACCACAGAGGAGAAAGCCTTCCAGCCAATCAGCAAACAGCTCACTGTTGCCAAGGTGTTGTCGAGATGAGAGATAGGATTGAGATAAGAACAGTGTGTTTGCACCTTTCAATAGCTCATAGTTCTGTTTGGATTTCCACGTTTTTTTCTCTGTCCATAGTCCAGTAACATCCCTTATAGAAGTCAGAGAGCATGACGGCTCACAATGCCTTTCCATGATGACATATTCTCTCTGATTGAGCCTTTTCATGCAAGACGTTTCCTCTGCCTGCTGAGACTGGAACAGCTCTTTACCCTCCAACCCCTAGGGGCAGTAATTTAGGGACCTGTTTAGTCACTAACCATTTTACAGCTACCTGCATTTAATGTTCACAGAGTCATTACGATCAGCTAGCTTGACTCTCACCTAGATGACGATCCGCGGCTTTTCACTGTTGTCCTCTTTTCCTTAGTTCCCTCCTCTCTGAGAACTCAGTGAGATCTATCACTGACAGACTGCGTGCTATGGCTAGTCAGACACTGGAGGTGTTAACTGGGCTGCAGTTTGCAGTCTACAGCTGTGTTGTTAGAACAGCCTCTGTGGAGCTGAGGTGTTGGTGTGTGTGTGTGTGTGTGTTTGTTTGAGAAGCTGTGGGGTGAGCTCGTCAGGGAGATGGAAGATAATCTCCAACCCCCCTCTTTTCCTCCCTTTCCTGTCTTCCTGAGACCACTGTCTCCACGCAGCGTCGCTCCTATCCATCCCTACGCAATACACACACACGGCCACAGATAGGTGGGCTTAACAACCACAGTTTTCTGACCGAGACTCAAGCTTCTAGCCAAACAAGCCAACTTGTAAGGAAGCTTAGACCAGGTGAAGGTAATCATTAACACAGCCTGCTGTCTGTTTGCTTTTCGTTGCCTTGTCACTGGGCTGGCTACAGTGTCCGACAGACCTGTGTGTCATCACAAACTCCATGCGCCTCCCACTCCACATTTTTTATCAGCTTAACAAGGCCTATTTCCATCATGTAGTTCACAGTTGGTTCTGTCTGTTGTTAATTGAACCGTTGAACTCCCTTCTTCTACTTTAGCCCACCGAAAGACACCCATTGTTTTTGAAATTGGAAAAGTTGACAGAGCTCCATTGTAAGACTTTTGTGAATACTGGTTTCAAGGTCAGTTGAAGCGAATGCATGAGTTGGGAGTTTCAGGACCTCCAGTATGTGGGAGGGCGGGGGTTTTCAGGGTTAGAACCTAAGTGGTTCTTGAAAAATGGAATTAAACCACACCAAACCAAGCCTCTACTGCCAGGGTGACTCTTTTGAGGTACACAAGCCCATGCTAATACAGTCCTCCACTGTATATAATGTATAAACCAAATATTTATAGTGCATTCGGAAAGTATTCAGACTCCTTACTTTTTTTCACATTTTGTTATGTTACAGCCTTATTCTAAAATAGATTAAATTGTTTTTTCCCCTCATCGATCTACAAACAATATCACATAATGACAAAGCAAAAACAGTTTTTAGAAATGTTTGCAAATGTATATAAAAAAAAACATTAAATATCACATTTACATAAGTATTCAGACCCTAACTCAGTACTTTGTTGAAGCAACTTTGGCAGCGATTGCAGCCTCAAGTCTTCTTGGGTATGACGCTACAAGCTTGGCAAACCCGTAGTTGGGGAGTTTCTAACATTCTTCTCTGCAGATCCTCTCAAGCTCTGTCAGGTTGGATGGGGAGCGTTGCTGCCCAGCTATTTTCAGGTCTCTCCAGAGATGTTCGATCAGGTTGAAGCCTGGGCTTTGGCTGGGCCACTCGAGGACATTCAGAGACTTGTCCCGAAGTCACTGCTGTGTTGTCTTGGCTGTAGGGGTCTGAATACTTTCCGAATGCACAGTAACTACCTTATGCTCTTTTGATTGGATGGCCTGGTTTCCTTTTGTTGGCTGTTGCTGCCTCTCCCTGGGTGTGCTGTGTTTCACCTCAGCTTTACATCTGGCAGTGTGGAGCGCTGTTGTGAGGCAGCACCTTTAGAGAAAAATACTACAAATAGATGAGATGTGTACTATATGTGAATGTATGGTTTAGTACAAGGAAGAGAGAGAGAGATGTGTACTATATGTGAATGTATGGTTTAGTACAAGGAAGAGAGAGAGAGAGAGAGAGAGAGAGAGAGAGAGAGAGGGAGAGAGGGAGAGAGAGAGAGAGAGAGGGGAGAGAGAGAGAGAGAGAGATGTGTACTATATGTGAATGTATGGTTTAGTACAAGGAAGAGAGAGAGAGATGTGTACTATATGTGAATGTATGGTTTAGTACAAGGAAGAGAGAGAGAGAGAGAGAGAGAGAGAGAGAGAGAGAGAGAGAGAGAGATGTGTACTATATGTGAATGTATGGTTTAGTACAAGGAAGAGAGATACTATTGCTTTTAAGAGCAGAAGGGGAGGTAGTGGGTGGTTACATGTCAAAGAGCGGCTATATCAAGGAGAGAGAGAGAGAGAGAGAGAGAGAGAGAGAGAGAGAGAGAGAGAGAGAGAGAGAGAGAGAGAGAGAGAGAGCGAGAGAGAGAGGGAGAGAGGGAGAGAGAGAGAGAGAGAGAGAGAGAGAGAGAGAGAGGGGAGAGAGAGAGAGAGAGAGATGTGTACTATATGTGAATGTATGGTTTAGTACAAGGAAGAGAGAGACTATTGTTTTTAAGAGCAGAAGGGGAGGTAGTGGGTGGTTACATGTCAAAGAGCGGCTATATCAAGGAGAGAGAGAGAGAGAGAGAGAGCGAGAGAGAGAGGGAGGGAGAGAGGGAAAGAGAGAGAGAGAGAGAGGGGAGAGAGAGAGAGAGAGGGAGAGAGAGAGAGAGAGAGAGAGAGAGAGAGAGAGAGAGAGAGAGAGAGAGAGAGAAGGGGTGGGGAAAGGGAGAGAGAGGGAGAGAGAGAGAGAGAGAGAGAGAGAGATGTGTACTATATGTGAATGTATGGTTTAGTACAAGGAAGAGAGAGACTATTGTTTTTAAGAGTAGAAGGGGAGGTAGTGGGTGGTTACATGTCAAAGAGTGGCTCTATCAAGGAAAGAGAGAGAGAGAGAGAGAGAGAGGGGGGGGGGGGAGAGGGAGAGAGAGAGAGAGAGAGTGACAGGGAGAGAGAGAGAAGGGAAGGGGCTGGAGTAGGTCGGTGGGAAGAGTGGGAGGGAGTGTCAGAGAGAGGAAGAGAGAGATGAAACAAGCAAGCAAGGGAATCAGAGCTTGCCTGCCGGAGCTGTGTTGTGTTTGGTGCGTGAGCGCTAGCTGATCCATCAACGTGCGAAAAGGACCTCGCTGAGCGTTCATCTCCAGCCTCGATCCCCCTCAACTCCCCCAGAGCCCTTCCAGAAACCTCCCTAGGCTGTAAGGAGGACCCAGGCTTGAGCACGTGCTGCCAGGTAAGACACAGAGTATGGAGGCTCTCCGCTGAGAGAGATACTTTACAGAGAACAGATCGTGAAAGCACTTAGCGTTGCCTGTGTAGACTCGGGAGGTGATTCCTTAGACATGATGATCTTAATAGAATGGATGTGGCTTGAAAGGGGAGAGGTGAAAGGTGTTGTTTCTCATCTGTGTCTGTGAGTGTGTCAGTGTGTGTTTGTGCACGTCAGCTGTCGCGGGTCACAGGGCATATGTAACCTGATTGGAACTTTGATGTGAGAGCAGTCAGTTTGTTTCTGACTCTAGCTCCTCTTTAATGGCAGATGTCAAGGGATACCTCAATACATCAATACCTCCATTTACAGAAGAAAAAAACAAAATAGGAAAAGGAGGTTTTTGATTTGGATCCCTTTTACTAAATTGGCTGCTTAATAGCTGTTGTTTCTGTTGTTTTCTGATGTATTTCATTGCTCTCTTTTCCTCATGAATGTGGCGAAGTGCTTGTTAGATATTGTCATCATCTCAGGAGTTTGTCTCAGAGCACGAATAAAGGATTACTGTATGTATTTTCTCACCTCACTCCTGCTGAAAGACTGGCATGCCGTCTTTCTCCCGTTCCACGAAAGCCGACAGCAAATGGCTCTGTGTTTGTGAATGCACGATATATGTGTGTGTGTGAGTGATTGCATGCACGTGCATGTGTGTCTGTGTGTTTGAATGTGTGTGTGTATATGCATCTGGGTGTGTGCGTGGTTGTGTGTGACCCGGCTGGACATGGTGGCAGAGTTGAAAGCATCCGTGGCATTAGTGAAAGGCTGAGATGAGCGGAGTCCCGCTGGTGTTGAGCTGGGCTTCAGATACAGCGCTGGAACTGGGAGGGAGGGAGGGAGGGAGTGCAGGATATTCCATGTGGAGCAGCAGAGCCTCTGTCCCCATACGAGACAAAAGACTGGATTCTGATGACTGAATGATGAATGATTATCAATCACCAAAGAGGAAAATGGGGTTTGTCACCAACATAAAATACAAACAGGGACATTACACACCCACAGCATACACCAGAACAGAATAGCTTCTCAGTGAGAATCAGCTTTCCTGATATTAAAGGGTAGGATCTATTTTTTTACAGGCAAGATGGATGAGTAGAGTTATTATCATCTAGCCTACCCTCCACATAGGTACCCCCCTTCCCATGGACTAATGGAAGACAGTCGGATGGAGACAGTCATATTAAAATCATTGTGCCTCCTCTCTCTCTCTTCCCTCTCTCTCCCCTCTCTCTTCCCTCTCTCCCCTCTCTCTTCCCTCTCTCCTCTCTCTCTCCCCTCTCTCCTCTCTCTCTCCACTCTCTCCTCTCTCTCTCCCCTCTCTCTCCATCCTTCTCCCAAGTCTTTATTTCAGATGAATTGACCAGTCCTCTTTCCACCCCTCCATTCCTTTCCCTCTACTATAAATAGGTCAAACCCAGAGCACAGATCCAGTGGAACGGTGATTAACATTCACAGTTGTTCTCTCATTTAGAAACATGAAAGAGTGGAAGGTTGTCTCATTGTGGAGCTTCAAACGTCTCCTCTCCATTTCCTTCCATTGTCCTCAGCTGGTGTAATCCATGAAAGCCAATGCACGGCCAGTTCTTTTTTTTACACATGAATCAAACCTGTCGGATTTCAATTTCATTTCACCTCTTTGCGCCAGGTCTTTTTTTTTGTCTCTCCTGGAGGCCAATCTAGCATATTCACATCCTCTGTAACAAGCTGGCCTTTGGAAAATGGATTTGCACTTCCAACAGGGGTCAAGGTAGGCTGAACAATGGACCATGGCTGTACACTCTGGTCTTGTTCAGAGTTATTGTTACTGTTCATTTTCATAGAAATGTTAAATTAAGAGATATTCAGCTCTCATCTGGTTCATTTTGAATGGGACAATGTTTAGTGATAGATTGGTGGACACTTACTGTTTTATACAACAGGTCCCTTGGTTTGTGTGGAACGTTCCTCAATGGATTCTGTTCCAGAATTGTAGTTTCAGCATGTATGAGCAATACAATGAGATCAGTAAACAGACAGACAGGCTGTGTGTGGTGTGTGTGTGGTGTGTGTGGTGTGCACGTGCATGCTCGCTCACATGTTTGTTCATGTCTTTGCATCAATAACTAATGAGCTTCTCTCTGGCGCTCTCACTCAGTTCATACAGTGTTTTTGTTTATCTAGCAGCTCTTCCAGTTAAGTAAATATGTTTGCCTCTGACAAGCAAACGGTAAAGTAGGAGGAGCGTGTGACCTTCATGCAACCTTGTAGTGACATTGGGGGTGTGTCTGGGTTATTTAGTGGTGGCAGAAGAGTATATTTAATTTATTGTGTCATAAATATAACAAAACAGGGCAATAGAGAATGGGAGGGGAAGAAAGAGTACAAGAGAAACAGAGAAAGAGAGAACAAGAGAAAGAGAGAACGAGAGAGACGGACAAAGAGAGAATGACAATTCTAGAGAAAGCGAGAGAAGGTAGGAAGAAACAAGGTGAATCAGAGAGTGTCACGGAAGAGGCCTGTTTAGACAATAGACCTGTGTGTGTTTGTGTGTGTGTGTTTGTGTGCGTGTGTGCATACGCTCTGACCAGTGTACTACTCTCCCTACTACTTTCCACTCTGCTGGACTTTGTCCTTCCTCTGTGACTCACCACCTCAACACCCACTCTGACTGTCTATCCATCCTTACTGCAGGGAGGACAGAACTCAACCTCGCCAAACGCACAGGGTGATGTCTTCGGTCACATTGGTGGTTGCTCTCTCATGAAGCAGTGATCAGAAGATTTATTCACAGAATACACTACTTTATTCTTAGGATGGAATTGGATATGAATAGAGATTGATTGTGTGGGTTGGGGTAACTAATGGTAGTTTAAGAATTGGGCACATGACAGCTCCAAAGCAAACAAGGTTTGAAGGCGCCTGCCTGTCGAGAGCTGGGCTCATTTAGACACACCCAAGCAGCATGGCCAAACAGCTCCCTGCAGCCAGCAGCCAGTTAAATTCAGCACCCCCTCTCTTTGGACAGTTCCTTTTGGTTTAGACACAGCAGTGCTGGCAGTTTCAACAGCCTATATCATCGGACAGCGCTGCCTGCTCAGACACAGCAGTGCTGGGGGTTTCAGCACCCCTCCTCTCCTGGACAGGGCCAATCAGTTCAGCTGCATATTAGAGAGGTGAGAAAGAGGGGTGAGAGATTTCAGCACCACCTTCTCTACACTGCAACAGCCAGTCAGTGGACTGCAAGGTGACAGTGGATTGGCAGGAGAGAGGTGCTAAAGAGATGCACACTTACCCCCATGCCAGTGGGCTGAATTGTGTGTGTGTGTGCGTGTGCGTGTGCGTGTGCGTGCGTGCTTGACCTGAAGCTGCTTCACAAAAAAATGGGTTATATATAGCAAGCGCATTCTACCAATTGACAAGATAACAAAATACATTTCGCAAATCTATTCTTAGAGTGGTAGTATCAGCTAATCTTTTTCCAGTGCTGGAGCTTTTGACGTTACCCCACAGATTAGGTTTTGTCCCTCTGACGAACTGGGAGCCACGTCAGTTAATGTTTTTATCCTGAGAATTAGGAGAATCCCTTGTTCCTGAACGTTGGATTCATGTCTGGGATATGTTTGCACAAGAGGTCATCCAAACATTGGGTAATGGCTTCAGCTGCTGGTATGTTTGGCTACAGTGAGATTAGGGTTTTGATACGGAGCTTTTTCGCTTCTCTGGGCAGTGGATGTTCTATCAGGAAGAAGTTAGCCACATGCTTTCCACATGTTAGTGTGTCATCCCACACACACACACACACACACACACACACACACACACACACACACACACACACACACACACACACACACACACACACACACACACAAATGCCCCATTTCACAGTCCCAATCAATGTCATTAATCCTTGCTGTCTGTATTAAAGATTCACCTTATTGATTTGAATGCAGATTTTTTAAATGTACCTACCTACGACACATGCAAGCCACAGTATCATTCTGATTTATAGAGCCAGTTAAAGCCTACCAGTACTATTCATATGTTTTCACTCATTCAATGTGTGGGTTGTTTGAATCTTTAGCGTGTCTTGTAACTTCCGTTAAAATCAATAAAGAGTATTTGACAGCTGTGGATTTGGATCAGTGTGAGCGACATGACTCAGTACATGAAAACAGATGATTTCTATTTGCCCTAATAGATGAAAGATGCTTTGAAACATCGCCCTAAGCTTTGGTGATATGGTCGGTGGGACCGCGCATGGAACCATTGTAGATAGCAGCCGCACGGAATTCCTCTGGCCGTGGAATATCATCCCAATATCCCAGAGGGGTAAACGTCTCGCCCCCGGCCTGGTTATCACACACTACCAGCACCACACCCCTCTCTCTGGGCTTTACCCCTTCTACACATGTCCCCTAATTGAGACAACATGGGGAACCCAACCAGGGTCATTTGTATGTTGGAATTAGCATAATTGAATAGGCATGAGTTAAGTGTGTTCCAGTGGTGTGTTAATAAAATGGTCAGGGCAACTGAGGCAGGCAAGCACGTGTCACTGTGTTTGTTCAGCTCAACGCTGCTCCAGCAGGGGCATCCATCCGTTTACTCTTTCTCTCTTTCTTGTCCTCTTTTTCCCTCTCCTTCCCTCCCTCTATCCCTCCTGCTGTCCCTGTGCAGTGGAGGTGAATGGGGTCATTTTTCACTCTCCCGAGGACGCCCTTGTTTGTGATAGCTAGCTGGGTGAAGCCAGAGAACTGGGCCTGTGTGTTAACGTCTAGGTTCGCAGCGCTGCCGTGTGGACTTGGCGCCCCGTGTGGGGACCGACTGGCCCCAGGGATTCAGACAGACATTCGCCGGACTCCAGCCAGTGGTTCATTTCCCCTGTGTGTCACACAGATGTGCACAGTGAGAAGTTACATCCTGGCCCTATTGCCTTACCTAGTAGCCCCATCTCCCAGCTCTGACCATTTTAAAAGCTTCTGTCTTTGTAGTTTCTTTCTACCCAGAGTCCACTGGTAAACCCCCACTCAGGTGCAGCTATAGCCAGTGTATGTACTATATGTCAGCCAGCTGCATAAAAGCAGAAGAAAGTCAGAGGGGGCAGGGAGGTGAACTGGAGTGAAAGCGAGGGTATGATGAGAGGGAGGGAGGGAGGGAGGGAGGGAGGGAGGGAGGGAGGGAGGGAGGGAGGGGTAGAAAGAGAGAGTATGACGGTAGGATAGAGGGGGGGGGGGGGTTCCATCCCTGCTGTCGTCCTTGTTACTGGGTTTGTGTGAATCAGTGGTCTGACTGCTGCTGCTCGAGCTGTTTCCTCTCCCTCTGTGTCTGAGTGATCAGGTTCCACTCTGGGCAGAACAACCCTGTCTGATTCTGCACAGTGGGACAGCTCTCCGGCCTTAAGACAACACTCAGACTAGCAGTAGCAGTAGTAGCAGTAGTCAGTGGCGGTTAGTGCCGGTCAGTGCCAGTATTTTTATCCCTGTTTTGTTTGCTTCTGTTTAAGAAACGTTTTTCAACTGAATCGGCGGAATGAATACACCCCTGATCATAGCAGCCACGTTGTATTCATTCTAGTCTCTATGCACTCTCCTCCTCTCACGTTTCACTTCATTTGTGGACTTCAATGAACAACAGCTGTTTGTGACCAAATCAGCTGTTTGTGACCAGGCGAAAAAACCTTTCCAAGCCAAACCACATCATAACCGCTACACACAGCCTACATCTTTGTTACCATATGAGCTAAAGTAACGTCATAGTCAACATAGCTAATAGAACTAATGTGTTAGTAAACCCACTACAATCATGCAGTAACTTTACAGTGTATAGTCAGTAAGCAGTTACACCGGTGGCAACACATTAATAAAACCAAAAGCTTACCTTGATGTGGAAGAATTCCAGTGTTGTGTTGGATAATCATAGCCAGCTAACTAACATAGCACCCCTCTGTTTGAGCAGGGTGTTTGAGTAACCAAACTAGCCAGCTGCATTTTCTAGCTAAGTAAGTGAGGGTGAAAAAAATGACAACCTCTCTCCCTCTCTCTCTCTTGCTTCTCCTTAATTTTTGAAGAAATTAATTTGTTGAAAACTGTTAAACTATTGTCTTTCTCTCTCTTTGAGTCAACTACTCACCACATTCAATGCACTGCAGTGCTAGCTAGCTGTAGCTCATGCTTTCAGTACTAGATTCATTCTCTGAACCTTTGATTGGGTGGACAGCATGTCAGTTCATTCTGCAAGAGCTCTGATAGGTTGGAAGACGTCCTCCGGAAGTTGTCATAATTTCTGTGTAAGTCAAAGGAAGGGGGTGAGAACCTAGAGCCTCCTAGGTTTTGTTTTGAAGTCAATGTACCAAGAGGAGGACGGAAGCTAGCTGTCATCCGGCTACACCATAGTGCTACCCTACAGAGTGCTGTTGAGGCTACTGTAGATCTTCATTGCAAAACTGTTTGTTTAATTCGATTGTTTGGTGACATTTGAATTATTTAGTATAGGTTTTACATTTTTACCATTTTTATTTTTATAAAATTCCCTACGGAGTATGGTCCTCCACTTCCTCCACTGGTAGTAGTAGTGGTGGTAGTGGTCGTGGTGGTAGTAGTAGAAGTTGTAGTAGTAGTTTGTTGTATTAGTAGTACTTGTGGTCATAGTACAGTAGTTGTTGTAGTAGTAGTTGTTGTTTAGTTGTAGTTGTAGTAGTAGGTGTATCAGTAGTTGTTGCTGTAGTGGTGGTAGTAGTAGTAGCAGTAGTAATAGTTGTAATAGTATTATTATTATTAGTTGTAGTAGTTGTAATAGTAGTAGTGCCTGACTAGGGGGATAGTATGGATCACCTTATTGCTTCTGTATATTTGGGATACTACTGCTAAATATACTCTCCTTTGAACAGCACCATTTGTGTATTTAAGATCACTCATCTCATACAACTCATACAGGCCCTTCTGTTTGACACTGTCACTTTAATTGATTAGCTTCCTCCAGAAACCAAGGTCAATTTGTTAGCTCTTCTCTGCTCCTTCCTCCTATGAGATGGGGGTATTGATGACACCTTGACTGAGGCCCCTTCTTGCCACTAGATAATGGTGGAGGTTCAACATTTCCCCACAGTGCTGCTTTACATTCACAAGGGTGATAGACAACCAACTCAGGCTTGTATCCTCTCCCAGTAAAAAGCAGCTTAATTAATATCACAGCAGTGTCGTTCTGTCCAAAAAAAGGTTCTGATGGATTGAGATCTTAATATGGATCTCCGGTATTGGTTTTTAGTGGGGGAAACAGGTGTTATCTGGAATTGTTTTAAAAAAATCCACCAGGAGCAGGGTAGATTGTGTTAAATGGAGAGTAATTACTTCTCCTAGCCGGCCATTGGAGAGGCCTTATCAACCTACCAGCAAGGTCCGATCTGCGAGACACAGATCCCCATTAGAGGTGAAATGCAGCAGCACAGTCTCTCTCTCTCTCTCTCTCTCTCTCTCTCTCTCTCTCTCTCTCTCTCTCTCACACACACACACATGCTTTCTTTAAAAAAAATCTCTACCCTTACCTCTCTATCTTGTACACACACACAGTCTTTCCGTCTAATCTTTTGACATATCGGCTCATTTTTACCTCATTTGCAAGGCTGTCAAGGAAAAAACTCACCATCAAGGTAAATCCGGCATCAGGGGGAACTTTCGGTTCCCCATTGTAATTCTTTTCTTAAACGAGCAGAACTGAATTGAGCATGGGCAATTACATTGACTTCTCTCTCTCTCACCTCCTCCCTGCTAGGACGGCTGCTTGGAGCTGGGGAGAGGAGGGTGTAGAGGGGTGCGGAGGGGTGCGGAGGGGTGCGGAGGGGTGCGCGTGCAATCTTCATGATTAACGCCAGGAGATACGTTCCATGTATTATTCATCTTTCGTCACCTCCGCTGAACAGAGGCTGGCAAATCTTCGGGGGCACATTGTTCCTGAAAAAGTAAGCCAAATTAGCGCATCGATAACATCAACTCTCAGGCAAAGACTCTCTCTCCTATCCCTTCGAATGTGGTGAAGGAGCTCCTCTCTGGTTGTGGAAAGCCTCCAACGCCCCCGAGACTGTTTGTGAACAGATAGTAAAGATAAAGTCATCGCTGCCAGGAAGTCTTGTTACAAACCTGAGGGAGCTCATCTTACTATGGCTAAGCATCCCTAATAGGTTCAATATCTGGACTATTCCCATTGAAACCCTACCTATTCAAGGTGGTGTGGGACAACTGAGTGAATATCTTTTCTATGCCGTTTCTTTATGGTTAACTCAAGTATACTATTTGAGTATTACAAAGATTAGTGTATGCACGCATGCACATGCACACGCACACACACACACACACACACACACGCACACACATACACATACACATACACATACACATACACATACACATACACACACACACACACACACACACACATCACCCTGGTCAATTGAAATTCAATCCAAGACCCCTTTGGAAAACAGCCAATATTGTTTTAGCTCCACAGCTGATAATAGCCTCTTTCTCTGTCTCTCTGCCATAGCTGTCAGTATAAATAACTCCTCTACCTCCTGATATGATAAACCCTTTGGAGAAATGATTTACTCAGGATGCAAAGGGAGTGGCAAACACACACTAAAAATAAGATACTGGATTATGATGGTCCGGTTGTTCTTCTTGAATGATCTGTATGCAAACTACGTCTGCCACCCACACTTAATATTTAATTATGTTGATTTATATTCAACATTTGCAATTTTTCCAGATCCCTTACATCAGTTGCTAATGGTCTGACCCACGCATTCAGAGTCATGGATAGATGCCTGTGTCCTTGAATGGCTAATGGATGTTACATAACCTCAAGGTCACAGGTCATAGACGGGCGTCCATCTTCACCTGTTTAATTAAATATCACTCAGGAGTTTGTTGTGTTATTGTAATGGCCGATCCCACACCAGATTCACAATGACTAAACGTAATGTACAGTATGTTCATTCACAGAAGGCAGGCTTTATTATGAGACGTGTCACTATGTGAGAGCTTTGCTATGGATCTTTTGAAACTATGAAGCAGACACAGTAAGTTGACATGCTGTCTCTAGACTAGAATCAATGACACAACAATATGAATAGATCACAGGAGGCTGCTGAGGGGAGGACGGCTCATAATAATGGCTGAAACGGAGCACACGGAATGGCATCAAACACCTAGAAACCATGTGTTTGATGTATTTGATACCATTCCACCTATTCCGCTCCAGCCATTACCACAAGCCTGTCCTCCTCAATTAAGGTGCCACCAACCTCCTGTGGACTAGATATATGGAGTTACATGAATAATTTACAAAAACTCCTTCCTACCATTTTGCGACCCATCGTTGCAACACGGGTTGATATATTAAACCAATACACCCAAGCCATTCAGAATAACTATGAGGTCACCCTGGTACATCACTCTGTAATTGGAAACAAAATTAGATGTCATTCACATTGTTCTTAAACCTTTTCTCTGTATGAGAGGATGTCTAGTATTGCACATGCGCACGCACGCACGCACGCACACACACACACACACACACACACACACACACACACACACACACACACACACACACACACACACACAGAGGCTTAGCTCCTTGTCTGTGAGATGAATGGCACCCTAGGGACCTGCTTGGACCCCCTTGACTGGCCCAGGTCCACCCAGCTCAGTGAAACTCTCTGGGTCCCACTCCCTCCACCCTCCATCCCCCCAGCCGTCAATCCAGCTATCCATGTTAAGCCTGAGTGGCACTAAAGAGGAAAGCACCCCTCCCTTCTCTCCCCTCTCCTTCCCAATCTGAGCACCGCTGGCATAAAAATCAAGCACAACATCCAACCTCTTCACCCATACCTACCCTCTAACTCAGCCCCCTGCTGTGTGTGTGTGTGTGTGTGTGCATGCGTGCGTCACCAGTGTCACACAAAAAAGTGCAGAGTGAAGAAGCCTCCTCAGTATGTTTTTATACAAACATCAGACGCTACAGTGATAGCAGTCGCATGTTACATTGCCACAAGCAATTAGCTGCAGTATTGTGCTGTTGCTGTGGATGAGGGAGAGGATAAGAGTCTATGTAGATTTATGGATGGCATTTCTATTAAGTACATGACTCACCCTGCCAGTGTTACAGGGTTATTTAGCTGTAGCTCCTGAGCTTTTAAAATGTAAATCGTGAATATCCGCAACGAAACATTGGCTTTAACAACATTGTATTGATACGGACGTTATGTACGAAGTGCGTCACTTTCTGGTTACACATTATTGTTGCACTGATGTGCCATCAACTGTACATGCACCCTCTGTATCGATGTGATCCAGCTGTAGTATGAATTATGGCACAGCATGTTTATTTTTAGGGTCTTTGTTGTCTGCTTGCAGTGGGCGTATTGTGTGCCGGTGTGTGTGTAGTACGCTGCAGGACCTCAGTCATGTCCCACGCAGACAGGGGGAGGAGTCACGTTCCACCGCCACACGACATAGTGCTCACAGGGAGTGTCAGACCGCCCTCTACAAACCACCACTGAATTATCGAACCAGACGTCTCCCCAGCCCAGCCACAACGGTGCTTGGGATGCTTTTGCTAGGAGCTGCTGAAGTTGATGATGGTTGTACACAATTAGAATATATTATGCCATTAAATCCATTTGCGGGTGTTACCATGTTTCCCTTGGAATGTGTGTGAATCAGAGAGCAGTGTGTACGTCCTGTAGCGGATGTTTTCATTTGCCTTCAGTAGAGTTCTGTTAAATGCACAGCTAAAACTGAGGAGCTCCACATCGTCTGTTTAAATTCATGAAAGCGTTCTAAGGTTGTGGAGAGGACAGGGACGTAGAATGGAACAGCTTGGCCAGTCAGACACATGCCGGTACTTATAATTAGAGATTTTTAACAGCACTTAATGAAGTCCCCAGACACTTTTAAATTAAAAGCAACATTGTTTTGTTTGGGATTTGCTGAAAGAGAGAGAGAGAGAGAGAGAGAGAGAGAGAGAGAGAGAGAGAACAAAAGACTGAGGGAGGGAGAGGTGAAAAGGACACAGGAACAAAGAGACTGGAAGGAAACAAAGTTGCCACTCTCCAGGAGGGGCGGTAACAAGATAAGCTGTACAGCAGCGTGTGTTCAGTCTGCTCACAGATGGCCGTCCTCCTCTCCACCGTCTCTGCCTAGTGGAAAGCATTCCAACCGCTCCCAGCATTTATCTCCTCCTCACAGCCATGCCACAGGGAGCTGGCGCTGCCTCCCCCCTCTCTATCCTCCCTCCATCCTCTGGGAGAAGTGTCCCCTGCTAGCCCCAGCCAGCTACTCCTCCGTCTGGGAGGGAGAGTCTCTCCGAGACCCCCTTAAACTCCCCCAGACTCCCCTGCTGCCGGCTTATCTCTCCAGACAATGTTGACGGATCTGGTTTAGTCAACGTTTAAAATGTCTTCTCCTCGCAGTCAAGTGGAACTTTTGCACGGAGGCCTCTCATCTGCAAGTTTACTCACATGGTATAGGTGAAAGTGCTCACTTTCCCTCCCTTTATTTTCAAATAATAAAAGTTTGTGTTCGCCCTGGTTTATTTCGTATTCTTTACCCCAAGGTGACAAGGATATGTTCTGGATCCCAAGGTGACAAGGATAGGTTCTGGATCCCAAGGTGACAAGGATAGGTTCTTGACCCCAAGGTGACAAGACAGATTCTGGAACCCAAGGTGACAAGGATAGGTTCTGGATCCCAAGGTGACAAGGATAGGTTCTTGACACCAAGATGACAAGGATAGGTTCTGGATCCCAAGGTGACAAGGATAGGTTCTGGTCCCAAGGTGACAAGGATAGGTTCTGGATCCCAAGGTGACAAGGATAGGTTCTTGACCCCAAGGTGACAAGGACAGATTCTGGAACCCAAGGTGACAAGGATAGGTTCTGGATCCCAAGGTGACAAGGATAGGTTCTGGAACCCAAGGTGACAAGGATAGGTTCTGGACCCCAAGGTGACAAGAATAGGTTCTGGATCCCAAGGTGACAAGGATAGGTTCTGGACCCCAAGGTGACAAGGATAGGTTCTGGATCCCAAGGTGACAAGGATAGGTTCTGGATCCCAAGGTGACAAGGATAGATACTTATTGTACTTATTGTAGGACAGTTATTTTGGTGAATATTCTGTCCCGTAGAGATATTCTAATTGAAAAGACCATGGCTGGAGGACAAAGACAGGTGTTAAGCAGGTGTTATGGCTCTGACAGAGTGTGGTTCAGTTTTTGTCTTTCCAGGAGAAGGTGTCAATTGGTCCTGGCAAGGTGGCAGCAGTACCGACACAGGAGACTCAGCCAAGGGCATTTGAAGAAAGGGATAGTAATAAACACCAGGCTATATCTTCCTATGACTGTTCTTAACTTTGAATAATACACCCATTACTATATGTGTTTTTAGTCAATGAGGAAATATCAGCTTCTTAGAACCAGAAGCAGACCAGTACTTGTTGTAACCAATGAAAGTGAAAGAGGAAATTTGTCACACATCTATTTCTAATGGGACAATGAGAGAGGAAAAAAAGGTATTCACGCCATGCAAGATCCTGGGTTGCCATGACGCCCGTTATCCGTGTATGATAATCAGATTCTCACTATAGCTGTGAAAGCACGCTCATTCCAGTCTTTCTGGTTGATCCTCGGAACTATACTATTAATTCACCCCAAGGAATTTGACCCAATGACCTGCTATTTTTATCTGCCCTATCGAGGGAGAGGATCAGTGGGAAGCAGAATGAAAGACTACTGCAGAATGACTACTATGCTACTGTCACGCCCTGACCTTAGAGATCCCTATTATTCTCTATGTTTGGTTAGGTCAGGGTGTGACTCGGGTGGGAAAGTCTATGTTTTCTATTTCTTTGTTTTTGGCCGAGTGTGGTTCCCAATCAGAGGCAGCTGTCTATCGTTGTCTCTGATTGGGGATCATATATAGGTTGTCATTTTCCTTTTGGGTTTTGTGGGATCTTGTTTTCTGTTTAGTGTCTGTACCTGACAGAACTGTGCGCTTTCGTTTTCACTTTGGTTGTTTTTGTTTGAGTGTTTTCTGAAAATAAAAATCATAAACACTTTCCATGCTGCGCTTTGGTCCACTCCTTTCGACGAGAGCCGTTACAGCTACTATGGCAATAAAATGAATGTTGAGCTCTGCACACACCAGCTCTCTGTTGTCTTTGGCACTATGGTATTATTAGAAAAATATAGAAATAGAGTAATAGGATGGTTAAGGATAGAGCCAGAAATATGCCCCGTGCCTTAGATGCTGTCTAGGTTGAAGAAACCCAGATGGGATTTGATCTGATAACGTGCTGCTGGAGTTTTATTCAGAAGAAGAACACAGTGAGCGGACACAACATTATGGCCGTCTTCCTTATCATTCCTAATGGCTGTTGTATAGTGTCTGTGAAATATCAAAACCCTGAGTGTACAAAACAACCGTATGTAATACTGTTTCACCAAGCCAGCAGCCAGAAGCCTTTCATTTGTTCCATTTCACCCCAGCTCCCACTTATAGGATGTGACATTATTGCTTTTTCGGACCCCTTTAGACTGCAAAATGACCATGATTTGGTTGAGATTGGAAAAGGCGGGAAGAAATTTTGTACGAAGTGCAGCCAGGCTTCGTCTATTACATCTATCTTCTGCGCCCCAGTATGACAACTACAGATCTTCTCCCCCTGGCCCAAGATAAATGACCTTATTACTGCACAGAGCCATTCAAAATAGGATCATGACAAGCATGGTAAATGTCTTTCCTCTGGAATATACAGACCTGCCAGACAAAGCCTGGGGTATATCACAGCTCCCCAAGATGACCTTGTCAAACACAAATGAGAGAAAGTGCTGGATACATGGACTATCTGGTCACGTCTAAAGTATAATCTAAACTCCATAGTGTTCTATGTGTGTCTACGAATGTCAACGTTGTCTAGATAGTTCACTTAAATAAACACTGTAAACCCAGGTCAGTTGGCTGTTGATGACACACTTGTTCAGCTTAAAGGGATACTTCGGGATTTTGCCAAAGAGGCCCTTTATCTCCTTCCACAGAGTCAGATGAAGTCCCGGATACCATTTGTATGTCTCTGGTTCCATTATGAAGGAAGTTAGAGGTAGTTTCACGAGCCAATGCTAACTACTGTAGCATTAGCGCAATGGCTGGAAGAAATTGGGGGGTTAGTGGGTGTAGTCCATTTACAGGCAGGCTCATTAATTGGGAGACAGATGAGGATAGGTATTTTAATTTTAACACCCATACAGTGCCTTGCAAAAGTATTCATCTTCCTTGGCATTTTTCCTACTTTGTTGCATTACAACCTGTAATTTAAATTGATTTTTATTTGGATTTTATGTAATGGGCATACACAAAATAAAAAGCATAAAAAAATTAAAAATAACATAAATAACATAAAAATAACATAAAATAAAGAATTTAAAAGCGGAAAAGTGGTGCGTGCATATGTATTCACCCCCTTTGCTATGAAGCACCTAAATAAGATCTGGTGCAACCAATTACCTTCAGAAGTCACATGATTAGTTAAATAAAGTCCACCTGTGTGCAATATAAATGTCACATGATCTGTCACATGATCTCAGTATACAGTGCCTTGCGAAAGTATTCGGCCCCCTTGAACTTTGCGACCTTTTGCCACATTTCAGGCTTCAAACAAAAATATATAAAACTGTATTTTTTTGTGAAGAATCAACAACAAGTAGGACACAATCATGAAGTGGAACGACATTTATTGGATATTTCAAACTTTTTTAACAAATCAAAAACTGAAAAATTGGGTGTGCAAAATTATTCAGCCCCTTTACTTTCAGTTCAGCAAACTCTCTCCAGAAGTTCAGTGAGGGTCTCTGAATGATCCAATGTTGACCTAAATGACTAATGATGATAAATACAATCCACCTGTGTGTAATCAATCTCCGTATAAATGCACCTGCACTGTGATAGTCTCAGAGGTCCGTTAAAAGCGCAGAGAGCATCATGAAGAACAAGGAACACACCAGGCAGGTCCGAGATACTGTTGTGAAGAAGTTTAAAGCCGGATTTGGATACAAAAAGATTTCCCAAGCTTTAAACATCCCAAGGAGCACTGTGCAAGCGATAATATTGAAATGGAAGGAGTATCAGACCACTGCAAATCTACCAAAACCTGGCCGTCCCTCTAAACTTTCAGCTCATACAAGGAGAAGACTGATCAGAGATGCAGCCAAGAGGCCCATGATCACTCTGGATGAACTGCAGAGATCTACAGCTGAGGTGGGAGACTCTGTCCATAGGACAACAATCAGTCATATATTGCACAAATCTGGCCTTTATGGAAGAGTGGCAAGAAGAAAGCCATTTCTTAAAGATATCCATAAAAAGTGTCGTTTAAAGTTTGCCACAAGCCACCTGGGAGACACACCAAACATGTGGAAGAAGGTGCTCTGGTCAGATGAAACCAAAATTGAACTTTTTGGCAACAATGCAAAAAAGGTTATGTTTGGCGTAAAAGCAACACAGCTGAACACACCATCCCCACTGTCAAACATGGTGGTGGCAGCATCATGGTTTGGGCCTGCTTTTCTTCAGCAGGGACAGAGAAGATGGTTAAAATTGATGGGAAGATGGATGGAGCCAAATACAGGACCATTCTGGAAGAAAACCTGATGGAGTCTGCAAAAGACCTGAGACTGGGACGGAGATTTGTCTTCCAACAAGACAATGATCCAAAACATAAAGCAAAATCTACAATGGAATGGTTCAAAAATAAACATATCCAGGTGTTAGAATGGCCAAGTCAAAGTCCAGACCTGAATCCAATCGAGAATCTGTGGAAAGAACTGAAAACTGCTGTTCACAAATGCTCTCCATCCAACCTCACTGAGCTCGAGCTGTTTTGCAAGGAGGAATGGGAAAAAATGTCAGTCTCTCGATGTGCAAAACTGATGGAGACATACCCCAAGCGACTTACAGCTGTAATCGCAGCAAAAGGTGGCGCTACAAAGTATTAACTTAAGGGGGCTGAATAATTTTGCACGCCCAATTTTTCAGTTTTTGATTTGTTAAAAAAGTTTGAAATATCCAATAAATGTCGTTCCACTTCATGATTGTGTCCCACTTGTTGTTGATTCTTCACAAATACAGTTTTATATCTTTATGTTTGAAGCCTGAAATGTGGCAAAAGGTCGCAAAGTTCAAGGGGGCCGAATACTTTCGCAAGGCACTGTATATACATACACCTGTTCTGAGAGGCCCCAGAGTCTGCAACACCATTAAGCATGGGGCACCGCCAAGCAAGCGGCACCATGAAGATCAAGGAGCTCGCCAAACAGGTCAGGGACAAAGTTGTGGAGAAGTACAGATCAGGGTTGGGTTATAAAAAAATATCCGGAACTTTGAACATCCCACGGAGAGCTATTAAATCCATTATTTAAAAAATGGAAAGAATGTGGCACCACAACAAACCTGCCATGAAAGGGCTGCCCACCAAAACTCACAGACCAGGCAAGGAGGGCATTAATCAGAGAGGCAACAAAGAGACCAAAGATAACCCTGAAGGAGCTGCAAAGCTCCACAGCGGAGATTGGAGTATCTGTCCATGAGACCACTTGAAGCCGTACACTCCACAGAGCTGGGCTTTACGGAAGAGTGGCCAGAAAAAAAGCCATTGCTTTAAGAAAAAATAAGCAAAAACGTTTGGTGTTCACCAAAAGGAATGTGGGAGACTCCCCAAACATATGGAAGAAGGTACTGTGGTCAGATGAGACTAAAATGTATATTTTTGGCCATCAAGGAAAATGCTGTGTCTAACACAAACCCAACACCTCTCATTACCTTGAGAATACCATCCCCACAGTGAAAGCATGGTGGTGGCAGCATAATGCTATGGGAATGTTTTTAATCGGCAGGGACTGAGAAACTGGTCAGAATTGAAGGAATGGTGGATGGGGCTAAATACAGGGAAATTCTTGAGGGAAACCCGTTTCAGTCTTCCAGAGATTTGAGACTGGGACAGAGGTTCACCTTCCAGCAAGACAGTGACCCTAAGCATACTGCTAAAGCAACAATCGAGTGGTTTAAGGGGAAACATTTAAATGTCTTGGAATGGCCTAGTCAAAGCCCAGACCTCAATCCAATTGAGAGTATGTGGTATGACTTAAAGATTGTTGTACACCAGCAGAACCCATCCAACTTGAAGGAGCTGCAGCAGTTTTGCCTTGAAGAATGGGCAAAAATCCCAGTGGCTAGATGTGCCAAGCTTATAGATACATACCCCAAGAGACTTGCAGCTGTAATTGCTGCAAAAGGTGTCTCTACAAAGTATTGACTTTGAGGGGGTGAATAGTTAGCCCTTTTTTTTGTCTTATTTCTTGTTTGTTTCACAATAAAAAATATTTTGCATTTTCAAAGCAGTAGGCATGTTGTGTAAATCAAATGATACAAACCCCCCAAAATATATTTTAATTCCAGTTTGTAAGGCTACAAAATAGGAAAAAGGCCAAGGGGGGTGAATACTTTCGCAAGCGACTGTAGAATAACTTCTGAATTCAAGCCTGACCATAGTAATATACTTATTCTGTCTTGGATCAGAAGGTTAATTCCAGTTTCAAACCAGTTTTTGTAAGGTACAGCAGCACATTCTCCTCTTGTTAACACCAGTTTATTTGTCTCCTCCCTGTGACAACCCTGGCCAGGTTTAGCCGTTTATCTTTCTGACTCTTACTTTTATCTTTGCCCTTCAGATGAGACCCACTCCGCACTTGGTGTTTATGCAACTTGTCAGCACTTGACATCCTGTCACGACTTCCACCGAAGTTGGTGCCTCTCCTTGTTCGGGCGGCATTCGGCGGTCGACGTCACCGGCTTTCCAGCCTCCACCGATCTACATTTCTTTTTCCATTTGTTTTGTCTGTTTTGTTTTGTACTCACCTGGTTTCCATTACGTTGCAATTATTCCCCTATTTAACCCTCTGGAGCCATCATGGTTTTGTGTGTGTTTATTGTTGTAAGTTGTCTTGTTTATGTGATTCTGGGTTTTTGAGTAAAAGTACTATTATTACTCATCTCTGTGTCCTGCGCCTGACTCCGCCTTACCCACATCACCTAGACTCTGACACATCCAGCGAGGAGCGCTGACTTCTGTTCCCCTGGGGTCAGTCTGGGATCTGTCTCTACTGCACACTGGAAGGTCAGGCAAGGGTCGAACCGAAGCGCATCCCCGTGCGTTGAGTTATGGGGCCAATCAGGAGGGATATTTACGGAGCACTCAACAGACATCTGGAGGGAGATGACTGATGCATACAACCAGGATGGGCGGGGTCAGGTGGCCAGTCAAGGCAGGAGACAGGAGGATTTGATTAGGAGCAATGTGAATGACCTCAATCTGTCAATTTACAGGAAGTTGATTTGAGTGATACCTACTGTGCGTGTGCTACTGTGCATCATGACGTGATATACTGTGTACAAATGCACCATTTTATCCATATTGAAGGAGGTAGTTAAATACATCTGTTATGTTTGCTATGAATACGGCAGTAAATTAGTGTCAGTGTGCTCCAAGTGAGACACACTGTCCACACTTGCTCCAAAAGCAATCCAGGTATATTCTGGACTCAATAGCATCCCAACTCCACAGTAATAGCTGAAAATAGTCCTTCTATCTTTCCCTTTTTTGTCTCTGAATTGACAGGAAAACCTGTTTGTATTCCAAAGCGTTTCCCCAGTTCAACAGTCTTTAAAGAGCCCCGGCCTGCATCCCTTTTGAAATACATCTAATATAATTGAGGCTGGGAAGAGCTCTCTCTCTCTCTCTCTCTCTCTCTCTCTCTCTCTCTCTACCTCTCTCTCTCTCTCTCTGTCTCTCTCTCTACCTCTCTCTCTCTCTCTCTCTCTCTACCTCTCTCCCTCTCTCTCTCTCTCTCTGTCTCTCTCTCTACCTCTCTCTCTCTCTCTCTCTCTTCTCTCTCGTTTGTTAAATGGCCTGGCAATAAACACCTATTTGCGCGAGCCATTCCTGATAACACTCCTGAAGCCATTGGAATGGAATTTTCCACAGCGGGCATAGTTTAACTGAACAGAAAGTTGCATTCCGGTTAGTAATCGGTATTCCGCAAGCTTTTTGGACACTTTTACCTTTGTGACAGGAGCCATTACATGTCTGGGTATTGTGTGAATGATCGCTTTCCCCCGTCCAGTTTCAACCCAGCAGCAGTTTGGGGTTGTAGTGATCTCAGAGAGGGAGTAGTAGTTAGCTGTGACAGGAAGGCCATTTGAAAGCATGGCTGATTTTCCTCCATACTCCCACTTGGGCTGACTAACAGCTTGTTCAGTCAAGGGTTATGAGCCGCAGATGGTTTGAGACAATAAACACAATCAAATATGGGGGTGGAGTTTTTAGAGGCACTATGCCTGAAGCCCTGTCTTCATAGCGATGCACTAACTTCTCAGCGTAACTTCCTATCTGTTCCTTCTTCATTATTTTTTCCCATCGGTTTATTCCTTAGAGAGTGCATTATCTTTTGTAACGTTGATTGTTTGAGCCCTCAAGCGATTTAACAGCTCTAGATGACAAATAGCATTATTATTGAACATAAATTACAATTACATATGCATTTCACCTTTAGCTTTGCGCCTTGTTTAATATTCAAGTGTCTTCTTATGAAATATGGACTTTGACACAAGCGTTTAATTACAGTTGCATTTTTATGTAGAGGAACAGTGTCAGGCACACACTGAGGTGATGCTGATAGCCATAGTGTGTTTATTAAAGATCCATAGTACATTTCCACTGAGGACATTTCCATCATAATTCCCCTGATCCATTCACCCTGACACCAGGGTAAACCACAGTCAAATCAAATCAAATGTTTTATTTATTTTTTATATAGCCCTTCGTACATCAGCTGATATCTCAAAGTGCTGTACAGAAACCCAGCCTAAAACCCCAAACAGCAAGCAATGCAGGTGTAGAAGCACGGTGGCTAGGAAAAACTCCCTAGAAAGGCCAAAACCTAGGAAGAAACCTGGAGAGGAACCAGGCTATATGGGGTGGCCAGTCCTCTTCTGGCTGTGCCGGGTGGAGATTATAACAGAACATGGCCAAGATGTTCAAATGTTCATAAATGACCAGCATGGTCAAATAATAATAATCACAGGCAGAACAGTTGAAACTGGAGCAGCAGCACAACCCGGTGTACTGGGGACAGCAAGGAGTCATCATGTCAGGTAGTCCTGAGGCATGGTCCTAGGGCTCAGGTCCTCCGAGAGTGAGAAAGAAAGAGAGAAAGAGAGAATTAGAGAGACCATACTTAAATTAACACAGGACACCAGATAGGACAGGAGAAGTACTCCAGATATAACAAACTGACCCTAGCCCCCCGACACATAAACTACTGCAGCATAAATACTGGAGGCTGAGACAGGAAGGGTCAGGAGACACTGTGGCCCCATCCGAGGACACCCCCGGACAGGGTCAAACAGTAACTTACTGTAATTTCTAACCCTCCATCCTGATCATTAACAATCCAACCAATGACATCTGGGCCCTGCCCCTCAATATCTAAAGGGTTCAATCAATCACCTATTGAGGAGCTACAGAGGAGCAATGCTTAGCAACAGCTCAGAGTCTAACAGTGAGGTGCAGCCTCTCTCCTTCCTGAGGGAATCACCTCTAACCCATTTCACAGTAATCCTGATTCATTTTGTTTACCCCCTTCGCCAATCAGCATAGAGAATGGCACCTGTAATTGCAGAGGACAGTATTCCAGAGTTGGCAGAAAGAAAACTCCATCTTAGTGCCTTTCCTCTCCAAGAGGTCTGCAACATTTTATATGAGCAGAAACCATATTCTATCTAATAGCATGTATCTGATTGGCCTAATAGCCTTCTTTAACCACCATGTTTGCAGTGTTGGTTCTAATATTACAGTACACGCGCACACACACACACACACACACACACACACACACACACACACACACACACACACACACACACACACACACACACACACACACACACCTACTCCATGTTTTATGTTTTTACGAGTTGAGATTACATTAACTGGTAAGACAATGGTAATAAGTGGGGGATGGGGATTTCAAAGAACCAAAATCAACAGACAGAAACATATGCTACATTGCCCCCATAATCGGATAGTGGGGTGGTAGATGCTTAGTCTCCCTTGTGGCTCAGCTCAGGTGCCTACATAGTACATACACCATAGACATACATAATTTACACACAAGTATCTAGATCAGTATCGAATCATCTCCTGGAGCCCTGTCACACTGGCCAAGCTTTGCTTGAGGTCAATTATAGTCATCATCTTCCTAGATGATGTCTAAAGAGGGAGTTTCCAATGTATCATCTCTGTTGTCTCGGTGGTGCTCCTTTGTTTTTGCCCTCGTCACTCATCCCTGTAGAAAAAAGGAGGGAAAACAATGTTTCATTTTGCTCATTGAGACAAAGGTTTTGTAAAGTCTCCTGATTAGCTATCTCCATCTCAGCACAAACACTGAACATAGTGAAAGGAAAACAAGGTAGTTAGTTTCCAGAGTAATCATCATATTGAAGCAGTCGAACATCTCTGTATGAGTACTGCATAGGGAACAGGTACAGTGGTATATATCTGCCCTGGTTCAATGAGACGAGATGGTTGTGACTCAGTAGGATCTGGCTCTGTAATCACTGAGCTGGTCACCGCTGATTGTCCTTGTAGCAGCAGTACCACTTTTCCCATTTGACTTAATCACATTCTTCCCATGCCATCTCTTTCCCAGACTCAATAAAACAGGTGGGGATGTTTCAATTGATATTGCAATTGGAAGTCTTTATGACTTTTTGACTGTTATTACTACAAAGACAATGCAGAGGTGTCCATGGACATTGGTGTTAAAGGTTGTATTTCAGCACAGCTGAAAACCAAAAATAGAGAATCTGAGAATAGATTATTATCATAGAATATTGAGAGACATTTTAATTGGCTGTATGAACAGTGCCTTCGGAAAGTATTCAGACCCCTTGACTTTTTCCACATTTTGTTAGGTTACAGCCTTATTCTAAAATTTACACTACCATTCAAAAGTTTGGGGTCACTTAGAAATGTCCTTGTTTTTGATAGAAAAGCACATTTTCTGTCCATTTAAAAATAACAACATAAAATTGATCAGAAATACAGTGTAGACCTTGTTCATGTTGTAAATGACTATTGTAGCTGGAAACGGCAGATTTTTTATAGAATATCTACATAGGCGTACAGAGGCACATTATCAGCAACCATCACTCCTGTGTTCCAATGGCACATTGTGTTAACTAATCCAAGTTTATCATTTTAAAAGGCTAATTGATCATTAGAAAACCCTTTTGCAATGTTAGCACAGCTGAAAACTGTAGTTCTGATTAAAGAAGCAATAAAACTGGCCTTCTTTAGACTAGTTGAGTATCTTTACAGGCGATTACAGGCTCGAAATGGCCAGAACAAATACTTTTTTTGTGAAACTCGTCAGTCTAATTCTTGTTCTTAGAAATGAAGGCTATTCCATGCGAGAAAATGCCAAGAAACTGACAATCTCGTACAATGCTGTGTACTACTCCCTTCACAGAAGAGCGCAAACTGTCTCTAACCAGAATAGAAAGAGGAGTGGTAAGGCCCCGTTGCACAACTGAGCAAGAGGACAAGTACATTAGAGTGTCTAGTTTGAGAAACAGACGCCTCACAAGTCCTCAACTGGCAGCTTCGTTAAATAACACCCGCAAAACCCTAGTCTCAATGTCAAAGGTGAAGAGGCGACTCCGGGATGCTGGTCTTCGAGGCAGAGTTGCAAAGAAAAGGCCATATCTCAGACTGGCCAATAAAAATAAAAGATTAAGATGGGCAAAAGACCACAGACACTGGACAGAGGAACTCTGCCTAGAAGGCCAGCATCCCGGAGTCGCCTCTTCACTTTTTATGTTGAGACTGAATGTACTGAATATTTACTGTCATAGAATAATGAGTTGATTTTGGTCAGGGACACTCTGAGGTCACATATAGATGTGTTTACTAACAGTACAGGGAGTACAATGCCTTCCCCACTAACATCTGAGTAGCAGAAGGACCACTGTGTGATGAGTGATAGCACCACCAGGCATGTACTGAACAGCTTTCTCTGGATGGTCTCAGTGAAGACTATTTGCCTTTGCACATAACCCTCCCTGGAACCATTCATATAGACCCAGAGGGACCAGATAAAACAAAGCAATGGGGGGAAACCCAGGGCACTCGGCCCCAGGGCCTCTCTTTTTCTGTCACTCCTCCTCTCTCTCTCTATCTCCGTCTCGCTCTCTCTCGTTTTCTCTCTCTTTTGATCACTCTTTTTCTCTCTCGCTCTTTCTCTCTCTCGTTTTCTTTCACTCTTTCTCGCTCTCTCTCTCTCTTGCTCTCGCTTGTTTCTATTACACCCCCCCCCTCTCTCTCCTTTCTCTCTCCACCTCTCCCTCACAAAACCTCAAACGGGGCCCAGTAATAGACCAATTTTAGCTCTGCCTGGAGCAAACCAATCCCTTTATTCATGCATATTCCCGTACAGTGAGATTGCCCCCTTCACACTGAGATGAGTGGGAAGACGCCTCCCCGGTGGGGTGCGATGAACGGCCATTAGCCATGGGGTGGCCGGGACGGGGAACATTTACCACTACCTCATTAAAGATGGTTATAGGCTGTTTGTATGCAGGGGCAGACTGGGACAAAAATGTATTCAGCCCTGGCATTTCAGTCACACCAGCCCACATCACCGCTACTTACACACACAGACAGTAATGCTACTGACACATAATGTAGGCAACTATAGTACAACCTTTACTGTACCAGTGACCGGTGGAACATCATCCTTATTTTTTAACCAGCTCTTTCCAGCTCATGTTTAAGACAAATGTAACATGTAAAAACAACACTGGAGTTACAACTTAACAATATAACTGTGCCTCTGTTGCCTCCCTGCTGTGCAGTCTGTCTCTGCATATTCTCTGTCAGTTTGTTTGTCTGTTTGTGATTCCCTTTGTTCGCCTTTGTTGCCACTCTGACTTTGCTTCTGCTTGTGCTCCTCTGTCTTCACTCTGTACGTCTGTCTGTGTCTGTCACTCTGTCTGTCACTCCTAAGTGTTAATTGCTATTACATATACAGCAGAGTCAAAATATTAAGGAATTGGAAGTACATCTGTGTCTCTCTGTTTTCTTCCTACTTCCACTGCACTCCCCTCTGAGCTGTCTCTGCTAAGCCTAGCATCCTTTCCCTCAGCACTGGTACCAGAAGGCCAGGGGACCACAGCCTGTACTGGGCCAGGCAACATCTCAGATGTAAATGAATAAACACATTTATTATAAGAAGGAAGATTACTGAATAAATGCCTAAAAGATGGCCATTGGCTCATACAGTAATACCTTATGAAAGCCTAACTACTGTACTTATACTGCATATGTAATTGTCTGGCTATCATACATGCCCCCCCCTCCCCCATCCTAAGTGTTAATTACCATGACATATACAGTATTCATACAGAGCCAAAATATCAAAAAACTGGCAGTACATGTGTCTATGTCTGTCTGTCTGTCTGTCTGTCTGTCTGTCTGTCTGTCTCTCTCTCTCTCTGTCTGTCTGTCTCTCTCTCTCTGTCTCTCTCTCTGTCTCTGTCTGTCTGTGTTTTCAACCTACGTCCACACTGCCTGTGCTGGGCCCAGATACCCACCAGGATAACCCTTTATTTTAAGGGTCCATGATAAACCATGTATAAGGCATTTACTGCCCACATTTAATACTCCCACATTTGTAAATGTTAGTAAGCTAGTTATTCGCACACATGTATATATATTTCCTTAAACATCCTGTTTTGTGTGCTTTACCAGGTACAGCAGGAATGTACACCATCTTTTTGTGAGAAATTACACTGGTCCCTCAAAACATTTATAAAGTATTTATAGAGTATATAGCACTCACTTTAGGGACGGCAAAAATACTTTACTAATGATTATTAATGATTATTAATAAATAGTCAACACACAATTTATATATGCCTAATAAATGGTTTATTACGGCCCCTTAAAATAAAATGTTACCGATCCTCGTTGTGAATGAATAAACACATATTTAGACAAATAAGAAAATCCTTGAATAAATGCCTCATAGATGACCATTGGCTTAAATAATACCTTATGACAGCCTAACTACATATTTCAAATGAGTGCATTTCAAGTGTTCCCCACTGTCCACTTTAGATAAGTGTTTAAATATTAGGCTACAATTAATTATGTAAATAGAAGAAAACAGAGAGAGAGAGAGAGAGAGAGAGAGAGAGAGAGACACACATGTACTGCCAGTTTTTTTGATAGAGAGAGGTAGAGAGAGAGAGAGACTGCCAGTTCCTTCATGTTTTGGCTGTAACCAATAGTTGCATTAAGTAACTGGCAGTCTCTCTCTCTCTCTCCCTCGATCTCTCTGTTTTCTTCTATTGAATTAAATATACAACCTTCTGTGTTTGTCAAAGAACGATGCAGGGACTAGTTTATGTGGATGCGGATACATTTCCTGAGATGTGTTCCATTTGACAGTGCCACACGCTTATGCTTGTATCTTTCTGCCAAGAAGTGACGGGCCTATCAGTGAATGAAATAAGCGGGAGATAGGTGGGACTTTCCAGCCTTTCCAGCCATATGCAGTGAGGTGGCTATGTAATATAATCTGACACCGGAGTCACTCGTTTCTACAGCTCATAAACTCACTCGCTGGGCTGAGATTCAGAAACAAATAAACATTGAATAAGCAATTAAAATACCCAGTCCCCGAATTGACCTTCATGGTAATACACCAGTGGTCCCCAACCAGGGGTACTAGGACCTCTAGGGCTACCTGACCTATCCACAGGGGGTACTTGAAAAGACTCATGAGACCATAGGTCTACTGGTAAAATGCAAATGAGGGGGTACTTCAGAGCAAAATTCAGTTTGTGGGACGGTAACCGGAAAACGTTAGGAACCGCTGTAATGCATGATGACTTGTGTTTAGTAAAAAGCACTGTATAAATGTGTGGTAGATGGCTATTGTCTTACCAATGTGTTATAAAAGCCAATCAAATAGCGCAAAAGTCATAAAAAAAACAGGCTCATGGGCTGCCGGCCGTGTCCATTATATGTTTTTGTATTTATATCAATATTTTTTATCCATTTGGAACAGCCCACCATGATCAAATATGGTTTGGTCCTCCGGTATTTGCCAGAATTGCCAGACGACCAATCCGCCCATGTTTGTACACCCGCCTTCCTGTGTCCAACTCGCCGTATGTGTCCTGTGAAGTGGAACATGACCATGGGCAGGTTGCAGAGTAGTGTGAACTCCCCTGGGTCTGGGTGAGACTGGGAGTGTATTCTGTCTGACTGTCGTCAGCGGGTGTCCTGTCTGTCTGTGTGATGTGATTTGATCATAACCGGACAAGACCATAGCCGGAGCTCCAAAGAGTCTAAATGGGATGCTATTAAATCCAAAATGGCCCGCTGTGGATAAATGGCCCCCCTCCCTCCCACTGTTTACCATAGAGGGGCATTATCATAGCAGTCCACCCTGCCTCACATTGTCATATCCAATCATTCACATTTCTGAATGGCACTAAGGCGTGCTTAATTAATTAAAAGGCTAATTTAAATTTCCCACTGTTTGGCTTGGTGGAAGACATTTAGAAATATCAGAGCGGAAAGCTGCTAACGTGCAGACTGTTAAAAGAGAAAGGGAGAGAGGTGGTTAAGCCTCCTTTTCTTATGATTCATTTATTTAGCGTTAGTGTGAGGATCTATTCAGAAGAGTGACACGTTGAAAACACTTGGGTGGGTTGCCAATGGACATTCATTCCATATCAGGTTTGAGTCTCCTCATCTGGCTCTGCTCTACTGTGCATGGGGATGCCAGGTGTGGAGGTCAATGCTGAGAGCCTGAGGAGGTTAACAGCATCAGTGTGGGAGACTAAAGTCAGTGGAGTTTTCTGCTAGTGGTACTGCCCACCCCTGACACGCTGTCCTCCATAAGGGGTGAATAATTGGCCTGTGAGACATCTCTCACCATGGTGACCCCATCCCCTTGCTCAGTTTAAGACTATGTGATGTGGCCACCAATCTCCAACCTCAGTGTCAGACCCTGTGTTGTGGCCCCCAACCATGAACAAAATGCAATGCTTCTATTTCTCATCTCTTTCCCCCTCCTCTCTTCCCAAAGGAGGGAGTCTAAGCAACATTAGTCAGCTCTCATCAGGCATACACTTTTAGAAAAATTAGATTTTCATTTTATGATTTATGATAGGTTGATTTTAATTTATAACATACAGTTTTCTAAACTAATCAAATCTGTTAGTAACTGTATTTATTGCACCCGTTACTGAGATGGTTTCCAGTTTAGATGGTTGAGGTAGTCTCAGTTCAATCTTACCTACCTGTGATGTCTGCTTCCAATTTACACTCTCAAACACATAGATCCCCTGAACGCAGCTCATGCTCCAGATCCCAATCACCTGAATTCTGATCACCTGTACACACACCTGTATGTCATTATCACACACTATTTAGTTCAGATGTTTGCACCCCATCATTGCGAGGTATTGTTTGTTTTGTGACAGACTTCTAGTCGGAGCTCTGTTTTACCCGTAATTTAATCCTCCTGTGTATGATAGTGAGGCAGGAAAAAACTAACGATGCCTTTTGCCTATTCCCTGCATGTACCTTGGCCTATTGGATTTCCTGTTATCAACCAATTGCCTGATCTCCCGGATGACGTTTCTATCCTTTTCCCTGCCTGTACTGTTGCCTTGTTGGACCCCCCTGTGTATGACCTTCTACCTGCCCCTGAACCCAGCTACCTGCCTCCTCCTGTGGTCCTTTGCAATAAACACCTGCTGCGCACTGCACTTGAAACCAGCTCTGTCTCACATCGTGTTCAATACGCTACCTTGGCAGTTATTCTGAATGCAGGTTGCGGGTGATTAACAAATCCACTTGTTGGTTATCGTAACTCTGGCTGGTTTCCAATAAGAATTATACATCACTTTGCAAACCAGCATAATGTGACTTGTAGGCCTGATGTTTTAAAATGGCGCCAGAAGAAATGGCAGCAGTTTTACGGGCGCCCAACCAATTGTGTTATTACATGTTTTTTTCTCGTTATTTGTAACTTATTTTGTACATAATGTTTCTGCAACTGTATCTAATGGCAAAAAAATAGTTTCTGGATATCAGGACATTAATCACTCACCTCGGATTAGACAAAGATTTTTTCTACGACAAGGAGGACGCACAAAACATTCGCCAAACACCCCACAGGGCCGACATCCCCATTATTTGCAAGAGGAAGTGACGCAGGTACAGAGGACAAATAGCCGGATATCTTGTCAGGACCCGGAGAAGACGAGTGGGAAAGCTACCGTTATCGTCAATACTACTCGCCAACGTGCAATCATTGGACAATAAATTAGACGAGGTACGATCACGAATATCTTACCAACGGGACATCAAAAACTGTAATATTCTATGTTTCACGGAATCGTGGCTGAATGATGACATGGATATTCAGCTAGAGAGATATATGCTGCACCGGCAAGATAGAACAGCACATTAAGACGAGGGGGGGGCGGTCTGTGCATATTTGTAAACAACAGCTGGTGCACGAAATCTCTAGATTTTGCTCGGCTGAAGTAGAGTATATTGTGATAAATTGCAGGCCACACTACTTGCCTAGAGAGTTTTCAGCTATACTTTTCATGGCTGTTTATTTACCACCACAGACAGATGCTGGCACTAAAACCGCACTCAGTCAGCTGTATAAGGAAAGAAGCAAACAGAGGAAGAGCTCCTAGTAGCCGGAGACTTTAATGCAGGGAAACTGAAAGCAGTCCTACCAAATTTCGATCAACATGTTAAATGTGCAACCAGAGGGAAAAAATTCTAGATCCCTTGTACTCCACACACAGAGATGCGTACAAAGCTCTCCCTCGCCCTCCATTTGGTAAATCTGACCATAACTCTATCCTCCTGATTCGCTTACAAGCAAAAATTAAAGCAGGAAGCACCAGTGACTCGGCCTATAAAAAAGTGGTCAGATGAAGCAGATGCTAAACTACAGGACTGTTTTGCTATCACAGACTGGAACATGTTCTGGGATTCTTCTGATGGCATTGAGGAGTACACCACATCAGTCACTGGCTTTATCAATAAGTGCATCGAGGACGTCATCCCCACAGTGACTGTACGTACATACCCCAACCAGTAGCCATGGATTACAGGCAACATTCGCACTGAGCTAAAGGGTAGAGCTTCCGCTTTCAAGGTGCGGGACTCTAACCCGGAAGCTTACAAGAAATCCTGCTATGCCCTGCGACGAACATCAAACAGGCAAAGCGTCAATACAGGGCGAAGATTGAATCACACTACACCGGCTCCGATGCTCGTCTTATGTGGCAGGGCTTGCAAACTATTACAGACTACAAAGGGAAGCACAGCCGCGAGCTGCCCAGTGACACGAGCCTACCAGACGAGCTAAATCACTTCTATGCTCGCTTCAAGGCAAGCAACACCAAGGTATGCAAGAGAGCATCAGCTGTTCCGGACGACTTCCAGATGGATTACCAGGACGTGTGCTCCGGGCATGTGCTGACCAACTGGCAGGTGTCTTCACTGACATTTTCAACATGTCTCTGATTGAGTCTGTAAAACCAACATGTTTCAAGCAGACCACCATAGTCCCTGTGCCCAAGAACACAAAGGCAACCTGCCTAAATGACTACAGACCCGTAGCACTCACGTCCGTAGCCATGGAGTGCTTTGAAAGGTTGGTAATGGCTCACATCAACACCATTATTCCAGAAACCCTAGACTGATTCCAATTTGCATACCGCCTTAACAGATCCACAGATGATGCCATCTCTATTGCACTCCACACTGCCCTTTCCCACCTGGACAAAAGGAACACTTATGTGAAAATGCTATTCATTAACTACAGCTCAGCGTTCAACATCATAGTACCCTCAAAGCTCATCACTAAGCTAAGGATCCTGGGACTAAACACCTCCCTCTGCAACTGGATCCTGGACTTCCTGACGGGTCGCCCCCAGGTGGTGAGGGTAGGTAGCAACACATCTGCCATGCTGATCTTCAACACTGGAGCTCCCCAGGGGTGCGTGCTCAGTCCCCTCCTGTACTCCCTGTTCACCCACGACTGCATGGCCAGGCACGACTCCAACATCATCATTAAGTTTGTAGACGACACAACAGTGGTAAGCATAATCACCGACAACGACGAGACAGCCTATAGGGAGGAGGTCAGAGACCTGGCTAGGTGGTGCCAGAATAACAACCTATCCCTCAACGTAACCAAGACTAAAGAGATGATTGTGGACTACAGGAAAAGGAGGCATGAGCATGCCCCCATTCTCATCGACGGGGCTGTAATGGAGCAGGTTGAGAGCTTCAAGTTCCTTGGTGTCCACATCAACAACAAACTAGAATGGTCCAAACACACCAAGACAGTTGTGAAGAGGGCACGACAAAGCCTATTCCCCATCAGGAAACTAAAAAGATTTGGCATGGGTCCTGAGATCCTCAAAAGGTTCTACAGCTGCAACATCAAGAGCATGGCCGCATGGCACTACAGAGGGTGGTGCGTATAGCCCAGTACATCACTAGGGCTAATTGTCAAAGACCCCAGCCACTCCAGTCATAGACTGTTCTCTCTACTACCGCATGGCAAGCGGTACCGGAGTGCCAAGTCTAGGACAAAAAGGCTTCTCAACAGTTTTTACCCCCAAGCCATAAGACTCCTGAACAGGTAATCAAATGGCTACCCAGACTATTTGCATTGTGTGCCCAGCCAACCCCTCTTTTTACGCTGCTGCTCTGTTTATCTTATATGCATAGTCACTTTAACTATACATTCAGGTACATACTACCTCAATTAGGCCTGAACAACTAGTGCTCCAGCACATTGGCTAACCGGGCTATCTGCATTGTGTCCTGCCACCCAACTCCTCTTCTACACTACTGCTACTCTCTGTTCATCATATACGCATTGTCACTTTAACCATATCTACATGTACATGCTACCTCAATCAGCCTGACTAACCAGTGTCTGTATGTAGTCTCGCTACTTTTATAGCCTTGATTCTGTACATAGCCTGTCTTTTTACTGTTGTTTTATTTCTTTACTCACCTATTGTTCACCTAATACACTTTTTGCACTATTGGTTAGAGCCTGTAAGTAAGTATTTCACTGTAAGGTCTACTCCTGTTGTATTCGGCGCACGTGAGAAATAAACTTTGATTTGATTTGATGTGGCCTGTTAACCAGGAGATTCCTAACACACGACTGTCTTAGGTTATAACTAGGCCCTCAAAGAAAGACCTCATGATATATGTAATGTATTGTCATAAATTATTGCATTTTAAAGGCTAAGAACGCTACTGGAACCGTTCATAAAGGGTTCTAAGAAGAACCCTCCAAAAATAAAAGGGTTCTCAGTAGAACCCTTCATAGATGATTCTAAGAAGAACCTAGATAAAATGAATTGACTGTATATGGTTACTCCTAGAACCCTTCATTGAAGGTTCAGGTGTAACAATATACAGGGGTACTTTGAAGAACCCTGTATAGAGGGTTCTAGATAGACCATCAAAAAGGGTTCTCCTATGGCAACAACCCAAAGAACCCTGTATGGCTCTACTTAGCAACTTTTTTTCTAAGAGTGTAGTATTAGTCATCAACATGATGAAAGCCTTCATTGCCAAATAGACATTCTGCATCTGTATAAGCAAAAGCTTGATTCGACACCCATGCTTGAAATTAAGGCTTGATAGAGCTGCTTAGCGAGGCGATCCAGAGCAGTAAATCAGGAAGACTACTACTGAAACATAAGCGGCCATGACAAAGTGGCTTATAGGAGAGGAGTTTAGGAGCCCTCTTAGAATGAAGACATACAGTAAAAGTGGATGTGTTGAAGCCTAGGTTTGAGCCACTGTGGCATACTGTAGCCTAGGGATCATCAAGTTGATTAAGCCGAGGGACGATTTATTTTTTGAGCGGATGTCCGGGGGGCCCGGGACATAATTACATCTAATTTGTAGACGGCAAATTGACCGCAAGAAGACAAACACATAATATTTGACTAAAACATAATTTCAAGCCTTGAAAAACCCAGCAGCGTTGCAGTTCTTGACACAAACCAGTGCGCCTGGCACCTACTACCATACCCCGTCCCAAAGGTGCTTAAATAATTTGTCTTGACCATTCCCCCTCTGAATGGCACACATGCATTACACAATCCATATCTCAATTGTTTTAAGGCTTAAAAATCATTATTTAACCTGTCTCCTCCCCTTCATCTATACTGATTGGTGAACGGGAAATAAAGACATTTCACTGTACTTGTGCATGTGACTTTAAAAAGCTTGAACTTGATTGAAGTTATCGTGTCTATGCCGGATTAAGTGATATGACATGCTATTCTATAAAATAATTTCTCTGTAATTAACATTACCTGATTGAGCTAATCAGGTAGATAATTAACTAGAAAGTCAGGGCACCACGAAATAATGTTTATAGAGCTGTTATCTTCCGAATAAACTCTTAAAGACCTGGTAATCTTTTACATCAATAGCAGTCAATATTTAATCGTCACCTTGTTAAGTCTCATTTGAAAGTTGTAAATTCTTGCTTATTTTCACGAACCCTGGCTAACAAGTTGAATCAGCAATACAAAATTGGGTTTAATTATTTATTTACTAAATACCTAACTAATCACACAGAATTACATATACACAGAATGAATCATACATTGATTACAAATTATGTCATAAAGAAAACGTCCCTAGTGGACGGAACAGATATGACGGCTGGTTACACAAAGAGAGGGGGTTGGGTTTGAATGAAAGAGCGGGAAGACTGAGGAACAAAGGGAGAAGCTATGTATCTATCGGACCGTAGGCAGCTATGCTATTGTAAATACAGTATCTTAAGTATTCTAAATAACCACCCATTTGAAAAAGGAAAATGCAATAAATATTTACTCTGAGCTGCGCTTCGGTAGGTTGGTCATAGATGCTGGCCGTGTTGCCCAACAGAGATCTTCCCTGTCCTCTGAAGAATGTCTCTGGTTGTAAACTGGATACTTGGTAGTATTGTGTTGTTTGTTAGAACAGTTCCTTTGTCCGTCCTTTCCTAGCCCACGTTTACAGCTGCTGTTGCTAACTCAACGGCTAGGATGTCGCACTTCTTTAGTAAATAAGAGTTCAAAGTTCATACCATTCGCAACCAAAGCTCACGCTGAGGTTGATTAAGTTCTGTAGTTGACATGTTAGTCCTTTTAACGTATGGACCGTCGTCCTGTCATCCTCGAAACAGCTTATTATCTAAACCCTTTTAACATAGGACTGTCGCCCTAACGTCCTCGGAACAGAAAGTTACATTTTCATCAAAGGCTTTATATAGGGGGAGAGAAGGGAGTGTTTCATAGTTTATAACCAATGTCTGTTCACATGGGCAGGGCCACTGAGTTGAGCATAGTTCACTCATGAAAACCCAATTTTCTCATTTGGAAGCTAAAATTACATTTAATCTTTTCACAAATAGTTTCATATTTAAACATTTAAATTGCACAACAATTCCATGTGAATCTGATAACTATAATGTGTAGACTTTCCAAAATACAGTTTATGTCATCCTATCATTAGTAATAATGTCTCAGATGATAACTGATCTGTCATCATATTCTTTAAGTACCAACGCATATTTTCAGCTGGTTGGATTACCGAAATGTGGTTCCTTTCCCCACTCTTTTGATTTTATAAGACTCTCTCTGTCAACAAAGGACTTTCCAAGAGTTACTCTGTAGAGTAGGGCGAGAGAAAGGGGGAAAGGCATTTATGGTGGTCATACTCCTCCCCCCATCAGGCCAACGTCATGACAAAGTTGATTTAACAAGTGACATCAATAAGGGATCATAGCTTTGACCTGGATTCACCTGATCAGTCTGTCATGGAAAGAGCAGGTGTTCATATTTTTTTGTACACTCGGTGTACATCGGTATACCATTGATAATGTCTAACTCTACTTCTCTCAAAAACACAGCCTGAACATATGGCTTCCAAGTGATTCTGCATCTTATCACAGCTATCGATGCGCTACAGCCTTAGCTATGCCAGCATTGATGCTGCTCCACCACTGGCTCTGTCACAGCCAAAGCCTGTCATTGACAGTGTTGAGGCAGGGGTGGGAGAGTTGTCTCTGTGTTGTGCCTGAGGTGCCACAGAAGCAGATGTCAAAGTTTGGAACTGTACTCTCTCTCCCAGGGTCTGGCGTTAATGTAATCATGATTATGATCCTGAAGCCAATTAATAGGACCTGTGTCAGGGCCAGTCAAGTAACTGTAGTGGGGCTGAGGAGGGCTGTGTTGTGACTGGGGTGAGGTGGGCAGTGAGCTGGAAGGGAGAGAAAGAGAGAAGGGGAACTGGGAGAGAGAAGGTGAACGAGGGAGCAGTAAGAGAGGGAGAGAGCTGTTACAGCTTATTCAGACATGCAGCCAGGAGAGGATAGAATACATCACTCAATGTTATTTTGCTGTCCGTTCAGATCAGGGAAGAAGAGGATCTGAGCCAAAGAATATTCATCATGGTGTTATAGACTACAGTAGAATAGACTTTAGCATCTGCCTGTCTGTATGGAGAGGACCACTGCACTGTCCCACTTTGAAACCCCTCAACCAAAACCCATCTTGGTTTTACGTCTCTATCTCGCCATTACAATGTGGAGTATATTATTCAACAGCAATTTCAACCCAAGTCCCGGCTGTGCCTACCCACTGTGCACACACTGGTTGAGTCAACATTGTTTCCATGTCATTTCAATGAAATGACGTTGAACCAACGTGGAATAGATGTTGAAATGACGTCTGTGCCCAGTGGGTACAGCCCACTGTTTGATCTGACAATCTGATGGTAATATTTTGGGTTGGTAGTAGTAGCGGTAACTTTAATATTCTTTCATGCTTTCAAGGGTGAAAGTAGGTTCCATTGCTTCCCGGTAGAGGACCGCATGCCTAATCATGGAATATCACATAGAACCCCTATTAATTCAAATGGATCTCTGTGGGCCTAGACCTTGAAGATGTGTCATCTAACTTGTAAAATGTATTATCTTTATCATCTGATGGTCAATCACTTCAAAGGTCTCCTTTACTAGGCTCCCGTTCACGATCATCCACTGGCAACATATAGTATTTCCAGCCTCCAAACAGGAGGAAAAGAGACTGAATTTATGCGTCCACTGCTGTCGGTGTTCGCCACTCATCTCTGCCTTGGCAAAATGTCAGTGTTCTTGTCTAACCACATGGCATTTTGGAGCGTAGGCTATACCACCTGTTTTCATGTCCATTTGCAAATAGTTCATGCCTCTGACATGCGGTAATGATAAATAATTGTGTAAAATCCTACAGTTTTATTGACATTTTGTTTGAATTATTATAGTAGGCTCATGTTCCACAGGTACGGCATATCCACACTAGTTATTTTCCCAGGACGCCATACCGGACCGACTTACTTTCACCCCTGATGATTTCTACTTTGGCTGTGTTGAATATGTATGGAAAGTACTGAGTACTGCTACTTTTTGTCACGGATGCCGTGTCATTTGTCAAATATTTCCTCTCGCTCTCTTTCTTTATCTATCTATCTCTCTCTCTGTCTCCCTCTTTCTGTCTCCCTTTCTCATGCTCCCTCCCTCTCTCTCCTCCTCCGGAGATTTGTCTAACCTTAGGGCTGCGGTGATAACAACAGCTCGCTTTGCAAATTAGAAAAACCTCCCCCATATGAGAGCATCTAAACTCATATTAATTCAGTGTCAGGGACGCCTGATGGGGCCCGATAAGCAGCTGAACGATTGTCGCTCTCCGCGCTACTTTATTTCAATGTCACCCACAATGTTATCAACCCAGCCGCTGCCACAAACTGTGAGTTTAGAGCTGCACAGTAATGCTCCCATCGGGTGGTGATGCCACAGCACTCAACAACAAAAAAGACCTTACTGGCATCTGTGTCATCTACTACAGTATGGGCATTATCTCATACCTCTTGACTCAGGGTATTCAGAAAACTTTAGTGTCCCTGCTTGGAACAAAAGGACAGTCTATAATCGAACATTTATGAAGATGGGAATTCAATGCAATAGCATGATGAGTCTGTGGATTTACTGTGGGTGATGAGGATGTTTGTAATGGGTCCTCATTAAACAGTAGGAGAAACATCATGTAACATCAGGTAACATGTTAGATCCTTAGTAAACAGTAGGAGAAACATCATGTAACATGTTAGATCCTCAGTATACAGTAGGAGAAACATCATGTAACATCAGGTAACATGTTAGATACTCAGAATGCGGTAGGATAAACATCATGTAACATCAGGTAACATGTTAGATACTCAGAATGCAGTAGGAGAAACATCATGTAACATCAGGTAACATGTTAGATCCTCAGAATACAGTAGGAAAACATCATGTAACATCAGGTAACATGTTAGATCCTCAGTAAACAGTAGGAGAAACATCATGTAACATCAGGTAATATGTTAGATCCTCAGAATACAGTAGGAGAAACATCATGTAACATGTTAGATCCTCAGAAGATAGTAGGAGAAACATCACGTAACATGTTAGATCCTCAGTAAACAGTAGGAGAAACATCATGTAACATCAGGTAATGTTAGATCCTCAGTACACAGTAGAATAAACATAATGTAATGTTAGATTCTCAGTAACATGTTAGATCCTCAGTATATGGTAAGAGAAACATCATGTAACATATTAGATCCTCAGTATACAGTAGAAGAAACATCATATAGCATGTCAGATCCTCAGAATACAGTAGAATAAACATCAGGTAACATGTTAGATCCTCGGTATACAGTAGGAGAAACATCATGTAACATCAGGTAACATGTTAGATCCTCGGTATACAGTAGGAGAAACATCATGTAACATCAGGTAACATGTTAGATCCTCAGAATACAGTAGGAGAAACATCAGGTAATGTTAGCTCCTCAGTATACAGTAGAAGAAACATCATGTAACATCAGGTAACGTTACATCCTCAGTACACAGTAGGAGAAACATCATGTAATGTTAGATCCTCAGTAAACAGTAGGCAAAACATCATGTAACATCAGGTAACATGTTAGATCCTCAGTAAACAGTAGGAGAAACATCATGTAACATATTAGATCCTCGCTATACAGTAGGAGAAACATCATATAGCATGTCAGATCCTCAGTATACAGTAGGAGAAACATCATGTAACATCAGGTAATATGTTATATCCTCAGTATACAGTTGGAGAAACATCATGGAACATCAGGTAATATGTTAGATCCTCAGAATACAGTAGGAGAAACATCATGTAATATGTTAGAACCTCAGAATACAGTAGGAGAAACATCATGTAACATAATGTTAGATCCTCAGTATACAGTAGGGGAAACATCATGTAACATAAGGTAACATGTTACATCCTCAGTATACAGTAGGAGAAACATCATGTAACATGTTAGATCCTCAGAATACAGTAGGAGAAACATCAGGTAACATATTAGATCCTCAGAATACAGTAGGATAAACATCATGTAACATATTAGATCCTCAGAATACAGTAGGATAAACATCATGTAACATAATGTTAGATCCTCAGTATACAGTAGGGGAAACATCATGTAACATAAGGTAACATGTTACATCCTCAGTATACAGTAGGAGAAACATCATGTAACATGTTAGATCCTCAGAATACAGTAGGAGAAACATCAGGTAACATATTAGATCCTCAGAATACAGTAGGATAAACATCATGTAACATATTAGATCCTCAGAATACAGTAGGAGAAGCATCATGTAACATGTCAGATCCTCAGTATACAGTTGGAGAAACATCATGTAACATCAGGTAACATGTTAGATCCTCAGAATACAGTAGGAGAAACATCATGTAACATCAGGTAACATGTTAGATCTTTGGTATACAGTAGGAAAAGCATCATCTAACATCAGGTAACATGTGACATCCTCAGAATACAGTAGGATAAACATCATGTAACAACATATTAGATCCTCAGAATACAGTAGGAGAAACATCAGGTAACATGTTAGATCTTCAGAATACAGTTGGAGAAACATCATATAGCATGTCAGATCCTCAGTATACAGTTGAAGAAACATCATGTAACATCAGGTAATATGTTAGATCCTCAGTATACAGTAGGAGAAACATCATGTAACATCAGGTAACATGCTAGATCCTCAGAATACAGTAGGAGAAACATCATGTAACATAATGTTAGATCCTCAGTATACAGTAGGAGAAACATCATGTAACATCAGGTAACATGTTAGATCCTCAGTATGCGGTTGGAGAAACATCATGTAACATAACGTTAGATCCTCAGTATACAGTAGGAGAAACATCATGAAACATGTTAGATCCTCAGAATACAGTAGGAGAAACATCATATAGCATGTCAGATCCTCAGTATACAGTAGGAGAAACATCATGTAACATCAGGTAACATGTTGGATCCTCAGAATACAGTAGGAGAAACATCATGTAACATCATGTTAGATCCTAAGTATGCGGTAGGAGAAACATCATGTAACATATTAGATCCTCAGTATACAGTAGGAGAAACATCAGGTAACATATTAGATCCTCAGAATACAGTAGGAGAAACATCAGGTAACATCAGGTAGAATGTTAGATCCTCAGTATACAGTAGGAGAAACATCATGTAACATCAGGTAACATGTTAGATCCTCAGTATACAGTAGGAGAAACATCATGTAACATGTTAGATCCTCAGAATACAGTAGGAGAAACATCAGGTAACATGTTAGATCCTCAGAATACAGTAGGATAAACATCATGTAACATATTAGATCCTCAGAATACAGTAGGAGAAGCATCATGTAACATGTCAGATCCTCAGTATACAGTTGGAGAAACATCATGTAACATAATGTTAGATCCTCAGCATACAGTAGGATAAACATCATGTAACATCAGGCAACATGTTAGATCCTCAGAATACAGTAGGATAAACATCATGTAACATCAGGTAACATGTTAGATCCTCAGAATACAGTAGGAGAAACATCATGTAACATCAGGTAACATGTTAGATCTTTGGTATACAGTAGGAAAAGCATCATCTAACATCAGGTAACATGTTACATCCTCAGAATACAGTAGGATAAACATCATGCAACAACATATTAGATCCTCAGAATACAGTAGGAGAAACATCAGGTAACATGTTAGATCTTCAGAATACAGTTGGAGAAACATCATGTAACATCAGGTAATATGTTAGATCCTCAGTATACAGTAGGAGAAACATCATGTAACATCAGGTAACATGCTAGATCCTCAGAATACAGTAGGATAAACATCATGTAACATAATGTTAGATCCTCAGTATACTGTAGGAGAAACATCATGTAACATCAGGTAACATGTTAGATCCTCAGTATGCGGTTGGAGAAACATCATGTAACATAACGTTAGATCCTCAATATACAGTAGGAGAAACATCATGAAACATGTTAGATCCTCAGAATACAGTAGGAGAAACATCGTATAGCATGTCAGATCCTCAGTATGCAGTAGGAGAAACATCATGTAACATCAGGTAACATGTTAGATCCTCAGAATACAGTAGGATAAACATCATGTAACAACATATTAGATCCTCAGAATACAGTAGGAGAAACATCAGGTAACATGTTAGATCTTCAGAATACAGTTGGAGAAGCATCATGTAACATCAGGTAATATGTTAGATCCTCAGTATACAGTAAGAGAAACATCATGTAACATCAGGTAACATGCTAGATCCTCAGAATACAGTAGGATAAACATCATGTAACATAATGTTAGATCCTCAGTATACAGTAGGAGAAACATCATGAAACATGTTAGATCCTCAGAATACAGTAGGAGAAACATCATATAGCATGTCAGATCCTCAGTATACAGTAGGAGAAACATCATGTAACATCAGGTAACATGTTAGATCCTCAGAATATAGTAGGATAAACATCATGTAACATCAGGTAACATGTTAGATCCTCAGAATACAGTAGGAGAAACATCATGTAACATCATGTTAGATCCTCAGTATGCGGTAGGAGAAACATCATGTAACATATTAGATCCTCAGTATACAGTAGGAGAAACATCAGGTAACATATTAGATCCTCAGAATACAGTAGGAGAAACATCAGGTAACATCAGGTAGAATCTCAGAATACAGTAGGTTAACATCATGTAACATCAGGTAAAATGTTAGATCCTCAGTATACAGTAGGAGAAACATCATGTAACATCAGGTAACATGTTAGATCCTCAGTATACAGTAGGAGAAACATCATGTAACATCAGGTAACATGTTAGATCCTCAGTATGCGGTAGGAGAAACATCATGTAACATATTAAATCCTCGGTATACAGTAGGAGAAACATCATGTAACATATTAAACCCTCGGTATACAGCAGGAGAAGCATCATGTAACATGTCAGATCCTCAGTATACAGTTGGAGAAACATCATTTTACATCAGGTAATATGTTAGATCCTCAGAATACAGTAGGAGAAACATGTAACATCATGTAACATATTAGATCCTCAGTATACAGTAGGAGAAGCATCATGTAACATCATGTATCATGTCAGATCCTCAGTAAACAGTAGGATAAACATCATGTAACATCAGGTAACATGTTAGATCCTCAGAATACAATAGAGAAGCATCATGTAACATCAGGTAATATGTTAGATCCTCAGAATACAGTAGGAGAAACATCATGTAACATGTTAGATCCTCAGAAGATAGTAGGAGAAACATCACGTAACATGTTAGATCCTCAGTAAACAGTAGGAGAAACATCATGTAACATCAGGTAATGTTAGATCCTCAGTACACAGTAGAATAAACATAATGTAATGTTAGATTCTCAGTAACATGTTAGATCCTCAGTATATGGTAAGAGAAACATCATGTAACATATTAGATCCTCAGTATACAGTAGAAGAAACATCATATAGCATGTCAGATCCTCAGAATACAGTAGAATAAACATCAGGTAACATGTTAGATCCTCGGTATACAGTAGGAGAAACATCATGTAACATCAGGTAACATGTTAGATCCTCGGTATACAGTAGGAGAAACATCATGTAACATCAGGTAACATGTTAGATCCTCAGAATACAGTAGGAGAAACATCAGGTAATGTTAGCTCCTCAGTATACAGTAGAAGAAACATCATGTAACATCAGGTAACGTTACATCCTCAGTACACAGTAGGAGAAACATCATGTAATGTTAGATCCTCAGTAAACAGTAGGCAAAACATCATGTAACATCAGGTAACATGTTAGATCCTCAGTAAACAGTAGGAGAAACATCATGTAACATATTAGATCCTCGCTATACAGTAGGAGAAACATCATATAGCATGTCAGATCCTCAGTATACAGTAGGAGAAACATCATGTAACATCAGGTAATATGTTATATCCTCAGTATACAGTTGGAGAAACATCATGGAACATCAGGTAATATGTTAGATCCTCAGAATACAGTAGGAGAAACATCATGTAATATGTTAGAACCTCAGAATACAGTAGGAGAAACATCATGTAACATAATGTTAGATCCTCAGTATACAGTAGGGGAAACATCATGTAACATAAGGTAACATGTTACATCCTCAGTATACAGTAGGAGAAACATCATGTAACATGTTAGATCCTCAGAATACAGTAGGAGAAACATCAGGTAACATATTAGATCCTCAGAATACAGTAGGATAAACATCATGTAACATATTAGATCCTCAGAATACAGTAGGATAAACATCATGTAACATAATGTTAGATCCTCAGTATACAGTAGGGGAAACATCATGTAACATAAGGTAACATGTTACATCCTCAGTATACAGTAGGAGAAACATCATGTAACATGTTAGATCCTCAGAATACAGTAGGAGAAACATCAGGTAACATATTAGATCCTCAGAATACAGTAGGATAAACATCATGTAACATATTAGATCCTCAGAATACAGTAGGAGAAGCATCATGTAACATGTCAGATCCTCAGTATACAGTTGGAGAAACATCATGTAACATCAGGTAACATGTTAGATCCTCAGAATACAGTAGGAGAAACATCATGTAACATCAGGTAACATGTTAGATCTTTGGTATACAGTAGGAAAAGCATCATCTAACATCAGGTAACATGTGACATCCTCAGAATACAGTAGGATAAACATCATGTAACAACATATTAGATCCTCAGAATACAGTAGGAGAAACATCAGGTAACATGTTAGATCTTCAGAATACAGTTGGAGAAACATCATATAGCATGTCAGATCCTCAGTATACAGTTGAAGAAACATCATGTAACATCAGGTAATATGTTAGATCCTCAGTATACAGTAGGAGAAACATCATGTAACATCAGGTAACATGCTAGATCCTCAGAATACAGTAGGAGAAACATCATGTAACATAATGTTAGATCCTCAGTATACAGTAGGAGAAACATCATGTAACATCAGGTAACATGTTAGATCCTCAGTATGCGGTTGGAGAAACATCATGTAACATAACGTTAGATCCTCAGTATACAGTAGGAGAAACATCATGAAACATGTTAGATCCTCAGAATACAGTAGGAGAAACATCATATAGCATGTCAGATCCTCAGTATACAGTAGGAGAAACATCATGTAACATCAGGTAACATGTTGGATCCTCAGAATACAGTAGGAGAAACATCATGTAACATCATGTTAGATCCTAAGTATGCGGTAGGAGAAACATCATGTAACATATTAGATCCTCAGTATACAGTAGGAGAAACATCAGGTAACATATTAGATCCTCAGAATACAGTAGGAGAAACATCAGGTAACATCAGGTAGAATGTTAGATCCTCAGTATACAGTAGGAGAAACATCATGTAACATCAGGTAACATGTTAGATCCTCAGTATACAGTAGGAGAAACATCATGTAACATGTTAGATCCTCAGAATACAGTAGGAGAAACATCAGGTAACATGTTAGATCCTCAGAATACAGTAGGATAAACATCATGTAACATATTAGATCCTCAGAATACAGTAGGAGAAGCATCATGTAACATGTCAGATCCTCAGTATACAGTTGGAGAAACATCATGTAACATAATGTTAGATCCTCAGCATACAGTAGGATAAACATCATGTAACATCAGGCAACATGTTAGATCCTCAGAATACAGTAGGATAAACATCATGTAACATCAGGTAACATGTTAGATCCTCAGAATACAGTAGGAGAAACATCATGTAACATCAGGTAACATGTTAGATCTTTGGTATACAGTAGGAAAAGCATCATCTAACATCAGGTAACATGTTACATCCTCAGAATACAGTAGGATAAACATCATGCAACAACATATTAGATCCTCAGAATACAGTAGGAGAAACATCAGGTAACATGTTAGATCTTCAGAATACAGTTGGAGAAACATCATGTAACATCAGGTAATATGTTAGATCCTCAGTATACAGTAGGAGAAACATCATGTAACATCAGGTAACATGCTAGATCCTCAGAATACAGTAGGATAAACATCATGTAACATAATGTTAGATCCTCAGTATACTGTAGGAGAAACATCATGTAACATCAGGTAACATGTTAGATCCTCAGTATGCGGTTGGAGAAACATCATGTAACATAACGTTAGATCCTCAATATACAGTAGGAGAAACATCATGAAACATGTTAGATCCTCAGAATACAGTAGGAGAAACATCGTATAGCATGTCAGATCCTCAGTATGCAGTAGGAGAAACATCATGTAACATCAGGTAACATGTTAGATCCTCAGAATACAGTAGGATAAACATCATGTAACAACATATTAGATCCTCAGAATACAGTAGGAGAAACATCAGGTAACATGTTAGATCTTCAGAATACAGTTGGAGAAGCATCATGTAACATCAGGTAATATGTTAGATCCTCAGTATACAGTAAGAGAAACATCATGTAACATCAGGTAACATGCTAGATCCTCAGAATACAGTAGGATAAACATCATGTAACATAATGTTAGATCCTCAGTATACAGTAGGAGAAACATCATGAAACATGTTAGATCCTCAGAATACAGTAGGAGAAACATCATATAGCATGTCAGATCCTCAGTATACAGTAGGAGAAACATCATGTAACATCAGGTAACATGTTAGATCCTCAGAATATAGTAGGATAAACATCATGTAACATCAGGTAACATGTTAGATCCTCAGAATACAGTAGGAGAAACATCATGTAACATCATGTTAGATCCTCAGTATGCGGTAGGAGAAACATCATGTAACATATTAGATCCTCAGTATACAGTAGGAGAAACATCAGGTAACATATTAGATCCTCAGAATACAGTAGGAGAAACATCAGGTAACATCAGGTAGAATCTCAGAATACAGTAGGTTAACATCATGTAACATCAGGTAAAATGTTAGATCCTCAGTATACAGTAGGAGAAACATCATGTAACATCAGGTAACATGTTAGATCCTCAGTATACAGTAGGAGAAACATCATGTAACATCAGGTAACATGTTAGATCCTCAGTATGCGGTAGGAGAAACATCATGTAACATATTAAATCCTCGGTATACAGTAGGAGAAACATCATGTAACATATTAAACCCTCGGTATACAGCAGGAGAAGCATCATGTAACATGTCAGATCCTCAGTATACAGTTGGAGAAACATCATTTTACATCAGGTAATATGTTAGATCCTCAGAATACAGTAGGAGAAACATGTAACATCATGTAACATATTAGATCCTCAGTATACAGTAGGAGAAGCATCATGTAACATCATGTATCATGTCAGATCCTCAGTAAACAGTAGGATAAACATCATGTAACATCAGGTAACATGTTAGATCCTCAGAATACAATAGAGAAGCATCATGTAACATCAGGTAATATGTTAGATCCTCAGAATACAGTAGGAGAAACATCATGTAACATGTTAGATCCTCAGAAGATAGTAGGAGAAACATCACGTAACATGTTAGATCCTCAGTAAACAGTAGGAGAAACATCATGTAACATCAGGTAATGTTAGATCCTCAGTACACAGTAGAATAAACATAATGTAATGTTAGATTCTCAGTAACATGTTAGATCCTCAGTATATGGTAAGAGAAACATCATGTAACATATTAGATCCTCAGTATACAGTAGAAGAAACATCATATAGCATGTCAGATCCTCAGAATACAGTAGAATAAACATCAGGTAACATGTTAGATCCTCGGTATACAGTAGGAGAAACATCATGTAACATCAGGTAACATGTTAGATCCTCGGTATACAGTAGGAGAAACATCATGTAACATCAGGTAACATGTTAGATCCTCAGAATACAGTAGGAGAAACATCAGGTAATGTTAGCTCCTCAGTATACAGTAGAAGAAACATCATGTAACATCAGGTAACGTTACATCCTCAGTACACAGTAGGAGAAACATCATGTAATGTTAGATCCTCAGTAAACAGTAGGCAAAACATCATGTAACATCAGGTAACATGTTAGATCCTCAGTAAACAGTAGGAGAAACATCATGTAACATATTAGATCCTCGCTATACAGGAGGAGAAACATCATATAGCATGTCAGATCCTCAGTATACAGTAGGAGAAACATCATGTAACATCAGGTAATATGTTATATCCTCAGTATACAGTTGGAGAAACATCATGGAACATCAGGTAATATGTTAGATCCTCAGAATACAGTAGGAGAAACATCATGTAATATGTTAGAACCTCAGAATACAGTAGGAGAAACATCATGTAACATAATGTTAGATCCTCAGTATACAGTAGGGGAAACATCATGTAACTTAAGGTAACATGTTACATCCTCAGTATACAGTAGGAGAAACATCATGTAACATGTTAGATCCTCAGAATACAGTAGGAGAAACATCAGGTAACATATTAGATCCTCAGAATACAGTAGGATAAACATCATGTAACATATTAGATCCTCAGAATACAGTAGGATAAACATCATGTAACATAATGTTAGATCCTCAGTATACAGTAGGGGAAACATCATGTAACATAAGGTAACATGTTACATCCTCAGTATACAGTAGGAGAAACATCATGTAACATGTTAGATCCTCAGAATACAGTAGGAGAAACATCAGGTAACATATTAGATCCTCAGAATACAGTAGGATAAACATCATGTAACATATTAGATCCTCAGAATACAGTAGGAGAAGCATCATGTAACATGTCAGATCCTCAGTATACAGTTGGAGAAACATCATGTAACATCAGGTAACATGTTAGATCCTCAGAATACAGTAGGAGAAACATCATGTAACATCAGGTAACATGTTAGATCTTTGGTATACAGTAGGAAAAGCATCATCTAACATCAGGTAACATGTGACATCCTCAGAATACAGTAGGATAAACATCATGTAACAACATATTAGATCCTCAGAATACAGTAGGAGAAACATCAGGTAACATGTTAGATCTTCAGAATACAGTTGGAGAAACATCATATAGCATGTCAGATCCTCAGTATACAGTTGAAGAAACATCATGTAACATCAGGTAATATGTTAGATCCTCAGTATACAGTAGGAGAAACATCATGTAACATCAGGTAACATGCTAGATCCTCAGAATACAGTAGGAGAAACATCATGTAACATAATGTTAGATCCTCAGTATACAGTAGGAGAAACATCATGTAACATCAGGTAACATGTTAGATCCTCAGTATGCGGTTGGAGAAACATCATGTAACATAACGTTAGATCCTCAGTATACAGTAGGAGAAACATCATGAAACATGTTAGATCCTCAGAATACAGTAGGAGAAACATCATATAGCATGTCAGATCCTCAGTATACAGTAGGAGAAACATCATGTAACATCAGGTAACATGTTGGATCCTCAGAATACAGTAGGAGAAACATCATGTAACATCATGTTAGATCCTAAGTATGCGGTAGGAGAAACATCATGTAACATATTAGATCCTCAGTATACAGTAGGAGAAACATCAGGTAACATATTAGATCCTCAGAATACAGTAGGAGAAACATCAGGTAACATCAGGTAGAATGTTAGATCCTCAGTATACAGTAGGAGAAACATCATGTAACATCAGGTAACATGTTAGATCCTCAGTATACAGTAGGAGAAACATCATGTAACATGTTAGATCCTCAGAATACAGTAGGAGAAACATCAGGTAACATGTTAGATCCTCAGAATACAGTAGGATAAACATCATGTAACATATTAGATCCTCAGAATACAGTAGGAGAAGCATCATGTAACATGTCAGATCCTCAGTATACAGTTGGAGAAACATCATGTAACATAATGTTAGATCCTCAGCATACAGTAGGATAAACATCATGTAACATCAGGCAACATGTTAGATCCTCAGAATACAGTAGGATAAACATCATGTAACATCAGGTAACATGTTAGATCCTCAGAATACAGTAGGAGAAACATCATGTAACATCAGGTAACATGTTAGATCTTTGGTATACAGTAGGAAAAGCATCATCTAACATCAGGTAACATGTTACATCCTCAGAATACAGTAGGATAAACATCATGCAACAACATATTAGATCCTCAGAATACAGTAGGAGAAACATCAGGTAACATGTTAGATCTTCAGAATACAGTTGGAGAAACATCATGTAACATCAGGTAATATGTTAGATCCTCAGTATACAGTAGGAGAAACATCATGTAACATCAGGTAACATGCTAGATCCTCAGAATACAGTAGGATAAACATCATGTAACATAATGTTAGATCCTCAGTATACTGTAGGAGAAACATCATGTAACATCAGGTAACATGTTAGATCCTCAGTATGCGGTTGGAGAAACATCATGTAACATAACGTTAGATCCTCAATATACAGTAGGAGAAACATCATGAAACATGTTAGATCCTCAGAATACAGTAGGAGAAACATCGTATAGCATGTCAGATCCTCAGTATGCAGTAGGAGAAACATCATGTAACATCAGGTAACATGTTAGATCCTCAGAATACAGTAGGATAAACATCATGTAACAACATATTAGATCCTCAGAATACAGTAGGAGAAACATCAGGTAACATGTTAGATCTTCAGAATACAGTTGGAGAAGCATCATGTAACATCAGGTAATATGTTAGATCCTCAGTATACAGTAAGAGAAACATCATGTAACATCAGGTAACATGCTAGATCCTCAGAATACAGTAGGATAAACATCATGTAACATAATGTTAGATCCTCAGTATACAGTAGGAGAAACATCATGAAACATGTTAGATCCTCAGAATACAGTAGGAGAAACATCATATAGCATGTCAGATCCTCAGTATACAGTAGGAGAAACATCATGTAACATCAGGTAACATGTTAGATCCTCAGAATATAGTAGGATAAACATCATGTAACATCAGGTAACATGTTAGATCCTCAGAATACAGTAGGAGAAACATCATGTAACATCATGTTAGATCCTCAGTATGCGGTAGGAGAAACATCATGTAACATATTAGATCCTCAGTATACAGTAGGAGAAACATCAGGTAACATATTAGATCCTCAGAATACAGTAGGAGAAACATCAGGTAACATCAGGTAGAATCTCAGAATACAGTAGGTTAACATCATGTAACATCAGGTAAAATGTTAGATCCTCAGTATACAGTAGGAGAAACATCATGTAACATCAGGTAACATGTTAGATCCTCAGTATACAGTAGGAGAAACATCATGTAACATCAGGTAACATGTTAGATCCTCAGTATGCGGTAGGAGAAACATCATGTAACATATTAAATCCTCGGTATACAGTAGGAGAAACATCATGTAACATATTAAACCCTCGGTATACAGCAGGAGAAGCATCATGTAACATGTCAGATCCTCAGTATACAGTTGGAGAAACATCATTTTACATCAGGTAATATGTTAGATCCTCAGAATACAGTAGGAGAAACATGTAACATCATGTAACATATTAGATCCTCAGTATACAGTAGGAGAAGCATCATGTAACATCATGTATCATGTCAGATCCTCAGTAAACAGTAGGATAAACATCATGTAACATCAGGTAACATGTTAGATCCTCAGAATACAATAGAGAAGCATCATGTAACATCAGGTAATATGTTAGATCCTCAGAATACAGTAGGAGAAACATCATGTAACATGTTAGATCCTCAGAAGATAGTAGGAGAAACATCACGTAACATGTTAGATCCTCAGAATACAGTAGGAGAAACATCATATAGCATGTCAGATCCTCAGTATACAGTAGGAGAAACATCATGTAACATCAGGTAACATGTTGGATCCTCAGAATACAGTAGGAGAAACATCATGTAACATCATGTTAGATCCTAAGTATGCGGTAGGAGAAACATCATGTAACATATTAGATCCTCAGTATACAGTAGGAGAAACATCAGGTAACATATTAGATCCTCAGAATACAGTAGGAGAAACATCAGGTAACATCAGGTAGAATGTTAGATCCTCAGTATACAGTAGGAGAAACATCATGTAACATCAGGTAACATGTTAGATCCTCAGTATACAGTAGGAGAAACATCATGTAACATGTTAGATCCTCAGAATACAGTAGGAGAAACATCAGGTAACATGTTAGATCCTCAGAATACAGTAGGATAAACATCATGTAACATATTAGATCCTCAGAATACAGTAGGAGAAGCATCATGTAACATGTCAGATCCTCAGTATACAGTTGGAGAAACATCATGTAACATAATGTTAGATCCTCAGCATACAGTAGGATAAACATCATGTAACATCAGGCAACATGTTAGATCCTCAGAATACAGTAGGATAAACATCATGTAACATCAGGTAACATGTTAGATCCTCAGAATACAGTAGGAGAAACATCATGTAACATCAGGTAACATGTTAGATCTTTGGTATACAGTAGGAAAAGCATCATCTAACATCAGGTAACATGTTACATCCTCAGAATACAGTAGGATAAACATCATGCAACAACATATTAGATCCTCAGAATACAGTAGGAGAAACATCAGGTAACATGTTAGATCTTCAGAATACAGTTGGAGAAACATCATGTAACATCAGGTAATATGTTAGATCCTCAGTATACAGTAGGAGAAACATCATGTAACATCAGGTAACATGCTAGATCCTCAGAATACAGTAGGATAAACATCATGTAACATAATGTTAGATCCTCAGTATACTGTAGGAGAAACATCATGTAACATCAGGTAACATGTTAGATCCTCAGTATGCGGTTGGAGAAACATCATGTAACATAACGTTAGATCCTCAATATACAGTAGGAGAAACATCATGAAACATGTTAGATCCTCAGAATACAGTAGGAGAAACATCGTATAGCATGTCAGATCCTCAGTATGCAGTAGGAGAAACATCATGTAACATCAGGTAACATGTTAGATCCTCAGAATACAGTAGGATAAACATCATGTAACAACATATTAGATCCTCAGAATACAGTAGGAGAAACATCAGGTAACATGTTAGATCTTCAGAATACAGTTGGAGAAGCATCATGTAACATCAGGTAATATGTTAGATCCTCAGTATACAGTAAGAGAAACATCATGTAACATCAGGTAACATGCTAGATCCTCAGAATACAGTAGGATAAACATCATGTAACATAATGTTAGATCCTCAGTATACAGTAGGAGAAACATCATGAAACATGTTAGATCCTCAGAATACAGTAGGAGAAACATCATATAGCATGTCAGATCCTCAGTATACAGTAGGAGAAACATCATGTAACATCAGGTAACATGTTAGATCCTCAGAATATAGTAGGATAAACATCATGTAACATCAGGTAACATGTTAGATCCTCAGAATACAGTAGGAGAAACATCATGTAACATCATGTTAGATCCTCAGTATGCGGTAGGAGAAACATCATGTAACATATTAGATCCTCAGTATACAGTAGGAGAAACATCAGGTAACATATTAGATCCTCAGAATACAGTAGGAGAAACATCAGGTAACATCAGGTAGAATCTCAGAATACAGTAGGTTAACATCATGTAACATCAGGTAAAATGTTAGATCCTCAGTATACAGTAGGAGAAACATCATGTAACATCAGGTAACATGTTAGATCCTCAGTATACAGTAGGAGAAACATCATGTAACATCAGGTAACATGTTAGATCCTCAGTATGCGGTAGGAGAAACATCATGTAACATATTAAATCCTCGGTATACAGTAGGAGAAACATCATGTAACATATTAAACCCTCGGTATACAGCAGGAGAAGCATCATGTAACATGTCAGATCCTCAGTATACAGTTGGAGAAACATCATTTTACATCAGGTAATATGTTAGATCCTCAGAATACAGTAGGAGAAACATGTAACATCATGTAACATATTAGATCCTCAGTATACAGTAGGAGAAGCATCATGTAACATCATGTATCATGTCAGATCCTCAGTAAACAGTAGGATAAACATCATGTAACATCAGGTAACATGTTAGATCCTCAGAATACAATAGAGAAGCATCATGTAACATCATGTATCATGTCAGATCCTCAGTATACAGTAGGAGAAACATCATGTAACATCAGGTAACATGTTAGATCCTCAGTATACAGTAGGAGAAACATCATGTAACATCAGGTAACATGTTAGATCCTCAGTATACAGTAGTAGAAACATCATGTAACATGTCTGGATAATGGGAGGAAGAGAGAGGGAGATTGAGAGAGAGAAAGAGAGAGGGCGTTTGAGAGAAAGAGAGCGGGAGATTGAGAGAAAGAGAGAGGGAGATTGAGAGAAAGAGAGAGGAGGATTGAGATAGAGATAGGGAGATTGAGAGAAAGGGAGAGGGAGATTGAGAGAAAGAGAGAAAGTGGTTGAGAGAGAGAGTGGGGGGGTTGAGAGAAAGAGAGAGGGAGATTGAGAGAGAGGGAAATAGAGGGAGTGCGTTAGGGATCGAAAGAGAGGTTAAGGCGAAGACAGATGCAGGTAGAGACTGAGTGAAAGAGTGCCACACCGGCTGATAAGAGGAACGTTGAATCCACAGGCAAGGTCCAGCAGCACACTGCATCACTCCTGACATGTGCTCATAAACGTCAGAGGACTGGAGAGAGAGGCACCAGAAGGAATGCCAATGACCAATCCAGCCATCTTCCTCTCACCTTCTGTTCCTTTCTTATACCATACCTTCCCCCATGTCTTTCACCTTCTTTACATTTATCTCCTTGCTTCTATTATCTGGTCCTTTTCTCCCCCTTCTCTCCCTCCCGCTGCCTCTCTCCCTCCTTCCCTCCCTCATTGCTAATCTAACCCATCCCTCATGAGAAAGCCCACTACAAAATGTCAGATCAGTGACACATTTGAGGATCAGATCAGGGTGTTATTTGTCATCACCTAATAAACCCCTTCACACTGAGGCTATGTTGGTGATGGGTGGACAGGCTGTCAAAGGCATGCACAGTGACAGAACAGCTGTATGACGCTCACAGTTTCCATGGAGGAAATGATGTGGCGCCGTGGAGGAAGTAAGGTGGGGGGGAGGCGGGGCATATGTTTGGGAGGTCTGGTGGGGGATGGACGTCAATTCAGAATGGCAGTCCGTCAAGCCAGCCTCTTCATAAGTGTCAATTAGATTCAGGGACCGTGGGAGGATAGGAAAAAAGCAATGTCCCTCTAAATGTATATCTAACGGCCTTGGAAAGATGATGTTTAACAACCCTGCTCAGACACGTAGGCATGCACACACAAACACACACACGTGCAGGCATACACACACACACACACATTACACACATATAAGCACACACAGGCACACACATAGACTTGCATGCGCACACATACACTGGGCGCACACACACAGACACACGTACAAACAATTACGTGTGTGTGTGTGAGTGTAAGTGAGGCAGGGAGCTTAGAGGGGTGTCTGTTTGTGAGCAAAATCAACAGCTCGTATGACATCTCTCTTGACACGGGCACCACGGAAAATGACAAAACGCACTGTCAAGTTTTCGCCACCGGTGGCCAGGCAGGCCGTGTCTCAAAGTAACTTTTGGGGAACCGTTCGTTCCACCTGGCGCCTGATTTGTAGCCAATGGAACAATGTGGTGTGGGTGACTTTCTGTAAACGCCCGATTGGTTGACCGTATCCATGACTGGGTGCAGTACCATGGGTGTGGAGTTTCTGTCCTGCGTCACTGCTTGTGTAAGCCGAAGTCAGACAGTGTGAGAACTGGGAATGGGGAATGTCTCTAGGCGGCAGTTCAGCTCCGATTCAATGCATTTAGACCTCAGGGCTTAGGAACTGGGCCCGTATCCACACAGCATCTCACGGTAGGAATGCTGATCTAGAATATGTCCACATAATATTTTTCATTATGATCGAAAAGGCTAAACTGATCATAGATCAGCACTCCTACTCTGAAATGCTTTGGGGATACTTGCCCTGACCTGACTGCTACTAACAAGTCTGAAATCCCCCAATGGTGTGTGCGTGCGTGCATGCGTGCAGGAAGGACGTGTTCCTCTCACAAATGCAACAGTGTTGAGCTTCTTATACCATGCCTGAGTTGGTGTTTGGGTCATTGGGTTCCCTCTACCTTCAAGTCTGTTTGATCACCGTGTTTCATTATGTAACATGTTCTTCCTGATCTTTGCTAGACCTTGTCACTTGTGATCTCTGTGGCTGAGCCTTGTGGGTGTCTGGGTACGGCGGGGGAAGTGAGAGGGAGGGAGAAGAGGAGGGAATTACGTTAGCTATTGCTTCCCTCTCTGTTTCTTCTCTCTCTCTCTGTCTATCTTTTTTCTCTTTCTGTGTGAAGTAACACTTCACATCCAGATTCAGTCACTTCCGTCCACCTGCAAAAATAGAACATAACTTGACAGGAGGAATCTCTCTGCACAGAAAAAATACAGTTTTTACATTACTGTAGTCAAAAAATAGAGGGTGAACAAAAGTTTGATCAACGATCAAAATATAAAATCCTCCTCCAGGTCATGCCCTCTCAGACACCCCATGAAGTCCATCACGCCTGCCCACCCTCTCAAACCTCCGGCTCAAACCTCCTTGACCATTAGAGTCCTGTCAATATCTCCCCACTTCTCTTCTATTCTCTCACCGTGTCACGCCTCCAATGGTCTTCGGTCGCCGGGCAGATTTCCCAGTGGGGTGCAGTGTTCTCAGCCCGGGCAGTGTTCTGAGCAAATAGTCCCCTCTTGACCGCATGACTCACCTGTCTGCATGCAGTCCCTTACCCCATGTCCCTCTCCCCTCCCTTCCTCCCACATCAGCCTGATTCCAACAGACACTGTTCTCCACAGGGGCTGTCTATATTAACCCGGGTCCCCAAACACCCCCAGTCGCCTCCTCCCACCACAAGCCTCGCATGCAACCAGGGGTAGTAGGGGGTAGCATTGAGGGGGAGGAAAGACTCGGTCTGTCCTGTGTCTCCTATAGAGAGGAGAGTTATTCAGCCTTCCAGACAACTCATCATCTCTTCCTTTTGTTCTATATGAAAGCGTGGTAGCGAGGGTGGACAACCCAAAAACAATGGACTGTCATGGTTTTAAAAGCAGAGTGTGAGTAATGGAGCCTAATGGTCCAAAATTAGATCATCCCAGGGTGACTGATACACCAGACACACGCTCTAACACTGTTGAGTATTTAGGAGTATTACAGCGCAATATGACCATGCTATGTTGCTGTATGGGGCCATTTTTCCTGTGAAAGCCCTGTTCGAAAACATACAACTAATGGGTTGGTAGACCACTAGCAGGGAACTGGGAAGGTTTGAAAAAAGTAATCTGGCCGTAGAGAAAGGACAGTGGAAAGGTGTGAATCCCCCAGTTCTTAGAGCTCTACTCTCACAGCTTGAGAGGAAGGAAGGTAATGAGACCCTAGTGGTGTTAACTACTAACATCACTGCTGCTCTGTGACTGAGCTCAGCACAGGCATATTTGTGCAAGCTGGAGTGGTCTTATCATTAGCCAATTAGCCCTGGAAACCTCCAGATTGTCCCAGAAAACCAACATTGTAAAGGGCTGACATTGACATCTGGTGGCTCTACTCAAACACCTAAGTCCATCCAAGCTTGGCTAGACTCCTAGATCCCCCCCCCCCCCCTGGGCTCTCCTCCTCACCCCAACCCCAGGAGGACTCAGACTCCTGCTTAGCCCCTAGCTGACATGCTCATGTTTCAGGGTGCACGAGACACAGACATTCCAATATTAGTGAGATGAATAGGACCAGGGGGGTGACTGGGAGGAACTGGATTGGAAGATAACAGAGGAAGGTTTTGAGGCCAACTAAAACCCTTCTACGTCAGGTTCTGACCAACACGACTGCCTGTATTTCAGGCCTTATTCTTCCTTCATAGACCTTTCCTCTGTGCCTTTGCGAGCAGTAATTGAAAACGAGGGATCTTTCTGCATTGGCTTAATAGAGCTGTCCCTGCCTCGCCGCAAAGCGGGGTTAATCACTTTTTCCAGTTCCATTACCCCTAGAGATTGCCTGCAGATGAGTAAAGACCCATGCTGGACAGGGAGGGAGCTGGGCTCTGGGCTTTCTACTCACACTGCTCGTATCTCCCCTTGCTGCAGGCTGAATCATTTGCACCGCTATTACATACACAAGAAACTTTAAGAGTGCGACTGTGTGTGTGTATGTGTGTGCACGTACCTGTGTGTGTGTGTGTGTGTGTGTGTGTGTGTGTGTGTGTGTGTGTGTGTGTGTGTGTGTGTGTGTGTGTGTGTGTGTGTGTGTGTGTGTGTGTGTGTGTGTGTGTCTGTGTGTGTGTGTGTGTGCGCGCTAGTGTGTGGGCGGGTGTCATCAGACCATCCTCTAATAAATGAGTATCCTTCCAGTTTTTGACTGGCAGCTTGTCCACCACTCTGGAAAAAAGAGCCATTGGCAACTAATGTGCCACCCAGTTCATAGGAGTCAGAGTTCAGAGCACTCCAAGGCCTGGCCTCATCAAGTGCCTCTCTGTCTGCGCTGCATGTCAGCTGTCCAAACTGATCTCCTAAGAAATGTCTGAAACTGTTTGAAAGGCAAAAAGCATAATCCAAGATACAGACTTTTCATGCAATTCTCTAATGACGAAACACCAGTAAGGATATTCACCATCAATATTTAGTACATGGCCATGTTATGTTTCCCGTTCAGTGAATACAGTACATGTATCTAAAGAATGAAGGGGAGAAATGTACAGCACATTGAATCTGTTGTTTATACTTTCTTGTATTTTCAAAGATTCCTCTCTAGGTGGTAATGAAGCCTTGGATGAAGTAGAACTCAGAAATACACAACTTTTTGTTACGTCCCGCTGTTTCCTTGAAGATAGCACTAAAACCATTTTGTTGTTTGATCATGCAGGCGAGCTATCCACACATTAATGGAATGGGTTTGAAGCAGGGGCATTACTTTAATATTTTTAATTGGTATGTTCCAGATGAATATCTCCCCGATTTAATATAGTGAACTTAATTGTTTGATGTGGCGCCACCTTTCTCTAGCCTATTTATGCACGCAAACACAGGCTTTCATTTGGTTTATTTCATTTCATTTATTGTAATTACACTGTTACTGTTCCGTTAGTGTTCCCCTCAGATCAAAACCAGTGTTCTCACTCTGATTATTCGTTTATCCGTGTCTGTAAAGCAATTGCAAGTGTCTCGCCGAGGATTACTTTAAATGGTCGGAATGTCCTGAGCTTTCAACTGTAATCAAAACGGGAATTAATTTGAAACCACCAAGCACCTGTTGATAGCAGCGAAATGATGGACGGCTGCACAGTCGCAGTTGGACTGTAGTTAATGGGTGTTAAGAAGCGCTGTAAAAGATGGTCAAGTGGATTCATACAGTAGCCATCAGAGTTGTATTAAGTGAGTCTGTTGGAGCCACTCTTTTTGTCACTTCCTCCACCATAACAGACAGACAACAGACTGAAGAGCCCTGGGCCCCTCCTCTGTATTGGTGTGTAGTAAAAGCACTTTCTCCCATTGATTCAGACTATCGATCCCGGCTGGAGCATTTATCACAAACACTCGCTCTCTCTTTCTCATCTGTTCTTTGACAAAGCAATTACAACACTATTATTACCTTCCTGCTTACCAACAGGCTCCTAGACAGCTTCTACCCCTAAGCCATAATATATACACACCATACTGTATACACACTCACTAGACTATATATACACACCATATACACACTCACTAGACTATATATACACACCATACTGTATACACACTCACTAGACTATATATACACACCATACTGTATACACACTCACTAGACTATATATACACACTATACTGTATACACACTCACTAGACTATATATACACACCATATACACACGCACTAGACTATATATACACACCATTCTGTATACACACTCACTAGACTATATATACACACCATATACACACTCACTAGACTATATATACACACCATACTGTATACACGCTCACTAGACTATATATACACACCATATACACACTCACTAGACTATATATACACACCATACTGTATACACACTCACTAGACTATATATACACACCATATACAGACTCACTAGACTATATATACACACCATACTGTATACACACTCACTAGACTATATATACACACCATACTGTATACACACTCACTAGACTATATATACACACCATATACACATTCACTAGACTATATATACACACCATACTGTATACACACTGACTAGACTACATATACACACCATACTGTATACACACTCACTAGACTACATATACACACCATATACACACTCACTAGACTACATATACACACCATATACACACTCACTAGACTACATATACACACCATATACACACTCACTAGACTACATATACACATCATATACACACTCACTAGACTATATATATACACACCATATACACACTCACTAGACTATATATACACACCATACTGTATACACATTCACGAGGCTGTATATACACACCATATACACACTCACTAGACTATATATACACACCATATACAGACTCACTAGACTATATATATACACACCATATACAGACTCACTAGACTATATATACACACCATACTGTATACACACTCACTAGACTATATATACACACCATACTGTATACACACTCACTAGACTATATATACACACCATATACACATTCACTAGACTATATATACACACCATACTGTATACACACTGACTAGACTACATATACACACCATACTGTATACACACTCACTAGACTACATATACACACCATATACACACTCACTAGACTACATATACACACCATATACACACTCACTAGACTACATATACACACCATATACACACTCACTAGACTACATATACACACCATATACACACTCACTAGACTATATATACACACACCATATACACACTCACTAGACTATATATACACACCATATACACACTCACTAGACTATATATACACACCATATACACACTCACTAGACTATATATACACACCATATACACACTCACTAGACTATATATACACACCATATACACACTGACTAGACTACATATACACAACATACTGTATACACATTCACTAGACTATATATACACACCATATACACACTCACTAGACTATATATAAACACCATATACACACTCACTAGACTATATATACACACCATATACACACTCACTAGACTATATATACACACCATATACACACTCACTAGACTACATATACACACCATATACACACTCACTAGACTATATATACATACACACCATATACACACTCACTAGACTATATATACACACCATATACACACTCACTAGACTACATATACACACCATATACACACTCACTAGACTACATATACACACCATATACACACTCACTAGACTATATATACACACCATATACACACTCACTAGACTATATATACACACCATATACACACTCACTAGACTATATATACACACCATATACTGTATACACACTTACTAGACTATATATACCAGTTTTTCCCAAACTTGGTGTCGGGGTCCCCTGAAATTGAAATTAGGTCTTATCAAACAAATAAACATAAAAATATTCAAATGAGTATAAAATACAACCTTTTAGTGTCAGCTAAAGGCCTTTAATGCACTTTCATGTCATTACTTTGATTTAGGACGGCATAACAGACCCAAAATTGAGTGAATATGATCAAACAGCATTAACTAGGGAATATATATACACACCATACTGTATACACATTCACTAGACTATATATACACACCATACTGTATACACATTCACGAGGCTGTATATACACACCATATACACACTCACTAGACTATATATACACACCATATACAGACTCACTAGACTATATATATATACACACCATATACAGACTCACTAGACTATATATACACACCATACTGTATACACACTCACTAGACTATATATACACACCATACTGTATACACACTCACTAGACTATATATACACACCATATACACATTCACTAGACTATATATACACACCATACTGTATACACACTGACTAGACTACATATACACACCATACTGTATACACACTCACTAGACTACATATACACACCATATACACACTCACTAGACTACATATACACACCATATACACACTCACTAGACTACATATACACACCATATACACACTCACTAGACTACATATACACACCATATACACACTCACTAGACTATATATACACACACCATATACACACTCACTAGACTATATATACACACCATATACACACTCACTAGACTATATATACACACCATATACACACTCACTAGACTATATATACACACCATATACACACTCACTAGACTATATATACACACCATATACACACTCACTAGACTATATATACACACCATATACACACTCACTAGACTATATATACACACCATATACACACTCACTAGACTATATATACACACCATATACACACTCACTAGACTATATATACACACCATATACACACTGACTAGACTACATATACACACCATATACACACTCACTAGACTACATATACACACCATATACACACTCACTAGACTACATATACACACCATATACACACTCACTAGACTACATATACACACCATATACACACTCACTAGACTACATATACACACCATATACACACTCACTAGACTATATATACACACCATACTGTATACACATTCACTAGACTATATATACACAACATACTGTATACACATTCACTAGACTATATATACACACCATATACACACTCACTAGACTATATATACACACCATATACACACTCACTAGACTATATATACACACCATATACACACTCACTAGACTATATATACACACCATATACTGTATACACACTTACTAGACTATATATACAAGTTTTTCCCAAACTTGGTGTCGGGGTCCCCTGAAATTGAAATTAGGTCTTATCAAACAAATAAACATAAAAATATTCAAATGAGTATAAAATACAACCTTTTAGTGTCAGCTAAAGGCCTTTAATGCACTTTCATGTCATTACTTTGATTTAGGACGGCATAACAGACCCAAAATTGAGTGAATATGATCAAACAGCATTAACTAGGGAATGTACTTTTTAAAATTGGGATCCCCTGCATTTTCTAGTGTCAATTCGGGGTTGTGTGCAGAAAAGGTTTGTGAACCCCTGATATATACACACCATTTACATACTCACTCACACACACTATATTGACAATCCCACACAAACACACACACATTCACACACGCTACATACGCACACACACGCAGACCGACACAACACAAACACACACATTTACACACACATGCACTTACAGACAAGCACTTTTACACTCATCATTTGCTGCTGCTACTCTGTTCTTTATTATTGGGGTGGCAGGGTTGCCTAGTGGTTAGAGCGTTGGACTAGTAACCGAAAGGTTGCAAGTTCATATCCCCGAGCTGACAAGGTACAAATCTGGCATTCTGCCCCTGAAAAGGCCATCATTGAAAATAAGAATTTGTTCTTAACTGACTTGCCTAGGTAAATAAAAAATGTGTCTTATTATTATCTATCCTGATGCCTAGTCACTTTACCCTGCCTTCATGTACATATCTACCTTATTATTATCTATCCTGGTGCCTAGTCACTTTACCCTGCCTTCATTTACATATCTACCTCAAATACCTTTTTATTATCTATCCTGATTCCTAGTCACTTTACCCTGCCTTCATGTATCTACCTCAAATACCTCTCTGCACACTGATCTGGTATTGATACTCTCTGTATATAGCTCAATTATTGATCTGGTACTGGTACTCCCTGTATATATATCCATTATTGATCTGGTACTCCCTGTATATAGACCCATTATTGATCTGGTACTGGTACTCCCTGTATATAGATCCATTATTGATCTGGTACTGGTACTCCCTGTATATACATCCATTATTGATCTGGTACTGGTACTCTCTGTATATAGATCCATCATTGATCTGCTACTGGTACTCCCTGTATATAGATCCATTAGTGATCTGGTACTGGTACTCCCTGTATATAGATCCATTATTGATCTGGTACTGGTACTCCCTGTATATACATCCATTATTGATCTGTTACTGGTACTCCCTGTATATAGATCCATTACTGATCTGGTACTGGTACTCCCTGTATATAGCTCCATTATTGATCTGGTACTGGTACTCTCTGTATATAGCTCCACATTGATCTGCTACTGGTACTCCCTGTATATACATCCATTAGTGATCTGGTACTGGTACTCCCTGTATATAGATCCATTATTGATCTGGTACTGGTACTCCCTGTATATACATCCATTATTGATCTATCTGGTACTCCCTGTATATAGATCCATTATTGATCTGGTACTGGTACTCCCTGTATATAGATCCATTAGTGATCTGGTACTGGTACTCCCTGTATATACATCCATTATTGATCTGGTACTGGTACTCCCTGTATATAGATCCATCATTGATCTGCTACTGGTACTCCCTGTATATAGATCCATTATTGATCTGGTACTGGTACTCCCTGTATATAGATCCATTATTGATCTGGTACTGGTACTCTCTGTATATAGCTCCACATTGATCTGGTACTGGTACTCCCTGTATATACATCCATTACTGATCTGTTACTGGTACTCCCTGTATATAGCTCCATTATTGATCTGGTACTGGTACTCCCTGTATATAGATCCATTATTGATCTGGTACTGGTACTCCCTGTATATAGATCCATTATTGATCTGGTACTGGTACTCTCTGTATATAGCTTCATTATTGATCTGGTACTCCCTGTATATAGATCCATTATTGATCTGGTACTGGTACTCCCTGTATATACATCCATTATTGATCTATCTGGTACTCCCTGTATATAGATCCATTATTTATCTGGTACTGGTACTCCCTGTATATAGATCCATTAGTGATCTGGTACTGGTACTCCCTGTATATAGATCCATTATTGATCTGGTACTGGTACTCCCTGTATATACATCCATTATTGATCTGGTACTGGTACTCTCTGTATATAGATCCATCATTGATCTGCTACTGGTACTCCCTGTATATACATCCATTATTGATCTGGTACTGGTACTCCCTGTATATACATCCATTAGTGATCTGGTACTGGTACTCCCTGTATATAGATCCCTTATTGATCTGGTACTGGTACTCCCTGTATATACATCCATTATTGATCTGGTACTGGTACTCCCTGTATATAGATCCATTATTGATCTGGTACTGGTACTCCCTGTATATAGATCCATTATTGATCTGGTACTGGTACTCTCTGTATATAGCTTCATTATTGATCTGGTACTCCCTGTATATAGATCCATTATTGATCGGGTACTGGTACTCCATGTATATACATCCATTATTGATCTATCTGGTACTCCCTGTATATAGATCCATTAGTGATCTGGTACTGGTACTCCCTGTATATAGATCCATTATTGATCTGGTACTGGTACTCCCTGTATATAGATCCATTATTGATCTGGTACTGGTACTCCCTGTATATACATCCATTATTGATCTGGTACTGGTACTCTCTGTATATAGATCCATCATTGATCTGCTACTGGTACTCCCTGTATATAGATTCATTATTGATCTGGTACTGGTACTCCCTGTATATACATCCATTAGTGATCTGGTACTGGTACTCCCTGTATATACATCCATTATTGATCTGTTACTGGTACTCCCTGTATATAGATCCATTACTGATCTGGTACTGGTACTCCCTGTATATAGCTCCATTATTGATCTGGTACTGGTACTCTCTGTATATAGCTCCACATTGATCTGGTACTGGTACTCCCTGTATATTGATCCATTATTGATCTGGTACTGGTACTCTCTGTATATAGCTCCACATTGATCTGGTACTGGTACTCCCTGTATATAGCTCCATTATTGATCTGGTACTGGTACTCCCTGTATATAGCTCCACATTGATCTGGTACTGGTATTCCCTGTATATAGCTCCACATTGATCTGGTACTGGTACTCCCTGTCTATAGCTCCACATTGATCTGCTACTGGTACTCCCTGTCTATAGCTCCACATTGATCTGGTACTGGTACTCCCTGTCTATAGCTCCACATTGATCTGGTACTGGTACTCCCTGTCTATAGCTCCACATTGATCTGGTACTGGTACTCCCTGTATATAGCTCCACATTGATCTGGTACTGGTACTCCCTGTATATACGTAGCTCCATTCCTGTGTATTTTATTTTATTCCTAGTGTTACTATTTTATTTGGATTATTATTTTTCCACTCTGCATCATAGGGAAAAGCTCGTAAGCAAGAATGTCACTGTAAAGTCTACACCAGTTGTATTCGGCGCAGGTGCCAAATAACATTTGATTTGATTTACAACCTAAGTAAAGCAGTCATTTTGGTCAAGTGCTCTCTCCATCTCCAGTGGATAATGGGTTTTAGACCACTTTCAATTTAATGATTCAACTTCAAATTGTTTATTGTAGTCCTTTGTCTTTCAATACATTTAAGTTCCTTCATTCTTGGATATGGCAGCACATTTTACATTTTGCAATCCAGCGTTTGGATGTCGTTCTAAAATGGCTTCCCTCTACATGCAGCTCAAATACTGATTGAGTGGTTTTAAGCCACTCTTTTTGGGAATTGAATCTGAAGCAGGTTTTTAATCTGCAATGGGGATGGATGACAGTAGTCCTTCAGTTAGAGTGTCTCTCTTTCTTCCTTTACAAGAGGTTATTAAGTTAACCTTAAAAGCCTCTGCCTGCAGCAAAATGACTTTATCCCATCAAGTCACAAAGAAAAATACATTAGGTATATGGTCCGAAGTAAGATCACTTGACTCAATGCCCCACAGTGCATCTTTCAATGTATTCAGTGATTGCAATTAGATTGACTACAATGACATGGAGAGGCTGCTGAATAGTTCGTGACAATTAGCAGTTGACATTTAACTCTTTGCTAAATGGACATAATTAAACATTAACTGGCTAGTGAACTCATGGATTCTCCACATAAGGCGCACTGTCATTGGATATTCCTCCCATTCTTTTTCATGTCCTTCACATGAAAGTCAACTTTTTGATTCCTCTCTGATGAAATTGACGGTAATACTCATCGCTCTGGCTTCCTTGGCTTCCCCTCTCATCTCCAATGGATGTAGAGCCCGGCTGATTTGACAGCCTTGTAAATTCCTCAAACAGCACGGTCCAAAACACTCTGCCTGCTGAGAGTCCTGGCAAAAATGTGAAAACCTGCAGAACAGGCCCAGAATGAAAGCAGCATCCCTTCCAAACGTACATCTTGATGGTAGCTGAAAGAACATGTATCTAGTAGTAATAATTATACAGCATCTCCATATCTATCTTTCTCAGCCAATATACTGGGAGAGAGAAAGACGAAGAGATAAACAGCATGGCCAGTGTTGCGCCTGGGAGAGGGCAGAGTAGGGGTTTTGGGCATGGAGGGAGGGAGCTGACCCAGTTAGAGTTGGGCTGGGTTGTGAGGAGGAGTTGGTCTGGTCTGCGGCGCCGCCAGCCAGGCACAGGGTATGATGTGGGCCCTGCTAAGCCATCTGACCGTCCTGTAATTGGGTAGGGCTCTTACACCTGCATGACACACCTCGGGAGGGATGAGCGTTTGAGATGGAAGAGGGGAAGTAGAAACTCAGACTCTGTGCTTCCTCAGGTGCTTAGAGAAAAACAACTGAAAGCGAAAAGCAGCTGGTCTTGTTTTAATCTGTCTGCTATCCTGAATACATTATCCTCCATCTTTGTTTGGCATGTTGATTTGAGAGATTTCCAGGCTTTGGTGTCCTGATATTTTAGCTGGCCTTGTATCTCCCTTGTATCTCACAGACTAGGTACATTTGACGTGTTGCCTCAGCAGTGGAACACACTGTAGTGGGCGTGCTGGTGCATGACTGTGAGAGGAAGTACTTTCATTATAACAAAGTTGATGCTTTGTGTTAAAAGGGCATTTCTGAATTTGATCGGGATGCATCATTAAACATGCTCTCTGTAATGTATTATTTAGCTTTGGCTTGAAGTTGGTTTATAATAAAGGCAATTGAAAGGGCAGGTATTGACTTATTGTTGAAATTGAGATATGATCGCTATGGCGATGACAGCCCATGGAAAAGGGAAAAGGTCAGAGGCAAATGAGCTGCCATCCAGCCAGAACAGAATGCTACTCCATGTTCAAGTGGGTCACCTGCCACACAAGGGTCTTCAGCCTCTATACAAGACTTGTTTATACAAGAAAACATAGAATTTGAGACAGAATAACCCTTTATTATTCTGGAATGATCCTGAGAAGCATCACTGTCTCCATGGGGGGTCTCCAACTCACAGTAGGCCTGAGAACATTCTCTCTCCAAGCATAATGCATTTGACAGTGTTGTCACAATGATCCAAGGTGTTTTACACTTTATATGTGACCACCTGCTCAAAGAGAACATTAAAATGGCCGCCTTGAACCAGGCCCAAGTTAGTAAATCCTTTAAGCATTTGATGATAATTTGTTTATGAACTTCTTTCTATAACGCACCTGTGGTGATGCATTAATACAACAGTGATATCAACCCCTGTACTATATAGTTACCACATCATGTAGCCACTCATTCTCCCAGAGCAATGTCTATAGGCACAGAGCCAAAAGCATCCATCACTTGGTGCTTTGACCTTGAGAGAGGAACAAAACTATCTGATCACGTCTCTGCGTCTCGACATCAGCCGCTGCGTCTCTTCGAATAATTGGGTGTATGAATAAGAAATGCACTGAGTCAAAATAGATAAATGACTTGTTTCAGCTCTGTCACATCAGCTTAGCGCCTAGGTCCTTTGTGCTGAGGACAAAGTGGCTCTATGGGTCATTCACCTGGTAGGTGGGTTTGTACTGTTCACAGGGGCCCAACAGGGGGGAGCCATCAAACATCAGGGCATGTTACAAATATCTCCCTACTGTTCCAGGGTGTCAGATGTTCTCTTTAATGATGGCCCCGCCGTGCTGATCTGGCCTCTAAGTGGATAGATTGTCTCTCTTGTTCCCACAATGCAAATGTGTTCCTAAATGGGGCTGTTTTCTGCTCAGGGTTTCTTGTAATTACAGCCCTTTGGTGGAGCTCCTTTGTTCAGCCTCTGTCTGACTCACTCACGGCTGTCAGGAGAGCGGGAAACTCTAGCAGGTGTGCATTAGGGCCCATCGGATAGGAGTCTGACGTGGACAAACATGAAAACATCACGCCTGAAGCCTACAATACAAAACATGCCCTCCATTCCCTTCCCACGGGATCAATCCTATCTGCAATTGAAGAGAAGATGCCTCCTCCCACATAGCCTACTCTCACCTGAGAGCGGCATTATATTCCGAAAGTCCTCTCCCTGCCTGCACTGAAGTGTCTCTGTCGTGGCCCGTCGTGCCTCTCCACAGCTCAGCGCCCACACTAACCTCGATGCTGCCTTTCAAAGGTGGAACCTTGAACTAGAGGGGAGAGTCAAAGGGCTCACAGAAGCACTGATTGCTGTGTTCATTCATAGCAATTAGCAAAGATTTCAGGGAGGGGTTTCAAGGCAAGTTAGAACCTGCGTTAGAACACATCAATGCAATTGTATACCCTTTATATAGTAGCCTGTAGGTGTATATTATGGTAAATTCTCATTATCGTGGCTTGTGTTTGACACCCTGAAGGATGTCTTTGTCAGATCTGCCAGGGTCATTAAATACGTGTTGACAACACAGCTGGAGAACACAGTCCTCTCGTGCGTTCACAGCGTGTTCCCATACAACAGCTGGCAAAGCCAATGTGAGTGAACAACAGCACCTCATGCTAACCGTCTTGCCAATGCCTGCAAAGTGAGTGAACAACACCACACCCTGCTAACAGGCTTGTCAATGCCTCTAAAGTGAGTTAGCAACAGCTAACACTCTTATCCTGTGAATACACTGCACTCTCAATTGGATTATATGTTTTCTCCCATAAACACACTCAGTGAACCTACAAAGCAATCGGATCACCTTGCCATCTAGTGACTCATAGAGTATCTATATATTCTTCCATCTACGGTATTATGAATCTAGTATCATGAAACAGGGCACGTTGGAAATTCCTTTTGTTTCACAGTTTTTATACACTGTAGTAGTATGGAGCAATATATAAATATACAGTTGAAGTCTGAAGTTTACATATACTTAGATTGGAGTCATTAAAACTTGTTTTTCAACCACTCCACAAAATAGTATGTAGTTTTGGCAATGACACAAGTTATTTTTCCAACAATTGTTTACAGACAGATTATTTCACTTATAATTCACTGTGTCACAATTCCAGTGGGTCAGAAGTTTACATACACTAAGTTGACTGTGCCTTTAAACAGCTTGGAAAATTCCAGAAAATGATGTAATTGCTTTAGAAGCTTCTGATAGGCGAATTTACATCATTTGAGTCAATTGAAGGTGTACCTGTGGATGTATTTCAAAGCCTAAATCAAATCAAGTATAAACACCATGGGACCACGCAGCTGTCATACCGCTCAGGAAGGAGACGCGTTCTGTCTCCTAGAGATTAATGTACTTTGGTGCGAAAGGTGCAAATCAATCCCAGATTGATCCCAGATCAATCCCAACAGCAAAGGACCTTGTGAAGATGCTGGAGGAAACCGGTACAAAAGTATCTATATCTACAGTAAAATGAGTCCTATATCGACATAACCTGAAAGGCCGCTCAGCAAGAAAGAAGCCACTGCTCTAAAGCCGCCATAAAAAAGCCAGACTATGGTTTGCAACTGCACATGGGGACAAAGATCGTACCTTTTGGAGAAATGTCCTCTGGTCTGATGAAACAAAAATAGTTTTATAACTGTTCGGCCATAATGACCATCATTATGTTTGGAGGAAAAAGGGGGAGGCTTGCAAGTCGAAGAACACCATCCCAACATGAAGCATGGGGGTGGCAGCATCATGTTGTGGGGGTGCTTTGCTGAAGGAGGGACTGGTGCACTTAACAAAATAGATGGCTTCATGAGGAGAGGAAATTATGTGGATATATTGAAGCAACATCTCAAGACAGTCAGGAAATTAAAGCTTGGTCGCAAATGGGTCTTCCAAATGGACAATGACCCCAAGCATACTTCCAAAGTTGTGGCAAAATGGCTTAAGGACAACAAAGTCAAGGTATTGGAGTGGCCATCACAAAGGCCTGACCACAATCCTATAGAAAATGTGTGGGCAGAACTGAAAAAGCGTGTCCGAGCAAGGAGGCGTACAAACTTGACTCAGTTACACCAGCTCTGTCAGGTGGAATGGGCCAAAATTCACCCAACTTATTGTGGGAAGCTTGTGGAAGGCTACCCAAAACATTTGACCCAGGTTAAACAATTTAAAGGCAATGCTACCAAATACTAATTGAGTGTATGTAAACCTCTGACCCACTGGGAATGTGATAATAAAAGCTGAAAAAAAGAAGAAAAAAAAAAGAAAAAAAAATTGCTCTACTTTTATTCTGACATTTCACATTCTTAAAATAAGGTGGTGATCCTAACTGACCTAAGACTGGGAATTTTTACTAGGATTGGATGTCAAGAATTGTGAAAAACTGAGTTAAATGTATTTGGCTAAGGTGTATGTAAACTTCCGACTTCAACTGTATGTATCAAATCAAATTAAATGTTATTTGTCACATGCGCCGAGTACAACCTTACAGTGAAATGCTTACTTACAAGCCCTTAATCAAAAATGCAGTGAAGAAAATACCTACGAAAAAGTAAGAGATAAAAATAACAAGTAATTAAAGAGTAGCAGTAAAATAACAATAGCGGGGTAATATACAGGGAGTACTGGTACAGAGTCAATGTGCGGGGGGGGGCACTGGTGTCGAGGTAATATGTACATGTAGGTAAAATTATTAAAGTGACTATGCATAGACATTAACAGAGAGTAGCAGCAGCATAGAAGGGGGGGTGGGGGGCAACACAAATTGTCTGGGTAGCTATTTGATTAGATGTTCGGGAGTCTTATTGCTTGGGGGACTAGGCGCTCTGGTACCGCTTGCCGTGCAGTAGCAGAGAGAACGGTCTATGACTAGGGTGGCTGGAGTCTTTGACAATTTTCAGGGCCTTCCTCTGACATCGCCTGGTATATAGGTCCTGGATGGCAGGAAGCTTGACCCCGGTGATGTACTGGGCCCTACGCACTACTCTGTGTAGTGCCTTGCGGTCGGAGGCCGAGCAGTTTCCATACCAGGCAGTGATGCAACCCATCAGGATGCTCTCGATGCTGCAGCTGTAAAACCTTTTGAGGATCTGAGGACCAATGCCAAATCTTTTTAGTCTCCTGAGGGGGAATAGATTTTGTCATGCCCTCTTCACGACTGTCTTGGTGCACTTGGACCATGTTAGTTTGTTGGAGATGTGGATGCCAAGGAACTTGAAACTCTCAGCCTGCGTCACTACAGCCCGTCAATGAGAATATCTGGGCTATTTACTCTGCCGTCGCCCTGGTGACAGCATCGGCTGGTGACAATCTGCCCAGCACCTCTTAGCAAACAGACACCCACACACATGAAACGATTGTAAAATTGCTGTTCCTAGTTCCTGTAACAGAGACATGAATCCAAAGTAAACACACCTGGCTTCCTGCTGGTTGTTTATATGAAGTGCACAGTGGGGTAATAGTGGGTTATCCCTATGTCTTGCATGCTATAAAGGTTAGCAATACTATATTTGTTATCAATCCAATCACATGCCTGGGAATCCATTTGCATGACTAGAATAGAACTGCATAAAAGTCCACACTTAAAGTAGAAAGTGGAGTTGTTAGAGGCTTTGTGAACGTCCCAAATGCCACCCTATTCCCAACATTTGGGACACAGCCTTTGTGTAGTGTGAAAGCCAGCTTCATCTGCCTAGGGCTGCTGGTAGAACCCTACAGGATCATTGTGGGATCCAGGTGTGTTTACTCAGGCTGAGCCAGCAAATGGTCGCACAGAGGGAGCTCCACTCACTCATCTATAGCAGGGCCAGAGAAAACTGTCCCTGGCAGACATCTGTCACAACCAGCTAATCTTCCCTGACTCTCTCTTTCTTTGTCTTTCTTTCTCACTGTCTCTCTTTCTCTCTCGCTCTACCTTCGATTTGCCTCGCTCTCTCTGTATCTATTTATTCTATGTATAGTGGAAGCTATATTAAATTAGGTGTGTTAAACTCAACTCTTTCTCCATGTCTCCTCCAGCTTCTGCCTGGCTGCCCAGCACCACCATGGCTGAGAGTCGAAGGGAAGCCCTGGCAGCGGCCCCAATGTCCACCACTGCCTCCGCGGTCGGTGCCAACGCTACCGACATCTCCGGCACCGGATCCAGCGAGGACTTCTCCAAGCTCAAGGACAAGTTCATGAACGAGCTCAACAAAATCCCACGTAAGTCATCATGTTTGTGGTTGGTGTCCCTTAACCTGCCTGGTGACAGAGTGGTAATTGGTTGAGTAGCTACTTCCTATAGACGTCTCACACATTCCTCATAGCACCCTTGGATCGGTTCTTTAGAGACTAATTGCAATCAACAAAGTACAAGTGGTCATTATCACTGATTGTGGATAGGGACTAATGGTGTTACTCAGAAGTACTGTGACTACTTTTAGAAACCCACTTGGCATTTGAGGTGACAAGACAACAAACAGCATTGTTTTGAAAGTTTTGTTTGTTAAGTATGTCTAATTTCCAAGATTGTTGGTTTTCTCAAAGCAAATTCACTTTTTCAATCTCCAAGGTTGTCTGTATTGCTGGGCACCCTGTGTTTCTTCCCTCCATCAATACCCTCCCCCGACAGGAGACACGACTACAGCATGTTGGAATCCTGACCAACTGTGAGCCCATCACTCCTATATAAAAATGTTCCACCCAGTGATTCCGGAGGAGACACTTGTCTTTGCCTGTAATGTCTGTGGAACAAAGGCAGTTAGTTTGGGACAGCAGCATCCTTTGTTTATCCCAAACCCCAACCTACTTATCCAGTGGACGTTGTTGCGTTCAGCCTCCCAAGTCCTAAATATAGACATATCCACCGGCTCATGTGGAAGTAATTCCCGTGTCAGGAAACGGCTCACGTGAAAAAGAGAGGTTCTATTGCTTTAGCTCCAACGTGAATGACGCCACTTGTTTTATTATGCTGTCCTACATTCATAGCTCAGGGAGCCTGATTAGAGATTTATCCTGCGTCTGGGGAGGCTCATTTAAAACCAACAACATATTTGCTTTGGGAAATAAAGCCGTAGAAGCTTTAGACAGTAGTCCGTGGTCAGTATGTGCTGCCCTGGACTTTACCCCATCAGACCAGAGATAGACTTTCATTGATTGACAAGCGACAAACACTTCCTAGAAGTGTGTTGGAGCCATTGGGCGCTCCAATGAAATTAGCACCACTGAGGAGCATATGGAAGCCATAATGAAGACACTGTAGGGGGGTGACTCTGATGTCCCCTGTGCCTCAGAGTAATGGTCCCTCATATCAGAACTGTTTCACCGTGAGAGGGCTTGAAGATATACCACCTGCCACATCTAGCTACTAAACCCCCCCCAATCCTAGCCAGCAACAGCTAACCTGGTGCCTCAGCACTCTCACAATGGAGTTGTGTTACCCTTCCAAAACACCCGGTCTTTCTCTCTTTTCGCTGTCTGTATTTGGCAATGACATGGTGGCAACCAGCCCATTAGGCTTTGTAACAACCCATGTACCACCTCTCTCCCTAATTATCACATTGCGTGATGTGGACAACGACTAAATAAGGGGTTGTTGGGTGTGCCTCAGACAGAGATGCTATCTGAAAGCAGCCACCGAAAAAGCCACTCCATTATAGTAGAGTTTAAATTACAGTTTTTGCTCCAGCACTCAGTCAGAACTAGAAAACGAGCAGCTCCGCGCCGAGCGCTGCCAGCCTGATGAATGCCCAACGACGTGTTTGTGCCAGGGAATATCGATACAGCTACTCCCAGTATTGGGACAGGTCATTAATGAATAAGACAGAATCAATTCATTGCCATAGCAAATGATTCATTGTGGGTATTTCTACATAGAAATAGATGGTTATCTATAAGACTTGACTCCTGGAGGTAAAGCTGAATGCACGGTGTTGTCAGAGTCGGGCATCTTGTGCTGTATCTCTGGTATAACTCAGTGGAATGCCTTGTGACATTAACAAAGATCCATGGATGAATCTCCAAGCCAGAAGCTCCTCTTCAGCCCCATCTGTTGGCCGATGCTGCTAGAAGTGGCGGTTTTTCAAATAGAGTTGAATTTCATCCCCTCCAAAAATCTTCAGTGTTTTCTTCATACATTTTCCCTTCTCAAAAAGTATTTTAAACCCCCAAACCTGGTTTTAAAAAACAATTAAGCAACACCACATGGAACAACGCCTCTCCCCCATGTGACCTACTTGTTGTGTGTAAGTACTGACATGTATGTGTAACTGATAGATGCACACACACATACATTTCAAAACATGAACATGTAGTGTATGGAAATTGTTAAGTCTTTTGTCTGTAATGTATTTTTCGTCACGTGCCCAGTAAGACTAGCTGTTGCCATTGGCGTCAGCTAATGGGGATTCAAATAAATCAAATCATTTCTCATTCGCTGTCTCAAAACTATTTCACACCAAGGAGGACCTACAACAAAGACGATGTTATTAAAAGCATTACTTCCTCCATTACCTGCTGTAGCTCCATCCGCAAGGATGTTTGTTGAGATTAATGCAGACTGTCCCATTTTTCTCTCTTTCAAGTTTACCACTAAAGGTTTGTGGTCAGACTACTGACAGTATTGGCTTGCATGAAGTAATGTGTATGGAGAACGCCATGTGTTGCCGTAGCGAGCGCCACATAAAGCTCATGGCCACACTCAGAGGGGTGTATCCGCTGCAGCTGTCTGTTTGTGTTGGGCCGCACCACACCATGCTCAGGGCCTTGTGGCCTAAGAGGGAGGCGTTGTAATTAATTTTCCAGCACTCCCTCTAAACACCAAAGGGTTTTTGTTTTCAGTGACAATAATGAACCTCTCAGTGTTAGAAATGCTTTGCTCCATAACTGCTGTCTCCACACTCTCCTCCATTACTCTAAATAACACAGACAAACGTATTGAAAATTACATTTCTAAAAACATGTCTTTTCAAAGGCTGTCAATATGAGTGGGTTTTTCACACCTGTTTCTGTGGGAATTACACTGAAAGCTATACATACTCATTACAAAATGGACTGTTTGGGATTTTAAAAGAAATTAAATGTACAGGTGACTGAAAACTCTAACATTTCAAAAAAAATATTTAGAATAATTACTGAGTAGTTTATTTCACTTAGATTCTGCTCAGAAATGACAGCACCCTTTGAGGATTAGACTGGTGGTAGATCAGCAAAGACAAACTTCTCTGTCCCTCTCTGTCTGGCTCTAGTCCCGGTCCTCTCCCGGGCCTTGGACTGAGCCAGTAGGCCTGCCATGAGGCAGCAGGAGGGGGCTGGGGGACCAGAACTTAGAGCTAGCAGCTTACAGACGGGAAGAACAGCCCTCCTCGGACCAAACTTCTTGCCCCCCCGCCCAACCGAGCTCATGTCAGGAGGGTGCTCCATGGAGTGCAGGGGGAGATCCCCCCTCATCAACAGTGTGATGCTTGACCCTTTTGAGAGTCCCAGTACGCTACCTCCCACGTCACCCACCCCCAGAGTAGCCTTTCAAAGAAGGGAAAAAGAGGCCTGGTCCAAAACTCAATCACTTTCTTCCTCATTAGTTTTACATAAATCTTAACACAAATACCAGTTTGTGTAGCTAGTTATTTTTTCTGTTACATATTCATCCTACCCCATTTGCAGCTATTGTTGCACTGTCATTGTTATTGTTCCCACAGTGGGAAAGGGCAAGGACCGGGGGTGCTGCTCTTGTTGGCATAACAACATGTAATGTCAAGGTTAATTGACCAACAGTGTGCTGTCACAATATATTAGTTTGTGTTGCCATGCCTATTACCCTGATACATCATCACCCCCCCCCCGCCCACTACTGTTGCCAGTCTATTGGATCTGTCACGTTCTGACCATCGTTCGTGTGTGTTTTCCTTGTTTTAGTGTTGGTCAGGACGTGAACTGGGTGGGCATTCTATGTTGGATGTCTTGTTTGTCTATTTCTATGTCTGGCCTGATATGGTTCTCAATCAGAGGCAGGTGTTAGTCATTGTCTCTGATTGGGAACCATATTTAGGTAGCCTGGATTTCACTGTGTGTTTGTGGGTGATTGTCCTTAGTGTTAGTTTGCACCAGTTTAGGCTGTTTCGGTTTTCATTACGTTTATTATTTTGCACTGTTTGTATTTAGATTCGTGTTGCTATAGTCACAATAAACATGGATCGCAATCTACACGCCGCATTTTGGTCCGACTCTCCTTCTCCTCGTAAGGTTGGGCAGGCTCGGTGCTCAAGAGCTCCAGTGCGCCTGCACGGTCCGGTTTTTCCAGTACCACCTCCACACCCCAGCCCTCCGGTAGCAGCTCCCCGCACCAGGCTTCCTGTGCGTGTCCTCGGCCCAGTACCACCAGTGCCAGCACCACGCATCAGGCCTACAGTGCGCCTCGCCTGTCCAGCGCTGCCAGAGCCTTCCTCCTCTCCAGCGCTGTCGGAGTCTCCCGCCTGTTTAGCGCTGTTAGAGCCTTCCTTCTCTACAGCGCTGCCGGAGTCTCCCGCCTGTTCAGAACTGCCAGTCTGCATAGAGCTGCCAGTCTGCAAGGAGCTGCCAGTCTGCAAGGAGCTGCCAGTCTGCATAGAGCTGCCAGTCTGCAAGGAGCTGCCAGTCTGCAAGGAGCTGCCAGTCTGCAAGGAGCTGCCAGTCTGCAAGGAGCTGCCAGTCTGCATAGAGCTGCCAGTCTGCAAGGAGCTGCCAGTCTGCAAGGAGCCGCCAGAGCTGCCTTTCTGCAGGATGCCGCCAAAGCTGCCAGTCTGCAAGGAGCCGCCAGAGCTGCCAGTCTGCAAGGAGCCGCCAGAGCTGCCAGTCTGCAAGGAGCCGCCAGAGCTGCCAGTCTGCAAGGAGCCGCCAGAGCTGCCAGTCTGCATGGAGCAGCCAGGGCCGCCAGTCAGTATGGAGCAGCCAGGGCCGCCAGTCAGCATGGAGCAGCCAGGGCCGCCAGTCAGCATGGAGCAGCCAGGGCCGCCAGTCAGCATGGAGCAGCCAGTCAGCATGGAGCAGCTAGAGCAGCCAGTCAGCATGGAGCAGCCAGAGCTGCCAGTCAGCATGGAGCAGCCAGTCAGCATGGAGCAGCCAGAGCTGCCAGTCATCATGGAGCAGCCAGTCAGCATGGAGCAGCCAGAGCAGCCAGTCGACCAGACTCTTCCAGATCTGCCAGTCGACCAGACTCTTCCAGATCTGCCAGTCGACCAGACTCTTCCAGATCTGCCAGTCGACCAGACTCTTCCAGATCTGCCAGTCGACCAGACTCTTCCAGATCTGCCAGTCGACCAGACTCTTCCAGATCTGCCAGTCGACCAGACTCTTCCAGATCCGCCAGTCGACCAGACTCTTCCGGATCCGCCAGTCAGCCAGGATCTTCCAGAACCGCCAGCCAGCCAGGATCTGCCGGATCCAACCACCTGCCTGAGCTTCCTCTCAGTGCTGAGCTTCCTCTCAGTGCTGAGCTTCCTCTCAGTGCTGAGCTACCCATCAGTCCCGAGCTACCTCTGTCCCGAGCTGCCCCTCTGTCCCGAGCGGTCTTTAAGGAGGGTAACCTATCTAGGGACGCTAAGGAGGTGGACTAAAACTGTTATGGAGTGGGGTCCACGTCCAGCGCCAGAGCCGCCACCGCGGACAGATGCCCACCCACACCCTCCCCCATAGGTTTAAGTTGTGCGTCCGGAGTCCGCACCTTGGAGGGGGGGTACTGTCACGTTCTGACCATCGTTTGTGTGTGTTTTCCTTGTTTTAGTGTTGGTCAGGACGTGAACTGGGTGGGCATTCTATGTTGGATGTCTTGTTTGTCTATTTCTATGTCTGGCCTGATATGGTTCTCAATCAGAGGCAGGTGTTAGTCATTGTCTCTGATTGGGAACCATATTTAGGTAGCCTGGGTTTCACTGTGTGTTTGTGGGTGATTGTCCTTAGTGTTAGTTTGCACCAGTTTAGGCTGTTTCGGTTTTCATTACGTTTATTATTTTGCACTGTTTGTATTTAGATTCGTGTTGCTATAGTCACAATAAACATGGATCGCAATCTACACGCCGCATTTTGGTCCGACTCTCCTTCTCATACAGAAAACCGTTACAGGATCCTTTGTATAATGATGTAAGGAGGCACGTATCTCCTCAGAGGACCATGGGTAATGTGATGACAAGCAGGAAGCTCCCCCTGTGCCCCGAGGCAGACCCCAAGTGACTGATTACTATGGGCCCGTCCCATCAACCTCACCCGTCGTGAAAAATCGAACCGCTCCAACTCCCTCAGACTGCCTCTGCCCTGTGGCCGGAAACATTGAGATAGTATGGAAATCTGCCCCAAAACTAGATAATGAAATAGAGCCCTTTAGCTTCCATTATTCCTACTCTGTGTCTCACCGATTTGACTGATCCTGCTCTATCTATTGCCACACTGACAGTGGTTGTGTCTCTCAGTTGAGCATCACTTCAATAGACATCAGTGCACATAAATGTACACTATACTCAATAATATACTAAATATACTGTACATCAATGTTACTTTTAACTCTGCATTGTTGGGTAAGAGTTTCACGGTAAAGTCTACACCTGTTCTTGTCAGCACACGTGACAAATACAATTTGATTTGAACAATACCCATCAATATACACCATACACATCAATAATATGCATCAATATTACATGAATATTCACATCAAAACACTAAAAGCAAAACACAATCATAAACAAACATTCAGTAAAAAGGTCCTCAATCGTTTTGAATTGTCCCAGTGGCACCAATTCATCCTATTTTAGAGAGCCTTGGAGATTATTCCAGGTGAAAAAAACAGATTTACCTACCTGTAACTCAGTGGAGATTGTAGGGATGTCCAGTTAGCCATCCCTAAAGTCTGGTATCTTGTACGTCTAGAAGTTAGTAACAATTAAGTAACAATGAAGTTAACAATGAAGCTACAGAATGCAGTGATGTGTACTGAACGAATTGTCTGTAATAAACACTAGTGCACTATGATAAACTGCATCAAAAGGCTTAAATACAGTGGCAGCTGCATTCATATAGGCAACATCCCCATAGTCTATAACCCAGAATGAATGTTGACTGAATTATTTGTTTTCTGCTATTTAATTAAAGTCATGACAGATTCCTTTAAAATAAGCTGTTAAATAGAGCCAAGAGTCTCTTACAGATGACGTTCAGTAAAATGGCGGACTTTGTGAGAGGATTACCTTTCAGTTACTGTAACCTTTTCTTCTTCATCCACAGAGAGTATGTCTGAAAAGATGTGTTAGAACCAAAAGTCCCTCATCCTGTTTGCATTGTTCCATGTGTCAAGAGTTCCATAGCCTTCGGCAGTCTGCAAGGTTTTGTTAAAAAACCCTGTCTGATAACTCAGCTGTCATATTTCAATGGTCCCCATTCCAGCCGGTTATCAGATCAATTCTGTCTGGAAGAGAAAAAAACAAAGGTTTGATATGAAAGCGGGCGACTCGGAGCGCCAGACAAATGCAGCTGGAGCCTTCTGGTTCGGAGCGAATGAGCCAAAAGGCCCTGCTGTGTCCTTGAAGGCACCCGGAGGACGTTGATATTCACAGCTGAAAGCCGTCTCATTGTGTGGCGTCGAGGCACATTGGCTGCCGCTGACTGGATGGTTTTTGACTACGGCTGCAGAAATGTGATTTGCGCCTCTCCTCCGGAGCTGTGAACACCAAACACGCATTCCATCATCCAGCGCCTGCATCATTTTCCGTTCACCGTTGTGTGTGGCGAAACGAGAGTTAACTACTGCTTAAAGTTGAAGTGCAGTGCACCCGCTGGCGTCGCGGTCTCAAGAGAGAATAGACGCACCATGTAGTTAATTAGGGAATGCTTTTATTGCTTTCGGGGACTCAGGTTATTTTAATTAAGCAACACAAAAGTGTCTTTCAGTATTAGACACATGCCCAATAAAATAGATAAATAAGGCCTGAGTTATTGCGTTGGTTTTCACAGCAATGGGCTGTGCATTATAACAGTTGTACCACTGATGACAACACATTGTAAATAACCACAGAAGGTGGCTGTACCATTTAAACATATTATATTTCATGATGCACAACGGAATCCAATTGCAGTGCAGTCTGCCTCGTCAAAATAATGCCAAATTTCACTGTTATTTTCGCGATCGTTTGTAGAAACGGACCACGGCGCAGCGGATGTTGAGTTCCAAATAATTTTTATGATAAAGTGAAACTTAACAAAGACAAATAAACAATAAACTAACAACGAACCGTGACTACAGAGGTGCTACGTGCACTAACTCTAAACACAATATCCCACAAACACTACTTAAATATGATCCCCAATTAGAGACAATGATTACCAGCTGTCTCTAATTGGGAATCATACAAATCACCAACATAGAAACATGAAAACTAGAACACCCACATAGAAAAAATAAACTAGACTAACACCCCAGTCCAAAAGGGAGGGTTAGGGGGGGGGTGTCTAGTGTCGGTGGCGGCTCTGGTGCAGGAAGAAGAACTCTCTCATCCCGTGGATCCGCCAGCATCGGAGGGAGCTCTGGTGCGGGGGGAAGAACACTCTCATCCCGCGGATCCGCCCACATTGGGGGCGGCTCCGGTGAGGGACGGAGAACCCACTCAGCTTGCGGATCCACCATCCCTGGTGGCGGCTCTGGTGCGGGCCGAAGAACCCGCTCATCCTGCGGATCCAGCCATGGACCCAGGCTGAACACTGTGCCCGGACCAGACCCAGATGCAGAGGAAGGCTCCTGCCATGGAACGGGACTGGACACCGGCCCTGGCCTGGACATCGGTGCAGAGGAGGGCTCCTGCCCTGGAGCTGGACCGGACACCGTGCTCGGACTGGGCATCGGCGCAGAGGAGAGCTCCTGCCATGGAGCTGGACTGGACGCCGTGTCTGGAAGCTCCGGAACGTTGATCCTCGCTGAAGGTTCCAGACCGTTGACCGTCGCTGGAGGTTCCGGACCGTGGACCGTCTCAGGAGGTTCCGGACCGCTGACCATCGTTGGAGGTTCCGTACTGTGGATCGTCTCAGGAGGTTCCGGACTGGGAACCGTCGCCGGAAGCTCTGGACTGGGAACCGTCGCCGGAAGCTCTGGACCCGGAACCGTCGCCGGAAGCTCCGGACTGGGAACCGTTGCCGGAAGCTCCGAACTGGGAACCGTCGCCGGAAGTTCCGAACTGGGATCCGTCGCCGGAAGCTCCGGACTGGGAACCATCGCCGGAAGATCCGGACTGGGAACCGTCGCCGGAAGCTCCGGACTGGGAACTGTCGCCGGAAGCTCTGGACTGGGAACCGTCGCTACATGGGGCCGGCACTGGTGACACGCACCTCAGGGAGAGCGTGAGAGCGAGGCACAGGACCTACCGGATTGGGGAGGCGCACTGGAGGCCTGATGCGTGGGGCCGGTACAGGTGGCACCGGACTGGTGACACACACTTCAGGGCGAGTGCGGGGAGAAGGAACAGGACGTACTGGGCTGTGAAGGCGCACCGGAGACCTGGTGCGTATAGCCTGCATCAATGGTACCGGTTCGATGACACACCTCGCACGGTAAATGCGAGGAGCTTGAATTGGACTTACTGGGCTGTGGAGACGTACATCTGGGCGAGTGCGAGGAGCAGGCACAGGACGTACCGGACTGTGGAGGCGCACTGGAGGCCTGATGCGTGGGACCGGCACAGATTGCACCGGACTGGTAACACACTCCTCCAAACGCCTGCGTTGCCGCATACTCCTCGCCAACAGCAGCTGCAAACGCAGATTAGGAAAGAACAGACAGAGTATCCCATCTACCACACAATGACATTACTACAACGTATCCAATTTACCAGCAGAGACATTCTTCAATGGACAAAGGACTCGGTTGGGCAAGACGGCCTTCCATCTACCACCAACCTACCGAAGCGCAGCTCAGAGTAAATAGTTATTTCATTTTCCTTTTCCAAATGGGCAGTAATTTAGAATGCATAAGATACTGTATTTACGATAGCACAGCTTCGCCATTTGTTCCTCAGTCTTCCCGCTCTTTCACTCAAATCCAGCCCTTTTCTTTTGTGTAACAAGCTGTCATATCTGTTCCGCCCGCTAGGGACGTTTTCCTTTATGACGTCATTTGTAATCAAGTTATGATTTAATTATGTGTATGTGTAATTCTGTGTGATTAGTTAGGTATTTAGTAAATAAATAATTAAACCCAATTTTGTATTGCTGATTCAACTTGTTAGCCAGGGTTCGTGCAGATAACCAAGAATGTACAACTTTCAGATGAGACTGAATTAAGATGACGATTAATATTGACTGCTATTGATGTAAAATATTACTAGGTCTTTAAAAGTTTATTCGGGAAGATAACAGCTCTATAAATATTATTTTGTGGTGCCCCGACTCTCTAGTTAATTACATTTACATGATTAGCTCAATCAGGTAATATTAATTACGGAGAAATTATTTTATAGAATAGCATGTCATATCACTTAATCCTGCATAGCCAAAGACACGACAATTATATAAAGGTATCGATAATTACCATTCTAATGAAAAGTGACATAATTTTACCACTAAAACAATTATAACAAACAAGTTTCAAAACAATATTTTGTATTTTTCAAATGTTTTTCTTCAACAACTTTGTGAGCAGCAGAAAACCAGTTTTTCGGAGACCACAGCTCAAGGGGGTGAATTCAAAATGGGGTGGATCGGGGGAGATTGTCCCTGCCATTAGCACACCAATGTGCCAAGGTCAAGGCTGTAGATCCCAAAGATATTTTAGAGCATCACTCAATATTTTTCCTAAAAGGAGAGTGCTTATCGATTTTGTCAACAGCGCATTGATTTTGTTCTCTCCCCTTCCCTTCTCTCTGACGGCGAGGAGGTGAGGGAAATTCAGTGAAGCGCTGGTGAGCCAAAGCCCCAGGGAGAATAGACCGTCATATATTTCTCCTGTGATGGGTCTTTCTAGTGGCCTGCAGATATAGAGTCTTCAAAGTAGCACTGAAAGGTGACAAACGTTAGATTTACAATGAAGCCAATTGCCTCCCATTGTTCCGTACGAATAGAGTTAGTACTACCACAACAGGTTCCTGAGTAGTGTACAGAGAGGAAATGTACTATGTAATATTTTCTATGGTCATAATTATTCTGTAATTATACTGAACAAAAATATAAACGCATATGCAACAATTTCAACCATTTTACTAAGTTGCAGTTAATATAAGGAAATCAGTCAGTTGAAATAAATCAAATCAAATCAAATGTATTTATATAGCCCTTCGTACATCAGCTGATATCTCAAAGTGCTGTACAGAAACCCAGCCTAAAACTCCAAACAGCAAGCAATGCAGGTGTAGAAGCACGGTGGCTAGGAAAAACTCCCTAGAAAGGCCAAAACCTAGGAAGAAGCCTAGAGAGGAACCAGGCTATGTGGGGTGGCCAGTCCTCTTCTGGCTGTGCCGGGTGGAGATTATAACAGAACATGGCCAAGATGTTCAAATGTTCATAAATGACCAGCATGGTCCAATAATAATAAGGCAGAACAGTTGAAACTGGAGCAGCAGCACGGCCAGGTGGACTGGGGACAGCAAGGAGTCGTCATGTCAGGTAGTCCTGAGGCATGGTCCTAGGGCTCAGGTCCTCTTCCGAGAGAGAGAAAGAGAGAATTAGAGAGAGCACACTTAAATTCACACAGGACACAGAATAGGACAGGAGAAGTACTCCAGATATAACAAACTGACCCTAGCCCCCGACACATAAACTACTGCAGCATAAATCCAGGCCCACCCACTGGAGAGCCAGACCCAGCCAATTAGAATGAGTTTTTCCACACAAAAAAAGCTTTATTACAGACAATTCTCAGTTTCATCAGCTGTCCGGATGGCTGGTCTCAGATGATCCCCAGGTGAAGACGCCAGATGTGGAGGTCCTGCGCTGGCGTGGTTACACGTGGTCTGCAGTTGTGAGGCCGGTTGGACGTACTGCCAAATTCTCGAAAATGACGTTGGAGGCGGCTTATGGTAGAGAAATTAACATTCAATTCTCTGGCAACAGCTGTGGTGGACATTCCTGCTGTCAGCATGCCAATTTCACGCTCCCTCAAAACTTGTTTGACAAAACTGCACATTTTAGAGTGGCCTTTTATTGTCCGCAGCACAATGTGCACCTGTGTAATGATCATGCTGTTCATTCAGCTTCTTGATATGCCACATCTGTCAAGTGGATGGATTATCTTGGCAAAGGAGAATGCTCACTAACAGGGATGTAAACAAATACGCTTTTTGTGCTTATGGAACATTTCTGGGATCTTTTATTTCAGCTCATGAAGCGTTCAGTATAGCGTGGTGGAATTTATTTAGGTGGGAAAACTGTTCAATTACCAGATCCTTCAGTGATAAAGTAAATCAAACCAGCCTGAATCTGTCACTCGGTCTCCATCTTGTGTTTGGTAAATATTGACAAAAACATAGTTTGTTTGCTGATGTGCCTGTTGGTGGCCCTCTCTGTTGCTGATGGGTCTGTTGGTGGCCCTCTCTGTTGCTGTTGGGGGACCTCTCTGATGCTGATGGGCCTGTTGGTGGCCCTCTCTGTTGCTGATGGGCCTGTTGGTGGCCCTCTCTGTTGCTGATGGGTCTGTTGGTGGCCCTCTCTGTTGCTGATGGGCCTGTTGGTGGCCCTCTCTGTTGAAAGGAGGTGTGGGTTGCAAGGTGTTTGATGTTTGTGAGCAGAAGCTGTAATTATCCCTCCAGAATGGAGGAGCCTGACACTGTGTTTCTGTCCTCATTATTTACAGCACGTCTGGCCACTCTGATACTTTTAACAACCCACTTTTGTGCCGTGCATAGCTGGTGGCTGTGTGTGTGTGTGTTCTGTCGGGGAGAACTGCCTGACTCCTGTTGTTTAGATGGGCGTCCCTGTTTGTCAGCAGGCTGTTAGAGTGATCACTGTGCTGTGGAGCTGAGCGGCTCCCTGTCTGTCTGTGACAGCCCTGACTGGACCTTTCAGCTGGACTGTTTAGTCCATTCAGCCTTATATAAAATAGGGCGTACAGTGGGGAGGAAAAAAACATGTCATTACATTCTCAATTAAAGTAACATAACGGACCATGGCTGTTTTAGTATCCTTTGCCGAGTAGGTCACATCCACGAGCAATGCTAAGAAATTGACTGGCAACATAACAAAAGCTCTCAAAGGAGTTCTCAGAAACTGGCTAGTATGAGATGAATCTGAGACAAACGTATGAATAGGAACTCTCTTTGAGAAAGAAGTGTCAAAACCCATGAACATGATGAGTGGTCATGCAATCACTGACTCGACATGGTCACGCTACAGTTGGTAACTCGCTCTCCAACAGGCCCTGCAAATTACCTCTACACCCTGACCTGTGTGCCCGTGATTGGTGTGAAAGTATCAGTTGTCAGAGAGAAATGTTTTGTTTAAATGGCAAGTGGAAAATACCAACCTCTGTTATTTCCACTAAATTGGCCGAGGATGCTCAGTGAAGCGTCGGGACGCTTAAAACGTCTCTCTTCGAGGGCAATCGTTAGGAGTCCATGTCTAGACTGCAGATCGGGGACTCTGCCACCCACCACTGTTGATCAAAGTCTTCCGTCTGCACGTTACCTTTACATTGTAGTCATTTAGCAGACGCTCTTATCCAGAGTGACTTACAGGAGCAATTAAGGTTAAGTGCCTTGCTCAAGGGCACATCAGCAGATTTTTCATCTAGTCGGCTCTGGATTCGAATCAGCAACCTTTTGGTTACTGGCCCAACGCTCTTAACCGCTAGGTGACCTGCCATCCCACATCCTTATGTCTTTCTCTATGTCCTCATTCGCTCCAGCTGCTGCTGCAGCCGCTCTCTTCAACAAGTAGTCTCAACGTCCCGCTATCAGAGTCATTCGTCAGATGCAGGGAGATGGTGAACAGGCATGGTGCCATATTCTGGACGAGGCACTTTTGGTTGTTTGAGAAAAGAAGAGTGAGAGCAATGGTGCGGTTTTCTTCATCCAGGTATGACCCCATCTTTGACATCAGCTCGTCTAACCTGTGTCCCTGTGTGTCCCTCTCCAGTGCCAAATTGGGCCATCGTCTCCATCGCCTTCGTGGCCGTGGTCCTGGTCCTCTCCTGCTGCTTCTGCATCTGCAAGAAGTGGATATTCAAGAAGAAGAACAAGAAGAAGGGCAAAGACAAGGGCAAGAATGCCATCAACATGATGGATGTGAACGACGGTGCAAAAACCGAGGTAAAGACTTTGTACAACTGCCATTGAACGTTATTGATTAGAGTTAATAGTTTCTTAGTCAACAGTAGTATTTGATATTGCCAAGTTTTTTTTTGTATTTTCTACTGCATCATACTGTATATAACTTACCTTTTACTTCAAGGTATAAAAATAATAATTGTTATATACATTTTTATACATTGTGAGTCTCTTTCATTTTATCTGTGACTGACTGTAGCCAGAAATGACGTCACTGACTTTTATTACACTTACCAGGCACCTGGCGTACATTGATGATTGAAACCTATAAATAAATTCATATACAGTATATGTCAGAATAATAATCTTCACATAACAAAGCGATTTCACTATACAATTTATAAGACATACATATAGTTTAGACCAGGGTTGGGCAGTCGTTTTGGCTCGAGGGCCAAAATTCAACGGAGGGCCGCACAGTTTTTTTTTAGATACTTTGTATCTAGTTTTAAAAGTTCAAGTGCGGCCTGGAGTGTTTTGTTATAACCCAAAATAATTGAATGGGCCCGCGTGCCGTAGTTTGACCCGCACCTGGTTTAGGCCAAACTCTCCCCCAAGAAGACCAGTGGACACACATAACACACGACTTGTGTTGACATTGTTGCGTCTGCGATGACTCCTCCCCATCCACTCTGATTGCAGGACTGTTAAGGAAGCCTGTCGTTTATAATAGCCTCAGAGAGAGAATTCAATCTCTCTTTCTGTTCCTCTCAGTATTTTAATGTGTTAAGAACAATGAACGCTGAGTACGATATGCTGTATTGCCAGTGGTATCAACCCAGAGAAATGACATTAGCTAATTATCAGCGAGGGGAGTGAATTAATTCCGCCCTCCCTCTCCAACGCACACAGAGAGAATAGGGAACGCACAGCTCTTTAACCCCAGTTAGAATGCTAATTGCATTAACGAAGGCTCTCAACCCCCCCCCCCCGACAAAGTTTGTTTAATTTGCCGTCTGTCCACGCCAACACCGCTCACATCATCATTCAGGGACATTGAATTGGGGTAGAGGACAATGCCCTGTGAGATGATGTAGGAGTAGGGAATTGAATAGCCACACAGGCCAGAGATGCAGAGGTGTTACACAGTCTGATAAGGAGTGAGCTCCACAGGTTTCATCTGATTCATACCGAAGAGCTTTTGTTGAAATTATTACAATTCTTTGATTTGTAGAGGCCTCTGCCTTGTGTCCTTGTTCCTAGTGACAGTTGGTAAGCTTTATAATAACACTGATTTATCTTAAACTTCTCCCCATAGAATTACAATGACTTCAATCTAGAATTAATTATGTTTAGATACACAACTTTTCCTGTGCTGATTTAGGAGCTGCTACGACTACACGTCAAGCAATTAGGCTACGCACTGCCAATACAACACCCCTATCGGTTACTTATGCAACACACCTATTGGTTAGATATTCTAGAGGCGGGGCCATGGGCTCCCGAGCGGTCATTTCTCCTGGTGTGCCCAGACTCTTGTGTTAACTCCTGTGTGTGGTTGTTTTAATGTGTGTTTCTTCCTTCTATGTCCTCCTTATCTGTGTTGTGTCTGATGACTGTGCGGGATTGTCACTGGCGGTAGGTTCCCAATTGTTGTTGGATCCTCCTTAAGCCTGCTGCTCTGATGTTTTGATAGCCTCTTGACAACAACTTACCCCTATAGAACCAAATATATGTAACTATGCATACAGTACATGTATATCTGCTCTATATATGTGCGTAGTCTTGCACATGCACATATATATGTATGAAAGAAGCCCTGGGCGCGCTTTAACAAGGTTGAACCACACTGATTCTCCATCTGGCGCCTTTTCAATCTTTGCTTTGCATTTCAAAACGAAGATGTGCCTATGAGCTAAAGTAGAATGGTTAAGTTGCTAGGTTACTGCTTTTGAAACCTGTAGTAAGGTTTAGACATACAGTAGCTTTACGTTCACCTGAAGCATTCACCTGAACATACATTCACCTGAAGCCAACAGGCAGATTGACTTGACTTTGACTTAACCCAGTAAAATACCTAATACACATTGTGGGTGTTGAACATGGCTGTCTATTCTGCTGTACTCCTCTCCTCTCTCTGTGCAAGCAATAACGAACAAACAATTACATTTTTTATAGTTTAGCTTAGGGAAAAATTGACTATAGGTTTGCTTGCACCAGGAGGGGACTCAGATGGGCCGTACAAATTCCAAACAAATCTATGTTGTTCAGCCTTGATGCTTTCACACCAGCAACCTGACCATCACCATGACAACCATGACAACATCTCTTACCAACACCTACCTACCCACTGCTGGCATGATGCTTATAGCTTCCATCGGTGTGGGGGTAACACATGCAGCTGAGTGTTCGGACAATGCGATTGTGTCTCCTGATGGGTGAATGATAAGTAAACTGAGAATGTGGGGGTCACAACCAGAGTACTGTTCTGTTTACTGAGAATGCCCTGCATGCAACAATGACAGTCTGACAATGTCTGACCTTTTGGAAGGCAACTTTGACACTGAATGTAATTGAGAGCTAGTTTTTGCCTCTTTAATCGCATGCTATTTAATAACAAACTGACTGCCCCCTGCCTCGAACCCGCCTCTCCCCCATCACTACCAGCATCCCTTCAGAACCAGGCTAGCAAAGGAAAACTCACTCCTCATCTTCTTCTTCTTCTTCTTCTTCACTCGCACCATCTCTTGACATTTCCTTGTTGATTTATTTTGCACCACAGACTGATCTTCTTGAAATAACACCAAGGGAATTGTCATTTGTGGTTTGCAGAAGCGCTCTCTCTCTCTCTCTCCATCTCCTTTTCTCTCTCTCTCTTCCTCTCCCTCCCTCCATCCCTCCTCTGCCTGCCCATTACTCTCATCTTTTGGCTCAATCATTTGATCTCTCTCCCCCCTCGCCCCCTCAGACCAAAACACCCACAGATTGATTGAACCGCATCAGGGGTCCCGGCCCAAGGCTAGCGCATCACTGAGCATGTCCTGGTGTTAACAGCTGTGGTGTTTTAGTGCTTGCTCCCCCCATTATAATCCACCGAAAGAGAGGCAGCTTTTTTCAGGAGACGGGCCCGCTGGCACACCCGCTGGCAGGCCCGGGGCGGGGCAGGGCAACAGCCGTCTAAGGGGCTGGCACAGGCGGCACACGGAGGGCACTGACTGTTGGTGGGTGTCTCCTTCAGGCCTTGAAGGATGAGGATGACGCTGAGACAGGCCTGACCGATACGGAGAAAGAGCCCGAGCCCAAGGAGGAAGAGAAACTGGGCAAATTACAGTTCAGCCTGGATTACAATTTCACTGAGAATACGGTAAGGGTCCGCCTCTGATATCCAGTCTCACTGTCGTTGTCGTTGTTATCCGAAAGGTCTCTCCTTCGTAAGTATGGTCACCCCCATCTTCCTCTGTAGTTGGTCCATCGACTCATCAATCCATTTTTAAAAAACACTGAGAAAATGTTGCCTACCCAGGTAATGCAGAACCTACTCCTACTGTTCATTGTTGTATCACCACTGTTTATAATGAATGCCTGTAACTGCAGCAGGTTAACCAGAGTTTATCAGATACACCTCACCAGAGGATCACGGTGGTTGGGTTGGTTTGTGAATGAATCACTCCTCCTCTCGCAAACAATCCGGTATATCTGGGTTTACTGTTTTTTTTGTAAAAGTGCCTTCTTTCGGCCTTGACGAGAACACAGTCCCCTCTGGAATACATCTGCTGTATTTTTCCCTCCGTCTGGGTTTTAAAAAGCAGAGCGACTTGAGGAGCAGACCAACTTCCAGATGTTGTGTGACAGATCATAGAGGAGGGTGGAAGGCAGCATGGAGAGGAAGCTCTGCTGTCCTTCACTGAGGCCCTGCTAACTCCCTGTCATTAACACTCACACTCATCTGTCACTCTGTCTCATCCACGTGGCCAGGAGTTTTAATTGGCTCACTGGGTTAGAGCATGGTGCTAGCAGCACCAGGGTTGTGGGTTCAATTCCCACATGAGCTGAATGGATAGTATGTTGACAGTTCTCTGTGGATCGTTTTGTCACTTTGGGTGAAAGTGTTCGCTGACCCGCCATATTATATTATCCACACGTTCGGAACATTAGAGATTCTCCACATGCATCACAACTTTCCCCTGAAAGACCCTCAAGCACTCTGTTTGTCCTTAAATGAAAATGCTTTAGCGAATATAGTGACGGTAACAGACAGTAATGATGCTAATCATGAGGATTAATAATCACAATAATCCCTCACGCACTCAGTTGTTATGGCCATAATAGTCATTATATAACTCAAATATATTCTGATAAAGAGCCTTATTACCATTTAAGACTAATGCACTAACTGAATACTAGTCACATTACTTATTTTATATATTGCGTCTAATATAGCTATCTACATTCCCAGTAGTTTACTGAGCTGTCATGCAGTGTAAAACAATACCAGCCTGTTCTGTTCTGTGAGACTGTGATTACAGTGGTCCATTAATAATAAGCACCGTAATTCCATAATGGATCCAATGATGAATGGATGGCAGTTGTCACTGTGTGTGTGAGAGAAACCTGGAGCATTGGGCCCGGTGCTCACTGACAGTACCCAGCTCTGAGGCTGAGAGACAAGCCAGGGAACCAGGGACTATTGTCAGTCTGACCCACTTTCAGTTCAGCAGCAGCTACAGCAGAGAGCCACAGAGCCCCCTACTCACTCAGCTTCTGTGTCTTCAGATCAGGTCCACAGAGTAGAAGCAATCACGGTGAAAAGACTGCCCTAGTCTGAGGAAGAGTGGCTGGCACAGGTGATTGTTCCACTAGTTGTTCTCTTGTCCTCTACTGAGGACTTTGGGTGGGAGGAGGAAGGGGTGGAGGAGCAGGGGGGACAGGAGGGCTCTCATTTTGTTTAAAGGTAATCTGCCCTTCTCAGCTCAGTAGAGCAGGGCCTCTCTCTGAATGGAGGAAAGAGAAAGACCTATGTGGTCAAATGTCTCCACCTGTTTCTGTTAGTTAAGCACCAGTGATGGCTACTGGCCCAGGCCTCAATTAGAATGGGGTTTTGGGGGTTTAATGAGAGCACAGGTTTGTAAAAGATTCGGTACCCAGTGTACAGTGGCAGCTCCACCAGCAGCTTCACCACAAATGATCCACAAAGGAGCCAGAAAGGGAGACATAATATGCTATTTCCCTCTTTCAACATCATATTAATGTCCCTTTTAATGGGTCGAAAGGAGACCCTCTGGATTCATAACAGAGAGTTTACCGTCTCCATTATATTGGGTAGGAATAATTAAAACCACCGTTTTCCCCATGACCTTTCTCTGCCTCTCCAAATGTACTTCTACCATTGACCTCTGAAAGAGAATACATTCTCAGAGGTTCCTGCAAAAAGCAAGAGAAGACAGGAGGAATATGACAGCTCCTTTCACGTCCCCTTGGGGCTTTCGCTTTCTCCTTTGAAGTGTGCAGTGTTTGTGTGGCTATGTGGAGCCGTAGGGAGGGACCAGGGAGGGAGTATCGGAACAACTCCTTTCAGGACGTGCTGCCCGGGGCTTAGTCACAATTGTAGGTGCACACCGTTCTCCAGCCTCTCGTCAGCGGACAATATCACACACACAGGGAAGGGTTACGACCCAGCATGCCCTTCTTTGTGACAGGACACTGCCCCTCCGTTAAACACACACAGGTTTACAGACCTGGGGAATGTGAAACAAGCCAGATCAGATGTTCGGTATCGTGAGGATCATATCATAACTGTTACGGATACAGGTATCCTGTGTCTGTGTGTATCCTGTGTGTTTCTTTTCTCTCCGTCTCCCCTCACAGGTGAAAGTCATCACTCCCCAATCAGTCAACAATCAACCCATCAATCAGAAGACACACCTCCTCCTGTTTCCTACCCTATCACAGTTCCTTACCCATGGTTTAAAAACCCCATCATTTGTTTGTTCAAGAGCTCAATCTTTGTAATGCCAAGTTGGTAGAACTCTGTTCTTGATAGATTTCAGAAGCTCAATCTTTGTAATGCCAAGTTGGTAGAACTCTGCTCTTGATAGATTTCAGAAGCTCAATCTTTGTAATGCCAAGTTGGTAGAACTCTGCTCTTGATAGATTTCAGAAGCTCAATCTTTGTAAATGCCATGTTTGTAGACCTCTGTTTTGCACGCGCTCTCTGTGTATTAATTAACCTCTCTTTTGTTTGAGCACCTCCATAGCACTTTGTCATCACCTGTGAGTATTGTTTTGGTTATGGTGTTTGTTTGTTTGCTGGTGGGAAAAGGGGGAAACCAAGACAAGTCGCCCATGGGCATACACTACCCGTAGGTAAACTTTGTTAACACACACTAGTTAGAACTGGGCGGACCACCCACTGTATTTTGGTTAGTTAGTTAGCTGTTGTTGAAATAGGCTAGTCTAGCTTAGTGGTGTTTTTGCATATTTGTTTCTTTCCTTGGGTCCAGCTCAGCCCCTTTTTCCTGCTCCCCCCATTACCGTGTGTTTAGAAATAAACCCTGAGTTTGACGGTATTATTTCGGTTGTCGTGGTTATTTCGTTCACTTTTACTTTGTCACTATTATAATTTACGTGAGTTATGTTACGGGTCTCACTACCATTCCCCCTAGACTGTCGGGCCAAAAGGGATTCGTAACATAAGTGGGGGCTCATCCGGGATCTGTCTTTACTGACACCCATGCCGCTCATGTAGATTGTTGTAGTGGTATAGTTCAGTGTTGAGCGTCATAGCTGAAGTAGCATTAGTGTTTGCTATTTTCGTTGGCTCTTGTGAAGTAGTGTAAGATGGCTACTTTTGATTTGAAGTCCTTTTTGGATAATCCTTCGTGGGAGGTTTTTGATAAATGTCGTAGAGTTGATTTAATGACCTTGGCTGACCATTACTCAATATCGATTCCGCAGAGTGTAGTTAAGGCGGAGGTTAAACAGCTAGTGTTAAATGTATTGTTGGAAGAGCAGGTGCTTGTGTTACCGCTGCCTGAGCATACTACCACTGTAGGGGATGTTACTGCTCCTGTAAGCCCATTGGTGTCTGATAATGAGGGCGAGGCTAAAACACCAGCCACATTGTCCCATTTTGATCCACTATCCCCACTGTCAAACGGTGATGCCAGAAGGGATGTCCGTTTAGCACAGTTACAACTAGAGGTGGAAGAGAGAGCCCAAATTAGGCGAGAGACTCTCCAGTTGGAGATGTGTAAAATTGAGGCAGAAAGAGAACAACGGCAGATGATGTGTAAAATTGAGGCAGAAAGAGAAGAACGACAGATGATGTGTAAAATTGAGGCAGAAAGAGAAGAACGGCAGATGATGTGTAAAATTGAGGCAGAAAAAGAACAGCGGCATTTAGATTTGGAGATGGGTAAAATGGAGGCAGAAAAAGAACGAGAACAGAGGCAGATGACGTTTAAAATGCGCCAGATGGAACTGGAGGCAGAGACAGCGAGGCTAACCTTCGTTCCTACTGTTCCTGTTAGTGAGTCGTCCTCACCAGCTGTGTCCTCAAACACGTTTGACATTAGTAGGCAGATTGCCTTAGTACCTTTGTTCAGAGAGTCAGAGGTTGACTCCTATTTTTGTGTATTTGAGCGTATAGCCGTAGCATTGAAGTGGCCTGAAGAGGTATGGTGCCTATTACTTCAGTGTAAATTAACTGGTAAAGCCCAAGAGGTTTTGTCAGCGCTACCTCTGGAGGACAGTTTGAATTATGAAGTGGTCAAAGCTACTGTTCTTCGTGCCTATGAGCTTGTGCCTGAGGCATACCGACAGAGATTTAGGTCTCATAGAAAGTCTTCTAGTAAGACTTATGTGGAATTTGCTAGAGACAAGGGAAATCTGTTTGATAAATGGCATGCTGCTAGTAAGGTAACTGATTTCAACTCTCTCCGGGAGTTAATCTTGTTGGAAGAGTTTAAAAATTGCTTACCCGAACGCATTGTAGTTTACCTAAACGAACAGAAAGTATCCTCCCTGGCAGAAGCGTCTGTGTTGGCAGACGAGTTTGTGTTGACGCACAAGAGTGTGTTTTCGGCTCAAACTGAGAGTAGATCCACTGAGTTTCCTACCTTTAGCCCTAGTCGGCCCGCAGTAGTATATCAAGCACGCCAGAAGAATGAGCGTTCCTGTTTCTATTGTCATAAAGTGGGACATATGATTAATGATTGCTTCCTGCTTAAACGCAAACAAGGGATGCCTCTTCGTGCCAAGCCGCCAACAGGTGTTGGTCTAATTCGTACGGTTGTGAGGTCTGCAACAAAACAGGTGCCTCAGGGTAACTGTAGTTTGAAAGACTCAGTCCCCGACCGCAGTTATGAACCATTCATTTTCGAGGGGTTTGTGTCCCTAACGAATGACGAAGCGTCTCAGCGTCCGGTTAAAATCCTTAGAGATACTGGTGCGGCGCAGTCGTTTATATTGCATGATGTGTTGCCCTTATCTGACGATACATACTGTGGTTCCAGTGTGTTAGTGCAGGGTATTGAAATGGGTTTTGTCCCAGTGCCGTTGCACTTTGTGAAAGTACACTCTGAGTTAATCAGTGGAATATTCAGAGTGGGGGTACGTCCTAAGTTGCCAGTGAAAGGTGTGACCTTTATAATGGGTAACGATATTGCCGGAGGAAAGGTAGTACCCGTATTGGAAGTATTGGATAAAAGTGACCACTCTCTCTCGAATGAGTTGGCACAGAGTTATCCACATGTGTTCCCCGCTTGTGCTGTCACTCGTGCTCAGGCACTACAAGAGGGTGACGTGATAGATTTGTCGAACACTGTTCTGTTCAAAGAGGATGATCAAGAGGATGGATTGTGTGATACCTCTGAGAAGCTGATCACCTCTGACAAACAGCCCAGGAAAGAATCAAAGTACGTTGAAGTTATTGCTGATGCAATACAATTACCAGTCACTCGTGAGCAGCTGATTGCTAACCAAAAGGTTGACAACAAGCTTGCTAAATGTTTTTCTAGTGTTGTCTCGTTAGAAGAGGTGAAGAAGAAGAATGTGGCTTACTTCATTGATGGTAATCTCCTCATGCGTAAATGGAAATCCCATGTTGATGCAGGTGGAGATTGGAATGCTGTTTACCAAATAGTGATTCCTACAGCCTTTCGACAGAATGTGTTATCCCTTGCTCATGATCACCAGTGGTCTGGTCATTTAGGAATTACAAAGACGTATGATCGGATTCTTCGACATTTTTTTTGGCCGGGTTTAAAACAAGATGTGGCTCAGTTCTGTCGGACATGCCACACCTGTCAGATAACAGGAAAACCAAATCAGGTTATTCCTCCCGCTCCTCTGTGTCCTATACCTGTCATAGGTGAACCATTTGAGCATGTGGTGGTTGATTGTGTCGGACCGTTACCGAAGACAAAATCGGGTAACCAGTTTTTGTTAACGATAATGTGTATGGCTACAAGATACCCCGAGGCTATTCCTCTGAGAAGGATTACAGCTCCGATAGTGAGTAAAGCCTTAATAAAATTCTTCACGACATTCGGGTTACCGAAGGTGGTACAAAGCGATCAAGGTACCAATTTCCTATCCAAGCTCTTCAAGCAGGTGTTGAAATCCTTATCAATTACGCACCGTGTATCAAGCGCCTATCACCCAGAGTCTCAGGGTGCGCTTGAAAGATGGCATCAGACACTGAAGTCTATGCTACGTAAATATTGTTTGGAATCTGAGAAAGATTGGGATGAGGGAGTTCCTCTAGTTTTGTTTGCTGCTCGTGAAACTGTGCAGGAGTCCCTAGGTTTCAGCCCGGCTGAACTAGTGTTTGGTCACACAGTAAGAGGACCAATGAAAGTCCTTAAAGAACAGTTCTTGTCCCAAGAGTTGTGTACCAGAGATGAGAATGTGTTGGACTATGTTAGTCGCTTTCGTGAGCGCCTACACCAAGCTTGTGCTCTTGCAAAGGAAGCTCTGTCTTCCTCACAGAGGAGCATGAAAAGACACTATGATAAAGAGGCTGTTTCTCGTGCACTACAGCCAGGTGACCAAGTACTGGTGTTATTACCTGTTCCAGGATCTTCACTGTCAGCTCGTTTCTCTGGTCCTTATTTAATTGAAAAGAAAATAAGTGAAACTGACTATGTGCTTCAAACTCCTGATAGACAACGCCAATCTCGTGTGTGTCACATTAACATGTTGAAAGCTTACCACACCCGACCCATCACACAGTTAGATAGTTCAAAAACAGAGGAAGGTACTGCTGTCTCCTCTGCTACTACTGCGATGATAGTGGACTGTCATATTGATGATGATGGCTTGGAGTTGCGCAATACTCAGCAGCAGTGTGTTAGATTGCCCAACTCAGAAATGCTGCTGTCTATCCAGTCAGGTCTGGTTCATTTAACGGATGGACAGGCTAATGATATTGTGAAGCTACTACACAGTTTTCCATGTCTCTTTAATGACGTTCCTACTCGCACAAATGTGTTGGAACATGACATTAATGTTGGAAATGCTACACCTATCAAGCAACACCCATATCGTATCAACGCTTCCAAGAGGAAGATAATGAGGGATGAGGTGAGATATTTGTTGGAGAATGACCTGGCTAAGCCAAGTTCAAGCCCTTGGAGTTCTCCTTGCATTCTGGTTCCTAAACCTGATGGTACGTCCAGGTTATGTACGGATTATCGAAAGGTAAATTCTGTCACAATGCCAGATTCGTTCCCGTTACCCAGACTGGACGACTGTATCGACACTATTGGTGCTGCTAAGTATGTGACCAAGTTGGACCTCTTAAAAGGTTACTGGCAGGTTCCGTTAACTTCACGTGCTTCTGAGATTTCTGCCTTTGTGACCCCAGACAACTTCCTTCAGTACTCAGTCATGGCTTTTGGGATGCGAAATGCACCAGCCACTTTCCAACGACTGGTTAACTCTGTATTAGCTGGCGTTCCTAATTGTAGTGCATACCTTGATGACCTAGTGATTTATTCGTCTGAGTGGTCAGATCATGTTGACTTGCTAAGGGTAGTATGTGAACGGTTGGCAACTGCTTCTCTAACCCTGAACTTGGCAAAGTGTGAGTTTGGGAAGGCTACTGTTACCTATCTCGGTAAAGAGGTTGGCCATGGACAGGTGCGCCCTGTTGATGCCAAGGTCTTGGCTATAACTGCATTCCCTGCACCTACCACTAGACGAGAGCTACGCCGCTTTTTAGGGATGGTTGGCTACTACCGTAGCTTCTGTAAAAATTTCTCTGCAGTAGTTGCTCCATTGACTGATTTGCTCAGTCCGGCAAGATCATTTGTGTGGTCCCCTGATTGTAAGAGCGCTTTTGAGTCTGCGAAAGCACTCTTGTGTAGTACACCTGTACTTGCTGCTCCAGATTTTGAACAACCATTCAAGCTTGAGGTAGATGCTAGTGCCAGAGGTGCTGGTGCTGTTCTACTGCAGCAGGACAAGAGTGGAGTAGATCATCCTGTTTGTTATTTTTCCCGTAAATTTAATAAATGTCAAACAAACTATGCGACAATAGAACAAGAAGCTCTTGCTTTGTTGTTGGCTCTGCAATACTTCGAAGTATACATTGGTTCCAGTGCCCTACCAGTGATTGTGTATACTGACCATAACCCCTTAGTTTTTCTCCACCGAATGTACAACCAGAACCAGCGCCTTATGCGTTGGGCGCTGATTGTACAAAATTATAATTTGGAGATCCGCCACAAAAAGGGTTCAGATAATGTGTTGGCAGATGCTTTGTCTCGTGTGTAAAAATGATTTTTGTATGTTTTGGCAAGGTTGACGTTGTTGTTGTTGTAGGTATTAATTTTGTTGTGAGTATTAATTGTAATACTGTGGTCGCAATCCCTAGGGTTGCTCTTTTAAGGGTGGGAGTGTTACGGATACAGGTATCCTGTGTCTGTGTGTATCCTGTGTGTTTCTTTTCTCTCCGTCTCCCCTCACAGGTGAAAGTCATCACTCCCCAATCAGTCAACAATCAACCCATCAATCAGAAGACACACCTCCTCCTGTTTCCTACCCTATCACAGTTCCTTACCCATGGTTTAAAAACCCCATCATTTGTTTGTTCAAGAGCTCAATCTTTGTAATGCCAAGTTGGTAGAACTCTGTTCTTGATAGATTTCAGAAGCTCAATCTTTGTAATGCCAAGTTGGTAGAACTCTGCTCTTGATAGATTTCAGAAGCTCAATCTTTGTAATGCCAAGTTGGTAGAACTCTGCTCTTGATAGATTTCAGAAGCTCAATCTTTGTAAATGCCATGTTTGTAGACCTCTGTTTTGCACGCGCTCTCTGTGTATTAATTAACCTCTCTTTTGTTTGAGCACCTCCATAGCACTTTGTCATCACCTGTGAGTATTGTTTTGGTTATGGTGTTTGTTTGTTTGCTGGTGGGAAAAGGGGGAAACCAAGACAAGTCGCCCATGGGCATACACTACCCGTAGGTAAACTTTGTTAACACACACTAGTTAGAACTGGGCGGACCACCCACTGTATTTTGGTTAGTTAGTTAGCTGTTGTTGAAATAGGCTAGTCTAGCTTAGTGGTGTTTTTGCATATTTGTTTCTTTCCTTGGGTCCAGCTCAGCCCCTTTTTCCTGCTCCCCCCATTACCGTGTGTTTAGAAATAAACCCTGAGTTTGACGGTATTATTTCGGTTGTCGTGGTTATTTCGTTCACTTTTACTTTGTCACTATTATAATTTACGTGAGTTATGTTACGGGTCTCACTACCATTCCCCCTAGACTGTCGGGCCAAAAGGGATTCGTAACAATAACACAAACAAAGATTGGAATAGTACCCTTTTAATAAACCAGTTTATTAGTACCTTTTAATAAACCAGTTTATTAGTACCTTTTAATAAACCAGTTTATTAGTACCTTTTAATAAACCATTTTATTAGTACCTTTTAATAAACCATTTTATTAGTACCTTTTAATAAACCAGTTTATTAGTACCTTTTAATAAACCAGTTTATTAGTACCTTTTAATAAACCAGTTTATTAGTACCTTTTAATAAACCAGTTTATTAGTACCTTTTAATAAACCATTTTATTAGTACCTTTTAATAAACCATTTTATTAGTACCTTTTAATAAACCAGTTTATTAGTACCTTTTAATAAACCAGTTTAGTAGTACTCTTTAATAAATCAGTTTAGTAGTACCCTTTAATAATCAAGTTTCAGTGGTGGAAAAAGTACCCAATTGTCATACTACTTAAAATACTACTTGAGTAAAAGTCCAAAAGTATTTGGTTTTAAATATACTTAAGTATCAAAAGTGAATGTAATTGCAAACACATACTTAAGTGTCAAAAGTAAAAGTATAAATAATTTCAAATAACTTCTATTAGGCAATCTAAACGGCACAATTTCTTGTTTCTTTTAATTTACGGATAGTCAAAGGCACACTCCAACACTCAGACATAATTTACAAATGAAGCATTTGTGTTTAGTGAATCCGCCAGATCAGAGGCAGTAGGGTTGACCAGGGATTTGCAAAAATCGCTGAAGTTGGAGACTTTTATCTCCCTCACCAACTTCAAACATCTGCTATCTGAACAGTTAACCGATCGCTGCAGCTGTACATAGTCTATCGGTAAATAGCCCACCCAATTGACCTACCTCATCCCCATACTGTTTATATTTATTTACTTTTCTGCTCTTTTGCACACCAATATCTCTACCTGTACATGACCATCTGATCATTTATCACTCCAGTGTTATTAACCTGCAAAATTGTAATTATTCGCCTACCTCCTCATGCCTTTTGCACACAATGTATATAGACTCCCCTTTTTTTTTCTACTGTGTTATTGACTTGTTAATTGTTTACTTACTCCATGTGTAACTTTGTGTTGTCTGTTCACACTGCTATGCTTTATCTTGGCCAGGTCGCAGTTGTAAATGAGAACTTGTTCTCAACTAGCCTACCTGGTTAAATAAAGGTAAAATAAAAATAAAAAAATAAAAAATGTTCTCTTGATAAGTGTGTGAATTGGACCATTTTCCTGTCCTGTTAAGCATTCAAAATGTAACGACTACTTTTGGGTGTCAGGGAAAATGTAGGGAGTAAAAAGTACATTATTATTATTCTTTAGGAATGTAGTGGAGTAAAAGTTGTCAAAAATATAAATATTAAAGTAAAGTACAGTTACCTCAAAAAAACTACTTAAGTAGTACTTTAAAGTAATTTTACTTAAGTACTTTATACCACTGTCCAGTTTAGTTGTACCCTTTAATAATCCAGTTTAATAGTACGTTTTAATAATCCAGTTTAGTAGTACCCTTTAATAATCCAGTTTAATAGTACATTTTAATAATCCAGTTTAGTTGTACCCTTTAATAATCCAGTTTAATAGTACGTTTTAATAATCCAGTTTAGTAGTACCCTTTAATAATCCAGTTTAATAGTACATTTTAATAATCCAGTTTAGTAGTACCCTTTAATAATCCACTTTAGTGTAGCTACGACCCTTTCTACACTTGACTCAACTGGTCCCTCTGAGAATATTCAAATATGATGAAATATTCAGCTAGTCTGAATCTGACTGTTTAACTCTTGACTGTGGACATTTGTCCTGTATGTGTTGTATTAAACAATAGAGGTGGTTTCACAGCAGAATATCTGATTTGAGTTTTGTAATAGTTATCCCACAGATAGACGACATTGATTGTTTCTGAGTGGTCCAGTTACAGTATTGACTTAAATTGTCTTGAAAATCTATGGCAAGACTTGAAAATGGCTGTCTAGCAATGATCAACAACTAACTTGACAGAGCTTGAAGATTTTTACAATCCAGGTGTGCAAGCTCTTAGAGATGTACTTAGAGTGACTCACAGCTGCAAACACTGACAAAGGTGATTCTAGCATGTATTCACTCAGGGGTGTGAATACCTATGCACATGACATATTTCTGTATTTAATTTTCATACATTTGCTAACTTTTCTAAAAACATGTCTTCACTTTGTCATTATGGGGTATTGTGTGTAGATGGGTGAGAGAACAAAATATATTTCATACATTTTGAAGAACATACAGTACATGTACAGTATCTTAGTCGTTCCCTTTTGGTTGCTTTAGCTTTATGTTCAAACTACACTGAGTGTACAACATATTAGGAACACCTGCTCTTTCCATGACATAGACTGACCAGGTGTATCTAGCTGAAAGATATGATCCCTTATTGATGTTACCAGCTAAATTCACCTCAATCCGTATAAATGGAGGGGAGGAGACAGGTTAAAGAATGATTTTTAAGCCTTGAGACTATTGAGACATGGATTGTGTATGTGTGCCATTCTGAGGGTGAATTGGCAAGACAAAAAATGTAAGTGCCTTTGAATGGGGTATAGTAGTAGGCGCCAGGTGCACTAGTTTGAGTGTGTCAAGAATTGCAACGCTGCTGGGTTTTTCACGCTCAACAGTTTCCCGTGTAAATCAATAGTGGTCCACCACCCAATGGACATCCAGCAAACGGTAGGCCAGTGGTCAAAAATGGGTCATTGATGAAAGAGGACAAAGGATGCTGACATGAATTGTGCAGCGCAACAGACTGGCTACAGTTGGTCAACTGACAGTCAAGTACAACATTGGTGCCTAGAGACCCATAAAAGAATGCACAACTCATCGTACCTTGACACGAATGGGGTATGGCAGGCGGCGTCTTTTCTGCGGTTGCAGTGTGCTAAGGAATGAAAACACTGGACACTAGAGAATTAGAAAATCATTGCCTAGTCTGATGAATCCCGGTTCCTGCTGTTTCACGCAGATAGGAGGACTAGGGTATGGGTACATGCATCCATCATGCTACGTGATAACATTGCAGGATGGTGGTGGTGGTGTGATAGTGTGGGGTGTGTATTCATGGCACACATTGGGCCCCTTGATAAAAGTGGAGCAACATTTGAATGCCACAGGATATCTGAACATCATTGCCAATCAGGTGCATCCCTTCATGGCATCAGTGTATCCATCTGCAAATATATTTTATTCTGCAGGATAATGCCCCATGCCATAAGGCTAGGATTGTATAGGAATGGATCCACGGACATGACAGTGAATTCAGCTGACTGCAGTGGCCTGCCCAATCACCAGATCTCAATCCACATGAGCATCTGTGGGATGAAATGGAACAAGCTGTTCGAGGTAGAGATCCACTACCATCCAACTTGACACAACTACGAAAAGCATTGTAGTCAATTTTTTGTTGGACTGGAAAAAATGCCTGGAATATAAAATAATGCTATTAACCAGTTACCATGCTTTTAAAATAATGGATCTGTTCCAGAACAGTATAGATCACTTTCATTTTTGGTTCTGGTTCTGGTTCTGTTCCTCGAAAAAATGTAATTATTTTCCGGATTTTGGTTGGTTCCAATCTCTGCTCAGTGTATATAACAAGAGTATACTTTATTTTGTGTTACAACAATGTTGTGAGAATGTTATGCATTAACATGGGTGCATTTTGGCACAATATCACCCCCATTGACGGAGGGGGTTCCATCTATGTTCCTTCCATGTTGCGTTCCTGTGCAGTGTACTTGTGCTGTGCGTGGACAGTGAGCTGTCTGTGGAGAATTTGCTTTGGCCTCTGTATCGTATCATCACACAGTCATCCTCCACTCCCATCATCATCCTCCCATCATTTAAAAAAATATGTATTTAACCAGGCAAGTCAGTTAAAGAACAAATTCTTATTTACAATGACGGCCTACCCCGGCAAAACCCGGGTGATGCAGGGCCAATTGTGTTCCACCCTATCACAGTTGTGATTCAGCTTGGAATAGAACCAGGGTCTGTAGTGACACTTCTAGCACTGAGATACAGTGCCTTGCTTTAGCACTCTGATCTGAACTGCGAAAACACGGGTCACAAAATATGATGCGATCCAGCATCCATTGCTACGCCAATCCATGCGTTTTAATGGCAGAGGGTAGCCTTATTTCTCACATTACAATAATCCATGCTGGCTGGCTCTGGCAACTGCTGGAGAGCTCCATGGCTGAGTGCCCTGGTCCCCTCCAGATTGCCGGTTGATGGCTGCCTGACAGGAAGTTGATTGACTGACTAGGAGGCCTCAATAGGCCTTGGAGGAAGCAGCTGTGACTGGCAGGTCAATCAGCCTCCCCTGCCCCCCAGCATGGTTATCAATTATCAGCCTGATGTGGTGGAGAACAGGCCAATCACTGCAGAGCTCTGACAGGTCCTGACCTCGACTGCTCGCCGCCTTAATGCTGCTTTGGCTTAAACCACCGTGGCTTTCACAGGAGCATTACTTTTAATATCACCTATGGCCTGCCTCCATGATGTAAAATGTAAAGAGCTACAGATGAGAATGTATGGATGTAGGTATGGATCCCTTTGTAGGAGATTACCGATGGGCCTGTTTCTCATAATTAAATCTAAACTATAGAGGCTCTTGACTTCAATTCTGCTGGTGATCGTTTTGAACCCATGACATGCCGCGTCTCTCCATCCTAGCGTTTTGCACCAGTGATGAGACCGGGGTTTATTCCAATTGAACCAAAGTTTGGTGCTCTGTTAGAATGGTGATGGGATGACAGTCATATCAAGGCTCTGGTATTGCTGTGGGTAGTCTGGTATTGCTGTGGGTAGGACTGTAGTGCTAACCAGTCTCTGTTGTCTCCCCTCCACCCTTCCTCTCCTCAGCTCATAGTAGGGATCATCCAAGCAGCGGACCTTCCAGCCATGGACATGGGCGGCACCTCGGATCCCTACGTCAAGGTCTACCTGCTACCTGACAAAAAGAAGAAGTTTGAGACCAAGGTCCACCGGAAGACCCTAAACCCCACCTTCAACGAGCAGTTCCAATTCAAGGTACTTATTCAAGGTATAAGAGTAGACTAGACAATACTTCACCCATGCAACTCTCAAACGTAGGTTTGTGCAGTAGTAGTAGTAGTAGTAGTAGTTGATGTTGTTGGAGTAGTATTAGTTGTAGTAGTAGTAGTAGTAGAAGTAGTACACTTTGTTATCCATAATAGCAACAATAGACATTTCTCAAGGAATATGACAAATACACAATACACAAACCACACAGTAGTTTAAGCAGGTTGTGTTTGTTCGTTCTATGACCAAGTCATTTGCATGCTGTGGTGTGTTCGCTCAGGTAAGGTGTATAGACATGGAGCAGCTGGCCCAGTAACAAGCTGCTGACAAACAGCCTCCTGGTCCACACAGCTGGCCCAGTAACAAACTGCTGACAGACTGCCTCCTGGTCCACACAGCTGGCCCAGTAACAAGCTGCTGACAGACTGCCTCATGGTCCACACAGCTGGCCCAGTAACAAGCTGCTGACAGACTGCCTCTTGGTCCATACAGCTGACCCAGTAACAAGCTGCTGACAGACAGCCTCATGGTCCACACAGCTGGCCCAGTAACAAGCTGCTGACAGACAGCCTCCTGGTCCACACAGCTGGCCCAGTAACAACCTGCTGACAGACAGCCTCCTGGTCCACACAGCTGGCCCAGTAACTACCTGCTGACAGACAGCCTCCTGGTCCACACAGCTGGCCCAGTAACAAGCTGCTGACAGACAGACAGCCTCCTGGTCCACACAGCTGGCCCAGTAACAAGCTGCTGACAGACTGCCTCTTGGTCCATACAGCTGACCCAGTAACAAGCTGCTGACAGACAGCCTCATGGTCCACACAGCTGGCCCAGTAACAACCTGCTGACAGACAGCCTCCTGGTCCACACAGCTGGCCCAGTAACAACCTGCTGACACACTGCCTCCTGGTCCACACAGCCTCTGTATGATCAGGATTCAAACAGGCAGATGCAAACTTACATCTCTCCTTATTCTCTCTCTTTCTTGTTTTGATTTGGCCTAAATTTGAGCAAAACCTTCTCAGTTTCGAAAATGTGATTGTAGCTACAGTATCTCATCTGTGGAGGAAGAGTTGTGGTATTCATCCAGCAGTACAAAGAGCACAGGTGTTTGTCTGCAGCGAGGAATACGTAGCATATGTGGGGGGCTGGGGGGATGCTGGTTGCCAGATTGGTTAAATGCCAGATTGGTTAAATACCAGTAGCATATTTATTTTGGAATTCAGAAAACATGGTAGATCTGTGAAGCTTTATTTATCCCACCGGCGCCTACCTGTAATCACAAGTGGCTCCATTATAGAAATTAAGGAGCTAGGAGTGTTCTTTGGTCGTGGTGGTGATAGTGTCAAGGACAAACTTCAGAAGTCTTATCTCTTTTCTAGCCAATCAGGCAGTTTGTCACCGTGTTGTAATGAGCTTTGTCTGGAAAACAGCTCAATTGGAGGCAATCAAGAATCAAATCCTAGACCCCACCCTCATCTCCTCTTCACATCCCCTCCACCAGCACCCCTTCCTTCGCCCCGGATCTTTGGCAGATAAGACTGCCTGCCGCCTGTCCGTCACACACAGGACTGGAGAAGGAAGGAGAGGAGGAGGAGGGAGGAGGAGTGGGGTTGATTGAGTTGTAATGCTCTAGAACCAGAACTTCCCCAACTCACGACGACTCCTCTCTATTCCTTGACAAGTAATACCAGTGCCTGGGAGTAGCTTTGATGCAGCGTGCCAATCTGGCAGACATTTTGTAAAGCACCACTATCACCACTATGCTACTACAGGTGTCAACAATAGACTACTTCACTTTCATCCTTAATTGAGATAAGTAAGTTCCACCAGAAGACACTTAGAGATAGGTTTCATGTTCGGACAGACTCTTCTAGTGGTTATATGGTTCTCCCCAGGTGCCCTACGTCGAGCTGGGAGGCAAGACGCTGATGATGACGGTGTACGACTTTGACCGCTTCTCCAAGCACGACGCCATCGGAGACGTGAAGCTGCCCATGAACAAGATTGACTTTAGTCACGTGACCGAGGAGTGGCGGGATCTTGTGAGCGCCGAGAAGGAGGAGGTAAATAATATAATATATATATAACATATATAAGGTAATAACTCCAAGTTTACACATCAGAAACTCCTAATATTTTCTTCCCCAAAGTTACGACAGTCTGCATGGAGTGTTGTCACCAAGGTAACAGTTCATTTCTAGAAAATCCACGATCAGACATTTTATCACACGACAATCGTGTGACTATGTTAAAAATGTTGAAGAGTGAGCTCAGTGCCATACAGTAGTCCAGGGTATTCCATCTCTCTTGAAAAATGTCACTTAATCATCCCTCAATGCTTCTCATTCTATTAATAAAAGAGAGATGGAGATACAATGTTCAAGGTAAATGTTATGGCGTGCAGCATTTAAGCGTGGTTTGCTAGGGGAACCTTGTTTTTAGCAGCACGCTAGGTTCATGTAAAGGTTCATTTTCACACCTGTGGTGCCAGAGAGTGGAAGGACATCTCAATCTGTAGCGTTGTTCCAGAACCAGACAAGCTACACCTGATCACTTCACGCAAAAGGCTTGAGACACTGTCTTAACGCCCTTAAAGTGGTAGTCGCTCACTTGAGTGGGCTTTCGCTGAAGGACCTTGAAATGTTTTGATTTGATTTGAAATGGCCACTTTCACCATCGTGAGCACCATCTTAAACACTATATGGTTATACAAATGTTGAAATGGGATCATTATGCGAAGACTTCAAGGATAATGTGACACACCAAGCAACTTATGTGGGTGTGTAAGAGACGGTAGGGTCAAGAAGAAGTTCCGGTCCTCATTGAATGTGTGTAACAGTGACAGAAAGGAATGTTTCACACATCAGCCGTGCCTCAGTGGCTGCAAATGATACCCAATGAGGTCCTAGCGGCTAGCTAAAGAGATGCTCTGAACAGCCCAACCACTAGTCTGGTCCCAGATCTGTTTGTGCGCTATAGCCAACTCCTATTTCTCCCCATGCTTCTACGTTTGGCACGACCACACTAGACCAAGGGCAAAGTTTGTGCTTCAGAATAATCCCAATATCCACTCAGAAAAATGTATGGACACATTACCCATATCTATGCAAACATATGCATCCACAGAGAGTGAGAGACATGTTGACCCAAATATTTCCTCTGGGGTATCATTTAAGCAATAAGGCCAGAGGAGGTGTGGTATATGGCCAATATACCACGGCTAAGGGCTGTTCTTATGCACGAAGCAACGCGAAGTGCCTGGATACAGCCCTTAGCCATGGAATATTGGCCTTATACGACAAACCCCAGAGGTTCCTTATTGCTTAATTCTAAACTGTGTGATTCGAGCCTTGAATGCTGATTGCTATACTGGTTGCACACGGAATTAGAACAGTAAAATCCTAAAAACAGCCCATGGCTGTGGTATATTGGCCATTTTCCACACCGTACACACTTTCCACACCTTACTACTTAATTATACCATGGTATTGTTGAATACTCGTTTCTGATTGGCTTGAAGGGCATTCTAGAGCATGGATTATTTCCCTATAATGCACGTTATATCAGCACTGTAGAATTCAATGGCTATAGTTCATTCTTACATGTTCTATGTTTGAGCTGCTTTTGAAAGCAAAAGTTGAATTGAAAACATTATTGGCATTGTTTAATTTGATTGTTATTGTTTAATAATAGACTAAACTAGCAAGTCTGTTTGTTTGGCTATAAAGGCAACTACTTTAACTATCTAGTAAACTTGCTATCTAGTAAACAGTGGATGTTGAACACATTTCTACCTGCAAATGAACACATTTGTAGCGGCAAATGTGTTAAATTATAGCCATGGTATAAAAGGGATAATCAACTTTGATAATCATCTGTTCTCTGGAAAATAATACAACTCCGTAAAAGGTGAGTTCCACGTCGTTCATTATTTTCCACAGAATGCATAGCCCCTTGTTGATTATCCACTATATATACAATAGGTCTGTGGAAAAGATAAGGCGGCATTAGTGTTCACATCATTTTAAAATGAAGTCAAACACTGCCAGAATAACAGATGGATTCCAGATGAATTCAGAAGGAATCCAATCTTTTTTAAGCGACACATGATCAACATATCAGGGGGTTTCATAATTAGTTTGTTTCCGCCGTGTATTCTTCTAGAAACAAAGGTTCCTTACAACGGCGCCTGTTGTCGAGAAGAAAAGTGACGAGGTGACAATTGGATTTACCTGCGAACGTGCTTTGAAATAACACTCCGGTATTGACTGAGGGAACAACGGCTGTGAAACAGTGTTTACATCCTCCTCAACCTGGCAGGTCAAACATGAAGCTCTCTCGGCAGGAGAGGATCTAGCAGCACAAAAGGCAGCGCTGGCCTTTCCCAGATATTTCTGGGATAAATTAGACCATGATGGCTTCAGACAAGCATGATTTATATCTGTTATTTTAACTCTCAGTCTCTCTGCCCATGTCTCCCCGGGAGGAGTGTGTGTTTATGTTGATGAAGCTGGAGCCTCTGTCATTAAAGTGAGAGTCTATTTAGTCCTGTCGGCTCTGGGCTGAGTGTACAGGCCAGGCACAGCTAGATACACTGACTGAGTAATGGCAACCCAGGCTGAGAATAAACCTGCCCCATATACAACTCACATCTGGCAACCGTATTCTATTCTCATCACATATATTTAGTATTAGGGAATCGGTCTTGGTTGTAATTTGATGAAAGACCTCTGGTATATAACACAAAAATCAATGTTCAGGCCTCCTTGGCCCTTGATTTATGAGGTCTTTTCATAGTGGCTGTTTCCGATCATGTGTAATTCGAGTTGGACCTGGGACACTTATTGAGCATCAGTCTGTTCCACTTGTTAATATGCGTAATGCCAGAAATATAAATCCCATTTTGAGTCTGTTCACTCTGTGACTACGATTGTTTATTTCGATGTTGATGTGTATGACACAAGGGAACGATTGATGACGTTCTGTCTCTCGGAACATAATTACAAATAATTTGTCAAATTGACCACAAGAAGCCCAAACAGATATGATATTTGACTAAAACATAAGAATTTCAAACCTTTATTACATTTGGATATGATAGCATGTATATCTCTATTATGTGTGGGAATAGTTGGACAGATTTACTAAATTAAAATCTCTTGGAGCTGAATTCCTGGTCTTTTGTTACATTATTTTATGTCCCCCCCAAACCAAAATTGCTCAGAAAACTTGGGGGGCCAAATTAATTCACCCAAGGGCCAAATTCAGCCCGCGCCCTACAAAGATCCAAGAAAACCCAAATGGGTAAACAGAATCCATGTGAAAGCGTTTAAGCTTTTAGACAGACAAGACTACACTCCCAAACCATGTGTCACTTCAGCAGACAACTTCATCCTTATTCCTAGCTATGGTCATCACTCCTCTCTCTCTCTCTCTCTCTCTCTCCTCTCACAGCAAGAGAAGCTGGGTGATATCTGCTTCTCCCTGCGATACGTGCCCACCGCCGGCAAGCTGACCGTGGTCATCTTGGAGGCCAAGAACCTGAAGAAGATGGACGTGGGAGGCTTGTCAGGTGAGCAGAGCAGAGCTGAGGTCCACAACAGATGCCTGAGGAACACAACAAGGATGGCCAGGCAAGATGATTGACAGCCAGGAGGCCTAATAGGCATTTTACCTCCAGACCTGCTCTCACCTGTGTCATGTCCATTCAAGATGAGGGGCTGTCATTTTGAAACCCTCAGTCAAAGCCACTCTCTCACTCTGGTAATGAACGCTCTATGTATTAGTATTAGAAACCCTTGTTTTACCCTCTCCCCTCTCTGTGCTGTTCTAGGGGTTTTGCTGGAGGCTTGGTGAGTCATTGTGGGGCCCAGTGTTTTGTCAGGTTGGATTTTGGGAAATTGGTGTCTGTTGGAGACGTTGAGCTCTGATTGTGTGCCGCTTTCGCTCCCCGCGCTCCCGCTGGCTTTCCACACGACAGGCTCATCTTTTGTCTAAGAAAACGCATCTTCGGCAGCAATCACTTCAGTGTCTCCTATTTTCCTGCAGCTATTTCTCTCAAACAACAACAGTCCCCTACCAATCATTGTCCACCATTGTATCGGCAGGAGATAACAGATAGCATCTGAAGTGACTAATGTATATCTAAAATCTACCTACAAAATGTGGACAGCAATAGAAATGGCATTTTGTCCTCCAGAACAATGCCAATGTGATGCTAACAGAACACGTGATTAGACCCAGGTACTCCAGGGATCAGGGGTGTGGGTGGTGGTTACTGGGCTCCACTGTGCAGACCTGCTGTTGCGTGGGAGAAAATACACATGGACAGTAATGATCGCAGTGGGCACTAATGAACACCCTGCTTTATGTTGGTGGGAGAACCCATAGGGAGTACACTGAAGTAACGCTTTGGAAAGTCACCTGGCCATTGCGGCCATGGATCACTAATGCACCTGTAGAGGCTCATAGATAGACATATTTCTAATGAATTGACCAACTCTGAAAAGCAAGCCTGACGCCATGGTAACAGAATGTTACATTTGCGATAGTGACCACGCATGCACGCACACACACACACACACACACACGCACGCACGCACGCACGCACGCACGCACGCACGCACGCACACACACACACACACACACACACACACACACACACACACACACACACACACACACACACACACACACACACACACACACACACACACACACACACACACACACACACACACACACACACACACACACACACACACACACACACACACACACACACACACACACACACACACACACACACACACACACACACACACACACACACACACACACACACACACACACACACACACACACACACACACACACACACACACACACACACACACACACACACACAACACATGGCACACATATGTGTGCACTGCAGAGAGTGTGTGTACTGAGTAATCCATCTAGTGTTGAGCAGCTTCCCATTCATCAGTGAGCAGGGGGAAAAACTCTCCCTGAGAGCCAGAAAACACCATGGTGGATACCAGACACTATCCCATGATGCTCTCCTCGGGAACATCACACCATCACACCACCAATACTGTTCTACACAGAAAGGTGGACAGGAGAACGTTTTTGTTGATGCTCTGCTCAGAGATGAGCAAAGAAATCTAATTTTCTAAATCTACTTCTTTCTTCTGGGAAGGAGGGCTATGTTGGCGCGGGCCCCTTCTAGCAAGCAGAGCCAGCTATGTGTTTTTCCTGCATGGTCCTGTCGAGATGGCACATTCAGGAGCTAGAAATAAGAGCCCATCTGAACCATTCATCACTCCACCCCCACAAAGAGCCCCCCCCAGCCCCCAAATCCCCCCTTCCACAGCTGGGTCCACCCCACCCGTCCCTTCTCCCTGGCTCGCTCCTATCAATTCCTTGGACCATTTTTAATCCTCTATCCTCCTCTTCCTCCCTGTCCTTCCTCCTCACCATAACCCTCTCCAGGCTGTAGTTACCATGCATCTAGTCCATTCTCCCTCCCCGTGCCTCACAGCCTAGCAGGCCATCAGTACATAACACTGTCGCCTGGTTTTGACTGGAATGAGAATTCTAGGAGATATTGTTTGACTTTCATGTTCCCCATTGAAGTCCCAAACAGTAGGCTAGATAACAGGCGTCTTGTTCCACTCACACAGCTTATTTTGACACTCATGTTTTTGATGTCAACCGAACAATGAATAAGGTAGTGAAGCTGAACACAATGACAGCAATTTTACATTTTTTAAATGTCATCGGAAAATTGAATTGAAGAATAGCTTGTGCTTGGCTTGTTTTGTTCAAGTTTTGAAAGAGAGTGTTGTCATTCCTTTTGAAAGGAGCCAATACTTTGGTATCTCTCCCTCGCTCCGCCTCCGGGTTTGACTAACCAAATAAACAAATACCAAGCAAGCATAATTCCCGTACATGCTTTAGGACAGAAAATATTGTTTTGGACACCTGTACCTGACAAAATTTTGTTCCAATTTAGTTTTTCTAACAAGATATCGCAGAGTAGTATATCTCAGTTAGCCCGTTGTTTGAAGAGTCAACTTCTCCAGAAGTGTCTTTTTGCCAGGAGAATAGACGTCAAAGCCTGGCAGATAGATGAAATAACACGCGTGTATATAATAACAACAATTAGTGACTATCTCACGTCGTGACACAGCCAGAACTAGAGAAGGAGGACAAGTAATTGATGGTCTGGGATTGGTCCTTTTCTCCACTGCTGTCCTGTTTATCGAGCCTAATTACTGCTCAGCAAACGAGACACCGCTATTTTCATTCAAATATGTATAATTATTCATAATTCTTCTGATTGCCCCAAATAACCGTAACAGCCAGAGTCGCTGTATCATGCTGTTCAGCAAAACTTGTTTCAAACCGTTTTAAAAGAGCACCTAATCTAATCATTGATAGAAGTTCTCAGCTGAGCCACTCCTGAATCACAGTGGAAGGTTTATTTTTTGTTAGCAACCTCCTTCTTTATCGTAACAGAACTATATCCCTGGAGGGACTCTTATAATACAGTATATACCATACAATGCATCGCAGGCAAGATACTTGTGTCTTTCTCATAATCTTTGCTGAAGATGTACAGGTAACCTGTATTATAGACTCAAGGTGAGTCCCTATAATAAGTACAGTATATATTGTGACAATGGAACAACTCTCATTGGTATGACTCACCACAGGAGAGAGCCTGTCTCTCTCTACCTCTCTCTCTCTCTCTCTCTCTCTCTCTCTCTCTCTCTCTCTCTCTCTCTCTCTGTCTCTCTCTCTCTCTCTCTCTCTCTCTACCTCTGTCTCTCTCTACCTCTCTATCTCTCTACCTCTCTCTGTCTCTCTCTGTCTCTCTCTACCTCTCTCTCTCTCTCTCTCTCTGTCTCTCTCTCTCTCTCTCTCTCTACCTCTGTCTCTCTCTACCTCTCTATCTCTCTACCTCTCTCTGTCTCTCTCTGTCTCTCTCTACCTCTCTCTGTCTCTCTCTACCTCTCTGTCTCTCTCTACCTCTCTGTCTCTGTCTCTCTCTCTACCTCTCTGTCTCTCTCTCTGTCTCTCTCTCTGCCTCCCTGTCTCTGTCTCTCTCTCTCTCTCTCTCTCTCTCTCTCTCTCTCTCTACCTCTCCACCGCTCTGTCTCTGTCTCTCTCTCTACCTCTCTGTCTCTCTGTCTCTCTCTCTTTCTCTGTCTCACTCTCTCTGTCTCTCTCTCTCTCTCTCTCTCTCTGTCTCTCTCTCTACCTCTCTGTCTCTGTCTCTCTCTACCTCTCTGTCTCTACCTCTCTCTCTACCTCTCTGTCTCTGTCTCTCTCCCTACCTCTCTGTCTCTCTCTCTGTCTTTCTCTCTGTCTCTCTCTACCTCTCTGTCTATGTCTCTCTCTACCTCTCTCTCTCTATCTCTCTCTCTCTCTCTCTCTATCCCCCTCGCTCTCTGTCAGTCACAGGAGATAGTGAGAGTCTCTGTCTGTCTGTCTGTCTGTCTGTCTGTCTGTCTGTCTGTCTGTCTGTCTGTCTGTCTCTGTCTCTGTCTCTGTCTCTGTCTCTGTCTCTGTCTCTGTCTCTGTCTCTGTCTCTGTCTCTGTCTGTCTGTCTGTCTGTCTGTCTGTCTGTCTGTCTGTCTGTCTGTCTCTGTCTCTGTCTCTGTCTCTGTCTCTGTCTCTGTCTCTGTCTCTGTCTCTGTCTCTGTCTCTGTCTCTGTCTCTCTCTCTCTCTCTCTCTCTCTCTCTCTCTCTCTCTCTGTCAGTCACAGGGGATAGTGAGGCTGTTCATAACAGGGTAATGGACCTCCTCAGTGAGGAGGTTATCACATCAACCAGTCCTGTAGTATTAATGAACCTTCACTGCCCTCAGCCAGTGCTCCCTCACCTCACCACACAGCATTCCTTCAAGCCTCTCGTCTGGAGACCATATTATTTATTTTGTTTCTCATGCATACTGCCCGGCTGTTTAAGGGAGATCCAGGTTCGCAGCCCCACTCCAGTCATTTACACTGCTAAGGTGTGGAAAGCAATGAGGCCAGGTGCAAGTATAATGATGAACGAATGGAAAACAAATTTGGTGGTGATTTGGGAAATGCAGAAGTTTGGAAGTGTGTGTGTGTGTGTGTGTGTGTGTGTGTGTGTGTGTGTGTGTGTGTGTGTGTGTGTGTGTGTGTGTGCGGCATGTGTTGGTTTTTCCGTGCTCTGTGTGTGTCTGTGGTGTGTGTGCACCGTAGCTTAGTTGCGTGTGAATGATTCATGTCAAATCCAAGTGTGTAAAACCGAGATGACAGTGGGGCCCTGCGAGCCCCTCCTCCATGGCCCATGCAGAACGATGGGAGGGAAACTAAGATGACAGCTGAGCTATATTTAACCTGCTTGTGTTGACGTTCGTTCAACATCTCGTACACAGCCCCCGCAAGCCAACACACAGAACACTCGAGTAAGCAGCCAACGTGCTGTTTTTACCGTTTGGTCTTCATACGCACAGTAGACTAGTTATGATTGGCATTATTAGCTATTCTCTTTCACTTAGGCCTATAATCCTAAATATACAGCAATGGCTAGTTATCGACAAGCTTAAAGCCTGGATCTTAGAGATTCTGTTGAATTCGACGGGTGAACACACAGTAACGCTGAAATAGGCTCGTAACGGTAGGGAATGAATATAATGTGTTTGTTTTGGATGTACACACTGTCGTGTTAAAAGGCCCTCTGTCATCTGTTTGACACAGAGCCAGCTGGGATAGAAACGGTCCTGTTATGGCTGCTGCTCCTCCACAAACACCTTCAGCCGACAACGCTCATGTCCTCCCCGTTAGTCACTTCTACAAACTCCTGCTGCTTCCTGTTCACTTGGAAGGGAGGGGGACTCTTCATAAATGGGCACAGCATATTTTCATTATAACCCGGCCCATTGCCAGTGATCCAGATGAGTGACTGTCACGCATGCTAAAGTGTCCATATACTAAAGTGTAGACAGACACAAGGAACGGTGACGGCTCTCTCTCTCTCTCTCTCTCTCTCTCTCTCTCTCTCTATCTCTCTCTCGCTCTCTCTCTCTGTCTCTCTCTCTCTCTCTCTCTCTCTCTCTCTCTCTCTCTCTCTCTCTCTCTCTCTCTCTCTCTCTCTCTCTCTCTCTCTCTCTCTCTCTCTCTCTCTCTCTCTCTCTCTCTCTCTCTCTCTCTCTCTCTCTCTCTCTTTGCGACATGCGCCTCACATCAGCTGCCACGGCCACTCATCCACAAAATGAGCAGAGATTAGAGCTGTCTGGGACGAGACGCCGAAATGAGCCGGATATGAGTTGGGGTGCGTCGCCCGCCAAAACCCAATAATGCTGGCGGCGAGACAAGACGACTCTGGGTAGAATAGGGCTGAAAGCCACAGGACACCACAGGTGTTTTTCTAACGGTGGAGGGATAGGTTATCTGTGATAACCCTGCCTGGATGTTGTTGCTGTGTATATTCAGCCTCAGCCTCTGGGGATAGCGGGATTCATTTATCCAGTGCTGGTCATTCAGGCCCAGACCCAGGCCTGAGTGGATGGTCAAGATGAGGCAGAGGCAGCCTGACACAGGGTTGGAATGGGAAGGAGTTGGAATGTATTTATACCGTTGTGAATGTGAGGTCTTTTTTTATACAGAGATAAAAGATTTCGGCACAGGTCCAAGACTGTTCCCAATGATGATCGTGATCAGGGGTGAAGAAATACCATTCAAACGGAACTGTGTGTGTGTGTGTGTGTGTGTGTGTGTGTGTGTGTGTGTGTGTGTGTGTGTGTGTGTGTGTGTGTGTGTGTGTGTGTGAATGCCTGTGTGAGTTACAAGATCTGGATATGTAGCAGCCTCTGTTATCGGTCTGCTGCGACAGTTCCAACCAATGGGATTGAGCCTAACCTCCACAGAGACCTTGGGGACCAGAGTTCATCCACAAACTTCCCTCTGTTAACCTCCAATCATTACCTATTAGAAAAGCAGCAAATCTGAAGAATTGATTGTTTGTAATCGGCTCTCTCATGACACATCTTTAGTTTCCTACAGGGACATTAGTAGAACCTATAAAGAAGGAACTGAGCTGAAGAGAATTCCCTGCACACAACAAAAAAGAAAGAGAAAGAAACAATAAAGGGGTTGTTGATGGAAGAGTCTGATAGAAAGTGGTGATACGGCCGTGTGATGCTCACAGTCCGACACTGGAGAAGATTCCCATTTAGATACTGCTGGGCCTATTCACTAACACACACCTCTCCTCCACTGTCTCTTTTATCATCGCACAGCCCTCACCGCACCACAGGAGAGTAATAAACGTCACAATGGACACCCGCTCTCGAGGCTGCATTCTCTTTCTCTCTCTCTCTCTCTCTTTTTGTTCTAGCTGTTCTCTTCATTCTGTCCACTCACTCTCTCTTCGTTCACTCAGTTCTCTCTGTCTTTCTCTCGCTGTCACTCTTTGTCAATGTCCTTTCTTTTTCTCTCTTTCCCTCTGTCCATTGCCTTTCTTTCCTTTCTTTTTCTCTGTCTCAGTGTACACTGTCCACACAGCTATGGGATGAACCAGCCAGTGACCAATCAGCTCTTACAGATGTAGGGTCTTCATTTGAGACAGTTATCTACAGCAGGAAAATATGCCTGCAGCAACAGGAAATGTAAATTATTATAATGAATCTACATTCTTGTAGGGGTTGATACATTTTTCTTTAGGACAGAATGCTTTAGGACAGAAAATATTGTTTTAGACACCTGTACCTGACAAGGCAAATCAAGTATGAACATTCACAGGTAACTTAGCCTAGTGGGTTGAGCGTTGGGCCTGCAACCAGAGGGTTGCTAGATCAAATCCCTGAGCTGACAAGGTAAAAAATCTGTCGTTCTAGCCCTGCGCAAGGCTGTTAACCCACTGTTCCCTGGGCACTGTGGATGTTGATCAAATCAGCCCCCCTCACCTCTCTGATTCAGCAGAAGACACACTTCAGTTGAATACATTCAGTTGGACAACTGCCTAGATATCGTCCTTGCCCTCTGAAGTTGGATAACAAATGTTTGCCATTGCTAGGAGTTCCACAGTCAAAACTGTATTTTCCAGCCCTACTCCATGAGCATCAAGGACATCATAATAAAGGCATCTGGGAGCCACAGATACATGTAGATTATGAGAACAAGCAGTATTTTAGAACAAGAGAGCATTTTGAGGATTGATACTGATGCCTTGCTTCATTGGTGCATTACCATGCTGGTGCTCAATTGTAACTGCCATCCTTTCCATTAATGTTGTTGGTCATTTAGCCTAATTACCATGCCATATCCTATCCTATTTATTTGTGTTTGTTGATCCTAGAACCAACAAACACTGTCTCGTCTTGAAAGATAAATGGCGTGACCTGTATTCATTGAGATAAGTCTGTGTCCACTATCTAGCTCGAATTGGTTTCAATGGCAGTCCATTAGCAAGGCTCATTAGTTCTCCAAAACTCAAGTGTCTTGTCTCAAACAGGGTGCCACTCCACTCCTTCCTCTCCCCCCTCTACTTCCTGCTTGTCATTACCATTCCGATAGGAGTAAAAAAAAATCAGGGTTGCTAGCCATGCTAGTCCAACGTCTTGATTGCCAATGATAAAGAAGGAAGGCTGATGGGTGAGTCTGCATCTTTTACTGGTCCTCTTGACCTGATTACCAGAGAGAGGGGGGCCACAGGGCCGGCCACAGCAGGCCCACTCTGGAGAGGCTTCAGTCGTCATTACTGGAGAACAGAAATGAGGCCCTCCAGTGAAAGTGGCGAAAACATGAGCCACTTCAAAAAGCAGCGAAATTCTATTCATAGAAATTGGGCGCAAATCTGTTTCTCTTGCATATGATTTGAAATGGGTTCGTAAGTACAGTGAATGTTATCAGATTGTGTGATTCATCTCCGTGTTGATATATCCAAATAAAGTGACAGACAAGGTGTGACTAAAACATATGAGTGTATATACACTAGAAAGGGAGGGTGTATATGCCTTGTGGCGGTAGGTTCTTAACCTGGGCCTCTCTTCTTTCCTCATATCCCCACGTGTAGATCCACCTGATGCAGTGGGTTCTAACCTGGCCCTCTCTTCTTTCCTCAGATCCCTACGTGAAGATCCACCTGATGCAGTGGGTTCTAACCTGGCCCTCTCTTCTTTTCTCAGATCCCTACGTGAAGATCCACCTGATGCAGTAAGGTTCTAACCTGGCCCTCTCTTCCTTCCTCAGATCCCTACGTGAAGATCCACCTGATGCAGTAGGGTCTAACCTGGGCCTCTCTTCTTTCCTCAGATCCCTACGTGAAGATCCACCTGATGCAGTAGGGTCTAACCTGGGCCTCTCTTCTTTCCTCAGATCCCTACGTGAAGATCCACCTGATGCAGTAGGGTCTAACCTGGGCCTCTCTTCTTTCCTCAGATCCCTACGTGAAGATCCACCTGATGCAGTGGGGTCTAACCTGGGCCTCTCTTCTTTCCTCAGATCCCTACGTGAAGATCCACCTGATGCAGTAGGGTCTAACCTGGCCCTCTCTTCTTTCCTCAGATCCCTACGTGAAGATCCACCTGATGCAGAACGGGAAGAGGCTGAAGAAGAAGAAGACGACAATCAAGAAGAACACCCTCAACCCCTACTACAACGAGTCCTTCAGCTTTGAAGTGCCATTCGAGCAAATCCAGGTAATGGTGTTGTACATCCCCATGTGCATCTTGGGAGTTCTCCATGTTGTTGAAGCATTAAGACTAGATCTAATTGATCTCAGTCATAAACCACTAAGTCAAGTTTTTTTTTAAGAATACTTCAAATAAGACGTTGAGCCAACACCGAGACAAATGACAAGGAGATTGTGTTCAAAGCTTGTGGCTACTAAGAGTGATTTGGTGGCTTGAAATTATAATGTGAATGTGTGGTCCTTAGCCTGTACAGGATAATCAGTCTCAGGCTCTATTCATCATGGGCCCGATTCAGGCTTAGTAAATGTATGCCTTTCCTATGCGCTTCTCAGTAGTTAGTATTCATACTTAATGCAGGTGTGTAATGCATTAGTGTACCTTTAATTGTTATTTTATCGACAGACTAAAATACATCGAAGGAACGGGTTCAGAATATAGGGAACAATGAAAGAAAGCCATCTACAGTTGAAGTCGGAAGTTTACATACACTTAGATTGGAGTCATTAAAACTAGTTTTTTCTTGTTAACATACTATAGTTTTGGCAAGTTGGTTAGGACATCTACTTTGTGCATGACACAAGTAATTTTCCCAAGAATTGTTTACAGACAGATTATTTCACTTATAATTCATTGTATCACAATTCCAGTGGGTCAGAAGTTTACATACACAAAGTTGACTGTGCCTTTAAACTCTAAGCTTGGAGAATTCCAGAAAATGATGTTATGGCTTTGGAAGCTTCTGATTGACTCAAATTATTTCAATTAGTCTATTGGAGGTGTACCTGTGGATGTATTTCAAGGCCTACCTTCAAACTCAGTGCCTCTTTGCTTGACATCATGGGAAAATCAAAAGAAATCAGCCAAGACCTCAAAGAAAAAATTGTAGACCTCCACAAGTCTGGTTCATCCTTGGGAGAAATTTCCAAACGCCTGAAGGTATCACGTTCATCTGTACAAACAATAGTATGCAAGTATAAACACCATGGGACCATACAGCCATTATACCGCTCAGGAAGGAGAGGCGTTCTGTCTCCTAGAGATTAACGTTACTTTGGTGCGAAAAGTGCAAATCAATCCCAGAACAACAGCAAAGGACCTTGTGAAGATGCAAGAGGAAACAGGTGCAAAAGTAACTATATCTACAGTAAAACTAGTCCTGTATTCACATAACCTGAAAGGCCCCTCAGTAAGGAAGAAGCCACTGCTCCAAAACCGCCATAAAAAAAGCCAGATTACGGTTAGGGACAAATATGGTACTTTTTGGAGAAATGTCCTGTCTGATGAAACAAAAATAGCTTTGACTTTGTTGTCCTTTAGCCATTTTGCCACAACTTTGGAAGTATGCTTGGGGTCATTGTCCATTTGGAAGACCCATTTGCGACCAAGCTTTAACTTCCTGACTTATGTCTTGCGATGTTACTTCAATAAATCCACAGAATTTTCACACCTCATGATGCCATCTATTTTGTGAAGTGCACCAGTCCCTCCTGCTGCAAAGCTCCCCCACAACATGATGCTGCCACCCCCGTGCTTCACGGTTTGGATGGTGTTCTTTGGCTTGCAAGCCTCCCCCTTTTTCCTCCAAACATGGTCAACAATTATATTTTTGTTTCATCAGAACAGAGGACATTTCTCCAAGGTACGATCTTTGTCCCCATGTGAAGTTGCAAACTGTAGTCTGGCTTTTTTTATAGCGTTTTTTGAGTAGTGGGTTCTTCCTTGCTGAGTGGCCTTTCAGGTAATGTCGATATAGGGCTCGTTTTACTGTGGATATAGTACTTTTGTACATGTTTCCTCCAGCATCTTCACAAGGTCCTTTGCTGTTGTTCTTGGATTGATTTGCACGTTTCGCACCAAAGTACGTTCATCTCTAGGAGACAGAACACCTCTCAGGAAGGAGAGGCATGACGGCTGCGTGGTCCCATGGTGTTTATACTTGCATACTATTGTTTGTACAGATGATTATGGTACCTTCAGGCATTTGGAAATTGCTCCCAAGGATGAACCAGACTTGTGGAGGTCTACATTTTTTTTCCCAGAGGTCTCCCAGAGGCTGATTTCTTTTGATTTTCCAATGATGTCAAGCAAAGAGGCACTGAGTTTGAAGGTAGGCCGTGAAATACATCCACAGGTACACCTCCAATTGACTCAAATGATGTCAATTAGCCTATCAGAAGCTTCTAAAGCCATGACATTTTCTGGAATTTTCCATGCTGATTAAAGGCGCAGTCAACTTAGTGTATGTAAACTTCTGACCCACTGGAATTGCGATACAATCTGTCTGTAAACAATTGTTGGAAAAATGACTTGTGCCATGCACAAAGTATATGTCCTAACCGACTTGCCAAAACTATAGTTTGTTAACAAGAAATTTGTGGAGTGGTTGAAAAACGGGTTTTAATGACTCCATCCTAAGTGTATGTAAATGTCCGACTTCAACTGTATATGCATACTTGTCTCAGTTTCAGCACCAACTGGTAGATAAAAAAAATACTCTGATCTTGTAGATTATTTAAGCAAATAATAGCGTTAGGAAAGTATGTATGAATCATATTAAACAGGTTTGGAGTGAGTTTACGCACAGAATATATTGATGAATCAAAAATACATATTGTAAAAGTTGACACATTCAAGTTAAATCCATTAATTATTTGAAGGTGGAAATAAGTGTACTATAGGGGTTGAACAGTAGTCCTAGAAATCTACCCTGATCCTCGCTAGTCATGGAACTGTATGACAAAGGTCCAGTCATTGTGAACCATGCACTAGGTTCCAGGTTTAAACTGCTACGTGTGGTCTGAGTTCCATAATGATTCAAGTAGGCTACATGTCCCAAATTATTGCACAATGTTAGCCTATTATGATCCACTAATGCTAGCGACCCTTGGGAACAACTACACGGACATGAGAGAGGAAAGAAAAGTAAACGGAATAGAATGGAATCATTCAAAACGTTGGCAGCAAATTTAAGGAAACTAACTCCTAAGTGACAGCTATCAATGTGCAAAAAGCCTGGGTATAGAGGTAAAACATTCTAAAGCACATACATCAAATTGGCAAATTCAGCCGTACAGAAAGCCTGTAACTTGGGTCTCCAAATTGTATCCATGCAAATTATGAGGGCACACAAATAAAATCAGATTAACGTCACAGCTATTTACAGCCTACTTCACTGTGGAAAAGGGGCCGCAATACATATCATATTGATTTGATTTTCAGTTTGCTTCCATATGACTGGTATAACATTCGTCTCCAGGGATCATAAGGAGAAAAATAAATAATCGTCCATGTATTTACAATCCTCTTCTCCAAATGGTTTCCTCATTCACCTAGCTCTTATCAATAGCTCTTATCAATAGCTCTTATCAATTGGTTAATGACTGTGCATGGAGAAGGCTGTCATTTCTATCAGAAAAAATAAAGTACATGCTTTTCCCACTTGGTACTGGCAGGTTCGCCCGACCTTATTCATGGTTTCATCGCACGCCAAGGTGGTAGAATGATGAGGGAGTTTAGTCAAGTTCAGAATGCAGTGTATTTGTAGACACACCTCTGCCACACCTTCATTTCGTTGATCTCCACCCCAAATGAAGTGTGTGAATAGAATGCTGTTCTCATGCTCAAGTTCAAGGTCAGAATAGCCATAGAGAGAAAAGTGCATAAAAAGGGATGTATGTTTCCATTTACACACGCTTAACTCAGGCTGGAAACCCCATATGATTTCTCATTAAATGCCTTCATTTCACAAGTTTACAAGACAATTGCACAGGGGAGTGGTGGGAAGTAATGCCATTCTCAACACATCCCTGATTACATGCCTTTGGCGTATGATTACATTTGAACATTTAAATATCTCTTCTTCACGGTGCAATTCAGTACGTTTTTTTATCCAGTGCAATGAAATGTGTATATAGAGTACGGTTTAGTATGGCGCTCGCAGTTTTTGAGGACAAATGGCTTCATGAGAAAGCACTTTAAAGCTTCTAGGCCCAGAGAATTAAAGAAGATAAAGTGCATGCAAATTGGACCAAGGGGGAATTATCTGTGAGCAGGCGTCAACACGCCAGGCATAAAAAAGTAATTGCCTCAAATTGATTTAGCACTTCACAAACCACGAGTTTGGTTCCATGTGTCTCCGTTTCATTTCGCTGCCTAACCCCTCCTAGCCTGTGAGGATGCCAATCGGAACATTCCATACACACTCATTCGAGAGAGAGAGAGAGAGAGAGAGAGGGGAGACAGTAGAGGAAGCCTATACTGCTAAGTACACTCCCGCCTCCACAGAGGGTCCTTCTCTTTAAAGGGATAGAACAACCCAAATGCATGTGTGCCTGTCGTTGTTATACCTCAAAAGGGATTTGAGGGGGTCAACTATCTCTTTAAAAGCTACTTGACCCCAACTGACAGTCTGAGACTTGGTGCAGCGTTTCATTACATGCTTTGGGAGAACAGTGACTCGGCATCTACACAGGTAGAGCAGCTCCTCTCTCCTCTCTCATGTGGATCGAAACTTAATCAGAGATCTTAGTGTGCTGATTCATATTCCCTTCCAGCAGATGACACACGGATCACCCCTCATTGCTGAGACACTTTGAATAAACACATGCTGAGGTTGAAAGGTTGACCTCTGAGTGAGATTACAATCTGTTGTGCGTTTGGCTCTGGAAAGATTCAGACCCAGTCTTCAAATGGTATCTACTGCTAATTAGCACGTAGGACTGGCTCTTCAAGGGAGCTTATCACTCTTCACTCAAATAGGCCACTCTGTTAGTCAGGCGCATTAGACAGAGTGGAGGTTACACCCACTTGTATTCTAACTGTACTGCTTTTGGAATTTGAGAAATTAGCCAACGTAGGTAGCCGAACACACACCGTCAAACCAATCGTTGTGCTCAATAGAGGAAGTAGGCTGTCTGGGGACTTGAGACAATATTATTATTCTCTGGTACGTTGGGTGAATACTGGGTGCTCAAGAAAACTTCTCAGCACTACACAAATCATAAAACGTCCATGACTATAGTCTGTGAGCTTTAAATCTTACCACTACATTACTTTAGTTACGTGTACAGTGTGTGTATCCCGCAAACTCATAATTTCTTCCAATGTCTTCCTCCCTACTTTTCCCCTTACAGAAAGTTCAAGTTGTTGTAACCGTTCTGGACTATGACAAGATCGGCAAGAACGATGCCATCGGCAAGGTCTTTGTGGGCCTCAACAGCTCGGGGACGGAGCTGCGCCACTGGTCGGATATGCTGGCCAACCCCAGGAGACCCATCGCCCAGTGGCACGTGCTGAAGGTGGAGGAGGAGGTGGACGCTCAGCTCTCCACAAAAAAATAGGCAGGGCCCTTTCAGCATCTTTCCCATAATGTTCTTTAGCCAGTATGTGTAAATACCTCAGTGATATATGAGTCCATCCACCGTCAAACCAATCCAGCCAACACCCATCCTTCCCACCAACCCCATACTACTTGTCTTATCGCCTTCTTTTGTAATTGTTAATGGTTCTTTCAAAACCCTAGGCCCTGATGTTCAGATTTGTGTTTATATTTGTCAGGTTGGGAGTCCCCGCCCCTGACCTGACTATGTTGTCCATCTCTACGCCCTGATTCCCCTTAACCAAATGCCCCCTTTTAAGCAATATGATCTGTATAGATAGCGCATGACTGAAATACATTTATTGTACCACAGTTGTATATATCAGTCTGCAGGCAAAAATGATTTCTAATTTATGTTGGTATGTTGTTACCCGTTTCCTAATCGATGTATATCTGGATGTTTTTAATAAGATGTTCTATTTTAAATGATGTAAATGCAGATATAGGAGAGACGATATTATATATTACAGGATAAAAAAATTGACCTTATTGCATTCCAGAGGAAGAAGAAAGCAATTCCACCCTGTAAGATGCTAATGGAAGTATAGTCACATTGTAAAGGACGGTGTCTGGCTTTATGTTTACTAATGAACCATTGCAGAGAAAAGTTGAAATACACAGAAAACTAGGCCGTTGACTACTATGGTTTCATGGGAAAATATATTCTGCTGGATAGTATACAAGCAAATGGTTTCTTATACACCTTTTTATACACATTTCTCCATCAGAGGACCTACTTGTTTTGCTTGAAACACAATGTTCTGGAGGATCTCTCAAATCGATGCAAACCGGTTAGCCTTTTTCCTTTTCCTTAAGCAGGGCATCACCTTGTGACACAGTCAGTTACTTTTAAGTGAAATAGGTCCTCATTTTAAAGGCCATCTTTTCGTTAAATTATTATTTATTTTTTTACAGACCGATCCTCTTAAACCCAAACGACTATTCCGCCAACCCCCCTCTGAAACTGACCCCATATGAAATAGAATCAAGGAGTAGCCATTGTGTCCTTAAGCTTGTTGAACAATATTTTGTTAACTGCTTACTTTCAATAGCCTTGTTGTTGGAAACTGATTATGTTCAGGACATTGGAGTCTCAAGGTCTCCAAAGATGGAAAATTGACTTTTAGATGACCATTTTTTTGATAAATTCAGCTGATTTTTTTTGTAAACTGCATGATTTTTTAAACAATATTTGCTAAAGGCTGGGATGGGGGGAGATCTACCAACACCATGGGGCTGTCTCTTATGATAACATCCCCTTGCCTTCAATCTATTTAATCTAGATTAAAGCTGAAGTGAGTGATTTGATGGGTCAGTATATGATTATTATATTGACTGGATGTAAAGTGAGTTTCTAAACACTGCCATTTTCAGGGAGGTGACACATGTATAGTAAGTAACCTTCTCTCCATGCACACTCCCACTAGGTAGTGGACGTAGCTTTGGTTTATCGGGAACAATGTATTTGGCTGCACAAGGTGCCCTAAATAGCAGTCTCTGCTTTGTGTTGCCTTCTCACAGTGGCAATAGAGCCATGTTATACTGCCAATCTTACTTTCTGTACGGCTACTGTTTTGCACTGTATGTCTTTGACCGGCAATAGCTTGTTGACTTCTTTACACTATGTTGACAGGCCTTATTTCAGGACGCTCAATGCGCAGGGGAGCTTCTGTCCAGGAGCCCGACTGGTTCTTGTTATTTAATTAAAGGAACAGTACATGAAAGCAACAACCATATAACTGTATCTCTTCGTTGAGTAAACCGTAGTTAGCCAGTTTTCTATTGTTGGCTCTCAGTACAACACCAAGAGAACAATGGGATATAAACAATGACTGCAAAAGTTAATGATCTGCATAGGGGATAATATTTGTTTTTATGTCCTTTACTACGGTCCAATAAGAGGAATAAGTAAGACGTTTGAATCCATGAAATCCGTGAAGTCTCTTATCTTGGAGGAACCTCGATGCATATACTGGATGCTAGCTTCAGGAGTAGCTTCTAAATGTTTTCAATGTCGTTGTGTAGTTGATAGCGCTATTATGAAAAAGCTATTTGTCATTCCATAGGCGTCTCTGAGGAAAGCTTTGTGTGTCACTGTGACTGCCGTGCGTGCTTAGAGGTGTAGACTTTATCAATAGTGACAAGTTTGTTCTGTAGTGACGTTGTACTGCCATTTCCCTTCCACATGCTGAGATAGTGCGTGGCATCGTCAGTTCTTATAACTGTGCAGCGGCTGGTTGGTTGATTGACAGGGCTACACACAGGAGTTATAGAACGTTTTATGGGAGAGCGAGAGTGGTTGGATTCACACAGCATTTCGTTGAGCACTGTGCAATATTTGTATGTTCATCCCATAGTGTTGTGTGGGTTGTGTTTGCCTGAGAAAAAAAATGAATATTTAAAGTTGACTCCTATCAAGTCAGACGTGTTCCTCTCCAGTGAGATGGTTAGGACACAGCACATATAGATTCTGTGGTGGTTGGAGCCTGACATCTAAAATCCTTCTGTTAAGGGTTCCCTCCTATCTAGTTCGTTTTTTCTTGCACACAGATCCAGCTTCAGAAATTTCAGGACATATTGGGAATGGGAAATACCAAAATATGACACCCACACACACACACACACACATGAAAACATTTAAGTGACCCCTCACCCTCTGAAAGTGCATATGTACATATTTTCATAATTTTCCAAAAAGTAATTTATTTATCATATTGAAACGTATCACATCTTGTCATGACAACGTCATCCATCGTTGTATCAACCTGATCTACTATACTATATCTAATTATGATTATTTTGTATTACTAAGTTATGTTTTACAACCCTGTTGAAAATACTTTTATATTTGAAATGAAAACTCTGAATGTAAAGAATGGACTGTGTGTTTGTGGTGATTAACTGTGGGATTCGTAGTTGCCACTTTTCTTTCATTGTTGCAGAAATATGTTGATATGTGTGTGTTTTAATATATGTATTTAAATACCCTTTTGGGTAGACCTTCCCCGGATAAACTATACATTCCAGAAACGTTGAACATACATTTAATCACAGCAGTATGTGCTCTAATGAATTACATTCCCTCTTGATCTATATATTTTTTCATTTAACATATTTATTGTGCATCCCTTAAATCATGAATTACAAAAAAAACGCTTGTTTAAATAAAACAAGGATAAAACGTAGGCTCAGTATTTTAATGGGATGAGCAGATCCACAGGGGTACGACTAAATCACTAACGAAAGGCTGTAATCTGCATTTAAAGGGGAAGGAAATCAAAATGCTTCAACAAAGGAAAAGGAAAGCGTCAAACTCTTGAGGGGCGGACACCACAGTAAGAGGCAGCATTACAGGATCAGATTGTGAGGTGTGTAACTCACCACAAGAAAAGCCATTAGCAGCAATGTAATGCTACTTTTACTAGTCCCCCCTACTAAAGCGTGGAAGCAAAACCCCTCACATTCTATTCAAGAAAAGCCCATACATCTCACTGTGTGACCAGAAACATACACGATTCTCTAAAATGACAACAACAAAAAGCCACTCTAACCTTTCAAGACGAAGCTGTGTAAAGTATTAGAGTCTGATGCTGTAGAAAGATCCTAGTTGCCTTTGTGTATATCAACTGCCTGCTTGAGTATTTTCTGTGTTGACATTTTCTCTGTAATCTTGTACAACTGTTTGGGCTGTTTTCCCTGCCATATCGCTCGCGGTGACAGCGAGCTGACAGATACTGTATATTGCTGTGTATACCTTCATTTTTTTATGAGGTGTTTTACAGTTTTGTTTCACTTTGTGTAGTGATTCATTCTGTGGAGTTTTTGACTGTTGTTATATAACTTCATATACACAAATGATCAATAAATTGTTTTATTTCCTGTTGATACCGAACCTTTTCAAGTGCTTCTTTTTTTCCGGATACTGGTTTGGTTCACTTACCAACTTCTTATTTGAATTTTGATGTGCGAGCAGATAATACTGACATTCACATTTCCGACAACATGCCTTCATCAGCACAAGAGTAAGAAGCATTGAGTGAATTGAATAATAAACATTGAGTGCTTATAAAACCTAGATTTATTTTCATAATGAGCTAAATCTAGGAAATGCTGTAATCTGTTTAATCAACAGAGGCCAGAAAAATGTATAAAAGAGTGTGGCGGTATAGCAGCAACAGTGGCATCTAGTGGTCAAAACCTGGTAAATTCACAGTAAATAATCCAAGTGATTTAAATTACACATTTTTTTATGAGGGGAAAAAAACATCTCCAGATTCACAGGGAATACATTACATATTATGGATAAGCAATACTACAAGCCACAGCGTCATACTACTTGTCAAACATAGAGAACTGATACTGTATACTGGTTGTTGGGGTAGCAGTAGGGGTAATGGGGGGTCCGTGGGGGGCTTTTTGACCATTTGTTTGGATTCCTCATGTTTAACTCATTGCTAGAAAGGATGTTAGCTACTATATTTAGTGAATATTATGTGATCCCTATTTAAATGGTCAATTTGGATGCAATCAACTAGCTTAATTCCTCATCGATCCAATTATATTTCAACAAAATAATGTTGCATGAAGGCTAATCTAATATTTTTATAACAACATCAATTATTTCAGAACAATCTGAGATGGTGGGTGTCAAAATCCTTTCTAGTGCTTTTTGAGATGGAATGACCCGACAATCATTCAGACATTATCAAATGACTAACAGAGAAAGTGAATGGGAACACACAGTGTGAAAGGAAGTAACACATACCTTCTGAGTCTTCATCCAGTATACTTGATACATTAGTCAAATTCGTAGCAGTTCACAAGTTTATTGCCCGGACAATGGAGATCGAACCCATATTTGCTGATCTGAACATCTGCAAAACATACCGTCAACGTTATCCACCAGGAGATCTGAAAGTGCATACTATCTACTTAAGATTCTTTGAATATAGCCCAGGAATACTCTCAGATGACTTAAGAGAGTTTAACTTTCACTCTGAATTGGTGATAGAAATCAAATGCATCGAATGAACCTGGGTTTGGTGTGGTTGAAATGGTTTTATTCTATAAACGTATAATGATTTGGTAACTTTCAGACAATTATTTAAGGATATCTTCTCTTTGCATTGGATTTGAACCAGCAGTAGTAATGTGGAACTGACCTCTTAGGTCAACAATCTAATGTTTTTATTTTTTATTAACCCTTCCACAGGAGGACAAATATATTTGTAGTTTTTTTTTACAGCTTTCCTGCCACATATTCATACATTTTACATACACATTTTACGTACACATTTTGCATATATATTTTACATATACATTTTACATGCACATTTTACATATACATTTTGCATACACATTTTGCATATATATTTTACATATACATTTTACATATACATTTTACATATACATTTTACATACACATTTTACATACACATTTTACATACACATTTTGCATACACATTTTACATACACATTTTGCATATCTATTTTACATACACATTTTGCATATACATTTTACATACACATTTTACATATACATTTTACATACACATTTTACATACACATTTTGCATATCTATTTTACATACACATTTTGCATATACATTTTACATACACATTTTGCATATACATTTTACATACACATTTTACATACACATTTTGCATACACATTTTGCATATATATTTTACATATACATTTTACATACACATTTTACATACACATTTTACATACACATTTTACATACACATTTTGCATACTGTACATGTTACCTTCATATAAAGCAATCACATAACAATAATGCATTACCAAACATAAGCTATTTTTTTAACCATACCTGAACCTGTGACCAGAAACAAGCTACATAGGTGCAATACCAGAATAAATGATCTAGTGATTCTGTCTCTTCGCAGCAAAATCTACAGAGCTGAGAATGTTGTATGCACCATATATATAGAATTCTGTTGGTGGCAAGAATTGTATATAATAATTTAAATGTAAAAACTCTAAGTGTTTACTCAAGTGTTGTTTTCTGTAGCAGTTCATGTGCCATGGAATCTGTACATCGAAAATCTCTTCCCATTTATTTTTCAACCTGTACGGCGCAGATGTAAAAAAAATGTATCTTCAAATGAAACTCAGCCAATTTGTATCTTTAATATTTGACAGGCAAATAAGTTCCATACCTTCTCCATTTTCCACTTGCCATTATTGTGGTAATGCTGCAATCAGTTGGTTGTAAATTTTGATTGAGCAGACATTCCCATATATTTTCGATAGCTGCATATGTGACATAACCCCTCCGTTTCTATTCATAATATCATTAATAAATATAATACGTTTTTTTCTCCATAAAGATTTTTTTTTTTTTTAGATTAATCAGTATATTGGAGTTTAACTATAACATTTGTTGTAATATTTTCCGGAGGATCAAATTGTAACCAGCTTTGTATGGCTTGTTTAAGAAAGGGCCATACTTTAAACAAAATGTCATTTTCAATTGGTGGGTAATGAGAAGTTGTCATCTATATGAAGGCAAAAAGTCCATTTGAGAACAAAGGATGAGCCTTTCTTAATCATTTACTGGAGAAGCATTTTGGGTTTTAGTATAACTTATGTATGAGTGAAGCTTTTAGTAAGAGGTTTCAAGCTTTAATATGTAATCATTTTAGCCCCCACAAACTCATATTCATTATATAAATAGGGATGTTTAATTTTGTCTGGCTTAGCATTCCAAATCAAATGAAATATTACAATTTAAAAAACGATTCATCTGGAGTAGGCAGTGCCATTAGTAAGTAAATAAACTGTGATAGGACCAAAGAGTTAATCAATGTGTTAATCGATGATTTCTCCATAAACTACAGGGTAGTGTAAACACGGTGTCTTTTAACGATCCCATACATAATATGGTACACCGGTCATAATTAGGTTTTAGTTCAAAGAGGCTAGAAAAGTGATCAAGATCTTCAATAAGAAGGGGCAGGAATCCAGATTGCGGACTTAAGAAAAAACTTGAGTCATCAGCATATATCGACACTTTTGTTTTGTCCCCTGGATTTCTAACCCCTTGATGTTCTTGTTGGATCTCATTTTTATGGCTAGCATTTTAATGGCCTTAATAAATAGATATGGAGACAACGAACAGCTTTGGTTTACTCCTCTTAAAAGCTCTAAACTTTCTGAGAAGTAACCATCATTTACTATTTGACATCTGGGGTTGCTTTACACAACTTTAACCCGTTGTATAAGAGATTCACCAAAATGAAAGCAATCCAGGCATTTATATAGAAATCTGCAATGAAGACCAGGCCTGGTATCTTTGATGTTTCATACTGTTCAATTGTTTCAAGCAATTGTTGTATATTATTATAAAGAAAACATACACTTAAAACATTTTGCTTCTTCTTTCAAAATGTAATTTGGTGAATCATGGATGACTTGATCATTTATAACGAGTTTCTGTAAATTACTTTTGGTAGCATTTCTATGTTGAATGTTCAAGAACAATTCTTAACAATGCTTTTCTTAACAACCATTGCCATTCTAGCGAAGGCTCATATCATATTGCCTAGTTCAGAGCATGCACAGACCAGCTGGCTCTTTTATGGACATTTTCATACTCTCCCTATCCCAGCCTGTCGCCCCCACTTGTTTCAAGATGTCACTAAGCTCAGAGTCTGAACTCCTCTCTGTGCAACTGGGTCCTATATTTCCTGGCGGGCCGACTCCAGGTGGTGAGGGTAGGCAACACAGATCCTCTACACGGGGTCCCCCAGGGGTGTGTATCCAGCACCCTCCTGTACTCCCTGTTCACCCAGTGTTGAATTCAAGTGTTGTTGAAATTTGCCTAGGTTCTGAGAGGGGAAGCAATGGAGTCAACATGCAATTCAATATAAGAAAGGTGTTCTTAATGTTTTGTACACTGAGTGTAACGCAACTGTAATAAGTCAACTATAATAAACCTGGGACACCAGCCTTAACCTCTGAGCCACTCTAGTCTACTCCTCTGTATATTCTTGGCTCCTGCTGTCAGAGTTTTTTATGTAATCTGATTACATTAAAAAAACTTTCATCAGTTAGGTTACCAACTAAAATATTGTAATCAGATTAGAGATGACTTCTTGGATCACTTTTAAATTCAGAAAGGATGTTAACAATGAGAAAAAAAACATTATTACACCTTTCTGTTTTCTCAATGACATTCAATTCAACATTGAAAAAAGGCACAAGTTTAAGTTTGTTCCACCTGAGCGAATCTGACCACAAGTCAGCGACCACTATGATGACACTCCAAATGCGTTTGATGGATAATTGTTTTCTTCTAATGCCTCTTAAGGGTAAAATAATCCAGAAGTTACTGAAAGTAATCAGATAACGTTACTGTGTTTGAGTAATCCAAAAGTTATGTTACTAATTACAATTTTGGACAGGTAACTAACTAGTAACTGTGATGGCTGACATTTAGAAAGTAACCTACCCAACCCTACGAAGACCTTGCATATCACAGCTCTCTCCACAAGATGGAGACACAAGACCGTTTTTATACAATGATTTCTGCATGATATTCTTCACTACGAAAACTTGGGCATTTGGAGTGAAGTATGAATGTTGTTACTGCTGTCCCTCTGTTAGAATGGTGGCTTGTCCATCAAAGTATCAGGTAACACGTACTATTTAATTCAAACAATTCGATTAAAACCTTTATAAGTGTATTATTTATCATCATTTGCTTACATAGTTTTTCTAAATGCATGCAGTGCACTCTATATCAGCCCAGGCCATCCATTGACTTTTAAAGGCCCTGATATACACGAGTCTTTGCTGCCATGTACTGGACTGGACTAATATATCAATTGGCTCCATACATATCTGTAGGATAGAATCATTAGAAATTTCCATCAAATTAATCAACATAGCTTTAATGGCAATTCCACCACTTTTCAACCTCATTTTCATTATCTCCAGCACAATACCAGTGTCTAAATATGTGAAAACGGTATATTCCTATGTTCTGTAGAAAACAAATAGTTAAAAGTTCTACCAGATGACATCAACGAAATTTAAAACATTTTTAAAACACTGATTTCAAACCCTATGAGATTCGTGGTGACTTGGGGAGAAAGAACATACCCTCTGGCTAGAAACTCGTTGCAGGTCTTGAAAAAATCGCCGTTTCTTTTTACTTTTAATCCTACACGGTGATGTCACTGAGAAGCATTTCTTACGACCTTGGTTCTCATCTTTTTAACATGACAGATCATATTCACATATGTAGGTCTAGTTTGGTGCTGAATATAACGAATACAAGGTTGAAAAGTGGCGGAATTGCCATTTACAATGGCTATTCTGCATCAAACGCGATTTCATTCATTGTAGCCACAGGCATGATCAAAGCAGTTTTCATGCAAAGTCATGGGGCGTGCATGGACTCTTATTTTGAAAAGCGTGTTTCGAACTTCAGAAGTTGAGCGCTAATTACTTATGACGCATTCAAAACGACGATGAACTTGTGCCGCGTTCAAAACAAATGGGAACTCAAAAGTCTCCGTCTTACGACTTCAGTGGGTTCAAGACAACTGGGAAATTGCGGGTTTTTTTTAAACAGAGTGGGAAAAAATAGTTTTGAACGGTCATCCAACTCGGAATTCGGGCCTCTTTCTTGAACTCCGGCCTTCCGACCTGAAGATCACCTACGTCATGATTTGACCTTTTTTCGAGTTCCCAGCTGCCTTGAAAGCCTCCGAGTCAGTACTTTGACAGTGCGACGGTTTGTCCTCGGAGAACATACGTTTCGCTGTTGCCTTGTTAGGTGCCAAAAACAAGATGCTCTCTTACATCATTGGGGTAAGTATTAGTTGCCAGCTATCTAAATATTATATTTTTTACATTGCTTAGGCTCAGCTACAGTTTTGCGATTTGACAGTGTACAAGGTGGAATCTATAGCGAACAGTAGCAAGTTAGCTAGTAGTTTTGGTTGGCTAACTAGTACTGTAGACTATAGTGTAGCTAGTAACATATCTTCGTCGTGAACCATCAGGTTTGCAATCCATCGTAACTGTAGTAAGTCATATGGTGTGTATATAGTAAACTGTCATTGTAACTAGCTAACTTGATAAGAGGCAAAGCAAACGCTTTGGTTATTGAGATGTTTGGGCGTTTAGCTAGAAGCTAGCTTGTCATGCAACTTGCCAACTAACCCTCTCTATTCGCAGTGGTTTATTTGTTATGGAGCTAGGAAGTTAGCTACCTAGTTTACGTGATTGACACTCGGCTTAATTTCTGATCAAAATAGCAAGCATGGAGATATCTGCACATGTGTCAAAGGAGCGCACGCCACTGTGGCTCTAAGTTACCCTGTCGTTAAGTTAGCTAGCTACTAGCAATCGAACAGCGGTGAGCGCAGCAGTTTGGTCCAATTTTTTTTATTTAACCTTTTTTAATTAGGCAAGTTAGTGAAGAACAAATTATTATTTACAATGAAGGACAAACCCGGGCGACGCTGGGCCAATTGTGCGCAGGCCTATGGGACTCCCAATCACGGTCGGATGTGATACAGCCTGGAATCGAACAAGGGACTGTAGTGACGCTTCTTGCACTGAGATGCAGTGCCTTATGCTGCTTGGGGAAAGTTCCTCTGACATGACCACTCTCCTAATTTTAGGGAAGCATTGCGCCTATCCATAATGACTAAACTATTAATGTAAAGTTAGGTGTAATTGCACACTGACTGATGCATTGCATATCAGTACAAAAATAGGGTATATCCTAGTGACTGTTAAACACCTGTTTTTTTTATATGTTGGTACGGTCTGTAATTTCCCCCTCCCAATCATGGCAGCAGTCTTTACAATGTTCAACATTGTGAAGATCAACATCCTTATTTCCACAATAACTTTGACTGAAAAGGCAAACCTTCCTTTCCCATCTCCGCAGCTCATTCGGAGCAGTATCGACAACATCATCAACCTCATCCTGAGCCTCTTCCTCTCAAAGAAGAAACCTGCCATCACCCTAGAGGACCCCAACATCAAATATGCATTAAAGCTGATAGATAAAGAGGTAAGAATTCAGTGTTGTGATCAGCTTATTATTACTGTACTGTGGTGAAACAATGTTCACCTTATTAATATAATAGAGTGAATGAAACAAGCTGGACTAAGAAATAATGAGTAACAATTGTAACTACAGAAGACCTGTTTGATCTGGGATGCCCAGTGCTGTTCTAGGAAGACTTGGGGCAATTCCATGAAACCGAGTGATGCTCAGACTCAGATTTTTCACAAACATTTATGTCAAATTAAAAACCAACGATTGCAAAGTGAATCAAACCATACAACTATGTATAGTGACTACTTTTAACAAGTTCCACACCCAAGAAACAAATTTACTTGATCAGTGCAGATGCAGTGTTTCGTAACATAATGATCGCACTAACTGTCATTCTGTTACCAAGCGTTGAATCTGCACTGAGTTCTATGCTTTGTTTAATTTTGTAATTGTTGTTTTGAGTCTCAGCATCACTCTGTTACTGTGGAAATGCCCCTTACCATTACTGGAACTGCACAAAGACCAAACACATAAGTTAGGCTGGTCTGTGTCACAAGACCTTTAGGACTTGGCCTGGGCAGCTGCTGCATTGCTACAGACTGCGGTTTCTCCATTTAGTGCAGAGGTCAATATGCAACCAGTCTGGATTATAGTTTGAAGTCATTGTTCTTGTACAGACTGCTACTGTGGATCAAGGCTAACAGTCAAGTGTGTGGTTTATCTATATCAGGGGTAATCAAATGTTATTGGTCACATACATGGTTAGCAGATATTAATGCGAGTGTAGTGAAATGCTTGTGCTTCTAGTTCTGACTGTGCAGTAATATCTAACACGTAATCTAACAATTTCACAACTACCTTATACACACAAGTGTAAAGGAATGAATATGTACATATATGTATGAGTGATGGCCGAACGGCATTGGCAAGATGGTATAGAGTACAGTATATACATATGAGATGAGTGGGTATGTAAACATTGTATAAAGTGGCAAGTGATACATTTATTCCATACATTTTTCCATTATTAAAGTGCCTAGAGTTGCGTCAGTATGTTGGCAGCAGCCACATGATGTTAGTGATGGCTGTTTAATAGTCTGGCCTTGAGTTAGAAGCTGTTTTTCAGTCTCTCGGTCCCTGCTTTGATGCATCTGTACTGACCTCGCCATCTGGATGATAGCGGGGTGAACAGGCAGTGGCTTGGTCGTGGATGTTGTCCTTGATTTATAATCACGGCTGTGATTTATAATCGAAGAGAATTCTCTTGGTAGACAATGCGGTCGGCATTTGATTATAAGGAATTCTAGGTCAGGTGAACAAAAGGACTTGAGTTCCTGTAGGTTGTTATGATCACACCACAACTCGTTAATCGTAAGGCATACACCCCCGCCCTTCTTCTTACCAGAGAGATGCTTGTTTTGGTCGGCGCGATGCGTGAAGAAACCGGGTGGCTGTACCGACTCTAACGTATCCCGAGTGAGCCATGTTTCCGTGAAACAGAGAATGTCACGTTCTCTGTCTCTCTGGAAGGCTACCCTTGCTCGGATTTCGTCTACCTTGTTGTCAAGAGACTGGACATTGGCGAGTAGTATACTAGGGAGCGATGTGCCCATCTACGGAGCCTGACCACTAGACTGCTACGTCTGCCCCTTCTGCGGCGCTGTTTTGGGTCGCCTACTGGGATCCGATCCATTGTCCTGGGTGGTGATCCAAACAGAGAATCCGTTTCGGGAAAGTCGTATTCCTGGTCGTATTGTTGGTGACTTGACGTTGCTCTTATATCCAATAGTTCCTCCCGGCTGTATGTAATAAGACAAAATAAAAATACTGCTAGTTTCCTAAGAACGCGAAGCGACCATCACTCTTACCCTATGAGGTCTGGAGCCTGCTTGTTTTCTGTTCTAATTGATAATTAATTGCATACACCTGGTGTCCCAGGTCTAAATATAGCCCTGATTAGAGGGAAACAATGAAAAAACGCGTAACTGAGGTCCAGAGTTGCGTTTGAGGGATCTGTATCATGTCAGTGTTTCTGGAGCTGTGAAATTCTGTGTTCTCACAGATCATCAGTCATGACACAAGGAAATTCCGTTTTGCCCTGCGGGAGAATGATCATGTCCTTGGGCTACCCATTGGTGAGTACATTCAATTGATGATTTCAGCATTTGTATAAAAACACTATTAGACTATAGTATAACATTGAATGTAATCCTGGTCTGAATCTGAAATCATACACTGCTCAAAAAAATAAAGGGAACACTAAAATAACACATCCTAGATCTGAATGAATGAAATATTCTTATTAAATACTTTTTTCTTTACATAGTTTAATGTGCTGACAACAAAATCACACAAATGATCAATGGAAATCAAATTTATCAACCCATGGAGGTCTGGATTTGGACTCCCACTCAAAATTAAAGTGGAAAACCACACTACAGGCTGACCCAACTTTGATGTAATGTCCTTAAAACAAGTCAAAATGAGGCTCTGTAGTGTGTGTGGCCTCCACTTGCATGTATGACCTCCCTACAACGCCTGGGCATGCTCCTGATGAGGTGGCGGATGGTCTCCTGAGGGATCTCCTCCCAGACCTGGACTAAAGCATCTGCCAACTCCTGGACAGTCTGTGGTGGATGGAGCGAGACATGATGTCCCAGATGTGCTCAATTGGATTCAGGTCTGGGGAACGGGCGGGCCAGTCCATAGCATCAATGCCTTCCTCTTGCAGGAACTGCTGACACACTCCAGCTACATGAGGTCTAGCATTGTCTTGCATTAGGAGGAACCCAGGGCCAACTGCACCAGCATATGGTCTCACAAGGGGTCTGAGGATCTCATCTCGGTACCTAACAACAGTCAGGCTACCTCTGGCGAGCACATGGAGGAATGCCAAAGAAATGCCACCCCACACCATGACTGACCCACCGCCAAACCGGTCATGCTGGAGGATGTTGCAGGCTAGAGGTCATTTTGCAGGGCTCTGGCAGTGCTCCTCCTGCTCCTCCTTGCACAAAGGCGGAGGTAGCGGTCCTGCTGCTGGGTTGTTGCCCTCCTACGGCCTCTTCCACGTCTCCTGATGTACTGGCCTGTCTCCTGGTAGCGCCTCCATGCTCTGGACACTACGCTGACAGACACAGCAAACCTTCTTGCCACAGCTTGCATTGATGTGCCTTCCTGGATGAGCTGCATTACCTGAGCCACTTGTGTGGGTTGTAGACTCCGTCTCATGCTACAACTAGAGTGAAAGCACCTCCAGCATTCAAAAGTGACCAAAACATCAGCCAGGAAGCATAGGAACTGAGAAGTGGTCTGTGGTTATCACCTGCAGAACCACTCCTTTATTGGGGGTGTCTTGCTAATTGCCTATAATTTCCACCTGTTGTCTATTCCATTTGCACAACAGCATGTGAAATTTATTGTCAATCAGTGTTGCTTCCTAAGTGGACAGTTTGATTTCACAGAAGTGTGATTGACTTGGAGTTACATTGTGTTTAAGTGTTCCCTTTTATTTTTTTGAGCAGTGTATAAAAATGTATCTGTTCGTAGTGTTGTCTTCGCACTATCACGACTACTCTTCATTTTAAGTGGCCACCATACTTTGACTGTGTTTTTGTTCCCAGGGCAACACATATACCTGTCTGCCAAGCCAGATGGAGTCCTGGTGGTCAGACCGTACACACCTGTGTCTAGTGACGACGACGTAGGCTTTGTAGACCTGGTAGTCAAGGTACACAAATCATCGAAGGCGCTTTCTGAGTACTATAATTCAACCTCAACCAGTTTTCCCAACAAATGTTCTTCCTGCTTCCCAGATTTACTACAAGAACGTTCATCCAAAGTTTCCTGAAGGTGGGAAGATGAGTCAGTACTTGGAGAGCCTCCGGATTGGCGACACAATTGATTTCAGAGGGCCCAGCGGCCTGCTGGTCTACCAAGGAAACGGTGAGTCATCCCATTTGCCCGACATTGCCACTGTGTGGTAGATACAGGGACAACTATCACGTATTATTTAGTCCTTGGCTGAAAATGTTTCTAAAGTGGTTAGTGGTCACTGCTCTGAGCTAGGTCAATGGTGAAGAAGTGCATGCAAACCACTCCTTTACTAAGTTGGTTTGTTTACTGGGTGTTTCAACAGGGGCTTTTGCCATCAAGGCAGAAAAAAAAGCGGAGCCTGTGATCAAAACCTCCAAGAAAGTGGGCATGATCGCAGGAGGGACTGGTAAAACAAAAGCCACCATGCTCAATCTGTACATAGCAGAATGGCCATCTGTGAATGGTTGACATGTGTTCTATTGGCTCCTGTTCCCTCAGGAATCACTCCCATGCTGCAGATCATCACAGCTATAATGAAGGATCCCCAGGACCAGACTGTGTGTCACCTGCTCTTCGCCAACCAGGTGAGTTTATGCCACTTTCTTCATCTGGATTGAATCTAATGTTCTAACATGGGCTAGTAGTTCTAATACCTTCTATATCCTATTCTCCCTCAGACTGAGAAGGACATCTTGCTTCGACCGGAGTTGGAGGAGATCGCAGCTAATCATCCAACCCGATTCAAGCTATGGTTCACCCTGGACAGGGCTCCTGAGAGTAAGAGATGCCCATAACTTCTATTGTGTTTCAATGAACATTATCTAATATAGGCAAATTAATGTTTGTTTGCCCTGTTGAAGTGTCAATAAAAACCATTTAAAGGCCGAACAGACGGTTCAAAGATTGAGAACGCTAAGAAGTAAGAATCTTGTCTGGTCCGGAGTGACTTAAACTTTAATGTCTTTTTGCTCATCAGAGTGGGAGTACAGCCAAGGCTTCATCAGTGAAGACATGGTGAGGGACCACCTTCCACCCCCTGGAGACGACACTCTCATCCTCCTGTGCGGACCGCCTCCCATGATCCAGTTTGCCTGTAACCCCAACCTGGACAAAGTGGGCCATGCCAGCAGCCGGAGGTTCACCTTTTAGAAGCCACCCCGGGGGAGGGGTTCCCCAGGGCTCAATGATCAGCCATACCCAACATTTATAAAAACCTGCTTGATCATCTATTGAAATAATTTTGTTCATCCTTCAGCAGAATTAGTGTGGACCATTTTCTGTAATTTGTTGTGCCTCAATTTCTAAAACAGAATCGTGAAATGAGTGGTGTCTAAAGCATTTTCTGTTGATCAACAGGTTTATCATTCTGAATTGGATCACTGGTAGTTGGGGGAGTAGAAGTTCCTCCTGTCAAACTAATTGTGACAACCAGATACTTGTGTACTGAACAAAATATAAATGCAACATGCAACAACTTCAACCATTTTACTGAGTTACAGTTCATATAGGAGGTAATCAGTTCATTTAAATTAGGCCCTAATCTATGGATTTCACATGACTGGGCACGTGTGGGCCTGGGATTCAATCAGAATGAGTTTTTTCCCCCACGAAAGGGCTTTGTTAAAGACATACTCATGGCCTTTTATTGTCCCCAGCACAAGGTGCACCGATGTAATGATCATGCTCTTTAATCAGCTTCTTGATATGCCACACCTGTTAGGTGTATGGATTATCTTGGAAAGGAGAAATGCTCACTAACTGCTAAACAAATTTGTAAAGAAAATGAAAATCAGCTTTTTGTGCGCCTGGAACATTTCTGGGATCTTTCAATTCAGCTCATGAAACCAACACATTGTTTATATTTTTTTGTTCAGTATAGTTGTAACTTGACTCGAGTGCCTTCGCAATTGCCATCCTTTGGTAAAGTAATTCTTGTTTTTGTATGCACAGCTGAAGACATGACCATAATACTGCGTACTTTGTTTCCACTGCAAATTATTCCAAAGTGTTATGTATAACTTTGCCCATTGATGTACCTATTCCATATTGTTGCAGAAATATTCTCATTGTGTGACTACTAAAAGATAGGATATCTTGACGCTGTTACGGAAGTATGTCCATGTGCTTAAATGTCATTTGCTTACTTGTCCTTACATCACTTGAATTACGGTTTCTTTATGCAACATGTTTGTTATATACAGTGAGACCAATAAAATACAAGTGCAATCAGTTGGTTTAGTCTGTAAGAAATGGCTGTGGTTACCACCAAGCAATGACTCCAAACACCACTTAAGTCACCAAGTTAGGATCGGCACCTTAGGCTGCGCTTACAGACAGCCCAATTCTGGGATCTTTAAAAAATGTGTTTATTACAAATCACATCAGGATGTGAAAAGATCTAAGCACAGCCTTGAATCTGGCAGTTCTCTAGTTGCCAGGTTGAACAAATACAATGTGAAGCATTGTAGTGGCTGTTTGTATTCAATCAGAAGAGGTTGTGGGTTCAAATCCTATTTTCAGGGGTACAACTTTCACTGTGGACATGTTCTCCCCCCCACAGTTTTACAAAACGAGACTCGGTGTACTTTAGGACCATAAGGATGCCTCTGAGCAGTCAGCTAGGCTGTTCGAAGTGCTCATCCGACTGGGGAAAAAACAAATTGTGTCCCCCAAACTTCTAAAGCCAAAGTTGTGCCCCTGCCCATTTCTATAACACGCAATGTCAAAATGCAAAGATAAGTTTGTGTGAAGGGGTCTCTGGTTGGTGTAAGGAGCTATAAGCAAGTGCTCAATAACTGTGAGACCTTTACCTTGCTGAAGTGGAATAAATACTTATAAAAATACTTCCACAAGTATTTGAAAATGTACATGTTCACCCATCTGTAATAGGCTAGTACAGTGGTTCCCAAACATTCAACCTCCTGCTGCGCACCCCCTCTAGCACCAGGGTCAGCGCACTCTGAAATGTTTTTTTTTGTCATCATTGTAAGCCCGCCCACACACTATACGATACATTTATTAAACATGAGTGAGTTTGTCACAACGCTCGTGGGAAGTGACAATATAATCAATCACTTTACTCTTACATATAAAACTTTATTTGTTCATTGTGAATAACTCACCACAGTTTAATGAGAATGGTGTGCTTGAAAGGATGTACATAACTCTGCAATGTTGGGTTGTAGTGGAGTCTCTGTCTTAAATACTTTTCCAAACAGTCTGTGCCTGTATTTAGTTTATGCTAGTGGGGGCCGAGAATCCACTCTCACATAGGTATGTGGTTGCAAAGTCTTAACAGCGTGATTTGCCAAGGCAATAAACTCTGAGCACTGCCCTATCCAGAAATCTGGCAGTGGCTTCTGATTAAATGACATTTTCATAGAACCACTTGTTGAAATTTCAGTGAGGCTCTCTTTTCCAGATATTGGTAAGTGGACTGGAAGCAGGCCATGAGAGTGATAACGAATCAAGTTGTTTGTGTCGTCCGTTTCGGGAAAGTACCTGCGTAATTGCGCACCCAACTCACTCAGGTGCTTTGCCATATCACATTTGCACACAAAAAAATCATACAATGATGGAAAGACCTGTGTGTTGTCCTTGTTAATGCAGACAGAAAAGAGCTTCTTAATCATATCCTCAATTTTGTCCTGCACATTAAATATAGTTGCGGAGAGTCCCTTAATTGACCCCCCATAAACGTAACGGACATATGTGTGCCAGACCCGTCACGTCTGTAGACTCATCCAGCTGTAACGCATTTAATTCCTGGCTTGTATGCAAAGCAGTAATTGTTTCAAAACATCTCCTGCCGTGTCACTGATGCGTCGGGAAACAATGTTGTTTGATGATGGCATTGTCCCAGCCATATCCGCAGCAACAGGAAGAATTAAGTCCTCCACAACATTATGGGGTTTGCCTGTCCTAGTCACTCCGTAGCTCACCATATAAGACGCTTCTAGCCCCTTAATGGTATCTGTTGCTTTTACACGTCTTACTACTCGAAAGTCGTCTTTATTCTCGCTCCATACACTAATTCGGCTTATTTTTCAAATTGGCATGTTTTGTTTCTAAATGTTTGCGCAAGAGTGAAGGTTTCCTGTGAGAAAGTAACGGTTAATGTGATTGGATGTTAATTATTCTGCCACCAGTATTTTACATAGTGTTATTTCACTGAACACTAGATGGTGTCATTGTATTTTTGGCAGTGAAACGAGGCTACTCAGGCAAGAAAAAAAGAAAAAAAAAAACTCACCCAAATGTATAGCCCGTTGGAAAATAATGTACCATTTGAAAATGTTTAGAAATTATTTAAGAAGTGAATCACATTTATATTTGGCATACCCCCTACGGCATTGTGCTACCCCAGCTTGGGAATGTCTGGGCTAGTATATACAGTTATATGTAGCCCATCATTTTTTACCATATTAGTTTTTATTGACAATTCTTTACAAAAAAAATATGCATAGAAACAGTACACAGTACATTACAGTGTTCACTGGTATGGTTATGGCTTGCAGAACGATATCATTGCTTTGTGGTGATGTTTACATTCTAGAAGGTTGGGCTTCCATGTAATGTTCCTAAAATTCATGGATATTATGACAAATTCAACAACATGGGAGGACAAACCAAAGTGATAATAGTGAAATAATTTGGGACACAAACAAAACATGCAGATAGGAGCATCAAATGAGAGGACAACATGGAGAGGAAATTATAATTCTGGATTAAGCCAGCCTGCAATGTTTTGACTTCAGTTGAGCACAGCCAACTGTGGTCTGACGACAGATCTAAGTGTCCCACTGCAACTTGACCAATCTTTCAGGTTATATAATGGCTAATAATTACTTCCAAAAATAAGTCGGGACAAGGGCATACCATGTAAGGGACTCATTTGTGGATATTCAAACAAATATATAAAAACCAGTTGTGCAATACAATAAAAGTATAAAGTATAAAATAAATGCTCCTATGTTGAAATCTCAATTCATGCACTACATTTCGACAACTTAAATAAATACACATGTATAACTTCACTTGGGAATGCAGAGAGAGATCGTAAATTGCTGAAATGACAACAACTTAAGACTAAGGGCATAAGTGGTCTCACAGGTTGTAGAAGCGAGCCAGACACAGCTCTTCATTAGGTTGGCATGGCGACGCCAGCAGGGGCCAATGTGTATAAAACCTGGATTGCTGATGCTATGTAAATGGCCATATTGGTACTCCTCAGAAGGAGCACTCCTCCATAGGAATGAATTGAATTCTACAGCATTTCACAAAAATGTTAAAGGACAAAATTACATGTATTTAGGTATTTATTCTATTAGGTGTCTAATAGAATATACTTGTCAAAAACAAATGTAGACATTGCATTTCTATAACTTCCAACATCTTTTTACAATGGAGGAGTAACAAAATGGCTGTGTGGAGGCTGCAAAACAGCACCCCGTCAGTCATCTAAAGTTAATACATATAATTGGCGGGGACTCTCCCTCACATGTTGGAGTCGTCATCGGTGACACTGGCCTCGGGGGAGCGAGAGGAGACCTCGCTGAAGAACTCATCTTCCTTCAGCATGCTCTGAAACATGCAGGAGAAAACACACTAAAGTCACACAGGAAAACGAGGAGATCAATAACAGTGCCAGAAGAGTGCCATGGCTGTTTTGCTAGAGCACAGCTTGCTGAGAGGTTCGTCAAGTGATTTGATGTGTGATCATGTGGGGAAAAAATTGTGGGAGGGGAGGGGGTATTTTACTTATTTTTTTCGATCTTGTCTCATCGCTGCAACTCCCCAATGGGCGGAGAAGTTTGAGACATGTGTCCTCCGAAACATGATCCACCAAACCTCACCTCTTAACACCCACCCGCTTAACCTGGAAGCCAGCCACACCAATGTGTCAGAGGAAACACTGTTGAACTGACGACAGGTCAGGGTTGAGGTCAGCCTGCAGGCACCCAGCCAGCCACAAGGAGTTGCTAGAGCGCAATGAGCCAAGTAAAGCCCCCCTCCCCGGCCAAACTCTCCCCTAACCCGGACGACGCTGTGCCAAACTCTCCCCTAACCCGGACGACGCTGGGCCAAATTGTGCCCCGCCCCATGGGACTCCCGATCACAGCCAGTTGTGATACAACCCGGGATCAAACACGGGTCTGTAGCGACACCTCTAGCACTGTAATGCAGTACTTTAGACCGCTGCGCCAATTGGGTGGCCTCATGTGAGCATTTTAATGACTTCTTACCGTCAGGTTGTCGATTTCCTCAGAAAATGCTCCTATCTGCCTCACAGCCCCTTCCGAGTCTTCCATCTAGGAATACAGACAGTGTTCAAGAGCACTTCACATGGAAAATGAAAAGTAAACAAGCGATCCTCTTGTGGTACCACATTCCACCCTCATCTGTTCATTAGAGTGCTCTAACCTCACCTAAAGCATGATCATTAATGCTTATTAAATAGTGGAAGGGGCGCCAAAAAGCCACACTAAAACGCCCATAATAGTACCTATATCCATATACAGTGCCTTGCGAAAGTATTCGGCCCCCTTGAACTTTGCGACCTTTTGCCACATTTCAGGCTTCAAACAAAGATATAAAACTGTATTTTTTTGTGAAGAATCAACAACAAGTGGGACACAATCATGAAGTGGAATGACATTTATTGGATATTTAAAACTTTAACAAATCAAAAACTGAAAAATTGTGCGTGCAAAATTATTCAGCCCTTTACTTTCAGTGCAGCAAACTCTCTCCAGAAGTTCAGTGAGGATCTCTGAATGATCCAATGTTGACCTAAATGACTAATGATGATAAATACAATCCACCTGTGTGTAATCAAGTCTCCGTATAAATGCACCTGCACTGTGATAGTCTCAGAGGTCCGTCAAAAGCGCAGAGAGCATCATGAAGAACAAGGAACACACCAGGCAGGTCCGAGATACTGTTGTGAAGAAGTTTAAAGCCGGATTTGGATACAAAAAGATTTCCCAAGCTTTAAACATCCCAAGGAGCACTGTGCAAGCGATAATATTGAAATGGAAGGAGTATCAGACCACAGCAAATCTACCAAGACCTGGCCGTCCCTCTAAACTTTCAGCTCATACAAGGAGAAGACTGATCAGAGATGCAGCCAAGAGGCCCATGATCACTCTGGATGAACTGCAGAGATCTACAGCTGAGGTGGGAGACTCTGTCCATAGGACAACAATCAGTCGTATATTGCACAAATCTGGCCTTTATGGAAGAGTGGCAAGAAGAAAGCCATTTCTTAAAGATATCCATAAAAAGTGTTGTTTAAAGTTTGCCACAAGCCACCTAGGAGACACACCAAACATGTGGAAGAAGGTGCTCTGGTCAGATGAAACCAAAATTGAACTTTTTGGCAACAATGCAAAACGTTATGTTTGGCGTAAAAGCAACACAGCTCTGAACACACCATCCCCACTGTCAAACATGGTGGTGGCAGCATCATGGTTTGGGCCTGCTTTTCTTCAGCAGGGACAGGGAAGATGGTTAAAATTGATGGGAAGATGGATGGAGCCAAATACAGGACCATTCTGGAAGAAAACCTGATGGAGTCTGCAAAAGACCTGAGACTGGGACGGAGATTTGTCTTCCAACAAGACAATGATCCAAAACATAAAGCAAAATCTACAATGGAATGGTTCAAAAATAAACATATCCAGGTGTTAGAATGGCCAAGTCAAAGTCCAGACCTGAATCCAATCGAGAATCTGTGGAAAGAACTGAAAACTGCTGTTCACAAATGCTCTCCATCCAACCTCACTGAGCTCGAGTTGTTTTGCAAGGAGGAATGGGAAAAAATGTCAGTCTCTCGATGTGCAAAACTGATAGAGACATACCCCAAGCGACTTACAGCTGTAATCGCAGCAAAAGGTGGCGCTACAAAGTATTAACTTAAGGGGGCTGAATAATTTTGCACGCCCAATTTTTCAGTTTTTGATTTGTTAAAAAAGTTTGAAATATCCAATAAATGTCGTTCCACTTCATGATTGTGTCCCACTTGTTGTTGATTCTTCACAAAAAAATACAGTTTTATATCTTTATGTTTGAAGCCTGAAATGTGGCAAAAGGTTGCAAAGTTCAAGGGGGCCGAATACTTTCGCAAGGCACTGTAGGTAACACATTCCCTGAAGTAGAAGGGGTTGACAGTCCCTTACCTGCTCCAACTGGTCCAGGTCATCCTCGTAGCTCCTCAGGCCCCCCTGGAAGCTGCTGTTCTTGGGCATCTCCACATCCATGGGGCACACGTACTCCTCGCTGTCCTCCTGGCGCTTCTTACGCAGGGTCCCAAAGCCACCGAACGACAGCTTTCTGGGCTGGAGGAGGAGAGAGGATGATGGGAGAGTGGGTCAAATGGGGACAAACGTCTGTGTGCCGATAGAGTTAAAAAGCAGTCTGTCCTCGTCTCCTTTTCCTGCTGACCACTGATCTGACAGGACACAAACCTATCCAGTCCATTCACACATAAGTGGTCATGAGGCCAACTTAGAGTGGTGGTCACTGATCAGATCAATAAACCTACACTGATCCCCAAAGCTCTGTATGTCTAACAAGATGCCGCCTCACAGACAGCGAGTTGACCCTACCTTGACCTTGGCGGTGGCAGTGAGCAGGGTGTAGTCAGGGTTCTCCAGACACTCCTGTTTGCTGCGCTGGGCAGCGGAGCCGATGAGCAGGTGGAAGTGGGTGGCCAGGTGGCGGCGCAGCAGGGTCTTGTTGGGAGGGATGTTGAGCAGGAGGGCTAGGGACTCCACGTTGAAGCGAGGCTCCAGCACCTGAGACAGGGAGAGATGCAAATGAAGAGTGAGACATACATTGAAAGGCAGTCAATGTATGTCTACGCTGATGAAGGCATGTGTTCCTGAAATGAGTCAGTGGCAAGCCAATTCAAACAGAGACCCCCCCCTCTCACCATGACCCCCCCGTGCACACCGCTGCCCCTCAGGTTAGGAGCGTACTCAGCCAGGTCCACTGATCTCAGCCACTCCATCACTCTGTGATTGGTCCACTGGGAGATCTCTGCTGGCGTGATGTTATTCTGGGGAGACATTTTTTTAAAGTTGGTGTTAATAAAAACTATTTTCCCTACATGATTAACACCACTGAAATGTAACTGAACTGGTGAAGTGAGAGGCCATGTGTATAGTGGACATGGATATGAATGCACAGGGACAGAAAGAACGGGAGAGGAAGAGGGATACTTTATTTATTTAGTAGTGTCTAAACCGTACCTCGTCAGAGGGCCGTCGGCGGAGGCAGTTGGGCTCGTAGAAGTTGAGCCGGAGGACCTGGATGGCTCTCTTGATGCTGAGGTGGTGGAGAACACTGCCCACTTTTAGAGACAGCAGGTCATCCTGAAGGGGACATACACATACACTTCTCTGTCAGGAGAATGTCTACTGTCAATCATTGGAAATAAAAGGACACCAGACGTTCAAAAGATGAGACAAAAACAAATGTTATTTTATTTAATAGACTTTATTCATCCCCTCTGACATTGATTCTAATTCATTTTAGCCGCGTTAGACCAACTATTGCAATTTAACACTCACCACAGTCATGTAGTGTAGCATTCGCCCATCGACCCTCCCCTCATCAAACTGGCTCTTATACTGCGGCAGACCAATGTCATCAAGCCATCCTGAGAAACACCAAAACAACTCAATCAATAACAATTCAAAAAACAGAAAGGTATTCAACTCTTCATTGCTAACTCTGAGGCGGTGGTCAGTGGTCACTCACTGGTCACCCAGTTGTGGTCCAGTTTGGCCTTGCTGACATCCTCATCTGATCCCAGTGCCTGGAGAGCCAGCTGCAGCTTCTTCCTGTGGAGGGGCTGTTTGATCCCCAACTCCTGTTGCCACAGAAACATGTATGGGTTGTTTAAGACATCTCACATACTGTACAGTTAGGAAGAGCGTGATGGAGAAAATAGATGTTTGTCAGGACATACAGTGGGGCAAAAAAGTATTTAGTCAGCCGCCAATTGTGCAAGTTCTCCCACTTAAAAAGATGAGAGGCCTGTAATTTTAATCATAGGTACACTTCAACTATGACAGACAAAATGAGAAGAAAAAAATCCAGAAAATCACATTCAAGGATTTTTAATGAATTTATTTGCAAATTATGGTGGGAAATAATTATTTGGTCACCTACAAACAAGCAAGATTTCTGGCACTTAAATTACAGGCCTCTCATCTTTTTAAGTGGGAGAACTTGCACAATTGGTGGCTGACTAAATACTTTTTTGCCCCACTGTATGTAGCAAAGTGAACATTAACCAACTATAAGCTTTAACATTGTGGGTTTCATTAAAAATGTCTAGCGACACAGAACCTAAACACAGAATGCACAAAACGCCTCCTGGAAGCTCCACTGAGCCGTCCTACCTTCTCCAGGTCGTGCTGGGAGGCCTGCAGCAGGGTGAATCCTGAGCGGATCCACTGCTGGGCTTGAGCCACGTGCAGCCCCAGGCCCTGCTCCTGCAGCCACACACACACCTGCTCCTTACTCCACTGCGCAAAGGGAGCGTCCACATCACTGACGGGGGAGAGAGCGAGCACACTCACCTTTAACGTGGAGGGTAAACAGTACATCATTCATACCCATTTGCTCCTCTGACACCACAAAATCCAAAAACTGTAATACTGTAGACTTAGTTCCAATAAACCTCTGATCCCTTCCTCTACGTTTCTAGTTACCGATACTAGACTGTCTCTCTGTGTGTGTAAGAGGTGAGCTTCACATACTTGGCGCTGTGCTGCAGGTCACGTGACCAGCCCAGTCGGGGGCCGGCCGTGGCTCTGACTCCTCCCCTCCTGAACTCAGTCTCCTCTAGGTCTAGCGAAGTGGAGTGACTTCTCTTCAGCCTAGAGGGGCCAGAACACAACACGCCTAAATATCCTGCCATGCTCTGTCCTCGTGTTACAGCAAACCCTCTGTCCTCGTATTACAGTTAATAAAGCAATAGTTTAATTTAAAAACCCTGGCTCCATCTTAATTCATCTTTCCCAAATTCCTTGCATACTAACTCCTCACCTCCTAAACTTAGGGAATAATGAGAACATTTTGACCCACCTGCCTAAGAACTTCATAAAGCCTCTGGACTTCTTCTTGGCCTCTGGTGAGGAAGGTAGGGTCTGGCTGCTGTCTCCTCCCTGAGGTTTGTCTGGTGGGGCACCAGCCAAGTCCAAGTGGTCTGTGCCATTACGCTCGGTCTCAGCTGGATTCAAAACACACACACCTGTTAGATCAACAGCCGACATCTGACAATCCACCACTATTTAGGAAACTCCGGAGGCCAAAACTGTCCAAGGACTACAGCTGTAATGGCCACCACAACCACTTCTGGACTACATCTTCCACTAAACACCACCATCACCACCAGGAGTACGCCAAAAACCACTCAAAAGCACCTCAACTCGATCCGCACATGCAAAGGACTGGTTGACATGAACTGATGATGCAAATTCATAGACTTCCAACAGTAAAAGACAAATTTCAGAGGCGCATCTTTAAGGACAGCTAGCAGAGTTAAGCGGCATCATTGCAGATGGTGTCACGTCATGGATAAGGAACAACTGGATAGGATTTAAAAGGGGAAAGAAATCACACTAAAAACCACCCAGCTCACACCAGCGATCAACTAAACTTTTCACTTGCTTGATACAAGTGAAAAATGAAGAGTAGGAAAGATGGAGGTAGGGGCATATCTAGGGATTCTTCACACAACAATGTAACCATTTACCACCCAATCAGCCTCAAGAGGGTTCAGAAAAACAGACTGCTGTTTCATTTAGTCTACGATGGGTCTGGTTGTATGGTAGATGGTGATCACATTGTTGCACTAGTATCCCTGCACACATCCAGTGTTCATCCTGATCTGCCATACTGCAGGCCTGGCCCGTCTGTGGGGCTCTGCGCTGCAGACTACTGTACTGTACCCAACGTAGGCGCACTCGCACTCAGGCTGCGATCTTCACATCACATAGAGCGATGGAGAATAGAGAGAGCAAGGACAGAACATAGTTAACTAGTGTGAATACTACCAGACAGAGACAGACATAAGAAAACACACATTAAGGTATTGAACTGTGAATGTTTTTTTTACATCATGAACAGAGAGTAGTATTTATTGTTCACACCACCCCGTGCAGAGGAACGAGCATCCTTCTCCCCGTGCCCTTCCTGCCCCCCCCCCCCCCCCCCCCCCAACGATGAGACTCACCCAGATTTGGGGCACTGGACGTCCTCTTGCCTCCACGCATCTTGAAGAAACCACGTCCAAAGGAGGAGCGGGCCTTCTTGTTCCCAAAGCTTTCATTACTGCTGGGGTTTGATGGGGGGCTGGGCACTTTAACTGTGGTCTAGGGGGAGGGGATCATTATGAGTACATTAATCTAATAAAATATCTCCCAATAGAACCAGCTCCATAGTTCTGCTGTTGTACCACCAGGTGGCAGTAGAGTAACATGACTGTCAAAAATACACATTGCTCAAAACAACCCATTGCTATTATGATTCCGTATCATCAGGACAGACAGTCCGGAGTCCAGTCAGCTGTCACAGTGGGGCTCAGTGACTCCGCACTCCATGTGGGGGAGATAAGAGATAGAACTATGCCTTCATTTATGACTGGCTTGTTTGGGTGACAAAAATAGGGGGTAGAGAGATCTGATTTAAGACAGTCAGGCTAGAGCAATGGGTCCGTAACCAAAAGGTTGTTGGTTCTAACACCCGAGCCGACAAAGTGAAAAATCTGTCAATGTGCCCTTGAGCAAGGCACGGAACTCTAATTTGCTCCAGCGGCGCTGTACTACGATGGCTGACCCTGTAAAACAACACATTTCACTGCACCTATCGGGTGTATGTGACAATAAAAATATTTTTACATACAGTACCAGTCAAGTTTGGACATCTACTCATTCAAGGGGTTTTCTTTATTTTTACTATTTTCTACATTGTAGAATAATAGTGAAGACATCAAAACTATGACAGATACACATATGGAATTATGTAGTAACCCAAAAAAAGTGTTAAACAAATCAAAATGGTTTTTTTATATGAGATTCTTCAAAGTAGCCACCCTTTGCCTTGATGACAGCTTTACACTCTTGGCATTCTCACAACCAGCCAGGTCGCAGTTGTAAATAAGAACTTGTTCTCAACTGGCCTACCTGGTTAAATAAAAAAAAAACGAGGTAGTCACCTGGAATGCATTTCAGTTAACAGGTGTGCCTTATTAAAAAGTTAATTTGTGCAATTTCTTTCTTTATGCGTTTGAGACAATCAGTTGCCTGGCCGGCCCTGTCCGGGGATATCGTCGGACGGGGCCAGTGTCTCCCGACCCCTCCTGTCTCAGCCTCCAGTATATATAGGATCAGTCTTATATGTGGAGTATTTCTCCTGTGTGAATTTAAGTCCCTCTCTCCCCTACGGTTTCTGTACAACACTTTGTGACATCGGCTGATGTACAAAGGGCTTTATAAATACATTTGATTGATTGATTGACAAGGTAGGGGTGGTATATAGATAGCCATATTTGGCAAAAGACCAAGTCCAAATTATGGCAAGAACGGCTAAAAAAAAAGCTAAGAGAAACGACAATCCATCATTACTTTAAGGCATGAAGGTCAGTCAATTTGCAAAAACCATCAAGTGCTATGAAACTGGCTCTCATGAGGACCTCCACAGGAAAGGAAAACCCAGAGTTACCTCTGCTTCAGAGGATAAGTTCATTAGAGTTACCAGCCTCGGAAATTGCTGCCCAAACAAAAGCTTCGCAGAGTTCAAATAACAGACATCTCAACCTCAACTGTTCAGAGGAGAAAAGAGTGAAATCGGGCCCTCACGGTCGAATTGCTGCCAAGAAACCACTACCTAAGGACACCAATAATAAGAAGAGACTTGCATGGGCCAAGAAACATAAGCAATGGACCTTAGACTGGTGGATATCTGTCCTTTGAGGAGTCCAAATTTGAGATTTTGGGATCCAACCGCTGTGTCTTTGTAAGATGCACGGTAGGTGAACGGATGATCTCCACATGTGTGATTCCCACCGTGAAGCATGGAAGAGGTGGTGTGATGGTGCTTTGCTGGTGACACTGTCAGTGATTTATTTAGAAATCAAGGCACACTTAACCAGCATGGCTACCGCAGCATTCTGCAGCAATACGCCATCCCATCTGGTTTGCGCATAGTGAGACTATCATTTGGTTTTCAACAGGATAATGACCCAAATACACCTTCAGGCAATTAGGGGATATTTGACCAAGAAGGAGCGTGATGGAGTGCTGCATCAGATGACCTGGCCTCAACAATCACCCGACCTCAACCCAGTTGAGATGGTTTGGGATGAGTTGGACCGCAGAGTGAAGGAAAAGCAGCCAACAAGTGCTCAGCATATGTGGGAACACCTTCAAGACTGTTGGAAAAGCATTCCAGATGAAGCTGGTTGTGAGAATGCCAAGAATGTGCAAAGCTGTCATCAAGGCAAAGGGTGGCTACTTTGAAGAATCTAAAATATAACATGATTTGTTTAACACTTTTTTGGTTACTGATTCTATAGGTGTTATTTCATAGTTTTGATCTCTTCACTATTATTCTACAATGTAGAAAATAGTAAAAATATAGAAAAACCCTTGAATGAGTAGGTGCGCCCAAACTTTTGGCTGGTACTGTATATAAACTCCATGATGGCAGCAAGTCAAGGTCTTTCCAGTTAACCCACTATTCACCATCACCCCAGGAGAGAGGGGACAGTCTTACCTGCTCTGTGTTGCTGTTTATGTGGCCCAAGCTACCTGCTGAATGTGGTGGGACTTCTGGTGGACTGCAAAGAGAAAGGAAAGTTAACCGACAGTCTAGACCTTGAGATGATGAATATACAGACAAACTAAAACAGTGACCCAATGTGCAAATAGTCCATGGGAGTGTAGTTTGTCCAGAGAAAAGCCAACCTCACCTGTCTGTGTCTGGTTCCTGTATCAGGCTCTCCTGCTCCAGCTCTGAAAACACTGCAATTGATGGAATCTGGGAGGAGGAGATGAGAGAGGAAGAGAAAGGAATTACAAGAGTCAACGTCACTAAATTAATGTGTCGTCAATGTCGCAAAGCACAGTGGACAGTTTCAAATGGTTAGGTAGTTGCTGTCCAGCTAAACCAGTACCCCAAGCCTGTTGGCCCTCACATTCCTAACATTACGATGTGGTAAGGAAGTCTAGTCTCGGGTCCATCCTGTGTGTGATACATTGTTATGACAGGGGAGGTTGTTACCTCGTCACAGCTCCTTCCTGTCTCCTCCCCAACCGCCAGTGTGGCCTGGTCTGTATCCATGGCGACCTGAATGGAGGGGGATCTGTCATCCTGGATGTCATCATAATTGTCTTCATTCAGTGTGTCTGGAGGGGGAACAGTTATAATTGTTACACAAAATTATCAAGTCCATTATTCTACACTATCAAACATGTGATTGATCTAGTCCAATAAATAGAATGAATGGACTATTGCAATGATACCGATAAAACAAATCATTACTAGTTTCACACTCCTTTAACATAGTTTCACCTTTCATCAAGTCCTGGACCTTCTTGTACCGTGTGATAGACTCCTGAAGCTCCTCGATCCTCCGGTCCTGTGGGTGAAGGATGGTAGATCAGAGTTAGAAAAGCCATTGAGATTCCCATGCGTCAACTACAGCAGCCTTTATGAAACAGTGTAAACAGGAGCTCCAGTACCTTGTCATTGCTAGCTGACATCAGGGAATCCATGGCCCTCTTCATCCTCAGCACGTCCACATCTGGAAAACAACAAGCGTGCCCCCACAGGGATCAGACAGACATATTGTCTGGTGTCTACTGCTGTCTATCCACACTGGTGGAGTCTATAAAGAACAACATGCAAGTCAAGTCCACTTAAGCTACAGGAGTATATGGGGCAGGTTCAAGGACAATCAATTCTTAAAGTGAATACATTGCACTCTACATAAATTGCATACCCCTTTGGTAAATGGGTGATAAGAGCCTCAGCTGTGGGTTGAAAGAGTCAGAGATCATGTCTAAACATGCTTGGTATGAGCCCTGAAGACAGATACGACGATAGTAAGGTAGTAAGGAAAGTACAACATCTCCCTTTCTTCCCCATCTGTGTGAGAGTGAGACAGGATGCTTTGAAAATTGTATTTCAGGGGGAAAAGTCCAATGCTCAGGCCATGTCTTGATGGTATCCATCATTACTTAAGGGGACTTAAGGGCAGAAATAACTGCAGACGAATTAGGAAAAGGAATGTTGGAAAATTTTTGCCGTAAATCTGTCAAGGTGCAAGTTAAGCCTATTGAAATATTATGGCTCCTCGTGTGTATGAGGGTGAAGTGAGGGTCCCCTCCCTCCCACATGTCTAGTAACCGTACTCCCACCTTTCTCTCCATCTGTTCTGTCTGGGGTCAGCACTCCCTGTGTAGCCTGGTCTCTTAGCCTCCTCAGCTCCTCCAGCTGCCTCTGAAGAGTCTGCAGTTCCTCCTGAATGGGAGAGGATCATGTTCGGGACCATTCAGACCTCATTAAACTACAGATACATATCTAGGCCCATATTCATAAAGTGTCAGAGTAGAGGGGTAGACTATAAAGCAGGATCAATGAGCTGACTTGCCTAAATATTCACAAATTACATTTTTTAGAGAGATAAACTTGAAAATGGGCATGGCCTAATTGACTCAACAACCGAAAACACCTACGTTTATCTTTCTTAATGAACCAGAAAATCAGTAGTTATTTCTGTTAACCCAATGAACCTGCGTTGTAGTGTACCCCTTAGGAGTGTTGATCTAGGATCAGATTCCATTCATTTTTATCGAACATGTAAAAATCCTACTAGAGAAGCACTCTTCGTACGAGACGCTTTATGAATACAGGCCAAGATCTAAGATCTAGATAAGAACCCAGCTAGACAGAGTTTGACCAAACTGAAAGTAAAAACCCAGTCTGAAGCCAACTGTGCTGCAGGGCAGTATGGCCCAGAATAAGTTTAGAGTGAGGATACATTCTACCAGAGGACTGGTGTCTTAACCAGAGAACCATACAAACACACTGTAAACATGTCAATTTCTTTCACATTCCACTGAGAAAGAACAGCTCCATTGGGATGTTCATCCCCAGAAGAAGGTCATCCGTGACCGTTCAGCTCCACCCATTAGTTTAGCTTACTTAGCCAAAGGTTTAAGACATTTAGCATCAATGTACAGTTGACATAAAATTAAGTGGATCAAGGTAGGAAGTGAAGAAAAACTAGTGTGTTAAGAAATCTGCAACTTATACTTAGCTGGTAGGAGAACTTAGTCAAAGTGGAAGTGTGGTGAAAGTTGGAAAAGCAGATAGGGTCAATGGACAGAGGGAAGGTTGAGAGGCCTGTAGGGACAGACAGGGAAAAGCAGAGCACTCTGTGTTAACTTCTGCACCACACCTCCAGTGAACTTCAACCTGCCCATGTTCCATTCCTAGGGCTGCACAGGTTAGCACATTGCAGGGGAGAAGTTAGCCAAGCAGGAGTGAGAGATGAGGAGAGAGGAGACAAAGGGTATAAAACCCTGAAGGAAGGTGGTATTAAGAGTGAAAGCAGTGATATATAACCAACACACAAGGGAACGATAGATTCAGTACCTACATGATGTAGAACAAGTGTAGAGTGAGTCAAACTTAATCTGTGGACCATATGTCATGCACAATCTAATGTGAACAGATTGATCTAAAGCCTTCATATTGTAGACAGATTCTTAGCCATGCTACTCACTTTGGTGGATTTAAGTTTCTTCTCACACTGCAGTCTTTCATTCTCCATATCGGTCACCCTGAACCGCAGGTCATTGACTTCCTGGTACAACCCCTGGGGAGGTAAAAGACTACATTACCCACAAGCCCAAGGGGGGTCAACAGAGTTTTGGAGCAAATGTTGGGGATGTTTTTGTGGAGTGAAAAATCCCCAATGAGGCACCAAAGATTATTTAGAGAGCGAGACACAGAGAAGCCCACGCCAACACGGAGACAGATTCTTGATTTGGAAGGAAGTGTCATGGTCAATTACCATTACAACTGCTTTTATGTGATGGATAATACATACTCCTGTACCTTGGAGCAATTACCGTATAGATGGAGCACTCAGGAAATATGCATCGTCATTAAACAAGAATGTGCTACATGATTCACAACGCATACATTTAGACAAGAGTAAAAACCGCAGAGCACCGTGGGTAGGAAAGAAGAAATGGATCAGACTCAGGGGTGTGTGATTTACAGCCGAACAAAGCCCAACATTAAACATATATGGAAGACATTGCTTTTCCACACACCGCTCCCTAAAGGTTATAGTAGTGTCGGGAAACCCACACTCAGGATCCAATATCCTGATTCCTCCAGCCCAGGCCTGCTCAGTGCTCGTGGATTAGGTGTATGGAATCCCTGACTGTCAGACTCCCAGCTTCTCTGGAGGGGAGATTCATTATTTTATGAGAGGAAACAGCTGCTGGAGCAAGGGGGTGTTTTGGCACTCCCTGCCAGCCAATCCACCCGGGCCAGGATCTGCATGACGGATCAGGGCCCACTCCATCCAACCTCTGCATGGTCTCAGTGTGAACTATTAAACGTTTGGGTGACTGCCAAGATTCATATAAACTCACATCCTACTAATTATAAGATATTTACCAAAAACAAGATATCTCTGTGAGGGAGAGTCTATTCCCATAATGCATCCGTGTACCTCACTATCCCTGCGATCTCTCGCCACAGTGGTCAGCTTCAGTTTCAGACTAGACACCTCGGTCATCAGCTCCAGCTTCTGGGTCTCCAGGGTGGACCTGGTCAAGAACTCCTGCACAGGACACACAGTCACAGATTCAGTCACAGACGAGTAGGAGCGAAGTGTATTAATCAGTGTTCATTCAGAAAGATCATTTGGATCAAAAGGCTGACCAATACCTTGAGCCCAAAGTTCTGTCTCATAATAAGACAAGAACATCCTGCTAATAACCATAATACACTGCAACCCTGCTGGGGCCTCACCTGCTGCAGCGTTTCTTCAGTGGCGTCGAGTTTCTCTCTGTGCTCCTCCAGACACATGTCCAGATCCCTGATCTTCTCCCCCTGCACCTCCACCTGGTCTGAGAGAACACTCACCTGGGGACAGTCGTCACTCAATAATATGCCACATGTCATCTGCGTGTTGTTTTCAGGGTAGGGGTTAGTGATCTAAGAGCATGCTCTGTGATGCAGGTCTTTCACTCACACCATGAATAGATAAAAACTACTGAATTCAACAGCTACCTATCAAATACACTTTAAACAGAGCACCCTTGCTAATGTACGGTTTGCATGTACAATGTATTTGCTAATGTTCACATTTTCTCAATATGGGGTGGTATTTCCTATTAGTTAAAGCTGGTCTCTGCTTGTTCATGGCCTCGTGACACACACCTGGAGAACGAGACACTCCTTATCGCTCTCCACCCGTGACAGTCGTTCCTGGTAGATCATGGCGGAGCCATTTCCGTTGGTCTGAAATCACAAACAACCAAAGCCATCAGACGGCTGATCGCCAAGGACTTAGAGGCCATAAATATGGTCAGGAATAACACTTTGCCCTATCACCATACCAGGAAAGACTCCTGACCCTAGGAATAGAGCAGCCTCCAGTCATATGGAAAATGTACCGCTCCATCTCAAAGGCCAGCATACAGCATTCAGGTGTCATAGCATCCCTACATTGAAAAACATCACATGATTTTTCCCTGGGGGGGGGGGGACACGCGAAATGCATGTTATTTGAGAGCCACGTGAAGGTCGATAGGGTTCTCACATGCAAGTGCTTTGTGTGTGACTAAAGTGGAAATTGAATCAAAAACTAAACTCCTCTTCTCACATTTCACACAGAGAAAGAAAGGGCTTGAGGGGGAGGAAAACTGTGCCGCACTGCGAGTCATCTCCAGTGAAGAGGATGGAAACCATTTCAGACACCGCTCCAGAGACACTTCGTCACTCACAAAGCATGTCATCACACAATAGCCATACAATCAAAGGAATCAAGATATAAATAACAGGTAAGAAGACACAAAGCAGACCACTGCCCATGCAATCACATAAAAGGAATCTAGTCTAAATAAAAGTACTTTGATCTTCATGTGTGGAATACTCATCAGCAATACATTTTCCATGATTACACTCAAATTCTGAATATCTCAGGCATTAAAGAGATTATCTGGTACTTCTGTATACTTTTTAGCCAATAGTTCTGAAAGTAGCGCTCACGAGCCAAAAGTTTATGTACCACATCATTGCTCTCTTGCTGCTATGTGTGTGTGTGTGTGTGTGTGTGTGTGTGTGTGTGTGTGTGTGTGTATATCCAACTAGCTGCCACTCAAATGGCAAGGGGTTGAAGCTAATTGTCTAGAACTGGAATTGCTAGGAGGCTGGCCCATGACGGGGAAAATGATGGGAATATAGAGCAGCACTCCTTCCCGAAAAACAGTTGCTTTCAAGACAGGGATTTCATGGCCGATTGAGCGAAGACAGTAATTCTGCATGTATGAAGTACACATTTAACAGGTTTAACAAATACTTAGTTCCAGAGCATGTCTTTAACAGTAGTAAAAATACAGACTAACATTAACAGTGTTTGCATTTGCAACAGTAAGAGAACTGAGGGAGTTACCTACCAATTGACCCTGCTGCAGCCACTCCACTAGGCCGTCGGCGGTGGTGTCAGGGACCTGGCAGCGGAGGCCCTCCCGCTCATCCTGGTCCATCATCTCCAGCGCCGCCCGCAGGTCCTCCAGCAGGTGCAGCGCCCGCAGGCTTCCCAGGAAGGGAGAGGTGGGCGACTGGCAGTCAAACAGCCCATTGGAGTAGCCCATGGCCTTGGAGCCTGTTGGGGCCAAGGTTAGGAGAGGAGTGGTTAGGAATAAATAAGGAAGTTAGAAGCATAGATATACAGTACCAGTCCATAGTTTGGACACACCTACTCATTCAAGGGGTTTTCTTTATATTGTAGAATAGTAATGAAGACATCAAAACTATGAAATGACACATATGGAATCATGTAGTAACCATGAAATTCTTCAGCCACCCTTTGCCTTGACAGCTTTGCACACTTTTGACATTCTCTCAACCAGCTTCATGAGGTAGTCAGTCACCTGTAATGCATTTCAATTAACAGGTGTTACAAGTTAAAGAAATTCCACAAATTCCTTCCAAATGCATTTGAGCCAATTAGTTGTGTTGTGACAAGGTAAGGTTGTGACAAGGTATACAGAAGATGGCCCTATTTGGCAAAAGACCAAGTCCATATTATGGCAAGAACAGCTCAAATAAGCAAAGAGAAAATGACAGTCCATCATTACTTAAAGACATGAAGGTCAGTCAATCTGGAAAATGTCGAAAGTTTCTTAGAGGATAAGTTCATTAGAGTTACCAGCCTCAGAAATTGCAGCCCAAATAAATGCTTCACAGAGTTCAAGTAACAGACACATCTCAACATCAACTGTTCAGGGGAGACAGTGTGAATCTGGTCTTCATGGTCGAATTGCTGCAAAGAAACCATTACTAACGGACACCAATAAAAAGAGAAATGTTTGGGCCAATAAACACGAGCAATGGTGGAACCGGTGGAAATCTGATGGTCTGATGAGTCCAAATTTGAGATTCTTGGATCCAAACGCTGCGTCTTTGTGAGACCAGACTAGGTTAACGGTTCCCACCATGAAGCATGGAGGTGGTGGTGTGATGGTGCTTTGCTGGTGACACCATCTGTGATTTATTTAGAATTCAAGGCACACTTAACCAGCATGGCTCCCACAGCATTCTGTAGCGACACACTATCCCATCTGTTTTGCACTTAGTGGGACTATCATTTGTTTTTCAACAGGATAATGACCCATCACACCTCCAGGCTGTGTAAGGGCTATTTGACCAAGGAGAGTGATGGGGTGCTGCATCAGATGAGCTGGCCTCAACAATCACCAGACCTCAACCCAATTGAGATGGTTTGGGATGAGATGGACCGCAGAGTGAAGGAAAAGCAGCCAACAAGTGCTCAGCATATGTGGGAACACCTTCAAAACTTTTGGAAAAGCATTCCAGATGAAGCTGGTTGTGAGAATGCCAAGAGTGTGCAAAGCTGTCATCAAGGCAGGCTGGCTACTTTGAAGAATCTAAAATATAACATGATTTGTTTAACACTTTTTTGGTTACTGATTCTATAGGTGTTATTTCATAGTTTTGATCTCTTCACTATTATTCTACAATGTGGAAAATAGTAAAAATAAAGAAAAACCCTTGAATGAGTAGGTGTCCACACTTTTGACTGGTACATCTATAGTTTTAGCCCTGTGGTTAGACGTTTGAGCCTCTCCCATCCTCTCCTAATTCCCTTCAACGAGGAGGATGAAAGGCAGTATCACCAGGTGGGATGTCATTGACCCATGTGATGCGCTACAGATGTGGATTTCTGAATGTGTCCTGAAAGTCACATACCACACATTTTAAAAGCAAAGAAAAACAGATTACATATCGATTCCAAAAAAATGTTGGGTGCAAGAGGCCTGAGCGGAAGCTTATTTGTTGGACTTGGAAAAGCCATGTTTCCAGCATGTACTATAATCTGCTCGACAGCATCTGTCAACCGGCTCCAAAAGGTCAACCTTCACAGAAATGTAGAAGAGAAACATAAATATTGGGATAAATAAATAAACAAGTCTTCCCTAAAAGGCAGCCAGAGAGAGTGTGAACGCTGTGGTTTCTGTGGTAACAGGGGCTAGAGGATGTCACGTGATCAGCCATCCCTCTTGGAAAAGGTCAATTCTATAAATTACACAAGTCAGTGGAAAAGCCTGGGCTCATAAAGCTGTCTCCTCTGCTCATCTACCATTCCAAAAATCAGTTCCAAAACCTCCCTCTGGTGTCTGACTTGTACCATTTTTTTTTTATTGCTTTGGTGCAATTGTCACTCAGAACGTGGTACATTCACAACTCTTAGTTCAACACTCAAAACAGAAATCAAAAAGGCAGTTTCAAAACAAAGCACATTTGCAATTGACTAAGTACAAGACACAAGATCATAGACACTTGTGTTTCACAATGACGGCCTACATCAGCCGAACGACGCTGGGACAATTGTGCGCCGCCCTACAAGGACTCCCAATCAGCCGGTTGTGATACAGCCTGGATTCAAACCAGGGTGTCTGTAGTGACGCCTCATGCAGTGCCTTAGACCACTGCGCCACTCGGGAACCCATGTTCATATAAAGCTATTTCACAATGCAATGTTCACATTACTTTTGATATGATTCTCTTCTATTTGCTTAAAATACATGTTATAATTACTTAATCTGACTGTCCTTAATTGATGACAACTTAAAGTTTGGTAAAGCTATAGATTTTACATGGTTTGTCAACTACAGAATGTACGTAACAAATTTAAGTTTATTGGTTGCGTACACAAATTAGCAGGTGTTACAGCAGGGGCAGTGAAATGCTTGTATTTCTAGCTCCTACAGTGCAGTAATACAACACCAATATGCAAATATTTCAGAAAGTCCAAAACAAGAAACACATCCCTTATACAGTAAACCTGTATCCAAAATGTATTTGCTGGGGCCACACTGCTCTACAAAAATTGCATTGGCCAATAGAGTACTGTAATACCGTAGTATTCCATTTACATAGCAGACACTTTTATCAAAAGTGACTACAGTCCACATATTTGGTATGTGACCCAAGCAGGAATCGAAACCCACAACTCGGGTTGCTAGTGCCATGCTCTTATGTACTGAGCCACATACATGACCACTACAATAAATACAGAACTGTAAAATACAATACAGATGGAAGACATAGGACTTACATCCCCATGGGCATGTCACCCTCCCTTCAGGCCATGGATGAGGCACGCAATGCCTGTAAATCATACTAGCAGTAGGCCTTGAATAATAATTTGTTTCCATCACTGCTGAAACAATGGAACGTCTTGCTTTCTCATATTGGAGGACTGCACTGGGAAACATCCCAGACCAGCACCACAGCCACATCCTAAGAGCAGCAGCATGGGAACCCTAGTCCTGAGGATTGATATCAGGGGCTTATTTAAGAGGCATTTATGTACATATTTGAGGGGGATCAGCCTCACAGTTCAGAATGTGAGTGAGTTTTGCACGTTACCTGCTATGATCCCATCCATTTGCTCTAAGGCGGCTGCCAACATCTCGCTGGCATCGGACATCATCTTCACCCCCCCCCCCCCCCACTGTGAATCTGTAAGAAAACAGAAGTGTCAAAAAAAAGACCAATGTCGCCTCAACAGCCATTGCCCAGAAGACTACAGCCATTGCCCAGAAGACTACAGCCATTGCTCAGAAGACTACAGCCATTGCTCAGAAGACTACAGCCATTGCTCAGAAGAGTACAGCCATTGCTCAGAAGAGTACAGCCATTGCCCAGAAGAGTACAGCCATTGCCCAGAAGAGTACAGCCATTGCCCAGAAGACTACAGAGTACAGTACAAGTTAGACGATGTGCGTGTAAAAACAGTCTGAAAATGTATGGCATTTCAAAGACTTTTAAAACTTGAGCAGTAAATTACATTAACCCCCTGTGAAGTTCAAGTCTACACATTACACACAGACATAACTAAAGTGGACAGAGACCACCCAAGAGTTAGGACCCTCTACATTACAACACTAGCAGATTTTACAACTTTAGTGATGATTACAGTAATATTTGATAAAAGGCATTTCTATGCACCTTAATTTGTAAGCCACTTCCTGGTAGTAATGATAATGTTCTAGCCTACAGTTAGTTGTAGAATGAAACTGCAAATAAGATGTAGGATTTTCTCCCTCCATGTGAATGGGACATTAGTGAATTCCCATGTCTTGTGTGATCAAGTGTAATTACAATGCATGGCAGAGGAACTGTGGAAAAGGATTGTCCCCATCTGTTTGATAAGCTCGCTAAACAGGAAATTGAAGCCCAATTGTCTGGTATTATTTTTGTTTGGGGGCATTATGGTGTCCCTGGTACATTTGAATGAATATGAAATCATATTCCCCATTAAACATTTTTTTTTATTTTTTTATTTTTATTTTTTAAATACCTCAAATTGAAAAGTTTTCTAAAGAATATATTATCCATCATGAATATTCATGGTTGTATGATGACATTTTAACTGTTGTATTTCTCCCCCGATGCACTGGCTGAATAAAATGTGTCCTAGCCTCCTACCTCAGAGTCAACAGCTTTACTCCTACCATACATGCATTCTCCTATACTGTAAATCTAGTGGCCTGAAGTTGTTGGGCATTTTTGTGCCTCACAACTTCCCCATTGATGACCGCATTTAGGACAGACCTCAGCAATTAACTTTAATAATGGGGTCAAGACTCAAGCCTATGACTGGGTGTTTACTTGGAGCAGGTGTGGGGCAACTGGGCCACCTAATGAAAAGAGAGGATAAGGTGATTGTAAACTGCCAGGCTGTTACCCATATTGGCATATGGAGATTTCCAATGTAGGCCAATGTTCTTAGTTGATATTGACTGTCTAGGTAAAAACAATTGATCAGTGCCACTGGAATCAAAACCAGAAAGGAATCTAGGACCATGGCATTGCGAGTGAAGTGAACTGCAAGTAACCACAACATGAGAGTCAAAAACAAAGAGGAGCTCTCAGAGGCAAAACCATAACAGTGATTTCTCACCGCAGCAAAGATTCCCTGAGACCAGTCATGGGGATTGAGAGTTGGTTCTTATCTGGAATAATGGCGCCATTCTACCAGGGATCTCTCCCCACAGCGTGTTGGCTTGACTGGAAATCCAAGCTTCCATAACAAAGCATCACTCCCAGCCTCCTGACCTCAGGATGTCACATGCAGCTCATTCACTTAAATGGACCAGATAACTTCACTTTCATGGTAGGCCTAACGTTATATTACATATTGAATTCACGAAAATAAATGTACAATCTGAATGAGAAATGTAAAATAGCCTGAGAGGATATGAAATCATCACGATGCAAAGTCAATTGAATTGGAGGGTAATGAGAGCTCTCTCCTTGTTCAGGGCAGAAGGGCAGCACAACTCAGGTTTGGAGGGGGGGGGCTCTTATAGCCTCATTGATCTTTATTAGAGGCAGGGAGAGGGAGCCTGCACATTCAACACTGAGGGCATTGTGTCCGGTCACTCACTTCCATCATGGGCCCTTTAGGCTACATGGGTAATACTCCCTCCAAAATAGGCTCACATTCACCTTGCTATACAGCTGCACTACTCAATAAACAATGATTCATTGTGCCAGCGATGGAAGTGCAACTGAAGAGGGAGTTGCACAAACAGAAACATTTTCCAGTTGAAAACAATTCCCATTTTATAAAGATGCCCACATAATTGTCTTGGATGGTTCACAACCTTCAAAAAGCCACATAAAGCAGAATCAATGTTCACTGTACATTCCAACTGAAATAATCTGAACGACGTTATCGTCAAGATTAATTATTTGCTGACTTTTTCGGCTGAAATGTACTGCACCAAACATCTTAGTTAGATGTAAAATTACGCAACTAAGATCTCTTCGGGAAAAACTTCAAAACTAATGACAGATTTCTTGAGTTATCTTACATTAATTCTGATTATTTTGGAGGAAGTGTATACTGGCTACAGCATCTCAAAATGGACATTATTGCCGCTCTTTCTTATAAGAGAGTACGCGAGCACACTCATTCGGTTAGCCGAGTATGGCTAGGCGCCAGCCAAACTGAAACATGTTGACGCCTTTAGTACCATTGCTTTTTCCTCCCAAGGCATTTCCTTCTGATGGAGAGCCATCTCACTCTAGGTAGGGAGGCAGCTGTATTTGGTCAGCCGTCTGTCTCACACCCCAAGAGGGAAACCCAAAACGTGGTTGTGTTTCTAACTGAAACAGCAGTTTAAGAATCCAAACATGAACGTTCCCTCTCTGGGATAGTAAAATGAAACTAACAAGGAGCATAAAGAAAGGGTAGAGGTAAGGCACTAAAGCAGGCAAGCTTAAGTTACTATGACATAATTCAGGTGGTCGAATCCTTCGAGACACAGGAGTTTGTACAAAAGTTTCTACCAAAGATTAAAGATCAGTAAACTTCTTCAACTTTCATCCTCTTTTACCCTTTCTGCTTCTCTCTCACAGCTTGAGGTCACAGTAAATTAAATGGTACATTCTAGATCAGAACATGAGTATTATTCCAGTCTCACATGACTGATAGTTAATAGGGGGTGACCATAACAGTTAACATGTGATGTAAATACATTAAATGGGCAACTGCACTTCTGGATTTGGCCTCGTTTTGAAGATTATTTTATAAGCAAAGAGTTTGCTGCCATGACTGAAGCCAAACCAGAGTTGTCTTGTGGGTGTGTTATATTCACATATCGTACCCTGGCAGGTACTGTTGGTCCCTCATGAGTCACCGTAGCAACAACATCGTGATTCTGACTATTTTAACCAAGTGGCTAAGATAAAATCAAGAAATATGTCATTAAGATGTTTGTGCACCTTAGCAATTTGAAATCTAACTAAGGTGTTTGGTGCAGATTTCTCAAGTAAAAAGGTTGCATTAAAAACGAGTCAGTGCATTGCATACAGTGTATCAAGTGAGGAAAGTCTGGCTGTGTCCTCAGGACTGATTTCTTAGAACAGGTCTACAATGTCCTCATCTGCAAGATGTCAAACTATCTTACATAAATTTCCATCGAAACAGACCCATGTGCACCAACATGTGAAGTTCATAGGTGCATATCAAATCAAATTGTGTGTCAAATGAAAGCGAAGAGTCTATATTTTTGTGAAATGAAGCACAAACATTTTCCATCTTAAATTTGGCAAAAGTAAAGTATTTGATTTCTGGATTAACAGATGGAAACATGGTCTTAAAAAACATCTACCAGAAAAAGTCTTAAAAAGTATCAGAAATACATCAAAACACAATAATGTTGGCATAAAGTCCCCTACCAACTAATATCAACACATATTTCGTTTTGGATACATTTTTTACCTCCACGTCTAAGAAATATTGTGCCTTGCAATTCCTTAAAAAAAATATTTTTTTTAACTTATTATTATCCTTATTATCATTATCCTCCCTCATGAGGGAGGATAATGAGTTCACAGAAGTAACAAGTAAATGTTAGACCTTCCAATTAGTTAATGATTTTACTGATATACATTTTAATTAAGTGATTAAAACTCGTAATTCCGTAACCAAATTGTTATCGCAATTACCCAAAACAATCTAAGGAATTATTGCAACTGAATTGGCTACAATGAGAAATTATAAGTCACAAACCACAGTTGGGTCACCTGCTACTGTCCTCCTATTGGCATACTGTTATGTTCAGCTCATAACTGTTTTGTCTTTCTGTTGACTGGTGGTCAAACCAAGAGAGTTAAAACAGTCAGTCTGGATAATCTCTCAGTCTCCGTCAAACCCTAACCAGGACGACACTGAGCCAATTGTGCGCCGCCCTATGACACCTACCTATGAGCTCCCACTCCTTCCATTTACTTTAACCAGGCATCCTCACCCACTGAGCACCGACCGACACCGGACGTCGAAAAATAGTTGATATTCGGTCAGTCCACCCTGGCCTTGATGTTAACGTCGACAGATGGACCGGACCAAATCTGAACCCATCATAGACATTTGTTTCACAAGTTTGGATAGTACAGCGAGTAGAGTATAGTAGTATATTGTATTGAGCTGTACTCTACCATATTCTACTCTACTGTATTATACTCAACTGAGCTCCTGTTCAAACCTGTGAAACATGAAATTCATTTCCATAATTATGCATTTCCGATGCACGATATATCGGTGAACATATTGGAATCGGACAATATTAGCTAAAAATGCCAGCATCGGCCCAATGTCTAGTTTAACACCGATGTGCATACCTATATAACGTACACTACCATTCAAAAGTTTGGGGTCACTTAGAAATGTCCTCGTTTTTGAAAGAAAAGCATACTTTTTGTCCATTAAAATAGCATCAAATTGATCAGAAATACAGTGTAGACATTGTTAATGTTGTAAATGACTATTGTAGCTGGAAACGGCAGATTTTTTATGGAATATTTACATTGGCGTACAGAGGCCCATTATCAGCAACCATCACTCCTGTGTTCCAATGGCACATTGTGTTAACTAATCCAAGTTTATCATTTAAAAAAACAAATTGATCAATAGAAAACCCTTTTGCAATGAGTCAGATGCGAGGGATATACTATGGACACCCGACCAGGCCCAGATCCCCGTGATTCGCTGGAAAAGGAAATGTAGGTTTCGCAGAAAGAGATAAGGATGCCATGTGAGGATCAGGCGAAAAGTGGATAATCTCCCCTTGCCTTCCATTCTGCTAGCTAACATTCAATCGTTGGAAAATAAATGGAACAAACTGAAAGCACATATATTCTACCAATGGAACATTAAAAACAAATATATCTTATGTTTCACCAAGTGGTGGCTGAACGACGACATTAAGAACATACAGCTGGCAGGTTATACACTATCGACAGGACAGAACAGCAGCCTCTGGTAAGACACCAGGCGGGGGCCTATGCATATTTGGAAGCAATAGCTGGTGCACAATAAGTAAGGGTTTTGTTCGCCAAAGGTAGAGTATCTCATATAAGCGGTAGACCACATTATCTACCTAGAGAGTTGTCATCTGCATTTTCGTTAGGGTTTACATACCGCCACAGACCGAGGCTGGCACTAAAACTGCACTCAATGAGCTGTATTCCGCCATAAGCAAACAGGAAAACGCTTATCCAGAGACAACGCTCCTAGTGGCAGGGGACTTTAATGCAGGGAAACTTAAATCAGTTTTACCTCATTTCTATCAGCATGTTAAATGTGCAACCAGAGGGGGGGGGGAATTATTCTAGACCACCTTTTCTCTACACACTGAGATACGTACAAAACTCTCCCTCACCCTCCATTTGGCAAATCTGACTATAACTCTATCCTCCTGATTCCTGCAAAAATTAAAGCAGGAAGCACCAGTGACACGGTCTATAAAAAAAGTGGTCAGATGAAGCAGATGCTAAACTACAGGACTTGTTTGCTAACACAGACTGGAATATGTTCCGGGATTCATCCAATGGCATTGAGGAATACACCACATCACATCAGTCACTGGCTTTATCAATAAGTGTATCGAGGACATCATTCCCATAATGACTGTACATACATACCCCAACCAGAAACCATGGATTACAAGCAACATTCCCACTGAGCTAAAGGGTAGAGTTGCCGCTTTCAAGGAGCAGGACTCTTACCCGGTAGCTTATAAGTCCTGCTATGCCCTCCAACGAACCATCAAACAGGCAAAATGTCAATACAGGACTGAGATCGAATCGTACTACACCGGCTCCGACGCTCGTCGGATGTGGCAGGGTTTGCAAACTATTAGACTACAAAGGGAAGCACAGCCGAGAGCCGCCCAGTGACACAAACCTACCAGATGAGCAAAATAACATATGCTCGCTTCGAGGCAAGCAACACTGAAACATGCATTAGAGCATCAGCTGTGCCAGACGACTGTGTAAATACTCTCTCCACAGCCGATGTGAATAAGACCTTTAAACAGATCAACATTCACAAGGCCGCTGGGCCAGACGGATTAACAGGACTCCAAGCATGCGCTGACCAACTGGCAAGTGTCTTCACTGACATTTTCAACCTCTCCCTGTCGGAGTCTGTAATACCAACATGTTTCAAACAGATCACCATAGTCCCTGTGCCCAAGAAAACTAAGGTAACCTGTCTAAATGACTACCAACCAGTAGCACTCACGTCTGTAGCCATGAAATGCTTTGAAAGGCTGGTCATGGCTCACATCAACACAATTATCCCAGAAACCCTAGACCCACTCCAATTTGCATACCGCACCAACAGATCCACAGATGATGCAATCCCTATTGCACTCCACACTTCCCTTTCCCACCTGGACAAAAGGAACACCTATGTGAGAATGCTATTCATTGACTACAGCTCAGCGTTCAACACCATAGTGCCCTCAAAGCTCATCAATAAGCTAAGGACCCTGGGACTAAACACCTCCCTCTGCAACTGGATCCTGGACTTCCAAACGGTCGCCCCCAGGTGGTAAGGGTAGATAACAACACATCCGCCACGCTGACCCTGTATGGCCCAGTACATCACCAGGGCCAAGCTTCCTGCCATCCAGGACCTCTATACCAGGCAGTGTCAGAGGAAGGCCCTAAAAATTGTCAAGGACTCCAGCCACCCTAGTCATAGAATGTTCTCGGCTACCGCACGGCAAGCGATACTGGAGTACAAAGTCCAGGTCCAAGAGGCTTCTAAACAGCTTCTACCCCCAAGCCATAAGAATCCTGAACAGTTCATCAAATGGCTACCCGACTATTTGCATCTGCACAGTTCCTCCACTAAATTCATTTTTGTACATTTTTCTGTAGAAGTTGTTAAAAGTAGTCCTTGTGCATAGAGTTGTATGGTTTGTTAAACTTTGAAATCAATGGTTATCATTTATTTCTTTAATTTAAAATGTATGCCAGAGTCAAAGCTTGATTCTGTTACCGTGGAATCGCCCTAAAGCACAAGCTATACACTGTTTATCAGTGCCCAAAATCACTCGCTAGCTAAGTTTCAACTCTGTGTTTGTCAATGATGCTATGTAACGGGTAGTAGCTAGCAGGTACAGTGAGCCACATTCAACTTGTTAAGTCACTGGCGAGATGTGCGCTCCGGTGCCGCTTATTTATTTTTACACCTTTCTCAACATCTATTACCAGAATGTGAGTGTCTGGCAGTGTTTCATAGGGAATCATGTTACAAAACAGATCGCACGGCGATACAAGATGCTCGCCAATGGGTTTTGGAATATTGATAATACAATATATCAAGAGTGCTCTGTTAGTTTCAATTCTCATTTTGCCACAAAAAAGTGGCAGACTCAAATGATTGACACCAAACTATCAGCAAGTGGCCACTCCATAAAGGGCCTAGGGCCAAAAGTTATTTCAACATAATGTGTGGTCTTATGTAAACCAGTCTGAGGCACTGTGTAATGGGCAGGTCTGTCTCACTGTCTGGAGGTTCTGGTTGCTATGATTGGATAGAGAGTGGGCAGCTGATGGAGCGCAATCAGTAAAGCTGCTTCTCTAGTGTTAGTGGGCACGATGATTGCAATCCATACCCAACCCCCTAGTAAGTCGTGAAAAACTAACTTACAAAGTCTCATACAAAACTGAGTTGACTTACTGACCAAAATTATCCTGTAGTCAATTTCAACACTAGAATTGATGTTCCTGACTCATACCGATGCCACAAAGGCTGTTTAAAACCAAATAAGTTGGTTCTAAAAGGGGCAGTTTACATTTAATAGCTGAGAACATGGCCTTTATCTAATATTAAAATCTGGACCTAATTGAAATGAACTGAAGCAAACGTTTTGAAAGTAGAGTGCAATGGACAAAATGGAAAAACAAGTAAAATTGTAATGCGTGTCTTTGCTAAAACGGGTAGTGGGAATTAACACCACATAGCCCATCTTCTCACAATGTCTCACTGAACCAGTAAAGTACCACTCTATGGTGAAGAAGAAAGAGTTTTCCATTGCTGTTATAACAATCAGTGGCTGGCAGATTCACCCAAACAAGTTTTAAAACCACAATCTATTCAGCCTTGTAAAGTACTGTCTGCCAGTAATGGCAGCTCGTCGGCTCTAGGCTACACAGGCAGTTCTACTGTGGGTAAGGCATTGAAACTTTCATTCCAGAGCAGTTCAGTGCTCAGTATGTGTCAGTTTAGTAACCAACACCAGCATATCTGTGACCTGTATGACCAGCACTCTGTAACACCCTCCCCTGGATTCTTTCAAACCTCCTCCAGATTGATTTTCTCTCTCTCAAAAGTTGACACACCTACTCATTCAAGGTTTAAATGTCCATTGTAGAATAATAGTGGAGCTATCAAAACTATGAAGGGAAAAAAGTGTTAGGCAACTCAATATATATTTTATATTTGAGGTTCTTCGAAGTAGCCACCCTTTTCTTTGATGACACCTTTGTACACTCCTGGCATTCTATCAACCAGTTTCACCTGGAATGCTTTTCAAAAGTCTTGAAGGAGTTCCCACATATGATGAGCACTTGTTGCCTGCTTTTCCTTCACGCTGCGGTTCAACTCATCCCAAACCATCTCAATTGAGATGTATTGCTTTTTGTTTGGTATACATTTTAAAGTGAAACATGTGAATGTCAGCGTAATTCTGTTACCATGGAGTTTCCCCCCTAATATAATCTCACTTACTCACAGATAACAACCAATCCACTACACTGGGTATTGTGTGTAAACTCCTCTGAAAAAGAAGCGACCCGCTGGTTGTTCAAAGCATCAAAGCTTTCCAAGTCCTCAGACAAAACTAAGGTCTACCACTAGAAAATAAGATATTTCAATCCCTTAGGAGAAAAGGTTCTCTACGTGAATGTTTTCCTAGTAAGGCCTCATTCTTGAATGTGTGCATTGTAAGCGAAGGCTAACCCATTTGTCTCAGGTTTGCCTTTGAAATCATTGGGTAGCTGTTATTTTGGTTTATTTACATAGTTTGACAACCAGTAGAGATATGGAGGGGGAGGGGCGACTCATTCGAAAAGAAAAACACACTGCCTGGCCCATTGACGAGCCTCACACACACACATTCTAATAGCTACGTAGCTATAGAGTTCCAGCTGTGCTTCAGAACTAAACTGGCGTATGCAATTGTCTCCCCTTCAGCTGGTGAGCTGTTGTTTAACAGGGGGCTCAGTGTAGGGTAGAGAATGGAAATACCCCATATAGCACAATGATTCCGTCATACAAATTATGAATGTCTTAACAGTAGTACTGGATGTTGGTTTGGTCATACAGCACCTAAAAACACAACATCAGGTGCTTTCAGTCTTCAATGCCAGGAAGTAAAGCAAAACAAAAACAGGTTGTAATAGTATGCTGGGACTTCACCCCTGTGGTCGTGGTGGCCGTAGACATGGCACATAAACAGCTCTTTGTCCTGCACAGAGTCACATGGAAAGCAAGGGATAGAGAACACAAGGTATGGACGTTTTACACATGTCCCAACTAAATTACAGACAAAAACACACTTGGGGGGCAACTAGGCAAGGTCACAGGCAGGGAAGAGTGCAGGGAGAAAATGCTGTGTTGGACATCTTACTACATGTCTGACTGGCCTTATTGTTCTCTTAGTTGTGGTGACATGTAGGCCTCAAAGACCCCTTCCAAACAGACTGGTGTTATTATTCAACACACTGCAATTCTGAACAGAGCAATAAAAACACACCCCATCACAACTAATAGCCACGCTGAAACTGAATGTCAGTTTAATTATGGATTTCCTATGTATGTCCTTGGGCTAGTCATCATTAGCTGTAGCTGTGATGCGCAGATGTTTGACTATCTGCCACGGTAGACTGAATATGAATTTTGAAGCAGGGCCTGAAAGCTTGGCATGGCTGAACACAAATAAGACAAGAGACAATCATCTCTGAAGTTAGGCTAGGCTATAAAGTGAACAAGGCTGCTGCCCAAAGCATCCCTGCACTCAGGATGACCTTTGCCTTGTCCAGTTAGGAAGTCCTTCCTGTCACATGTGTGAGAAAGGTCTTACTTTCTGTCACACTGACGTTTTCCCAGCTACTACTCAGGGCTCTACGCTGACCTTTTTACAAGGAGCAAGTGTTCAACTAAGTTGAAAAATGTAGGAGCACACAAAGAAATGTAGGAGCACACAAAGAAATGTAGGAGCACAATTAAAAATATTTGAGGTTTTAAATCTTGAATCCTTAAAAAAAAAAAATTAAGCCAAAGATCTTGTCAGAGGTTTCGTGGGAACAGAAAGCACATTATTCCCATCAGGAATTCCTTAGGCTACTGTAAATGCAAATATGTGTATAAGAATTCAACAACAAATGCAATGAACAAAACAAAGTCTTCACGTTAAAATGTCAAGTACAAGGATCAGGTCTACCCCAGCAATGGCCCAAACTGTTTCTCAACATTCTGTGTTTGACCAAGAGTTGTGCCTAGGAGCTGTCCCACCACAGCAGTAGTCCTCCAGAAGTACAGATGGGATGTCAACGTGTGGGGAAAGTAGGTCTGAATAGTGGAGAACGGCCTCAGGACAAAATCTGGTAGAATGGGTGCAGCTGAAGGTTTTTTTAAGCTAGATGCTAGACATCTAATCATTTACAATAGCTAGGATAACTGGGTCTGTCAAATAACTCAGTTGAACACTGGATGAAGGAGCTGTAGGCTAAAATACTTTGCTCTCTACTCTTCACAACAAACTAGGACCAACCCACGCTATATCAATGAACTTCACCTCTGCTGGAACTGACTCAACTCTGCCGGAGGGTCAAACTGACAGGACACACTGCATGAGGAAATTAAAAATGTCAACAAAACTATTCTGCACATAATACTGACATTTTCTTGAAAAAAACTTTTCTTCAAAAGGAGGCACCCAGTTGATTGTTTCCTTGGTACTAGGTTGGAGGGCACAGTTGTCAACATAAAGCTGTCACAATAGCTCTTGGAAGTCTGGCCTTACGGCTGTACCTGGCTTGGACAACAACTTTCAGCTGGACTTGTGGTCGTCTTGCAGCACTGATACAGATTTTAAACGATTATCCTTGCAGTCATTGGATACACTACATGTGACTGCATGCTATCCTTAGGACGTCTTTTTTTTGTTCTTTAAAAAAAAATATATAATCAAAAATACCAAGAACCCAAGACACAGAGAGATAGCCAAGAGCCAGGACACACAGACAATATCTCGGGAGCGCTCTTTCCTAGACAACTTAAGACTACAGAGTAATACCAAATAAAACTATGAGCCCTTAAATAAAAGAACACAATGAATGAATTTGGCATGACCTCTAGATAATAAAAAAAATATTCACCATTCCAACTGTGATGTTTTCGTTGTTGAATTAACTTGGTAAAGTGTCCATGTCTCCCACAATTGCGAAAATGAATCCCCCCTTTATGAATAGCCCTACAGTTAATGAAATTACCTGAACTGAAGGTAACGTTGACCTACCAACCTGAGATGTGCATACCATATGTTGTGGTGGGAAAAGTACCCAATTGTCACACTTGAGTAAAAGTAAAGATACCTTAATAGAAAATGACAACTAAAAGTGAAAGTCACCCAGTAAAATCCCACTTGAGTAAAAGGATTGGGTTTTAAAGATACTTAACAAACGTACGTATAATTGCTAAAATATACTTAAAAGTGAAAGTATAAATCATTTCAAATTCCTTATATTAAGTAAACCAGACGGCACCATTTATTTTTTATTTACAGATAGCCAGAAGCACACGAACACTCAGACATAATTTACAAATGAAGCACGTGTTTAGTGAGTCTGCCACATCAGACGCTGTAGAGATGACCGGGAATGTTCTCTTGATAAATGTGTGAATTTGACCATTTTACTGTCCTGCTAAGCATTCAAAATGTAACGAGTACTTTTGGGTGTCAGGGAAAACATATGGAGTAAAAAGTATAATTTTATTTAGGAATGTGGTGAAGTAAAAGTTGTCAAAAATAGAAATAGTAAAGTACGCTACTTTCAAGTATTTTTACTTAAGTACATTACACCACTGACCATTATGTAAAAGCTTCAGTTGCATGCAACACTTTTTAATATTAGTGATGTTATTGCTCATTGCTACACTGTAACCATAATCAAGAGTTGTGGTAAAGGTGAAAATGTATTCAACGTATCAAACTGTTGCCCATTCATTGTTTCCTGAGCGTGCCAACGTTTTCGCAGTCTCATCAACTGATTAACGTACTGATAGCCGTGGACAGCAGTATCCTAACTCAATGAGAAAATAGCTTTCCAAGAAAGTTGGTGTCAAATATTTTCAATAGTTTTTCAGTTGAATAGAAATACTACTGTTATTGGCCATAAATAACCCAATAGCGCAGACTAAATGTAAACCATACAATTGACGGTCAAAGTACAAAAAATAACTGTTCCGTGATGACTGAAATACACACAACAACAAAAAGAAACACTTACCCAGTTCTAAAAGGAATAACTTCACAGACGTCGACTCCTTGACCGGCGACTTTAACGCTACTCCAAAAGTTCACTTTTCAGGGCTCTCTCGAGCCGTACGCAACACATTCGGAGAGCTGCATGGCGAATTCCCAACTTTCCACTGCGCATGCGCCAACCAAGGCCAATCATAGACCACTCTATTGTGTTTGCTATTCAATCCAATTGTAGGTAAAATTACTTTTTGATTTTAATACTATTGGTTTTCATTTTGGAGGGAATAAAATAACTAATAAAAACTGATCATTATACATGAGACAAATAACATCTATATGGGTGTGAGTTATCTTATTCATGTGTTTTTGAATACCATATCATACTGATATGAATATTATTTTGTTGCTCCACCAAGCTGTCTGATAACTGTTTGTTAACAGATTGTCTGTCAGGTTTTTACACAACAGCTGTACACATGTATATACTGTACTCGATACCATCTACTGCATCTTGCCTATGCCGCTCTGTACCATCACTCATTCATATATCTTTATGTACATATTCTTTATCCCTTTACACTTGTGTGTATAAGGTAGTAGTTTTGGAATTGTTAGCTAGATTACTCGTTGGTTATTACTGCATTGTCGGAACTAGAAGCACAAGCATTTCGCTACACTCGCATTAACATCTGCTAACCATGTGTATGTGACAAATAAAATTTGATTTGATTTGATTTGATGTGTTGCTCCTTGTCTCAATCTTTGAGCGACGATGGTGTAGGACATAATTTCATCCTTTTAGGTTCTGATGGTCTCTACGCAACGTAACTTAGCTTGGTGAGCATTCTGCTGTAGGCTGATTTGATGGACTGTCTAAGGGCACTTCAGTAATCAGTACAATGAGTTTAGAGTTGGGAAGTTATGGAAATTGGGTGCACTCTGAAAATAACAGTGGTCAACAGGCAAATTGACACAGGATTAAATCCTAGTTGTATCAAAGGAAAAGATGCACTGGGAAGATACTACTGTGCTCCTGAGTGGCGCAGCGGTCTAAGGCACTGCATTTCAGTGCTAGAGGTGCCACTACAGACCCTGGTTTGATCCCGGGCTGTATCAAAACCGGCAGTGATCGGGAGACCCATAGGGCGGCGCACAATTGGCCCAGCGTCGTCCAAGTTAGGGGAGTGTTTGGCTGGGGTAGGCCGTCATTGTAAATAGAATTTGTTCTTAACTGACTTGCCTTGTTAAATAAAGGTTAATAATAATAAAATAAAAACGAATAAACCAACAGCCAGTTGAGCATACCTTTGCTTAGAGTACTAAACTCCGTGGTGAAGGAAGTTTCTGATGACTCCTCCAACAGAGTGGAGCAGAGACCAGACTTTGTGGGATCTAGCTCTGACTACATCGATTTGCCCAAGGTCAATACTTCAAAACATTTAAATCGTGGAACACCTACAGGGTACCTACACTTGTCCTCTGCAGTTGCATGCCTTTCTTTGTTTGCTGAAATCCAAATACAACCACCGACTGTTTGCCCATTGCTGTTGCTCTAAGATGGCAACTACGTTATGTGCCAATTGAATCTCAAAAAGGAAACAGTTGGTGGTTGTATTTTATTAACATTTATTGAAAAAGTATGGGTTTCAGCAAAGAAAGGCACGCAACTACAGAGGACAAACATAGGTACACAGTAGGCATTTCACAATTTACATTTTTTTAAGTATTGACCTTGGACATACTGATGTAGTCAAAGCTAGATTCCACAAGGCCTGGCCTCTGCTCTACTCAGTTGGTGGAGTAACCAGAAACTCCCTTCACCACGGAGTGGAGTATAGTCCACTAACCTTTGCTGGGCATGAAATCAATTCTGACTGTCACTCTTGGAGTAAAGCTAAATGTCTCTCTCTAGTGGTTTTAACAGTCACAGTGCATAATTGATACTGTCAATATATCCAACATAGCAAGCACTGCAAAAACAACACATTCCTGAAACAATAAATTGCTTGTGGCTATCACCTTGGCAACTGGGTGGATCCAGCAATTAATTTCCGGTCAACTCTATCGTTTACTTATTACATACACATCCTCATGGGAGAATCCATTAAGTCTGGAGGAATGTGAACATATTTTTGTTTTTATCTCTTCCTGAAAATCACCACTTGAATGAACTTTCATTTTCCGGAGGAGGTTACAGTCACAGGTTAAAAAGATAACATATTTAATTATTATAACAAAAGTAGGTAATGCAATTAAATCAGCTGCTGATATTCACTGGTATTAGACTTACATAAAATCAATTATATTGGTCACATACACATATTTAGCAGATGCTATTGCTGTGTAGCGGAATGCTTGTCATTGTTGTTGTTTCAGAAATGCATGGTCTTAATTCTCTGTTTGCATTCATTTGCACAAACCAGTGGATGCTCTGGAACAGGTACAGTGCCTTGCGAAAGTATTCGGCCCCCTTGAACTTTGCTACCTTTTGCCACATTTCAGGCTTCAAACATAAAGATATAAAACTGTATTTTTTTGTGAAGAATCAACAACAAGTGGGACACAATCATGAAGTGGAACGACATTTATTGGATATTTCAAACTTTTTTAACAAATCAAAAACTGAAAAATTGGGCGTGCAAAATTATTCAGCCTCTTTACTTTCAGTGCAGCAAACTCTCTCCAGAAGTTCAGTGAGGATCTCTGAATGATCCAATGTTGACCTAAATGACTAATGATGATAAATACAATCCACCTGTGTGTAATCAAGTCTCCGTATAAATGCACCTGCACTGTGATAGTCTCAAAGGTCCGTTAAAAGTGCAGAGAGCATCATGAAGAACAAGGAACACACCAGGCAGGTCCGATATACTGTTGTGAAGAAGTTTAAAGCCGGATTTGGATACAAAAAGATTTCCCAAGCTTTAAACATCCCAAGGAGCACTGTGCAAGCGATAATATTGAAATGGAAGGAGTATCAGACCACTGCAAATCTACCAAGACCTGGCCGTCCCTCTAAACTTTCAGCTCATACAAGGAGAAGACTGATCAGAGATGCAGCCAAGAGGCCCATGATCACTCTGGATGAACTGCAGAGATCTACAGCTGAGGTGGGAGACTCTGTCCATAGGACAACAATCAGTCGTATATTGCACAAATCTGGCCTTTATGGAAGAGTGGCAAGAAGAAAGCCATTTCTTAAAGATATCCATAAAAAGTGTCGTTTAAAGTTTGCCACAAGCCACCTGGGAGACACACCAAACATGTGGAAGAAGGTGCTCTGGTCAGATGAAACCAAAATTGAACTTTTTGGCAACAATGCAAAACGTTATGTTTGGCGTAAAAGCAACACAGCTGAACACACCATCCCCACTGTCAAACATGGTGGTGGCAGCATCATGGTTTGGGCCTGCTTTTCTTCAGCAGGGACAGGGAAGATGGTTAAAATTGATGGGAAGATGGATGGAGCCAAATACAGGACCATTCTGGAAGAACCTGATGGAGTCTGCAAAAGACCTGAGACTGGGACGGAGATTTGTCTTCCAACAAGACAATGATCCAAAACATAAAGCAAAATCTACAATAGAATGGTTCAAAAATAAACATATCCAGGTGTTAGAATGGCCAAGTCAAAGTCCAGACCTGAATCCAATCGAGAATCTGTGGAAAGAACTGAAAACTGCTGTTCACAAATGCTCTCCATCCAACCTCACTGAGCTCGAGCTGTTTTGCAAGGAGGAATGGGAAAAAATGTCAGTCTCTCGATGTGCAAAACTGATAGAGACATACCCCAAGCGACTTACAGCTGTAATCGCAGCAAAAGGTGGCGCTACAAAGTATTAACTTAAGGGGGCTGAATAATTTTGCACGCCCAATTTTTCAGTTTTTGATTTGTTAAAAAAGTTTGAAATATCCAATAAATGTCGTTCCACTTCATGATTGTGTCCCACTTGTTGTTGATTCTTCACAAAAAAAATACAGTTTTATATCTTTATGTTTGAAGCCTGAAATGTGGCAAAAGGTCGCAAAGTTCAAGGGGGCCGAATACTTTCGCAAGGCACTGTAAGTGTTTGTCCGGGGTAGAGCCATATCATGCACATCCAGTAGCTACCTGAGAACGGCTGATAATGGAGCTCTGATTGATAGAGGAGACAAAAGAACCAGCAGGTGGAGCTGGAGCAGTTCCTACAGATTAGGGATAGACCTGTAAGGAAATGAGTCACCTGGTCTTGACTTAGATATGATGAATATGGTATAACTACCTAGAGTAATAACAGGCAGGTGATAATGGGACACATATTACTGTGCTTTACAGGACTACATGGAATTACTGTAAGTATGTCCTTATTATCTCTCAGAGCATTAGATGTATCATATTTCGCTTGATACAAAGGAAGGTTTGTGTGCTGTGATTACACAGCTCTAAGAGCAGCATGCAGCATTGAACTAGCTCTCACACAGTGCTCTAGCTTGACCCTATACAACGTACAGTCGTGGCCAAAGGTTTTGAGAATGACACAAATATTAATTTTCACAAAGTCTGCTGCCTCAGTTTGTATGATGGCAATTTGCATATACTCCAGAATGTTATGAAGAGTGATCAGATGAATTGCAATTAATTGCAAAGTCCCTCTTTGCCATGCAAATTAACCGAATCCCCAAAAAACATGTCCACTGCATTTCAGCCCTGCCACAAAAGGACCAGCTGACATCATGTCAGTGACTTTCTCGTTAACACAGGTGTGAGTGTTGACGAGGACAAGGCTGTCATGCTGATTGAGTTTGAGTAACAGACTGGAAGCTTCAAATGGAGGGTGATAATTGGAATCATTGTTCTTCCTCTGTCAACCATGGTTACCTGCAAGGAAACACGTGCCGTCATCATTGCTTTGCACAAAAAAGGGCTTCACAGGCAAGGATATTGCTGTCAGTAAGATTGCACCTAAATCAAACATTTATCGGATCATCAAGAACTTCAAGGAGAGCGGTTCAATTGTTGTGAAGAAGGCTTCAGGGCGCCCAAGAAAGTCCAGCAAGTGCCAGGACCATCTCTTAAAGTTGATTCAGCTGGGGGATTGGGGCATCACCAGTACAGAGCTTGCTCAGGAATGGCAGCAGGCAGGTGTGAGTGCATCTGCACCCACAGTGAGGCGAAGACTTTTGGAGGATGGACTGGTGTCAAGAAGGCAGCAAAGAATCCACTTCTCTCCAGGAAAAACATCAGGGACAGACTGATATTCTGCAAAAGGTACAGGGATTGGACTGCTGAGAACTGGGGAAAAGTCATTTTCTCTGATGAATCCCCTTTACAATTGTTTGGGGCATCTGGAAAAAAGCTTGTCCGGAGAAGACAAGGTGAACGCTACCATCAGTCCTGTGTCATGCCAACAGTAAAACATCCTGAGACATTCATGTGTGGGGTTGCTTCTCAGCCAAGGGAGTGGGCTCACTCACAATTTTGCCTAAGAACACAGCCATGAATAAAGAATGGTACCAACACATCCTCCGAGAGCAACCTCTCCCAACCATCCAGGAACAGTTTGATGATGAACAATGCCTTTTCAAAAATGATGGAGCACCTTGCCATAAGGCAACGGTGATAACTAAGTGGCTCGGGGAACAAAACATCGATATTTTTGGTCCGTGGCCAGGAAACTCCCCAGACCCTAATCCCATTAAGAACTTGGGGTCAATCCTCAAGAGGCGGGTGGACAAACAAAAACCCACAAATTCTGACAAACTCCAAGCATTGATTATGCTAGAATGGGCTGCCATCAGTCAGGATGTGGCACAGAAGTTAATTGACAGCATGCCAGGGCAGATTGCAGAGGTTTTGAGAAAGAAGGGTCAATGCTGCAAATATTGACTCTTTACGTCAACGTCATGTAATTGTTAATAAAAGCCTTTGACACTTATGAAATGCTTGTAATTATACTTCAGTATTCCATAGTAACATCTGACAAAAATATCTAAAGACACTGAAGCAGCAAACTTTGTGGAAATTAATACTTGTGTCATTCTCAAAACTTTTGGCCACGACTGTACCATATGTGGTTCTACCCCACAGTGTATGAAAAAACATGCAGTGCCCAGGTCCTCCCACAGTTGTGTATTATGTGACTCGAGTCCTTGCCGTTTGCAGTGAGAAAGCGAGGTCAGTACAAGTCAGTCAGCCACATTGGCCATTAGGTCAATGGACCACTTACGACAACAACAGGACAGACTTACATGTTCTAGAACTTCACATCTTGCCCAAAAGGCAGCCATTATGCTGTTGCCATGCTAACATACCGGAGCCATTAAACTCTCAAACAGACTTCACTCTTATGTGTTGCATCTCATGCCCATCCTCCAGCATCTCACCATCTGGCATACTGTATACCAACATGACCACTGTGTACTAGCAGTAAACACATGTTTTGAAAGGCAGATATTCAGAAAATTGCTTCAACGGTCTGTTTAATTACGATAACCATATGGAATCCTAAGTATGGAGTCATTACGAGGGTACTCATCATGTGAACGTGCTTGATGCTGACTTTTTGACTGTAGCAATCACACTATGTAAAATAGCATTAGTTTGAAAGTACAGTTTGTGCTGGTACCTTGTGTATATTGCACAGTACGTTGTTGTTCATTCCTAATGAAAACTGTTTACCACTCATATTTGTCTGTCCGTACAGTAGATGAATGTATCCTCCTGTATACATTGCATGTATGACGACTGTCTTTAAAGACTATGGCTATGGCAGTTGTGTAAAGAAGATATGAATGATCCATCATAATGGAGATTGACATGGAAGTGTTTGAGGGTGAATGGGCAGCACCGCGGGTATAGACGGTGATATTGCCCCTTTGCACTGTAGTGCACAGCAATGGCCTGAGAGCGACTGGATCAAGACTATGGAGTTTTATGACTCCAATGTCTCATGTACTTGATTGAAGGCACCAATAGGGAGCAAGCTAGAAGCTTTTGTCCACAGAAGCTAAAGGTCAAGTTGATCCACTTGAGGTCGTAGTGGAGCACTAAATTGTACTGTAATGGAGCCATTTCTTGTATCAGAAGTAGGTAGAGGGCAGGTTGTCCTGACTTTAACACCCTAGAGTTGATGTCCGCGCCCCTGGGATTTAATTAGCATAATTTAAAAAATCCCCATCAAAGTCTGTCTGTTTAAGCAACACCCTCAACATGCCCTTATGGTGAATTCAGATAAGCTGGCTCTAACACATGTTGAATGGCAAATAAACAGCTGGAGATGAGCTGGTCACAGGTTGTACAAATTGTCAAAGGAAGTTTGGCAATATTCAGACTTCAAATCGTATTGGTCACATACACGTGATTAGCAGATGTTATTGCTTGTGCTTCTAGCTCCGACAGTGCAGTAATATCTAACAAGTAATATCTAAAAATTATACAACATATACCCAATACACACAAATCTAAGTAGGAATGAATTAAGACTATATTTATATGGACGAGCGATGTCAGAGCGGAACGGACTAAGGTAAAGTAGAATAGTATAGAAAAACAGTATATACATATGAGATGAGTAATGCCAGATATGTAAACATTATTAAAGTGACTAGTGTTCCATTCCTTAAAGTGGCCAGTGATTCCTAGTCTATGCCTATAAGCAGCAGCCTCTAATATGCTAGTGGTGATGGCTGTTTAACAGTCTGATGGCCTTGAGATAGAAACTGTTTTTCAGTCTCTCAGTCCTAGCTTTTATGCACCTGTACTGACCTCGCCTTCTGGATGATAGTGGGTGAACAGGCAGTGTCTCGGGTGGTTGATGTACTTGATAATCTTTTTGGCCTTCCTGTGACATCGGGTGGTGTAGGTGTCCTGGAGGGCGGGTAGTTTGCCCCCGGTAATCTGTATGGCAGACTGTACCACCCTCTGGAGAGCCTTGTAGTTGCGGGCAATGCAGTTGCCGTACCAGGCGGTGATACAGCCCGACAGGATGCTTTCAATTGTGCATCTGTAAAAATTTGTGAGGATTTTAGGTGACAAGCCACATTTCTTTAGCCTCCTGAGGTTGAAGAGGCTCTGTTGCACCTTCTTCACCACACTGTCTGTGTGGGTGGTCCATTTCAGTTTGTCAGTGATACGTATGTACGCCAAGGAACACTTAGAAACACTTGTGATGTGAATACTGATGTTTGTCATTTTCCAGGACTTGCGCTTGGCTAACAGTCTGTGTGATAGGATTCTATTGAAGAATTGTGTAGTGTGTAATTATTTATATATATATATATTTTTTTTTGGGGGGGGGTTATTTCTTGTCATAACCAATAAGACCATGCTTTTAATGTACAGTCCGGAACATTGAGGATAAACCCATTAGGAGAAACTGTTTCAATGTTGGATACATGAGAAAGCCTTCTCTCGCTTTTGTCAGGATCAGTGGGTTTGATAATGGCAGTTGCGAGTTTCTGGACCAGAAGCCACCACACCTGAATGGGGAAGCTTGAGCTCCCCATTCACTGCCTCGCTAGTCTGTATCTCTGTATCTCTCTGCTACTCTGTTATAGCATCAACTTTGCACTCCTTTTTTTATTTTCTACAATTTTCTTTATTTTTTCTGTTGAAGCGAGGGAGAGGAAGAGGACGACTTCATGACCTGCTTTGACACAATGAGCAGTTACTAAAACAAACTGCAAGGTTACATTTCCTTACCAAATATAAACAAGTGATGGACAGTGAAGGATAGTATTAAACCCTGATGGACTCTGATGGAAATAGGATGATGATTAAGAGTTGAAAACAATTACCATAATATTGATGATGAAGATGAAGAGGAGGATGATAATTATAAGGAAGATGTTGAACTGATTAAGCCAAATACAAGAAACACAAGCTAAACCAGCAATGCCGAACGTAGCTCATTTGTAAGGAAAGAACAAATAGTGAATCAACCTGTTGACCTACTCTCTCCCATGACCAGTCAAATTAAAACTGTTTTGTAACAGTCAAACTATTTTATAACAGCCTGCAAGAGCACCTTTCAATATCTAGAGGTTAGTATTGAGAAGGCCACGAATAACTGTTGCATTCTAATGCGATTCAACCTCTCTCCATATCAACCATTTGAGTGACTCAAGTGCTTGTTCATTCATTTCCACTTCTTGGAAGAATTTATTGTACCTTATTAGTGGGGAAACTGTCCAGGCATGTTTCCCTTCATCATTCAGCTTCCTGGTGCTTTATTTCTTACATAACACAGCTGACAGGGTGATAATTAACAAGCTGAGGGAAGTCAGCAGGGTCCCTGGGGCGGCCCCAACCAGACAGGGATGGCTGCTCACTCTTCTGTTTGAACCGTTGCCACGGTTTCATTCATCCTCCCCACTTGTAAAGAGTCATGGGTTTATTTTTACCGGTCTACGAACATGATGTTACCGCTTGCCCTCTTGATTTTGCACAATCCCCAAAGGAGTGGTTATATGTTTCAATGTAGCTATTTACTGATACATTTAAAAAACTGTTCAGTATCTTACCTGACTTTTACTGTCAGGAAAATGAAGATCCACTATACATTTTATGATCTGCTGCATGCTGAATAAGATGTTTAGCTCAGCTAGTCTAGCCATTCATATACTCTGCCTTACAATCAACTCCTGATCTTCTTATTACCACCCCCATGTCATCGCTTTCTCATGGAGGATGATTAGAAAATAACAAAGCCGTCCTTGCTTTTAGCATGGTACAGACAATTTCCTTCCGACTGGTCTGATGAGCATTGCGGTGGAAAGTTCCCATAAAGAAGAATACTTTGGAGCAAATAACTGTAGCTGTCCATCAGCCACAGAACACCGCCTAACATCCCATAATTATCCCTCTGGATGACAGGAGCTGATAAAGAAGAGACCATTGGCCAGTAGGAGAGCAGAGTGAAGTAGCACTTAGAGACACGTCGAGAGGCGCCCAAGGCCAGGGGTCAGTTTCAAGAGCACCACACAACCACAGGGAGGAGATGAACCACATCCCCCGGGAGAGACTGTCTCTGACAACATGTGAACCTCTCCAACAGAGTCCTGTATCTGCTTCTTCTTTCATAATCTCAGCACCTTTGTTGGTATACTTTCATATTTCAAGCTTTGTCTTTGACCATCAAAGAGGTTGGTACAAATAGAAAGATTTAGACTTGAAAGAACATGTTTTTTTTCTGTTCAATGCACAATGAAAGATGCTGACAGACAAATCTATTATCTTTTGATGTTTTTTCTGGGAATGTAGAAACCTGTTATCAAAGGCCAAGCCTTGACCAATGTGTGCAGGGAATAAAAAACAAGAAAGAAAAACTCAAATCTGTCCACATCTATCAATATCTACACAGTGTAAGAATGTGGACCAGGTAATGAAACTGCATACAGAGAAGGAATCATACAAGAGTATAATATCTGTGCAAATGTTGAACATCGTGGATGGTAATACTTTATAATATGCCCCATCTATACAGTGTAAGAATGTGGACCAGGTAATGAAACTGCATACAGAGAAGGAATCATACAAGAGTATAATATCTGTGCAAATGTTGAACATCGTGGATGGTAATACTTTATAGTATGCCCAACGGAGGACAAAATCACATCTCTCTCTTTTACAACCCAGGAGCAAACTGGGGGGGGGGGTCTTGTCATTGAGAAAATGCTGTTTGTGTGGAGAGAAAATAATGTTATCCAAGCACCTCTGTGCTCTATAAATAAAGCTAGCCTTTCTCAGTTTAAGCTGGATGACGAAGGAGTTTAATATTGACATTAGAGACGGAATAGGGAATCCAGCCCGCTATGTTTGTCCAGAAAGCACATTGCTTTTGGATCACTAACTTTACTATTCATCTCAATACGTCTGACCGCTCGCAGCACAAAACTCATTCAGTCATTCTCAATGATGAATCATTCTCAATGTTGAATCATTCTCAATGTTGAATCATTCTCAATGTTGAGTCATTCTCAATGTTTAGTCATTCTCAATATGGTGCTACTGTACTGGGAGCTCTGCTTGAGGTCCATTTGGTTTCACCTGTCCTTGTGCTTGTCTCCACCCCTTCCAGGTGTTACCCATCTTCCCCATTATCCCCTGGTACTTATACCTGTGTTTTCTGTCTGTCTGTGCCAGTTTGTTTTGTTCATTTAAACCTATCAGTGGTTTCCCTTGTGCATGTCTTTGTTATAGTCCCAGTTTTGACCATGTCTGTCGTCCTGTACCGTTGCCCCCACTACTCTGGATTATTGACCACTGCCTGCCTTGACCTGTCATTTGTGTGCCCCTGTTGCTGTAATAAACACTGTTACTTCTACAGTCTGCATTTGGGTCATACCATAAAATGTCAACTTAATCTACTCCATCAGCCCACTCTCTCCCTGTCTATATGCAGGAGCAAATGAGCCTGGGGACAACTGAAATGAAACCCAGTGAAAAAGTATTGACTTGAATAACAAGCCTAACCGTCACCTAATATACTTATATAAAACTCCCTAATGTAGCATCTCTCTGCTATGAGAGGTGTGATTGCTGGTCACTAACAATAACTGTTCTGTTCGGGACCTAGTATCAACAATTGTCTTTCACTTTTAGCACAGTTTCAGGCTGGTGCAGCACAGTCACTTAGTATGAGCAGAGTAATTGGACCTTTTTCCCTGAGTGGAGAGCATCACTTTGATTTATCTCCAGGTGACAGTGAGAAACCTAGCAACAGACCGTTCCAGATATAGCCTATTGCTGCTTCTCTCTGGATCTCACCAGAAGCTGTCTGGGTCATAGCATGATGCTGCTTTCTGCATCTCACCAGAGTCTGTCTGGGTATGGACACATGCATTTGGACACAAACACCCTCTTGGACACAAATTCACACAGACACTTGGAACCCCCAGAAATGTGTGTGCTCCAGCATGCACGCACACACAATTACCATTTACGAGACATCCCCTTGGGGTGCATGAGAAATAACCAGCAAAACATATTAGATGCTCAAATCTAATTTTATTTGTCATATTCTCCGTAAACAACAGGTGTAGACTAACAGTGAAATGCTTACTTACGGGCCCTTCCCAACAATGCAGAGATAAAAATAGAAAAGGTATTTTGTTAAAAATAACACAAGGAAAAAATACACAATGAGTAACCATAGCTTGGCTATATACACGGGGTACCAGTACTGAGTCGATGTGCAAGGGTATGAGGTAACTGAGGTAGATATGTACACATTGCTAGGGGTAAAGTGACTAAGCAACAGGATAGATAATAAACAGTAGCAGCATGTAATGGGTTGAACGGGCATTGATCTCAGTTGCTGGTGGCCTTCAACTGACTTCCTGAACTGAGCAGCCATCTCAGATATGAAAGTATTGATGCGAAGCTCAGGTTTTCTGTGGAATTTCTCCTTACACATTGGACACAGTCACACAGGTCATTGCTATTCCAGTGTCTTATACAGGCCTTGCAGAAGTTGTGTCCACATGGAATAGAGACCGGCTCAGTGAACACATCCAGACAGACAGAGCACAAGAACTGGTCTTTAGACAGGAGACTGCTGGAGGTGGCCATATCTAGACAGATCAGAGGTGAAAATATAAAGCATTTCCTGGAATCAGTTGGCTCTCTACAATACAAACTAATGACTAAACAGACAACTTTAGAGATAATGTGTTTTGAATAGGGCAAATGAAGAAGAAAAAAATCAGTCAATTCAGGAAGTCAAATGGACTGGAATTTCAGTTGACTTTCTGAACTGAATGAATTGGTTATGATCGCAACCAATCTTTTTTTTAATTATTAATTTCAGTGCATTTACTAGGATACCCGCCCATTTGAAATAGCTCTTACCGTATATGGGTTTGTTGTTTAGCAACAAAACCAATGCGTGGATAACTATGGAGCAAAACAGATGGTGTTGGCTTAACGTAAACTCACGTAAACTCGTACATCGCCTTGGTCCGTACAATTGCCCTTATTTTAGCACCCCCAAAACGTAATACTTCCAGATCAACTGTAACGTCAATACCATTGTAAAGCACAATTTCTCCCCTTTCCAACATAATCAATTACATGACCTAAACACTGCCCGTTTCTACATAATTCAGGCAGGCAATGAGCCCCGTCAGGTCTTTTTAAAAATGGCGGGTGGGGAAGCGAAACTAATGCGTGATAGTGAGACGGAGAGATGTTGTGTGGGAAAAATGTTTTTTTTCACTCTATCTGTCCAACTTATCACCTTATCGCCTCTAAAATGTAAATAAAACACTATAAAGAGTTTATATAATGTGTCATTACATACCTATTTGAAGGTTTGTGTCGAATTTGAATCGGGTTTTTAGGGTGGTGCTAAAGTGATCTTAGAAATAAACAGGGGCTTTGAGAATGATGATCACATGCAATGATGACGCAAAAAAATGACTAGGTATCCCCCTTACCCCCGTCACTGTCCATTTCTTGTTTTTAAAGGATGAGTGTAGTGCTTACACCTGGTGGAGAGAATTTGTAAGACAGAAATAGTTGCTTTATGCGTGCTGTACGTTACGACATGACACGTCCCGATGTAACAGAGGGTCCGTTTTTTCAACTTTTCTCCAATACTATAGAGCCATTACCATGTCGATCAACGCTTGAATAGAAACCTAGTTCACACCCCAGATTTTGACGTCAACACAGTCGCTACAGTTCCATTAGTTTTCTTTGTAGCCTCGTTTGAATGTTGCGGTTGCACACATTTGTACGGAATGGGGTGAGTTTACGTTACTTGTTAACAATGTGTAAACTATATTTTGTCTTCAATGTTTATTGAAAGCATAAATTAATTTACACAGTGAGTACTTGTCTTTCAAATACATCATTACAGTTATTTGGTAGATCGCTAGCAAAGTTTTTACCATAATAGCATAACGTGACATCAGTCAAAACACCTCAAAACAAGACGTGCAGGGTATCCTACGACGCAAGCTAGATCTACTCAGTGTTTTCTAAAGCTAACCAACTTCAGTTAGCTTCACATTGAAGCTCAGGCTTCATCTATACTATGACGGTGGATATTTCTTGCCCGCCTGCTGCCAACTCTAGCAGGATTGTAACTGCCATCAATCCATGGGCAAGTCAGTGCCGAAATCAAAATGAAGGAAAAGTTATCTTGAAAATCCAGCAGTCTATAGTGTGAAATAGGCCTTTAGAAGTGCAGTCTTCATTTTACTACTTATCTTTAATGGTGTCTTTGGTGTGCTTATCAATGCACAAGAAACTCCTATCGATAAAATAATTGTATTAAGTCATACAATATTTTCAAATGCATTCTGTCATTACTAAATAATGTGATAGCTATTTTAACTTTTTATAATTTTTTATACACACAAAAACATGTATTTAATAAAATATTGAATCGGTCATCTTCCTCAGGGATGATGATGCAATCCTTGCAAGAGGGAGGGAATCTGATTACATATTGGTCCTCAACTCACAACTCTGCCATTTCATTCAGGGTAAGTGGAGTTAGCCTGCCCCAGAGCAGGTTAGTTCTTAAGGATTCATTGCCATAGAAATTTAATCTGGCTAAAAGGTGAGCCATTTTCCTCAAACCTGCTATGTAGGATATCTCTCAGGTATCAATAAAAAGATACAATGAGCTGAAACGAGCCACCTACGATTCCCCGCATGGTAGCTTCTTGTCATTGTTGATAGCTATCTGGCCATCGAGAATCACAACATTGAAGTGCGCGCATTGTTTTTGTGAAGTTGTCAGCTAACCCATCTACTTCATTGGGGGAAAATGCCTTTACCAAAGGCAGAAGTGTTTAAAATTGCAGTATGCAACTTTTTGGGCGACCCACAAAATTCACATAGAAATGTGAGTTGTAGATTTATCCTTCTCATTGAAAGCAAGTCTAAGTGGTATAACTGATCTATGTGTGCTATTTCTATACTTTCGGTTTTGTACTTAAAACAGCTGAAAATACAATATTTTTGGTTATTGAAAATACACTGCTCAAAAAAATAAAGGGAACACTTAAACAACACAATGTAACTCCAAGTCAATCACACTTCTGTGAAATCAAACTGTCCACTTAGGAAGCAACACTGATTGACAATACATTTCACATGCTGTTGTGCAAATGGAATAGACAACAGGTGGAAATTATAGGCAATTAGCAAGACACCCCCAATAAAGGAGTGGTTCTGCAGGTGGTGACCACAGACCACTTCTCAGTTCCTATGCTTCCTGGCTGATGTTTTGGTCACTTTTGAATGCTGGCGGTGCTTTCACTCTAGTGGTAGCATGAGACGGAGTCTACAACCCACACAAGTGGCTCAGGTAGTGCAGCTCATCCAGGAAGGCACATCAATGCGAGCTGTGGCAAGAAGGTTTGCTGTGTCTGTCAGCGTAGTGTCCAGAGCATGGAGGCGCTACCAGGAGACAGGTCCGTACATCAGGAGACGTGGAGGAGGCCGTAGGAGGGCAACAACCCAGCAGCAGGACCGCTACCTCCGCCTTTGTGCAAGGAGGAGCAAGAGGAGCACTGCCAGAGCCCTGCAAAATGACCTCCAGCAGGCCACAAATGTGCATGTGTCTGCTCAAACGGTCAGAAACAGACTCCATGAGGGTGGTATGAGGGCCCGACGTCCACAGGTGGGGGTTGTGCTTACAGCCCAACACGGTGCAGGACGTTTGGCATTTGCCAGAGAACACCAAGATTGGCAAATTCGCCACTGGCGCCCTGTGCTCTTCACAGATGAAAGCAGGTTCACACTGAGCACATGTGACAGACGTGACAGAGTCTGGAGGCGCCGTGGAGAACGTTCTGCTGCCTGCAACATCCTCCAACATGACCGGTTTGGCGGTGGGTCAGTCATGGTGTGGGGTGGCATTTCTTTGGGGGGACGCACAGCCCTCCATGTGCTCGCCAGAGGTAGCCTGACTGCCATTAGGTACCGGGATGAGATCCTCAGACCCCTTGTGAGACCATATGCTGGTGCGGTTGGCCCTGGGTTCCTCCTAATGCAAGACAATGCTAGACCTCATGTGGCTGGAGTGTGTCAGCAGTTCCTGCAAGAGGAAGGCATTGATGCTATGGACTGGCCCGCCCCTTCCCCAGACCTGAATCCAATTGAGCACATCTGGGACATGGGGCGTCAGGGTAGCCTAGTGGTTAGAGCGTTGGACTAGTAACCGGAAGGTTGCGAGTTCAAACCCCCGAGCTGACAAGGTACAAATCTGTCGTTCTGCCCCTGAACAGGCAGTTAACCCACTGTTCCCAGGCCGTCATTGAAAATAAGAATTTGTTCTTAACTGACTTGCCTGGCTAAATAAAGGTAAAATAAAATAAAAATAAATAAAAATGTCTCGCTCCATCCACCAACAGATTGCACCACAGACTGTCCAGGAGTTGGCGGATGCTTAAGTCCAGGTCTGAGAGGAGATCCCTCAGGAGACCATCCGCCACCTCATCAGGAGCATGCCCAGGCGTTGTAGGGAGGTCATACAGGCATGTGGAGGCCACACACACTACTGAGCCTCATTTTGACTTGTTTTAAGGACATTACATCAAAGTTGGATCAGCGTGTAGTGCAAATCCAGACCTCCATGGGTTGATAAATTTGATTTCCATTGATAATTTTTGTGTGATTTTGTTGTCAGCGCATTCAACTATGTAAAGAAAAAAGTATTTAATAAGAATATTTCATTCATTCAGATCTAGGATGTGTTATTTTAGTGTTCCCTTTATTTTTTGGAGCAGTGTATATTTCACAGCGGTTTAGATGGTACAATGATTCTCTACACTAGCTTGTTTTGTCACAAATTAAAATGAGGCAAACTATTAGAATTTTTGCAACCAGGAAATGGCTGCGAGAGTTCTGTATAGTTCATCTTTAACAGATGATCAAGCTACAGTATGATGTGTTTACTTGGCCAGGTTAACCTTTATCTACTCACCTGTGTTAATTTTGACTGTTCTTAGGTTATTAAGAGGCCCACAGCGATAGAAGACTGTAGCTGTGTACAGAAATTTTTGAAGAGGAAAGACGTTTCCTTGTCTGATACATGTTTCTTCATTTTAGCAAAATGATGTTACTCAGCCACTCCCAAAAACTGCTGTGTTGTTTGCCTAGTGCTCGTCTTAAAAGGGACAGATTTAATTTCCTTACATAGGACTGGACTCTCGCTAAACTGGCACAATTTCCTGCTCTCTAATATCTCTTCTCTTCTGTTCTCTACTAAATAATAGCCTTCTGCTCATATAGTGTAAATAGGGCTACCCATGCTTCTGTATGAAATAGCAGAAGAATTGCTGGTGGAGTGAGATCTGTCCTCCTTCCTCTAAGTGGTGCAATAGTAGTGACTAGGACACTGGACAGGCAGTAAGAATTCACCCCAGACTATCAGGCATAAATTCCACAGTTTCAAGTGCCACAGGACAGCAGTCAGCTGTATGCACCAAACCACTTATAATCATAATTGCAAGAAGCAAACAAACACTGCCACACATTCCAGAGAGTCACTCACACATACCAAAGAATGGAACATGTCACTTTTCACCACTTTTTACTTTTCAATTGCTGAAATCTGTGATGCAACCTTTTATACTTTTAAAATGTATTTTACCAAACATTCATTAGCAAAAGCACGCACACATTTTAGTAACATCCATTTGAATTTCAAAGTGAGTATTTCACCAACACCTTAGTTATTTTATTGCCTGGATTTCACTGAGTAGACTCCATGAATATCCTAGATGTTTTGGAGAGCTGACCATCAACATGGTTATTTCAAGGTTAAACCAACCTCATTTTCCATGACAGTGTGTGTGTGGGCTGGAGAAAATACTGGCAAAACCCACTGCGTTTAATTAACCACTACATAACATTGATATGCATGCGTGAAGCAGAATCACTCCAAGGTAAATCTTTTGATGTTAACAAAGGAAGACAAATTGTGTCCCCACCAGCCCAGCCTTCAAATCATAAACTGTACTATAGAGTGCAGTACTGATCAAAACATATTCTTGTCGATTTATGACCTCTGTTTTCTATCCCTTTGAGCGTTGTAGACAAGGCTTTGAGAGACTAGTAAATTACCGGTATGCGTTGTTAAGTGTGCATTGGACGTTGAGAGATTCCTGTTGCAAGCTTGAAAAAGGACAAATGGATTCTGAACGTGGTCTTTCTAAGAAATTAGAACAAAAGGGAGAATGTAATCAAAATGAAGGCTTATGTGGACAGTGCTTAATCCTTTTCATACCATTGTGCAATTTTTGTGCAATTTTTATTCTGGGCAGTAATTTATTCTGTAATCTTTGCCTGCCAAGAGGATAAAAACAACACTGTTTAAGAATTTTCTCTCTATGCAAAGAGTCTGACAAATGATAAATCAGAATAATTATGTACACATTTTTTCTGCTAGGCTTTCCATCTACTTACTTTATATGTATGGTGCCTATAACTTTGATTCACAATGCAGTATACACAATATAATTATATTCATGAAGTTACTAAAGTGGACTACCCCGTCTCTCCAGAAGTGTAATTCAACACAATTCAACTATGAAAAAGTAGCAAAGGTAGCAGAAAAAAAAAGTTGATGAGATGCTGTCACTGTTGTTGCCTTGATGCACTTTGGGAAGGTGTGTGGCCGCCTAAGTGTAGATTGCACATTTGAGAAGTTAACGTACCTCAACCAATGAATAATATCACACTCATTATCTTGATTCTACGTCATACTTTTGCACTCTTTGTATGTTCTCTGAATAAAGCTCTCTTCATTGCACACTGGTTTCCACATTCAACACAATCAAAGTCAGAAGTTAGTGTAGCCACACGTCACATAACACAGTGCCATTAAGGAAGCTTTGGGTACCAATAAGAAAGCTTGCTCCACGAAAGAGGATTCCAGCAAAGAAGAAAGAAAACTGGAACGCTCCTTATAAATTAAGCAAAACCGAAAGAATAACACCCAACACATTATTGAATTGAGAGAACATGAGACAATTCGCAAAAAAAGAGTACGTAGCATTTAATATAAAACATATAAAACACCTCAGACATAGGAAGTGTTTCATTATAGATGAGGGTCTGAGTGAGAGATATGGCAGGGGGGGGGGGGGGCTCCATCTTGGTCCAAGCCTTTTCCACCTTATCTGATTAGCCCAAACCTAAATGATATTAATGGGTGATGTGATAGCCCTCAGTTCGCTCCGCGGATGGACGACTAAATGAATCATCCCACCCCTTCTCTCCTGATGACTTATCAGATCTGACATGTTTGTATGATAAATGTAATTGCGTTTATTTTGGGCCTCCACTGCTGTCTGCTGAAGGAGATCGCATTACTCATTTATTTGAATGATTCCCCTTAATTTAAAACAAAGCAACTTAATTCTGGAAGGTCCAAATAAGTATAATATGTTTTTCCGCATGAATAATATAATAATTAAGGGAAGAACTGAGTTGAAACTGCTTTGGGAAACTTTGGGTTAAAATGCTTGACCACTAAAAATTCTTTAGGCATCCAGTGAAAGCCTCGAGCTGAATGACAAAACTATGATGTTGACCTTTGCTCATTATTTGCCATACAAGTTCTGTACACCCAAAGGCATGGCAATGGCTACAGCTAAAAATAAGAGTGACCTTTTTGGTATGAGTTAGACCGAGACACTTTAAGTACACTCTGGTAAAATAATATGAACCAAACATGTAAAGTATAGAAGGATTTTATTGCTATGCTTCACATGAGAATACCTTCCTAAAATATGGATTGTATGTCCTCAGTCTATTGAAGTCTGAACTATTGACCCAAACCACATTGTCATTGATCCAAGTAATGTGGACTCTGAGATAATGTCAATGATCTGCGACATGAATGTTTAATGACCTATCATGTATCTTAATTATGAACGACAGAGACTGGATTGTACTGTAATTGTCAGGACATTGAGAAAAAGTGTCTGTTACCAATACTATGTGTGCAAAATCAAGTTATTTCCCAACAAACTTGGACTTTGTATGAGGGCACAAGGCGAGACCCAAATGCAGACACAGGAGGCAGATAGTTGAGCGTTGACATTTATTATACCAAAAGGGGTAGGCAAAAGGCAGAAATCGGCGCTAGGAGAACCGCTGGTTGACTTGGCAAAACAAGACAAACTGGCACAGAGAGGCAGGAAACACAGGGATAAATACACCGGGGACTAATGGAGAAAACAGGAGACACCTGGAGGTGGGTGGAGACAACCACAAAGACAGGTGAAACAGATCAGGGTGTGACACTTTGAAGTAGAACATGGCCTTCTTTAGAGGATAAGGTTGTTAGTTGGCATCAGTACAGGCTGTTCTCAAGCCAAGGCCAAGTGAGTGCCCTTAAAATGCCAGACAGAGAGGAGGGAGAAAGGGTTTTGGCAGATATCTTGTTAAATTAAATCTCTAAACAAACACAATGATAAATTCCACTTGATGATAAGTGACGCATCTACAGCAAACTCCAGAAAGGTTGTTCGGTGAGTGGGTTCATAGTGAAGGTGGTAGGTAGCCTAGCAGTTTGAGTGTTGGGCCAGAAGGTGAAAGGTCACTGGTTTGAATTCCCAAGCAGACAAGGTGAAAAATTGGTTGATGTGCCCTTGAGCAAGGAACTTACCCCTAATTCTCTCCAGGGGTGTTGTACTACTATGGCTGATTGGTTAAAACAACACTGCATCCATCTGGTGTATGTGACAATAAAACATTTTTTTAATGATTATTTAGCTAATGCTCTGTAGGGGAGAGTGGGGTAAGTTGAGCAACCCTTGTTTCTAGGAAACTGTACACTGAATTATTTGACCAAATATTTAGGAAGTGGTTGTCATTTCATGGACTCTGAAGGGATAAACACTGAAAAAGTGGTAAGCAAGAAAATCACATGAATTTGTGTTAAATGTTACTTCATGCTTGTATCTAAACACAAGTAAAGAATTTTAAAGATTTTTCTATACATTATTTGGGGTCTCTGTAAGCTTCAATATGAGGTCCTAAACCTAGCATGAAAGTGCATTCTTGTAGCTGTGTGGGCTAATATAGTCAAAATGTTTGCCTTCGGGTAAGTTGAGCCAATAGCAAGTTGATATAAATGTATGATTTTTCTTTCCAGATGTAATGGAAGGCATTATCGCTGGGATAGGCCCTGCTATTAGCTCATAGGTTAAGTGTTTGCTGGCCTGTGTTAAAAGATGCTTAATTTATTAGACAAAAAGGCGGTTTTGATTGTGTTGAATTGTTTCGGAAATAAAGATAGACATGGTTTTAAAAGGGTAGTGGCAGTATACTATTCAGTACAGAAATTTGTAGGCTGTTTAACTTACCCTGTCCCGCGACTCGACTCACCCCATAGTCCTGTGGTAAGGACAAGCTACAGAATGTTTTCAAATTGAATGTTTACATTAATTCTGATCGTTTCCAGGGATACACTATCGATATCTTTGTTAGAAAGAATACTATATTTCCTTTGATGGAGTGATGCTGAATATAAAATTGCTTAACTTACCCCACTCTCCCCTACTGTAAATAGAAGAAAAGAGGTTGAGGCAAGGGGAGGATCCCTTCTGCAGCGACTCCAGCTTGGTGGTAAACGCAGAGTAGGGTTCTGTCCGCCTCTCTCTATCCCCGCTTGAGTCATCAAATTAACATTTAACTGATTTAATACAACGGGAGAAGTCACGATCTCTTTTAAGGGCCCTGATTTTAAAACAAAGTTATTTTTAAAAGTTTTGTATAAGGCCTATAACAGCCTGGTGTGTCCCCCTCAGTAGACAAGGACACGGAGGCATGTGTATGGGGCAGCCTTCTGTGGTAAGTGGTGAGAATGGCATGGAAATGGAGTGGCCTTTAAAGGTATCCCAATGTTAGCAATCCAAATGAAGGTTATCTTTTTTTAGGGACAAGAGAAACTGTATCTAGGCCAACCTGTATCTCCACTAGTATTTGGGTGAAGGATACTGTCTGCAATGGAAAAAAAGGTCAACATGGTGCAACAGTCCACTCCCATTATGCAAATACATCCCCAAATTCTCCAAAATCCACCATATCCCAAGTCTCATCTTAAAGGTCAGGCATACTCTAGAAAGCTCAGTCATGCTTGGTTAGATGCAGAGTGCATAAGAAATGTTACCTAATTCGGAGTCATATTTTCTAGATTATTAATAATGTTATTATAATACTTATGATGACATTTTAAATCCTCCCTAAGCCATTCCAGGATTGGAGTCCTGTGGTCTTTCGCATTGCAGAGGAGAACTGGTATGTAGACTGTAGCGTCATATTGCTTTGTTTGAACTAATAAGGATACTCTAGCTTAGCACCATGTTCAGACTCATTTTGCCTTAAAGTGAAAGTATTTTAATTTGAGAGCTTGGGACTAGGTTCTAAAAGTTGATTCTGAGATAATTGGCTTTATAGTTCCGAACCCTCATTGGTTTGAATGGTGTCAACCATTTTTTTTGTCTTGTATTCTTTTGAACTTAACATGAATTAGAATATTTAGAGTACTGTATAGGTAGAGAACGTTGAACAGAACAAGGCTATGACCATAACTACATTTTGACTAAAATGCAGATACAACCTTAAGTCCAAAGCTCTCGAATTACCAAAATACACACCGCATTCATGGATATCTAAACTAGTAACTTCCCTGATACATGTGTAAATGTTGTTCAGTAAAGTGGGCCTTCCTGTATAATACTTATGCTAAAATGTTGATTTTATTCTGCTGAGCCGTTTACTCTGTTCATATTCTCATATTTTGTTGCGTTGTCGAAGGAACCTGCAAGTAAGCATTTCGTTGGATGTGAATACCATGTGTATCCTGTGCATATGACTAATATTTGAACTTGAACTTCATTTAGTCAAGCAAGCAGACCACGAATAATTAAACTCTAAACTGGACACACAAAGATCCCACATCTACACAGGTATATCAGGGCCTTGATAAAAATGTTAAAAGAGCTGCTTGCAAGGCATTGACAAAAAAAAACTCTCCTCTCTATTCAAGGTCTATTTTAAAAGCCTCCTACTCCCTAGCAGAAACCACAGAAGAGATGTTGAAGGTATCAGTGTGGTAGTAGACCGAGGGCGAAGTCAAACATCACACGCTACACGATCTCACTGCATTGACACAATGGACCGGAGACACCTCCATTTGCCACGGCTTCGCCTGCTGGTCCCTCAGCTTCGACAGGGGTGTTGACTCACAGCTGATATGAATGAGGTGGAAAGCCCCCACACAATATAGTGATTCTATGCTAACGGCCGTGGACTGAACCTGTGACTCATGCCAGTGCTACATTTAAAGAAAGCACAGTGGGGGTGGCTGGCCATGACTGGGTCTCGCTACACGCCTCCCAGAATTCCTGTGGGATGTGCTCCGGGTTTAGAGTCTCAGAACAGGCAGGAGAGGCTGATTTCTGAATGGGATTTACAAGTGAATATAACTTTATATTGGTGATTCACATAGCGGATGTGATTCATTTATAAGTATTTATTTTCATAGGTTTTCTACTCGTACTGTGATGACATTTAGTATGAACGGAAGTGCGCAACACTGTCATCTGTACAGGGTACAAGCCTTTTGTCTATCCAAGGTGGTCAGTCACAAATTTGTTCTTCTTCCTCCCATGAGGTTGAAATCAGGACATTTACATGGCCAAGATAAACATGTCGGACCAGCAACACAGCACGTACTCAGGCGCAGTGTAAACACATTATCAATATGGCTGGTATGTATCTGCAGGGTTGGGGTACTGTAAAAAAAAAAAAACGGTAATCAGTTATGATACCAGCAAAAATATTGTAATATAGATTTCAGATACTTTTGAAAAACTAGACCATTACTTTTAAATTCAGAAAGGCTAGAAATAAAAATAAAAAAAAGACATTCAATTAAGCAAATGTAAGTTTGTTCCACCACTATGGTGACACCTTTTTGTCTAATCCAAAAGTAACTGAAAGTAGTCAGATTACATTATTGATTACAATGTTCAACAGGTAACTAATAAATGTAACCTACCCAGCCCTGTTATCTGACACTATAAAGTCTCACTATTAAACTCCCCAGCAGGAACCAGCAGCAGGGTTCTCCAGTGTTTGCAGAGCAAAAGACAGGTATTATTAGAGGGGCACCTCACTTCACACACTCGTCACTCTACCTCCACTTTGTGTCCCACCACTCTCCTCAGTCACTCTACCTCCACTTTGTGTCCCACCACTCTCCTCACTGTCACTCTACCTCCACTTTGTGTCCCACCCCTCTCCTCACTGTCACTCTACCTCCACTTTGTGTCCCACCACTCTCCTCACTGTCACTCTACCTCCACTTTGTGTCCCACCACTCTCCTCACTGTCACTCTACCTCCACTTTGTGTCCCACCACTCTCCTCACTGTCACTCTACCTCCACTTTGTGTCCCACCACTCTCCTCACTGTCACTCTACCTCCACTTTGTGTCCCACCACTCTCCTCACTGTCACTCTACCTCCACTTTGTGTCCCACCACTCTCCTCACTGTCACTCTACCTCCACTTTGTGTCCCACCACTCTCCTCACTGTCACTCTACCTCCACTTTGTGTCCCACCACTCTCCTCACTGTCACTCTACCTCCACTTTGTGTCCCACCACTCTCCTCACTGTCACTCTACCTCCACTTTGTGTCCCACCACTCTCCTCACTGTCACTCTACCTCCACTTTGTGTCCCACCACTCTCCTCACTGTCACTCTACCTCCACTTTGTGTCCCACGACTCTCCTCACTGTCACTCTACCTCCACTTTGTGTCCCACCACTCTCCTCACTGTCACTCTACCTCCACTTTGTGTCCCACCACTCTCCTCACTGTCACTCTACCTCCACTTTGTGTCCCACCACTCTCCTCACTGTCACTCTACCTCCACTTTGTGTCCCACGACTCTCCTCACTGTCACTCTACCTCCACTTTGTGTCCCACCACTCTCCTCACTGTCACTCTACCTCCACTTTGTGTCCCACCACTCTCCTCACTGTCACTCTACCTCCACTTTGTGTCCCACCACTCTCCTCACTGTCACTCTACCTCCACTTTGTGTCCCACCACTCTCCTCACTGTCACTCTACCTCCACTTTGTGTCCCACGACTCTCCTCACTGTCACTCTACCTCCACTTTGTGTCCCACCACTCTCCTCACTGTCACTCTACCTCCACTTTGTGTCCCACCACTCTCCTCACTGTCACTCTACCTCCACTTTGTGTCCCACCACTCTCCTCACTGTCACTCTACCTCCACTTTGTGTCCCACCACTCTCCTCACTGTCACTCTACCTCCACTTTGTGTCCCACCACTCTCCTCACTGTCACTCTACCTCCACTTTGTGTCCCACCACTCTCCTCACTGTCACTATCCTTGTGGGCACCAAACAATTTATTCTCGTTCAAAATCCTATTTTCCCTAGCCCTTAAACCTAACCTTTTCCTTAAACTAAACCCTAATTCTAACCTTTTTTATTTGTAATCCTAAGCCTAAAATAGCCTTTTTCCTTGTGGGGACCAGCAAAATGTCCCAGCAAGGATAGTACACACACACACACGTCTTCCTCTGGAGGGATTTCAATCCATATGTGCTTTGAGAGACATGTCCATGTCCTCCTTTTTTTTTTTAACTAGAAAAGTCAGTTAAGAAATTCTTATTTTCAATGACGGCCAAGGAACAGTGGGTTTAACCACCTTGTTCAGGGGCAGAATGACAGATTTTTACCTTGTCAGCTCAGGGATTCAATCTAGCAACCTTTCAGTTACTGGTCCAACGCTCTAACTACTAGGCTACCTGCCGCTCCTACATATGACCAAGCCTGTCCTGTCTTCAAGGCTCCCATTTACTTTGTTAGATATCAGATTACACTTATTTCAGGATGATCCAATGGTTTTAGTAATAAGACAAGGCTGGGAAGGGGAGCCACCTTCGGAGATGCTCCAAAGGACTTTTATACGGTAGTTGCTTTTCATGCTTTTCTCTTAGCCTTCCCACCCCTACGAGGGGCTAGCTCATCTCAGGCAAAGCTCTTCTATGTCCTGGCGCTCAAATAGTGGAACAAGCTTCCCCCTCATGTCAGGACAGCTGAGTCCCTGCCCATCTTCTGAAAACGTTTGAAAGCCCACCTCTTCAGAGTGCGTTTTTATTTATTTATATATATAAATAAACCCTTGTCTTGATTGCAGTAAAACTCTCACTTGTCTTTGCTCACTAGCACTGGCTTTGTTGATAGCTACTTTATTGAAGAAAAATGTACTTATGTGGTTGTCTCACCTAGCTATCTTAAGATGGATGTAAGTCGATCTGGATAAGAGCATTTGCTAAAATGTAATGTAAACGCAACCCACTCAATAATTATTAACCATTTATGTTTTTTTCCCAAACTTATTTTGTGTTCTGTAACCTGGACTTGACCTAGAGGGGTGGCAGGTGGCCTAGTGGTTAGAGCGTTGGGCAAGTAACCGAAAGGTTGTTAGATCGTACCCCGTGCTGACAAGATAAAAATCTGTCCTCTCTATAAACAAGGCAGTTAACACACTGTTCCTAGGCCGTCATTGTAAATAAGAATTTGTTCTTAACTGACTTGCCTAGTTAAATAAAGATTTTAAAAAAGTGAGCATCCCAGGATTCTGCAGCAGCCATGCACACATAAAGCTGGCTACTGAGCAATTAGCAATTAACCCCATTAATGTAATCATTCAGCGGGCATATGTGGGTAACTGGCAATCTTAAAAAGGGCTAATTGGATATAAAATGAAATGGCATCAGCCAAGCGGTTATGGGAAATAAAATGTCATGTTTACTGTCACTGAAATGGGGAGGCAGACGTCTTTTAGACTGTCCCCAGACAGACATCACTACTAGCTCCATGGTTATGGCAGAGGAAAAGGGAGGAGTGCAGGCAGCATTTAGCTAGGGGTCACTGGCAGGATACAGCTCATTATCCTGTTTGGAACAGGCAGTGTCTGCCCCTCACATACAAATCTTATTTTTGGGGGGCAAATGCGATGAATACAACAATACCGTGACATGCCCTTAACCAACAATGCAGTTCAAGAAATGGAGTTAAGAAAATATTTACTAAAACTAAAGTAAACAAATCAAAAAGTAAAACAAGAAAATGACATAACAATAGCGAGGTTATATACATGGGGTACTGAGTGAATGCATGGGGGTAAAGGTTAGTCAAGGTAATTTGTGAAGTGACTGTGCATAATCAGCGAGTAGCAGCAGTGTTAAAAACAAATGCTGTCAATGTAAATAGTCCGGGTGGCCATTTGATTAATTGTTCAGCAGTCTTATGGCTTGGGGGTAGAAGCTGTAAAGGATCCTTTTGGTTCTAGACTTGGCGTTCCGGTACCGGGTGCCGTGCGGTAGCAGAGAAAACAGTCAATGATTTGGGTGACTGGAGTCTTTTCTTTGGGGCCTTCCTCTGACACTGCCTGGTATATACAGTTGAAGTCTGAAGTTTACATACACTTTGTCACGACTTCCACCGAAGGTGGCTCCCCTTCCTGTTCGGGCGGTGCTCCGGAGGTCGTAGTCACCGTTTCTGTTTTATGTCTTATTGGTTTCACCTGTTTCTCGTTTGGGGTTTAGTTTAGGGCTATTTAAGCCTGTTATGCCCTTCTGCTTTTGTGCGGGCTTGTTTCTCTGTTCTGTTTTGTGGATGGTATTGTTTGTATTTTTCTGGACTGTTTTCCGGACAGTTTTTCTTAAACCTCTGCGCCTGACTCCGCACCCACCACTCCTAGTTAAGTAACACACTTAGGTTGGAGTCATTAACTCGTTTTTCAACCACGCCACAAATTTCTTGTTAATAACAAACTATAGTTTTGGAAGGTCAGTTAGGGAATGTACTTTGTACATGACACAAGTAATTTTTACAACAATTGTTTAGACGGATTATTTCACTTATAATTCACTATCACAATTCCAGTGGGTCAGAAGTTTACATACTAAGTTGATTGTGCCTTTAAACAGCTTGGAAAATTCCAGAAAATGTAATGGCTTTGGAAGCTTCTAATAGGCTAATTGACATAATTTGAGTCAATTGGAGGTGTACCTATAGATGTATTTCAAGGCCCACCTTCAAACTCCTCTTTGCTTGACATCATGGGAAAATCAAAAGAAATCAGCAGAACACCACATCCTTGGGAGCAATTCCCAAATGCCTGAAGGTACCACGTTCATCTATATAACAATAGTAAGCATCCACAATTCTTACAAGGCACACGCGGTTGAAGGGATTTGGGCCTTGTCTCGACAAAGCAGCATATTGTTTGCGCCGGATACATTAAAGAAAAACTCTTTGTCCAGTTCGTGGTCATCGCTGTTCTGATGTCCAGAAGCTTTTTTTGGTCATAAGAGATGGTAGCAGCAACATTACGTACAAAGTGAGTTACAAACAATGCGGAAAAACGAACAAAATAGCACAGTTGGTTAGGAGCCCGTAAAGCGGCACCATCCCGTCCGGCACCGTTATTGTCCATACGTGTTTATTAACCTGGCATTTGGACATGTGTCCGTCAAACCACCGAGCGGAGGGGAGAGACAGTCAGGAAGGGTGAGGCAATGGAGGAGCAGCCAATAGTTGGGCAGCTTTAGGGTTCTGAAGGTGATTTCACACCCCCTCTGTTGATGTGTGAATGAATTCGAGTGGGACAGAAGGTTCATTAAAATAGAGTTGGGGTGTGTGACTCTGTGCGTGATTGTGAGCGCGAATGTGAATTCAACCGTGTTTGTGTGTGTGTCTCTGTTTGTGTGAAAATGTGCATTCATCTGTACATGTAATCTTAATTTGATCACTCTTGTCGCAGAGAAATGCAAACTTGTAGTGTTTTGAGGTTTTAAAAGGCTTGTACCGTTTTGTAAGTTCCATTTTAAAATCTGACTTGATTTGCCCTAATTTAAAAACTGTATCAACCCCTGTCAAAATGTCCATTTAATTATAATCCACATACTAATTCACATGTCAAATTTAAGATCACAGATCTGTGTGTGTTTTGTGTTCATGAGGAGCACCCATGTCACAGCCCTAAGTACACATAGTAATTACACTGGCACTTTCTTGAACCTGTTGGCAGTAATTTAAATGGCGATTTGGTGAAGAAAGAGGCTGGCAGGGGGTCTAAAATGGATTTGTCATTCCAATCTGGAAAATATTGGACCAATTTGGCAAAGCCATTTATAGAAACAGCAGTCCAAACTGATGCGATGTACATCTTCCCAGGATCCTAGGCTGAGCTAGTTCTCTTAACTGAAGCAATTAAAATATCCAGAAGTGATTCATCTCTAAAACTAATTTAATGACAGTCTATGCAGCAACAATTGTGATGTGTCTGTGACAAAAATCTATCTTCAGTAATCATAGGTGTACTAAATTGCCTCTAACCTTCAACACCTTTCCGTTAGCCACGATCGAGAGCTTTGTTGTGTCCGACGTCAACCAAGAGCTTTAATAATTTCCCCGGAAGAGATAAAGGCGCAGAGATATACATATGTGTATACATTGCATTTCACTTGCTTTCGTAAGCGAGAATTGTGATTATACAGAACTACAGTAACTTGAGAGAGAAATGTTTAATGGAAATGCTAAATGTCACAGGGGAGTACTGTATAAATGTTTTAAACACTAATTCTGTAAACAGATGTGAACTTTAGCAATTTACTTTGTTGGACCATTATTTACTCGGACGATTAAGTACTTACTGGTTATCAATGAAAGGGTAACTTTTTAAAACTTTTTTTTTACATGTTATTTATTGCTTTTATGTGCTTGACAATTTATTGCTGCCACCCAGGTTGCATTACGATTCTGCCAATATAAGAAAGTCGTGACTGCTTTGTCTTTTTTTGTTCTAAGGGATGATATATTTCATTGCCCCTCTGTTTTATGATCAGTTGGTGGAATGTGTCGACTCATTTGATATACTGAAACATTTTGTTATTGTTTGTGTAGTGCGATCATAATATTGGGTAACAATTTAAATGAACTGTATATTATAAACATTACATTTATTTTAACACTTTCTTTTAAATCTGTGTTATGCATCAGGTCCCCATAAAGAAATGGTTGATCAGATATACAATTCTATCAACCTAGCCACAGATTTCCTCTAGACTTGTCTGTCTGTATCATTACATTATAAGCTGCTGAATGTCTCTTCCATGCTTCAGGGAGTGTGAAATAATCTGTGTGGGTGGACTAATTGACTACTTGATTGACTTCCCTGAAACAATTGATCCAGCCTAGCAGCAAGTCAACAGTTGACTCTGGGACGAAGGAGGGCTTTGTTTTTCCCCTGTTGTAGACACAATCCATGAGGGCCTTAAACATGTCTCTGCATCGTGCCACTCAGGATTAGAGGAGATGGATGAACATTGAAAATAGAGGGGCTGGTATTAACCCCTGGGGGACTCCTGCTGAACGCCGACATCTGAACGCAGTTCCTCTAGGTATTGACTGAGATGCCCTCTGTTCCTGGACACAGCCAAACACTTATTACCCTTATTACCTGTCCGCTCAGTAGACTGCATGCCTACTGCCTTGACTGCTGTAGTTCCTGCAGTCAAATGACCAAATTGCCCTCTAGTGGCTTCATGGGTGGAATGTTATTCATATTTTTCAGAATTTCATCGTTAATAAAACATTTTTTTTGTATTTTTTTTTTTTATCCGGTGTTTCTATGTCAAAAGATTTTCTTATTTCATTCTTCTGATGTATATCAAATGTAATATTGGGAAGCAAACTCAAAATTATAAACTTTTCAACTCTTTATCTGACATGGTACAGGTGTCTTTTATTTATGCCCATAACCATGTGCGTGAGGTGTACATTATTTTATTTTTTTATCAAAGTAGATTTGTATGAGACTACCAAGAAACATCCTGTGTGACCCTGATTTAGCCCACTGCAGTAAATAAAATCAACTAATATCTGTTTCAATAGCTCCTGGACATAAGGCAGACAGTGCTTTCATCCCTCAACACTTTCTCAAGTTGTGTGTGTGTGTGTGTGTGTGCATAGAGGTTTGGTGCTGTTCTCACAAATAAGACAGTTGGTACTTATTGGAACCCAATTCTAACAGAGGCTGTCACAGAGAGACAGTGGGTGCCAAGTCAGACAAACAAAAGCTGCTGCAGCTGAGAGAGCGAGAAAGAGAGGCTTCATGTTAGCAGAGACAACTGTGTGTGTCTGAGACTGTTGGCTCTTTCCATCTCTGGCTTTCTCTCACTGATCCTATGGAACACCGGGGTCCAGTCTGGGATAATACCATAACAAATACATTTAGCCCAATATGCACAATAGTCGGACCTGTTCACAACAAAACAAATTGTAACAGGAGGAATCGGTTTGATGTGATAACAATGTCAATACAGTATGGAAATATTATACGGGCTCTTGTTTAAGCCTTGATGCATCTATATCTCCTCGTGTGCTGGGGGATTTTCTACTGACGTGATTCTAGCGCTTCTCTCCCGGTTTCCAGCAACCCCAACACCATGCTGTCACTGAGTACTTTTACATGCACACTGAACACCTTACTCTGATTATTACCTTATGCCGATTTAAGAAAAGCAAAGTAAACATTAGCCAATTAAAACACCTGGATTAAACATTTAAAAAATTGCAATCTTTTGAATTATTAAGACATGTAAACACCTTAATCAGAGTTCTGACAGTGTATTTGATATGAGTCCCATCAGGTAGCCTGACTTCAGATGTGTTTGTGAACAGGATTATTAGAGAAATCATTCTTCTTGCAAAGCATGTAACATTTTTTATCAAACTATATTAGAGTATTCACAATTGTATTATTGTGTATGTACACGTACGTCCCCACGATCAGTCTCTGTAACGATTCCATATTTACTCTTGACACATCCTCATGTATCCATTGCCATGGCAGCCTGTTACTTAACATACATGACATGTACGACGCATGATCACCGCCACTGTTTCCCCGAGAGAAATCAATCTACCCTGGGGCTCCTGAGTGGTGCAGCGGTCTAAGGCATTGCATCTCAGTGCTAGAGGTCGTCACTACAGTCCCTGGTTCAATTCCAGGCTCTATCACAACCGGCCGTGATTGGGAGTCCCATAGGGTGACGGACAGTTGTCCGGGTTAGAGTTTGGCCGGGGTGGGCAGTCACTGTAAATAAGAACTGGTCCTTAACTGACTTGCCTAGTTAAATTAAAAACAATTATCCTCTTCGCTCTGTCAATAGTTCAATCTTTTTTTCTTTCTCTGTCCTTTCATCCAATCGAGGCTCAGTGTTGGAACCTTGTATGTGCAGTGGGAGTGTGATTGTCACATCTACCTTATGGCTGTTGTTTGTGTACTGTACAGTGACTTGCATTGTTGTGGTCCTTCTCCTGTCCTCCTTGTTGGTGTCGTCTAACGATCATTCAAAATGAGAGCCGGGGGCTCGGGTACAAACACACTGGGGATTGATCGGACCAAACCCTTGGACATCTGCTGCCATACATCTCCAAGCAGGCTTTGGTTAATGAAGAGGCTGCGAGAAAGTGTTTGTGTGGATGGGTGTTTGGGTTTATCCAGTCAAAGAATGAAATATCAAAGACGACTATCTGAAATTGTGCCTGAATCTGAATCGATTCCCAAACAATGGGTGCAGTCCTTCCAAAAATGTGTATGGTAGTTCAGTGCTGTCCAGATTAGATTGAACACTGGATATGGCATATGCTCGACAAACTGTTAGAATCGGTATAGCATGCTATGCATATTTCCCCATTACTCAGTCTCCTGTCCTGGTGTGATTTGAGCAGGCTGCACAAGGGGAAGGAAAATCAATTAACCTTTAGGGCAGCGGGAGCACCTTCCAACCAGCCGGGAGGGGAGGAAATGCATCTGTATTTAAAGGTTAGGGGATGGGTACTGATGGAGGAGAAATACACACAGGGGCATAAGTGATTTGTTACTGGATATACACAAATACTCACTTGCAGACATGCAAAGCAAATACACACATACACTATCACAGATACACAAACACACTCACTCTTGTTTAACTAACCTTGTGGGGGGACACTACCATTCAAAATCCTATTTTCTTAACCTAACCCTTACTCTAAGGTTAGGTTTAAGGTTAGGGCTTAACCCTAAAACCTAACCTTAACCCTAAATCTAACCCTAAAACTAATTCTACCTTAATCCTAAAACCACTAGAAATAGCATATGATCTTGTGGGGAATAACAATGTCCCCAGTTGGTCCCCAAAAATTATAATGACTGTTATTGTGGGTACTTCTAGTCCCTGCAAGTATAGTTAAACACATCCACACTAATTGACACATAATCAAGTGCACATTTAAGGAACAGTCCACATGCAATGTGTGTGTCGATTGTGGAAGTGTGGAATGAGACATAATACAAAACCTGAGCTTCATCCAAGCAAGAAGCCCAACTCTACGTTAATTAAAAATAAACATTGAAATTAAATCACCTCTTCGTTTTTATTTAATTACAGTCCACACACTGAAAAAAAATAAATGGAACAGAGTACTGCAACTATTCTAACCTCAGACACCAACAACCTACCTGATTGCAGCCAGGTTCACCTTCAGCGGGGGCTATTCTCCGTGGCCGTGACTAAGTCCACATCTGGCGTGAGAGGAAGACCAGTAGCCAGGTGAGGTGCAGGACAGCCAACCCAGCCAGGTGGATAAACATGGAGTCTCAGCCAGCCACATGCATACTGCTGCTTTCTTAATAACTGCCAGAATAAATGGAATTAACAGGGATTTGGTGATTAAATCATATTTACTCAGGTTCAGGAAATTCACTTATTTAATCGAAAACTCTCCAAAATCGTATTACAAGGAAAAGAAAGAGGTGATTTAATTTCAGTGTTCATTTTTTATTTTGAGTTGCGTTACTTGCCTTGCCATATTGCCAGAAGTATGCAAGTACACTACACGATGAAAAGTATGTGGAGCCCATCTCATTCCAAAATCATGAGCATTAATATGGAGTTGGTTCCCCCTTTGATGCCCTAACAGCCTCCACTCTTCTGGGAAGGCTTTCCAATAGATGTTGGAACATTCCTGTAGGGACTTGCTTTCATTCAGCTACAAGAGCTTTAGTGAGGTCGTGCACTGATGTTGGGTGATTAGGCCTGGCTCTCAGTCAGCGTTCCAATTCTTCCCCAAGGTGTTCTATGGGATTGAGGTCAGGGCTCTGTGCAGGCCAGTCAAGTTCTTCCACACCGATCTCGTCAAACCATTTCTGTATGGACCTCTCTTTGTGCATGGGGGCATTGTCATGCTGAAACAGGAAAGGGCCTTCCCCAAACTGTTGCCACAAAGTTGGAAGCGCTGTATCGTCTGGAATGTAATTTTATGCTGTAGCGTTAAGATTTCCCTTCACTGTAACTAAGGGGCCTTAGCCCGAACCATGAAAAACAGGCCCAGACCATTATTCCTCCTGCACTAAACTTTACAGTTGGCACTATGCATTGGGGCAGGTAGCGTTCTCCTAGCCAGATTCCTCCATCAGACTGCCAGATGGTGATGCGTGATTCATCACTCCAGAGAACACGTTGCCAATGCTCCAGAGTCCAATGGCGGTGAGGTTTACACCACTCCAGCTGACGCTTGGCACTGCACTGCGCATGGTGATCTTAAGCTTGTGTGCGTCTGCTCGGCCATGGAAACCCATTTCATGAAGCTCTCAATGAACAGTTATTGTGCTGATGTTGCTTCCAGAGGCAGTTTGGAACTCAGTAGTGAGTTCAGCACTCGGCGGTCCCATTCTGTGAGTTTGTGTGGTCAACCACTTCGCGGCTGAGCCGTTGTTGCTCCTAGACGTTTCCACTTCACCACAACAGCACTTACAGTTGACCGGAGCAGCTCTAACAGGGCAGAAATCTGACTAACTGACTTGTTGGAAAAGTGGAATCTTATAACAGTGCCACGTTCAAAAGTAATTGAGCTCTTCAGTAAGGCCATTCTTATGTCAATGTTTGTCTATGGAGATTGCATGGCTGTGTGCTCGATTTTATGCATTTGTCAGCAATGGGTGTGGCTGCAATAGCCGAATCCACTAATTTGAATTGGTGTCCACATACTTGTGTATGTCAGCAAGTAATTACAATATGAAAAATACTGCAATAGTCTTGAGCAATGATTGTTTTCATCAATTGTGCAGCAAATGAGCATATACAGTGGGGAGAACAAGTATTTTATACACTGCCTATTTTGCAGGTTTTCCTACTTACAAAGCATGTAGAGTTCTGAAATGTTTTATCATAGGTACACTTCAACTGTGAGAGACAGAATCTAAAACAAAAATCCAGAAAATCACATTGTATGATTTTTAAGTAATTTGCATTTTTTTGCATGACATAAGAATCTGATACATCAGAAAAGCAGAACCTAATATTTGGTACAGAAACCTTTGTTTGCAATTACAGAGATCATATGTTTCCTGTAGTTCTTGACCAGGTTTGCACACACTGCAGCAGGGATTTTGGCCCACTCCTCCATACAGACCTTCTCCAGATCCTTCAGGTTTCGGGGCTGTCGCTGGGCAATACGGACTTTCAGCTCCCTCCAAACATTTTCTATTGAGTTCAGGTCATGGCCCCATCCATCCTCCCCTCAATACGGTGCAGTCGTCCTGTCCCCTTTGCAGAAAAGCATCCCCAAAGAATGATGTGCTTCACGGTTGGGATGGTGTTCTCGGGGTTGTACTCATCCTTCTTCTTCCTCCAAACATGGCGAGTGGAGTTTAGACCAAAAAGCTCTATTTTTGTCTCATCAGACCACATGACCTTCTCCCATTCCTCCTCTGGATCATCCAGATGGTCATTGGCAAACTTCAGACGGGCCTGGACATGCGCTGGCTTGAGCAGCGGGACCTTGCATGCACTGCAGGATTTTTATCCATGGTGGCATAGTGTGTAACTAATGGTTTTCTTTGAGACTGTGGTCCCAGCACTCTTCAGGTCATTGACCAGGTCCTGCCGTGTAGATCTGGGCTGATCCCTCACCTTCCTCATGATCATTGATGCCCCACAAGGTGAGATCTTGCATGGAGCCTCAGACCGAGGGTGATTGACCGTCATCTTGAACTTCTTCCATTTTCTAATAATTGTGCCAACAGTTGTTGCCTTCTCACCAAGCTGCTTGCCTATTGTCCTGTAGCCCATCCCAGCCTTGTGCAGGTCTACAATTTTATCCCTGATGTCCTTACACAGCTCTCTGGTCTTGGCCATTGTGGAGAGGTTGGAGTCTGTTTGATTGAGTGTGTGGACAGGTGTCTTTTATACAGGTAACAAGTTCGAACAGGTGCAGTTAATACAGGTAATGCGTGGAGAACAGGAGGACTTCTTAAAGAAAAACTAACAGGTCTGTGAGAGCCGGAATTCTTACTGGTTGGCAGGTGATCAAATACTTATGTCATGCAAATTAATTACTTAAAAATCATACAATGTGATTTTCTGTATTTTTGTTTAAGATTCCGTCTCTCATAGTTGAAGTGTACCTATGATAAAATTACAGACCTCTATATGCTTTGTAAGTAGGAAAACCTGCAAAATCGTTAGTGTATCAAATACTTGTTCTCCCCACTGCATATGTCCCACTTTGATTAGTGTGCCTATTTTCAAAGTTTCTGGTGTCAGAGGAAAGCCCATAAAATGCTCAGAGGGCCTCGTTATTGTGTTTTATTATTACTTTTTATTTAGCCTACCTGGTAAATATTTTCTTCTTCTTGAGCTGCACTGTTGGCTAAGGGCTTGTAAGTAAGCATTTCACGAGTAAAGTCTACACTTGTTGTATTCGGCGCATGTGGCAAATAAAGGTTGATTTGATTTAATTGCATCCTTCTTGGGTTTGTGTATCTTTCCTCATATCAACTTTAACAATTTACCTGCAGAATTCATACACTGTGGCAATAGTCAACTGAAGCTCAAGCAATCACACTGCATTCTGCAGTGAACATCTGCTACTTGACAAACAATCAATAACACCACCATGTTGGAAAACCACCAACACTAGACAGACTTAACAACGGTCCCATTATTTTTGGCCATTTCTGTATAGCCAATGGACAATGAACTCAGCGAGGTACAGCAGGAAAGTGTGGTTCCTTGCCATGCGGTTCCCTATGAGGTTAATTAATTCTGAACTTGATTTACTGGGCTAATGAGGGGAGAAAATGGCTGGGCTTTCAATGGCAGCCCAACTGGGCCCATGTTCACCAGAGATATCATTACATTTCTGTGCATGCTTATGATGGTGGGGACAAGTTAAGTCAAAGAGATGGAGGGTGTGGGGGGTGTGGAGGGTATGGGGGGTGTGGGGGGTCTGCAATATGGTTAATTTCCTCCCTTTGGTGGCATAATGCTAGGCTACATACAATGTAAAAATGCCATGCCAGCTCATTGTTAGGAGAGCAATGTACTATACATGGTGAGCTCATCATGATTGAGGCACATTACTCAACTAACAGTGAGTAACTGCAGATTTACCACGGTCTGCAGGAGAAGTTTTTGCTGATCCATTTTTGTGCTGTTTTCAATCTCCTGTCCCTGAATGACAGGTCTCCAGCACTGAACAATGACAACCACTGAGGGTGTCAATATACTGATCTAAATCATAAGTAGACCGTCAATATTCCGTAGACAGGGCATCATGACAATCTTAAAGGGATACTTCTGTCACACCTTGATCTGTTTCACCTGTCCTTGTGCTTGTCTCCACCCCCCTTCAGGTGTCACCCATCTTCCCCACTTATCCCCTGGGTATTTATACCTGTGTTTTCGGTCTGTCTGGGCCAATTCGTCTTGTTTGTTCAAGCCTACCAGCGTTTTGTGTCTCAGCTCCTGCTTTTCCCAGTCTCTCTTTTCTCACCCTTCTGGTTTTGACCCCTGCCTGTCCTGACTCTGAGCCCGCCTGCCTGACCCTGAGCCTGCATGCCGTCCTGTAGCTTTGCCCCTACTCTGAATTACCGACCTCTGCCTGACCTGACCCTGGGCCTGCCTTGGGTCTTACCTGAAACCTGATTACTTCAAGATTTTGGAAATTAGTTAGCATTGGCTCGCAAATCAACCACTAACGTCCATCATACTGGACACAAAGGCATACAAATGATATCCAGGAGTTCTGACTCTGGGGAAGTTGATAAAAAGGCCTCATTGCCAAAATCCCAAAGTTTCAATTTAAAAGAGAAGAGGGAGAGAGAGAGAGAGAGAGAGAGAGGGGAAAGAAAGGAAAGAGAGAAGGAGAGGAGAGAGAGGACCCAGATCAGCTCCTCCTCTGAAAGGCCCTGGAATTATTTTAAGAAAAAACGTCAGAGCCTCCATTTTACCCCAGTAATGAATAACAAAGACGAGTCATCATGCATATAATACATACAAATAAGGCTACTTTAGTTATCATGAGATGAGGTATTGTGAAATAAATGATCCCAGCACACTGCTGCTCCTATCACAGGGTGACTCATATGGCTTGCCATTTCAGTCTGTACACAACGTCTTTTGAACTGTAAGTACAGCTAAGTATCTTGGTCATGTTCTTTTATTCAGTCCTTTTTCGACTCATGTCCTCCGACAATTACTTCCGTTATTACTCACCTCATAACCAGTTCGGCCTATCACTTCTGTGATTACCAGTTAGAATTGAAGATGAGCTATTACTATTGAAGATTAGCTATCACCCTTATGCCAATGTCTTTTCACGTGTAGCTGTAATATTTGTAACTAAATGTCGATTTTCTTTACATGTATGGATTTCCATATCTACGTTTTGAATCAGTTTGTGATGGTTTATTCATGAATCGTAGTGTCTCCTGCCTGTGAAGTGACAAAAGTGTGTAGCATTCTTCACTCTCCAAGTCCTGCCGGTCAGATGAAGATCTGGAGTGTTTACGGCTAATAGAAAGAGTTTCCATAGAAAGTGTTTCTCTATAGACGTGTTATTAAAGAAACCAGCACAGTGTTCTTAAACACTCAATGCCTTCTCCAGCAGTGTAGGACAAGGGTGAACAGTACAAGGACAAGTACTGTCCATCATGCCATACCATGATTGCACAGAGGAAAACAATGTGCTCAACAGCAAATTAAACAGCAAATTATACAAAAATTATCTCAGCCTTTCACCCTTTCATCCAGTAAAATAATGCAATACACCGTATCTATTGAAATAGTTGGAAGTGTTTTAAATTCTAGTACGATTTCTAAAGGAGTAGAAAGGATAAAGTATTTTTTCTTTCAGAGGACAAAACACAGAACAAAAAGCTGGACAATCTTTTACTCGCAGCACATTTAGCCCATTTCCTTTGAGCACTTTATTAGAGACTTTAGATGTATAAAAACATCAAACACAACTGGAGAAAACACTCCAGAAACACGAGACAGATCTCTGGTCTTTGCCCGAGCAGCTGTCCACACACCATCTGCTACTCTATTCATTCCCCATTTCCTCCTGATGAGGTGATCGAAGAAAAGGGAGATAGATACAGCCTGTTAGTGGCCTTTCCCTCAGCTGGGATTACAAGGCGCTGCTATCCGTCCATCCCCTCACTGTAGCTTATTGTCCAGGCTGTTGTGGCATGCTTCACACATGGCTTAAGAAGGGTTGGAGAGGCGATAGTGTCATGACACTATCTGACCAGACGGCAGACCAGAGGACCTGGCTGAGATGTGCCCCTCGTCTCTCGTCCATCTCTCTGTCAGGCCAGGGTGGTGTTTCTCAGACTCTCCAGAAATCAGGGAGCATCGGGGAATCAACAGATGGGAGTAAATGTCATTATCTTTGGGCTACCTCTGCCAGCTTATCTCTGGGCTGTAGACAGGGGAGAAAGGAGACAGGCAAGGAAAGGCAATTACAGAACAATGAGAAGGGTCTAAACTGCCACCTCGTGAGCTGGGTCTGTTCCACTGGTCTCTCCAGGCACATGACTGAGCAGTTGATTGACTACCATCATGGTCAACCATTGACAACACAATATGCTCAACCAGTCCTACTCAACACTTAGAGTAGATAGATCTCTAACATGAACCACCTCAGTAGTGGTTGACTTTGAGTTTTGAAGTTTAAACATCATCCTCCACAGAGATAAGTGGTGTTACATGGGTCCTTGTGTCCAGCAGAACAGGTGACGTGTATCTTACATAACTTCAGTCTCATTGCATAACACTTTATACATCCTTACATAACAAACATGGAGGATTGGTTAGGCACTACCCTCTTAGCCTCCACCACCACAGCTTTCACCTCTATTTCTCCAGAAATAACCTCCGGGCCACCAAAGCGGACAACCACCTCAGAAGTGTCCTTTGAAGGGGAGATTCAGCGTGCGGCTTCTCCCTTCACACAGACATCTGAGCCAGGATATATGAATAGGCTTTCTCTCTCTTGGTGGTTGTTGGTGAAGGTGCGGGGGAGGGGAGATACGTGGGGGCTGAGTGTAAATACAAATATCAGTCGATATGGTTTCAAGTCTCATTCGTCTTGGTAAGTAAGCCAGTCTTTGGTAAGCCAGTTCCTTGTACTTGTGCGCCTGTCAAATAGACCTCTGTCTTTTTTAAGGAACACAAAGCCAGGGAACAAGAAGAGATTAGATGTTCCAGGCTGTAAATTTGTTCTCATTGTCTCTCCTCTGATGGGAGCTCAGTGATGGTGTGCAGAGGGAAAGAATGCGCAACGAAAGGTTGAATATATGAAAGAGCTTTAAATAGTGATGCCTCCTCATTCTTAAGGGCTTTGCTCCTACTCAGTTTGTTTTGTGCCCTTTCCTCCATTCCTAATACTGCTATTCCAAATGTAGAAAACAAATCATCTCGAGGATGATGTGCAACGTTGTGTAGCTGCGATATTTCAATAGAAGAACTTTCAGCTTCATTCACAAAGACACCCACACCATGAATAAACTTTATTTCAGATGTCATTTGATGCTCTGTACAAAGTTTATTGTCATAGTCTGAGAAACCCTGTCTAAAGAGATGTATCCACTCCCAAGGCTGACAAATTAATTGCTACCCACTGGGCACACACTGGTTGAACCAACGTTGTATCCACGTCATTTCAATGATATTACGTTGAACCAACACGGACTAGACATTGAATTGACGCCTGTGCCCTGTGGGTACTATCTGCAACAGTTGCTGGGTGATTCTCATAAAACCAGCTTTAACCATGTTAGTAGCAAATTGAGTTAGAAAATGACTATGCATCTGCAAAAATTAACTACAGTACACTGCATGACCAAAAGTATATGCTCATCAAACATCTCATTTCAAAATCATGGGCATTAATATGGAGTTGGTCCACCTTTGCTGCTATAACAGCCTCAACTCTTCTGGGAAGTTTTTCCAGTAGATGTTGGAACATTGCTGGGGGGACTTACTTCCATTCAACTACAAGAACATTAGTGAGGTTGGGCACTGATGTTGGCCGATTACGCCTGGCATGCAGTCACCATTCCAATTCATCCCAAAGGTGTTTGATGGTGTTGAGGTCAGGGCTCTGTGCAGGCCAGTCAAGTTCTTCAACAACAATCTCGACTAACCATTTCTGCATGGACCTCGCTTTGTCCACAGGGGCATTTATTTTACATGTTTTTATTTCACCTTTATATAACTAGGCACATCAGTTAGGAACAAATTCTCATTTACAAAGACGGCCTACACAGGCCAAACCCGGACGACGCTGGGCCCATTGTGTGCCGCCCAATGGGACTACAAATCATGGCTGGTTGTGACACAGGATTAAAACCAGATGCACAATTGCATCCAAAAAGATCATCAAGGATATCAACCATCTGAGCCACTGCCTGTTCACCCCGCTATCATCCAGAAGGCGAGGTCAGTACAGGTGCATAAAAGCTAGGACTGAGAGACTGAAAAACAGCTTCTATCTCAAGGCCATCAGACTGTTAAACAGCCATCACTAGCACATTAGAGGGTGCTGCCTATAGGCATAGACTAGGAATCACTGGCCACTTTAAGGAATGGAACACTAGTCACTTTAATAATGTTTACATATCTGGCATTACTCATCTCATATGTATATACTGTTTTTCTATACTATTCTACTTTATCTTAGTCCGTTCCGCTCTGACATCGCTAGTCCATATAAATATAGTCTTAATTCATTCCTACTTAGATTTGTGTGTATTGGGTATATGTTGTGTAATTTGTTAGATATTACTGCACTGTCTGAGCTAGAAGCACAAGCATTTCACTACATCTGCAATAACTTGTGCTAATCAAGTGTATGTGACCAATACAATGTGATTTGATTTAGTGACGCCTCAAGCACTGAGATGCAGTGCCTTAGACCGCTGTGCCTCTCGGGGCATGCTGAAACAGGAAAGAGACTTCCCCAAACTGTTGCTACAAAGTTGGAAGCACAGAATCGTCTAGAATGTCATTGTATGCTGTAGTGTTAAGATTTCCTTTCACTGGAACTAAGTGGCCTGAAGTATGAAAAACAGCTCCAGACCATTATTCCTCCTCCATCAAATTTTACAGTTGGCACTATGCATTCGGGCAGGTAGCCTTCTCCTGGCATCCGCCACACCCAGATTCGTCCATCGGACTTCTAGATGGTGAAGCGTGATTCATCAGTCCAGAGAACGTGTTTCCACTGCTCCAGAGTCCAATGGTGGTGAGCTTTACACCACTCCAGCAGTCGCTTGGCCTTGCGCATGGTGATGTTAGGCTTGTGTGTCGGCAGCTTGGCCATGGAAACCCCTTTCATGAAGCTCCTGACAATCAATTTTTACACACTACGCGCTTCAGCACTCGGCGGTCCCGTTCTGGGAGCTTGTGTGGCCTACCACTTTGTGGCTGAGCCTTTGTTGCTCCTAGATGTTTCCAATTCCCAATAGCAACACTTACAGTCGACTGGGGAAGCGCTAGCAGGGCAGGAGTTTGACGAACTGACTTTGTTGGAAAGGTGGTGTCCTATGACAGTGTCACATTGAACATCACTGAGCTCTTCTGCCAATGTTTGTCTATGGGGATTGCATGGCTGCGTGCTCGATTTTATAGACCTGTCAGCAACTGGTTTGGCTGAAATAACTGAATCCAGTCATTTGAAGGGTGTCCACATACATTCTGAAGACTAAGATGCTCAGTTTATGATGTCTTATTTGAAATACATTTAACATTTTCGCCTGAATTCTCTCGGTGGATGCTGCAGTGAACCCACTGGCGTCGGGAGCAACAGCTTGCACGTGCCTTACCACTCCACTATGTCTCCCTGTCATGGCTTTTGCGCCATCAGTACAGACACCAACACATCTTGACCACCAAAGTCCATTTGATGTCACAAAGCTGTCCAGTACTTTAAAAATATCCTCTCCTGTCGTCCTGGTTTCCAGTGGTTTGCAGAAGAGGACGTCTTCCTTAATTGACCCCCCATAAATGTAACGGACATATACCAGGAGCTGTGCTAGGCCCAGCTGTAACACATAGATTTCACTGGCTTGTATGTGAAGCAGTAATTGTTTCAAAATATCTCCTGCCATGTCACTGATGCGTCGTGAAACAGTGCTGTTTGATGAAGCCATTGTCTGTATAGTTTTTTTGGCCTTTTCCCCCAGCCATGTCCGCGGCAGCAGGAAGAATAAAGTCCTCCACAATAGTATGGGGCTTGCCTGTCCTATCCACTCGGTAGTTCACCCTATAAGACGCTTCTAGCCCCTGCCTAGGAGGCAGAGTCGCCTCTCCACTGTTGACGTTGAGACTGGTGTTTTGAATAGAATAGAATAGAATGGCGAGTTTCAGAAGAAAGGTCTTTGTTTCTGGACATTTTGAGCCTGTAATCGAACCCACAAAATGCTGATGCTCCAGATACTCAACTAGTCTAAAGAAGGAAAGTTTTTTTGATTCTTAAATCAGGACAACAGTTTTCAGATGTGCTAACATAATTGCGAAAGGGTTTTCTAGTGATCAATTAGCCTTTTAAAAGGATAAACTTGAATTAGGTAACACAACGTGCCATTGGAACACAGGAGTGATGGTTGCTGATTTTTTTTTTCACCTTTATTTAACCAGGTAGGCTAGTTGAGAACAAGTTCTCATTTACAACTGCGACCTGGCCAAGATAAAACATAGCAGTGTGAACAGACAACAACACAGAGTTACACATGGAGTAAACAATAAACAAGTCAATAACATAGTAGAAAAAATAAGAAAAAAAGAGTCTATATACATTGTGTGCAAAAGGCATGAGGAGGTAGGTGAATAATTACAATTTAGCAGATTAACACTGGAGTGATAAATGATCATATGGTCATGTGCAGGTAGAGATACTGGTGTGCAAAAGAGCAGAAAAGTAAATCAATAAAAACAGTATGGGGATGAGGTAGATAAAATGGGTGGGCTATTTACCGATGTACTATGTACAGCTGCAGCGATCGGTTAGCTGCTCAGATATCAGATGTTTAAAGTTGGTGAGGGAGATAAAAGTCTCCAACTTCAGCGATTTTTGCAATTTGTTCCAGTCACAGGCAGCAGAGAACTGGAAGGAAAGGTGGCCAAATGAGGTGTTGGCTTTAGGGATGATCAGTGAGATACACCTGCTTGAGCGCTTGCTACGGGTGGGTGTTGCCATCGTGACCAGTGAACTGAGATAAGGTGGAGCTTTACCTAGCATGGACTTGTAGATAACCTGGAGCCAGTGGGTCTGGCGACGAATATGTAGCGAGGACCAGCCGACTAGAGCATACAGGTCGCAGTGGTGGGTGGTATAAGGTGCTTTAGTAACAAAACGGATGGCTCTGTGATAAACTGCATCCAGTTTGCTGAGTAGAGTATTGGAAGCTATTTTGTAGATGACAATGCGCCTCTGTGTGGCTATGTAGATATTCCATTAAAAATCTGTCATTTCCAGCTACAATAGTAATTTACAACATTAACAATGTTTACACTGTATTTCTGATCAATTTGATGGTATTTTAATGGACAAAAAAAAAAGATTTTCTTTCAAAAACAAGGACATTTCTAAGTGACCCCAAACTTTGGAACGGTAGTGTAAGTGAACCGCAAATCCATGTAGTTCTCATCATATTTGCTCCTCTTCAATGGTCTATCGTCCCTGTCTGTTGTTCGGTGCTTTCCCAGGTAAGGGGGCAGTAGTTCTTCAGCTGCATCAGATTCACAACTTACAGTGTCCATGCTAGCTGGGCTAACAACAAATGTAGAATTACTGATGCTAGCATTGGATGTGCTCGTGGAAGCAGAACAACTTGTTTCGTCGACAGGTGCAGGTGTAGTACTGCTGGCAGTAGCAGTACTACCAGTAGAGCTGGCATGTGTGTCTATGGACGTGGGCCTTGCTTTTTTAACTATTTATCCATTTTTGAGCAAATGGAATGAGCAGCAGCTACATTTGGCTACATACTATGTTAGTGGAATTCCCACGAGAGAGTAACGGTTAATGTGATTGGATGTTAATTATTTGACTAGGCTACCTGTATTTGAAATTGTGTTGTTATTTAGCTGAACAAATAAAAAAATTGGCAGTGAAATGAGGCTACTCAGGCGAGAAAAAAACATCTCACCCAAATGTATAGGCCCTTTGGAAAATATAAATGGACTGTTTTAAACATATATACTGTACATACTACCTCAATAAGCCTGACTAACAGGTGTCTGTATATAGCCTTGCTACTCTTTTTTCAAATGTCTTTTTACTGTTGTTTTATTTCTTTACTTACCTACACACACACACGCACATATACCATTTTTTTCACACTATTGGTTAGAGCCTGTAAGTAAGCATTTCACTGTAAGGTTTACACCTGTTGTATTCGGCACACGTGACAAAGAAACTTTTGATTTGAACTCCACATATCCACGTCCTGATACACCAATATTACTTGTAAGGACTTTGGAGAAATGACTTTGTCTTTCCTACCCTTAAGTCCACTTTTGACTGGCATGCATGTATAGTCTGAAAGACAAGCACAATTACACTAATTATTATGCATACGTTTTTTTTTGGTCAATTGAATTAAGATCAGTGATTTTAATATTATGCAAGTCATTTGGGATTAGCAAATGACACAGTTTAATTATGTATTGGGTTACTGAATCTCTAATAGAGCTCAGTACAGTTTTTCAATGGATTGCCAAACTGCAACACTCATTACTGAAACATTCATTGGTATCTCCAAAAGCTGCTTATCATTAAAGTAATGGATCAATATTTAGGAAATATTAGGAAAAATACAACTTATTCTTTAGCAATTATGGCTTAATCTTGTCATGAACATCGTCAGGGAAATGACTGTACCAAGGTGTAGCGTGGTGAGCGTACATTCGTTTTATTTACAATGTTGCCAACAAAACAAGAAACAACAAAAACGACCGTGAAGCTGACTAGGGCTATACAGGCCACTAACACAGACAACTACCCACAACTAAGGTGGAAAAACAGGCTGCCTAAGTATGATTCCCGATCAGATGATAGAGAGCTGTCCCTGATTGAGAACCATACCCGGCCAAAACATAGAAACAGAAAACATAGAAATACAGAAACTAGAATGCCCACCCTAGTCACAAACCTGATGCCTTTTGTTCTTTATCCAAATATGTGTGCATAAAAATGACATGTATACACAAATAATTATGACAAAACAAGATTCAGAAAAGGTTATGTGTTGCGGTAATGAGAGAAATTACTAAATACATTTTAGTAATTTTATTAGAATTATATTTGTTTTCAGTGTTATGTTTAACTCAGGCTTTTTCAGTAGGGGAGCAATGTTTGTGTAGAACTTTTTTGGACATTGAAAACTGTTGTGGTAATGAGAATTTTTGCATTGGTTGTTTTTGAAATTTCTTAGTCATTTTTATGATGTATTTCTTTTTTGTCAACTGTTTTTTTTTTCAAGTGCCAGTTTCATGAGAATCACCCTCCTGCATGAGGTTTCGCAATCAAAGCCACCATTCCATTCCTCGAGGCGCTCCCTGAAATTAAACATGAAGGACAGTGGAGGAATTGAATTCAACGAACTGGAATCACACATGGTGGCACAGGCAGAGCACAGACGCATACTGTGTACACAGTGTACACACACACACGCATGCACAACATAACACAAATCCAGTTGCCAATACATCTTATTCTTCTCAACGAAACCACCTAATTACTTCCGCTCAATGTCTTCGACAAAGTGAGCCCAGATGGAATAAATTAAAGTGTTGCTGTTTGTTCCAGGCTTTATTTAGAGGGCCCGTCAGGCAAAATCCTCTCCTGCATGACACCATTACCACAACATCCACATTCTTGATCTCGTAGCCGGGGGTGGGGTTGGAAAATGCTCTGCGAGACATGCTCTCTCTCCTTGGGCGCTAGATAGCAGGTACTAGCCTACTTGCAGCTGCTCACGAAGCGGCGGAAGGAGATTAACGCCACGGCATGCTCTAATTAAGCAATAAGGCATGAGGGGGTTTGTGGTATGTTGGCCATATACCACAAACCACGAGGTGCCTTATTGATATTATAACTGGTTACCAACACAATTAAAACAGTAAAAATACATGTTTTGTCATACCAGTGGTATACGGTCTGATATACCACGGCTTTCAGCCAATCAGCATTCAGGGCTCAAACCACCCAGTTTATAATTTTTTGTTTAATTATAGTCCTGGAGCACCTGGAAAAGGTTCCATCAGTCAAGCCTGATATTGACCACTGGGATAACCATGGCGACAGCTCAATGAATTGTGAGTGTCTGCACTAGAGTCACACTGGGCGGGGGGGAGGGGGACATACACATGCACATAGACAGACACACGCATGAGCGCACATGCATACCTGCACACACAGAACAAGATGCACACACTAATATAGACAGCAGAAGTTCTCATTGATTAGAAGCAAATAAACTGACTAATTCAATTCAATCATGTTGACAGACTATCCATTATCCGTCCATTGTCAGAAATGCAGTAATTTTATGTTTGAGCATAATATTTGTTTAAACACCAGCGGTGATACAGATGTAGGATCTTCATTTTTGTTGTCAGAGCAAAATTATCCCACTGCAACAGGATTAATGTTGCTTTATAGGTAGTTACGCTATTAGCTGGACAAAAGTAGACTATGTGGAAAGTGCACTGATGTTAGTTAATAACTGTGTGTTAGTGTGGGTTTTCTTTGAATTTATGTAAATCACAAAGCTCATCTGAATTTCCTGCGGCGCAGTGATCAAATTAAGATCCTACATATGTAGTATTACAACACCCAAGGCTGAAATAGCTGGAAACAGCATTGTTAGAACACACCGTATATTACAGCATCCATTCCATAAAGCGGTGACCAAATGCCATAAATTACAGTAAGAGCTTTCTCAGTTGTCTGTCCCTGTGGGTGAGCAGCCAGGACACGGCTATTGATTGGAAGGCCTCAAGCAGAATACATTACTGCAGCAGAAACCTTTTTTGTCTGGTTGGGCACTGGCTAGGGGAAGGGAAGGCCGTCTGCTTCAGAGCAGTGTGTGCTGTAATAGGCCAATTCAGATTTCAACCTTTAAAACCTTGTAATCGGACGTTATTGCCACAGTGGCGGTGTTCACATGAAGAGCTCCCATAAAGAGCCCTAACAAACAGCTAGGCCTGCATATAGCTATATACAGTATAATTACACATGTTTATCTCTAAATATGGGACTGGGCCTGTAGATCAAAGCCCAATAAACCACATAGTAGACATATTCCTCTCACATGAACTCATGACCCTCGCTCTTCATGTCAAAAATGTGCCATGAGGATAAATCAATCATTAGATGATTGACAGCAAAGGCTCTCATACAGTATGTGTAATGGTTTTCCTACTCTTCGTCTGAAGAGGAGAGGCGAGAAGGATCGGAGGACCAATATGCGGTGTGGTAAGTGTCCATGGTTGTTTATTTAAACACATAAACTGAACACTCCATACAAAAACAATAAACGTAACGTGAATAACCAAAACCGAAAACAGTACCGTGTGGTGTAAAACACAGACACGGAAACAATCACCCACAAAAACACAGTGAAACCCAGGCTACCTAAGTATGATTCTCAATCAGAGACAACTAACGACACCTGCCTCTGATTGAGAACCATACTAGGCCGAACACAGAAAAACAACCTAGACACACAAAACATAGAATGCCCACCCAGCTCACGTCCTGACCAACACTAAAACAAGGAAAACACAAAAGAACTATGGTCAGAACGTGACAGTATGTACTGTATCACCTATCATCTCTTGCTTTACCTACCCACAGGGCCATATAAATGATAATGGACCTACATTTATAGTCTCTTCACTTTGTCCAGCTTGCTAACAGTGATCAAAACGAAAGCTACACAGTCAGGGAGCATCACAAATTCCAAAAGCGATGAATAGAGGACAATTCACCGCAAATTTTGGCCGCACTTAAAATATATGCATTTTAAGTGTGGCCCTCCATACCTCGGTGAAGACCTACTGCGGCCCGCAGGGACAATTTGTTTGACCCCACTGCTTTAAGCTATTCATACTTGTTGAACTAGAACAATATTAAAATTAACTCCAATACATTTCAATGGCCATAGACTTGAATGTTTTTTGTTGTTGTCTTTTTTACAAATTCCAGACACTACTCCTCTTGAAACGTTTGAGCTATCAACACCAAACCAATGTTGAAATGTGCAGACTCGCTTAAATGTTATTCATTTTATTCAGATTTTTTATACAATGTATACTTTTTGAAATAAATTCAGCAAAAAAATAAACGTCCTCTCACTGTCAACGACATTAATTTTCAGCATACTTAACATGTGTAAGTATTTGTATGAACACAGCACAACAACTGAGACATGAACTGAACAAGTTCCACAGACATGTGACTAACAGAAATGGAATAATGTGTCCCTGAACAAAGGGGGGATCAAAATCAAAAGTAACAGTCAGTATCTGGTGTGGCCACCAGCTGCATTAAGTACTGCAGTGCATCTCCTCCTCATGGACTGCACCAGATTTGCCAGTTCTTGCTGTGAGATGTTACCCCACTCTTCCACCAAGGCACCAGCAAGTTCCCAGACATTTCTGGGGGGAATGGCGCTAGCCCTCACCCTCCGATCCTACAGGTCCCAGACGTGCTCAATGGGATTGAGATCCGAGCTCTTCTCTGGCCATGGCAGAACACTGACATTCCTGTCTTTCGGAAAATTACGCACAGAACGAGCAGTAGGGCTGGTGGCATCGTCATGCTGGAGGGTCATGTCAGGATAAGCCTGCAGGAAGAGTACCACATGAGGGAGGAGGATGTATTCCCTGTAACGCACAGCGTTGAGATTGCCTGCAATGACAACAAGCTCCAAATCGATCCCGCTCCAGAGTTCAGGCCTCGGTGTAATGCTAATTTCTTCGACGATAAACACAAATCCGACCATCACCCCTGGTGAGACAAAACCCAAAACCGCGACTCGTCATTGAAGAGCACTTTTTGCCAGTCCTGTCTGGTCCAGCGACGGTGGGTTTGTGCCCATAGGCGACGTTGTTGCCAGTGATGTCTGATGAGGACCTGCCTTACAAAAGGCCTACAAGCCCTTAATCCAGCCTCTCTCAGCCTATTGCGGACAGTCTGAGCACTGATGGAGGGATTGTGCGTTCCTGGTGTATCTCAGGCAGTTGTTTTTTCCATCCTGTACCTGTCCCGCAGGAGTGATGTTCGGATGTACCGATCCTGTGCAGGTGTTGTTACACGTGGTCTGCCACTGCGAGGACAATCAGCTGTCTGTCCTGTCTCCCTGTAGCGCTGTTTTAGGCGTCTCACAGTACGGACATTGCAATTTATTGCACTGGCCACATCGTCCTCATGCCTCCTTGCAGCATGCCTAAGGCACGTTCACGCAGATGAGCAGGGACCCTGGACATCTTTCTTTTGGTGTTTTTCAGAGCCAGTAGAAAGGCCTCTTCAGTGTCCTAAGTTTTCATAACTGTGACCTTAATTGCCTACCGTCTGTAAGCTGTTAGTGTCTTAACGACCGTTCCACAGGTGCATGTTCATGAATTGTTTATGGGTCATTGAACAAGCATGGGAAACAGTGTTTGTTTAAACCCTTTACAATGAAGATCTGTGAAGTTATTTGGATTTTTATGAATTATCTTTGAAAGACAGGGTCCTGAAAAAGGGCCTTTTCTTTTTTTGCTGACCATTTTTTATAACCATTTTACATTCGTATAAATTATCATGGGTTTGAATGAGAACACTTGGAATACAGTGATAGCTATTCAAAATGGTCCTGCTCCTTGGCCAATTAAGACCAACTTTAAAATGTTCAAACTTATCTAACTTCAAATTCTCTAAAACCTTTATAAGCTATAAACCATTTATATTTGCATAAATTATCATAAAATGTAACGGATTCAATGCCAATGAAACAGACATCAGTGTGCTTCTAACAGTATAGATTTCTCTATTGTCCCTATCCCTGTATCGGGCTCGAACCAGTGATCCTCTGCTAGCAAACACATGTGACTGCCCTCCTTGACAACATACCAACCGTTGATCTATGGAATAATATTTAATTTGATAGCTCTATCTGTGTCATTTCAAGTTACCTGTAGAGTGAGCTTGCGGTAGGTTCTTAACTCCATTACACTCTTTGTCCACTGTCCCTATCCCCATACCATGCTCAAACCAGTGATCCTCTGCTCGCAAACACAAGTGGACAGACCTCCCTACTTGATAAGTAACCAATCGTTTGAGCTAACGAAAAAGATCCATAGGCGATATTTCAAGCTAGCTGTAGATGAGTTTACAGTACATTATTAACTTTACACCAACCATAACAGCGTATGTCTGTAGCTAAAAGTGTTAAAGAGCTAGCATTTAAAACATCTACCACTTAAACAAATGTTTATCCTTATAAATTATAACACTTTAAATTAGCATAAAAGAATCCACCAACAGTAAAAGTAACTCTTGAACTGTTCAAGAGCTAAAGACACCTAATCAACTTATGTTCAGGCTATCCTATCAAGCAATCAATCAATCTTTCCATCTATCTATACTATACACAGTGACTGTGATGGCGCCGACATAGATGGTCGCCTCGCTTCGCGTTCTTAGGGAACTATACAGTATTTCGTTTTTTTATGTATTATTTCTTACACTGTTACTCCAGGAAATCTTCTTACATACAGCCTGGAGGAACTATTGGATATACATTACGACCAGGAATACGACTTTCCCGAAGCGGATCCTCTGTTTGGACCACCATCCAAGACAACGGATCAGATCCCTGTAGGTGACCTAAAACAATGGCGCCACAGAAGGGGCAGACAGAGTGGTCTTCTGATCAGGCTCCGGGCACATCGCTCACCGATCCCGAATATACTACTCGCCAATGTCCAGTCTATTGACAACAAGGTAGACAAAATTCGAGCAAGGGTTGCCTTCCAGAGAGACATCAGAGATTGTAACATTCTCTGTTTCACGGAAACATGGCTCACTCAGGACACATTATCAGAGTCGGTACAGCCACCTGGTTTCTTCATGCATCGCGCCAACAGAAACAAGCATCTCTCTGGTAAGAAGAAGGGCGGGGATGTATTAACGAATCGTGGTCGTGATCATAACAACATACAGGAACTCAAGTCCTTTTGTTCAACTGATCTAAAATTCCTCACAATCAAATGCCGACCGAATTATCTACCAAGAGAATTCTCTTCGATTATAATCACAGGCGCGTGCGTATATCCCCCCCAAGCAGACACCTTGACGGCCCTGAAATAACTTCATTGGACTCTATGTAAACTGGAAACCACATATCCTGAGGCTGCATTTATTGTAGCTGGGGATTTTAACAAGGCTAATCTGAAAACAAGGCTCCCTAAATCTTACAAGCATATCGAATGCGCGACCCGGGCTGACAAAATTCTTGATCATTGCTACTCTAACTTCCGCGACGCATACAAAGCCCTCCCTCGCCCTCCTTTCGGCAAATCTGACCACGACTCCATGTTGTTGCTCCCAGCCTATAGACAGAAACTAAAACGGGAAACGCCCATGCTAAGGTCTGTTCAACGCTGGTCCAACAATCTGATTCCACGCTTCTTGATTTCTTCGATCACATGGACTGGCATATGTTCCGGATAGCTTCAGACAACAACATTGATGTAAACGTTGATTTGGTGAGCGAGTTTATTAGCAAGTGCATCGGTGATGTTGTACCCACGGTGACTATTAAAGCCTTCCCCAACCAGAAACCGTGGCTTGATTGCAGCATTCGCGCAAAACTGAAAGCGCAAATCACTGCTTTTAATTATGTCAAGGCAACCAGAAACATGACCGAATACAAACAGTGTAGCTATTCCCTCCGCAAGGCAATCAAACAAGCTAAGCGTCAGTATAGAGACAAAGTAGAGTCGCAATTCAACGACTCAGACACAAGAGGTATGTGGCAGGGTCTACAGTCAATCACGGATTACAAAAAGAAAACCAGCCCTGTCGCGGACACTGATGTCTTGCTTCCAGACAAACTAAACAAGTTCTTTGCTCGCTTTGGAGGACAATACAGTGCCACTGACACAGCCCCCTACCAAAACCTGCGGGCTCTCCTTCAACGCAACCAACGCGAGTAAAATATTTAAACGTGTTAACGTGTTAACCCTTGCAAGGCTGTCCCACATGTTTCAAGAGGGTCATCATTGTTCTTGTTCACAAGAAAGCTAAGGTAACTGAGCTAAACAACTATCGCCCCGTAGCACTCACTTCCATCATCATGAAGTGATTTGAGAGACTAGTCAAGGATCATATCACCTCCACCCTACCTGACACCCTAGACCCACTCCAATTTGCTTACCACCCCAATAGGTCCACAGACAACGCAATCACACTGCACACTGCACACTGCCATAACTCATCTGGACAAGAGGAATACCTATGTAAGAATGCTGATCATCGATTACAGCTCAGCATTTAACACCATAGTGCCATCCAAAATCGTCATTAAGCTTGAGACCCTGGTTCTCGACCCCGCCCTGTGCAACTGGGTCCTGGACTTTCTGACGGGCCACCCCCAGGTGGTGAAGGTAGGAAACAACATTTCCACCCCACTGATCCTCAACACTGGGGCCCACAAGGGTGCGTTCTCAGTCCTCTCTTGTACTCCCTGTTCAACCATGTCTGCATGGCCATGCACGCCTCCAACTCAATCATCAAGTTTGCAGACGACACTACAGTGGTAGGCTTGATTACCAACAATGACGAGACGGCCTACAGGGAGGAGGTGAGGGCCCTCGGAGTGTGGTGTCAGGAAAATAACCTCACACTCAACGTCTTCAAAACAAAGGAGATGATTGTGGACTTCAGGAAACAGCAGAGGGAGCACCCCCCTATCCACATTGACAGGACAGTAGTGGAGTAGGTGGAAAGTTTTAAGTAAGTATTTTGCTACACTCACATTAACATCTGCTAACAATGTGTATGTGACCAAAAATATTTGATTTGATTTGATTTTTCAACGAAAAACTATTTACAATTATTCTATGGCTATGGCGTCAACAGATATGGCAGCTCTGCATCTAGCTCCTAAGCAACTTTTCAGTATTATTATTTTGTGTCTGTTATTTCTTACGTTATTAGCCCAGAAATATTTTTGCGTTATTCTTAATTCCATTCTTTTACTTTTAGGTTTGTGTGTTTTGTTGTTAATCGTTTTTAGATACTAATGGACTGTTAGATACTACTGCACTGTTGGAGCACAAGGAACACAAGCATTTCACTACACCCGCAATAACATCTGCTAAATATGTGATTGTGACCAATAGAATTAGATTTGATTTACATATAAATAAAGACAGTTTAGTTGTTTACGCTAAGCTTAGTTGTTCTGGCGTCTTATCCCCTTCTGAAAATAACAGGCAGACTGCAGACTTTTCACAGTTGCATATGTTCAGTGATTCAGAAATGTTATTCTGTATCAGACACACAAAAAAATACATTCTCAAGTCAATTCTGTGAGATTATTTAAGATACCCTTTAAAGAATTAGCATTTGGGGCGGCAGGGTAGCCTAGTGGTTAGAGCGTTGGACTAGTTGCAAGTTCATATCCCCGAGCTGACAGGGTACAAATCTGTCGTTCTGCCCCTGAACAGGCAGTTAACCCACTGTTCCTAGGCCGTCGTTGAAAATAAGAATTTGTTCTTAACTGACTTGCCTAGTTAAATAAAGGTAAATAAAGAATTAGCGTTTCAGATGTTCGGAAGCTGGGCAGGTACTCTTAGCTGTCCTGACATTAGGGGAAAGCTTGTTCCACCATTCGGTGCCAGAAGAGAGAAGATCTTTGGCTGGGCTGGGCTGAGCTGGAGCTGCCCTCTCATAGCGGTGGGTGGGCCAAGAGACCAGAGGTGGCACAACGGATTGCTTGGGTTGGGATGTTGGGTTTGACCATAGCCTGAAGGTAGGGAGGGGCAGTTCCCCTTGCTTCTTCATAAGGTTAGGGTCTTGAAGATGATGTGAGCTTCAAATGGAATCCAGTGGACTGTGCGGAGGAGCAGTGTGACATGGGATAACTTGGTAAGGTTGAACACCAGGCGTGCTGCAGCGTTCTACATAGATTACAGGGGTTTGATGGCACAAGCGTGGAGCCCAGCCAACAGAGAGTAGCAGTAGTCTAGACGGAACATGACAAGTGCCTGGATTAGTACCTGTGCCGCTTCCTGTGTGAGGAAAGGTTGTACTCTACAAATGTTGTAGAGCATGAACCTGCAACAGCGAGTCACTGCTTTGATGTTTGCAGAGAATGACAGTGTGTTGTTCAGGGTCACGCCAAGGTTCTTTTACCTCTGGGAGGGAACACCAAGGAGTTGTCAACCGTGATGGAGAGGTCTTGGAGCCGGCAGGCCGTTCCCGGGAGTAAGATCAGCTCCGTCTTGTAAAAGCGGGTACTTACACTGTGTCAAAACTAGCTAAGAATAGAGAGTATCTCATCTGTCTGAACTGTCCTCTCCAGAATAAACTCAATTCAAACCCTGTGTAAAAACTAGTTATAAAATAATGAACCAGCTGAGGCTGTCCGCTAAGGCTTGGATAAAGGCATGTAGGATAATTATTCTCATGCGTGCAGTTCAGATTTGAATGGACGACTAATGAAGATGTAACCAAAAGATTTTGAATACACACATCACTCTTGCTTGATAGATGACAAGATAAACACAACAGTGTGACTAGTGATATACTTATAGCCTCACATACGTTGGCATTCTGTATCCAATTCTGACCAGTGGAATTGGTATTTAGCCTGGCCTCCATGCAGATGCCCCTGACGGCTCAGGTTCCAGTGTTACAGTTTTTCTCAATTGCTAAAACACTAAAACCCATTGGCTGAGCAATGTTCTCAGTTGCCTGGACTCATTTAGCTAATTATGCAGTCTGTTGTCAATACCTTAAACCATTTCACGTGGTAAAACACAATTTGCAATTCAGCAAAACTCTAAACACATTCTCATTCTCAAAACACATTCTGCACTCTAATACACATGTCATCCATACTGGTAAACACAAGTGGCAACAATCAAATACAAATAGAGAACATATGTCATTGATTGAACACAACCACTCAAAATTGATTTAACCTGTTTGAAATGATGCGACACAACCAATATAAGCCAGTTCAGAGAGCAAACAGGTTGTTGAAGGTGGGAAGGAGAAAGTCTGAGAATGGATACTGTACAATGGACAAATTGTACGGCCCTGAACATTGTGCTTTCCATTTATTAACAGTACTGACTGCTCAATAGATTTTGACTGGTTGCAGGTTCATATCAACAAAGAACAAGAATTACAGTATCACAGAGACAAACGACAAGTTTGTGAGATGCAGGGTACAGTACTGTAAAAATAGGGGTACAAGGAGGAGGAAGAACAGAAAACAAATTTGCAAAGCAGAGTAGTAATTTCTGATCAATTTTGAGCTACTATGATAGAACATGTTTTCGTTCATCAAAAGACAATGACAGAAAAATTTGAATATTTTTTTAGATTAAAAATGTACTTCTCCCTGAGGATTGACTGTTTTGAACAATGTGTTTTCTATTTTTCGGTGTATTGTTTACTGACTGCTTGAGAATGTATATCATTTTGATCACTTTGTTTATGATTTGAGAGCAGTGTTTGATTTTGCAAGAGGAGTCAGAGGATATGTAAATAGTGCTTGAAGATGAGGTTTTGTGTTTAATGTTTTCAGGAAATGGAGCAAGGTTTCAGAATTGTGTTTTAGCAATTGAGAAAAACTGTAATGTAAATAAATAGCTGTGACTGCAAAGAGCGGCCTCGGGTTTCCATTATGACTTCACCTGAGGTGTGCATGGCAGCCGGGTGGACATAATTGTTCTGAACAGCCCAGTGTGGCGCTCTCAGTTGTGATCAGCTCATCCACACAGAGATTGTGTGTGTGTGTGTGTGTGTGTGTGTGTGTGTGTGTGTGTGTGTGTGTGTGTGTGTGTGTGTGTGTGTGTGTGTGTGTGTGTGTGTGTGTGTGTGTGTGTGTGTGTGTGTTTAAGAGAGAGAGAGAGGTGAGTCAGGTGAGTCAGTCAAAGCAACGTCCATTGACAATGCAAAACCAGATAGGACTGGGTTTTAATCTAATTTGTTCTGATACATACCAGATGAGCAAGATTTCACTTCTGGAACACCTGAATAATTTTACTTACAGTATATTTCATTGCATTGCATTTCAATTACTAAGTGTACAATAATACATGTCTACTTTTTCACATGAACAAATAACCTTTTCGATTAGAACCATGTTCTCCTTGCAATGACCGAGAAGGTCTGCTTCATCAGTGGTGATAAGTATCAGTATTAAAGGCGAAGAGCCATGCTCAGTGAGTTGTCTGACTGCTTTGGACGTGGGAGCAGACCTGGCAGTTAACCTTTCAATGGCCTAATTACTGTAAATCACTGCCAAGGCCATTACATAACCCTATATTAAATAGGACTGTTGCTGAGATGAGAGGGAACATTAGGCAGGCTGTGTTACCTGGGGTGCAAGTGTTCCTTTCTTATAATGAGATGTGTCACAACAGGCAAAGTATGAAGACTTGCTTTTTTACTGTAGGGAGTTTAGGGAGTGTGTGTGTGTGTGCGCGTGCATGCGTGCGTGTGACACGAGCCTACCAGATGAGCTAAACTACTTCTATGATCGCTTCGAGGTAAATAACACTGAAACATGCATGAGAGCACCAGCTGTTCCAGAAGACTGTGTGATCACTTTCTCCGCAGCCGATGTGAGTAAGACCTTTCAACAGGTTAACATTCACAAGGCCACAGGGCCAGACAGATTACCAGAAAATGTACTGCGAGCATACGCTGAGCACGCACTGTCCCTGTTCAGTCCCTGTTCATTCTTGACTGCGCGGCCTCGAACACCATCATTAAGTTTACCGTTTACCGGTAGTGTGTACGGCCCAGTACATCACTGGGGCCAAGCTTCCTGCCATCCAGTACCTCTATACCAAGCAATGTCAGAGCAAGGCCCTGACAATTGTCTTTTAAAAAAAAACATGTATTTACCCCCTTTTTCGTGGTATCCAATTGTTGTAGTAGCTACTATCTTGTCTCATCGCTACAACTCCCGTACGGGCTCGGGAGAAACGAAGGTTGAAAGTCATGCGTCCTCCGATACACAACCCAGCCAGCCGTACTGCTTCTTAACACAGCGCGCATCCAACCCGGTAGCCAGCCGCACCAATGTGTCGGAGGCTACACCGTGCACCTGGCAACCTTGGTTAGCGCGCACTGCGCCCGGCCCGCCACAGGAGTCGCTGGTGCGCGATGAGACAAGGACATCCCTACCGACCAAGCCCTCCCTAACCCGGACGACGCTAGGCCAATTGTGCGTCGCCCCACGGACCTCCCGGTCGCGGCCGGTTACGACAGAGCCTGGGCGCGAACCCAGGGACTCTGATGGCACAGCTGGCGCTGCAGTACAGCGCCCTTAACCACTGCGCCACCCGGGAGGCCCGGTCCTGACAATTGTCAAAGACTCCAGCCACCCTAGTCATAGACTGTTCTCTCTGCTTCCGCACGGCAAGTGGTACCAGAGCACCAAGTCTAGGTCCAAGAGGCTTCTAAACAGCTTCTACCCCCAAGCCATAAGACTCCTGAACATCTATCAAATGGCCACCCAGACTATTTGCATTGCCCCCTCCCCCCCTCTTTTACACACTTCTGCTACTCTACCTACATGTACATATTACCTCAACTAACCGATATCCCCGCACATTGACTCTGTACCGGTACCGCCCTGTATATAGTCTCGCTATTGTTATTTTACTGCTGCTCTTTAATTACTTGTTACTTTTATTTCTTATTCTTATTTTTTTTTCAACTGCATTGCTGTTGGGCTCGTAAGTAAGCATTTCACTGTAAGCACCAGTTGTATTCGGCACATGTGATTAATACCATTTGCTTTGATTTGATTTGATATTAGTGCACGTGTGTGTTTGTACTTTGGAATCATGGGGTGGAGAGGATTTCAGATGAATCTATATGAGTCATTAACACAATCATTGATTAACAACCCATGCTAGGAACGATGGCTCTGTTGTGTCATCTGTCACCTAGTATGTCACCAAATCTCTAAACATTCTACCATCTTCATCAGGGAAGGTGATGACTTCAATAAAGAGTGAATTACAAAGAACACGAATAAGACAGAAATAGACACGGAAAAGAACTGAGGTTGAATGACATGTACACACAAGGAACACAGGGAACATTTGAAGTACAGTAAGGCTTGACATTAAATAATGACAGAGGACATAGTCTATTAGGATCATTGCCTCTCAACAACAGAACAGTGTTATTGGTCTTCGGAAGTCTGCTGGGTATCTGAGAGCAGAAGCAATAGGTTTGTGACTCGGCATCCCCTCATATCTCAGTAACACAGGCATCCTGGACAAAACTCATTTGTCCAGCTAAATGTCAGAAGACATCAATGTTTTATCAAAACAAAATAGTCCTTTACCAAGGGGAATTCGATTTGTATAGAGCTCTAATGACAATGATTGTAGCTTGTTGAAGCACACCTCTGCGGCTAGCCTATCCTGATGATTTCATACTTCAGCTGAAGCCAATATTTGGGTAGAAGGTGTATATTACTCTCCAAATCAACTACTTCAACATGTTTGTCTCACGATAACAGTGCCCTACGCCAGCAAACACAGCAGTTCACTGAAACAGAAGCTGGAGTCCAGAAGTGTTTACTTCTAAATAATTACATTAATACAGCCGGTTAATTCTCTCCTGTGAGCAAATATTGAGAAATAATCCTCAGCACATTGTTCAGGATTTTAAATATGCAAAAAGGCCCTCACTAAAATGTCAACAAATCCCAGATATAATGGCTTCTAGTGTTTAGAGAAATATACATTTTCTCTCCAAATGAATGGTTTTGCTGTGCAATTCCAGAAGAGAGCAATTTTGCATCAGCAGAAACCCTGCCTAAAACCCCAAACAGCAAGTAATGCAGGTGTAGAAGCACAGTGGCTGGAAAGGCAGGAACCTAGGAAGAAACCTAGAGTGTGCGAGACTCTCTCCATGTTCCTCAAATTGGCCCTTTTAAGAGTGCGCTGCCAATGGAGCTAAAGCACAATTATACTGTTTAGCAAACAAATTGATCTAACCTCACTGCTGAACTTAACATTGTGGCGACGTGGCAGCGGCCGGGGGCCATAACGAGACAAATTGAAAATGGCTGAAAATGAGAACATTCATTATACTCCGCCAGTGGCAGTCCGGCACAACTTCTTTCTATAGTCATTAGGGGACAGTGTCTAAATCTCCTCACGCCTTTCAGGAAGCTGGCGAACACCATGTTCTGGAATGGCTCTATACAACCATTTCTAAAAGCGACAGTCTGTTTGGTATTCATGCCTGTTCGTTCTTACATAAGCCCGAGCTCTTCCCGAAATGTGTTTTGCACCAGATTTCTGATTTTGACATTGTCTCCCAAATAATCAATTACAGCTATAATTTGACTGGCACACACGGGCTGTGATTCTGTTTCAGTGTTCAACACAGAGAGCTGGAGGCCTCTCTGTTTCTGGTCATGAATGATAATGATTAAATCATTCCTCAGCCTCAGTTAATGTCAACGGATGCAATTCCACGGCATCAATTCAAGACCCAGTGGGAGGCTGGCTTTCACTACTAAGGTTCAGTGTTTAAAGTTAGACTCTTTCTCATGACAATTACTCTTGGTTTATACAGAAATTAAACACCACTCCTTTTCTAAAGCATTTTTTCAGCTCATGGAGAAACAAGTAAATGTAATTGAGTATGTCCTTTTCTATATTTAGGACCTGAACACCTCTCTAACTCAGTGCTCTTGTTAGTTCACTGATACATCCATTGATATTTCACTTGACACTTGACATTCACATAACTCTTTAGTCCTCCAAGCTAACAGACCTGAGAATACAGTGTTTTCCTCCATCCTCCTTCAATGTCCGTGAGCTGGGCTGTCTCACTCCTGTATTTATGCAGCACAAAAGCCTGCCTCCATCATTTAATAGTCATCACAGGTCTCTCTCCGCCTTACAAACAATGGCTTTTAACAGGGATCTCACCAGCCACCATAAAATCTCGGATGATTGATTTATGACTCTAAGGGCTATTTTCCTGCCTCTTTCTAAGTACCAATTTCAGCCTTTTTCAATCTCTGTTGGTCTAGCTGGCTCTGCCCCAAAATCCCCAAAGGATATTGTAGATGTTTTTCAATGCAATCCATAAGCCTCTTGGTTTTTTTTCAACATTTTGTGACGATGAATCTATGTTTGAAACACATTTGGTTTTGCAAAAAGTCATCAACCAGTTCTGTTTTCATACCATTTTAACCAGTGATGCAGACATTGGAATTGTGCTAAAACTTGAACTTAAAAACAATGACTAACGGGTTGTTACATCAATCTAATTTCAACATAATCATCAAAACTACGTATACATTGAAATTGCGTTGACAATGCCACTTAGAATAGTTGAAAATCTCATGTAGAATCTATGTGGAAATTCCAACACAATTCATGTCAGGTGGTGTTGTTGCATGTTCATCGTATTTACATCAAATCAAATCAAATCAAATGTATTTATATAGCCCTTCGTACATCAGCTGATATCTCAAAGTGCTGTACAGAAACCCAGCCTAAAACCCCAAACAGCAAGCAATGCAGGTGTAGAAGCACGGTGGCTAGGAAAAACTCGCTACAAAGGCAGGAACCTAGGAAGAAACCTAGAGAGGAACCAGGCTCTGAGGGGTGGCTAGTCCTCTTCTGGCTGTGCCGGTTGGAGATGATAAGAGTACATGGCCATTTTAATCAGTGTAGATGAAGGGGAGGAAACAGGTTAAAGAAGGAGTTTTAGGCCTTGAGACAATTGAGACATGACCAGTCAGAGGGAGAATGGGCAAGACAAAAGATTTAAGTGACTTTGAACGGGATATGGTAGTAGGTACCAGGCGCACCGGTTTGTGTCAAGAACTGCAACGCTGCTGGGTATTTCACACTCAACAGTTTACTATGTTCATCAAGAATGGCCCACCACCCAAAGGACATTCAGCCAACTCAACACATTGGTGGGAAGCATTGGAGTCAACATGGGCCAGCATCCCTGTGGAACGCTTTCGACACCTTGTAGAGTCCATGCCCCAACGAATTGTGGCTGTTCTGAGGGCAAAAGGGTGGGGTGCAACTCAATATTAGGAGGGTGTTCATAATGTTTGGTATACTCAGTGTACATAGCGCTACATTACATTTACAATTGATCTATTCAGCAAACTCTCCCATTCATACAGCTAGTGCGTTCATCTTAAGATAGCCAGGCGAGACAACCACATATCACAGTCGTATCCCAACCACGTATCACATACATAAAACAATACATAATACAATGCAGAATACAATACAAAATGCAGAAAATGTCTGTGTGTCTCTTCACAGTCCCCGTCGTGCCGTAAGGTGTTCTTTTATCTGGTTTATATCTGGTTTTATTGCTAGTTTGAGTGACCTGGGGTGGCAGAGAGTTCCATGTAGTCATGGCTCTATTTAATAGTGCGTTTTTATCAGCCTCTGTTCTGGACCTGGGGACTGTGGAGAGATCTAAATCTCCATTGATAGATTCTGGAGTTTCTTCCATTTAGATTCCATGCATATGGTGTGCTTGGGTGTCGTGAGGAGGATGTTGATTTTCCTTAAACGAGGCCCTAGAACATACAGACTGTCTTCCTCTCAGAAAACCAAGTTGTCAGAGGCTCTGATCTCCTTTTGAGGCTAATTTGTAACGCTCATCGTTGGAATGAGGTGAGGACCAAAGCGCAGCGTGATAAGTGTTCATCATTATATTTATTAAACAGAGAACACTCAACAAAATAACAAAGGAGAACGAAACAGTTCTGTAAGGTGAACTACACATAACAGAAAACAATCACCCACACCACACAGGTGGGAAAAGGCTACCTAAGTATGATTCTCAATCAGAGACAACGAACGACACCTGCCTCTGATTGAGAACCATACCAGGCCAAACGCAAAACCACAACATAGAAAAAAGAACATAGACTACCCACCCAACTCACGCCCTGACCATACTAAAACAAAGACATAACAAAAGAACTAAGGTCAGAACATGACATTATTGCCAAAACAATTTGCCGATAACCTCGGTCCCTGGCAGATCTTGACCATGGAAGGCTACTGAGTACAGGCGGTTTTTGCTCTACACGGGTCCCATAGTATTGAAGGAGGGCGTTTCCTAAAAGGTCTATCACCACTTTATGTCCCTCAATGTAGCCATGTCAATTTTCCTATATTCAGATGATGACAGGAGGAGGCATTACCTTGATCATGCCAAACAGTTGCTGATGCACTTTGTTGACATGAGCAAGTGTGTCTATGGTGATACATTTACAGTACATTGTACAATGTGCATGGTCTCACTCACTTAGCAGATGTTGCATTTCACAACTTCTCACTCAGTGACCTTAATTGGTTGAGACCCATTTGCAGTGGCTTAAAAGTGCCATCAAAAGCCCACATAATCCATTGGTATAACTGATGAGGCGACTGTCTGAATAAAGGAAAGTAAAACATTCTGCCAAGAACATCAAGAATAACATATGAGATGGTTGCTTTCTCCTCCAGGACAAATATGCATTTGGCAAAGAAATAAGAGACCACAGAAACCTGGTTTGTGATGTCATTGACTCAAACTGACAACTTCTTCCGTGTGCCTCCAAAGACCCCAACATTGCAAGTATCTCAAATATCCACAAATGCAAGATCAATTATTTACTCAGAGGACCTTATCAGCAAGGCTGTGTCTGCCCTATCATAGGCAATACACAGTGATCTCTCTGTTGCACAGTTTTGCAGAGGAAGATCACATCTATTGGAATAGTTTGGTTTACAATTAGGCCACATATTATATTGACACTCTATTTCCCCAGGTTGTCATCTCAGAGGATGTGGGCCAGAGCAGAGTGGATGGAAAATGAGAAGGAAGGTGTAATTCCAGAGCACTGGATCAAAGACCAAACTGTGTTTGGTCCAAATCAATAGGACAAAGCAATAAAGGATTGGTCCACACCCTCTCTGAAATGGAAGTAATGTCATACTTCTGAGGATAAAACTGACATCCAATACATTATACTTGAAAATGCAATAAGTAAAAAGTACAAAAAGTAAAAAATGACTTAAATTGTTCAAACCCTCCCCCCTCCTTTCAGAATCAAAACAGCAATGTGAAGTCATCGAAATCCTTGAAGCCAGTGAAGTGTAATAACTGTTGTGTTTAAACACGCATTGACAGTTTAAATTTACTTGCCATGGTTTTAAGTCTGTATATTCACATGAGGAATGTAATCTCCCACCTCCAGCCACTCCTGCCAAGTTATGTAAGTATGGTAGCCTGCCATGCTGATTACTAATCAACCCCTTGTCCCTAAACTCTAGCCACTGAACAACCACCTTGCCTTTTGATTGACTGTGAGGACCTTGTACCGTACTACTTTAACTGATCCCTTCAAATCGAGTGTGTGGCTAGTGGTAAGGTAGCCTCAACCCAGAAGGAATCATTCCATGTTTCACCATTAGTGAAGTGAACCAAATGTCTGGATTCCAGGCTAGGGGGTAAGAGCTTGGCATTTTAACTTTGGCATGTTGCAACATTTTGGTTTAAAGTTTGGTAATATGTTTAGGTAGATTTTTTCCACTTCAATAAAACGTACACCTGCATGTTTATTTTCAGGCAAAGGTCTACGCAAGCCCCCACAAAAATATGCCCGAAGCACCAGAAAAACTGCCACTGCTGCCAAGAAGCAAAAGGCTAAAACGCAGCACAAGCCACCAAGTAGTAATGGTGACCCGTCACAACATAACCAACTCCTTATTCTTGATCATTGTATTTGAGAAAGGTATTGTAATTGTAAAAACAATTGGCATTATGTTGTCCAATCTTTTACTGCAGAGAACCATCTTGGTCTGCTTTACTGCAGAGAATCATCTTGGTCACTCACATGGATTAACGCTGTAGAATGAGGGCTCGGTCGCCTTCTTAATTGAGGGATCCCCTCGCCAAATCGCTATAAAGGATCAGACCTTTTTCCTGTGACAGACACAAGTATGAAACTCTCCATTTATCATTTTGGTTTAAAGTTTGGTTGAAATTAGATTGTGTTTATGTTGCCTTTTATGTTGCCTTACAAATGTGTGTAATTTTTTTGCTCCTACCTAAGCCCCCACTAAAATCTGTTCTGAAGCACAAAAAAAACAGTGCCATTAAAGTCTTGTTTACACTGTAGGCCTGAATGCTCAAATCAGTTTTGTTTTTCAAATCCGTTCTGGAATACTGACTGTCCAAACTGAAAGTTACAAGTGACCACATAGGATTTGTGTGTTCAGACAGCAGTTATTTGCTGACATGGCTAAGCTAGTTGTCATAGTAACGATGGGTGTGTGCACAGTGGTGTAGGCTGATTGGTGGTACTCTTGCTTCCTATCACTTAGAAGTTAAAGAATGTAGCAAGCTAAGGTGACAATAATGCTTTCCATGGGTGTTTCATACTGTAAGAAGACTTTTAAAGCCTCAAAGGATATGATGTGACCGTTTGACATGTGCTTGTCAAACTGTCAACAGCCTAGACTAGCTAGCAAGCAACAATATATGAAGGTGGTTTGAAATGTGGCTTGATATAGCCAGTTCCATGTGCTTTTCGGCTGTTCAGACTGCAGGAAAAATAACGGATTCGAATAAGATATGCAAAAAAAATTGATTTGAGTCACTTCAAACTGTCAATGTGAACAAGCTTAAGAAGCAAAAGGCTACAACGCCCTGCAAGCCACCAAGTGTCCGTGGTGAGGGGAAATGGCAAACTAAAACACCTCTCAAGCCACCAAGTGTGGGAATGGGGAAATGGCAAACTAAAACACAAGCCACCAAGCGATTATAGTGAGGACCCTTCACAACGTAAGTCAACCCCTTATTATCATTCTTGATTGATGTATTTAGGAAATGTATTGTAATTGTACCAAGAATTGCCATATTGTACAATATTTTGCTGCAGAGAATCTTGAGCCTTCATGCTCCAGGTTTAGGTAATGTGGGAGACCGAGGTCTCCTTCTGCCTCTTCAGATGAGAGATCCCCCTCACCACCAACACTGCAAAGGCTCAGACCCTTTTCCTATCCTGGAAGCAAGTATGACTCATTTATTTTTAAGCAATTGTTTTATGATATTTAAATGAGGCTGTTATATTTGGAAGTGAACAAATGTACAACTACCTTGTTTCAGAATTTCAAAAAGAGTCCTACATCTCCTTTGTGTGATCTGTGACCTTTTCAAAGGACAGCGCCCAAGTCTGGTTGAGAAATTCAACTTCAACCTGAATGAGTCGGAGAAAGATGTACTAAAGATGGAAGAGAAGCTAACGGACAAAGATTTTCCAAAATGCATGGTGAGAAATGAAATCTTTAATTGGCATGACTTGAATGATATGATATTGTCATGTAGTACTGGATGGAAAAATCCTATCCTTTTGTAGTACAATAGTGTCCTTTTGTAAAATTGCAGATATCTTAGGTCTCAAAGCTGAGGGGTAAAGACATCCCAGACGTGGTGAAGAGAGCAATGCATTGGTAAACTATTACGATATTTGTATCACTTTTAAAATAAGTTGTTTTGTGTACATATGTAAACTACATATTTTGTGTTCTATACAGAACCCTGACAAACGGCCTTGTGTTCTATACAGAACCCTGAGAAACAGCCTTGTGTTCTATACAGAACCCTGACAAATGGCCTCATGTCAACGATGACTATGAAAGGTAACAAATGGAAGAGGGCCTTTGAGGACTCCAACCTTTGCAGTGTCATTATAGGTACAGTGGAGTACAAATCATGACCTTTTACATGACATTTGAATACTTTCTCAAGCTAATATTTGTTTTCCCCCTTTACAGCAAGTATGAGTCTTGGCGAATCAAAGGCTACAGAGGCAGATATATTACAGGCGATGTCAACCTGCCTGCAATATGCACCTGACTGCAAGGGGGCCAGTGGGAGGGCCAATGAGAGTTCTTAAGAAGTTAAAGCATCAAAGCCTGTTCTGACAGTGCATTTTGGTTTATTGTATATCTGATTTTGGTTTCCAGAAGCCTGTGCCAGAAATTCATTTTTTGGCTTATATATATATATATATAAAAAATGGCTTTTACATTTATTTTGTGGTGCAATCATTTTTCATTTCAACCATTCTTGACTTTTTTTTTTGCATTTGTTTTTACATGGAGAAAGGTTTACACAATGCTGTGTTGTGTTACACAGAATTACAATAGCCTACAGTAATATAGACCCTAAATCTGGAAGATACATTTTGCACCGAGAGTAGAATTGTATTCTACATATCAGGGTGCTTTTCAAGAGTGTGCAACATCAGAAAGGTCCTAGTCCTAGTTTGTTTTCCTATTCTTAGCTCTTATCCTTATTTAATGTAAAGAACCCTACATCACAAAATGGCAACTGCTTCTAAACAGCCTTTCCTCTTTTGTCCTCTATAGTTACTCAATCAAGGGGGAAGGCTGATGACATCACGGATTCCCATCAAACCAGATCCCTGAATGCCCTGCCCGCCTACCTTCTAATTAAAAAAAACTTCAGTGTGTGTACTTTACTGTATTTATACTTGGGATAAAACTTTTCAACAGTAATAGTTAAAAAATCACTGGAGGACGTCTTTAAAGAATATAGCTGTTTGAAACGTATATATGCCAGTAGAATGTACATGTGGCTGTAGAATATGGCTACAGTGGATGTTGTGGTGGATGCAGCTATCAGTGGGACAGACCATACAGAGAAAGACATAAGAACGAGACAGACAAACTAAATAGTCTCACAAATAGAAATCAGTGTTGTCATTACACAACCCTTTGGGCACAATCAAGGACATGTTCAGAGAATGTTCCAGTTAAAATCTGTCAGAGAATGGTACCCTCCCTGTCTACCCACTTAGTTGGCAAACCAGTGATAAATATGACTGCTAGTAAAAAAATATATTAGATTACACTATTAGTATTCATGCCCTTAGTGCCTGACAGTTGCCTTATCACCCATATTTAAATATTTGCCACTTTGCCTATCAAGACTGCTAGAGACAGTGTGTTTGTGTGAGTGTGTGTGAGAAAGAGAGATGCATTAACAATGTGGGACCAGTTCTGCCCATACACCATAGCTCTCAACAGTTTCAGCAAACACGGATAGAGGAAGTTAATTTTTCCCAATGAGGCTGCTCATTATTAATGTCCTGTTGTCTAGGAGACTGTCTGCCTCTGCCGTTGCCTGAGTGGCACCTTACCTCCTTCTGGTCATGAGCTGTCATTGTGTTGCATTGTGGATTCTTGGTAAAGGATCCTACTTTAGCAATTGCATAAATTCATTAATAAGTGAAAACTGCCCCATGCATGTTCCTAAAATATAATAATATTCATGAAATAAACAACCTTTTCATGGCTCTGTGGCTGTGAAACTGATTGCATTGTTGCATATGTAATTCACATATTTACAATGTTGAACTGTACTGGTACTAGCATATTGGATTTCAATTTGTTGTCCCCTGTGACTAGTTCGTTGATACTGTTCTTACTTTGCCCTTTCAATATCTGTGGGCTCTCTTGGTAATTCAGTTGGCTAATTAAGATTCTGGTGTTGGGTTGATATTAACATGTGTTTCTGAAAGGAATATTTGTCCTCTCAAAAAAAGACTAGTATAATGTAGGTTGAGGAGCCTAATCTTTGTTATTCAACCAAGGTTTATAATTTAAAATAGTATTTGTAGATGTCATTATAGTAAACCTTAGGCACAGGAACAATATTTGGAAGACTATTCAGGCTTCTGATTGAACTTGTGGGCATTCACATAAGTAATGTCAAGCTTCACTGGTATTAGTCAAATCTAATGAGATCAAATAGCGCAATAGTGTATAACTCCAACACTAGGGTCTTGCTTAACCAGTGCTTCATTCCTATTGGACAGTGGTTGGTGGACGCTAAATGCTGAAGAATCTTTTGTTCAAACACAAGAAGCGCGCTGGAAGTCAGTCCCGGCATTGCGCAGTGGATATGGATGTGGACGCCTCGTGCGCTCTGATCTTTGGCGCGAAGAGGCTGCACTCAGCGGCGCGCAAGGTGGCCAAATGAATCACCGCCCTCCCGGCTCCTCCAGCGTGCAATGGCTTAACAGGAGAGACATGAGTGTCCGAACGGAGGACAACATCAGCTTGTGCCAAAGGGCCCTTCAGATCGTTACGGAGCTCTGTCTAGCGGGGCATGTAGATGGGGAGAAATGCTCGGCTATATTTCCCTTGGAGAGCAACATACCAGGTAAAGGGAGCGCAGGTAAATAGGTCAAAAGCAACTTATTCTTCCTGACCCTCTCCTTAAAGCTTGCATCCCTCTATTGTGTAATGGTTTGGTTTCTCTGGCGTCAACCTGCTGCACAAGGTAGTGTGAGAATGATGAGTTGAACAGTAAAATGCGTGTTAAGTTAAACTTCAGCTGTCTCAACTTTCCCCTTGAAGCACTGCAATATAATCATGTAAGATGCGCGATTTAAGTATAGGACTAGCGTAACTTGTAGGGGGAAAACATGTTTAGAATGTTAAATAATCATGGAGAGGTTGTGCTGTGTCCTCATGTCGCTTTGAGCTACGCTCAACAGGTGAAACATCTGTGTCTGCAAAGGGAAAAGACTGCACCTGTTGCAGCATCAGTGTATGCTCGTTTTCCCATGTCATTGTGCTTGGTTCTGGCGTGTGCAATCTGATGGTGTGATAGTCTGATTGTGTGAGACCGATAGCTTGTTGAACGAGGAGATATGTTCTCAGTGATCTTGCAGTCATTGACTCCACCATGCGCCAACTGACCGGCATGTCTGAAATTAGTCATACTGTTGGCTACCAGTTCGTGATCTAAACATAGATCCCCTTCTGTCAAATAAACCCATTTATTTGCTTGATAATGTCTCTCTCATTGATTTGGTGAAAGTTATATTGTAGCCTACTCATCAGTGCCTTTTTAATGTTATGGTAATGCTTGGATAAGATGTTGAAACAGTTCTACATTCTACATATGTATTTTTTTGTAGAGTTTCTTAACAGCATGTCATTATTCCCTCGGGGTTGTTGTGAGTTGCATAAGACTGTAGCAGCATTGTTACTGGTGCAATAACGTCTCTGATTTTGCGTAAAGCCTAACAGATGGAAATTGAATTGGTCGGTCAGTCTGATTGCATTTATTGCAGTAGTTTTTTGCTCTTTTAAACTAAATGGAGTTAAATTCGTGATAATTACAACACAGTTACACAATGTATTATATTACTTGATGAACTGATAACTGCCTAGGCCTACCTGCTTGTGTAATTTCCATAACGACATTTACATTTGCAAACCAACTTAAATGAATTGTACATCTCAGCAGTCTAGCATACCTGTTAAAGTTATTAGTCTGAAAAATAAATAGACGATTTTAGTGCCACTTCAAATAAAGTGGGACTGATTATTGCCTGTAGATCTGGATTCTTGTTTTCACGTAGGATATGGCTTTGAGATGGTGCACCACAAAGCATAAGTGTCCTTGTGAGAGTGAATGAGCAACAGGAGAGGGAATAACACGGAGACAGAACACAGCAAAGAACATGACATCATGCAGTGCTATCAGTGAGAAAGGACATATCTCCTGCACATTGCAATCCACACACAGGCGTATACTGTCCAACTTTATTTATAAGAAACCATACAATTGTGTAACATGCACACAATGGAATGCATAATGCATGTTGTAACAGCCTGTGGTAAATCTTGGTTTGTATATAGTTGCAGAGGAGGGGTATTGTGGTTTCCGAAAGTTGAATTGTCAACTTGATCAAATATGGCCACGAAGAGCGATGTATCTGTCCTGTCCATGTGAATGTCTTGGAATGAAGCTGTATGACTTCCTCTGATCTTTACCAAACGAGGGCATTTGCATCCTCCTCTTTTACAGCTTGCTTTCTCTCTTCTCTTTTTTTCTCTTGCATGTTTGTCTATCATGCTCCGACCATCGCTTGCCCGTCCTCTCTCTCCCTCTGTCACTCTTTCTATCTGTCACTGTTGATCCCTGTGGTCACTCGTAGACATCTCTATCAGTCTCCTTGCTGTGGTCGTGGGTTTCTGTGGACTCGCCCTGTTGGTAGTCTCTCTCTTTGTCTTTTGGAAGCTGTGCTGGCCCATCTGGAGGAGCAAGGCCCTCTTGTCCCACGTCGACAATGGCCCCCGGGTCGGGCTCCCCGAGGCCCCTCCGCCGCCCCCCCAGCCCGTCACACCCCTCCAAAAGGTGGCGCCAATGGAGGAGGAGAAAAAGCCTGTGCCAGTGGTGAAGGTGAACGGGCGTTGCAGCTCCGTGAAGCTGCTAGAGGCAGCCATGAAGATCAGCCAGACATCCCCGGACATCCCTGCTGAGGTGCAGACGGCTCTCAGGGAGAGGCTGGGCCAGCAGGCCAAGATTCAGAGGCAGACCACCGACCCCACCTCGTCCTCCAGGTAACATTATTGGACCTCTCCCAGAGTAGTGTCCCAGTCACTTTCCTGTCACTAGGTCTCAACATTCTGTTGGTATACATTTTTGGTGGCACTGGTTCCAAGGATTTCTGTGTTATGTTATGTCATATGCATGCACAGAGCTGTGCACACATATAGCAAAGGCAGCGGAGGCTGCTCAGGGGAGGATGGCTCATATACTAATCGCTCCAGCCATTACCACGGGCCCGTCCTCCCCAATTAAGGTGCCACCAACCTCCTGTGAGTGAAGGTTATGAACATGATGCTTTCAAACAAGTGACATCAAGTGACAAATGATAACACTAGAACCTTACACATCAAGTATAGCCATGACAAATATCAATAAGACAGTTCAGGAGAATTTGTGACGAATGACCTTAAACTGATGACCTGAAGGAACATCTCCCATGGTGCTTGTCAACAGGGCGACAGCACGCCCCCTTGCTCCTCACACACACAGAAACCCTGTAATCACCCCAGGTCACGTCTTGTGTTGGGCGGGCGTGAGTCACGCTGCCATGGCAACAGCGGTAAGCGACCCCGGTAATGAAACAATCAGCTGCTCTTCTCTTTGTTTTCGGGGGCTGTGTTTAAACGAGCGCGTCTGTAATTAGCGCCGCCGCAGGTTGAGAACTGACGTGCTGCGAGGCGCTCGTCCGACTGAGACCCACTGAGCAGCTGCACTCCATCTTCTGCAGGAAGCCATTATTGACACTTGCTTTAGTTTGTCATTAGGAACGTTGATGCAATTTATAGAGCCTGGCGCTTTTCATGAATTACACACTGACGAAGAGGGCAGAAAGGGCTAATTAAATAGTGTCTCATCACTTTTTGAGTTGAATCTCCCTCAGATGCTCTTGCAAGCTTTTCATCTAGGGGAAAAAAAGAACATAAGGAAAGATTCAAAGAAGGAGAGGACTTGTTGTATATGATTGAAAAGTATGATCAGTAAAGTTAATGGCAGGTCTATCATCATGTTTCTGTTTATCTCTTGAAAGTATGTTTCCCAGTGCTCTCAGAGTAAGACACTTAAAAACCTTTTACTGCAGTGTTCTAAATCAGGGACACAGAGAGTGTTTTTTGGTAGTCTTATACAAATCTAACTTGAAACAAAAGTATAGACCTCACACACATGGTTATGGACTTTTAAAAAAGAAGACACCTGTACCATGTCAGATATAGAGTTGAAATGCATTCAGTTTTGAGTTTGAATCCTAATATTACACTTGATATGCATCATATAAGACTGAAATATAACAAAACTGTTTGACATAGAAACACCAGATTTTCAGCTGTTTAATTTTTTTAACATGAATTATTAATTAGGAAATTATGAAAAATATGAATAATATTCCACCCATAAGGCCACTAGGTCATTTGACTGCAGGAAAGGGCTACAAATATCTAAACATACATGTACCAGTCCGGCTGAATCTGAAGCACGAATCTATCATTTTCAATACAAATCATCACAATCACGACACAAGTAAGGACTGCATCTATAGTACATCCAAGTAATTAGGAATAATTGGATGATGATACACTGCATGAAGCATCCATTTTAGGAGACGTGGATAACGTATTAATGTGAGACGAGGTGGGAGGAGACGCTTGGTGTCACTCTGGCCTTCAGGGCAAAACTATGAGGCTTTGCAACCATGTGACTTGCAGAGCGGGTGATTACCATGGAGAAGAGCAACAGATACATTCTGTTAACATCGATCCTCTCTGACAGCTACATCAGTATTCACTGCTCATGCATTGTGCAGACACATTCTAAACAGAGGCAATGTCCAAGGGCAAGGGCAAAGTCAGAGAGAGAGAGAGTCTTGTTCAGAATGTACTGGTCTACACAAATTGTGAATTTCAGACATTCCTCCACCAATCTCTGCTAAAATGCTACAGAGCAGTATATATCAATACGTCACCTCATCATATGTTACATCCATAAACAGCGCCAGGTGGTATGAGACTGGGGATTTGTCATGCTGTTTTATTACTGTACGATTTACCTCCCTGCGAGAGATTAAGATTTTTACATTTTCATTGGTCACTTTTTTTACGGGCGGAAACAGAGATCTCTGACACCTGCGAGAAGTACCATATTTTGGTGGGCTCCTGAGTGGCACAGCGGTCTAAGGCACTTCATCTCAGTGCTAGAGGTGTCACTACAGACCCTGGTTCAATTCCAGGCTATATCACAACTGGCCATGATTGGGAGTCCCATAGGGTGTTGTTAAAGTTTGGCTGGTATTGGCCTTGGTTGTAAATAAGAATTTGTTCTTAATTGACTTGCCTAGTTACATTTTTCTTTTTTTTACATTTAGCAGATGCTCTTATCCAGAGTAACTTAAAGTAGTGAATGTGAAAGTAGTGAATTCTTGTACTTTTCCTCATACTAGTCACCCATGGGAATCAAACCCACAACCCTGGCATTGCAAGTGCCATGCTCTACCAACTGAGCACACAGGTTCAATGTGAGTATTGAGACTGAGAGCCCATCCCTGATCCTATAAGATTGAGAAAGTGGAGGACAGAAAAATTGTTATCTTATGGAAGAAAATAATGAATGTGGCTCTGGAGAAGAAGCGTATGTAGGGAGAGGTAGAGAAAGAGAGAATGTCTTTACTGGAGTTGGGATGGCAGGCCTGCAAAAACTGATTCTGGGTCAGGGCTGACACAACAGGGAGGAATATGTGGGCAAATGTGGATGAAATCAGCCAGCCTCCTCCATTATCAACTCTTCCAGTGTATACTATTCATTCTCTTGGATGCCGTTCGCTGAATGTTCTAACAACTGTAGGAATCATGGGAGGTTGTAAATTGATGTCCCTTGTCTGAAATAATAGGACTCCCGAAGTATCCTTCACAAAGAACATTGTGTCTTATTATGTCCCAGAACATTTGCTAGAACATGCAAGGCACCTCTTCATATGAGGTTTGAATATAATGTGATGGTTTTTTTTCATATCCCATATGTGTTAGGGTTAGGGTTAGATTTGAAAATTTGTACCAATACTAACCGTGGCGGATTAATGTGATCTTCTTATTGGCGTCAGTGGAGGGGGGGTAGGGGTTATCAGTTGCTAGGTGACAACCGGGAGAAGTACAGAACAGTGGTTTGCTCAAAGTATGTAAGTCATTATCAGTAGATGGACCTGGGCTCAAGGTATCCCAGGTAATGTTATTTTCCAAAAGAAGTCCTGTGAAAAACAACTCACTCAGTCACGTAGCTTCTGAGCTTCATAAGAGTTCAATCATAAAGTAACTACATCACTACTGCTGGGGCGGCAGGGTAGCCTAGTGGTTAGAGTGTTCACATCCCTGAGCTGGCAAGGTACAAATCTGTCGCTCTACCCCTGAACAGGCAGTTAACCCACTGTTCCTAGGCCGCCATTGAAAATAAGAATTTGTTCTTAACTGACTTGCCTAGTTAAATAAAGGTAAAATAAAAACTTGAAAGCCAGTAACATCTTTCTCGTTAATGCTGAGAGAATGGATTAACAACATTAAAGTGCAAAAAATGATCTCAACAAACATTTTCCTACCAACAGTAATACTAGAACTACAAGAAGAAGCAAGGAATTGTACAAACACCAATGAAGTAAACAAGTTTCATCAACAAGAAAAATAATGGCTGCCACCCCTGTCAAACAGATAAAAATGTTGTCAATCTTCAGTACATTTCACCTATAGCTGCCGTTTCCATTACACGTCTCAATGTTTTGTTATTGTTGCGACATTGCTTTTGTCTTATAACCCTGTGTCAATGGAAACCTGCGTATTGAAAGGTACCAGGAACCGTAGATGACTGATCTCCTTTTTCAACAGGCACAATTCATTCCGCCGCCATCTGCCTCGCCAGATGAACGTGACGAGTGTGGACTTCAGCATGGACACGCTCCCCATCCGCCAGTCGTCCACCGTAAGCATCGGCCGCATCAAGCCCGAGCTCTACAAGCAGAAGTCTGTGGACTCCGAGGACGGGACCCAGGAGCCGGTGGAGACGTGCGGTAAGCTGAGCTTCTCCCTGCTCTACGACTACGAGGAACAGGCGCTGGTGGTCACGATCCTCAAGGCCCTGGAACTGCCGGCCAAGGACTTCACTGGCACCTCCGACCCTTACGTCAAGATCTACCTGCTGCCAGAGAGACAGAAGAAGTTCCAGACGCGTGTCCACCGCAAGACGCTCAACCCCACGTTCGACGAGGCCTTCTGCTTCCCCGTGGAGTACGACCAGCTGTGCAACCGCAAACTGCACTTCAGTGTCTACGACTTTGACCGCTTCACCAGCCACGACATGATCGGCGAGGTGGTGGTGGACAACCTCTTTGAGCTCTCCGACCTCTCGAGGGAGGCAGTGGTGTGGAAGGACATTCACGCTGCGACCACGGTGAGTGGGCTGGGCCTCAGCAAGTTGAGATAGGTGTAGTACATGGAGGATATTGGTATGTGTGGAGATCATTGGATCAGTGATCTCAACAACTGATGGCTCTGTAGGTCGTAACTGTAAGTCGCTCTGGATAAGAGCGTCCGCTAAATGACTCAAAATGTCAATGTCAATGATGGTGGAGTAGATTTCAGGGTGGAGCTGTGGTCAGTCTGCCGTAGTTAACATTTGCATAGTTTCTGATGGGGTCGTGCACTGCACATAATCTGACTTATTTAAGGAAACACTTGACATTTTTAAGTCTCTGTGCATTATTTGATTGGATAAGGTTTTAAGTCCTGGAATCATCCGCACTGTATTACATGACTGGTAAATTGCATGTGTTGTATAACCTCATTGCCAGGAGCAGTGAATTTAGAATCCAAGCACCCACACAACACCTCCGAAAACTGAAGTACACACTGTAGACTTAAATATAGCCACGGGCACAATTCTCCTTTGTTCTTCACCTTTATCCCTTCACTGACATACTTGGGTATGATAGTGCAGTTTTATCTGGGCCCACACACTTCTTACGCCTCGGTAGCTTTATCACAGTTTGTTTACTCAACAGCTTCTGTTTATGAATATTATTGTGTGTTTTGGTGGTATTTATTGTGTCTAATGGTGATGGAGATGGATTAATGGTTAATTAATCAGTTGATCTCTGAACGGTATACTGTGGAAAACAGAACAAGAGTGGATCAACTTGAAAGAAAGTGCACTGTGTATTTCAGATTAATCATCAAGAGCACAATTGAGCCCTAACCTCTACAGGTACTATTTGACTCTGGCCAACAAAGTTACACCAGTTTCTTTCACATTATATAGGCAGGTTTAGGTGAGTTTAAAGAAGTCTGGGTTTTAAGCCATTGGAAGGGGATTGGCTCGACATTGATGCAGTTATCCCATGTCAACAGCCATGGTGTTTACCTCAATGTGTAGTCTGTCTCCAGGAAGTTTGTAAGTGTTACATAATGTTTACTGTGTGCTGCGAGGAAATTACACTTTCAAAAGCTTGAGCATCCATAGAGACATCAAGTTTACTGCTACTTTGACTGTGGTTGATAGTGTTGATTATGAAAGCTACAATTGAGCTGGGCTATTGAATATAATGTGAGACTTTTTTCAAGATTGCCTACAACAGAAGAAAAATGTAACAATTATTGTAAATATTCAAATATCTCCCTACGTTGTTGTTAATGGTTAGACATATATTTTGTCTGGTGTTTGATTGTTATTTATGTCTATCTTGGGATCATTTTATCTCACCTTCCTGTGTTGATTTAGTTTATGTCTCTGGGCAATTACATTGCCTGAACTGCCGTCCAACAGAGGGGAATGAGGATAAGGATGTTTGAATGGATAATGACTCATAGCAAATGCAGTTTGCCATACATTTTATTTTGACAGTGTTTCATTCCACCTTTTTTAATTTACATTAACGAGAGTCCTTTTAAAAGTGTCTTCCTTTATGCAATGTATTTGGAGATGACCATTTACGGTGACTTTACTCGTCACTATCTGACAACAATACATTGATCATGTCGTGCTCTGGTGTACCAAAGTAGTGTGTACTTTGTGTTACCTACTTCCTTGAATTCTATTAAAAAAAAAATTATGCAACTACATATGAACAGAAAAAACACAGGAAAATCAGAGGTTAGCCTAATTCGAAAAACTCTCTGTGTATTTACACTTCAAGCAATTTTCAATTTAATGTGGAAGCAAAATTGCACGAAGTAATTTGTCACAACAAATGACATTAATATGCCCTAGCCATGCCCCACATTCAGCTGAAGATTATTATGTATTGTATTTCAAAACCTATTTCCCTTGGCTAGATTGATGTATTTTTATGCATGTGACCCTTTGTGTCAATTGCATGGGTAGAAACCAGGCAGAGAAATGGGAGTGCCTAAATGCCTAAAACAACCTATGACCTGCCTATGAGGGTCACGGTTTGAGACGTAGAGTTTTTCCCGCCTTGCAGCTGTTTGTGTGGGTGTCTGTGCTGAGATTGAAAGTACGGGACACAAAGTTAGTCGGAGCTCACAATGGTTAGGTGGGTGGGGGTGGTGCTTTGGAACACACAATGGATGGAGGTCTGGGGGGGTATTGACACTGTTTTGATGTGCAGAACTTCTAGGGCTGGGAAGGCATCCTCTGTTTCATCCTCTGTTATATTTTTATTGTGAAACTCCTGCATGTCAATACATTGATGACACTGGAAGACTGCACCAACGTATCTCAAGTAAAGATTCTGTCCATGGAGAGCAACTCTTATGCAACCCTTATTCTAAGTCTATTTTTATATGGTGACATTCTGTGAGAACACACAGATCTATTTCTAACTACAATCTTAGAAAAAAGGTGCTATCTACCTAAAATATTTATTTGGCTGTCCCCATAGGATAACACTTTGAAGAACCATTTTTGTAAAAAAACCAAAAAGGGTTCGACCAGGAACCAATAAGGGCTCTCCTATGGGGCCAGCCAAAGAACCCTTTTGGAACCCGTTTTTCTAAGAGTGTATGTAAACACACTAAACAAAAATCAGTGCTCTAATGAGATGCCTCCCAGTCAGTCCTCTGTGTTCTCTGGTTGGCCAATCAAATCTTATCTCTGGAGTGCTTTTTATTAACTCCGATTAGGTATCAATACAAGCACACCACGTCAGTACATGTTCTTCTCTTTCAAGTCAGTCCATCTGATGCTGTTTGCTCAGACTACAGTAGTGCTCCAGTCTAAACTGATCCATAAACACATTGTTTTGAGGTGATTCCTCATGACACTAGAGCCAAAAAAAAGACCATGACTTTGGGGATTTTCACGAAATGTAATCCAAAGCATAAATGAGAAATAAGTAATTGAAGTTTGAACATTTGTGACATGTTTGCCTTACCCAGGCCTCCTTTAAGACTCCATAGAGTTTCATCTGTAGGTGCTACAAAGCTCAAATTGGTGTCATATTAAGCTTTACAACTTTCTCTGTAATATGAGTAGTATTGTGTATATATTGTATATTAACAATAATAATAATTTACATACATTTATGAATATTGAAAAATACAAACAAACTATTAATTTGCCAAATGTTTCTATATGCTCTATGGATATACCAAAGTTCCAGAGTGGGATATTTGTTAGTTTTAAAGTTATTGTCCATTTTATACAGAGACATTGTCATAGAGGCAATGTAACCAGGGTTCTAAATAAATAAATAAAAATGTTGGTCCTTGCATCTTAAAAAGTTAGGAGCATCACATTAACATTTAGAGTATCAGAAAATATGATTTTAAAATTGATTCAGTCACAGCCTTTAGTGAGCCTATTTGAATTCTAACTACTTTTGAAGCACATATTGTACCCTACAAACTAATATGTAACTATGGAAATACATTTATTTATGATAAAGGCTAAAATGTTGATACAAATACAAGTAATTTGTAGAATATTAGGTTTCTACATTGTGTAAAAAGCACTTTTTCCTATGGAGATGCTCTTTAATGTCAGTGACTTTCAGTGATGACTTGCATATCTGTCATTTATTGCTATGATCATTGATCTCCTGAAGAAGCTAACCCCTTTCCATTCTTTCTGTGTCCCCAAATGTTTGGATACACTGGTAAAGTTACCAGGTTGTTAGCTAGCTAGCTAATGAGGTAACATTACTGAACACGGTGTTAACGGCCTGTGAGTAGTTTAAGAACGGCCCACAACATGGGGGGCGTTCATCTGCCCAGGTGTTGCCGACGCATGCCAGACCATTCAAATCAAATCAAAATCAAATCAAATTTTATTTGTCACATACACATGGTTAGCAGATGTTAATGCGAGTGTAGCGAAATGCTTGTGCTTCTAGTTCCGACAATGCAGTAATAACAAGTAATCTAACTAACAATTCCAAAACTACTGTCTTGTACACAGTGTAAGGGGATAAATAATATGTACATAAGGATATATGAATGAGTGATGGTACAGAGCAGCATAGGCAAGATACAGTAGATGGTATCGAGTACAGTATGTACAAAACGCCTGGATAGGTATTTTACGTATCAGTTTTACGTATCAGTTTACCACATCATTATGTTATAATAATCTGGTGCCCGACGGAACATTCGACGATGTGACACGCAACCATTGGTTGATGCATGCAACGTCTGAGCATCGTTAATGAATACCAAATGCGGCCCGCCAATGGAGCTGCATCGCCAAAGCGCAATAGAAGGAACAAAATGTAGCATTGGTAATACGGGTCACAACTTTTAAACGGTTTGGGCTAGAGACAAGCAGTTTTCTCTGGAGTAATGATGCAATCAACACGGTCACAAACCTCTAGGACACTCGGAAGCAGCGAAGCCTAATCATTACAACAAAATATTTAAAAGTGGTAGCGCTTTAAAACCCTTAATGTGACCAATCACAATCCTCATTTTACTTGTATCTTCGCACATCCTGCGAATCACTAGCAGAGGGCGACCATTTTGAATACACATCATTCCCTCTGTTGGTAATGTTTACGATTGGATTTGTTCTAGTTTCTAGTTCTAGTTCTAATGTTCTCTCTCAGTTTTGAGGACACCTCTGGGTGTTCATACTTTGTTTAAAGCAATTTGCGCTAATTGCTTTCCTAAAAGAGTTATTCTACAGCAACAGTGCCCTTTCCTTGATGCAGTGTTCCCCTTGTCTTTCTCCAGGAGAGTGTGGATCTGGGGGAGATCATGTACTCTCTATGCTACCTGCCCACAGCAGGACGGATGACCCTGACCGTCATCAAGTGCCGGAACCTCAAAGCCATGGACATCACTGGCTCCTCAGGTAACAACAATACAAAACTGACAGGCATTTAGGCTGGGCCTTAAAACATGATGGTTCTCTGAATAACAATGAGGGACAACTGTAAATGATGGTGAAAGATAAAGTATAAAAAATAAAGTCAAAATAAAACATAATAAAGTCAGTTTGAATGACACTGAGGGGCAGAGTTTTTACAGTTAATGCCGGTTTGCCTGCGGCTGATGCTGTGCAGGTGTTTGTACACATGCATATACACACACTCTCATTCAAATACACACATACATGGGGATACACATATGTAAACAGTGCCAGACAAGCACTTAAACATATACAGTTGGCCTTGCTGTTATGATTTTAGTTGTCCTTGAGGTCCATTGTTGTTTTCTGTTTTCTTTTTTTTTTTTTCTCATGAGTTCATTTTCTTGGTTGTTGGTGCATTGGGGGCTTCTTGGGGGTGGGGAATGGAATTAATGAAATGTTTAATTATTTCATTTAAAATGTTTTTTCTGTGGGGGGGGTACTGTAGGAGGGGTCTCGGAGGATTCGCGTCCCCGTTTTTTTTTATTTTGCCACTGTGGGAGATCTGTTGACGTGCCCTTGAGCAGGGCGTTGACCCTGGATGCCTCTGTGTGTCGCTCTGAATGGGAGTCTGTTGGATGACTGGTGTGGTGTAGTTGTTGAGTGGCTTCACTGCAAGTATATTGTATGTTTTGGATATTCAATAAATGTAAAAAAAAATAACAAAACAAATATATATAATAAACTGTTAAGCTCTAAAAGAGCAAGCAAAGAATCAAAAAACATAATTACGTCAGGCAACATGCTGTACCTTAGATAAGAGTAGTCAGGGAGATACTTCTTTCATGTGTTTTCACTGTTTGTGGTGAAATTGTAATAGAAGATACATTTTGACTTACCTTGTCAAAAAAAAGATCACTGGATTTAGCCAAACTGAATAATTGAATGTAGCCATCAGTAGCTGTGTGTGGGTAAAATCACTGAGCAAGCCAAGCCTGTAAAAAAAGCCATATTACAACCTATGTTGTGATAATTGCGTTGTTTGCTCTATAACCCATGTGTTCATACACCACCATGATATATAATTAGGCCGCGACGGCAAAAAGACAAGTGTCACACAGTGGCGGAATAAATTCAACTACACATACATTAGTTTCATTATAAAACAGGAGAACAACATCTGTCTGGTGAAGTCCACAAAGCAAATATTTAATGTAATAAAACAATTATATCACCTGCAGCATGATCAAGCGATTACATTTTTTTTGTCAGTTATGAACAACTACTGATTTTTAGAACCACAGTTACCACAGGTCAGCACAAAGACAACAGGAGCACTGCTTCTGCTATTCCAGCACCATTTCAACTTAAACATTTAAACATTCAATCAACAAGGATCAATTTATATATGCTCAGTTTAATATACTGAAAACAAACTTAAAGATCTCAAAAACACTTTAGTCCAATAAATGTTGCTAAATATCATGTGGCAGTCCATGGTATTGATTTTTGTCTGTGTCTGTGTACGTGTATGTGCGCGCAAGTTAAACAAAACATTTTGACTCACCCTACTTGTAGACTAGTTGAACGCCAATTAGGGTTGAATGGCAGGAACCCGGTTACTGAGATTTACCGCCCAAGGATGGAACATTTGTAAAATAGAGAGAAAATATGCAACCCTAACTCCAATGCCATCCTCCTCTCTTTCATGTTGACAAATTGGTCTATGGCTCTGTCATACAATACACTTTATATTTTTGTTGTCATAGGCTAGCAGGCCAAGCTAGGTAGCCTAACTTCTTAGCATTGGCAACAATGAACCAGCTAAGTTAGCTAGCTAGTTAACCTGAGCCTAGTAGGCTACATATTGAACTTCAATCGTCTCAGGCCAGTGGCACAACATATTAATTTATAGTTAGATCAGAATCGCCTTCAATATCATTGGCCTGTACAGAGTCCAAATCCCCATCTCGATCCATGGTTTAGGAAAGTTTAGCAAGCTAGCTACTGCAGGATATCAACACCAGTAGACCAGAAACAGACAAGTTTTTCTGAAAATAACGTTTTTCTTTGGAAGTGATTTGATTGGTCTGAAGCCAAATCTAAACTGGTGTTTTTCTGCACCAGGACAACCCACAGTTGAGCTTAATGTTATCAAGGGAGGCCAATTGCTTGCTGACATCAATCAAATGCTACGGCGGCCACATGCTATACTCTTTTGGTCCAGACAGCATCGGATACATGGGCTACACATACTGAGACAGAGGGGCGCTGTTTCCCTGTCCAGACAGCATCAGATACATGGGCTACACATACTGAGACAGAGGGCCACTGTTTTCCTATCTCTGATTTCTTCAGTGAGATTCAGCAACTTGCGAATTGATGGAAAATGATAAAAACCGAGAGAGACAAAAGATTAATGATTGATATATTTGCATTTTTTATTGGTCAAATATTTTGGGAAGCCTGCCTTCCCTTGGCATCCATGAATACACGCCACTGGTTGCCATTACCTGCAATCTACACGACTGACTTCATGGAGATGCTATTTGTGGCACACAGATCCCTATGTAAAGGTTTCCCTGCTCTGTGACGGACGGAGGCTGAAGAAGCGGAAAACTACCACCAAGAAAAGCACACTGAACCCTGTGTACAACGAGGCCATCATCTTTGACATCCCCCCAGAGAACGTGGAACAGGTCAGCCTGTCCATCATGGTGATGGATTATGACCGGTGAGTGACACCACACTAAATACAACACCCACAATTCAACACATATGGTGGTCTTAAGCATGCTTGTACAAGTACACACATACACTGAGTATATAAAACATTAAGAACACCTGCTCTTTCCATCACATAGACTGACCAGGTGAATCCAGGTGAAAGCTATGATCCCTTATTCGATGTCACTTGTTAAATCCACTTCAATCAGTGTAGATGAAGGGGAGGAGACAGGTTCAAGAGGGATTGTTAAGCCTTGAGACAATTGAGACATGGCTGTGTGCCATTTAGAGGGTGAAAGATTTAAGTGCATTTGAACAGGGTATGGTAGTAGGTGCCAGGCGCACCGGTTTGTGTTAAGAACTGCAATGCTGCTGTTTTTTTCACACTCAACAGTTTCCTGTGTGTCTCAAGAATGGTCCACCACCCAAAGGACATCCAGCCAACTTGACACAACTGTGAGATGTATTGGAGTGAACATGGTCCAGCATCCCTGTGGAATGCTTTTGACACCTTAGAGTCCATGCCCCCAACGAATTGAGGCTGTTCTGAGTGCAACAGAGAGGGGGGGTGCGCAACTCAATATTAAGGTGTTCTTAATGTTTGGTATATAGTCAACAAACAAGTACTTGTTTTTTTAAAACATTTACATTGAAGGTGGAATGAGTAATGTTTTAACTTTGAGTTGAACTCAGGTGAACTTCATCAACAGAACTTTTCACTCAAATCCTGCAAGCGCCGCTATACAATATAATCATGACCACTTACCAGAATGCTCAGGAGCCACATAATTCACTGTAATTAACCAAACCTAGGTTTAGAATTATTTAATCAAACTAGCACTCAGCTTTTAGGTGTCATATATATATTTTTTACAATCAAGATATTGCATGTTTGTGTGTGTTTGCATAATGCCCACAGGGTGGGCCACAACGAGGTGATAGGTGTGTGTCGGACTGGGCCAGATGCTGAGGGCCTGGGGAGGTACCACTGGAACGAGATGCTGGCCTACCCACGCAAGCCCATTACTCACTGGCATGCCCTGGGAGAGGTAGAGGACTGTTCGTTTTTTTCCCTCAAAGTAAGAGGAGGTACAAGTCAATTGCAGGACTTTCCAGAGCTCCCACAATGCTTCGCTGCATCACTCTGGTTTTCTGAGAGAGCAGATAAAGCCAGAGGTCTTGCAGCCAATCATAGAGCTTGAGGAAATAACCCTGTCAATTTCAACAGAGATGTGTAACAGTGCAGCATGACAAAGATGCAAGGATGTTGTCTGTACTAGAACAAAGACCAATTTTATTCTAGAAACTTAAGGGCTGGTTTGAACTAGAAGCATTTAAAGTAATTGGAGAGTTGGTGCCCTGATATGCACCCAGGATGGTTGGATGGGGTCACTAGCTCGATTTTTACGGTGTGTTCCCATAACTGGGGACCACATATTATAGTGGTGGGCCATCCCTTTTCCTTGCTCTTCAGGAGTAGTAGAGAATGTGAGTTTTAATAGCACAATCTATAAACCGTCTATGAACACAAGACGATATCCTTGAAAAATGCATGAAACATTCCAATCTTTATTATCCGGAGAAATCCTTATTGACAGATGAGTAGTTGAATTTAGACCCATCGGTTGCGTAGGAGAAAGACTTCACCTTGTGGTTGTGCATTAAACAAAGAGCCTTGTCATTCTATTTAGCTTGAACAAAGAAACAAGAATTGGAGGAGTACTCACCCTCTAACATGGTCCTCCTCTAAATTGAAAATACATGTAGGATACAAATCTATTGTTAATGCTTTCTTGAATCCAGGTACTTTAGAAAATTGATATTAAAACACAAACCAATAGCAGCTTTGGAGTTCTAGCCAACTCTTGTTGAACTAACCCTTGTTAACTGTCTGTTTTGTCCACAGTGGCCAGGAAGAGCGACAAGCTTTGAGAGCCAGGGGTCTTGTCCTTCCCCCAAACCTCCACAAACTCCATAGGAAACACGAATGGAACCATATGACCTGATAGCAGATTAACTAGATGTGTACAGCTGTGTACAGAAATGTCCAGTGCCAAGGTTCGATTAGCATTATAGGTTGTGTTTAATCATCATCAATCAGGACTCTACATTACAGAGTTATGACACAAACAACATTGGCACTGAATTCATGTCTTGCAGGAAGTGTTAGCCTACTTTTAAGTTAAAGGCCCAGTGCAGCCAAAATTTGATTTTTCTGTTTTGTATCATTGTATAACTGCTGATGAAACTAACACTGTAAAAGTGTGATCACAATTCCTGAGAGTTGTTTGTTGGAAATACAATACATTTGGTTAATAGAACCAATGACAAAGAGAGTTCCAAACCTCTCTGCCATTAACAGCTAGTTTTCAGGTTTCCCCTCCCCACTTAGACCACTCACAGACAGTCCTTGTAAAATTATTGCTTGAGAAATAGTATTTATCTAAAAAGCTATTTTTATCATTTTTAATGGAAATCTATTACAGTAAGGTACTTATTTGTTACCCAGAAATTATTTGATATTGATATAAAAATGACTGCATTGGGCCTTTAAAAACATTCTATAATATGGCCTGATTTTGAAATGCGGTTATGGACCACACATGAGAATGCCTTGTTCTTGGAATCACAACATTTTACATTTAATGTGAATTTACACATTTCCAAAGTTTGTGTCTTGAATAGTGTTATCCATGATGAATTCTCTAATTGAATCATTGCTCCAGTAACCTTTATCACATACCATTTACAGTATTATAATGCTTGACTGGAGTGGAAAATTAATCTTGGTTCGTACTATGGCATTAATCAACCAATGGTGTACTCCTCAGAGTAAACAGTTTGAATTATCAGAATTCGGTTTTCTGTCCTGTGCAAGCTATTCAGTATAGAGCTGTGAAAACAATTGATTTTACTTCTCAAGAGTTTTATTTCCATTGTACATCGTGAGAGGCACTTGGGTCCGAAAGGCATGATATCAGATAATAGCTTTGCAAAATGGAGATTTCATCCTCTCATTCCAATGGTATTGTATTTGTTTCCTGAATAGCAATTTATTACCACAATACTACCAGTGGGCATTAAGAGAACTAAACGTTGAACTAAACTTTGTAACATACTTCAACACTTTCTGGTTGATACATTTGCCCAAGGCATTCTGCTCCTCTCACAGTTATTTAGTGAGTTGCCATTTTCATTTGGGATGATGTGATATTAAAGGGCTAGACTTGATTCTAAGACCACATGTCAACATGGACATACAGTAGACAAGCCAGTCAGCTGTGCCCTGGGCGTAGCCACAGGGAACACAGATAACCTATCAACTCAAAGGGCTGGGTGAATGTCCAATCCCAGAGCATACAGTAGTTTGCCAGTGGCACATCACTAATGAATGCCAATTGATCCCATTTATTGAAAGAACATGGTGCATATCTCACCATATCACAAGTGGGTTGCAGATTCACTTGTCATAGGATCAACGAGAGTGCAATACGTGGTAAGAGCAGCAGCATTCTCCCGTGGACAGACTACGTAACATAAATGGTACCATAAATCTGTTAGGGGCAATGGGATGTGTCGACTAACAAGCAGAGAAGTTTAGGTACTTGTGTTTTTCATCACTGTTTTTTGGGATGTATCAGGATTGGGAAAAGATAGAGTTTCCGTTTACGAGGGTGTAGACTTCGCAAGTCGCGTTAGAAATTGTACTAAGACGTCTCCCCCAAGAACTTAATCTGGATTAACTGAGATTAGAGCAACAGTAGCCACACAATGTAGCATGGTGTTTTCAACTCTAGTGGGAGATGAAAGTGAGACAAGCATTGAAGCAACAAAATGTTGAAAAATACAGTGCCTTCAGAATGTATTCACACCCCTTGATTTGTTGTGTTACAAAGTAGAATTAAGATGGATTTAATTGTCATTTTTTGTCAACGATCTTAACGAAATACTCATGTCAAAGTAGAAGAAAAATGATAAGATTCGTAAAAAAGAAATGTAAAACACTATCTTGATTAGATAAGTATTTAACCACCTAAATCAATACATGTTAGAATCACCTTTGGCAGCAATTTACATCGGTGAGTCTTTCTGGGTAAGTCTCCGTGGGCCCGATTCCGATTTAGGCATAATTTTCTTTCTTACACACAGCTTTCCTATGCACATCTCAGTAGTTAGTATTCAGACTTACCTTATGAAGGTGCGTAACCAGCTTTTTGCAGGCATGGTTCCCTTGCGCATGTTGAATACATTTAATTTGACTGCTGAAAACCCTCCTACTTGCTGGCCAACAGATTTTTGCGTGGAGTTTTCATTCAAGCATGTATCTTTGTATTGATTGGGTGTAAATTTGCAAAAATGTCTGTTTTCACTTTGTCATTAAGGGGTATTGTGTGTAGATGGGTGAATGTACTATTTTTTTAATCCATTTTGAATTCAGGCTGTAACACAACAAAATGGAATTAGTCAAAGGGTTTAAATACTTTCTGAAAGCACTGTATAAACAAAAAGTTTTCTTATTGATTGATACACATTTTAATTGCAAAAATGTTCCCACAGCTGCTACACTGAAGATTATAAGCATTTAAATCTCACTCAACGTAATTTGCTTCCGCCAGGACTCAATACACTCAGAAAAGCATGTCTGACCTCGTCACTTCTTAAGAACATTTCAGTGTCCAAGGTAATTTTTCTCTGAGACTTTGCCCAACATTTTATCTGTTACTGGAATTGATAGACATCTTCATGATTGCTAAAATGCATTCTACTAATTAATCCAGAAAAGTAAAACCATGCAAATGAGATCAAACTCATTTATGATGGGTTTGAAGCAAGGTAATTTATTTTTTAAAGCTAATGGCTTTCCTTTTTTCTTTAAAATATCATCTTTGATGTGTATTTCACATGTGCCAAATATGATTTCAAATAGCAACCCAAAAAAATATTATTAAAATTGTCTCTGACAAATTAATATGGATATTTCGAAGAGTAATTTGTTCTAGTTGTGGAGACAAAAAAAGTGTTACGGGACAAAGGAAACAAACTTCCATCAATCACTATAAGGTTCTATCTGCAAAAAGATGATTCTGAGAATTGGTTTTAGTTCTGAACCCTCATTGGTTTGAATGGTATCAGCAATTTTGATCTTGAATTCTTTTGAACTTAACATGAATTGGGATATTTCGAGTACTATATAGGAATTGAACAGAACAAGGCTATGTCAATAACTACATTTTGACTAAAATGCAGATAGAACATTATAGTCCGAAGCTCTCGATTTGTTTAATTTGAGTACATTTTTCTTTACAAGCAGTCCATTGTAAATGCATATGGCCTAGCCCCAGATTCCAATTGTAATTGTGTCTTCTGCAATCACTTTATGGAAAGCCTTATGAAATAAAGCCTTATGATATCGAGTTTAGTACTCAATCTGAAAACATTACTAGAATGAATTTCAGTTGCACATGTGAGTAATAATATGAAATAGTGATGGGCATATCTGAGTCTTTTCGGTGAGCCGAATCTCTTGGCTCCATTCACCTTGAAGAGCTGTTAATTTGGCTCCTAAATGGCTCTTCGTTCAGTAGTGCTTAAAAATGTATGAAAAATATTTTTACAAATCTAATGTCAAGGCTAGAAAGTTGCACACTGTTTTCTCAGATTGTGAAATGTGAGTAAAAAATAATAATTCCTAACAAAATGAAATTGAGAATTGAGCGTGGACCAGAGTAAGGCTTTGTCCTCACTAACTATTTGTTACTGCAGATAATCATAGTTTGCAGCTCATAAAGCAGTAGTAGCAGTATACAAATCAGAGAGGCAAATTAATGGCTCTTTCACAAATTAATGGCTCTTTCACAAATGCGATTCAGGTTCCTGACGTTCACCAAAAAGAGCCTTTCAAAAGAGCCGCTAGTTCGCGAATGACCTATCACTAATATGAACATAGAAAATACTAAGGCTGTGTACTGTTAATTTATTTTGCGCATTAAAATAATAATGCTTCTGTTCCCAGGCTGGCCCCAATATAAAAACCATAAGTATTTGTACTTGTAGCATGCGAGTCAATATATTGAAGTAGTATAAGAATATCAAAAATCAAAGTTTCATGAATATATTATATAATATAGTATTTTATATTGCTAATATTTTACGTTTACATTTGTACATAGACCTCACAATGCGAATACTTGTATATATCTAAAGTTTACTTCTAAGAACATTTGTTGTTGAAAACTTGTTAAAATGTTACTGTGTATTTATATGGATCGTTTGGTGATAATTTGTACAGCTCAAGCTTGTGTTTTTGGGTGACTTTATACACATTCCATATCAATTGTGGAATGATTTGTCATATTGTAAGCATATCTAAGGCAACCCTCTACTTTTTCGGGACACTCCATGCTTAGGAATTTAGCGCTTTTTAGCTGAGATTGTGTGCATAATGCTAACATCAATAGTATATTTAACAAGAACAGCAATTGTAACTATTTGTCATGAAATGTACAGTTTGTGATAACTTTTGTAACAATTTGCAGTAAGCATTTGAAATATAATTTTACTTTATCTGTTTCATATGTATTTTAAATAAATAAACAAAGAACAGATCATAATCTTATGAATTATTGCTGTCAGACATTTTCCGTGCTAAAAAATGTGTGGGTGTATTTGATTGACTGTGTGGTGGATGCATGAATCACTCAGTAGCCTCCTTTAGAAAATTACTCTGCCAAGCACAAAATGTCCCATAGGTATAGTGAGACTGCCCTTACGGAAAACGCAATTTGGTGAAAGAATTACCTAACAATGGATACGTACTGTAGCGACCTTAACCAAACACTTGGCAACCTCATATAGATTCGGACAGCTTGGTGTAATAGTTAAGGTGTTGGCTTGACAGTCGCTGGACCCGGGTTAGAGTCCCGGTCGGGGCTACCCCCTGAATTCACTTTAGCCCTTAAATTTAAGTCTGGACTGCTTGTTTTCAGTGTTCCCCTTTCATTGGCATACCAGGTGGGGCAATTCATTATCAGGTAGAACAGAAAACCAGCAGGTTCCAGACCTCGTAGTGTGAGTTTCATACCCCTGTGCTACAGTATGAAAGATGAGTGCATTTTTTTGTGCCAGTTTAAGAATAATTACTTCAATTCCCCTATAATACACGTCTCTATTATGTAACCCTGCAGAGTGGATATCTCTGCAGCTCTGTCGTGTGTCCCAATAATATCTTCCTCCACCAATCCAATACTTTTAGGTTTGTGGGAAGTAGTGAACAAGTGCACACTTCAGGAAAAAGGAGATGTCATTAGGACGCACATTATCTAGTGCCAAAAAGAGGTATGATATTGTGAAAAGGTCCCAGGACTACACACAACCTCTGAACGGTGGACAGTAAATGTTCAACATATTCGCTAGTCACAACATATTCGGGTTATGCAACCCATACTATGTGCACTGGATACTGAATTGAGTGCCAGATAAAAATTGGCAACCAGGACTGCACTGATAATAAGCCCATTTACTCAGCAGCTTCACACTCTAAATGACCTGCAGGCTAACCAATGTCCTCTAACAAACTATCAGTATGATGTGTAAAGCAATGAACAAAAACATTTAAGAATTGAACAGAGTGTCAGGGACATGTCTGGGGTTGTTTACTTTGGAATTTTTGCAGTGTCCCTTCTTGCAACGGTGGCAGATGTCCTCGTTTCAGTAATTGATGGTGTTGTCTGTGTTTGGCAGACAGTGCTGTTTTGGTCACCATGGTTAAGAGGTTGATTTCATGATTTCAGCCCTCTTTTATGGAGCTGCTTTAGTAATGGGCCTCTAGGTGCTCACACATGTCATTTGCCCCCCTTGGATATTCAAATATTAAAGATGGAGGGATGAGTGAAGGAGCCTTGGAGCAATTACAGGTGTGATGATGGAGTCCAAGATTGGCTGAGGTGAGATGGGCGGAGGTCATTAGGTTTGCTCTGTGATGAGGGGTATGTCGTGAATCATTGTCTTTTGTACACACACTGTACCTTACCTATCTTTTTGTCTGTCTCTATGGAAGTCTGTCTTTCCGTCTGTCACCAGATTTGATGGCTTCAATGACAATAACTGTTTCATTTCATTGCTACAACACGTTTATTGTTGTACGCAACAGGTTCAATTTTGGCACCAAGTTCCAGTAAGGATGAGAATATCATAACATTCACATGCGCCGACAGAGATGGCCGCCTCGCTTCACGTTCCTAGGAAACTATGCAGTATTTTGTTTTTTATGTGTTATTTCTTACATTGTTTCCCCTGTGTAATCTTAGGTTTTATTACATACAGTCGGGAGAAAATATTGGATATAAGAGCAACGTCAACTCACCAACATTACGACCAGGAATATGACTTTCCCGAAGCTGATCCTCTGTTTTGCCCACCACCCAGGACAATGGATCAGATCCCAGTAGGCGACCCAAAACAACAACGCCGTAGAAGGGGCAGACTGAGCAGTCTTCTGGTCAGGCTCCGTAGATGGACACATTGTGCACCGCTCTCGAGCATACTACTCGCCAATGTCCAGTCTCTTGACAACAAGGTAGACGAAATCCGTGCAAGGGTAGCCCTCCAGCGAGACATCAGAGACTGTAATGTTCTTTGCTTCACAGAAACATGGCTCACTCAACACACGCTTTCGGAGTCGGTACAGCCAGTTCGTTTCTTCATGCATCACGCCTACAGAAACAAGCATCTTTCTGGTAAGAAGAAGGGCGGGGGTGTATGCCTTATGATTAACGAGACGTGGTGTGGTCATAACAACATACAGGAATTCAAGTCCTTCTGATTATAATCGAAGAGAATTCTCTAGGTAGATAATGCGGTCGGCATTTGATTGTGAGGAATTCTAAGTCAGGTGAACAGAAGGACTTGAATTCCTGTATGTTGTTATGACCACACCACGTCTCGTTAATCATAAGGTATCCTGAGGCTGCATTTATTGTATCTGGGGATTTTAACAAGGCTAATCTGAAAACAAGGCTCCCTAAATTCTATCAGCATATTGATTGCGCAACCAAGGTTGGCAAAACCCTAGATCATTGTTATTCTAACTTCCGCTACGCATATAAGACCTTCCCCCGCCCTCCTTTTCGGAAAAGCTGACCACGACTCCATTTTGTTGCTTCCAGCCTATAGACAGAAACTAAAACAGGAAGCTCCTGCACTCAGGTCTGTTCAACGCTGGTCCGACAAATCGGATTCCACGTTTCAAGATTGCTTCGTTCACGTGGACTGGGATATGTTCCACATTGCGGCGAACAACAACATTGATAAATACGCTGATTCGGTGAGCGGGTTTATTAGCAAGTGCATCGGCGATGTCGTACCCACAGGGTCAATTAAAACATTCCCAAACCAGAAACCTTGGATTGATGGCAGCATTCGCGCAAAACTGAAAGTGCGAACCACTGCCTTTAATCAGGGCAAGGTGACCGGAAACATGAAAAAATACAAACAGTGTAGCTATTCCCTCTGCAAGGCAATCAAACAAGCTAAGCGTCAGTATAGAGACAAAGTAGAGTTGCAATTCAATGGCTTAGACATGAGAGGTATGTGGCAGGGTCTACAGTCAATCACGGACTATAAAAGGAAAACCAGCCCCGTCGCGGACCAGGATGTCTTGCTCACAGACAGACTAAACAACTTCTTTGCTCGCTTTGAGGACAATACAGTGCCACTGACACGGCCCGCTACCAAAACCTGCTGTCTCTCCTTCATTGCAGCCGACGTGAGCAAAACATTTAAACGTGTCAACCCTCGCAGGGCTGCAGGCCCAGACGGCATCCCCAGTCGCGTCCTCAGAGCATGCGCAGACCTGAGAGCTGGCTGGTGTGTTTATGAACATATTCAATCAATCCTTATCCCAGTCTGCTGTCCCCACATGCTTCAAGAGGGCCACCATTGTTCCTGTTCTCAAGAAAGCTAAGGTAACTGAGCTAAATGACTACCGCCCCGTAGCACTCACCTCTGTCATCATGAAGTGCTTTGAGAGACTAGTCAAAGACCATATCACCTCCAACCTAGACACACTCCAATTTGCTTACCACCCCAATAGGTCCACAGACGACGCAATCACACTGCACACTGCCCATACCCATCTGGACAAGAGGAATATCTATGTGAGAATGCTGTTCATCAACTACAGCTCAGCATTTAACACCATATTACCCTCCAAACTTGTCATTAAGCTTGAGACCCTGGGTCTCGACCCCGCCCTGTGCAACTGGGTCCTGGACTTCCTGACGGGCCGCCCCCAGGTGGTGAGGGTAGGTAACATCATCTCCACCCCGCTGATCCTCAACACTGGGGCCCCACAAGGGTGCGTTCTCAGCCCTCTCCTGTACTCCCTGTTCACCCACGACTGCGTGGCCATGCACTTCTCCAACTCAATCATCAAGTTTGCAGACGACACTACAGTGGTAGGCTTGATTACCAACAACGACGAGATGGCCTACAGGGAGCAGGTGAGGGCCCTTCAAGTGTGGTGTCAGGGAAATAACCTCACACTCAACGTCAACAAAACAAAGGAGATGATCGTGGACTTCAGGAAACAGGGGGGTGCTCCCTCTGCTATCCACATCGACGGGACAGTAGTGGAAAGGGTAGAAAGTTTTAAGTTCCTCTGCGTACACATCACGGACAACTGAAATGGTCCAACCACACAGACAGCGTGGTGAAGAAGGTGGCTGAAGAAATTTGGCTTGTCACCGAAAACACTCAACTTTTACAGATGCACAGATGCGCAAAAGATCATCAAGGACAACAACCACCCAAGCCACTGCCTGTTCACCCCGCTATCATCCAGAAGGCGAGGTCAGTACAGGTGCATCAAAGCAGCGACAGAGAGACTGAAAAACAGCTTCTATCTCAAGGCCATCAGACTGTTAAACAGCCATCACTAACATTGAGTGGCTGCTGCCAACATACTGACTCAACTCCAGCCACTATAATAATGGAAAAATTGATGTAATAAATGTATCACTAGCCACTTTAAACAATGGCACTTTTATATGTTTACATACCCTACATTACTCATCTCATATGTATATACTGTACTCTATACCATCCACTGCATCTTGCCTATGCCATTCGGCCTTCACTCATTCATATATTTCATTCATATATTTTTTAATGTACATATTCTTATTCATTTCTTTACACTTGTGTGTATAAGGTAATTGTTGTGAAATTGTTAAGTTAGATTACTCGTTGGATATTACTGCATTGTCGGAACTAGAAGCACAAGCATTTCGCTACACTCGCATTAACATCTGCTAACCATGTGTATGTGACAAATACAATTTGATTTGATTTGATATTCAGCACCTCAGTCTCGGTCTTCAGACAGAACAGCACACTGCCAGCTCAAAGAACAGGGAGCTGTGAATGTGTCTCAGATGCTTCCCGCCCCTCGGATCCCCACAACTAAAAAAAGAAACCTCATCAAAGTGCGACAAAGCATGTTGGGTATTTAAGTGCACTTTGATCTGGGCGGCGGAGCTGGCGTTCCCTTTATCACTCGGAGGATATAAAAGAGCCATCTGGAAGGGCGGTGTCTGAGACAGCCAGGAAATAAATAAAGACCTGTCGGTATAGAGGTACATCAGACACATGCTAGGGATGCAGGGATACACACCTGGACACGTCTAGAGCAGCAGAGTAAGAGACAAACGAGAGCAGGAAATAAGGATCTGGTCACACAATGAACCTTTTACTGCAGTGGGCTAAATGAGGGTCACACATAGTGTGGTAGTCTTAAACAAATCTAACTTGAAACAAAAGTATACACCTCACACACATGGTTATGGCTTAAAAGAAAGAAGACACCTGTACCATGTCAGAGTTGAGATGTATTCAATGTTGAGTTTGCATCCCAATATTACACTTTATATACATCACAGAAGACTGAAATATAACAAAACTGTTTGACATAGAAACACCTGCTTTTTAATTTAAAAAAATAATAATCTTTATTCATTATGAAAAATATGAATAACATTCCACCTATGAGGCCAAAGATAGTGCTTTGGTCACTGTCTGCAGGAAAGGGCTACACACATTCACTTATCAAGAAGGAAACTGTTTAGTATGTGTAAAAAAAATACAGTTAGCTTTCAATACAATTTCACATTACCTCTACTTTTATGAGCTTGAAAACAAATACTCTGAATCTGAAATGTAAAAATGAATTAAACTTTTAAACAAACAGAGGCACAGACAAATCCCTGCATCACCATCTCTAATCGTTCAGTTGGATATGGAGCCCATGCTATTCACAACTGTATTGGTCTGTTTGTCATTTGTTCAATTTCTTTTTGCCTCTTTCATTTGAGAGAAGAGTGTAATCAGCCTTGAGAAGAGAACATTGCAAGGCACTGCGCATTGGAATGATTTCACACTAACAACGCAGAGACTCAAATGAAAGCGACGTGGCTTCCGAAATGGAATGTCACGTTGTTAAAAACGTGAATTTTCCATTCTTTTTGCCACTTTCTTTTCGCTCCACTTGAAATGAGTACAATTGTCGGTTCAGCGGAGATTGTTGTTCTGATGGATAGTTTGCCATGTTTGGGGATTGATAACATTTAGTGCAATCCACACACGAGGGAGAGGATGAAAAATAGAAAAAGACAAATGTATTCCATTATAGAGCTAGTTTTGAATGTAATTATGCAGCATTTTTGAATGTAGAAAATGTGCTGTATACAGTGGGGCAAAAAAGTATTTAGTCAGCCTCCAATTGTGCAAGTTCTACCACTTAAAAAGATGAGAGAGGCCTGTAATTTTCATCATAGGTACACTTCAACTATGACAGACAACATTTTTTTTTATAACTCCAGAAAATCACATTGTAGGATTTTTAATGAATTTATTTGCAAATTATGGTGGAAAATAAGTATTTGGTCACCTACAAACAAGCAAGATTTCTGGCTCTCACAGACCTGTAAATTCTTCTTTAAGAGGCTCCTCTGTCCTCCACTCGTTACCTGTATTAATGGCACCTGTTTGAACTTGTTATCAGTATAAAAGACACCTGTCCACAACCTCAAACAATCACACTCCAAACTCCACTATGGCCAAGACCAAAGAGCTGTCAAAGGACACCAGAAACAAAATTGTAGACCTGCACCAGGCTGGGAAGACTGAATCTGCTATAGGTAAGCAGCTTGGTTTGAATAAATCAACTGTGGGAGCAATTATTAGGAAATGGAAGACATACAAGGCCACTGATAATCTCCCCACGCAAGATCTCACCCCGTGGGGTCAAAATGATCACAAGAACGGTGAGCAAAAATCCCAAAACCACACGGGGGGACCTAGTGAATGACCTGCAGAGAGCTGGGACCAAAGTAACAATACCAACAGTAACACACTACGCCGCCAGGGAATCAAATCCTGCAGTGCCAGACGTGTCCCCCTGCTTAAGCCAGTACATGTCCAGGCCCGTCTGAAGTTTGCTAGAGAGCATTTGGATGATCCAGAAGAAGATTGGGAGAATGTCATATGGTCAGATGAAACCAAAATATAACTTTTTGGTAAAAACTCAACTCGTCGTGTTTGGAGGACAAAGAATGCTGAGTTGCATCCAAAGAACACCATACCTACTGTGAAGCATGGGGGTGGAAACATCATGCTTTGGGGCTGTTTTTCTGCAAAGGGACCAGGACGACTGATCCGTGTAAAGAAAAGAATGAATGGGGCCATGTATCGTGAGATTTTGAGTGAAAACCTCCTTCCATCAGCAAGGGCATTGAAGATGAAACGTGGCTGGGTCTTTCAGCATGACAATGATCCCAAACACACCGCCCGGGCAACGAAGGAGTGGCTTCGTAAGAAGCATTTCAAGATCCTGGAGTGGCCTAGCCAGTCTCCAGATCTCAACCCCATAGAAAATCTTTGGAGGGAGTTGAAAGTCCGTGTTGCCCAGCAACAGCCCCAAAACATCACTGCTCTAGAGGAGATCCGCATGGAGGAATGGGCCAAAATACCAGCAACAGTGTGTGAAAACCTTGTGAAGACTTACAGAAAACGTTTGACCTCTGTCATTGCCAACAAAGGGTATATAACAAAGTATTGAGATAAACTTTTGTTATTGACCAAATACTTATTTTCCACCATAATTTGCAAATAAATTCATTAAAATCCTACAATGTGATTTTCTGGATTTTTTTTCTCATTTTGTCTGTCATAGTTGAAGTGTACCTATAATGCAAATTACAGGCATCTCTCATCTTTTTAAGTGGTAGATCTTGCACAATTGGTGGCTGACTAAATACTATTTGCCCAACTGTAACTATGTGTTATATATCTATGATTAACTTGGCTCTTTTTGGCACTTCTCCTCCGACAACGTTACCTACTGCTACCTTGGTGTAGTGGAGGGTAAACGCAGCTTGCCCACTTTCTTTTGTGGGACCTTTTGTGGAATTTTTTTGGGGAAGTATAGGTAGCGTTACTTTTTCACTGCAACTGGTGAATCAGTTTACCCACATATTTTTGTAATACTATATCACTGTTAGCATATCCTCTATACCATTACAAACAACTTACTGCCCAGGGGTACGACTTCAGGAAGTACAAAAGACCTTCCGTTACCCTATTACAACATGCAGCAGTTTGATTCGCTACCGAGTCCAAACTCCTGGCTTAGCCAGTTCCATCATTAGCTAGAGACTACTCAAGACAGGAATAGACTGTTTTCCAGGCTCTATAAAAGTTGGATGCATCTCACCCCAGGAGTCAGCCATCCTTGACAAATGAGAACAAATAAATGTGTGTTGTTTGTCTCCTCAGTCCTATTTTGAGGGATGTTTACACAAAGTTCCCACAGCGTTTGTAAGAAAAATGCATTATCAGAGCTATGCAGACAAATGTTTTTGGAAATAGTCTTTGAGACTACCCTTTTCTTATCTCTAAGGGGTGAACAAACATCAGATGTACAGTATTTGCCAAATAATCCCAACAAATTACAGTGCAGTACCAGATGCTCATTAGCACTAGTCAACAGTACAGGCTTTCCCATTCAAACAGGTCAAAAATACAATGACTTTGTATCACTCGCCGTGAGTCATACCTAATGAGAGTGTAACTTTCTTTTGATTTGCCCCAGAACTTATAGCCTTGAGCTCATAATTGTGGCAGTAGTCAGTCAGTCACTCATTGCGGTGGCACCACCAATGAAAGGCACCTTGTTGCAGGACTCTTGGACTGTGGGGCGGGCCCCGGCCAGCACGATGACCTGTCACTTTAATTGCAGCGCTGTCACTCAGGCCAAGTACAGAGATTCCTTTTATTCTCCCATGGCCCCCTTGCTCCTAAAGTGGTGTCTGACACGCGCCACAATGTAAGCATTTCGCCTCGCTCTGACAAGACAATAATAAGAATTACTCGCCCCCTCCACTGGACTGGAAGGCATTATGTGTTCTTCCAAGTTTAGAGGGCATAATTGATGATAATTACAGTGCATAGAACCAAGCATCTCCAAGGGATCTTGCATGTGCACAACTATGCCAGAATTATTTTTACAAATGAACAGAAATAGAGAAAATGTTGGATTTGAATTATTCGTCTCTGCTGATATTTGTTTTATATCAAATGTGTGTTTATACCTACAGTATTACATTTACATTTGAGTCATTTAGCAGACGCTCTTATCCAGATCAAATAACAGTTAGTGCATTCATCTTAAGAAAGCTAAGTGGGACAACCACATATCGCAGTCACGGTAAGCACATTTTTTCTCAATAAAGTAGTCAAATGAAAAGAGAGCAGCTGGGTGATCCATGTCTCCGTCTGGGGGCAAAAAGTCTAGGGACTGAAGGGCAGCATAGAGTGAGATGAACTCTGCGTTCTTGACTGCAGATCAGCAGTTCCAACCAAACATTGCAAGAGACCAGGAATTCCACATGGGTTGTGCTCGCAGGGTACACTAAATTAGAAGGGTTGCAGCCAAGGGGTGGGAAGCATGTGTAAAGCCTACAGGAAGAGGAGTAAACAGGTATTGAAAACACACACATAGTTGACAAAGCTACAAAAGACATTTGATCATTTGAACCATACATTTGATAATCTGAACCATATATTTCATCGCTTGGAAGGAAGAAAAGCTGCAGTAATTTAACTTCCCACTAGTGCCTAAAATGCACTAGCGGGAAGCCTAAAGTAAAATATAGTTTTGTATGGGTATTTTGTATGCCTCAGTGTAATGTGAATAGTATAAACAAACATAAAAAATATAGGTTTTGTCAATGTGTAAATCACGACAAACTACAATCGCCCTTGATCAGTCTGACTAGACAGTATTGAAGATTCCTTACTCTTTCTCATCTCTTTCTGATGAGGATAATATGTACACTGAGCAGAGATGTTTTGATCTCTCAGTAAGTGTACCTGATAGCTCAACTTCCTTTTGATCGACAACATGGATAAAAACAGGCTAAAGAGGGGTGGTTCCATTAGTCTCCTTGGTAATGAAAGCTACCAAGTAGCAGTGTTCTCTGGAGTGAGGCCCTTTACTTTACTAAAACCCCTGTTAGCATTTTGATGCATCGATAGTCAGCGTTGGCTAATAGCTCCACATTGGCCTATTGATGCAACATGTCATTAAAGCTTTGTTATTTCCTGAGCGTCTGATAGTTCCTGGTATTCACTCAGCAGGACTGATGTTAGAAGAGGAATTGGAGTAGAGAGGATTGGAATAACGAAAGCAAACCACCTGCTACATCAGCTACAATTTAGGGGAAATTGCAGAGAATAAACTCATTGTGCCCTCAGATTGTTAATATTAACGAGGTAGACGCCGGGGGAAAGGAGTGTTTTATCTAAATGATAAAGATACAATAGGGACGTGGCATGCTATGTCACCTGATGCTGTTCTCTCCAATAGGATGAGAAACAATCCAACAAGCGGCCGTCTATTTCCGATCTGGTGATTTCAATAAATGATTTCATAAAATATAATTCCAAATGCATCCATAGATAAACATTGCTGTTTGAATACAGTAAATCTGTGTTATGTCAAAACAGAGATTAGAATGCAATGCACACTGATTCATCAATGTCCAGGACCTATTACTGATCTCACTGTTTTAATGATTACTGATCTCACCTATCTCACTCTTACTGACAGCTGTGGCTGCTTCGCTGTTGTCTGTGCCCAATAATGTTTGTACCATGTTGTGTACTGCTACCATGTTGTGCTGCTGCCATATTGTGTTGCTACCATGTTGTTGTCATGTGTTGCTGCCATGCTATATTGTTGTTGTCAATGTGCATACTGGGAGCGGAGTCAGATGCAGGAGAGCAGAGAGTTGTGAATAGGCAAAAAATGTGTTTAGGCAGGAGAAACCAAAAGACGGACGCCACTGCGTCGAAACCTCCATCCAATATGCCAAAGTGCAAAAACGCGTAAACAGTCACAAAGTACAAACAAATAAACATACCTTGTGAATAATATATTGGGGAAAAAGAAGGAAGAGAGGAATAAATACATGTAGTGTGATTGGGGAATGAAAACCAGGTGTGCAGGGAACAAGACAAAATTAATGGATGAATAAAAAATGGAGCGGCGATGGCTAAAAAGCCGGTGACGTCGACCTCGGCGCAAGTCGTGACAGTACCCTCCCTTTGACGAGCAGGCTCAAGCGTTGTGCCGACACCGGCCACAGGGATAACCCGGAGGGCGAGGAGCAGGGCGATCCGGCCGGCGACGGTGGAGTTCCCGCAGCAGTTCAAGGGCCAACACAACCGCCACCGGAACCCAACACCTCTCCTCCGGACTGTACCCCTCCCACTCCACGAGGTAATGAAGGCCCCTCGCCCGACGCCTCGAATCCAGGATGGAACGGACGGAGTACGCCGGGGCCCCCTCGATGTCCAGAGGGGGCGGAGGAACCTCTCGCACCTCAGACTCCTGGAGCGGACCAGCCACCACCGGCCTGAGGAGAGACACATGGAACAAGGGGTTAATATGGTAATCGGGGGGAAGCTGTAACCTGTAACACACCTCGTTCACTCTCCTCAGGACTTTGAATGGCCCCACAAACCGCGGGCCCAGCTTCCGGCAGGGCAGGCAGAGGGGCAGGTTTCGGGTCGAGAGCCAGACCCTGTCCCCCGGGGCCTCGCTGCGGTAACGGTCCACGCTGGTCTTTTGACGCAGCGCGGCCTGCTGGAGGTGACCATGGGTGGCTTCCCATGTCTCCTCCGCGCGCCTGAACCAATCGTCCACCGCAGGAGCCTCGTCTGACTCTGATGCCATGGTGCCAGAACTGGCTGATACCCCAATACACACTGAATGGGGGAGAGGTTAGTGGAGGAGTGGCGGAGCGAGTTCTGCGCCATCTCTGGCCAGGGCACGAACGCCGCCCTACTCCCCCGGCCGGTCCTGGCAATAGGATCGCAGAAACCTGTCCACATCCTGGTTGACTCTTTCCACCTGCCCATTACTCTCGGAGTGGAAATCCGAGGTGAGGCTGATCGAGAACCCCAGACGCTCCATGAACGCCCTCCAGACTCTCGAAGTGAACTGGGGACCTCGATCAGACACTATATCCTCAGGCACCCCGTAGTGCCGGAAGACGTGTGTAAACAGGGCCTCTGCAATTTGTAGGGCCGTAGGGAGACCGGGCAGAGGGAGGAGAGAACAGGACTTAGAGAAATGATCCACAACAACCAGGATCGTGATGTTTAGAAAATTCCCCGACAGGTGGGACCAAGGCTGTTGTGGAACGGGTAAGGGATGTAGCTTACCTCTGGGCAGGTGTCTAGAAACCTTGCACTGGGCGCACACCGAGCAGGAGGAAACATAAACCCTCACGTCCCGAGCCAAGGTGGGCCACCAGTACTTCCCAGTCAGACAGTGCACAGTCCGACCGATCCCCGGATGACCAGAGGAGGGTGATGTGTGGGCCGAATAGATCAACTGGTAAAGGACAGCTGACAGAACGTACTGACGCCCGACGGGACACTGGAGTGGAGCGTGCTCTGTATGCAACGCCTGCTCAATGTCTGCATCCAGCTCCCACATGACCGGCGCTACCAAGCAGGAGGCCGGCAGAATGGGAGTCTGATCCATGGGCCGCCCCTCTGTGTCATACAGCCGGGACAGTGCGTCTGCCTTAACATTTTGGGAGCCTGGTCTGTAGGACAGGGTAAACACAAAACGGGTAAAAAACATGGCCCACCTTGCCTGACGAGGATTCAGTCTCCTAGCTGCCCGGATGTAGTCCAGGTTGCGGTGGTCAGTCCAGATGGCAAAAGGGTGTTTAGCCTTAACCACAGCCAACCGCTCCCGCTTCTTCTTCGAAAGCACAGTGGCGGAGCTTCGGTTGCGTGCCCGAGTGCTGAGAGAGAACGGCTCCTATCCCAGCCTCGGACGCGTCCACCTCCACTATGAACACCAAAGAGGGATCCGGATGGGCCAGCACGGGAGCCGAAGTAGACAGAGCTCTTAGGTGCCCAAAAGCCCTGTCCGCCTCAACTGACCACTGCAGACGTACAGGACCCCCCCTTCAGCAGTGAGAAAATGGGAGCAGCCACCTGGCCAAAACCCTGGATAAATCTCCGGTAGTATTTGGCAAGCCCTAAAAATCGCTGCACATCCTTTACCATGGTGGGAGTCGGCCAATTACGCACGGCTACCATGCGGTCACTCTCCATCTCCACCCCGGTTGTGGAAATGTGATACCCTAGGAAAAAGACGGCCTGCTGAAAGAACAGGCATTTCTCAGCCTTGACATACAGGTCATGCTCCAACAGTCGTCCAAGTACCTTGTGCACCAAGGACACATGCTCGGCGCGGCGCGTGTAGCGGAATATATCAGAATGTCATCGATATACACCACTACATCCTGCCCTTGCAGGTCCCTGAAAATCTTGTCTACAAAGGATTGGAAGACTGATGGAGCAATCATCAACCCGTGCGGCAAGAAGAGGTACTCATAATGCCCTGAGGTGGTACTAAACGCCATCGTCCACTTGTCTCCTTCCCGGATACGCACCAGGTTATACGCACTCCTGAGATCCAGTTTAGTGAGAAGCGAACCCTGTGCATTGACACAATGGTAGTCAATACACGGGCGCAGACCTCCATCCTTCTTTTTCACAAAAAATAAACTCGAGGGGGCGGGTGAAGTGGAGGACCGAATGTACCCCGGACGCAGGGATTCAGAGACATATGTCACCATAGCCACCGACTCCGCTTGCGACAGGGGATACACATGACTCCTGGGAAGTGCAGCGTCTACCAGGAGATTTATCACACAATCCCTCCGTCGATGGGGTGGTAATTGGGATGCCTTCTTTTTAGAGAAAGCGAGAGGCAAATCGGCATATTCTGGGGGAATGCGCACGGTGGAGACCTGGTCTGGACTTTCCACCGTGGTAGCACCAACGGAAACCCCTACACACCTCCCTGAGCACTCTCGCGACCACCCCGTGAGAGCCCTCTGTTGCCAGGAAATGGTGGGGTACAACGGGAAATGCAGGAGAGTCAATGAGGAAGAGACTGATTCTCTACTCGTGACCCCCCTGCGTCTCCATGGCCAGGGAGATGTTGGCCTCCCTGATTAACCCAGACCCTAAAGGTTGACTATCCAGAGCTTGTACTGGGAAAGGTCAAACCACAGGAATAATGGGGATCCCTAAACTAAAAGGGCTAACGCTCTGTCGATAAAGTTCCCAGCTGCGCCTGAATCGACGAGCACCTTATGCTGGGAATGCGGGGAAAACTCAGGAAAAGAAACAAGTACAAACAGCTGAACAACAGAGGATTCTGGATGAGAGTGGTGCAGACTCACCTGGGGTGACGCCAGAGTGCCCTGCCTGCTGCCTCGACTCCCAGAGGGACCAACCCGGCACCGACCAGCAGTGTGCCCTCTGTGGCCACAGATGGTGCAAGTGAAGGCCCCTCCTTCAGCCTCCCTACGCGCAGCCCCTCCCAGCTCGATGAGCACCGGACCGGGAGTGCTGGAAGATGGAACCAACAGAGCCCCCTCTGGACGTCAGCAGGTGACCAGCAGGTTATCCAACTGGATGCAACTGGATTATCCCTGCAGGCCAACTCCCGTTGGACGTCCTCGCATAATGAGGGCCTTGTCATTCCATCCTGCTCCAGCGGCCAAGGTCCGGAATTCCAGTGCAAACTCCTGTGCGCTCCTCGTCCCCTGCCTCAAATGGAAGAGCCGCTCCTCCGCCACTCTCCCTTCTGGTGGATGGTCGAAGACGGCCCGGAAGCGGCAGGGGAACTCCTCAAAGTGGTCCAACACCTCGTCTCCTTCTCCCCATACGGTGTTTGCCCACTCCAGAGCTCTCCCCGAGAGGCATGAGACGAGGGCGGACACTCTCTCCCTTCCCGAGGGAGCTGGGTGAATGGTGGCCAGGTATAAGTCCAGTTGTAGGTGGAACTCCTGGCACTGTGCCACTGGAACTGGATCCGGACAGGACTTCCTGTCTCTCCCAGCGGTCCATGGTCTAGACAACACGATCCATCATGGCACCGAGTTGGTGCAGCATTGCTGAGTGTTCCTGGACACGCTCCTCGACTCCTCTGACCGGGGTACCTGCTCCTGCTAACTCCATGGTGGGTGTGAGATTCTGTCAGGTGTGTGCGTACTGGGAGTGGAGTCAGGTGCAGGAGAGCAGAGAGTTGTGAACAGGCGCACACTTTATTTAGGCAGGAGAAACCAACAGACAGACGCCACTGCGTCGAAACCTCCATCCAATATGCCAAAGTGCAAAAACGCACAAACAGTCACAATAATAAAGTACAAACAAATAAACATACCTTGTGAATAATATATTGGGGAAAAACACACACCGGAAAATAGCGCGTCAAAAATGACACGTAGCATGAAACAATCACACACAAAGACATGAGGGGGAACAGAGGAATAAATACATGTAGTGTGATTGGGGAATGAAAACCAGGACAAAACACATGGATAAATTAAAAATGGAGCAGCGACGCCCGAACAAGGAGAGGAGCCGACCTCGACGTGACAAGTGTCTTAGGTCTCTATGTCGTGTTGTGTTGTCTCTCTTTTCGTGATGTGTTTTGTCCTATATTTTGATTTCATTTATTTGTATTTTTAATCCCAGCCCCCGTCCCCGCAGGAGCCCTTTTTCCTTTCGTTAGGCACTCATTGTAAAAAAATATTTGTTCTTAACTGACTTGCCTAGTTTAAAAAATTATATAAGATAACTATTATATATTACTGTATATAAGAGGCAAAAGTTAGTAATGACTCTTCAACAATACAAAGCTCTCTATATTGTGCAAAACAAAAATCTTTGTTCTGGATGTACTCTGTGGTGGACGGCTGTTTGATTGACCAGTGAAACGGGACTACAGAGGGTGAAAGGTGAACTGATAAATGACATTGGAGCAGTGACAGACACCTGACACCCTCTTCTCAATTAGAAGAACCATTGTCAAAAAACAGAACTCTACAGTGACATTATTATAAATGTGTCTTTTCTAACTTGTTTTATTATTGGAAGACATGGACATCACTTTATTTTTGTCCCCCACGACGAGGAGGGGAGGGGACTGTGTATCTGTCTGTCTTTTTGTTTTTTTATGTGTACGTATATGATGATTGCTCTGTGTTATTGTTGGTTTGGTCTGTATGGAAAATGTCAAATCAAATGTTTGAAAGAAAGAACCATCCCAGGTAAAAGGGTTGATGATGGTTGATGCCAGACTGTTATATAAAACCATCCCATTAAAACCCAACCAGCGTTTTATAGACGGCACTTGGGAATGGCAATTCTCAATGATCCGAGTTACGACCATCTTATATAACATGGTGTTTTGCACGGTAGTCATGACAACACAAAAGTAACAGTAGCAGGTATTTTGTTTCATTGCTGTTAATGCACTAATTATTATTATTGCAATAATGTGATATAATTCTGTATCTTGACATGTACCTTGAAGGCGGCTTAGTATTTTCCCTGACTGTTTCCCTGCTTTATTACTATCCCAGGTGTCAGTGCAATATGAATGATCTAGTCCACAAGGGTAGATATACAGTGCCTTCAGAAAGTATTCACGCCCCTCGACTTTTTCAACTCTTTTTAATGTTACAGCCTGAATTTAAAATGGATTCAATTTAGGTTTTTTTGGTCATTGGCCTACACACAATACCCATAACGTCCAAGTGTTTTAAGACATGTACTTAAGTCACATAATAAGTTGTATGGACTCACAATTATCTGTAAGGTCCCTCAGCCGAGCAGTGAATTTCAAACAAAGATTCAACCACAAAGACCAGGGAGGTTTTCCAATACCTTCCAAAGAAGAGCACCTATTGGTAGATAGATCAACATAAAAAAAGCAGACTTTGAATATCCTTTTGAGCATGGTGAAGTTATTAATTACTCTTTGGATGGTGTATCAATGCACCCAGTCACTACAAAGATACAGGCATCCTTCCTAACTCAGTTGCCAGAGAGGAATGAAACCGCTCAGGGATTTCACCATGAGGCTAATGGTGACTTTAAAACAGTTACATAGTTTAATGGCTGTGATGTGAGAAAACTGAAGATGTATCAAAACCATTGTAGTTACTCCACAATACTAACCTAACTGTCAGAGTGAAAAGAAGGAAGCCTGTACAGAATAAAATGTTCCAAAACATGCATCCTGTTTGCAACAAGGCACTAAAGTAATACTGCAATTCACTTTTTGTCCTGAATACAAAGTGTTATGTTTGGGGCATATCCAATACAACACATTACACATTACTGAGTACCACTCTCCTTATTTTCAAGCACAGTGGTGGCTGCATCATGTTATGGGTATGCTTTTATCGTTAAGGACTGAGGAGTTTTTCAGGCAAAATCCTAGAGAAAAACCTGGTTCAGTCTGCTCTCCACCAGACACTGGGAGATTAATTAACCTTTCAGCAGGACAATAACCTAAAACACAAGGCCAAATCTACACTGGAGTTGCTTACCAAGAAGACAGTGAATGTTCCCAAATGGTGGAGTTACAGTTTTGATTTAAATCTACTCAAAAATCTATGGCAAGACCTGAAAATGGTTGTCTAGCAATGATCAACAAGCAATTTGACAGATCTTGAAGAATTTTAAAAAGAATAATGGTCAAATGTTGCACAATCCAGGTGTGGAAACCTCTTAAAGATTCTTAAAGACCCAAGAAAGACTCACAGTTGTAATCGCTGCCAAAGACTCGGGGGTGTGAATACTTATGTAAATGAGCTATTTCTCTATATCATTTAAAAAATATATGTAATAACTTTGTCATTATGGGGTATTGTGTGCAGATGGGTGGAAACAAATATAGATATTTAATTTAATTTAATCCATTTGAAATAACAACTAAATGTGTATGAATACTTTCTGAAGGCAGTGTAAATATAATATTCAGACTGGCAGACGCAGGCTCATCAGTAGGAGAGACAGACACACTGCTGTTATCTGCTGAGGGATTTCCCCTGATTGCAGCTCATCTAGAACACAGCGTATTGATTTCCTATTAACACGACTCTCATATCCATGGAAAGAGGCTGCTAGGCCTGATGATAAGGTGGTGAAAGGTGGTGGTTAAGGAGGCGGACCGAAGTTATTAACTTCTTATTTCACCTGTATTCATTACATTATCTTGTTTTTGGACAGTAATTGCTTCAATCTTGTATTTGTAATAAGCTTTGGCAAAGATTTTATTGTACCTTTTGTTTTTCTGAAGTTACATTTCAATATACATATATCATCCAGTGGATGAAAGCAACAAGAAAAAGCTGAACCGAGGGGCCTGTGGAGCTGTCAGTGTCAACCACGGCTGTTGAAACCCTTTTCTTCCACCGCAATCACAGGGACGAAAGATGAAAGGTTATTGATATAAGTGGCCCAAAATAGACGTTTTACCCCGCGGACAAGAGCACACTGAAATCAACTTTCATTACACTTCCCACCGCACTGATTTGCTTTGACACGAGCATCCAGTCCCATGAATAACCACGACATGTTAATTCATGTTTACTCCGGCGATGGGGATTCTGAACTACACGTCTTCAGAATGAGAGCTGCTCAAGTCTCAGCAGGGTGCCACTTATGGGCATTTGGAGACAGCAACAGAAACTGGCGGAACATTTTATAGTTGATTATGCACTGAATACGGTTGTTATTAATTAAAGTATTCTCCTGTGTTGTGTACATTGGGGATAGGGTCTGGGATCAAATGGCATCCTGTGGTGAACATTAGAGAACCCAAACTATTTACTAGAAACAATTAAGAACATTTTATTTAGAAAAAAAACCAATCTCTTCCTCCAATTCATCAAGCTAGCTGCAGTATAGGTCATAATGTGCTACTATCCTAACTCCTAATTCAACTCTTGTTCTCTCTAAACAGTGTTTGGCCGTGACGCACACAGGCTTCTCTCTAGAGACCTCATCAGCCAAGGGAAAGACACAATGCCACCTGGCTGGTGTTCTGTGTACCCGTGTGCCTGAGCTACCCTGTTCCCTTGTCTCACAGTCAGTGCTTCACTAAAGCCTGTCTGAGAATGTGTCTGAGAATAGTAATTAAGGGACGTGGGAGGCCTTTTCTGTTTCTGTCGTTTAAATCATAAACCTGAGCCATCGCGGCCATCACTGTGTTATAACCGGCACAACAGGTGCAGTTTGGTGGTACACTCCTGTCACCGGCAAGTGATGATAACAGGATGGAGCAGGGATCAGAGCCCTCCACTTGTTGGGTTGATTTACATGCCGTGCAGAGATGGCGAGGCGACGTGAATCACCGGGAGAGACAGTGAGAGGACACGGTGGGAGGACATGAACGTGACTCTTAATGCAGCTGTTCATCGAGCCCATCGATTCTCGGAGAGTTACAGCTCACCTCTCGGCAGCTCACTTATCCACAAATGTCTGCAGCAACAGCTGTGCTGGGAAAAACATCCTGAAAACACCACAAGCGTGCAGAAAAACTGACGCTGGCACTACTAGGGCACAAAAGATTCCAATGTATCCACACACTACTTACTGGGCTTAGCTAACAATGACTAGTAGATGGATAGCAATTATTCACTAATGGAAAACTATTTCTAAATGCAACTTTATCATGATGCATAACACCCACAAGTCGTACCCTGCATACCACAAGATATAGATATTTCAAAAATAATTTCTACTACAGGTTGCTATTCCTGAGCAAATCCCCTTGGGTCCTCTTCACCCCAGAGTTCTAACTGCTTTCCTGCATAGGGGTCCATTCATTGACGAGGCAGCCAGGTCAGTGGGCTGTGTTAGCCCTGCCTTGTTCGGCTAACACCTGCGCTAGCCGAGCAGACAACTGATGTCAGACAGCCGGTATTGCAGAGGAGCTGTGTTTTCTATGAATGAGCTGCCAGACTCCCACTCCTCTAAAGTGATGAGTCATCCATTGGCCCTGTGTCCTACAGTTTATCAGTGGGCTCAGCTGACGGTCCGCTGTTAGGTGTAATGAAATGGGTTTATATTTAATGTACCCCCACATGCCAGGGCGCACACACACACAAACCAGAGGAGCTGGTGGGAGGGGCTATAGGATGAGAATAGTAATGGCTGGAATGGAATCAATAGAATGGTAACAAACACTTCAAACACATGTTTGACTTCGTTCCTGTCACGTGTGCTCCCTCTCCGGCCTCTAGGTCACCAGGCTCGTTATGGCGCACACCTGTCACCATCGTTATACTCATCACTCACCTGGACTCCATCACTTCTTTGATTACCTTCCCTATATATTTCACTCCCTTTGGTTCCTTCCCCAGGCGTCATTGTTTCTGTTTCATGTCTGTGTGTTGTTCATGTGTCTTGTTTTGTATTATGTCTCATTTAGTTATTAAAACACTCACTCCCTGAACTTGCTTCCATACTCTCAGCTCACATCGTTACATTTCCATTGATTCCACTCCATTCCAGCCATTATAATGAGCCTGTCCTCCTATAGCTCCTCCCACCAGCCTCCTCTGCTACATACACATCTACAAAAGTAGAAACAATGCACCAATGCAACAACACAACGTGCACTACATCCTCAGAGGTTTTAGGGCTCTGCCTTAATGAATGAGCTTAACCAAAAAATGCTCAATTCAGAATCTCTGGAACAGAATGTACTGTGCATGTTTAGTTTGCCACTTAAGTACCCCTCATTTGTGCACTTACACTGAGACTCACAGAGTGCTAAGTACTGTGTTAAAGCAGTTAGAGATTTTGCGTAAAGTTCACAGGGATTATCCATCATAGACTGGGTACACACATGAGATCACCCCTATCATCATGCACATTATAAAGCCTCACTGTCTGCTCGGTTGAATTATAGCAGTACATTATTTCCCCCACCTGCAATACAAAGCCGGCTAACACTCCACTTGAATGTCCTCTGAAAGGCCTATGATGAGTTGGGGAAGTGGTCCTAATGGTATGCATGCTGGAGGAGTGACACCGGCTCTTTAAATGGCCAGAGGGATCAGGGCCAGAAAACTCAGTGGAGACTAGGGAGGCGTGGAGATGAATGTCCCTGCCGGAGGGGCTATCTTCTTCATACCGCTGACTGGTAGCAGGTCCCACCTCAATTTGGAGCTGGGTGGAGATAAGCCCTCCTAAGTCTCCCGGGCAGACTAATTTATCCACAGGCTAGAGAGAAGCCCCTCTGGCGCACACTGTTTGTGTCACTGCAGTATCTCTGTCTGTGTGTGTATAATGTACAATAAACCTTACATCCAGGTAACAACCCAACCCCATATACCTACCTCACAAGTCTCCTGATTAGTCACAATAATCTAGCAAATATAATTAGCCAGATAAGATTGTTACCTCAGTGCCTCCCTGTGGTTCTCCTAATAGCAACTAGTGGGCTCAAATCAAGCCTATATTGAGGATTCCATACACAGAGGAATGTGTGTGAGTACTTCAAACACAGGTTATTTGATTTGTGTTCAACTCAAGAAAATGTGTGTCTTTCCAAATCCACTGTAAAGAGTGGCTCCTTAGTGGATTCAGCCCACTGTTCAGTGGTTGTTGGGTCTCCATAGAGATGAAAAGATAGACTTATAAACGCCAAATGAAAGAGGGCATATCTCAGACACATGCTGGGATCACAAGGTGTTTGAAGTTTCTCTCCTTCACCCGCCTTTCAATCTCTGTCCATTTTAAATCGATGAGGCTACTTACTCTTAAAATCACTATAGGCCCGCTGATGTGTCCTTTAGTCTACCAGGGACAGTATGTACCACATTCCCCTTGAAATAACAGTTGAGTCACAGATGCAATAACACATCGGCTGTGTGAGTGGCACAGCTCATAATACTTTGTGTCTGAAATGTGGTGGGTAGCCCTGACTTTCTGAGATGCTTTCCTCACTTTACCTTTTCACCAGAGGACACAGACAGACAATAGTCTCTTCTATTGCGCTAGGTGGTTGTTATGCACACTTAGCTAGACAGAAACATCGGTACAGACTGACAAGTTCTGTCATTATAAGTTGTTTAACCAACTAAAAGTTGTGCTTTTGTAAACAAAAGGCTTCCGCGGACATTTAGCGCCAGCTCCCGAACCCCAGGAGCAGATGTGTTATTTCTCAATCAGTAACTACTTACAGGCTATCTAATCATGACTCCATTTAACCAATTAAAGGCCACTTTCCATTACTGACAATGGTAATAATTTAAAGGCAGCATGCAAAACCTGCAACACACAGGCCCTTAATGAAACTACAGGTGGATGCCTACAGTACAGTGGCATATGGCATCACCACAGCATGATATCCTTTCAACCACCCGCCAACCTTCTCTTTCTGAGTCTAATCATGGATCAAGTCCACATTTAGAAAACAGATTTCCTGTTCATAACTAGTATCAACTAAATGCTTGTGATTCTCTGTGTGATCTGTGTGATCAAGAGATAGCCCTGCCTTATGACAAGGGCAGTGTGTGTGTTGTATATGTGTTTGTTGTGTGGTGTTGTGTGTGTGTGTGTGTATATACATGTGAGAGAGTGACAGCTGTCAGTCACTGTGTGCCCAGAGTGTCCTATGGCCTCCGCTGGGCCATAATGAGCAGGTGACCCTGCAGCTGCTGTCCCTCCTCACACACACACACACAGACACACACATGGATGCATGCTCGCACACACGAACATACAAATCTAGCCTCTAATCACACAAACAGGGTCACATTTCAAGAGTGTATGTGCATTCCAACACACTAACAGGAACATTTTAGGATTTGAAATGCTAACTGATGCAGAATAGCTCTGGTTAGAGCTATATTGTTTTGAAAATGCTCTTGAACAAGCATGCAAACTTTTGATTGGGAACCATTTGTCATTCTGTCAGTTGATGTGAGAATAATTGTTGAGCTAGTGTATAAGACAGTACATTTCATTTCTCATTATCCGTAATGGGCAAAGATAAATGACTATAGTGTACAAAAAATTAGCAGTTACAGCTTGTCAGTTGAACCCAAATACTACATGCATAATCCTTTAACCTAAAAAAAGCACCTATAAATCATCATAAACATAACAAAGTTCAGCGACAATGGATGTTCATTCCATGAATTCAATGCTCACACACATCCCCACATGGACTTGCTTGCTGACAGAGAGGCTAACTCAAACTGAATCTAGTAAGTAGATCAACTCCCTCTGAACTGATCCTGTCTGAGCTGTAGTCAGTCCAGACGTTTCTACACTTCCATCAATATCAACTTCCAGCCCTTTCAGCCGAGTGTGTAGGGAGGGGCCCTGATTGCAGAGTTGCCCTACCGCACTGTCTCTATGGAAACCTGTTGGCATATAGCAACGCCTGGAAGGCTTTCATTTGTTCTTACGGTTGGTTACAAGCAGCTCTCGGCAATAGTGAGGCCAGCCTAAACGACAATCAAAACCGCCCAGCAGAAATATTGTCCCCTATTGCATTTCCTGTTATTATGACACAGCTTTCATTTCAGTTCATTGATTTGTTGTTGCCAAGTGACAATTTGATTGTTTTTCAGAATAGTTCAGAAGTTGGGGGGAGAATTGCCAGTAGAAACAGGTAATTGTGAAGCACAGAGATAAGGGTTCACAAGGGTAGAGGAAAATGGGAGGGAAGGAAACCTCTTATGGATGAGGTATGTATAGTACTTGTTACGTCAATGAGTGCAAAGTTATGCATCCTATAGACTGTGTAAAGAAAAGGTACAGTTGAAGTCAGAAGTTTACATACACCTTAGCCAAATACATTTAAACTCAGTTTTTCACAATTCCTGATATTTAATCCTGGTAAAAATTCCCTGTCTTAGGTCAGTTAGTATCACCACTTTACTTTAAGAATGTGAAATATCAGAATAATAGTAGGGAGAATGATTTATTTCAGCATTCACTTCTTTCATCACATTCCCAGTGGGTCAGACGTTTACATACACTCAATTAGTATTTGGTAGCATTGCCTTTAAATTGTTTAACTTGGGTCAAACATTTCAGGTAGCCTTCTACAAGCTTCCCACAATAAGTGAATTTTGGCCCATTCCTCCTGACAGAGCTGGTGTAACTGAGTCAGGTTTGTAGGCCTCCTTGCTCGCACACGCTTTTTCAGTTCAGCCCACACATTTTCTATGGGAATGAGGTCAGGGCTTTATGATGGCCACGCCAATACATTGACTTTGTTGTCCTGAAGCCATTTTGCCACAACTTTGGAAGTATGTTTGGGCTCATTGTTAATTTGGAAGACCAATTTCCGACCAAGCTTTAACTTCCTGACTGATGTCTTGAGATGTTGCGTCAATATAGCCACAATTTCCCCCCTCATGATGCCATCTATTTTGTGAAGTGCACCAGTGACTCCTGAAGGACCCCCACAACATGATGCTGCCACCCCCGTGCTTCACGGTTGGGATGGTGTTCTTCGGCTTGCAAGCCACCTCCTTTTCCCTCCAAACATAACGATGGTCATTATGGCCAAACAGTTCTATTTTTGTTTCATCAGACCAGAGGACATTTCTCCAAAAAGTACAATCTTTGTCCCCATGTGCAGTTGCAAACTGTTGTCTGGCTTTTTTATGGCGGTTTTGGAGCAGTGGCTTCTTCCTTGCTGAGTGGCATTTCAGGTTATGTTGATATAGGCATCTTTTTACTGTGGATATAGATACTTTTGTACCTGTTTCCTCCAGCATCTTCACAGGGTACTTTGCTGTTGTTCTGGGATTGATTTGCACTTTTCGCACCAAAGTACGTTCATCTCTAGGAGACAGAACGCGTCTCCTTCCTGAGCGGTATTACGGCTGCATGGTCCCATGGTGTTTATACTTGCGTACTATTGTTTGTACAGACGAATGTGGTACCTTCAGGCGTTTGGAAATTGCTCCCAAGGATGAACCAGACTTGTGGAGGTCTACAATTTTTTTGGGGGGGTCTTAGCTGATTTCTTTTGATTTTCCCATGATGTCAAGCAAAGAGGAACTACTTTTGAAGGTAGACCTTGAAATACAGCCACAGGTACACATCCAATTGACTCAAATGATGTCAATTAGTCAGATGCTTCTAAAGCCATGACATCGTTTTCTGGAATTTTCCAAGCTGTTTAAAGGCACAGTCAACTTAATGTATGTAAACTTCTGACCCACTGGAATTGTGATAGTGAAATAATTATAAGTGAAATAATCTGTCTGTAAACAATTGTTGGAAAAATGACTTGTGTCATGCACAAAGTAGATGTCCTAAACAACTTACCGAAATTTGTGGAGTGGTTGAAAAACAAGTTTTAATGACTCTACCTAAGTGTATGTAAACTTCCGACTTCAACTGTACATTCACATGTTCAACTGCAAACTTGTCACTTAGCGCCCTCTAGTGATTGTCCAGGCTACTGTCTCCAGTAAGTACAAAACAGCCACCGTATGACACAACTCCAGCCAAATAACATCTCAGTAGTGCAAATTCATCTGATAATAATATGTTTGTTAATACTGTTTAGCACTAAAAGTGGTTGAGTAAATTATACCGCCTCATATATTGGATTGATATGTATTATCTACAGTACATCATTGCCAATGAGTACTATTGATACATCCATTATGTCTCCTGTTGATTGAATGGGGATGGCCCCTAAGATTCCTGACTATAAACACCCAGCAATGGAATGACAGGGGCAGTTAAGATGGTGGGCTCCATAGAAATAGAATTATGGATTATGGGTACACCCAATATGGCCGCCAGTCCACCCAACAGCCACCCATTGACTTGAATGGTGATACCGCTTATAGGAAGTTGAATTATATTTCTATGATGGGCTCATTTAACCCATAGTTAACTCCTTCTGGCCAAGACTCTGCAGGTCAATACAACTGCATTCCCCACCCTGAGCATGGCAGAGACTAAATGAGCTCTTTACAGTTCCATGTGTGCCACACTTGTCAGGAACGAGCCACGTTTCAACCCTCAGAAATGGACCAAGACAAACAAATAAACGTTCATGAGTTGTATTGTTACTGTAAAAAAATAAACATTTTGCAATGTAGTACATTATCCTTTGTCTTGCATTTGACTGTTTCAGTAACCCTCACAGTAGAAAGAGAGGAATTTAACTAACCAGCTACAAAGACTGCTTAGATATAATAACGACCAAAATTGCATCAAACATTCACATTTTATTCGAATGATCAATGAAAACTGTATTAACATTATTCAAACATTTAGCTTTATCTGTGAATACGATATCAGTAATCATATTCCTCGTGAACCACATTAAATGTTTACATCAGACAACTATAGTCAACAAAGAAAGTTACAGCCTGTGCAAAACCTGTGAATACATTATGTAGGCCGATCAGTTATAGACCTGCTTAGCTAACGTTATACGGTAGAAACCCCCAAACAAACAAACAAGCAGGCCTATACCCAATAAAGCAGATTGTACCTAAAACGGTCCAAAGACAGCTAGACTAATCTGATAATGTTGAGGTCATTGCTGTGTTACTAACGTAACTTCTTTGCCCCGCGGGTCGCCTTGGCCACCTTGGAGCCCCTCTGGTGGTCGCTGACGCGGTTCCGCAGCACGTTCACGTCGTACTTCTGCCTCTTCAGCTTCTCGGCCAGGTCAAACTTCTCAGCGTGTAGCTGGCGCAGCCACTGCCAGAGCTCGCGGGACTTCTCCGTCAGCCTCTCCTGGTTGAGGTGGTCGATGTTGAGGGGCTTGCGGCGTTCCAACAGAGCCTTGGTCTTCTTCTCGCGCCCCGTCAGCTTCTTGCCCTTCTTCACGTCCCCCTTCTGTATGTAGCCGCCGAACGCCTTGTTGGAGAAGACGTTCTTCTTCCTGGCATCCTCCTCCGCGCGGAGCTTGGCCTCCTCTTCCCGTCGGGTCCGCTCCTCAGCAAGACGAGCCTGGCGCTCAATGTTCTGCTCGGCGCGCACACGCTGCTGCTCCGCACGGTCGGCACGGCGGCGCTCGATGCGGCTGCGGAGGGCCACTAACTCCTCCTCCTCTTTCTGGCGGCTGGAGAAGTGCATCTCGATCAGGCTCTGCAGGTCATTGAAGTCCTTCTCCAGCCTCTTGCGGTGGAGGTCATCAAAGTCTAACTTCTCGCCGTCGGGCAGCTTGGGAGGAGCGATGTTGGTAATGTACTTGGTCCGTGGCTTGGTCTCCCCCTCGCTCCCCTCAACGTGTTCCCTCTCCTCCTCATCTACCTCATCCTCCTTATCTGCCTCATCCTCCTCCTGCTCTTCTTCAGCCTCCTCTTCCACCTCAGGTGCCTCCTCTACTTCTTCCTCCTCCTCGTTCACCTCCTCTTCCTCCTCCTCGTATTCCTTCACAATATCCGCTGTGTCAGACATGATGTTAAAGCCTGCCTCTCAGACAGTCAAGGAAGAAAGACTAGTGGAGACACACACACAATACTCAGAGACCAACTTGTGTCAAACAGTCAAGAGGGGAAGTGAAATGAACACGGTTGCTTGGGCTCTTTTAAAGCTTTACCCTGATCATGTGTCCAAACCCCACTGTCGAGGCAGAAATGTTCAGACAGATGGAATGGAGTCTATTTTCTCCTTCAACAAGTCTGCCCCCTCCCCTGAACCCTGACCCCAGACTCTCCCAATCATTCCTTTCTAAGGACAATTGGAGTGCCCTATTTCAGACGCACAACAGATGCACTCAGGTGCCACTCAAACCTGTGCTCTCCTTCAAGCCCACAATCGAATGTATGCATCACGGTCACAGCATGATTGTTGTAGGTATCAAGTTAAATTCTTACTCATATACTATGGGGTTGTTTATACACTTGGTCATCAAGAAGGAGAAAAAGAGTGACAGAGTATATAGTAAGTACAGCAGTAAAAAAAAGTCATAGTGATCAAATAATCAAAGGGATGACGTTTCCTAATTTCAGTTTAGAGTGCAGAGTAAATAGTTTAATAGTGGAATGGTCACTATATCAATAAATATATAATGAACAGTCTATATGTCAATAAATATATAATGAATGGTCACTAAATCAATAAATATATTATGGTCACCATATCTATAAATATATAATGAATGGTCACTAAATCAATAAATATATTATGGTCACCATATCTATAAATATATAATGAATGGTCACTATATCAATAAATATATAATGAACAGTCTATATGTCAATAAATATATAATGAATGGTCACTATATCAATAAATATATAATGAACAGTCTATATGTCAATAAATATATAATGAATGGTCACTAAATCAATAAATATATTATGGTCACTACATAAAAAATATATATAATGAATGGTCACAATATCAAGAAATATATAATGAATGTCACTATATCTATACATAATGAAGGGTCACTATATCAATAAATATATAATGAACGGTCACTGTATCTATAGATATATAATGAATGGCCACTATATCAATAAGTATATAATGAAGGGTCACTGTATCAATAAATATATAATGAATGGTCACTATATCTATAAATACATAATGAATGGTCACTGTATCAATACATAATGAAGGGTCACTATATCAATAAATATATAATGAATGGTCACTGTATCAATAAATATATAATGGTCACTATATCAATAAATACATAATGAATGGTCACTATATCTATAAATACATAATGAATGGTCACTATATCTATAAATACATAATGAATGGTCACTGTATCAATAAATACATAATGAATGGTCACTGTATCAATACATAATGAAGGGTCACTATATCAATAAATATATAATGAATGGTCACTGTATCAATAAATATATAACGGTCACTAAATCAATAAATATATAACGGTCACTATATCTATAAATACATAATGAATGGTCACTAAATCAATAAATATATAACGGTCACTATATCTATAAATACATAATGAATGGTCACTATATCTATAAATACATAATGAATGGTCACTGTATCAATACATAATGAAGGGTCACTATATCAATAAACATATAATGGTCACTAAATCAATAAATATATAATGGTCACTATATCAATAAATACATAATGAATGGTCACTATATCTATAAATACATAATGAATGGTCACTATATCTATAAATACATAATGAATGGTCACTGTATCAATACATAATGAAGGGTCACTATATCAATAAATATATAATGAATGGTCACTGTATCAATAAATATATAATGGTCACTAAATCAATAAATATATAACGGTCACTATATCTATAAATACATAATGAAGGGTCACTAAATCAATAAATATATAACGGTCACTGTATCTATAAATACATAATGAATGGTCACTATATCTATAAATATATAATGAATGGTCACTGTATCAATAAATATATAATGGTCACTATATCTATAAATACATAATGAAGGGTCACTATATCAATAAATACATAATGAATGGTCACTAAATCAATAAATACATAATGAATGGTCACTATATCTATAAATACATAATGAATGGTCACTATATCTATAAAATGAATGGTCACTATATCTATAAATACATAATGAATGGTCACTATATCTATAAATATATAATGGTCACTATATCTATAAATATATAATGAATGGTCACTAAATCAATAAATACATAATGAATGGTCACTATATCTATAAATACATAATGAATGGTCACTATATCTATAAAATGAATGGTCACTATATCTATAAATACATAATGAATGGTCACTATATCTATAAATATATAATGGTCACTATATCTATAAATACATAATGAATGGTCACTATATCAATAAATATATAATGAATGGTCACTATATCTATAAATACATAATGAATGGTCACTATATCTATAAATACATAACGGTCACTATATCTATAAATATATAATGAATGGTCACTATATCTATAAATATATAATGGTCACTATATCTATAAATAAATAATGAATGGTCACTATATCTATAAGTATATAATGAATGGTCACTATATCTATAAATATATAATGGTCACTATATCAATAAATACATAATGAATGGTCACTATATCTATAAATAAATAATGAATGGTCACTATATAATGAGTGGTCAATATATCAATAAATATATAAATGGTCACTATATCCATAAAAATATAATGAATGGTCACTAAATCAATAAATACACAATGAGTGGTCACTATATCTATAAATATATAATGAATGTCACAATATCAATAAATACATCATGAATGGTTAACTATATCTATAAATATATAATGGTCACTATATCTATAAATATATAATGGTCATTATATGTATACATATATAATGAATGGTCACTATATCAATAAATATATAATGAATGCCACTATATCAATAAATATATAATGGTCAATATATCAATAAATATATAATGAATGGTCACTAAATCAATAAATATATAACGGTCACTATATCTATAAATACATAATGAATGGTCACTATATCTATAAATACATAATGAATGGTCACTATATCAATAAATATATAATGGTCAATATATCTATAAATGTATAATGAATGGTCACTAAATCAATAAATATATAATGGTCAATATATCTATAAATGTATAATGAATGGTCACTATATCTATAAATATATAATGAATGGTCACAATATAATGAGTGGTCACTATAAATATATAATGAAGGGTCACTATATCAATAAATACATAACGAATGGTCACTATATCAATACATAATGAATGGTCACTGTATCAATAAATATATAATGAAGGGTCACTGTATCAATAAATATATAATGAATGGTCACTATATCAATACATAATGAATGGTCACTGTATCAATACATAATGAAGGGTCACTATATCAATAAATATATAATGAATGGTCACTGTATCAATAAATATATAATGAATGGTCACTATATCAATACATAATGAATGGTCACTGTATCAATACATAATGAAGGGTCACTATATCAATAAATATATAATGAATGGTCACTATATCAATAAATATATAATGAATGGTCACTGTATCAATACATAATGAAAGGTCTCTTATATTCCACATATAGAGTGATATATCAAGCGCATACATGGGTCATGCACCAAAGATAGACCATTGAAAAGGCTTGTTGCTAGTTAAAGTAGCACTTCGTTGTTAGAATGTGAACACCAGACAATGTATTTGGAGTCACCTCACTTATGCCAATACGTCATAACCACCTCATCTTGACTGAAGTACATTCATCTAGAGCACATATGTCAGAGTCAAGGCCCGCGGGCCACATCCGGCCCGCAAGAAGGTTTTTTACGGCCCCTGGGATGATCTTGATTTATTATTAGAACCGGCCCGCAGCAAGCCGGCAGCCCGCAGATCTTTTACACGCACCAATACTACATTTCCCACAATGCAAAGGTGACGCACCGAGCAGTAGGCTGCTTCATTTCAATATTTATTGGCACAGCAGTCGTCAGCATCACAGTAAAATTAACTTTCAGATACCCATCAAAAATGGCAAAACGGAAGGTGGATACTGAGAACCGGGGGTTTCAAACAAGGTGGGAGTCGGAGTATATGTTCACGAAGGTAGCTGGAAAACCTGTGTGTCTTCTGTGTGGAGAAAGTGTGGCGGTACTGAAAGAGTATAATCTGAGACGACATTATGAAACGAAACACGCGGACACACACGCGGACGCAACTGTCAAGGCCAGTTTTATTTTGGCAGAAGAGATCGCTAAATCAGCCCGGCCATTTACGGAGGGGGATTTCATCAAAAACTGCATGATTAAAGTTTGTGACGAAGTTTGCCCAGAAAAAAGGCAACTCTTTTTAAATGTGAGTCTGAGCAGAAACACCATTGCCGAGAGAGTAGACCAGTTGTCCATCAATCTAAAAGAGCAGCTTGTGAAAAAGGGAAAAGATTTTATTGCATATTCCTTGGCTGTGGATGAGAGCACCGACATTTCTGACATTGCCCAGTTGTCAATTTTCATCCGCGGAGTGGACTCCAACCTAAGCGTGACAGAGGAGTTTTTGGCTTTACGTCCTATGCATGGCACAACTACGGGGCATGATTTGTATGAAGAGGTGTCAAGATGTGTAAATGAGATGGAGCTGCCTTGGGAAAAACTCGTGGGTTTGACAACCGACGGAGCACCTGCGATGTGTGGACACAGGAGCGGACTGGTGGCGAAGATACGGGAAAAGATGCAAGAGGAAAACGCGACAGGTGAGCTGACAGCTTATCATTGTATCATACACCAGGAAGCGTTGTGCGGTAAAGCCTTGAAAATGGAGCATGTAATGAGCATCATCACGCGCACAGTTAACTTTATCAGAGCCAAAGGTTTGAATCACCGCCAGTTCAAGGCATTTCTGACGGAGTTAGAAACGGAGCATGGTGATTTGCCTTATCACACAGAGGTGCGATGGCTAAGCCAGGGAAAGGTGCTTCAAAGATGTTTCGAGCTTTGTGAGGAGATTTGTCTGTTCTTGGACAGCAAAGGGAAAGACACAACACAACTCCGAGACGAAATGTTTCTGTGTGAAATGGCTTTTCTGTGTGACATTACGAGTCATCTGAATGCAATAAACTTGCAGCTGCAGGGTCGGGATCGTGTCATCTCTGATATGTACAGTACAGTGAAGGCATTTAAAACCAAACTGACTCTGTGGGAGACGCAGATGCGGAAAGAAAATTTGAGCCACTTTCCCAGCTGCCAGACCATGAAAGAGAAGCTCTCTACCAGTGCGTTCCCGAGCACACAGTTGGCTGATAAAATAGGTATGCTTGCCGCTGACTTTCGACGCCGATTTGCTGACTTTGAAGCACAAAAAAGCAGGTTGGAACTGCTCGGTAACCCATTTGCTGTTGACGTGGAAAGCTCACCACCAAACCTCCAAATGGAGTTGATTGACCTCCAATGCAATGATGCACTGAGGGCAAAATATGCGGCAGTGGGTGCTGCGGAGTTCGCCCGTTTCCTCCCCGGCACAATGCCCCAGCTGCGCATCCAGGCTGCTCAAACGTTGTCTATGTTTGGCAGCACATACCTGTGTGAACAACTGTTTTCTTTGATGAACCTGAACAAAACATCACACAGAAGTCGACTTACTGCTGAACACCTCCACTCAATTCTGAGGATTTCTTCAGCTCAGAGCCTTACCCCGAACATTGATGAACTTGTGGAAAAGATGGGACACCACCAAGTATCACCCTCAACCTCAAACAAGTGAACATTACTGTGCAATCACATATTTAGAGTTTTTACTCAGTTCAAGTTTAAAAGTTAAAATTTAATATTTGTTTTCACTGCATGTTACTTCTCCTTAAACAAAGTGTTGTTTTTGATTAATAGATTTTTGCACTTTATTTTTTTGTATTTCAATCCAATTATATTTTAAAAATATTTCAGTTGAGTGGATGATAGAAAATTGCTATTATTGTTTTTTCTTTGAAGTAAATTTAGCCCACTTTTGCTAAAATAGAAAGTATAGTCTACTGATGGTGCCTTGAATACCGGTTTCTTTCATTTAATGTTCATGTTATGGGGATATTTATATAAAGGAAATTTGTCTTTTGTGTCTGTTGAAAATTAAAGATTACTGACAGAGCCATAAGAAAATATTGCTTTATTTATCTGATCATATTGTAATATATTTGTTAGGTTTTCAGTAGGTTCAATTAGGTTCACTAGACTATATGCGTCATTTAAAAATTTTTCAATGAACATTCGAACAGTCCGGCCCTCGTCTTGTAGCTGATTTTTTTATTTGGCCCTCCGTCCATTTGACTTTGACACCCCTGATCTAGAGCCTTGTTTTTTCCACTGTGACTTACAGAGCTTACCCATGAGCATATCCAAGAGCAAAGCACATCATTACAATATATGAACTACCTTTTGCAAGAACCCCAAAGCTGTGTATAATATTTTCATATACCCTAAAGATTTACGTCCTTCCTACAACTATTTTAAATATGTTCACTTTGCTAATTGACACCTCAAATGTGTATCTCTGTCTTTGTACATCAATTTACCCTTAAAATACATTTTAATAAATAACAAAGAAACTATAAAGAAATACTTGACCACTGTTCCATTTACATGTTGCACTGTGTGAAAAAATAAATATCTTCCAGTTTGCCAGCCAAAGACTACCCTACCATAGGAAATACTTTGAGCGCAAGCGTTCAACTGATCAACCTTGAGTGCTGACAGAAAACACCTGTCAAGGAAAGACGGGCCCTAAAAATACAACTTCCAACAAGAACAATTCCTAAACACTGTCTCGTCTCCACTTCGGAATGTAATTAAAACATTCTTGCAATGGAAGACTCCAGCTTTCAGGGTCGAGTGGATAACAAAGTCATTGCTTTTTTAATGTTTACTTCTCCGGCACTGACGGCAACAATAGAATATATAGTGTTCAGCACTTAAATATCCAGCCCTTGAGTAAGGAGTGCAAAAGGACAAATGTGGTTTTAGTATGAGATAATTGACAGGGATAGACAGGTGCTGTGTGTTGTCCATGGGTGTCCCCCATGAACCCTGAGAATTCCAGTAAGTCACTGTGCTGTGGAAGATTGCTCCTCTTAGTGAATATGTAGCCTTTTCCTCAGAAGGGGACAGCAAAATGGCAGAGTACAGGCCTTGGAGGGGCTAGGATTTGGGGACAGAGAACGGAAGGATTTCGAAAGTGTCCCTGCACTCCACAGCCTAAGACTCACTCCTGAAGATTGCCAGCCATTATCCACAACTAAGAGTCACAGTATTAAGGCCAGTACGGAGCCTCATTAAAATAGTAATAGCATCAGAACAAGCATCGTGTGCAACACAGATGTCAGTTTAAATGGGTTGAGAGAACATTTCAACCGTTTGTGGACTAAAGCCCTTCAATTTCTAGGCGAACGCCCCCAGTCCTCCATACCTAACTATTTGCCAATTGACACATTTCAATGAACAAAAGAGGAATCCTCCATCCCAAAGAAAAAATGTGCCGAACTTCAACCCTACTGATTGGTCAATTATGAGTAGCAGGTGGTGGTCTGATTTAAAATGAAGCCTTTTGGTCACTGATATCAAGGGGACAATTGTGTCTATCAATAGGAGCAAGGAGAAGCACAATTGACCAGGACTAGGCTATAAATAGCCACACTACTGCCTCCCCACTCTTCAGTATTAAGACTCGTGAAATGTGTCTTTTAATTTACAGTATTGTTAGTTGTGTTACAGTATTGTTCCTATTAAAATTAGAAGCTTACCTGTTTTTAAAACAGATTATTATCATCTCTTTTGTAAGGCATTCCAGAGTAGTTCTTTGTCAGCCTCTAATTCAATTATAAATAGATCCCATTTACGATTGTTGCATAGATCTGTCAGACCTAGTATACTATATAGTATACTATATACTACACCTCCAACAGGTCAACCCAAAAAATCATTTGCACTAGAAATTAAGGAAATGGTGCCCTCAAATGGTCAAACCATGTAGCTATTTTATACCAAAGTAATTGCTACATTCCAACACAGTGATATTTAAACTAGCTTGAGGAATTGTTATCATTCAAATGATTAATGCTGTATCCTCTTATGCCTAATACAATCGCAGATGTCAAGGTACAGTTTTACCATTACAAACTCTTAACAAAACTGTGTCTGAAATGTTTTACATTAACAATCAAGACCATAACAAAAACATATCAATTCCCATAGAAATCATCTTCACACTTGTGTATTGTAGTGCGCTGTGGATTCCTAAACAGTTTAGATGCTAGCTAGAACATGTAAACATAAAAAAAGCAAGAGCACAAAAACAAAACATGGCCCTGCTTTTAACATCGAGAACCCCCTCATGTTACCCAATAAACACAATCCTTATCAAACCGCACCTTTCTGTTTCTCAACCTCAACGGACTCACACACTGGAGAATCCTGCAGTTCTTTACGGCTTACCTCTACTGGGTTTTGAATGGCCTCTCCACTACAAAAAAAACAGTGCCATGACTCTGCAAAGAATACGTAGTACTTTCAGAAAGTATTCATACCCCTTGACTTATTCCCAACTATTTTGTGTTACAGCCTGAATTCAAAATGTATTAAATATAAATATTTTATTACCCATCTACACACAATAAATACCCCATTACGACAAAGTGAAAACATATTTTTTGAAGTTTTTGCAAATGTATTGAAAATGAAATACAGAAATATCTAATTTATGTAGTATTCACACCCCTGAGTCTTTCTGGGTTCATTTGCCCCTAATTATTTTCAAAATTTTTCAAGATCTGTTAAATTGGCTGCTGTTGATGACTGCTAGACAACCATTTTCAGGTCTTGCCATAGATTTAAGTAGGTTTTTAGTCCAAACTAACTCGGCTACTCGGGAACATCACTGTCTTCTTGATAATCAACTCCAGTGTAGATTTGTGATTTAGGTTATTGTCCTGCTGAAAGGTGAATTCATCTCCCAGTGTCTGGTGGAAAGCAGACTGAACCAGGTTTTCCTTCAGGATTGTGTCTTTGCTTAGCTCTATTCTGTTACTTTTTTATCCTGAAAAACTCCCCAGTCCTTAACAATTACAAGCATACTCATAACATGATGCAGCCACCACTATGCTTTAAAATATGGAGAGTGATACTCAGTAATGTGTTGTATTGCATTTGCCCCAAACATAACACTTTGTATTCAGGACAAAAATGTAATTCCATTGCACATTTTGCAGTACTACTTTAGTGCCTTGTTGCAAACAGGATGCATGTTTTTGATTTTTTTATTATGTACAGGATTTATTATTTTCACTCTGTCAATTAGTTTAGTATTGTGGATTAACTACAATGTTGTTATCCATCCTCAATTTTCTCCTATCACAGCCATTTAACTCTGTAACTCTTTTAAAGTCACCATTGGCCTCATTGTGAAATCCCAGAGTGGTGTCCTTCCTCTACGGCGACTGAGTTAGGAAGGATGCCTGTACCTTTGTAGCGACTGGGTGTATTGATACACCATCCAAAGTGTAATTAATAACCAGCTCAAAGGGATATTACATTTCTGCTTTTTAATTTTTTTTTATCTAAATGTAATCAATTTTGAATTCAGTCTGTAAAAACAAAATGTGGAACAAGTCAAGATGTGTGAATACTTTCTGAAAGGCACTGTAAATATAATTTTAGACACAGCAGCAGAACATAATGATACTTGTCAATAAAGGTGTGTGTACACTGTTTGTCCTGAAGTTGCACAATGCTACCGCTCTCTCAGGGGTCCTCTGGAAAACAACAGCCAGAGTGATACAGTTACAATGCAGAGGAAGAGGAGGAGGAAGGGGAGGAAAACCCACAAGGCTACTGGTACAATGGAGCGCTGATCAACTGCAAATAGGAAAAACAGAACTTTCACTTTCCAACAATCTACCCTTTCTTAAAAATGATAAGTAACAATAATGGAACATCATTTTGTGTTGAAAACAGAGCTGGAGATATACACTGAGTGTAAAAAACATTAGGAACATCTGCTCTTTCCATGACAGACTAACCAGGTGAAAGCTATGATCCCTTACTGATGTCACTTCTTAAACCCACTTAAATCAGTGTATATGAAGGGGAGGAGACAGGTTAAAGAAGGATTTTTAAGCCTTGAGACAATTGGGACATGGACTGTGTATGTGTGCCATTCAAAGCGTGAATGGGCAAGACAAAAGATGTAACTGCCTTTAAAACGGGATATGGTAGTAGGTGCCAGGAGAACCGGTTTGAGTGTGTCAAGATATGCAACGCTGCTGGGTTTTTCATGCGCAACAGTTTCCCATGTGCACTAAGAATGGTCTACCACCCAAAGGACATCCAGCTAACTTCACACAACTGTGGGAAGCATTGGAGTCAACATGGGCCAGCATCCCTGTGGAACGGTTTCGACACCTTTGTATGTAGAGTCCATGCCCCAACGAATTGAGGCTATTCTGAGGGTAAAGGGGGGTGCAACTCAATATTAGGGAGGTGTTCCTAATGTTTTGTACAGTCAGTGTATGTTCAAGTTCTGCAGAACGTATGCTTCAAATAAATGAATTAAATGTCAAGACGGCTAAGTTACACACGTCATTACCTTTATGCACATACAGGAAACCAGATGCTGCTCCGTATGGGTTGGACACCTCACAGCTGTACAGACCACTGAAGTCAGGGCCCACCTTCACCAACTCCAACAAGCCCCCAGTCTCACTGAGGTTTGATCTATTCAATCTAAGACAAATGTAGACACATAACAAAACATAGATGTAGACACTGATCCTTAGAAAATGGGTTGGGGGAAATTAAATACTGTGAACAACTGACCTCTTCCATGTGAACTCTGTTGGGGGGGGGGGGGGGGGGGGGGTTGGCGTCTACTAAACACTGAAACGCAGGTGCCTGGGGTGCTAATGATTTTGACCGAATTCTTTGTCTGTAGAACAGGCAAAAAGTTGTATCACATTATTTCTGTGCTGTTACTGTTGTGTCTAATATGGAGTAGAAACACTGCGGCTGTTGTCATTCAGAATACTCACAGTGTACATCTAGCTGGTAGGGGTCAGCTTTCTGCTGGCTCTGAGTGATGTGGTTCACCAGGCACTGAACCTCCTGTTGGTGCATGACTCTGGAGGGCTCTCCCTTCAGGTGGACCCTCACCGTGGCGGTGTCGTCTGGGTTCAGTATAGTGTTGGTTGAGGTTGTCAGACTCAGTGGTTGCCTTGCACTACCTCAGCGGGGGGCTTGGCAGTAGCCGCTGTGCATGTGGCCAAGACGCTCTCATGCCCCTCAGCAACCACGGAAAGTATCCACAGCAACTGAAATCACAGGAGGAACTATTGGGGAAAAAAACACATTGACAATACTTTAAAACCTAACCCTTGAATAGCAGGTAAAGGAACACCCTTAACATAATTGTATCAAACGATTCATTCCATTGGGGAAATACATGATAAATAACCTCTTACTTTTGACATTAAGGTGGAGCTTTGTCTTGTATGGCCCACTGGGGAACTCAATGAAGATGCAGGTGTAAACGCCCTCATCAGTCAGGGACACATCCCCCAGTCGGACAGAGCCCACCAGTGCTGTGGTGTTCCCAATGAAGCCCACCCTGTCCGCTCGCCCTTTGACATGTGATAGATTATAGCTAGGAGTGATGAGGAAGAAGTTGTAGTTGGCACGGTAACCCCTGGTACTCTTCTGCCATGAGATCTGGATGAGCTCGTCTGTCTCTATGAGCTCACAGGTCAAGTCCATAGCTAGTCACTGTTGGGCGGCCATTGTAAGATATGACTCTGATACCTAAAGGAATATTAGCAAGATGCATAAGAGAGCAAATTCTCAGACTCTTCTTGATATTGTGGAGAACAAATGTTATGGGTTTGCTTTGCATCGCTCCTACACTCACCAACTCCCTCACCAACTCCTGATTTCAGATGTGTCCATGTAAGCAGGATTATTATGGAAATCGTTCTTCTTGCAAAGCATGTAAACATTTGAATCAAACTAATATATTCATCTGCACACAAAAACAAGTTCACCAGGCCTATTGGGCTAAAAATGGGCCAGCTCATCTGGCATTTGCCCAAAATGCCAAACGGCTAATCTCTCCATTATGTCTACTGGGAGAAGATTTAATAAAGTTCTGGAACTTCCGCTCGCCATTGCTGTTAGCCTATATTTTGCCTTCGGTCAGAGCCGTGGCTATTGGTCTACCATTGCTGTTAGCCTATATTTTGCCTTCGGTCAGAGCAGTGGCTATTGGTCTACCATTGCTGTTAGCCTATATTTTGCCTTCGGTCAGAGCCGTGGCTATTGGTCTACCATTGCTGTTAGCCTATATTTTGCCTTCGGTCAGAGCCGTGGCTATTGGTCTACTACAGGGTTCCCCAACTGGCTGTGGTTTTATTTGGCCTCCAAGTTTTGTTTTTGTAAGCAAGTTGCAAGTTTGAAATTATGAGGTTTTAGCCAAATATGATATCTGTTTGGGATGCTTGCGGTCAATTTGCAGTCTACAAATTATTTGTAATTATGTTCTGGACCCGTGACCATCCACTCAAGAAATGTTTTTATGTGAATGAATCTACACTGAACAACATTACAAAAGCAATATGCTACAATTTCAAAGAATTTAATGAGTAACATTCATATAAGGATATCAGTCATTTGAAATGAATTCATTAGGCACTAATCTATGGATTTCACATGACTGGGAATACAGATATGCATCTGTTGGTCACAGATACCTTAAAAAAAGTAGGGCATGGATCATAAAACGAGTCAGTATTTGGTGACCACCCTTTGCATCATGCAGCGTTTTCCTACTGATGTCGGTTATAACGCCGAACTGCAGTCAGGTCAAGATCCTGGTGGAAATTCCTGCAGTCATGCCAATTGCACGTTCCCTCAAAACTTGAGACATCTTTGGCATAGTGTTGTGTGACAGAACTGCGTGGCCTTTTATTGTCCACAGCACAAGGCTGTGTAATGATCATGCTGTTTAATCAGTTTCTTGATATGCCACACGTGTCAGGTGGATGGATTATTTTGGAAAGGGAGAAATGCTCACTAACAAGAATGTAAACAAATTTGTCAACAACATTTGAGAGAAATCTGCTTTTTGTGCGTGTGAACAATTTCTGGGATATTTTATTTCAACTCATGAAACATGGAACCAACACTTACATGTTGCATTTATATTTTTGTTCAGTATAGTTGATGATTCCTGTGCTAAAGTGTAATTCCGATCCTGGTTGATATGTAGATTTGTATTTGATTGATAAAATATTAAGAAACTTCCGAAATAAATTAACAGAAATTATTAAATTAATTTACATGACTTCTATCATTTTGCAAAACTTTTCCAGGCCTGGAAAAATACATTTAAAAATGCCATTACTTTTCCAGGAATTTCATGACTGTATGAACCCTGAAAGGGTTACTTCTCGTAACCTACTACTCGTGTGGCATGATTGAACGATCATAAAATATACAGTACCAGTCAAAAGTTTGGACACACCTACTCATTCAAGGGTTTTTCTTTATTTTTTCTATTTTATACATTGTAGAATAATAGTGAAGACATCAAAACTATTATATAACACATTAATTCATGTAGTAACCAAAAGTGTTCAATTCAAAACGTATTTTATATTTGCGATTCTTCAAAGTACCCAGCCTTTACCTTGATGATAGCTTTGCACATGTTTGGCATTCTCTCAACCAGCTTCATGAGATAGTCACCTGGAATGCATTTAAATTAACAGGTGTGCCTTGTTAAAAGTTACATTTGTGTTATTTCTTTCCTTCTTAATGCGTGTAAGCCAATCAGTTGTACGGTGACAAGTTAGGGGTGGTAAACAGAAGAGAAACAGAGGATAAGTTCATTAGAGTTAACTGCACCTCAGATTGCAGACCAAATAAATTCACAGAGTAACAGGCACATCTCAACATCAACTGTTCAGAGGAGACTGTGTGAATCAGGCCTTCATGGTCGAATTGCTGCAAAGAAACTAGAGGTCGACCGATTAATCGGAATGGGCGATTAATTAGGGCCGATTTCAAGTTTTCATAACAACCGGAAATTTGTATTTTTTTTAGACCTTTATTTAGTCTTTATTTAACTAGGCAAGTCAGTTAAGAACACATTCTTATTTTCAATGACGGCCTAGGAACGGTAGGTTAACTGCCTCGTTCAGGGGCAGAATGACAGATTTTCACCTTGTCAGCTCGGGGGATCCAATCTTGCAACCTTACAGTTAACTAGTTGTTACGGATACAAGTATCCTGTGTGTGTATCCTGTGTGTGTGTGTTTCTTTTCTCTCCTTCTCCCCTCACAGGTGAAAATCATCACTCCCCAATCAGTCACCAATCCAATCAACAATCAGAAGACACACCTCCTCCTGTTTCCTACCCTATCACAGTTCCTTTCCCTTGGTTTAAAAATCCCATCAGTTGTTTGCTCTAGAGCTCAATCTCTCTGTAAATGCCATGTCTGTAGGTCTCTGTGTTTTACTCTCTTTGTGTCTTAACCTCTTTTGTTTGAGCACCTCCATAGCACTTTCATCACCTGTGAGTATTGTTTTGGTTATGGTGTTTCTTTGTTTGCTGGTGGGAAAAGGGGAAACCAAGACAAGTCGCCCATGGGCATACACTACCCGTAGGTAGACTTTGTTAAATACACTAGTTAGAACTGGGCGGACCACCCACTGTATTTTTGGTTAGTTAGCTGTTGTTAAAGTAGGCTAGTCTAGCTTAGGGGTGTTTTTGAATACTTATTGTTTCTTTCCTTGGGTCCAGCTCAGCCCCTTTTCCTGCTCCCCCCCCATTACCGTGTGTTTACAAATAAACCTTGAGCTTGACGGTAGATTTCAGTTGTCGTGGTTATTTTGTTCTCACTTTTACTTTGTCACAATTATAATTTGCATGAGTTAGGTTACGGGTCTCATTACCATCCCCCCCCTAGACTGTCGGGCCAAAAGGGATTCGTAACACTAATACAACGCAATAACGACCTGCCTCTCTCGTTGCACTCCACAAGGAGACTGCCTGTTACGCGAATGCAGTAAGCCAAGGTAAGTTGCTAGCTAGTTAAATTTCTTATAAAAAACAATCAATCAATAATAAAATAATAAAAACAATAATCACTAGTTAACTACACATGGTTGATATTACTAGATATTATCTAGCGTGTCCTGTGTTGCATATAATCTGAGCATACAAGTATCTAAGTATCTGACTGAGCGGTGGTAGGCAGAAGCAGGCACGTAAACATTCATTCAAACAGCACTTTTGGGCGTTTTGCCAGCAGCTCCTCGTTGTGCGTCAAGCATTGCGCTGTTTATGACTTCAAGCCTATCAACTTCCGAGATGCGGCTGGTGTAATGTTAAGGGAATTTTTATCTATAATGACTATGTATACATTTCAATCAGGATGAACTAATCAGAATACTATTATGCTACTGTACATGTATGAATTTTCTCTCTTGATCCCAGTATGGAATATAATGTGGTCAAGAGTTTAGAACAATGACGGTCTGTTCCTTGGTACAAATGAATGAACTATCTCCAGACTGTCTAGAATGCTTATCTACACTGACTGACCTTGGCTCTAGGCGAGGAGGGAAGGCTTGAGAGCTATAGAGCCTTTCTACCAGTGTCAAGAAGAGACGGAACATTTAGAAAACGCTGACGTCATTTTCAGTTTATAACCTGTGGTAAAATGTGTATGTACTCAGTACTCTCTTGAATAAATGCTGTTACTTAACTTTAAGACCGGGGCTCTGTCCATTCCTATAAAATAAGGGTCTTACAAATTCTTAAGAATTGACAGTGTTTAATTTTAATTGGGAATTAAAACAAAGGAATTAAAATTCCTTCAACATGTAACCGAAGTGAAATGGCTAGCTAGTTAGCGCACGCTAATAGCGTTTCAAACGTCACTCGCTCTGAGCCTTGGAGTGGTTGTTCCCCTTGCCCTGCATGGGTAATGCTGCTTCGAGGGTGGCTGTTGTCGTTGTGTTCCTGGTTCGAGCCCAGGGAGGAGCAAGGAGAGGGACGGAAACTATACTGTTACACAGGCAATACTAAAGTGCCTAGAAGAACATCCAATAGGCAAAGGTTAATGAAATACAAATGGTATTGAGGGAAATAGTCCTATAATAACTACAACCTAAAACTTCTTACTTTCTTATTGAAGACTCATGTTAAAAGGAACCACCAGCTTTCATGTTCTCATGTTCTGAGCAAGGAATTTAAACTTTAGCTTTCTTACATAGCACATATTGCACTTCTACTTCTCCAACACTTTGTTTTTGCATTATTTAAACCTAATTGAACACGTTACATTTTATTTGAGGCTAAATTGATTTTATTGATGTATTATATTAAGTTAAAATAAGTGTACATTCAGTACTGTTGTAATTGTCATTATTACAAATAAAATTAGTAAAAAAAAACAAAACGGCCGATTAAACGGTATCGGCTTCTTTAGTCCTCCAATAATCGGTATTGAAAAATCATAATCGGTCGACCTCTAAAAGAAACCACTACTGAAGCACACCAATAAGAAGAGACTTTCTTGGGCCAAGAAACACAAGCAATGGACATTAGACCAGTGGAAATCTGTCCTTTGGTCTGACGAGTCCAAATGTGAGATTTTTGGTTTCAACCGCTGTGTCTTTGACGCAGAGTAGGTGAATGGATGATCACTGCATACACATGCACTGTTTCCCACCGTGGAGCATGGAGGAGAAGGTGTGATGTTGTGGGAGGTGCTTTGCTGGTGACACTGTCAGTGATTTATTTAGAATTCACTGACAGTGAATTCCATCCCATCTGGTATGCGCTAAGTGGGACTATCATTTGTTTTTCAACAGGACAATGACCCAAGACACCTCCAGGCTGTGTAAGGGCTATTTGACCAAGAAAGAGGAGTGCTGCATCAGATGACCTGGCCTCCACAATCACCTGACCTCAACCCAATTGAGATGCTTTGGGATGAGTTGGACCGCAGAGTGAAGGAAAAGCAGCCAACAAGTGCTCAGCATATGTGGGAACTCCTTCAAGACTGTTGAAAAAGCATTCCAGGTGAAGCTGGTTGAGAATGCCAAGAGAGTGCAAAGTGTTTTTTTTATTTGTTTAACACTTTTTTGGTTTCTACATGATTCCATGTGTTATTTCATTATTTTGATGTCTTCACTATTATTCTACAATGTAGAAAGTCGTACAAATAAAGAAACCCTTGAATGAGTGGGTGTGCTAACTTTTGACTGGTACTCTATATTTTTTTTACTTGGACTGATGGCCTGTGTAGTAGTGTGATGTTGTTCCCCTAGATTATGCACCAAATCGCACACAAGGACCAATTCAAATAGGCCAGGTCAAGAGGGGATGTTAATAATTTTATTATAATAATTCAGTGTTTTTTTTTTTATTTAATTACAGCTGCATAGCTAATGTTTTTCTTTGGTGTACAAACACTTTTTCATATCAATATTGTACATGTGATTGTAAAAGTTGTATATTTTGGTATGGCCCATCGCGGGTTATCTGTATTTCCGTACCCCCTTTTCTCTTTTGCCTGACCTTCGGCTATCAAGGTATGTTGTCCTTGGCTCCGAAATTGTTCAAGATAAACTGTGGTAATGTTACACAATGTACTTGGGGCGGCAGGGTAGCCTAGTGGTTAGAGCGTTGGACTAGTAACCGGAAGGTTGCGAGTTCAAACCCCCGAGCTGACAAGGTACAAATCTGTCGTTCTGCCCCTGAACAGGCAGTTAACCCACTGTTCCCAGGCCGTCATTGAAAATAAGAATTTGTTCTTAACTGACTTGCCTGGTTAAATAAAGGTAAAATAAAAAAATAAAAAATAAAAACTTGTTATGCTACCATAAGTTTGTTGCAATGTGGAAAATATAAAGGTTTATGTTAACAAGTTTCACAAAGCTCGCTAATTAGGGTATCTATTGTAACTTGTGAGTACTTGGGACAGTATTTGAGTGAGTGTCCATGTGCTTGCGCAGGTGCCTGAGAGCTAGGACTGTGCAATGGTTAACATAATGTGTTGTCTCTTCGTGTGCAGGTGTCTTTTGTCCGAATTATGTTCTGTATCATTTTACTTGTATTGTATGGTGTGCTGTTCATTGAATGTGTGCACGCAGCACCTGTTATATCCTTTTGGCGCTTTTTTGCCTGACCTTCGGCTAACAAGGTGCCTGAGAGCTAGGACTGCGCCAAGGGTCAACATAATGTGTGTTGTCTCTTTGTGTGTAGGGCAAATAAAAATAATACAACTAGCAGACCTTCAGTTGTGGCAGCGTCCTAATTAAAAGTACACAACGCAGAATGAACCACGCTACACCTGCATCTGATGGTCTGTCTGAGGGGAGGGAGCAGTGGTGAGGCTTCTTCTCACCCAACTCACAGTCCCTCCATCTGTTGAGAAAAAGGAAGTCTTCCAGCTAATGGCAAAACTCAAGTTGTACTGCATTATTTATGCCTCATGCACCAATTAATGTTGTTAATCCTATGACCAGAGAAAGTTAAATAGTCCTCGATATTAAAAAATACACGCCACTACTAATAACAATACAAGCTTATCGAAACACTTTGCTATACTCATTCATTATAGCTGAAGTGCTGGTTGTAAGCGAGAGGAAGTGTGGAGAATGCACATTATGGCTCATAAGTGTTAGGAATAACAACTTAAACATGAACTTACTCAAAAACAGCAGCTCTTTGCTGTATTCTTTGAGTCTCTCTCTAGTCAGTTTTTATGTCAAGTATCCATTTTGCTATGTGTTCGAGGCTTCTTTTTACAGTCTATGGCTCGAGGAAACTGAGCAGACGCGGTGATCTGATCTGATTGGCCAGCGTTAGACCTATAGGTGCTATTGATTTGATCTCTAGGCTGCCAGGTAGACGGAGTACTACCTTCAGACACATGAAATGGTTCAAAATGCGACAATTTTTGCCTTCCCGGCGATAGGGCCACATAATCAAGTCCACCTACTGCCAACATCACTAAACCAAAAATAAACGCAAGGCTTTATCACAGTTTCTAAACCGAGGCGTAACATCTCCAGACTTCTGGAAACGCTTGCCAAGCAGACCAGTTTTGGGAAGTTAAACATTCTCCCTTCGTTTAAAAAAAAATAATCTAAAGACACAACCTATATTCGAGCCGGTGTCTTAAGTAGTTGAACATGTTATTACTCCAAACCCATGAAAGTGTCAAACTGACACATTTTCATCAACAACAACTTTATATTGAAGGAGTGCCTTTGATTTGACAGCAGTCCGGCACGAGACAAACGCTACACCTGATGATGTGTTTCGGCTCATTAGCAACATTGCATGAGCGTGGATTTCAGGTGGCGGTGGGTATTGCTATTGGGGAAGCAGTTTGCCTCTCTTCGTACTGTTCTGCATTTTGACTTTATCATTGTTTTTTTTCCCAGAAATGTTTGGTGATCAACTAGGAATATGGATGCCCATTCCCGACCATGTCTAAAAAAGGTTTGATACCAAGTTTAAATTTCTAAATACGTAAATCAAAATGTAAATATCTAGTTAACGCTTTGTGTCAATATTGTTTTTATTGAAACAATCGAAATGTTTGCCAAATCCCAGTTCGTCACATATTCTCTGCAACTTGGCCATCTAGAAATCCCCGATCAGCTTGTAGGTGATTTAATGGCAATGTTAGCTAGCTAACCTAATGCTACAAATTAATTTGAATCATGTCTTTATTTATACATGCCTGTTTGGATCAGTTGCCAAAACATTGGCAACGTTGTATTTGTAGTCAACTTTGTTTTGAAGTTATCCTCGGTGACAGAAAACATGTAATTATATTTTTAGGCCAAAAAAAAAGCACGTAATGTTACCTTTTCTACAAGTGGTCTGTGCCAGGCGTTATATTAAGAGCTTTTTCAAGTGCAATGGTTTTGGGAAACAGCTCGGAGATTTAACGATGCTCCTACAAAGGCTCTAATGATAAACTTGACCATTTTTGCGTTCCAAACACATAAGACAGACATTTCCCCTCAGCCCTCAAATTAATTTATGAGTTGACTGCCCTTGTCCGGAAATGTGCCACTCGTTCGTCCCATGGTTGTTTTCAGTGATCATGGAACTGTTGTATGTGTGCTTTATATGCGCTAGTCATTTGACTGCATTTCATATCTTGGCTAGAAGACAAAGCATGCTAGCCATCCGACAATATCAGGTAAATCGAAAATGACTATGTATAAGTGTGATGTCAGGGAAAGTTGTATGCGCTAGATAGTTTCCAAAAGCTAACTAAACAAAAACAATTACTTTTACGATACGTGTTTGTGCCATCATGTGCATTAGTAGCAAAATGTATAACTTATTTACATTTGTTTTTACTTACACCTGTATGTTGACTTCTCCATATTGATGTTGGTTTTACATTTTGGCTGACTTTGTACATCCGTTAAGAAATCATCGCGAATTTAATTATGGGGCGTTTCAGCGTCCAGAGGGAAGGAGTTGTATGATCACAAACGAGGGCTAAGGGTCTTAAATTGCTAATTTACCTTGCTTTGCTAATTGTTTGGACAGCAAAGACGGCCTCGGGGATTCCCCCAAGGGAAAAAGGCGAGGGTAAATGGAGGGTGTGTCTATTAATGTGTTTGAAATGCAGCGCCTCTGTGGCGCGGAAAGTGGGAAACCAAAGAGTTAATCTACAATTTCTTTCATCCTCTGAAAAACGTGTTCGTACAGTGGCCTCTTCTGGACATAAATATTTTTCAGTCAGACTATATATATATATATATTTTTTTTTTTCTTTTCTTCTGACAGACAATGTTTAATTAATCAACCATAATTCATTCCGACAATGTAAATGATTTGGGCCATGAATTTCTAATTTAGCAAAAATGTAAATTCATGGGCCAAATTGACATTATGACTAAATTAATTAAACATGTAAAATACAAATATTTTACTTAAATTATCAAAATACGTGATACATTTTGTTGCTACAAAATAAAAATTAATTGTGGAGAAGTTTCAGACCAGATTATCGGCTTTTTCTCTCTGCCTGCAATTGTCGTAAATGCATTGCAAAGCCACAAACTGTCGTGCTACTGCCCCTGATTTTCGGTGTATGAAACCCCCTTTCGGTCTTTTCGTACGGCACTAAAGCTGAAGACGGTATGTTCCCGCTTGAGCTCAGTTACAAATGCAAAAACATAATCTATAAATTATTTTTTGAAGGTAATCATTGTGATTTAATTGTTTCAGAAACATGCCGGCCAAAGGTCCTCTGCAATCTGTCCAGGTTTTCGGACGCAAAGTGAGTAAACTCTGAATTTATTCCACGTGTTGAGCCAACAAACTGACGTTAGCTAGCTAGTTCAGCCATGTTAGCCAAATAGACCAGCAATTTGTATTTGACCCCCCCCCCCCCCCCCCAAATTATACATTTGGAAATGTAAGTGACCGTCAATTTGACAACTTTATTGTCAAACGTCTAAATCTGCCTTGATTGCAGCCAGTGGCATATTGATATGAATAGCTATAAATGTTGCGGCCTGCTAGCTGCGTTAATCATGTAGCTAATTTTATTCCGGAAAGAATGTTCAGCTAAATCAACGCCAATTGTTTGATGTTGTGAGGTAGCTAACGTTTGTTCGCTGATTTATTATGCCACAATACTGCATTAGTTAAACTAGAGTCGTGTTTATTTATTTTTTATTACATCGTCTTTAACTAATTGTACTGTAGCTAGCGAGTTGCCATGACTTGGTCCACTCATCCCTCATGATGTACCTCAGTGTTTGGTTAATACATTGGCTGGCTAATTAGTGTTGCTTATAATAGTACTGTTAATCAGCAATCCCCTGAATGCCTTTTTTGGGGGTGTAAAACATTTGTTTGTATTGTTAATGCTCTGTTTAGCCACACCTGCTTCATAGAAAAGTGCACGTGTAATTAGTGAAAACCTAGCAAATGGTTGTGAACATTTCTGTATATTTTGGGGCGGCAGATAGCCTAGTGGTTAGTTTTGGGCCAGTAACTGAAAGGTTGCTGGATCGAATCCCTGAACCGACAAGGTCTAAAAAAAAATCTCGTTCTGCCCATAACAAGGCAGTTAACCCACTGTTCCCATGTCATTGTAAATAAGAATGTGTTCTTAACTGACTTGCCTAGTTAAATAAAGGTTACACATCTCTTTGCAGAAAACAGCCACCGCTGTTGCTCACTGCAAGAGGGGGAATGGCCTTATCAAGGTGAATGGCAGACCCCTTGAGATGATTGAGCCAGCCACACTCCAGTACAAGGTGAGTCCTTAAAGGCAGATTTAAATGGACTGTTGTCCAAAATAAGGGATTTGCTCTTCTGCTGATATCTTTATGAACAATACCTTGACTTTTGATATTACAATAAAACAGTGTTGAATGGTGTGGCTATTATTAAGCTTTAGCTAATGCAGGCCTATGATATGAAGGTGGTGCGCCAACTGACTGACAGGTGAACTTGAGGTGAGGAACACTCAGGCCTCCAGTGTTACCCCATAATCTAATTCTTTGAATAAAAACAATGATATATATTCTGTTTGAAAATTAATGCATAAGCCTCCTTTGCGTCTATCTGTAGATGCAATAGCCTTCTGCCATAAAGAAATGCATGTTGGTGTCGTAGCATGCCACCGGCATATCTCGCTGTCTTCTGGGGTTAGTCCTAGTTTTTTTTTTAGGAATAACCCCAGTGTGTTATGACGCCTATGTGTGCAAATCCCTGATACATTTAGTGCTCAAATCTGCCAGCTGAACTGAAAGTAGCCTTAAAAACAATACAAAAAATAGTGTGTAAGGTTTGGCATATGCTACAATCGAAACACACAAGGAATGATGTTTTCCCATTTGGCCAATATCCCTTCTGTATTGAAGCTGGCTGTGCCAGGTCGGATCTGAATACATTTGGATGTCCGGTAAATTTAACAATTTTCCCTGGTATGTTGTCCGGCTACACATTTTCATGAAGGAAACTGAAATCGCGTTGTTTTTATGGAGATTTTAGAATATTCACTCCTGCGTTGTCTTGGCTATGTGCTTAGGGTCATTGTCCTGTTGGAAGGTGAACCTTGGCCGCAGTCTGAGGTCCTGAGCCATCTGCAGCAGGTTTTCATCAAGGAACTCTGAAGTTTGCTGAACTCAGAACTAGTCTCCCAGTCCCTGCTGCTGAAAAACATCCCAACAGCATGTTGCTGCCATAACCATGCTTTGCCATAGGGATGGTGCCAGGTTTCCTCCAGACGTGACACTTAGCATTAAGGCCAAAGAGTTCAATCTTGGTTTCAGACCAGATAATCTTTCTCATGGTCTGAGTCTTTAGGTTCCTTTTAGCAAACTCCAAGTGGACTGTCATGTGCCTTTTACTGAGGAGTAGCTTCCGTATGGCCACTCTACTATAAGGCCTGATTAGTGGAGCACTGCAGAGATGGTTGTCCTTCTGGAGGGTTCTCCCATCTCCACAGAGGAACTCTAGATCTCTGTCAGTGACTATTGGGTACTTGATCACCTCCCTGACCATGGCCCTTCTCCACTGCTTACTCAGTTTGGCCAGCAGGCCAGCTCTAGGAACAGTCTTGGTGGTTCCAAACGTCTTCCATTTTAAGAATGATGGAGGCCACTGTGTTCTTTGCCGTCTTCAATGCTGCAGAAATTTGCTTTGTCATTATGGGATATTGTGTAGATTGCTGAGAATTTTATTTATCCGTTTTAGAATAGGGCTGTAACGTAACAAAATGTGGGAAAAGTCCATTTGTCTGAATACTTTCCAAAGGCACTCTATTTTAAATATTTATAAATATGGCTTCAAAATGTTTAGTCTGTTTACCACTAGCTGATTGTTTGCAGCTGGCTCTGATCTTAGTGTAATGTGACTGGCAGGGAGAGAAGAGCTTGCCTGGTAGTCAGTGAACCCCCAACCTTCTGGCTCATAGACCTGTAGCATTGACTGTGCCACAAACCATGGTGAAGTGGCAGTCGATATCCACGTTTGGAAACACAGGGTTGTCATTTGCAGCAAACATTATTGAGTTAATTCTGGGGGGGGGGGGGGGGGGTCTGTTTATTTACTGTACAAGTGGAGGGTCATGAGGGGGAAGGCATTTTGTTGGTGAGGGGATGCATTTTGACACCTTGAGTTGGACCAGTCCCCTTCTAGTGAATTTGTCCCTTAGGAAAGAGTTGCTAACTATTTCATGTATGTGTACCGTGGCTTCTTTAGAGCTGCTGTTGGTTTACTAAGCCCAAGTTCAACATGGGTCTTCATACAGCTAAATGTCTGGTTGTGTTTACTTGCTGCATGTGTGTCTGAAGGATATAGACATTGTGTGCGTCCTTGACAAAGTTCCTCTCTGTTGTAGCTGCTGGAGCCAGTGCTGTTGCTGGGCAAGGAGCGTTTTGCTGGAGTTGACATCCGAGTCCGAGTGAAGGGTGGTGGACATGTAGCACAGATCTATGGTGACTTGTTTTTACAACTGCTCTACTTCAGTTTAGCTATATCATCTCAGTAGAAACTGATGCCTTGATTTGAAATAACTGTACTTGACTGAATATGTCCGTTTGTCTTACGCTGTGCCTTCTTCTCCTTGCAGCAATTCGTCAGTCCATCTCCAAAGCCCTGGTCGCATACTACCAGAAATGTAAGAGAATAATTTTACTGTACACGAAATAATGCATAATCTTGTTTTCAATGGAATATTGCCTCTGTTGATAAAATATTTGAGTGTTACTTTGGACAAATTTTTGCAGGAAGCAATATTGCTATGTTGGGTTTTAATCCCTTTCGGATGATGGTGGGTGCATGATTGCTGCGTTTCCATTTGGTCAAGAAAAATGGTTCAATAACTAACCCGCCCTTTTAATATCCCGCCAGATGTGGATGAGGCCTCCAAGAAGGAGATCAAGGACATCCTGATCCAGTACGACAGGACCCTGCTGGTTGCCGACCCTCGTCGCTGCGAGTCCAAGAAGTTCGGTGGACCAGGAGCCCGTGCCCGCTACCAGAAGTCTTACCGTTAACCTCTGTACATTTTCATGTAATAAAGTTGAGGGAGAAAATGTTTATGGCCTGTTTCTTTAAACTTGCTTGATGTAATAGTTTCATTAATGACCATCAAGCTCTACTTGGAAAGTGTTTTAAAGGTAGACTGCGATAGGATGTAGATGCAGAAAGTAGCCGGCATATGGGGAATATTTCCACAACCAAGAGCGTTGAAGCAATGAGGCTCAGCTGTTTTGGTCCCGTGGCAACCACGCTGTGAACGGTGTGAAGCGAACCTGTGCAGATGGTGACCTATGAGGGCAGTCTTGCATCGCTCCTCAATTATCTGCGGTGCTGCTTGTGGCAATGCCATTTTGTCTACCTTTTTTAGTAGTTAAACACTATCCTCTGGGTTTCGCCCAAATACATTCAATTAATTGCTAGACTAGAACTGGGTTGTTGAAATGGCTGAAGTGAATAAGCATTATAGCAGGAGTATGTTATGCTTGCTTCAGATTGTAAATGGTATTTCAGAACTACAGCCACTAAATGAAAACCCAATTAACTTCATCTCATCCCACATCTGCAGTGGGGGACCTTGAGCATCACTCTGCAAGCTTCCTGTCATCACACGTTAATACGTACAGTGGCCATGAGTGATCTTTTCAGCTTGGCCATTTCACATTTAACTATGCATTGTGCATTCCAGTTAAATCTTGAATTTGGAATTGTCATTCCAAAAATTAAACTTAGTTCTAATCAATTTTAGTGGAGTTGTGCCTTTCAATGTCAGCATTATACTGGTCAAAACCATGAGTCTGTTCAGCTGTTGACAAAGCAAAGGACATACACTGAAGAAAAATATAAACGCAACACGGTAAGTGTTGGTCTCATGATTCATGAGCTTAAATATAAGATTCCAGAAATGATCCATACCTACAGGCTTTCTCATTTTGTGCACAAATTTGTTTACATCCCTGTAGTGAGCATTTCTTTGCCAAGATAATCCATCCACCAGATAGGTGTGTATCAAGAGACTGATTAAACAGCATGATCATTACACAGGTGCACCTTGTGCTGGGGACAAACTGCCCTAAAATGCCATTTTGTCACAACACAATGCTACAGATGTCTCAAGTTTTGAGTGTGCAATTGGCATGCTGACTGAAGAAATGTCCACCAGAGCTATTGCCAGAGAATTTAATGTTCATTTCTCTACCATAAGCTGCCTCCAATGTTTTAGAGAATTTGGCAGTATGTCCAACTGGCCTCAACCGCAGACCACATCCTGCTTCTTCATCTACAGGATCATCTTGAGACCAGCCACCTGGACTGCTGATGAAACCGGTACACTTCTTTCTTATAAAGCCCTTTTGTGGGGTTCTGATTGGCTGGGCCTGACTCCCCTGTGAGTGGGCCTATGCCCTCCCAGGTCCACCCATGGCTGTGCACTGCCCAGTCATGTGAAATCTGTAGATTAGGCCCTAATGAATTTATTTCAATTGATTTACTTCTATGAACTGTAACTCAGTAAAATTGTTGCATTTTGTGTTTTATATTTTTGTTTTGTGTACTTTTATTGTAAACATGCCTATTGTAGGCTCCCGGGTGGGGCAGTGGTCTAAGGCTAGAGGTGTCACTACAGACCCTGTTTTGATTCCAGGCTGAATCACAACCGGACGTGATTGGGAGTCCCATAGAGCGACCCACAATTGGCTCAGCGTCGTCTGGGTTTAGGCCGTCATTGTAAATTTGTTCTTTAACTGACTTGCCTAGTTAAATACATTCATTTTGAATGGACCAAGTTGTCTTGTTCTGCGTTCAGTCTGTTTTTCTTCTCCTCCACCTAGTCCTAGAATGAACAACGGCCTACCTCCAGTATACTCCCGCCTGTAACATGTTTCTAGATTTGATACTAGTTTTTAGATTTGATACTAGTTTATATTGTACTTGTGGAATGGATTGGACAGAAGCAGATTTGTTAGATACCTAACTTAAATTTATCTGATTTCAACTGCTCCCTTTTCACCAGAAGAGGGTGCTGTGTGACAAAGTACGAATCCAATCACACAAACACGTTAACAGCTCAAAATCGAGCTTTGCCTGTTCCACACAGCACAAGGTTCTTCTGTTCATTAAACTCAATTTCTCTGATCATTGATTCCCTCAACTTAATTTCCTCAGTATGAGCCCCTCACGGGGAAACTATCAGCTATCCATAAGGAGTTTTGGTGATGGAAAAATGTATCAATCAAGAGATCAGAGTATTGTTGCTCCTGAAAGTCAGTTAAATTGTCTTATTTTATATAGTCTCCACTATGGTCAACAGATAAACAGAAATGGGTTGACCATGGAGTTCTCTGTCTGGTGATGAACAAAGACCACCACAGCCACAAACATTGTGCCTGTGCAGATAAAATACTCACTTTGGAAGGAGCAGCGTACTGCATGCGGGATGGTTTGTTTCCTGTGCCCAAGGTGTTATTAGGTCCTTCGGGTTTTGTTTGTTAACACATTTGCAGGAGAAGCTGTAACATCTGTGGCTGGTTGACCTTGAAGCCCAACAGAGCAAAAGGCATGTGGTCTTGGTCTCGTTTTTCCTGATTTAAATATAGCTGGTAAACATACCGAAGGTGTAGGCCTACCTCTCTGTTTTCAGTCACTGGTTATGATACATCCTGTGCAGTCTTTTTACTGAACCGTAAATTGTTTGTTCTGCTGCTGCCTCCATTTAAAGTGTATACCAACCAGTGCAGATGCCCAGGTGAGCGGTGTTGAGCTGAGCCCCAGATGTGCTGTCTCTGTCTAGGCAATGGGCATGCCTATTTACTGCACTCCAATAATCAACACAGCAGGGAGACCCAATGCTACTGTTGTTTACTCTCTGCTCCTGGATCCCTGGCCCTAACCTCTCCTCTACGGCCCTATCTGGCCCTGGTCATTGACATCAGCACAGAGAGAACCCGCAGTAATATACAGTAGCTGTTAACTCCTTTTGGGATTGGGATGCAATGGCAATTATAGAATATTTACTTTGAGAGTTGTAGAATATGTAATGATATTTAATCATTCAACTTGTTCGGTAAAAACCTTTGGCGTGTCCAAATGATGTCATTTACGATGAGGCCTTGTTGAGGTACAGTGTGGACCACATGGGGGTACTAAACACTTGTACACACGCTGGTGCACCTGGATTTCCCCTGTTCACACCTCATTTTGCCTCCGCTAATCACACAAACAATAGAAGTGTTGGTCCAGGATGCATTTTGTCATCGCACTACGCGCCCCCCCCCCCCCCCCCATACACACACTTTCTCTATCAGTGGCCTACTTTGAAGAGAGGATAGTCATTAGCATTCCTCCCCCCCATTGGGGTTCTTTGCCCTGGGTGAGTAAATAACAATTGATTGAGCAGGGTGTCAGAGAGCCTGGGATAACAGGACAGTAGCACGCACAAACAGATGCTGGGTTGGCTGGAGAGGAAATATAGCTTAGCCAAGCAACACGTCACTGTTTGGGCTTGGGAGTGTTATTGAGGGACGCTCCCTCCCTAGCTCCTATCGCTCCCTCCCTAGCTCCTATCGCGCTCTCCCTAGCTCCTATTGCTCTCTCCCTAGCTCCTATCACTCTCTCCCTAGCTCCTATCGCTCTCTCCCTAGCCCCTATCGCTCTCTCCCTAGCCCCTATCGCTCTCTCCCTAGCCCCTATCGCTCTCTCCCTAGCCCCTATCGCTCTCTCCCTAGCCCCTATCGCTCTCTCCCTAGCCCCTATCGCTCCCTCCCTAGCTCCTATCGCTCCCTCCCTAGCTCCTATCGCTCCCTCCCTAGCTCCTATCGCGGAGAGGGGAGAGGCTTTATTCAGCCAGGGTACAACAGCACTGGACACTGTTATTTTCTGGGTGGAACAGACAAAGCAGATGTCCTTTTTTCTGTTAGAGCAGGCTATTGTGATTCGGTAAGCCGTGTCGGATCATACCTGTGTGGAGCGTCCTGAAACACAGGCATGGAAAATGTTCACAGGCATGGAAAATGTTCACAGGCATGGAAAATGTTCACAGGCATGGAAAATGTTCACAGGCATGGAAAATGTTCACAGGCATGGAAAATGTTCACAGGCATGGAAAATGTTCACAGGCATGGAAAATGTTCACAGGCATGGAAAATGTTCACAGGCATGGAAAATGTTCACAGGCATGGAACGTTTTTGCAATGATTTTTTTTTTTTTTTTTTACAGGCCCAGTAGAGCAGAGTAGTTGGCATTTTCTTTTGGCCTTGGCTTTTGTGAAGGAACACAGTATTCTGTGATAAAAAAATAAGCACTTGGCTGAAATGGCAGCAACCACCTGTGGTTGAATAGCATTTGCCCCCACAGACCTGCCTGAGCCCTGGCCTCCATCAGCAAAAAGCTGTGTTTTCTATTGTAGCTCCCTTCATATGGTTCCTTACTCCACTCGCCTTCACCCAGAGTCGCCGACCAATCCTTTTTAGTGGGCTTTTGAACAATAGAGCCAGAACAGAATTTTGAGCCAATGATTGATTCATCTCGACTGTTTTGTTCCAGACACAGAGGCCTGCCCTCCCATGCTCACACCAGCACATCAGGGTTGTTTTCGGGTCTGAAACCAGCCAGAATCAGGCCCGGAGTTATTGACCCTGAGCAATTAGTCACACTTTGGCTCGCCAGCATTGACTCATTCCCAATGTATTTACCCCTAGACTTGAACTAAAGTGGAATTAGTCCCACTGCGCTCACACCGCTCAGCTTTTGTCTCCCATTAACGGCCCTCTCTATTGCTCTCTCCCTCTCTCAAACACACATGGTTTGGGCAGTGTGGTGGCACTGAACGTGGCCTTGGAGTGGAGCCCCACGTGTAACGAGACAGGGGGTCAGGTTGTGTTCCCCAGAGTGTGAACCCCTGACACCCGACCCAGGCTGAGGGTCACAGGGTTCCCCGTACACCCAGAATCACCCCCATCCCCTGGGCTGGCGGGACAGAGAGGCCTGGACCTGTGATGATCCCCAAAAGCGCCAGGGCTCTTGAGGGGTCAGACAGCCTGCTCAGGCCCTCTGTAGACATAACATATTGACTGGACTACGCTCCACACTGCCACCAGTACCACACTAAGACAAGAGCTTTTAGCACAGAGAAACTGGAAAACACTGATCTGAAAGAATTGCTGTTTTTAACACAAACATTATGACAGTAGCATGCTCACATAATGATTGAGGATAATGGGAACATGGGAGAAACTGACATCAAATCATCAGAATGGTATTTAGGGTTATCTGCAGGAAGTCCTCATGGTGTGCTGTTGTGCCTACAGTACTGTACCAAGTGTGGTCCCTGCAGGTCCTGAGGCTCTGTGTCTATCAGGCTCTGGGCAGATAAGGGACATGCTTAATTAAACGCCCTAAAGGCTGTTGAAAGGCACCGGATGCTGCCAGCACGAGAGGACTTGACATCCAAGTGTCCGTCTTTCACTGAGGTGCTTGTTCAACCAGGAGAGAGGGGGGGCTAGGCGTGACGGGGCCCAGTTACAGCACCATGCCTGCCAGAGTCATCACAGAGCTGGGGATGGAGGGAGGAGGAGGGGAGGTTTGTGGTATAAAAAGTAATGGCTTATCCAGATACTCTGCCAGCTCCTAGCCTCTCTCTCTTTCTCGCTGTCTCTCTCTCTCTCCCTCCTCTCTCTCTGTCTCTCTCTCTCTCACTTTGGCCTCGGTGTCCATGGCTCCAAGACTAGAAGAGAGCCCTGCGCCCCAGAGACCAATGGCCCCTCTTCTCCCCTCCTGCATACACACACAGACATACACATTCCTGGAGAAAGGGATGGGAGCGTGACAATCGGGAAACAACGGCTGTTAGTTACAGAAAATGCATTACACTGTGGGCAGGGGGAGAGGAGCGGAGGAGAGGAAGTGCTGGGATTAGGCCGTTTGGAGACGGAGAACGGCCCATTTTTACCATCCGGTAAACTGCTCAGATTTATAAGATCTCTGGGGACGCTGATGCCCCATCCTTGTCAGCTCCTGATTTAAAAATAAGCCTAAATCGGCGCATGGCAGTTGTCGGTAGGCCATGTGTAGGTCAGAACTGTCATTCACAGGAAAAATAAAGAAAACTTAAATTCCCTTCAGGTTGTAAAGGTGTTTGAATAACAATTGTTTGAATATGACATTTCAGACCCTCTAGTAAAAACCAACTAATCCCTATGCGGCATCAATATGAGTCAGAAACATTTATTCTGGTGTCAAACTTGACTACAGTGTGTAAATAGGATACGTTTGGAACCTTAGTGTGTCTCAACAAGTAAATTAAGGTTGTGTTTGGATTACAATTATGTTAACAAGTCATTCCCCTTCTACCAAGCTCTACGTGCAAATGGCCCCTCTGTTTCATTTCATTGAATGGGGTTCCGTTGTTTCATTACCCCCAACGCGTTCAAAAGATCAGATGTTTTTGACTGAAAAGCCCTATACGGATTGACCATGCACTTAATGCTTCCAGCTGGATGCACAGACAGCTAGTTTGCATGCCCTTCCGAAGCACCCTATAATGCGGAATAGGTGGTTGGGAGTCCGTTGGTCCCCAGTGGTGGCGAGTATACCCGTAGCTAGACTGCTGGTTTTGTATATTTTGAGACTCGTTATCACTATCATCGCTAGCATAGCGTTAGCCTACCTCAATACAATGCAGATTTGGCTTGGAAACATAACATTTCAAAAAGACTAAATAATTTGTAGGAAAACCTTTTTTCATGATTGTGATGTCGCCACATTGACTTTAGACAGCTAACTAAGATTGAAGACACCACTACATTTTAGCATGCTAACATTAGCATTACTAGCTATTTTTGACAAACTTTGCTAGTAACAGTAATGACATCTCTCTAAAGTAAATTTGTTTCCTACAAATGATTTTGATACTTTAGCAATGTCATCGTATTTCCATGCATTTCTAAGTTAGTGTAATTCAGATGAAACACTGTTTCAGAAACAGTCACATTAGACTCCGAGGTGCAACCCATGGCTAGGGGAGAAATACATATTGTGGTACTAGGCAACTCATTTCTGACTACAGCAGTGTACAAACTAGCAGCAACAAACTCAAACCAACCCAGGGATATAGCAAAACATGTCACAGTTGGTTGCATAGTGTGACAGCGTATTCGGCCTGAATCTAATAGAATCCTGAGCCAGTCAGTCTACATCTGTAAAACATAGAATCAGCTTCACATCTGAAGTTAAATAGAAAGGTTAATGCAGGGATCAGGTTGGTTCCATCAAGCTAATCATAACCACCATTGATAATGTAATCAGTGTGTGATTGATCAGTATAATTTAAGGGGTGAGGAGCTGATATACGCTGCTATGCCTGTCAATGGGGCGCTGCTGGCAAAAAAGACCTCACCTCCAGCCGCACTTCTTGTCTGCTCACCAGTGGTCGTACATGGGGAGAACAGATGTAGTAGGTACGTTATGTCTGACCTGTTCAAGACACACATGTGGGTGTGTCTTGATTGTGGCAATGACACACCCAAGAAACACCCACATCAAACCACACCCCCAAGTTTGGCTTCTGTCATTGGCCGCCAGCATTTATTGAGCAAGCTAAGAAAAAACGCGGCCAAATCAGTGGGTGCATTTTCCCTTTAAAGACATCCTCCAGTGATTTTTTAAAACTTTCATGTTGTGATATCCAAAGAATAAATAAAGTAAAGTACACACACTAAAGGGTAAAAAAAATGTGTGTTTTTAAGACCACTGCAAACTTCAAGGAGTTGGTCCAATGGGAAGTCGTGATGTCATCGGCCTCCCCCTTACTCGAGGAGCAATAGAGAAGAAAAGAGGAGCCCACCCCCCAGGTAACTGGAGTGACACTTTAAGATATTCAAACCATAACCCAATATAAGAGTCCTTCAGTGCTTTGTTCTCTTTGCTAGTATCATGGACTTGTCTTCACTGGCAACCCCATATGAACTATTGTTCACATAGCTCTCCAGGTAATAGTCTGAGAACAGCATTGTCAGAACTTTAAAAGCATCAGAGTCCTCCTGGCATTCATCCAGAACACCCAAATGACCACCAGTTCTCTGTTCCATCTTATATTAACGTTAGTCATTTAGCAGATGCTCTTATCCCGAGGGACTTACAGTCAGTGCATTCATCTTAAGATAGCTAGGTGGGACAACCCCATATCACAGTCATTGTACATGTTCCTCAATAAAGTAGCTATCAGCAAAGTCAGAGCAAGTAAAGGGGTGGGGACTCAAGTGTGAGTGTTAGTTCATGAAAGTGTTTTTTTATTTGATGTCTTTTCTATATGAAGTGAATTCATCTCTTTCACCATCTCCCTCTGGCACTCACAGCAATAAATAACACCACTTTCTCTGTTTCCCTCTCTCCCTACGTCCCAAAACAGCTACTGTTCAACTGATGTATGTCTTTTACTGTGACAGGCCCTCAACCACCGGATGTAGTATCTCCTGTGATCACCCCAGGCCTCGGAAGACCTCTTCAACTACAACAGGAAGCAGTCATTTGACCGGGTCACGACCCCTCTTTATAACACCATGAGTCAAGCGGAGCCCACCCCGTGAGCTGCAGTGGAAGGTTCCGGTCTCACCGAGGAGCAAGGTGTGGAAGGATTGTCAGGGGAGGAGAGGGAGACCTAGTCAGCGCGTCAGAATGAGAAAAAGAAAGAGAGAGAGAGAGAGAGAGAGGAGGAGAAGAGGAAACATCTGTCAGATAGCAGCCGTGTAACATCATTACACACAAGGCCCACCGGCTCACCTAACACAGCCACAGCTGGGTCTAATACAGCCTCCATCCACAGGGGAAACTACTGTGTGACCCGCCATAGTCAGAACTATGTACACATCCAGCCAGGAGGCACCAGGGAGGGGATGAGGTGATGCCTAAACCCACAATCTAGACTCATTGGGGAAGTGTCTGTGCCAGAGCCCCAAGCTTCTCGCCTGATCATGTGGCTGACATTCAAATGTTTTTGTTTGACTGCACTTAATTTTTTGCATTTTTTTGTTTTTGAACAAGAGGAGAGAGGCAGTAACTGAAGAGTGAGAGAGAAAGATACTGAGAGAGAGAGAGAGTAGTCTGCCGCATGTGTTGGATGTTAATAAGACTGATTCATTTAACTGTGTTTTCTTTTAACAAGTGAGATTTACACTCATTAAACTCTTCTACAGAGAACTGGTGAATGATATAACGTTGCTGTGTGATGTTGATGTATTTCTCACTGGCCTTATCACACGCCGGGTAATTCTAGAACTATCTGCTTCTTTACAGCAATAGGCATCCTTTTTAACAAATGAGCCAGGTTTCTTCTGTTGGATTTATGCCTTGCCAAACTCTGGTATTTGTCCCTGTGCCAGCTGTTTTCTTAGCTGAGGTAAATCTCGATAAATCAATAGGAGTTAATCTGCTGAGAAGACTGTGTGCTGGCCTGTTTAAAAGGCCACTTCATCTCTATTGGTTCCAGAGCATGAATCAAGCCCTCAATGAAGAATCAACCGAGAAGTGACATTCAGATAGCAGACTCAGTGTTCCTGAGCAATGATATGGGAAACAGAGAAGTCCCATATTTTAAAGGGGTATGGTATAGTGCTGGACCCAATATCCCAGGTATGCATCTTTTATTTCAGCAGGTCGTTTCAACTCTGACATAAAACCATTCTTCCTCTAGCACTGTCTCAATTAGGCACATGGTCTATGTGTCTGTATGGTAAGCTGATCAGAATGCTGTGTTATTTGACATGTAACCCTAGCTTCACCTCCACAGTGAACGAGGACGGTTGGAGGTGATATAGAGCAGGAGATGGGTGCAAATCATTTCTATGATCGCTCGTGTGTCATGCAGGGTAAGGCCTTGGAATTCCATGCATTCTGGACTCTGTTTCATACTGAAGGATTTCACCTTCCGTACATTGGCAAAGTGTCACATAACCTGTCGCTGGGGACGAGGTAAGACCAGTCTGAGTTCAAAATGGACTCCTTCAGATGTCTCCTCTCTATTGCAACATATTCAAAGACTGTCTTCGTACTGTAGAGAAAGGTCAAAGGTGCTGATTTGACCTTGTGTGCGTCAATCACTCCTCCATACTGTATGTCAGGGGCAGAGGGAGGGAGGAGGGCGGGACTGTGGCCCAGTGGGGTGTATGTATATAGGCTGGTCTAGCTGAAATCTGATGAGGAGCAGGGGAGAAAGAGAGAGAGAGAAAGAGGAGGAGGAGAGGATTTCAGGTTCTCGGGGCTTGAACCCAGCACGACCCCAGTGTGTTGACACAGGTTGCCCTCCTGCCCCTTTAACCCCACACCACCACCACCACTCTCCCACCCCCATACAAATATTAGGGAATTATTGAATAGGGTCCCTCATTGATCAAGCCAAATTGTTACCCCGTTTCAGTTGCAGCATAAGGAGACAGTTATCATTCAATCCAGTTGTATACTGATTAAATTATAAAATAAGATATGTTTCATTTTCATTCATCATGTTTGTTTTGTTTGGTCAAATCAATGATATTACAAAGAGACTGAAGGTAGACATAGAAGATGGTTGTGTTTGATACACATTACCTTTCATAAGTTTGGGGTCACTTAGAAATGTCCTTGTTTTTGAAAGAAAAGCAACATTTTTTGTCCATTAAAATCACATCAAATTGATCAGAAATACAGTGTAGACATTGTTAATGTTGTAAATGACTGTTGTAGCTGGAATCAGCAGATTTATGGAATATGGAATATCTACATGGGTGTACAGCGGCCCATTATCAGCAACCATCACTCCTGTGATCCAATTGCACGTTGTGTTAGCTAATCCAAGTTTATCAATTTAAAAAGCTAATTGATCATTAGAAAATCAGTTTGCAATTATGTTAGCACAGCTGAAAACTGTTGTCCTGATTAAAGAAGCAATAAAACTGGCCTTCTTTAGACTAGTTGGAGCATCAGCATTTGAACAGTAGTGTAGGTTGTCTCAGATTGCGGTCCTCTACTACCATCTCATCCTCTGGGACCATGGTGGTAGCTACCCACTGGGCACAGACATCAGTTCAACGTTTAGTTTTGATTTACATTTAGTTGAGTTATCAACTAATGTGAATTCATGAAATCAACAAAAAATTTCACCATGTCATTGGATTTAGGTAAAAAGATGAAATTCCCTTACGTTGATTACTTTTTTCAAAATTCTATCAGTTTTCCAATTTTTGGGGTTGAAATTACGTGTAAGCAACGTTGATTCACCCAGTTTTTGCCCAGTGGGTAGAATGTGAGAAGAGGCTAGCTGTGTGGCAGTCAGAAACCTCTCTTCAGGAGGTTGTTTTTGAATCCAGGTCCCCTGGGGTCCACACAGTGAGATGACATCACAGGGTCTCCGTTCAATAACAACATCTACACGACCCTCTTTGAATCTGTTTGTTGTGACGCACGTATGAGTGATGGGTCACTTGGAATAAAAGTACAATGATTCCACAGGAATCTTAAACCATGACCACCTCTTTTTAGAAAACGTAACTCAAGACCTGAAGTTAGAAATGGCAAAGATACAATTGCACTTATCTGATGTATTTGACAATAAAAAATATTTATATTGCCCATTCTCCATTCCTACACAGACCACATATTTCCAGTGTGGAGAGGCACATTCCTCTGTGGTGTTCCTCTGAAAGGCGTAGGCCCAAAAAAGTGATGATATACAAGCAGTCTGTCTGGGGCCTCAGTGTGTCCGAACTGAGAGCACAGCAGGGGCACTCCAGACCTCTCCAATCCCTCCTATGTCTCATCCTCTCCCTGACCCTCATTACTTCTTCATGTGAGAACCGTGAAGAGATGACTAAAACACAAGCATTCCCCCCCAAATGAACTCCTCACTCACTAAGAATGTCAACTGACCACGGTGCTACAAATCTCTTTAGCTCTGTCTCATAAAAACAGAAAATGAAATGAACTCACACAGACAGAGGAGTGTTGTCTTTCATCGCTGGCACTGGCAGTGTGTTGATGCACTATTTAAGCGATGTATATTCATAGCTTAACGTTACCGGGTTTGTATTTTGATAATTCGTTTGGAGCCAGGGAAGAGGTTCTTCCCAGTGTGTTGGAGCCAGGGAAGAGGTTCTTCCCAGTGTGTTGGAGCCAGAGAAGAGGTTCTTCCCAGTGTGTTGGAGCCAGGGAAGAGGTTCTTCCCAGTGTGTTGGAGCCAGGGCCTGTGATGAGTGAGCACGCTGATTAGCGAGTTAGCGAGGGTGGCTAGGGTCCCTAGCTCGCGCTACGGTTTCAGCGCACCACTGTTGTAAACTGTGGGTGGGCATGGGCATAAAACAGCCCAGGTTAAGCATTGTTTATGCTAGGTGTCTGTGGTTCAACATTCACCACAGGGGTGTGCAGCGCCCTTATGTCTCCGTTAGCAGTAAGATGCTAGAACCACCTACATTGAAGCTAATGTCCAAGTTACCATCAAAACTTTTGCTTATTCAGATTTCACCCTTCTTAGAATAAGGTAAATATTCATATACAAAACAAGTAAGTTATTATGGCACAGGCTTGTTGCATGCTGTTGTCCCTCGTAACTCTGAGTCGTTGCGATCTTTGCCTAATCCACCTCGACAGGGTAGTCTGCTGGAGGTCTCTGGATGGCCTCCCAGGCTGAAGTGTGGTGTGTGTGTGTGGGGGGGGGGGGTGCTCCACCTGTCTCCCTGCCCCGAGCACTGAGGGTCAGCCTAGAGCCTGAGTGGTGGTCCTCCACCCCATCAACGCTAAACAGTGTGAAACAACAAATGAACTACAGCACCACCCATGCAAATGTCAGCTACAAAAAGCGCTGGCTTTACAAACGACCTGCCACACACCCAGGATCCTGTTGTGTGGTCCCATATGAAAATACTCTGAGTATACCAAGCATTAGGAACACCTTCCTAATATCCCCCCCCCCCCCCCCCCATTTTGCCCTCACAACAGCCTCAACTTGTCGGAATATGGAATAGAGGCTTAAAAATCCATCTTTAACCTGTCTCCTCCCCTTGATCTATATTTATTTATTTAATTTCATCTACACTGATTGAAGGGGATTTAACAAGTGACATCAATAAGGGATCATATCTTTCACCTGGATTCACCTTGTCAGTCTATGTCATGGAAAGAGCAGGTGTTCTTAACATTTTGTACACTCAATGTACATCCCCTTTGTCAGGATGGTCATTATCATTCAGATACTTGCCTCAATAAAGCCTCTGTGCATCTATGTTGCAGTCTATCATAGTAACTGTGATCTTAGATGAACACACCCCAGCAAAGTAAAGTAACATTTGTGATATTCATCGTACTTTAAAGATTCACACCTGAAGTTTGCAGGGGTCCTGTGACTAGGTGTCACATTCCTGACAATGCCGTTACAGATGCTTAGAAACGTAGCCATTGGTTGCCACATACTGGCAGGAGGTATCAGACCAATAGTGCAACCAAGCATCCCATGCCCCAAAAGTGGACCATAATAGTATTTCATTGGCATGTGGTCTCATGTTTTGGTGATGTGTGTTGTTGTATTTTGACATGATGTGATGTCAAATAAGCATCTTACCCGGGGTCCAACATGTAATGCCAGGGTGTTCAAGTGACACGGTCACCTCCCTGAGAAGTTCTTGAAAGTGCATACGTGCGTGTTTTGCTTGTGTGTGTGTGTGTGTGAGCACAAGTGAGAGTATGTGTATGAATGTGTGTCTGTCAGTGTGCTCTGTGAAAATTGTGAAATCCATTGACAGGGGAGCAGAGAAGGGGGGGGGGGGGGGGGGGGGGGTTTAGTAGGCAATGTTCTGATTCCGGAATCCTTGCTCTCCCCTCGCTACCGTTCCACACATAAATCAGGGGAGCGTGACTAAACCCACCGGTAACAGGAGCCGGGCCGGCGCTCCCCCGTGGATCCAGGGCCTGCACATCAGCATTTCAGCACGCCCTGCAGTAAGGCCCCGCCGAAGCCCCACGGGCCCCCGGAAACCCCTGGAAACCAAACAGTGAGGTCAGCATTGGGCTCAGAGAGAAAGAACACAGAGAGAGAGAGAGAACACAGAGATCCAGGGCCAGAAGGGCCACGGCCAGAGAGACTGAACCTGGGATTAAGTCATTAAGGACTGCCATCACCTTAAGCCACCGCTGGGGATCCTCTGTGAAGCTGCTGTAAAAAGATACTCTCTGTTCTCATGTATTGATTTTATCGCTGCAGAGAACTGGCTGTGACTTTCTTCTGTTAGCTCAGAGGCAAGGAATATTCTTGGAGGAGTGCTGGTGTTTGAATCAGATTTTTTTGAAGATTTCTGCTACACTGCTAAACAACATTAAAACACACTTAAGTATCTTCATGTGTGAATTTCCGTTTGAGAGATGACTGCTTCGGTGGAAGAACAAAATAATAAAAGAGTTGTGAACGTGCCTATAATGAGGCTTTTCCATTGTCTCTCCTCTGCACCCTGTACTGGACCCAGTATTCACTATCATAGCACTGGGAATGAGGCTTTTCCATTGTCTCTCCTCTGCACCCTGTACTGGACCCAGTATTCACTATCATAGCACTGGGAATGAGGCTTTTCCATTGTCTCTCCTCTGCACCCTGTACTGGACCCAGTATTCACTATCATAGCACTGGGAATGAGGCTTTTCCATTGTCTCTCCTCTGCACCCTGTACTGGACCCAGTATTCACTATCATAGCACTGGGAATGAGGCTTTTCCATTGTCTCTCCTCTGCACCCTGTACTGGACCCAGTATTCACTATCATAGCACTGGGAATGAGGCTTTTCCATTGTCTCTCCTCTGCACCCTGTACTGGACCCAGTATTCACTATCATAGCACTGGGAATGAGGCTTTTCCATTGTCTCTCCTCTGCACCCTGTACTGGACCCAGTCCCAGTATTCACTATCATGGCAGTCCTATTATCACCTGTCCATATAATTCCTTAATGTCCATTTTCCTACACACCCTCCTGCACTTAAATTGTACACACGTATGTAACACTATATCTAATAACATCCACCACAGTAACGCTAGAGCTTTTACAGTATTAAAACAGGTGGGGGTGACATCCAGGATGAGTGGAATGTGGGTGTGATGGTGCAGTGTGTGTGTGTGTGTGTGTGTGTGTGTGTGTGTGTGTGTGTGTGTGTGTGTGTGTGTGTGTGTGTGTGTGTGTGTGTGTGTGTGTGTGTGTGTGTGTGTCTCTAGGACAGCTAAGAGATGGGATAACTGATCCATCCTATCCTCGCCTTATTTGTTTTCAGACTTGTTTACAAGAGGTCCTTCCTGCAGCACGTGGAGAACCTGTATGTCAACAACAACACTCACCATCCAGGAGGACCTGTCTGCCAACAACAACACTCACCATCCAGGAGAACCTGTCTGCCAACAACAACACTCACCATCCAGGAGAACCTGTCTGCCAACAACAACACTCACCATCCAGGAGGACCTGTCTGCCAACAACAACACTCACCATCCAGGAGAACCTGTATGCCAACAACAACACTCACCATCCAGGAGGACCTGTCTGCCAACAACAACACTCACCATCCAGGAGAACCTGTATGCCAACAACAACACTCACCATCCAGGAGGACCTGTCTGCCAACAACAACACTCACCATCAGGGAGGACCTGTCTGCCAACAACAACACTCACCATCAGGGAGGACCTGTCTGCCAACAACAACACTCACCATCAGGGAGGAATGCCTACCATGCCTGCTGCAGTTGGCCATGGCTACAGCACAGCATACCTCCCACAGACACACACGTGGTCAGACAGATGGACGGACAGACAGACGGACACACCGCCAGCACAGGCAAGCACACACATGCAAGCCTGCACACACACACATACATACACACACTCCCCTCACTCACTCGCCATGCCATCATCAATACCCAATTACCACGTCCTGTGTTTGGACAGTAAACTTAGATCATGCAGGTTGGCTCCCTAGGCCCTTCCAGAGCAACCTGTTGAGCGTAATTCATGTGAGTGTCAAATGTGGGAATCCAGGGATACTCTTACTATTGGTGGACCACACATCTGGATGGGCAGGGCTTCAGCACTTAGCCATTTATCACCATTATATGGATCAATTGTAACTCAGATTACATTTATAGCCATCACAAGGTAGAGCAGACCAGCATACCAGACTTTTTAGACAGGGATATAGAGGGATCAACATCTTAGCGCAGGGTCATTTATACTTATAGACAAGTTGGTGTGCACAAGCAGCGCAACTATATTGCAAAACAGATGGGGTTGGCTTAGAATGTTGACAGCAGGCAAACTAAATTTAGTCTCCAATGTTTATTGAAAACATAAATACAAATGCACAATGAGCACTTGTCTCTCAAATACATCATTACAGTTGTTGGTTATACGTATAGCTAACACATTTTTGCCATATTAGCATTGACATGAAATCAGCCAAAACACCTCAGAACAAGACATGGTATCAAGAACAAGATGAAACGAGCCACTTACGATTCCCCACATGGCAGTTTCTTGTCATTGTTGCAAGCAGTTGCAAGCAGTCTGGCCATCTAGAATCACAACAACACGCTGACTTCTGCCCCATTGATTTTGTGACGTTGTCAGTTAACCCACCTATTGGGAACTGGTCACATGTCACAGAGAGACAAATAAATCTATAAATCATGGTAAAAGTGAATAATTAACTTCCTCGTTTGATCTTCATGTCATGCTTCACACCATTTTATATTTTGGTAATGGAGGCTCAAAATCAGAATTGAACAAATGTTTAAGAAGAGAATTTGGTCCAACTAAAAGATGTAATCTTCAAAGCCAGAATGCTTAGTTTGCCTTCGGGACACTGTAGAAGTTAGTCGACTCAAAATTAATGGAATACCCTGAGTGGTGTACCCTGAATGGAGTACCCTGAGTGAAATATATGTATTTTTTAAAGGGTTTTCTGTTTCAAAGACTTCCAACACTGCTTTAGGAGACTACTCTTTGTTCTTTACCAACAGTGGCTTTATGGCTATCATATTCTAGCTTCCATTCAACTAAAGCTTCATTTCTCCTACTAGCTGTTGTTTTAATGACATGGACCCAATATAACCAATTCCACAAGACAGCGGTAGCCCTCTCCTCAGTCTTTAACACTGACATTTGTCAATATCCTATTAGTTTCTCTTGGAGCCTGTGAGTTTATTCTACAAAGCCTGTTGTTGCTTTTTATCCCATGCCTACATTAGGGCTGATTTTCATTGTAACCAAAACGGTATACTGGGTTACTGACTTCTAGAAAAACTAATATTTGGGGCCATTGTCTCGGTGGTTGCTATGGCGACCGTCACACGTTCTCTGGTGATTGGATTTATTTTGGTCTTATCGCTGGCTACATCGTCATTCCCCCCGGCAGAGTGATATTAATGATAGCAATGTCATTTACAGCCGTTTACATCGAAGCACACTGCTACAAAGCCCCCAAGTGTCATTAAAGTGCTCTGCTGGTGCCCTTTGTTTTAAAGCTTTCTCAGTACCGTTCATGACATATTAGTTTTATGTGTTTTACACATGTCGTCTCAACTGTAAGAGAGGCCAGGGTGGGGGTAGGGGGTTAACGTTTTGCCCCTCTGTCCAGATAAGGGGTCTCGTCTAGGGGTCAAGGCCAGCACCCAATGACCCCCCTCTAAGTCCACATGAGTGACCGTGTCTGGATACACACAAGCCACTGGCTAACACCCACAATCCATCACTCTGCTGAATGAGGACAGAATTAATCCCCAAGGAATGTGATTTGTCCAGACTAAATCAGTATTGTCTGTCAAGTGACAAGCTGTTGAGTCCTGTCCACACTATCGAAGGAGACATAACCTGTGATGTGGATTGTAAAAAGACATGTAACACATGTCCTCCGTCCAGTAGCCTGTTCTGTTCTGTTGCTTGTTATTGTTAGCCTCCATCTTCAGGGAACAACTCTATGAGCCAGGCCATCAGTAACACACCGTTTGTGTGGGTCTGTAATGATCAGTCCGTGGCCAGGTTGCAACACTCTCATGATTCAGCCTCATAATGTAATGATGTGATTGTGAGGTCATAGAGAGTTAGCTAGCAGCGTGTAGAGCCTGCGCCAGCCTCTCTCCCTCGTTAATTGATGCACTTCAGCCGCTGGGCTCTTTGAACTGAATCCCCCACGTCCACCCGGGGGAATGCAGATGGCATCATTATTTCCCCCTCTGCTTTGAAACTCAAGCCCCCGATGATGACCCAGAGCTCTCGGCGCTGCCACGGCCGCCAGTGAGAGGACCCGTCTGTTTGCTTTGCATTAAGAAACCGTGTGCCCTGGCCCCGCGTCGCTGGCTGCACCACTGTTGTTGCTTTCTAAGTACACTTGACATGGGTCTGTGTTTGAGGGAGCCAGGCACCAGGGCTTAGGATTGTTGTTGGGAAGAGATGCTATCATCAGTAGCCACAGACGGGGCAGTAGCCCTGAGAGTCCCTGGGGACGCTGCAACATAGCTGGGCTGGGTCAGGGAGGAGAGCCCATGTTTGTGTAGTGCTTTAGCCCCTGTGTGATAGCAGAGATGACTGGCGGTACTCCAGCTCTGGCTCCACTCTCTCGTATGAGCTGGGCAGGGCAGCTGTTACACCCTGATCCTGCCTATTCCCCTCCATTCAGAAACAGCATTAGGCTGTAAGACTAGTCCCCACACAACTGCAGCCTGGTATCTGTGCAGACAGTATCTGAGAGGACCGGATCCTGAGCCTCCTAGGGGGACAGACGGGCAGGGGTTGTATCTGGGGTGAAATAGATCCAGGGCTTGAGGCCATTTAGAAGAGGAGAGAACAGACTTCTACAAACATGACCTGTCAATGTGAAGCGCTGCAACCAGCGTGTCTCCGGTTTCTATCTCCCCTGGCAACGTGAGGACAACGTATTTGAATGACAATACCTCATGGGACAGGTTTGTGATACTGTTGACGATGTATTTGAATTGTGAAACCAGGAAACTGTAAACGGTCAATGGATGAAGAGGATAGAAGGTGTATTTAAACATTATAACATCTAACTTCTTCCTCACACGTCCTGGTTTACATACTGTATCCTCATTGTGAGATGGGGTCTCTTTCCCAAACATTAACGAGCCTAGTCACCAAGCCGATGTGGCTGATGACCTGGAGGTCAAAGGTTCATGACCCCAGGTGAGGCACTGTCATCGTGTCCATGACCAGGCTACTTAACCTCTCATTGGCTAAGTCAAATCCCAGGTGTGACCGTGAGAGACTGCTGGGTAATATACGGTGTGTCAGTCACACTGGGTTCTGGCTTCCTCTAAAACAGCCCAATGATTGTGTAGTCTGTCTGAGCCAGGAGGTCCGGTCAAGCAGGGAGAGAGGGGTTGGCGAGGGATGAAGTCCCCAAAGTTCATGTTAATTTTCAGGACTGTTTATGACCCCTGTGTCAGCACCCCTCCGGATCTCTCCTTCTCACCAACTAACTGACACTCAGAGAACATACAGACCATGTGGAAACATCTTGTTAATGCCCTGACCAGCATGGACATAAAGAGAGGGAGAGAGAGAGAGGGAGTGGGAAGGCAGGGTTGGGCCAATACAGAGAGAGAATGGGAGAGAGACAGGGAAAGAGAAGGGAGAGAGGGAGAGCGAGAAAGAGCGGATTTGACCAATGCAGAAAAAGAGAGAGAGCGGATTGGACCAACGGCGAGTGTAAACGTCCCACCTCAGTCATTAGTTGAGCTCTCTGTAGATTTCTCGTAAATTTCCACATTAGCTGGAATGTGCTAACAGGCCCAGCTCTGGGTATTGTCATGTGTATTTATATCCTCCTGTAAGGCGATCTCCTCCATGTCTTTGGTGAGGGGGCTAATACTGGGCTTATTGACCATGTTGCATAAGGAGGAAGAGGACAGCGGCACGAGGTTACTGTTAACAGCTCAACAAATACACTAGAATATTCAGTAACGTGACCTGGTGAAAAGGAAGCATGCCTTGACAGTTGAAAGTTTCAAATCACGTTGTAGAAAGTGTGAAAATGTGAGTGCGTGCGTCCCTTAAGTAACAGTCATGTTTTGCTGTTATATGATATTCTCTCTCAGTACTCTGGGCACGTAGTGGGGGCTTTCCTGACATGTCGAGGAAGAGGCCTGTTGATGTACCTGGTCAATTATTAACCTCTGAAGAAGATGGAGTCTCTGAATGCCATGCGAGGTGAGCATTTCCCTGTACACAACACACCGTACTGTAGGTTCAAGTTTATCATAGGTCAGAGAGGGGCCCTGAAGCCAAGTAAATCACACCTCCAAACACTGACAGACCAGGAGTAAGGTGGTGTTGCCCATAGACACTGATCTTGGGTCAGTATTGCATTTCCCCCGCTATGGGTTAAGGTTAGGATTGGGGGAGGGGTAGTTGATCCTAGATCTGTACCTAGAGGAAACTTCACTCCGGGGCGACTGACCAACAGTCAACTCTGAACTCACTACATTATCTCTGTTACGTCGAGTGATGCAACACCATGCTCAGTTACAGGGCAGTTATTGGATTTTAATTCCAGAAATAGTCCATTGACCGATTGAGGTTGAACTACAGGAGCAAAACCACCTAAAATGTCACAACGTCATCAGTTCAAAAACACAGCTTTGTAACCTTTTCACATTATTTTCCTGAAGATTTGTTGACTTGATCGCCCATGTTGCTTCTCTGGGTCTTGAGATTCCCGCAGTCCCTCTCGACTTCTCTCTGTATCCGTCCCCCTTCACCAGGAAAGCTAGACCCTCCCTGCGCTTTGGGTTTCTTGGCAGGGTATCCCGTGACTCTCCCTGACAGCTGAAACGTCACCCCCTTGACACTGGCGGTGATTTATGTGCATTTGCAGGATACACGGTAGCCCTGGGGAGAGCAGGACACCGGGGTGACACTACAGTGCCAGGCCTGAGAGGATCAAGTCCCTATCTACACCATCAACATCATCTAGCAGAGAACTCTGTCTGGCACCATTTGGTCTCTGATAGACAATGAGCGGAGACTATGGAGAGAACTCAGACCTTTATGGAGGCTAGTGAAGTATCTCTGTCCTCCTGTCCTCTCCAGCCACCAAGCCACATCTGTTCCGTCCTGAGGAACAGACAGACAGGAGGCCACTGGACATGTAAATGACTGTTGCACAAGTAACTGAACCTTCATTATAGCACTGAAACGGGTCTGTGTCCCATTATCCGCACTTGCATACTACAGTGTGTGAACCAATATCTTAAGATGAATGGACTAACTGTAAGTCGTTCTGGATAAGAACATTTGCTAAATGACTAAAATGTCAATGTGAAGTCAACTACAGGGTCTGAACATAGTTTTTATTCACCCAATTGTCTGGAACCAGCTCAGCAAGAGATATTTTGTTTATTGTCTTTGCATGTACATTGATAAAGGATACTAGAGTCTTGTGGCTCAACTAACATCATGTTGATTGAAACTCCTACTTGTGTTTTAGATGCGGGAATTGTGATTTGCTTTTATTTTTCTAGAATGGAAATGTCACACAGTTTCACTCAACCAAGAAAGTTTTAACTTGTTTTAAGGCCTCCCAAGTGGCGCAGTGGTCTAAGACAATGAGTGACTACAGACCCGGGTTCTATCTCAGGCTGTATTGCAGCCGGGCGCGGCCGGGAGACCCATGAGGCGGCGCACAATTGGCCCAGCGTCGTCCGGGTTAGGGGAAGGTTTGGCCGGCCGGGATGTCCTTGTCCTTGTCCCATCGCGCTCTAGCGACTCCTTGTGGTGGGCCGGGCGCATGCACGCTGACTTTGGTCGCCAGCTGTATTGCGTTTCCTCCGACACATTGGTGCTTCTGGGTTCCGGGTTAAGCGAGCAGTGTGTCAAGAAACAGTACGGCTTGGCAGTGTCATGTTTCGGAGGATGCATGGCTCTCGAGCTTTGCCTCTCCCAAGTCCGTAGGGGAGTTGTAATGATGAGACAAGACGAACTACCAATTGGGGAGAAAAAATGGGTAAAAGTAAAGTCATGATGTGTATGGTAATTAACAGTCAAATGAATGATGTGAAATTATGTGGAATCAACTAATTTGCCCCAGCTGAAAAGTACGTTCCCCTTTTGCAAAATGGGGTTTTCAAATTGGTATTATTGTGTGCAGTCTATCTTGTCACGGCTCCTCCTCTGCATTGCAGGCGCAGTTCCTCCTGCAGGCAGAGGAGGGTCGTTAGTGATTGGAGTCACCTGGGATCAGAGTATTTAAACGGTCACTAATCACCTCTCTCTCTCCGCTCCTCCAGGTTTAAACCTGTTTTGTTTGTTCTTTTGTAGTTTTGCATAGTTTTCACTCAGTCATTCACACACACAGATTCACGAATCCATGCACTTTACACACCTTACATTATGATACTTCCACACCTCATTTATTTTTCTTAGTTTAAAGTTAATAGTTTTGTTTACAATAAAGTTTTTTTTTTAATTGGCCTATACCTTTTGTTCGCGTCCCTCATTTTTGCCACAGGCTATGAGCCGGCCTGTGACAAGTGGGGGCTCGTCCGTAAATTAAAGTTAATTGTACTTTAGTCTTACTTTAGTATTTTAGTTTACTTTAACATTTTGTTATAGTTGGTTAAGGTTTTGTCTAGATTGTCTTTGTCTTATTATGGATATGTTTGTTTACTTGTAATTTTGCTTATTTGATTGTTTTGTAGTTAACTTGGGTTAGTTTGCCAAATTATAGAGCATCCATCGGCTCGGGAGCACCTCCGTGGTTATGGGAGGGGGGGGGGGGCAGTGAACGTGGGTAGAGCATCCCTTTCCCTTTTCCCTTACATCTGCTCGGGAGCACCTCCGTGGTTATGGGGGGGCTGCCAGTTTCTGGTTGTCTTTTCCACTCCACTGGTTTTGTGTGCATAAAACCCCACCACATGTGACTGCACGAAGACCAGGGCCAGTTAGTTAGTTGTTTTTGGAGGATAGTGGGGTGTGGCTCCTGTCCTTGAACCCAGACTGACAGCAGGTGAGTTGTTTTTTTTAGCATTTGTAATAGTTGTATTGGTTGAGGAAAATGTCTTCCATTTTGAGTAGTTTTGTTCAAGCTCCTTCAGAGGTAGCCTTAGAGTTGTGTACTAAGGAGCAGTTAATTGAAATTGCTGAACATTATCAGATTGAGATTGTTGATAAAAAAATTGAGATTAAAGCATGTTTTTTTGGGGGTCAGTCTGCTAGTAGTGAGGGTGCAGGTTTTCAGTCTAGCCCTTCATTAACTTTTGAGCAGCAAAGGGAGCTGTTTGCAAATGCAGTTAGAGAGAGAGCGATTGAGAAATGCTAATAGACCAGAAGGACTACCACAGTTTGATGTTTCACAGAATCTTCGTTTGTTGCCTAAATTTGAGTCAGATCCAGACACATACTTTGCTTTATTTGAGCGTATTGCGGAAGCTAGAGCTTGGTCAGATTTGGACATGACTATGTTGTTGCAATGTGTACTTACAGGTAAAGCACGTGAGGCTTTTACAGCACTGAGTGTAGCTGACAGTAAAGTTTTTGCTAAAGTTAAATCAGCAGTTCTGAAGGTCTACGAGCTTGTGCCAGAGGCATATCGTCAACGTTTTCGTTACAGGAAAAAGTTAGATTCACAAACCTATTCTGAGTTTGTTCGTGATTTGACTTCTGCATTTAATCGTTGGTGTACAGCTTCTGAAGTTAGTACTTTTGAGGGTCTGTCTAATTTGATTGTGTTAGAACAGTTCAAAAATTCTGTCTGACCAGGTTGCTACATACATGAATGAATGTAAAGTTAAGTCTCCAAGTGATGCAGCAATCCTTGCAGATGAGTACAGGCTAACACATAAAAGCCATTTTGAGTCAAACCGTGACATGTACCATAAAAATAACTTTACTCCTAGGAATAGTAGGTCACCTTTTTCTGGGGCTTCTTTCCAAAGACCTCAGCAGAAGTTTGGGTCTGGAGGACTTAAAGCACCGGTTAATGCTAATACCTGTCGCTACTGTTTAGTTGAAGGACATTGGAAGAAGATTGTCCTCTGCTTAAATCCAAAAAGTCAGGTCAAGTTAAACCTGCTGTGATGGCAAGTCCTGTTGCAGCCTCTGACCACCAGGGTGAGCTTTTTCAGCCACTCGTTGAGTTTGATTTTCAGTATTCCCACTGTGATTTTTCAGCCTTTATTTCAGATGGTGTAGTGTCCCTGGTAGATGGTAACCAAAATGTTTCAATCAAGATCTTAAGAGACACTGGAGCTTTAGATTCTTTTATTCTGGAATCTGTTTCGCCGTTCTCTAAAGAGTATGATAGTGGCAGTTGTGTAATGGTATGTGGTATGGGTTTAGTTCCATTCTCTTGTCCTTTACATGAAGTTACCCTAAAATGTGGTCTGGTAGAGGGTGATGTAGATGTTGGGGTTAGACCCCAGTTGCCAGTAGAGGGAGTCCACATGATTTTGGGGAATGACTTGGCAGGTAGTAAGGTGTGGGCAGATGGCAAACTAAACATCTTTAAGAAGCAACCTTCAGTGTCACCTGCAAGGGAATCGCCGGATCAAAACTATGTATCCTGAGGTATTTCCAGTTTGTGCGGTTACCCGCGTGGACTCTCGTAAGGAGATTGAGAGTAAGCCAGAAAGTCTTGAGTTGCCAGTCAAACTCCAGACAGAACAGTTGACTAGTTCTAGAGATTCATTGATGGCTGAGCAAAAGACCGCTACTAACTTGGCTGATCTGTTTGATAAAGTTGTTCCTGATTTAGTGGTGAGGAATAGTGCTCAGTGTTATTTTCTTCTGGATGGGCTGTAGGAAATGGGTTCCACACTATGATCAGGGTCTAGGAGAACCAGTCTTTCAAATAGTTGTACCTACTACTTTGTGAAATAGTGTTGCAAACTTCACATGGTGATGTGGCAGGTCATATGGGTGTTTGTAAAACTTGTGATCGCATACTTCGTTATTTTTTCTGGCCACGTTTAACGCGGGATGTATCTTGTGATACGTGTCAGCGCACAAGCAAGCCAAGCAAGCCAAAGCAAGCCAAACCAGGTTGTAAAGCCAGCACCTTTGTATCAATACCAGCCATTGGGCAACCTTTTGAGCATCTTATTATCGATTGTGTTGGGCCTTTACCAAGGTCCAATTCAAGTCATAGCTACTTATTAACTGTTATGTGTCAAGCAACCAGATATCCGGCAGCTTTTTCCTTGCGTACCAGAACTTAAAAATCAGTAGTTAAAGCGTTAACTAAATTTATTTCAACATTTGGGATTCCAAAAATCATCCAGTCAGATCTGGGGTCTAACTTTACCTCCCATTTATTTGCTCAGGTTCTCAAACAGCTTAAAGTTAAACACAAGTCTACTGCGTTCCATGCCCAGAGCCAGGGAGCTTTAGAACGTTTTCATCAAACTTTAAAATCCTTGCTTCGTGCACACTGTACAGAACTGTCTGCAGATTGGGAGGAGGGGTTACCTTGGCTGTTACTAGCTGCTCGTGAAGTAGTGCAGGAAAGCACAAGGTTTAGCCCAAATGACTTGGTGTTTGGTCATAAGGTGCGTGGGCCTTTAGCAGTGTTGCAGGATGGTTGTTTGCCTGAGGAACCACCTCAGAACCTTATTGACGATGTAAATGGTTTAAGGTTGAAGTTGTATAGGGCTGGTGAACTGGCAAAAGAAACTAAAATCTTCTCCATGGAAAAAGAAACTGAAATATGACTGCTCGGCTGAGCTGTGTGAGTTTAGTCCCGGTGATCGTGCACTTGCTCTTCTGCCTCTTGTAAGTTCACCTTTTCAGGCAAAATATTGTGGTCCTTTCAATGTGTTGTGTAAAGTGTCAGATTTGAACTATCTTATTGAGACCCCTAGTCATAGGAAGTCCTCTAAATTATGCCATGTGAACTGTTAAAATGTTATCACTTCTGTGATCTAAGCTAAGTTGAAGGCACTCCAGCGGTGAGGTCAGCGTTGACTGCTGCTCCAGTCACTGTATCTTGTGGCTTTAATTTGGTGGAGGGGGGAGAAGAGGAGGACGTTAGGGTTTCGGATGAGGTCTTACAAGGTCGGTTGAAAAACTCCCAGACTTTGCAAAACCTTGGTTTTGGTAGATCATATAGACTCTGAGAAACGTGATGAATTGGTAGCTCTTATTAGAAACTACACAGTTTTGTTTTCTGACACTCCATCGATGATATAGACATCGGAGATGTTAAGCCTATCAAACAGAGATTTTATTGTGTATCTGAGGAGAAGAGATTGAAACTGGAAACAGAGGTGCAGTATATGTTGGACAATGGTATTGCGAAGCCATGTTGTTCAAATTGGGCATCACCCTGTCTTTTGGTCAAAAAGTCTGATTCCACTTTCAGACCTTGCACTGATTATAGAAAAGTTAGCAATGTTACTAAAGCAGACCTTTACCCTCTTCCTAGGATGGAGGACTGTATTGATCAAGTTGGGTCAGCAAAGTATGTTAGCAAATTTGATCTTTTAAAGGGATATTGGCAAGTACCCCTTACCAAAAGAGCTTGTGAGATTGCTGCCTTTATAACTCCATCTGGTTTGTTCTCTTATACAGTGATGCCTTTCGGCTTGCGGAATGCTCCAGCCACCTTCCAGGGGCTAATGAATTGGGTGGTCTCAGGTCTGGAAGGGTGTGCCGTGTATTTGGACGACGTGGTCATCTACTCAGACTCCTGGGAGGAGCATGTTTGGAGAGTGCAAGCCCTGTTCGAAAGACTGGTGTGGGCCAGGTTGACTATTAATTTGGCAAAATGTGAGTTTGCCAAAGCTACAGTCACATACCTAGGCAAGGTTGTTGGTCAGGGTTTTGTCTGTCCCGTGGAAGCTGGCTGTGAAGCAGTTCCCACAGCCGTCCACAAAGAAAGAACTGATGCGCTTCCTGTGAATGGCGGGGTACTACCGTGCTTTCTGTAAAAACTTTTCAGTAGTAGTGTCCCCCCTGACCAATCTGTTGAAGGCCAAGGCTGAATTTATCTGGTCCACCCAGTGTCAAGAGGCATTTGATGCAGTTAAGGCTCTTTTGTGTTTGGCACCTGTATTGGCAGCACTACATTTTGGGAAACCTTTCAAATTGCAGGTAGACGCCAGTCAAATCGGCACTGGGGCTGTGCTTCTGTTGTTCAGGTTAGTTATCATTGTTTTAGTTTACAATGGAGCCCCTAGTTCCACTCTTCATACCCCTGATACCTCCTTTGTCCCACCTCCCATACATGCGGTGACCTCACCCATTACAACCAGCATGTCCAGAGATACAACCTCTCTCATCATCACCCAGTGCCGGGGCTTACCTCCGCTGTACCCGCACCCCACCATACCCCTGCCTGCGCATTATGCCCTGAATATATTCTACCATGCCCAGAAATCTGCTCCTTTTATTCTCTGTCCCCAACGCTCTAGGCGACCAGTTTTGATAGCCTTTAGCCGCACCCTCATACTACTCCTCCTCTGTTCCGCGGGTGATGTGGAGGTAAACCCAGGCCCTGCATGTCCCCAGGCACCCTCATTTGTTGACTTCTGTGATCGAAAAAGCCTTGGTTTCATGCATGTCAACATCAGAAGCCTCCTCCCTAAGTTTGTTTTACTTACTGCTTTAGCACACTCTGCTAACCCTGATGTCCTTGTCATGTCTGAATCCTGGCTCAGGAAGGCCACCAAAAATTCTGAGATTTCCATACCCAACTATAACATTTTCCGTCAAGATAGAATTGCCAAAGGGGGAGGAAGCCTGCAAAGTAATGTCATACTTTCCAGGTCCATACCCAAACAGTTCGAACTACTAATTTAAAAAATGACTCTCTCCAGAAATAAGTCTCTCACTGTTGCCGCCTGCTACCGACCCCCCTCAGCTCCCAGCTGTGCCCTGGACACCATTTGTGAATTGATCGCCCCCCATCTAGCTTCAGAGTTTGTTCTGTTAGGTGACCTAAACTGGGATATGCTTAACACCCCGGCAGTCCTACAATCTAAGCTAGATGCCCTCAATCTCACACAAATCATCAAGGAACCCACCAGGTACAACCCTAAATCTGTAAACAAGGGCACCCTCATAGATGTCATCCTGACCAACTGGCCCTCCAAATACACCTCTGCTGTCTTCAACCAGGATCTCAGCGATCACTGCCTCATTGCCTGTATCCGCTACGGACACTGTGCTATCTAACCTCCAAACGAGCTTCAATGCCTTACAACACTCCTTCCGTGGCCTCCAACTGCTCTTAAACGCTAGTAAAACCAAATGCATGCTTTTCAACCGTTCGCTGCCTGCACCCTCACGCCTGACTAGCATCACCACCCTGGATGGTTCCGACCTTGAATATGTGGACATCTATAAGTACCTAGGTGTCTGGCTAGACTGTAAACTCTCCTTCCAGACTCATATCAAACATCTCCAATCGAAAATCAAATCTAGAGTCGGCTTTCTATTCCGCAACAAAGCCTCCTTCACTCACGCCGCCAAACTTACCCTAGTAAAACTGACTATCCTACCGATCCTCGACTTCGGCGATGTTATCTACAAAATTGCTTCCAACACTCTACTCAGCAAACTGGATGCAGTTTATCACAGTGCCATCCGTTTTGTCACTAAAGCACCTTATACCACCCACCACTGCGACCTGTATGCTCTAGTCGGCTGGCCCTCGCTACATATTCGTCGCCAGACCCACTGGCTCCAGGTCATCTACAAGTCCATGCTAGGTAAAGCTCCGCCTTATCTCAGTTCACTGGTCACGATGGCAACACCCACCCGTAGCACGTGCTCCAGCAGGTGTATCTCACTGATCATCCCTAAAGCCAACACCTCATTTGGCCGCCTTTCGTTCCAGTTCTCTGCTGCCTGTGACTGGAATGAATTGCAAAAATCGCTGAAGTTGGAGACTTATCTCCCTCACCAACTTCAAACATCTGCTATCTGAGCAGCTAACCGATCGCTGCAGCTGTACATAGCCCACCCATTTTTACCTACCTCATCCCCATAATGTTTTTATTTATTTACTTTTCTGCTCTTTTGCACACCAATATCTCTACCTGTACATGACCATCTGATCATTTATCACTCCAGTGTTAATCTGCAAAATCATAATTATTCGCCTACCTCATGCCTTTTGCACACAATGTATATAGACTCTCTTTTTTTCTACTGTGTTATTGACTTGTTAATTGTTTACTCCATGTGTAACTCTTTTGTCTGTTCACACTGCTATGCTTTATCTTGGCCAGGTCGCAGTTGCAAATGAGAACTTGTTCTCAACTAGCCTACCTGGTTAAATAAAGGTGAAATAAAATACATTTTAAAAAATCTCCAGGAGAATGAAAACAATGTTGAGTGTCCAGTCAGTTTCTTCTCCCGGAAATGTAATAAGAATCAGAAAAACTATTCTGTAATTGAAAAGGAGGCTTTAGGTCTCATTTGGGCTTTACAGCACTTCGAGGTCTATGTTGGTTCTGGTTTGACCCCATTAACTGTGTTCACTGACCACAACCCATTAGTTTTTCTGCTCTGTCCCGTGCTCCTTTAACCTAGTTTGTATCTTCTCTCTGCTGACCCCTACGGGCTGTCTGCACCTCTTTCCTCTTAAATTGCTCCCCAGGTACCAGGGCTGCCGAGTTTGAGGGGCGGACAGTCAGTTGGGGGACACGGGGCTACTACTAGGAGCCGGACTGGTATCCTTTTTTTTTGTTTTGGGGGAAATTTGAATGTTTTGAATATGTTGGGTTGAGGGTGGGACCCTCATTTTAAGGGGGGGGGGTGTCACGGCTCCTCTGCATTGCAGGCGCAGTTCCTCCTGCAGGCAGAGGAGGGTCGTTAGTGATTGGAGTCACCTGGGATCAGAGTATTTAAACTGTCACTAATCACCTCTTTCTCTCTCTGCTCCTCCAGGTATGAACCTGTTTTGTTTGTTCTTTTGTAGTTTTGCATAGTTTTCACTCAGTCATTCTCACACACACAGATTCACACATCCATGCACTTTACATACACCTTACATTATGATACTTCCACACCTCATTTACTTTTCTTAGTTTAAAGTTAATAGTTTTGTTTACAATAAAGATTTTTTTTATTTATTGGCCTAGACCTGTTGTTCCCGTCCCCTCATTTTTACCACAGGCTATGAGCCGGCCTGTGACAATCTCTTCAGAGAAACTGTCCTCAAGTCCAAGACAGAAACCAACATGATCTGGTGATCTGTCAGCAAGAAACCAATCAAATCTATATTGGCTTCCACATGTGACTGCTCCCCCAGACCCTTGTAAACAAAACGGAATGGGCATACATGTCATGAACTGCTCACCATATACTGTATATCCAGTGATCGAGACGACAGCTCTTCCTCTACTTACTGTGGAAATGTATCACGTCTTCATTTACATCTTCTCTGAAATTGAGTTAATTTCATCCACACAATCCATTCTCCTCCTTCAAACATACTTATCTATTGTGAAGTGGATCTGCAGCTTCTCCTTGACCATGACCTTCAGCTCAGACTCCCTGGGGTTGTGTGAAAGAAGGCCTGACCTGACTGCAGTAGAATAGTCCCATTGAACAGACCAGAACCAACCGGCCTATTGTCCTGGATGGGCAGCTGCTGATCCCAGGAGGATGTTGGAATGACCAACGAACCCTGAAACCCCAGCAGGATTAGGAGCGCTCCCTAAAGTGTCAGTTACTGGGAGGGATGAGTACATTTACAGGCTGGAAGAGAGCTGTAGAACAATAGAATAGTGTTGTGGATGAGGCATGGATTGATGGTTGGTCTGTAACAGGGTTAACTTTCATTCCTCTAAGGTTATCCGAATGCTAAGGTAAAGGTCACAGATACAATATGTAGAAGAAATTGTGTATTTGATGGGCAATATTTAAATTGAAATCAACTTTAATTTTGGTAATTTACGTCAGGGATATCTTATCCAAATGGGTTTAGAAGAGATTACTTGACATGGGCGAGATGTCTCACTGACTGACACAGGGATTCCAGAGCCCTGACTTGAAAGGAGTCCCTAGTTCTCAGGCTTCCACAACGTAACTGGAGCCGAGGCACAGTGTGACATCCATAAGGTTTAACCAAGTGTGGTTGCACAACAGTATAGTACACACTGATCTGGAATGTACTCAATGCACTGCTTATCATACAGTATGATATCACACACACATATACACTACCCTTCAAAAGTTTGGGGTCACTTAGAAATGTCCTTGTTTTGAAAGAAAATCAATTTTTTGTCCATTAACATAGTGTAGACATTGTAGCTGGAAATGGCAGATTTTCTATGGACTATATACATAGGTGTACAAAGGCCCATTACCAGCAACCATCACTCCTGTAATCCAATGGCACGTTGTGTTAGCTAATCCAAGTTTATAATTTTAAAAGACTAATTGATCATTAGAAAACCCTTTTGTAATTGTTAGCACAGCTGAAAACTGTTGTCCTGATTAAAGAAGCAATAAAACTGGCCTTCTTTAGACTAGTTGAGTATCTGGAGCATCAGCATTTGTGGGTTTGATTACAGGCTCAAAATGTCCAGAAACAAAGAGCTTTCTTCAGAAACTCGTCAGTCTATTCTTGTTCTGAGAAATGAAAGCTATCCCATGCGAGAAATTGCCAAGAAACTGAAGATCTCGTACAACCCTGTGTACTACTCCCTTCACAGAACAGAGCAAACTGTCTCTAACCAGAATAGAAAGAGTGGGAGGCCCCGGTGCATAACTGAGCAAGAGGACAAGTACATGGAGTGTGTAGTTTGAGAAACAGACGCTTCACAAGTCCTCAACTGGTAGCTTCATTAAATAGTACCCGCAAAACACCAGTCTCAACGTCAACAGTGAAGAGGCGACTCTGGGATGCTGGCCTTCTAAGCAGAGTTGCAAAGAAAAAGCCATATCTCAGACTGGCAAATAAAAGAAAAGATTAAGATGGGCAAAATAATCACTGGACACTTTAATAAATGGGTCACTAGTCTCTTTAAACAATGTCAATTCATATTGCTACTTTAATCATGTTTGCATATCTGACATTACTCATATCACATTGTAGCGGTTTTCTTTGGACCAAAGCGCAGCGTGGTTAGTGTTCAACATGTTTAATAAAGACCATAAACGTGAACACTACAAAATACCAAAACAACAAATGTGAAAAAACCAAAACAGTCCTATCTGGTGCATAGACACAAAGACAGAAGGCAACCACCCACAAAACAAAACAGGCTACCTAAATATGGTTACCAATCAGAGACAATGACTAACACCTGCCTCTGATTGAGAACCATATCAGGCCAAACATAGAAATGGGAAAACTAGACACACAACATAGAATGCCCACTCAGCTCACATCCTGACCAACACTAAAACAAAGAAAACACAAAAGAACTATGGTCAGAACGTGACACACATGTGCAGTTGAAGTCGGAAGTTTATATACACTTAGGTTGGAGTAATTAAAGCTAATTTTTCAACCACTCCACAAATTTCTTGATAAGAAACTATAGTTTTGGCAAGTCGGTTAGAACATCTACTTTGAGCATGACACAAATAATTGTTACAACAATTGTTAACAGACAGATTATTTCACAAATCCAGTGGGTCAGAGGTTTACATACACTACGTTGACTGTGGCTTTAAACAGCTCGGAAAATTCCATACAATTGTGTCATGGCTTTAGAAGCTTCTGATAGGCTAATTGACATCATTTGAGTCAATTGGAGGTGTACCTGTGGATGAATTTCAAGGCCTACCTTCAAACTCAGTGCCTCTTTGCTTGACATCATGGGAAAATACAAAAGAAATCAGCCAAGACCTCAGAAAATAAATTGTAGACCTCCACAAGTCTGGTTCATCCTTGGGAGCAATTTCGAAATGCCTGAAGGTACCACTTTCGTCAGTACAAACAATAGTACGCAAGTATAAACACCATGGGATCACGCAGCAGTCATACCACTCAGGAAGGAGACGCGTTCTGTCTCCTAGAGATGAACGTACTTTGGTGTGAAAAGTGCAAATGAATCCCAGAACAACAGCAAAGGACCTTGTGAAGATGCTGGAGGAAACAGGTACAAAAGTATCTATATCCACAGTAAAACGAGTCCTATATCGACATAACCTGAAAGGCCGCTCAGCAAGGAAGAAGCCACTGCTCCAAAACCACCATAAAAAAGACAGACTACGGTTTGCAACTGCACATTGGGACAAAGATTGTACTTTTTGGAGAATTGTCCTCTGGTCTGATGAAACAAAAATAGAACTGTTCGGCGATAATGACCATTTGAAGTTAAAAGGGGGAGGCTTTTAAGCCGAAGAACACCATCACAACCGTGAAGCACGGGGGTGGCAGCATCATGTTCTGGGGGTGCTTTGCTACAGGAGGGACTGGTGCACTTCACAAAATAGATGGCATCATGAGGAGGGATATTGTGACTATATTGAAGCAACATCTCAAGACATCAGTCAGGAAGTTAAAGCTTGGTCGCAAATGGGCTTTCCCGAATGAACAATGACCCCAAGCATAATGGCTTTAGGACAGCAAAGTCAAGGTATTGGAGTGGCCATCACAAAGCCCTGAACTCAATCCTATAGAAAATGTGTGGGCAGAACTGAAAAACTGTGCGCGAGCAAGGAGGCCTACAAACCTGACTCCGTTACACCAGCTCTGTCAGGAGGAATGGGCCAAAATTCACCCAACTTATTGTGGGAAGCTTGTGGAAGGCTACCCAAAACGTTTGACCCAAGTTAAACAATTGAAAGGCAATGCTACCAAATACTAATTGAGTGTATGTAAACTTCTGACCCACTGGGAATGTGATGAAAGAAGTAAAAACTGAAATAAATAATTATCTACTATTATTCTGACATTTCACATTCTTAAAATAAAGTGGTGATCCTAACTGACCTAAGACAGGGAATTATTACGAGGATTAAAGGTCAGGAATTGTGAAAAACTGAGTTTAAATGTTGAAGTCGTAAGTTTACATACACCTTAACCAAATATATTTAAACTCAGTTTTTCACAATTCCTGACATTTAATCCTCGTAAAAATGCCCTGTATTAGGTCAGTTAGGATCACCACTTTAATTTAAGAATGTGAAATGTCAGGATAATAGTAGAGAGAATGATTTACTTCAGCTTGTATTTCTTTCATCACATTCCCAGTGGGTCAGAAGTTTACATACACTCAATTAGTATTTGGTAGCATGATGTCAATTAGCCTATCAGAAGATCCTGAAGCCATGACATAATTTTCTGGAATTTTTCAAGCTGTTTAAAGGCACAGTCAACTTCTGTATGTAGACTTCTGACCTCCTGGAATTGTGATACGGTGAAATAATCTGTCTGTAAACAATTGTTGGAAAAATGACTTGCGTCATGCACAAAGTACAGTAGATGTCCTAACCGACTTGCCAAAACTATAGTTTTTTAACAAAAGATTTGTTGAGTGGTTGAAAAACAAGTTTTAGTGACTCCAATCTAAGTGTATGTAAACTTCCGACTTCAACTCTACTGTATTTTATACCATCTACTGCAACTTGCCGCTCAGCCATCGCTCATCCATATACTTATATGTACATATTCTCATTCACCCCTTTAGATTTGTGTGTATTAGGTAGTTGCTGGGAATTGTTAGAATACTTGTTAGATATTACTGCACTGTTGGAACTAGAAGCACAAGCATTTCGCTACACTCAAATTAACATTTGCTAACCATGTGTATGTGAGCAATAAAATTAGATTTGAAGAACACAGAGACTGGACAGAGGAACTCTGCCTAGAAGGCCAGCATCCCAGAGTCGCCTCTTCACTGTTGACGTTGAGCCTTGTGTTTTGCGGTTACTATTTAAGGAAGCTGCCAGAATCCACAAATGCTGATACTCCAGATATTCAACTAGTCTAAAGAAGGCCAGTTTTATTGCTTCTTTAATCAGAACAACAGATTTCAGCTGTGCTAACATAATTGCAAAATAATTTTCTAATGATCAATTAGCCTTTTAAAAGATAAACTTGGATTAGCTAATTGCCATTGGATCACAGGAGTGACGGTTGCTGATAATGGGCCTCTGTACGCCTATGTAGATTTTCCATAAAAAATCTGGCGTTTCCAGCTTTAACAGTCATTTACAAGATTAACAATATCTACACTGTTTTTCTGATCAATTTGATGTTTTTTTTAATGAACAAAAAATGTGCTTTTCTTTCAAAAACAAGGACATTTCTAAGTGACCACAAACTTTTGAATGGTAGTGTACATAGACACACACACACACACACACACACATACATGCACGGCACACACACACACATAATAGTTTCATAAATGTTCAGGTAACCCCAACGCTAATACTATAAATGGTAAACATAGGCCAAAAGGGTGACAAAACTATACTTGGCTAATTTCTTGGCACATGTCATGGATACCATATCTCCAGGCAGAAACAGGAGCCCCCAGCGACCACTAGTATCCCAGCTGAGAGAAGCAGACTTTGCAGATCGTAGAAAAAAAATGTCACATAGCAAAAAGGCCACATAGCACCACTGAGAAGACTTTCATCTATTTTATGGATTTAAGATGAATGAGTCCCAGATCTATTTATAATGCCTAGATATCACGCGTGTCATTTTGACTGCACATTCATATCTATTTATGATCGGACATGGCACAAGTTACAACTGCACTTAACCATTCTCTAGGATATGTTTCTTTTAAATGTCATAATCTATACTGTAGAATTTCAGCCTACAGTAGGTTGGGAATTGAGCTTAAAAGTTGAAAGGTTTTGATAAGACTAGTCAACAAGAACGAATATACTTTATTATTATTATTAGTTATGAACATAATGTTTTTGGAACTTTGCAAGTCAGTTGAGGGCCAATATATGTTCCACTTAGGGGAGCCAACTTATTGGGGAGGGCCTGAAGATTACATTGACAGTTAGTTACCTTGCAGGTTGAGAATGTTACCGTTTCACTGTGAAACAGATATTGAAAACACCTGTCGTAAGTTTGAAGTGACGTTTTAACTTTCATTGAGAGGTGTTAACGCTTATTTATTTTCTACACAAACTCGCTTGGTAGTAAAAAACCCCATTGAGAAAAAAAGGTTGATGCACTGCGACAGCTAAGCGCTGGATAGAGTTTCAGTTTCTATATATAAGCCTGGTGACTTGTGTCACTGGGCTATTTAAATGCCATGCAGTGTCCCACTGTCAAAACATAGGCCGTGCGAGGGTACAACAGTATGGTGGAACTTTTTGAGACCAACACTTATTTCTTCAACGATCTGCGCTATCTCGAGGGAGATCATGGACCATTGCAGCACTTGGACATGGCGGGGGTGTCCCCTTTGTACCACGGGAATGACAGCCCGTTGTCACCTGGGGGGGATCCGTCCGAGACTGGATGTGACAGCAGCGGAGAGGAGCATGTCCTCGCACCCCCTGGTCTTCAGCCACACTGCGAGGGACAGTGCCTCATCTGGGCTTGTAAGGTTTGTAAAAGAAAGTCTGCACCAACCGACAGGCGCAAAGCGGCCACTCTCAGGGAAAGAAGGCGGCTCAAGAAGATCAATGAAGCATTTGATGCGTTGAAGAAAAAGACCGTGCCCAATCCGAACCAGCGGCTGCCCAAAGTGGAGATTTTACGCAGCGCCATAAACTACATCGAGCAATTGCAGGACCTGCTGCATACACTGGATGAGCAAGAAAAAACGCCTCAAAATGGCTCATATAACTATAACGTGAAAGAACACCATGTAAGCTTCATTTGAGTAGTATTTGCATCTGCATTTTTTATGTCACTTTATGCATACAATAATTTGCTTTACACTTAAAGGGAACATTTCCATAATGAGAAATATCTTACTGTGCATTATACTTGTAGGCCTACTACTTTGTATAATAACACGTGTGTTAGTAGACACTTAAGCTAATATATGTGTGTGTACATGAAGGCGTCCAATAAGGAGTACCATTGGAAGAAGAACTGTCAAAACTGGCAGACCTCAGCTGATCATTCCAATGCACCAATGACGAATCAGAGAGAAGGTTGGTGCCAATTATGAACAGTAAATTAAATCTAAATTGCTATTTTACAACTCATCAACTGATTGTACATCTTATATATTTGATTTCTATATTTCAGGCTTCACGGAGTCTTCAGCGTCCACCAGCCTTCTTCGCCTGTCATCAATCGTTGACAGTATATCAAGTGAAGAGAAACCGACTTGCAACGAAGAAGTCTCAGAAAAATAAATCATGATTTATTGGAATTTTGTAGCCTGTATAAGCGACGTCAGCATTTCATATTTCCATTGTCTATTTCGAAATTATTTTCATTTCTTTATTCATATGTTTTAGTTTCCATTTACTTATATTCATTTGTGCAAATTAACGGGCATTTTGTAGTCAATGTTTTCTTTTAAATTGTATGAATGGTCAATATTTTCTTTCTAAAGTATGACAACAATGGAACTATAATATTTTATTTCCAAATGGACATTTGATAATTGTAAATATTTTATAATATATTAACAACTTAATTTATTTTACATATAAAAGGCAGAAACACAACCTCAAGAGATTCATTGTTGTATTTGAGTATTTATATATGAACTGACCAATAAATAAATTGTAAGCATTGTATCTTACAAGGCATCTACACGTTTTGTTTTGTTCATCACTATCTATGCACTTCATTATTTATTTTAAATACTTGTCAGGTATTTTAAGGCAATTTTAGTTTTTACACATTTTGATATAAAAACAAATTACATTTTGTACACTATATCGCCTTGACACATGTAGTATAATATAGTATCACGAAAACCATGCATTTAAAACCTCAGGTATTAATTTTTGAATTATCCTATGTCGTACCAGTTTTTTTAATTAGACTTGACTCCAAATACTATAGCTTAATGTATGCTGTATTGGTACTTAAGGTAGGTCATACTGTGTTCAACCTCTTTGCATGTCATGTCATTCTTATTATGTGACAATCTTTCAGCCATACCTTTCAGGTCTCATAATGATATCCGAGAATATCCCTAATGTCCCCACTAACCCACTTGATCATGTGGAATTTGAATAGAGATGTGGCACTGTACATGCAAGCATCAGCCACAAGTTCCCCCAGTATTCGTGGGTATTAGAAGACCATAAAATCCAACGGGACCTGAAATAGCCTGGGCTCCTTTCTTTGTTCCAGCTGGCAGAGAGCTAGCCTGGTCCACTTCAGTAGCGTTACATTTACGTTTTAGTCATTTAGCAGACGCTCTTATGCAGAGCGAATTACAATTAGTGTGTCCATCTTAGGATAGCTAGGTGAGACAACCACATTTCACAGTCGTAGCAAGTATATTTTACCTCATAAAGTAGTTAGCAAAGTCGGTGCTATTCGGAAAATAATGTATTATAAAAATATATATTATTAAATATTATTACTATTGTTATTTTACTAGTATTATTATTTTGTCACCTCTAAACTCAGATATGCTTCGACATGGAAACTTGGCCAGGAGGCAAGGGTGCAAAGCCCTCAGTGATAATGCAGCCATCTTTTAGGTCCTAATTCATGATCGCTTGTTTGATCATGCACATTAGCACAACGTTTACACATAGTTTATACGGGACTCCCTGAATGTATGTTTGATATGATGATCTCTTTCTCCTACATGTTGACTTGGGGAGTGCTACTTGTTTATGATCCCACAGTGCATTGCTGTGCTGACCTAACCCTGCATCACAGTGAGCACTGCTCCTCTCCCTCTCAGGTCTCTGTGGCTGACACACTGCCCTGCTGACCCCTGTGTGTCCAGCCTGGTGTCATAGACTAGTCATAACATAATATTAGCCACAACAAATTGGAATTTGTAACATATCAGAAGAATTGTAAATTCAAAACATAACTTGTCATCTGACTTGTAATACGTAAAATATCATACGAATTGTAATTTGTAACATATAATAAGAAATGGATGATGAACATCCAGAAATTAACACGTCATACCAAACGTAAAATATCATCCTAATTTCAGCGTACCAGATTTTTTGTTTACTATGTTACGTCCACCCGAATCCAGGTTGTTTTGTCTGCCTTTCCCTCAGCCCTCACACAAATGTAAGCATACACACACACACACACACACCTCACACTGACTCATGACCCCAAGCACACACACAACTTATTAGTGACTCATCCAACAGTCATTTGAAAAAGAGGCCATAATAGAGATGCACTAGGGTCTCTGTGGGGTGTTGTTTTTGTATTGCAGCTGAGTACATTCAAATTGATTAACCTTACAGTCTTTGTATAAAGGCGTAAAAGGCTTTAGGGTAGGGTACGTTTTGGGTGATTTCTCAAAACAGCAGATTGCATATCCAATGTACCAACCTTTATCCAAATCACAATGTCAAACCACCCACGCTCCTATTTCTAGTGGGATTAAACATAGATTTAATGAGCACTTCAGTGATGCCCGATACAGTAAGTACTATCAAAGGATATAGGGCCTGTACTTCAAAGTCCCTTCACATCTTTCCTTTTACTTCTGACTCTCTCACTGAACCAAACTGAAACTAGATAGCTCCAACAGTAATGTTGTTTTAATGGGATCGAAGCAGCTTTCTCACAGTGAGTTTGTGAGCCTGTTTCCCAGTGTCCATGAGAATTGTCCAGCGTCTTCCTTCCAAAATGAGTTCTAAGGCTCTCCTAGATCCCACCAAATGACCTTGTCAATCTACTGTTTGTTTTTGGATAATATCGTTGATATGTTTGACCAAAATCTACCACCTGCTCAACATTGAGACCTAAACCTTGGGAAAATAGCAATTACCACCTTTATGTTGAGAGGGACGTAATTTCTTTGGGACCTGTTATTTTAAGATTTAGATGCGAATTGATCATTCTGGGGTTTAATAGATGTGATTCCTATGCTAATGTCTATGATTAGTGTCTTATTTATGTATAATACAGTCTTTATAAGTTAAGTGTTAGAGATGCAATTGTTTAATCCTCTCTCTGGGTGTTTTAAATGGAGGATAAGTGCAGTATGATGTATTATCACCATTTGACTTGTTAGTAGACAACATCGGCCTGCAATTTTACAGAGATTTCCTTGTCATTTATGATGCTATTGAAATGGATTTTGCTGTGAAGGATGTGTTTAAAAAGTCGAGGCCGATGAAAGGGGAGATTTTATAGTGGAGGATCAGCCTTTGGGAGAAATGCCTTGATTTATCTGGCTTTCCTAGAATATCCTGCTATGAAATGATTCCCTGCAACATTGTAGTTGGCAGCACACTGCAGCTCCCTGCCAGACAAGTGGTGTTGCCAATCAAAAACCCTTGTCATGTGATATGATCTAATGCACCCATTAAAGTAACTGTCCAGTGAAAGTCTCACTTTTAAAAGTTCATATTCTGTTAACTCATACTGAAATAATCTTACTCATACCCAAATAACTCATACCCAAATAATTGTTGACTCATCCAATACTCGCATTTGTGGCCAAAGCCTAAATTGGACAAAAAAAATACTTCAACAACCCCACCTCAAACTTCTATCTCAAACAGACCATGTAAAGAATGCTTGCTATTTCCTCATAGAGTATGATGTCATACTCCTGAGGAGGATGAGCTGGCCAATCAGTGGTCTAAAGGAGGATGAGCTGGCCAATCGGCGGTCTACTTGCATGAATATTTTTAATGCTCACATTAATATTTTTAATGACCGGTATATGCCCAAAACATTCTATTGCTGAGGTACACCCACACCATTCCAACACAGTAAAGATGATTTTTAACATACATAATTACACTTTTTGGAAGGAAAACTATTTCACTCATATTGTAACCAAAAGTTGGTCATATTTCATAGAAATGTGAAAACACTAGACAGTTACTTTAAGAAATGGGCTTCCCACCATATATAAAAACAAACATTGGTTAAGTGGAAAAGTGAAATACTATACATGAAGGATTATATAAAGTGTGATTTAAATTATTGTATCAGTCTGAAACATGTCGTTCATCAGACAAAATTGAGATGATTTGTCACCATACTCTACATCTTTCAGAAATATAACAAAAATACGTTTCCATCTATGGCATATAGAATCTGTGGTAAATAAACCTTTATGGAACATTTTATATATGACCCCTATGGAGATAAGAGGGGCACAACATCACATGAAATCAAAGCTTAAGCAAGTTTAGAAGAAATAAGGGTTTCACGTGAGGGGAAAGGGACATTAAATCCCAGCTAATGCCCTACACTTAACTCTGCCTCTGACCCCCGACAACAACTCTGGAATAGAGGCGATAAAAAACAAACCCCCTAGTTCCCAAGAGACACCACTAGCACTTCAGATCACAGAGCCAGAGTGAGTGTGTACAACGACTGGAGCAGCGCATTGGCTTCTGCTAAATGTATCGCCACTAACACCATATGCTGGTGCAATCGTATCCTATAGGCTCAATTAGCTGTCGGTTGTTACCAGGTTTTCTCCTTGTCCATATTGTTGGGGATTGTTCACAGTCAATATAGCCTTTGATCTCAACCGCAGCATCGAGGGCCAGGCTCATGCCAATGTCTTCTTCAGCTGTGCGCAATACAAACTCGGGCCGCAATTCAGTGGCAGGTACTAGAGTGTTTTCTTAGGTGTGCGCGGTTCCCAGAGATAGAGGAGGACAAACGTTTTGACACGTTGTGAGAAATATCCACATTGTATCCTTGTAGGGTGTCAACAAACACAACGCTCGAATAATTACTCCGACGACTGAAACAGGCAGCTCATCATGGCTATTCATCAGTGTTTGTTCTAGTTAGTTTCTCATACGTTATTAGGCTATGCACATGTTGTTCGGGCGCAAGCCGCCTCTTTCGAGACGCAGCTTAAATAATGAATATAGCATGCTTATTAACATGTATTACAAGCCGAATGTTTTAAAAGTTAACACAATTGTAATGCCAGATTTCTAATTTTATTGAGTCAAATTTATCAAGGATACAATGCGATACAGGTCTTTTAAGAGGGGCGTCAAAACTATACATTATTAGACATTGAGACCTTTCCAGGTGCAACAAGTACAGTGCTGTGAAAAAGTATTTGCCCCCTTCCTGATTTCTTATTTTTTTGCACATTTGTCACACTTAAATGTTTCAGATCATCAAAGAATGTTTAATATTACACAAAGATTACCCAAGTAAACACAAAATGAAATTTGTAAGTGATCACTTTCTTTATTAAGGGAAAAACCTATCCGAAACCTTCATGGCCCTATATGACAAAGTAATTTCCCCCGCTTGTTAAATCATTAATTTACTGTGGTTAATCACATTTTTTGCAAAGCTGAGTTCAATTTCACTAGCCACAGCCAGGCCTGATTACTGATGAAAATGACAAAGGGAGCGCAGCGACGACTCATCAAAGAGGTCACAAAAGAACCCACAACAACATCTAAAGAACTGCAGGCCTCACTTGCCTCAGCTAAGGTCAGTGTTAATGGCTCAACCATAAGAAAGAGACTGGGCAAAAATGGCATCCATGGCAGAGTTCCAAGGCGAAAACCACTGCTGACCAAAAATAACATAAAGGCTCGTCTCACTTTTGGCAAAAAAACATCTTGATGATCCGCAAGACTTTTGGGAAAATATTCTGTGGACTGACGAGACAAAAGTTGAACTTTTTGGAAGGTGTACATCTGGCGTAAAAGTAACACAGGATTTCAGAAAAAGAACATCACACCAACAGTCAAATATGGTGTTGGCAGTGTGATGGTCTGGGGCTGCTTTGCTGCTTCAGGACCTGGACGACTTGCTGTGATTGATGGAACCATTAATTCTGCTCTCTACCAAAAAATCCTGAAGGAGAATGTCCGGCCATCAGTTCGTGACCTCAAGCTGAAGCGCACCTGGGTTCTGCAGCAGGACAATGATCCAAACCACACCAGCAAGTCCACCTCTGAATGGCTTAAAAAAACAAAATGAAGGTTTTGCAGTGACCGAGTCAAAGTCTGCACTTGAATCCTATTGAGATGCTGTGGCATGACCTTAAAAAGGCGGTTCATGCTCAAAAACCCTCATATGTGGCTGAATTAAAACAATTCTGCAAAGAAGAGTGGGCCAAAATTCCTCCACAGCGATGTGAAAGACTCATGGCCAGTTATCGCAAACGCTTGATTGCAGTTGTTGCTGCTGAGGGTGGCACAACCAGTTATTAGATTTTGGGGGCAATTACTTTTTCACATAGGACCATGAAGGTTCGGATTGCTTTTTTCCTTAAATAAAATCATCACTTAAAACTGCGTTTTATGTTTACTTGGGTTATCTTTGTGTAATATTTACATTTGTTTGATCTGAAACATTTAAGTGTGACAAATGTGCAAATAAAAAAAAAAGAAATCAGGAAGGGGGAAAATGCTTTTTCACAGCACTGTAATTGTACATGTTTAAATGTATAGGCCTATCTGTTTTGAATATCATTTGACATGGCTATAATTAGGTTTTAAATGGTTTATGTTTGGCTATGACAGAAAACTAGGTCTTGAAAATTATTCACGAATTGAAGCCCTCGTGTTAATTGCTCAATTACCTATTTTAATGAGCTTTAACAAACACGGACACCCCGTGTATGACACCTTCAATGATGAGTTAGGACCGGTTAGAGGAGTTACCGCAGTAATGTGAATGATCGGGATTTGAAATGTTACACCTCCCTTTGCAGCTGGGCTGCATCTGTAACGCTGCTATTTGTCTCAAGCATAAAATTGGCCTGCGAACTCTTGTACATGGTTCACCTCGTTGCTATTGGTCAGTTTTAGAAAACGAAACTAATCTCCATTATTATCACACGTATGTGTAAGATTTTGAATGTTGGCTCATTTGCAATATTAGTAGTGTATATATTTAAAAATGGGTATAGAAAACATACTATTTTGTCAGATCTGAGAGGTAAAGTTATTCTCCTCTTTACCTGTACAACTATTGGTATTCACCAACCATTACCTTTACTCAGAATAGGTCTGTTTCTTACAGAAAAGGGCCATGCAGTGGTGTAATGAGTGGGAAAACACCAGGGAGTGCAGATGTGGGGAACTCTGCAGGGTACTGGGGGTGAGGGAGCGGGTGGGGTGGAGAGCTGAGCTAACCCCAGCCTGCCTGGGCCAATGGGGCATGGTAATTAGATCTGGCCAATGTGGGCCTTGGGCTGTGGACTGGGGGCATATAAGGGGGGTCCCATGGCAGCAGCCCCCTCATATCACTCAGAGGTCTCCTCTCTCACCCCACTGCTCTCCCAAAGCAGAGAGTTATTTCCTTCCTTTCTTCAACCACAACAACAGCCCAGCCATGGATGTCTTCTCCCCATCCCAGGTCTTCTATGACAGCGCCTGTGCCTCCTCGCCAGAGGACCTGGACTTCGGCCCCGGGGAACTGGACGGCTCAGAGGAGGACGAGCACGTCCGGGTCCCTGGGACTCCTCACCAGGCGGGTCACTGCCTTCAGTGGGCCTGCAAGGCCTGCAAGCGTAAGTCCAGCACAGTGGACCGGCGGCGGGCTGCCACCATGAGGGAACGACGCCGGCTGAAAAAGGTGAACCACGGCTTCGAGGCTCTGAGGCGCTGCACCTCAGCCAACCCCAGCCAGAGGCTGCCTAAAGTGGAGATCCTGCGCAACGCCATCCAGTACATCGAGAGCCTCCAGGAGCTGCTCCATGAGCATGTGGAGAACTACTACGGCCTTCCAGGGGAGAGCAGCTCAGAGCCTGGGAGCCCCTCGTCCAGCTGCTCCGACAGCATGGTGAGACTGAGACCAGACACACACGGACTCATATACAGTTTCTCTCACTGTCTCCTCATCTCTGTGCAGCACACAGAGGTTTAATCAGGTCCTGCTAGCTTAGTGTCTGCTGAAACGTTTTCCCTCTTTGGACTAATTCAGAGTACTCTATTTGCATGGTGGATAACATTGCTGTTAGCCTCTGTCTTGTTGTATCTCCCAAGATCTTGAGTTAAAAAGCTTTTGTTTGGGACGCTACCTTAGTAGCTTAATTCCCGATGTCTCTGAGCATGCATATTATAATACTAATTTGCATTTAGAGTATCTCCCTGGATCTGAAGGGGAACAGGCTCACTTCAAATGTAGAATGTTTATTGAATAGACTTGCACTGATTGTGCTGTTGGGGGATCTCAATTACAACGTTCCCTTGTGCATTTCATCTTCTTTGGCTGCTTCATTAATGTAAACATCTCTTTTGCAGTGTTATCTATGCATGATGCATTACGTTTCACATGCAAATGCTGTCCTTTTTTTATTGGTATGTTTGGTGCCTGTACATTACCCCAGTGCATGCATGATACTTTCTCAGTTGGCCAGTCAAGATTAGAATCAGCTCTACAAAACAGTGGTTAAAAGTTGATGCAATGCTAAAGAATAGAATGGATCTTTATGATGGTGGATGGAGTAATGACTTTCCCACCATTGTACACATTATAGCCTAATAAACCCTGCTAAATCCACCTTACTGAAGTCTGGCAGGAAAGACTGTGCTTTTCTGCATTCCATCCTGACTGCATGTTCTCCTCCGCTGCCAGGATTTTCTGCAGATTTACTGGGAGAAAGTGTCATCTTGCACAAACTGGTGTTGCTTCCACTGATACAATCGATTCGCCACGGCTAGAGCCGGGCAGATCATGGGAGTAGCCTGCAACTTTGGCCCTGAGGTGGCTGTGAAATAAAGAACCCTAGCCAGACAGGCAGGAACACTGTGGATTTATCAGTCTGGCAAGATGGACCAAGGATTACATTATTTACCTATATTTTAATATTATTTCATATTTTTATGTTCTTATCTTAGTAGCTTTCTTTATTGTGCACCATTTACAAACCTCAGTTGAGGAAAATGCATTTCAGACACTTAGAAATGTCTGAAACGTAGAAAGGGGAATAATATCACGTGCTTTGTTATGACTGCTGTGCTAACGTCAGTTTTCTCTGTTTGTTTCCTTGTAGGTTGACTGTAACAGTCCTGTTGTGTGGCCTCAGATGAACACAAGCTTTGGCAACAACTACAGTTACATTAAGAATGGTAAGACACATTGATTAATATGTTTTGTTGTTATGTCATATAAAACTAGAGACATTGTCTAATGAATACATGTAATGGGGCTTATGTAAGGCTATGGTCTGGCTACCACCTGTGTATGTTGAGTATTGTAAAACTTTCCAGGTTTACATTCATTCATTTTGATTCGTACTATAAAGACACAAATTATGTTCCAAGTTACGTGAATAATTCTGCCTTTCCATTTAAGTTCACCATACACATAAATTGACTCAATTGGACATGGTAGTTAACTGATCTCATCCATAAGATCGCTCCCTTCATTGTCTTGACTGACCTTGTCCTTCCCCTGTTTGTCCTGTCTAGTGAGCTCTGGAGAGAGAGGTGCTGGTGCCTCCAGCCTGGCCTGCCTGTCTAGCATAGTAGATCGCCTCTCCTCGGTAGATGCCAGTGCCCCAGCAGGGCTCAGAGATATGCTTACCTTCTCGCCCTCCAGCACCGACTCCCAGCCTTGCACTCCAGAAAGCCCCGGGACCAGACCTGTGTACCACGTGTTGTGAAGAAAACCTGCATTAGAATATAAATAATCTGATGGCCCTGATCTTCAACCGCATACCGCTTTTGCTTCCTATTTCGGTGATGGCTAAGATCGATCAACACCTGCCAACTTTTGTATTGTAAATAAGATTGTAAATATGTACTGTAAATGTTCATTTATTTTAAACAATATTATACCAAATGTAACATATTTAATTGATCCTTTTCATGTGTCTGTCCTAATATAGACCTATGCATCATTGAAACAAGTTGTATTTAAGCTATTGCATTTGTTAGCTTCACGTTTCTCATGATCAATAAACGTTTCAACAATTCTAGAGTTCCCACATCTGTTGGTGTAAATGTTGTTTAATCCATCAAATACAGTGACTACAGAAGAGAGAGTCCATTCCTGGTCAGAGTGTTGGTGTGGTGGGTGGAGATGGGAAGGGGAGGGGAGAGGGTTTGTGTACCTGTTTTTTCTTCAGTAACAAATGTTTCTCATTGTTAACACCCCTAACTACAACCTAAACACTATCGCTTTGAACAAATTGCCTGAGCGTAACACTTGAAATTGTGTGTAAGCGAAGGGGAAGGGGTTACTAGTATCATATGTTGCGTCTCATCAAAGCCTATAGCTCATAAAATCAAAGCATTACAGTCTTTTTCCGGTTGTATTGTGACCCCATTAGGCTAAAAGGATTTCCCTCACATTTATAAAATCTTTATAACACATTTATAACACATTTATAATAGAAGAACACAGTGAAATCGAATGTGTCACTGCAGTTTTTTTTTTTTACATGGGTTTGAGAGCAACCAACAGATTATGTAACTCCTATATCACTTGCCCTATGGCAGCACAGCACACAGTCACGCCCATGTGAAGACATAGAAACCTGTCTCGTAGTGACACAACCTTCGAGAGACACGCAAGTCTTCATGTTTATGACAAGCACCTTCCTATTGTGACACCAGAGGGAGAGACTCAGTGGCGAGTGGGCCATACTGGTAGTTAAACACTAGCTCTGCCTTTGTGGCATTATGCTAGATGGCTCTGTGGCATAGCAGACATGCCAGCGAGGGCTTCTATTTCAGTAAGCCACACCGCTGGCTACGAAGCTCCCCACACATTGAAGTCATTTTCCATGGCTGAACCTTGGATATATTCATAAATCACTCATGCACCAGACATGTGACGTCATGAGATGACAAGAGATATAGTCTTTGTTTCCACATCAACAGATAGTATGACCCAAGGTTACAACAGGGGGGGATTTGCATCAAGTACTTTATTATTAAGATATCATTCATCTATTTCCATTTGATTCCTCTTCCAACCTGGACAATGTAAGGACTAAACGTAGCCTGACACAAATCACACTAATGTGAAGTACTCTGGCATTTCTCACAATAGCCAAAGCCATTATTTGCAGTACTGAGTATACACTATCACCACAAGAGGGAGGTATTTCTAATACTTGACTATGAGATGTCACTTGTCATGCTCACATGACTCTAGAGCTTTTTAAATTGCTTATCTAATAAGAAGGCTGTGATATTGTTTGTGTCATACTCCAGTTAAACAATAACTATCTGACAAATTGATACAGATATAGGATCTTAATTTTACTCAGTTTATTACAGCAGGAAAATAATTCTGTAGCAACAGGAAATGTGAATTATTATGTGGATTATAATTAACAGACATTTTTGTAGGGGTTGATACATTTTTCATAAGGGAAAATCAAGACTGAGATTTTATAGTGTAAATTACAAAGTCAGAAGTCTTATTAAACCTCATATATAGTACAAGTTTTACATTTCCTGAACTGCAGGAAAGTTCTCCTGGAACAGGGTGATCCAATTAAATTTGACAGACATTGTGCTCTTTTAATAGGACATGTTGGGATGAAAGGTGGACAGTTAACAATTCAATTTCTCTGTAGGCTCCTTCAAAACTCCAAAACCCACGTGCTCAAGTGGAGCCAATGTTGTCCTCATGCTCACTGCAAATCCCTCCTTTAAATTATGAGACGGCTATGAGGAGGTTAGCTAGCTGCCAGACGCAGAATATATTTAACAATATTAAGTGAATAATCACATCAATACAATATAATTAGCCTGCTGCCAGACTCTTACATTAAACTTAATTTAACATTAAGTGATTCAATATATTTCAAACGGTTTTGTCATTATGAAGGCTAACTATTGCCCTTGCCTTTATTTAACTAGGCAAGTCAGTTAAGAACAAATTTTTATTTTCAATGACAGCCTAGGAACAATGAGTTAACTGCCTGTTCAGGGGCAGAACAACAGATTTGTACCTTGTCAGCTCAGGGATTTGAACTTGCAATCTTCCAGTTACTAGTCCAACGCTCTAACCGCTAGGCTACCCTGCCGCCCCACCTTTGAGTGAGTAATCTAGACATCATGTAGATTTATCCCACTGGGCACAGATGTCAATTCAACGTCTATTCTACATTGTTTAACCAACGTTGATTCAACCAGTGTGTGCCCAGTGGGATTTTAGGCTATAGCTAGTTGTCTAGTTAATAATAGTATACACCCCTCAAATTCAAATCTGGACCTCAAACCATAAAAAAAGTCCCCTCTAATCAGTGACTGATTTAAACTTGGGACACCAGGTTTAAAGGTTAAATAAATAAATACTACACAGCAGAATCAATCAATCAAATGTATTTATAAAGCCCTTCTTACATCAGCTGATGTCACAAAGTGCTGTACAGAAACCCAGCCTAAAACCCCAAAGAGCAAGCAATGCAGGTGTAGAAGCACGGTGGCTAGGAAAAACTCTTTAGAAAGGCCAGAACATAGGAAGAAACCTAGAGAGGAACCAGGCTATGAGGGGTGGCCAGTCCTCTTCTGGCTGTGCCGGATGGAGATTATAACAGCACATGGATGTTCAGATGTTCAAATGTTCATAGATGACCAGCAGGGTCAAATAATAATAATCACAGTGGTTGTAGAGGGTGCAACAGGTCAGCACCTTAGGAGTAAATGTCAGTTGGCTTTTCATAGCCGATCATTCAGAGTATCGATACCCCTCCTACTTTCTCTAGGGAGTTGAAAACAGCAGGTCTGGGACAAGGTAGCACGTCCAGTCAACAGGTCAGGGTTCCATAGCCGCAGGCAGAACAGTTGAAACTGGAGCAGCAGCACGACCAGGTGGACTGGGGACAGCAAGGAGTCATCAGGCCTGGTAGTCCTGAGGCATGGTCCTAGGGCTCAGGTCCTCCACGAGAAAGAGAAAGAGGGAGAGAGAGAGAGAAAAAGAGAGAGGGAATTAGAGAGAGCATACTTAAATTCACACAGGACACCGGATAAGACAGGAGAAATACTCCAGATATAACAGACTGACCCTAGCCCCCGACACATAAACGATTGCAGCATAAATACTGGAGGCTGGGACAGGGGGAGTTGGGAGACACCGTGGCCCAGTCTGACGGTACCCCCGGACAGGGCCAAACAGGCAGGATATGACCCCACCCACTTTGCCAAAGCACAGCCCCCACACCACTAGAGGAATATCATCAACCACCAACTTACTATCCAGAGACAAGGCCAAGTATAGGCCACGAAGATCTCTCCCACGGCACGAACCCAAGGTGGGGTGCCAACCCGTACAGGAAGATCACGTCAGTGACTCGACCAACTCAAGTGACGCACCCCTCCTAGGAAACAGCAGGAAAGAGCACCAGTAAGCCAGTGACTCAGCCCCTGTAATATGGTTTGAGGCAGAGAATCCCAGTGGAGAAAGGGGAACCGGCCAGGCAGAGACAGCAAGGGTGGTTCGTTGCTCCAGTGCCTTTCCATTCAAATTCACACTCCTGGGCTAGACTACACTCAATCATAGGACCTACTGAAGAGATGAGTCTTCAACAAAGACTTAAAGGTCAAGACCGAATCTGCGTCTCTCACATGGATAGGCAGACCATTCCATAAAAATGGAGCTCTATATGAGAAAGCCCTGCCTCCAGCTGTTTGCTTAGAAATTCTAGGGACAGTAAGGAGGCCTGCGTCTTGTGACCGTAGCTTACGTGTAGGTATGTACGGCAGGACCAAATCAGAAAGATAGGTAGGAGCAAGCCCATGTAATGCTTTGTAGGTTAGCAGTAAAACCTTGAAACCAGCCCTAGCCTTAACAGGAAGCCAGTGTAGAGAGGCTAGCACTGGAGTAATATGATCATATTTGTTGGTTCTAGTCAAGGTCTAGCAGCCGTGTTTAGCACTAACTGAAGTTTATTTAGTGCTTTATCCGGGTAGCCGGACTTTAGAGCGTTGCAGTAGTCTAACCTAGAATTGACAAAAGCATGGATACAGTTTTCTGCATCATTTTTGGGCAGAACGTTTCATATTTTTGCAAAAAAAAGCTGTCCTTGAAACAGTCTTGATATGGTCGTCAAAAGAGAGATCAGGGTCCAGAGTAACGCCGAGGTCCTTCACAGTTTTATTTGAGACGACTGTACAACCATCAAGATTAATTGTCAGATTCAACAGAAGATCTCTTTGTTTCTTGGGACCTAGAACTATCTATGTTTTGTCTGAGTTTAATAGTAGAACATTTGCCGCCATCCACTTCCTTATGTCTGAAACACAGGCTTCCAGGGAGGGCAATTTTGGGGCTTCACCATGTTTCATTGAAATGTACAGCTGTGTATCGTCCACATAGCAGTGAAAGTTAACATTATGTTTCCGAATGACATCACCAAGAGCTAAACTATATAGTGAAAACAATAGTGGTCCTAAAACGGAGCCTTGAGGAACACCGAAATGTACAGTTGATTTGTCAGAGAACAAACCATCTACAGAAACAAACTGATATCTTTCTGACAGATAAGATCTAAACCAGGCCAGAACCTGTCCATGTAGACCAATTTGGGTTTCCAATCTCTCCAAAAGAATGTTGTGAGAGATGGTATCAAAAGCAGCACTAAAGTCTAGAAGCACGAGGACATATACAGAGCCTCGGTCCGATGCCATTAAAAAGTAATTTACCACCTTCACAAGTGCAGTCTCAGTGCTATGATGGGGTTTAAAACCAGACTGAAGCGTTTCGTATGCATTGTTTGTCTTCAGGAACGCAGTGAGTTGCTGTGTAACAGCACATTTTTTTGAGAGGAATGGGAGATTCAATATATGCCGATAGTTTTTTATATTTTCTGGGTCAAGGTTTGGCTTTTTCAAGAGAGGCTTTATTACTGCCACTTTTAGTGAGTTTGGTACACACCTGATGGATAGAGAGACATTTCTTATGTTCAACATAGGAGGGCCAAGCACAGGAAGCAGCTCTTTCACTAGTTTAGTTGGAATAGGGTCGAGTTGGCAACTTGAAGATTTAGAGGCCATGATTATTTTCATCAGTGTCAAGAGATATAGTACTAAAACCTTGAGTGTCTCCCTTGATCCTAGCTCCTGGCAGAGTTGTGCAGACTCAGGACAACTGAGCTTTGGAGGAATACGCAGATTTAAAGAGGAGTCCGTAATTTGCTTTCTAATCATCATGATCTTTTCCTCAAAGAAGTTCATGAACTTGTCACTACTGAAGTGAAAGCCATCCTCTTTTGGGGAATGCTGCTTTTAGTTAGCTTTACGCAAGGTTAAATTGAGTTCCTCAGTTAGGTAGTTAACTGATTTTTGTACTCTGACGTCCTTGGGTAGGTGGAGGGAGTTTGGAAGGGCATCAAGGAATCTTTGGGTTGTCCGAGAATTTATAACACAGCTTTTGATGATCCTTGGTTGGGATCTGAGCAGATTATTTGTTGCGATTGCAAACGTAATAAAATGGTGGTCCGATAGTCCAGGATTATGAGGAAAAACATTAAGATCCACAATATTTATTCCGTGGGACAAAACTGGGTCCAGAGTATGACTGTGGCAGTGAGTAGGTCCGGAGACATGTTGGACAAAACCCACTGAGTCGATGATGTCTCCGAAAGCCTTTTGGAGTGGGTCTGTGGACCTTTCCATATGAATATTAAAGCCACCAAAACTCAGTGAGGAATGCTGTATATGGCCCAGGAGGCCTGTAAACAGTAGCTATAAAACGTGATTGAGTAGGCTGCATAGATTTCATGACTAGAAGCTCAAAAGACGAAAGCGCAGTATTTATTTTTTTTGTAAATTGAAATTTGCTATCGTAAATGTCAGCAACACCTCCACCTTTGCGGGATGCGTGGAGGATATGGTCACTAGTGTAACCAGGAGGTGAGGCCTCATTTAGCACAGGAAATTCATCAGGCGTAAGCCATGTTTCAGTCAGGCCAATCACCTCAAGATTATGATCAGTGATTAGTTCATTGACTATAACTGCCTTGGAAGTGAGGGATCTAACATTAAGTAGCCCTATTTTGAGATGTGAGATATCACAATCTCTTTCAATAATGGCAGGAATGGAGGAGGTCTTTATTCCAGTGAGATTGCTAAAGCGAACACCGCCATGTTTAGTTTTGCCCAACCTAGGTCGAGGCACAGACACGGTCTCAATGGGGATAGCTGAGCTGACTACACTGACTGTGCTAGTGGCAGACTCCACTAAGCTGGCAGGCTGGCTAACAGCCTGCTGCCTGGCCTGCACCCTATCTCATCTCAATGAGTTAGCCAGCAATTTTGGGGGGGAAGGATAAGCTTGAAATGGGCATGGTCTAATTGACTCCTCAACTAAAAACACATATCTAAGTTTAGCTTTCTTAATGAACCAGAAAAAGGTATTTCTGATTGTTCATCAAAGTCAGATGACTAACTCACTGATCCTACTTTGTAGTGTACCACTTAGGGGGGTGCAATTAACTATGCGGTCATTAACAGAAAACCAGCAGTAGTCCGGACTTCGTAAGATAAGGTCGATTTGGGTCGGAATACCCCTGGTCTATACTATTAGCCTGGCTGACGCGCGACCCACGTGACTACACAGTGAGGTGTGACTGGAAGACCTCCAGACCTGGTGCCAGACAGACTACTATACTATAGGCTTCAGTCTAATCTTCTGTATAGCAGACATTATCATCATTTATGTTAACACTACATAACCTTTGTAGTCTATCCTACAGATAGTATCCTTGGCCTTTTCTTCTTCATTTGCTTCCATGGGGAATCATACCAAGTATTGTTTTATCACCTACCTCCAAATGTCTGTGGCACAAAAGCAGCGTTTTCTGCCTCTAGGTTGCCACGGCAGACCAACAGGGTATCACATCACACGCAGTGCCCCTACCCTATAGAGTCGCAGTTCCCCACCTGCATCTGGAAGTATGTTGTCACGGAGACAGAGAGGATGTGATTTCACCTGGCTATGAAGTAAGTGGTGTGTTCCAGCATTACACAGAAACACATCAATTCACACCAGTCATATCAGTGTGAATTCCTTACAGTGTTATACAGTGAATACATATGCTGGCTATGCTGTTATTAATTTGCATTAGACTCATCAGATCAATCTGATTAATTTAAAGACTGTGCTAATGGAAATGACTTGTAGCCAGGATTCATATGTCCACAAAGATGAGATTAGATGCATATAATGCAATGTCATTCCCGAGGGCTCAAATGTCAGTAATCACGACATGGCCCAGTCTCTGTAGCTTATACATTCTCCAACATAAGCCCTCTAGACTATATGAAGGTCTCTGTAGTGTGTAGCCTACTGATTGATGAATTCAAGCTGAGATCTATTCATTTTACTGAATAAGAATGACAGATATGAACATATTTCACTGATCTCTCATCAGTGATGCCTAATTATGAGTTTTGGTTTCCATCCTCACTACTTAGTTCATTAGCACCGTGGAATGAGAAAAGAGGTGATTAAATAGATAGATGGATTGCGAGGATGAGTCGTGTTTGTGAATTAGACATTCCTGATGGAAATATTATTTTGATTCTATCTGAGGGAGGTAGAATTAAGCAATAAGTCCCAAGGAGGTGTAGTATGTGACCAATATACCATGGCTAAGGGCTGTTCTTAGGCACAATGCAACGCAGTGTCTGGAAACTGCCTTTAGCCGTGGTATATTGGCCATATATCACAAACCCCAGAGGTGCCTTACTGCTAATATAAACTGGTTACCAACGTAATTAGAGCAGTAAAAATACATGTTTTGTCATAATCGTGGTATACGGTCTACAGCTTCAGCCAAGTTTATAATAGCACACACAGCCTGGTTTATCTAGTGGTGTAAAAAATACATGTTCCCTTTGACAAACACAATAGTAGGCCGATGCACACTATGTTCTATATAGTCAGTGTAGCCGGTGCAAGCAAATCCTCATCCTCAGCTTGAGTTTCCTTCCTCCATCTTACGACCACTGAGCTCCGGCATTAGTTTCAGTGTCTGCCTTCTGTATTGACGTCCATTGGCGACTGGGTTTATATTCAGATGCTTCAATTCAAGGGGGAATTATAATGTAAAAGCGTCAACCACAGGCACTTCATCTCAGTACCTGTCAGTGGAAGGCAGTGTCAGAACCAGTGACCCCATCACTGAGAGACCTTAATTGCTTTGGAAGAGTGCTACACTGCTGCCCTGTAACTCCCGTTCACAGCTCAAACAGACAGGGGTCACGAGTTAGCTGTAGCCTGCTTCCCCTTACCCCAGATTTTAGACAAGCACAATAGACACAGTAGAAGAAGAAGCAGTTCGGGGTCAATGAAGTCATCATTGTACACACGCACATATATTTATTTATACAAATATAATATGTATAACAATTGCATATCACCTGGTGTTGTCTTTTTTTCTGTACAATCAGGGAGTACAGTACGTCCAGTCAGGAAGTACAGTACGTTGAATCAGGAAGTACAGTACGTCGAATCAGGAAGTACAGTACGTCCAGTCAGGAAGTACAGTACGTCCAGCCTAAAAAATGCAAGTCGGCAATAAGAAAGAGAATAAGTAAATGTACAAAAGGGATCTGTCAGAGGCAAGATGAACTGCTCAAAAGTTGAGGGACAAAACACGTTCACAGCCCAATCTAGTTGGACTATCAGGATGGCACATTGCACACAGTATGCCTGTCAAATGATCTTGCACTACTTCAATACCCACCCACAAAGGAACTAGGCCTATATAGAACATACATACTAGAGTTTGCTACTAGGAAAACCATCCAATGTATTGTTTGTCTGACAGTACTACAGATACAAGACTCCTTTTTGATCAATGTTGATCATCAACTGGTTTTCTAATAGCTTTGAATGAATCCACAGTGCAACTTGTTATACTTAAATATGGTTACTTGTCATGAGAATACTACGTCAGACGATAGGTAGAGGGTTGAAGGAGAGAGTTTAAAACAGAGGTCCCTTATCGATAAGACGACTAGAACATTCCACAGTCTCTTACTCACAATGATTGTCAAAATGTAAAGGTGACGACGCAGATCCAGGAGAATGAGTCCATTAACCATACTATTCTGGTACGAATTATACACTGGGCTATAGGTCTTGTACAATTCAATATTTTAAATAATCATCTGCATGTTAACAAACACACACACATACCTTCATGAAACGACTTTATGCAAAACTCAGATTGTAAACAATAAAATAGATTGATTTAAAATATAAAGACAATTGTACCATTTGATTAACCCGCCAGGTCATTAATATATATATATATATATGTGTTTGACATTCCTCATATCAATGATTCAAATGTTCAAATTATATTAATATATGTAGATCTGATTTTATACGATTACTCTATATACTCTCTGTATATATTCATTTGATGGGAGTAGATGACTAACAATCATTAAATGGCTGACTTCAGAGCTGAAAGTCAAGATAGGAAATTTCACGATAATTGTACTTGTATTCAATGGTATGAGTACAATTATCTCTGTGTATTCATCCACTTTACATACCTCTCTTTTAACAGCCGTTTGATTTTAATGTCAGAAGCTGCCTTATGACACACAGTGCATAAGATACAGTTGACCGAGTATTACATTGTTAACTTTTGTATCTTTACCACATACTGTATATCTCTAATCATTACTTTTATGTGAAATGTAAAACCAACGAAAGTCTGTTATTGCTAAATCTACAAGTTTCCATACAAAATATTTTCTTGTTGCAATATATATAAGGTTAAAAAAAAAGAGTTCACATTTATCCAAAGCAGGACAAGTTTGACACAAAAAAAGCAATGTTCATTCACACAGGGACAAGCTCCCATAGAAGAAACAATAGAAATATAATTGTTCAAAGATATAGCAAAACCAAAGTCAGCAAACAAGTGAAATGAATTCAAAACAGATAACAAAAAGAAGTAAACCATCACAAATGACAAGGAGCATTGTGGAGGGTTACAACTTTCAACTGTTAGAGGACAACTTCAAATGAACACAAACTAAATCAAAGTCAAAAGGATGGGTTTCAGTGCCTCCAATCTCTCAAGTCACAAGCACCGTTGTTTACATTTCAGAACACATATCTTTCAGTTTTGCTTCCTTCTGTTGGTAGTACATTGAAGGGGGAGAGAGAGTCTTCACTGCTTAACAGTATCATATTCTCCTCTACCAGGTGGTTCCTTCGGGATCCTCAGCACATAGAGATGGACTCAGAACCTTCCTTTCAGTGTCCCTCACTTCTTCTTCTTTTGGAACAGCCTGTGAGGGACAGGTGTAAGAAAAGCTGAGAGCAATGTTTGAAACTATTTGACAAGTCAGTACTTTGACAGGTCAGTAAAGTGGGATGCTAATGTCATATTCTGGTCCAATAAGTTACAAAAAAGTGTAGTGTACTCTGCTGTGAATTGCGAAAAGACCATTGAACTGTGAAAAGCCAATTAAAAACGATTGTGAATGAACCTTTTACTGCAGTGGGCTAAATCAGGGACACACAGAGTGTTTATTGGTAGTCTTAAACAAATCTACTTTGAAACAAAAGCATACACTTCTCACACATGGTTATGGCCTTTAAAAAAAGAAGACACCTACCTGTACCATGTCAGATAAAGAGTTTAAATGTATTACATTTTGAGTTTGCATCCCAATATTACACTTTATATACATCACAGAAGACTGAAATATAGCAAAACCGTTTGACTTAAAAACACTGGATTTTCAGTCAGGTTCTAGAATGTTTATTAATTATGAAAAATATGAATAACATTCCACCCATGAGGCCACTAGGTCATTTGACAGCAGGAAATGGCTACATGTCTGTGGAATTCCCACTACTACTGAGAACAGAGATATAGCAGAGCCTATTGTGTCCTCGAGCCTTGGTCAGCCTGGCCAGGTATGCGAGAGAGAGACAGAATGGCCGGGCAGCGAATCAGAGAGGAAGGCTACATGACGAACAGATTTCATGCAATCCCATGGTGCTTTCCACCTAGCAGCCAGTCCGCCGCGCGTGTCGCTTGCTTGGCCACCGGCCTCTTGGCCACTGTGACAAAGCCCTGTAGTCAGCATGCCAGGGTTGATACAACATGATCCCTGCTCAGTCCCCACTCCATGCCTCTACTGCACAGGTCTACAAGCTCACACATACCTCTCTGAGCTAAACGAGGGCTACATGAGGAGGGTTACTATCAAACGATCAGTGCCACTGAGGATCCCTTAGCCTGCAGGTGGTGTTAAGTCTTTTGTGATGTGGCCCAGACAGGCTTAGTATTACTACTGCCTATTTTCAGAGTTGTCCTTATTTTAGCTTTATCACCTCCAGCAATCCAAGCAATGACGGGGTATATTTGTATACCACAATTCTGCCTCAACTTTGCACTGATGCAGTCAAGTCTGCTCTGTGGTATGTGTTATAAAACATGTAGCATCCCATGAGCGTGAGCTCTTATTTGCTCAGCCATTTCTAAAATAATTCACAAGCCACGCGGCTGAATTACTGACACAACGGTTATGACTGTACAGGGGATTGCAACTGCTAAGTTAACAAACACCCTGAAATAGATTAAGCGCTCATTCCAGGACCTTAATGTGTGCTGCAAGGAAATGTTTAATGAAAAATTGAAACACTTGATGTAATCCTCTGTAACTTTTACCCAAAGGACAAGACCTGGTATCATTGTGCAGTAGGAGCCTCTCTGACAGGAGCCTCTCTGGTACTCTCTCTGGGTATAAAGAGCCCAATGGGTTTTAAAGAACCACTGAACATGCCGATTGGCACTTCTGTTTTTCTGTTGCTCATTAGAAAAACAAGATTTCAGTCTTGGAGGTTTGTTTCCAGACCGATTCCACGCTTGGTTAATGATGTTTGTCCCCCATGAGACACTGTAGACGCAGAAGCCTATTTCACTTCCTCAAAATCCCAAGAATGAATCGAAGATAACTCAAGAAATCTGTAATTAAATTTGGACGTTTTTGCCAAGGATGTTTAAGTTGCGCAATTTTACATTTCACTAAGGTGTTTGTTGCAGTATTTCTCAAGTAAAAAAATGCACAACATGTTGTCTTATGTAAACAAAGCCAGGCTGCTGGGCAGGTCTGTCTCACTGTATGCTATTGAATAGAGAGAAATCACTGCAGCTGTTCACCCCATGTTAATAGGCAAATGTACTTTGTCTAATCCTTAATTTACCTGTTGTGACACACAATTGTTCCAAACACTTTGTAGTCAATTTGGACACTAGAATAACTGTTTCTGACTCATATCGATGCCACATAGACAGTTTTCAAAGGCATTCGTTGCGTTTTAAACGTTGTTGCTGTTTCGAATGTGCAATGTGTATCTCCAGACAATGCCAGCCTCCTTCAGTTCACCCTAATTCCCCAAAAACCTTTGAGGTGCTAAAGAGTCCCGTGTGGCTCAGTTGGTAGAACATGGCGCTTGCAACGCCATGGTTGTGGGTTTGATTCTCACGGGGGACACGTGTGAAAATGTATGGACTCAAGTTGCTCTGGATAAGTGTGTCTGCTAAATGTGTGAAATCCCTGTCAGATCCTTAAAACAGTATAAATCTAAATTAAATCATAGAGGACTGGTCTTCTTACTGTACCAGCTGTTTTCTTCATCCGTATGGTTCAACTCCTTCTCCTCGGTGGTCCCAGATCTGGTTTGTGCTGTCTTGCCAACACCTACAGTCCTTTTTGGTGTGACAATGCCCATAGGAGTCGGCATGACAGTACAAATAGATCTAGCACCAGGCTACGGTCCCCCACCCTTAAAGCAATGAAAGGCCTCACCTACGACATATGGTTCTGCTGGGTAGTGAGGTTCTGCTGCTGCTGGGCCTGCATGAGGAGCTGCTGCTGCTGGCGGCGGCGGGCCGTGCGGAGCTTCTCGAAGCGCGCCTCCATCTCCTCCAGGACCTTGGGCGTGTAGCGTACCACCAGCTTCACACTGTCCTTGGCTGCCTTCAGAAGCTCCACCGCCTTCTCGTGGTGCTCCCCCTCCACACTCTGGGGAGATGCAGTGAAAGAGAATGAGAGAGAGAAGAGACTCAGCACATTTAAGAAATGTGGTGGCAATGTGTTAGTGTTGTAGTGATATGGTCTCTGAAGTCTGCCTCAGTTTCTTAATTGGCATGGACAGAGAAATAAAGAAACGTTGCCAATACTTTTATGTAAGCAACAATGACACAGTTACACAGCAGCAGCTTCAGTTTCTAAATGGTTACAACCAATTAGGTTTGAACTGGAAGTCAAATGTATTTTTACTTAGTTCAACAAGCATTGCATATTGGTATAATTAGTACTTCATCCTCAAGCCCAGAGTAATATACAGTACCAAGCAACATTTTGGACACACCTACTCATTCAAGGGTTTTTCTTTATCTTTACTATTTTCAAAAACAAATAATAAAGACATCAAAACTATGAAATAACACATATGGAATCAAAAACGTGTTAATTAAAAAATATATATTTTATATTTGACTTTCTTCAAAGTAGCCACCCTTTGCCTTGATGACAGCTTTGGCATTCTCTCAACCAGCTTCATGAGATAGTCACTTGGAATATAGGAGATAGCCCTATGATGGCAAGAATAGCTCAAATAAGCGGAGAGAAATGGCAGTCAATAATTATTTTAAGACATGAGGGTCAGTCAACCCGGAAAATGTCAAAAACCATAGAGCGTTACTGTCACGACTTCCGCCAAAGTCGGTCCCTCTCCTTGTTCGGGCGGCGTTCGGCGGTCGAAGTCACCGACCTTCTAGCCATCGCTGATCCTCTTTTCATTTTCCTCTGGTTTTGTCTTGTCTTCCCTCACACCTGGTTTCAATACCATCAATTACATGTTGTGTATTTAACCCTCTGTTCCCCATCATGTCCTTGTCGGTGATTGTTTATTGTAAGTGCTTGTGCACGTCTGTCCTGGTGTGCGTCGGGTTATGTACCCATTTGTTGATTGTTCTGTTTTCCGCTGGGTTTTGTTATTAAACTGCGCCGTTGGAAACACAGTTTTTGCTCTCCTGCGTCTGACTTCTCTGCCGCCAGTACAGCTACGATTAAACTGGCTCTCATGAGGACCGCCACAGGAAAGGAAGACCCAGAGTTACCACTGCTGCAGAGGATAAGTTCATTAGAGTTAACTGCACCTCAGATTGCAGCTCAAATAAATGCTTCACAGAATTCAAGTAACAGACACATCTCAACATCAACTGTTCAGAGGAGACTACGTGAATCAGGCCTTCATGGTCAAATTTCTGCAAAGAAACAACTATTAAAGTACACCAATAAGAAGAAGAGACTTGCTTGGGGCAAGAAACATGAGCAATGGACAGTAGACCAGTGGAAATCTGTCGTTTGGTCTGACGAGTCCACATTTGACATTTTTGGTTCCAGTAGGGGAAGGGATTATCTCTGCATGTGTGGTTCCCACCGTGAAGCATGGAGGAAGAGGTGTGATGGTGCTTTGCTGGTGACACTGCAAGTGATTTATTTGGATCATCAAGGACAACAACCACCCGAGCCACTGCCTGTTCACCCCGCTATCATCCAGAAGACGAGGTCAGTACAGATGCATCAAAGCTGGGACAGAGAGACTGAAAAACAGCTTCTATCTCAATGCCATCAGACTGTTAAACAGCCATCACTAACATAGAGAGGCTGCTGTCAACATACAGACTAAAATCTCTGGCTGCTTTAATAAATTGACTTAATAACGGTATCACTAGTCACCTTAAATAACGCCACTTTAATAATGTTTAAATATCCTACATTACACATCTCATATGTATATACTGTTCTATACCATTTACTGCATCTTGCCTATGCCTATCATTAGTCACTTTAAATAATGGCACCTTAATAATGTTTACATATCCTACATCACTCATCTCATATGTATATACTGCTCTATACCATCTACTGCATATTGCCTATGCTGCACAGCCATCGCTCATCCATATATTTATATGTACATATTCTTATTCATCCCTTACATGTGTGTGTATAAGGTAGTTGTTGTGACTTTGTTAGATTACTTGTTAGATATTACTGCATTGTCAGAACTAGAAGCACAAGCATTTCGCTACACTCACATTAACATCTGCTAATCATGTGTATGTGACCAATAAGATTTGATTTGATGTTTTGGAACTCCTTCAAGGCTATTGAAAAAAGCATTCCAGGTGAAGCTGGTTGAGAGAATGCCAAGGGTGTGCAACGCTGTCGTCAAAGCAAAGGGTGGCTTCTTTGAAGAATCTAAAATATATTTTAATTTGTTTAACACTTTTAGGTTACTACATGATTCCATATGTGTCATTTCATAGTTTTGATGTCTCCACAATTATGTAGAAAATAGTAAAGAAAAACCTTTAAATGAGTAGGGGTGTCCAAACATTTGACTGGCACTGTATATTTTCACATTACAATTCTGGATGTTACGGAAATCAAATGAATCCTTTATGAAGCTTGCTTTTTTACATTTAAAAAAAATATTTTTACCCCTTTTTTTCTCCCCAATTTCATGGTATCCAATTGGTAGTAGCTACAGTCTTGTCTCATCGCTGCAACTCCCATACGGACCCGGGAGAGGCAAAGGTCGAGAGCCATGCGTCCTCCAAAACACAACCCAGCGCAACCAAGCCGCACTGCTTCGTGACACAATGCACATCCAACCCAGAAGCCAGCCGCACCAATGTGTCGGAGAAAACACCGTACACATGGCGACCTGGTCAGCGTGTACTGTGCCCGGCACGCCACAGGAGTCGCTAGTGCGAGATGAGACAGGAATATCCCAGCCGGCCAAACCCTCCCTAACCCGGATGATGCAGCCTGGGCTCGAACCCAGAGTCTCTGGTGTAACTTTTATGTCCAAACACATCCTGACATTACCATGCAAATTGATTTTAATTTGATGGTTTACCTGGACAGTTACGGAACAGGATTCAGCAAGGAGTGACTTTGAAAGGCTAAACCGATAAGCCGTGTGAAGCTTGGAACACTTTGCTCATGGTGACATTGGCTGCTTCTAAAAAACTGTCACTTTGTAATAGCTTTTGTTGTTGCCCGTTGCTTTAGTCATAGATAGCGCTCCTGTATCTTGGACGCTGGTTCACTGTAAGCCTATTTTTATTTAGGTCTTCAGAAAACCAATCACTCTGCTTGACCCAATCCATATTGTGACAGTTTGACTCAAGGTTTAGACAAAATGCTTCCCTGCTCGGATGTCAAGCAAGATGAGAAAATTAATACCTGAAAATATTAACTACAGCACACAACTGTGATTGGGACTCGTAATATACAAGACGCAAATTCACAGAATATCATAAATAGGGTACAGAGTTATGTGACTAGACCTAGCGGTAATCGTAAATAATCTATACATACCACGCCATTGACAGACAGGAGCTGGTCCCCTCGCTTCAGTCCCCCATGCCTCTCAGCCAAGCCCCCTGGAATGATGCGGGAGATATAGATGGGAGAGTTCTGCTCCTTGCCACCCATCACATTGAAGCCCAGCCCCTCCTCCGTCTTGGGCAGCTCCACCACTCGGGGGTGAGAGTGACCCTCGCTGGCCGCAAAGGCTGCAACTGTGGCCTGCAGAGAGAGACAGAAGAGAGGATAATGATCAGACCATTATTGGTGTGTTCAGCACTAACTCCATGCCCTATACCACCCCATTCTGTCTACCACACAAATAGATTAGATCATGACGATACTAAGTGCATGAACTGGGATTGCATTTCCAAACAGCCAAATAAGTGTACAGACTTAAATTCGCTCTGTGGGTGGGACCTTCTGACTTCTCTCTCTAAACAGGGCTTAGAGACGTCCAGTAGGACTAAAATAACAAAGTGAGAGCCAAGGCGATGATGGTGATGTATTGTATAGCCATGTGAGATGCTTTCTGGCTCTGTAAGAACATGGATTAGCACATATCTGTCGCCGTTGGAGAAGAAGACACAAGATAACTTTCACCCCAACTAACTAAATGTCTGTGAGCCTGCTTTACTAAATTCCACTGGCTTGGGATGGCTTTCAAGTTCTAGACGAATCTTCTTCTCGCCTTGTCGTCTGAAACAAAGTGTGCAGGAGCTTGTTAGCCCAGCCTGGGAAAGGAACAGCAGATGTACATCGCCACAGGTGCCGGTCTGTCAAGTCTGTCTCATTATTATTATTATTAAGCAATACTTTCTCAGGAAATTGCCGGGGAAAAAGGCCTCTGTTTCAAAGCTTGGCGTATGTGGATCCAAAGTTTTCCCTAGCAGGTGAACGCCCAAAGCTTTGAGATCCTCCACTTTTCCTCCCCCCTTCCATCTCTCTCTCCCACTGTGAGGTAAAGAAGCACTGTGCTCAGTATGCCACCATCACCTCTCTGGCTAACGGCATAACGACCTTCACAAGTTTATCTCCCTTCCTGGGAGGAAGAAACTAGGTGGCCTCCTCCAAACGCAAAAAGTGTCTGGGGCGAACCAAAGAAAAATTACAGCTTACTGGGAAATTGCCTAAGTAATGTCGCAGTACATATGGAAATTACTTCATTTCAACAAAATGTTATTATCATCAGCCATCAGATCAGCTCAGTCTTTTCTCTGGAGCACCATAGACTAAGTGGTCTCCCATCTCTGGAAGATAAAAGATAAGAACCTCAGGCCAGGAATTACAGTCTGTAATTGATTCAATTAACTGGGTAACAAACTGAATCCAGTGCTCATGTTCTCAGGTGGAACACATTTTAATTGGTAAACGCTCACCAGCAACAGTTCACCAAAGGCATCTAAAAGAACATCTTGCTAATGCCTCAAGATTGCTGGTGTATCAAGGATCCCTGCTTTTCAATAGGACTATAACACATTTTTTAGGCCCCCAATTTCCTACTTATTAAAGTGATTCATGTGAAATGTGCTGAGTGCTGCCCTCCAGGCCTTTGGTCAGCGATGTACTTGAGATGTACTTGGAGACGAGGCTGATGAAACAAGCACCGGCTCAGCTAAACGGAAACTCATTTCGATGTCATCCATGGAAATCACTCCCATGGGCGTGGAAGCCAGTGAACGGAGTTTGCTCTATGTTAATTGCTGCTCCACTGGTGGCTGTATTAAATATTATTTTGAAAAGATTGGTGATGGACAAGGACAAAGCTGAAAGGCACTTCATGCTGTTGTCATTGCTTTCTTGTGTAAACAGTGTCGTAAGGACAATCTTGTTTGCTTTAACACTGTGAAGTACAAGCCCTTTCATGAATTGTAAAGTAGTTTGATTAGACCGATCTACATTCTCTCTTTCAAAACAGCCTTTGAATAAGCTTTGGAGAAAAAAAAGACTTGTTTATGATTATGTACATTATAATGTTGAACAGAGACTTTGGATATTCCACAAATGATGAATATTTGAAGGGAAATGAAAAGGACACGTCGCTGTAACAGCAGCATACCATCAACCTCAACATCATTTGATCTGAGCAGGTTAGAAAGAGTATTTTGATATTCCATCAACATCAGACACAGTGGTGTCCTTCAATAGGCCAGTAGGACTGAAGTCGGAAGTTTACATAATGAAATAAACAAGTTTACATGTTAAAATAATTCAAACTTGTTTTTCAACCACTCCACACATTTCTTGTTAACAAATTATAGTTTTGGCAAGTCGGTTAGGGCATCTACTTTGTGCATGACACAAGTCATGTTTCCAACAATTGTTCACTTATAATTCACTGTATCACAATTCCAGTGGGTCAGAAGTTTACATACACTAAGTTGACTGTGCCTTTAAACAGCTTGGAAAATTCCAGGAAATTATGTCATGGCTTTAGAAGCTTCTGATAAGCTGATTGACATAATTTGAGTCAATTGGAGGTGTACCTGTGGATGTATTTCAAGGCCTACCTTCAAACTCTTTGCTTGACATCATGGGAAAATCAAAAGAAGTCAGCCAAGACCTCAGAGAAAAAATTGTAGACCTCCACAAGTCTGGTTCATTCTTGGGAGCAATTTCCAAACGCCTGAAGGTACCACGTTCATCTGTACAAACAATAGTACGCAAGTATAAACACCATGGGACAAAGCAGTCGTCATACCGCTCAGGTAGGAAACGCGTTCAATCTCCTAGAGATGAACGTACTTTGGTGCGAAAAGTGCAAATCAATCCCAGAACAACAACAAAGGACCTTGTGAAGATGCTGGAGGAAACAGGTACAAAATTATCTATATCCACAGTAAAACAAGTCCTATATCGACATAACCTGAAAGGCAGCTCAGCAAGGAAGAAGCCACTGCTCCAAAAGCACCAATAAAAAAGCCAGACTACGGTTTGCAACTGCACATGGGGACAAAGATCATACTTTTTGGAGAAATGTCCTCTGGTCTGATGAAACAAAAATAGAACAGTTTGGCCATAATGATCATCGTTATGTTTGGAGGAAAAAGGGGGTGGCTTGCAAGCCGAAGAACACCATTCCAACCGTGAAGCACGGGGGTGGCAGAATCATGTTGTGGGGGTGCTTTGCTGCAGGAGGGACTGGTGCACTTAACAAAATAGATGGCATCATGAGGTAGGGAAATTCTGTGGATATATTAAAGCAACATCTCAAGACATGAGTCAGGAAGTTAAAGCTTGGTCACAAATGGGTCTTCCAAATGGACAATGACCCCAAGCATACTTCCAAAGTTGTGGCAAAATGGCTTAAGGACAACAAAGTCAAGATATTGGAGTGGCCATCACAAAGCCCTGACCTCAATCTTATAGAAAATGTGTGGGCAGAACTGAAAAAGCGTGTGCGAGCAAGGAGACCTACAAACCTGACTCAGTTACACCAGCTCTATCAGGAGGAATAGGCCAAAATTCACACAACTTATTGTGGGAAGATTGTGGAAGGCTACCTGAAACGTTTGACCCAAGTTAAACAATTTCAAGGCATTGCTACCAAATACTAATTGAGTGTATGTAAACTTCTGAACCACTGGGATTGTAATGAAAGAAATACAAGCTGAAATAAATCATTCTCTCTACTATTATTCTGACATTTCACATTCTTAAAATAAAGTGGTGATCCTAACTGACCTAAGACAGGGAATTTTTACTAGGATTAAATGTCAGGAATTGTGAAAAACTGAGTTTAAATGTATTTGGCTAAGGTGTATGTAAACTTCCGACTTTAACTGTATGTCCTTGTATACCTTTCATCCAAGATGGAAATTCACAACACAATCCAGTCTGATGAAAGTCATTAAAAAAGGTTACCCTGTTTACTACTCCTTTAGAAAGGGACTGAACCATAGTCAAAGTTTTACAGAGCATTTGCGATTGAAGAGATGACGTTTCGCTGACAAAAAAAAGCGCCCTTTGGAATTGTATTCCACACCGGCCCTAGTTACCTACTCATCCTGCTTGCCCAGTGTTGTCAATCAATCTGTGTCCTACTCCTCTGTGTGCCCAGGCCGTGTAAGAAGATGGGGGCAGCAGTCTCTGGAAGGAGCAGCCAACTGTATCAGTCAGTGTGCGTACCTCCCTACGTTGCCCCATCTCTTCTTCACTCACTATCTGATGTATTGGTGACACTGGGAAAGAGGACTGTGATGCACTCCTCTCTCTCATCTCACCCTCCCTCTTGATTCCCTCTTTTCCTGTCTCCCTTTCACTGTTAGATGTCTGTTTTATTCTCCTACACAAAAGAAGCTCTCCTCGGAAAGATATGAATGAGCGGTGGAGGAGGGACTCATTGGTAGAACCTCTCAAGTGTTTACATCCAAGGTCTGCTAATGAGTAATTCATTGTGCACCAAACCTGCTCCACTCTTTGATCATCTGATGGAGACATGGGTGTTTATGTATCTAGGCTATATTGTACAGTATCTTTCAGCCTCCAGTTTGGTCAATACAGTCTGAGATTAGAGTAGGTTGCTCACCTTCGCTGTAGCCCGTGCCTGGTACTCCGGACAGCCATTGACTGTGATTGTTTCATGCATGTACTGGTACACCTGAAAGAGAAAAATGGACAAACCATGAGTGTATTCTCTCAGTACTTTTGAATTTTCTGTAACATTTCTCCAAGTCTCTTGCATGTTCAATCCATGTCGTAGGCTACCAGACATGGTAGTTGGCAGGGTTAGGTTTTTGATTTTCTATTTAAACCTGTATTTTGAGAGTGTTTATTCTTGCAAATACCTTTGTAGATTATGTAGATGTTCATTGGATTTCTCCATCCACCTGGATCCACCTTTCACTGTTAATAAACTGCACACTATTTGGCGCCTGATCCTGCTGCCTCCTGCTACTTACTGCCCGTAAGGCTGCTCAAACATCTGGTCCCTACGACAATTAGCATAAGCAAACCGTGATGCATCAATAAGTACAAAATACTCATAGCACACTGTGGTGTGGCGCTTACTACCCCTTTTGGTTTTCTCTCATGTGGGTAACACATGGCATTGAGTAAATACACTGAAGAGAGTGGAGTTTGGAACGGAGTAGCGAGTGGAGCTAAGACTCTTGGTACTGTAGGTGAATTTCCACTAAGGATTTCCCCCCCTGTGTTTGACCAAAAAGCCTCAGATTTGTCTGTTTCCAGCTCCACCGCCCGGCCCCTGGTACTCATTGGGCCATGGCCTCAGTGGACTTGTCCTGACTTGGGGCCAAGGCAAGGACACTGGGGCTTTTCGGGCATTATTTATATTCACAAAATATAGAAAACAAAAAAATAAACGCAACATGCAACAATTTCAGCGATTTTACTGAGTTAAAGTTCATATAAGGAAATTAGTCAATTGAAATAAATTCATTAGGTCCTAATCTATGGATTTCACATGACTGGGTAGGGGTGCGAGCAGGGGTGCAGCCATGGGTGGGGCTGGGAGGGAACTTGGGAGCCAGGCCCACCCACTGGGGAGGCAGGACCTGCCAATCAGAATGAGTTTTTCCTCTCAAAAAGGCGATAGAAATACTCCTCAGCTTCATCAGCTGTCCAGGTGTCTGGTCTCAGACGATCCCACAGGTGAAGAAGCCGGATGTGGAGGTCCTGGGTCACACGTGGCCTGCGGTGTGAGACGTACAGACAAATTCTCGAAACAACATTGGAGGCGGCTTATGGTGGCGAAATTAACATTACATTTTCTGGCAACAGTTCTGATGGACATTCCTGCAGTCAGCATGCCAATTGCATGCTCCCTCAAAACTTGAGACATCTGTGGTATTGTGTTGTGTGACAAAACTGCACATTTTCGAGTGACCTTTTATTGTCCACAGCACAAGGTTCACCTGTGTAATGGTCATGCTGTTTAATCAGCTTCTGATATGCCAAACATGTCAGATGGATGGATTATCTTGGCAAAGGAGAAATACTCAGTAACAGGGATGTAAACAGGGATGTAAACATAAACAATTTGAGAGAAACAAGCTTTTGGTGCATATGAAACATTTCTGGGATCTTTTATTTCAGCTCATGAAACATTGGTTGTGTTTCTATTTTTGTTCAGTAATACATAACAATGGCTAACTGTGAACAATGTTTAACACCTTCTCACAAAGCAACTGTTTTGATTATGCAGAGGTTGTTGACTCCGCTCTTCACAAGTCCTCACTGTCGGCCCTAGCTTTGGAAACACGATGTCCTTAGTACAACTTAAGGGTGTATACACTAGTGGAACTCTGATGTTACAGTCAAAAAGCAATACTTTGTTTTTCAGCTGAGCAACTCTTTGAAATCCAATATTGAACACCATCTTGGGACCTTATTCCAGGACACCTTTTCCACATCTACAGTGTGTTCTAACCTCCTCTAAAGAGGAGTCAGCATTACGAGCCAATGGAAAGCTTTCAGGTGTAAAAGAGCTATTTTGAGTTGTTTCTATACAGAACATGACATACTGTATCGACACCATTTACAATAACACCCCCAGCGTACAGTATGACATTATCACACCTTATTCTGGTGATCCAACAGAAACAACTCGAAACATTATGAATGCTCTGATTAGTGTTACTGTGTTGAACATTACATGAGACATTGGCCTACTCCCCATACGGGGTCATGTAATTGTTTGATGTGACTCATATGAGCCCTCATCCTTTGTGTGTTTTAGCCAAGAGCCTTGCGGCTGGTCCATTCTATAAACATTTTGTCAGTGCATCGTTTGTCATATAAAGATACAGCATCCATCCATCCCTGTGAGCCTGATTTAAATACACTTAAGATGTATGGACTGTTGTGTATTCAAGGTCTCAGTGGATGCCTTGCTGTGAGTCAGGAGAATCGTGTCTAGGAAACACGTGAACAACAATAAAGGTCAAGCTATTTCAATTTGTAATTTGCTTAACTATATGCACAAACATCCACGAGTTGAAGTGCAAATTGGATGTACCACTAACTACTGCTGAATTACTCAACAAGCAAACCAAATTAAATTGTAACGTCTCAAACCCTTCTTAAAGAACAACATTGACTTTTTCATGTGCAGTGAATTGTATTGTTTTTCTCTGGAATGGAAACTAATGGGGATTTTACTCATCAGCTCACACCTCGGTATGTCTCGACACAAGGAGAGCATGTGTTTTCTGGGCTCAACCATCATTCAATATTTCTGTATGATGAGCTGGAGAAAAACTAAGGCCCTTGCCTCTTTGCGACTTCAAAGTGCTTCATCTGTGTTTCAACAATAAAACAAGTGGTTTCGTGTCACCTGGGTATATCTGACTGACGAAAAACAAAGTCTGTTGGTTGATATGAGAATAAAAGAATAACCGCAAGCCAACAACAAAATAAATCAATTGGATTTTGTTTTGAGCAAGCAGTTCACATACAAAAATAAGATATTTGAGCTTTTTAGGTTTACCTTTATGAACCCAGTTGAACTCAGTCTGACAACACTGTTAATGAATGAACATAACCTTCTGTTCTGATAATTCATTGGGGGAAAATAATCTCCAATAGCATAAAGAAAACAGTCAACAAATTGCTGTGTTCTTTTCACTGTTCTTTTCACCAGGGAACAAACAGATTCAAAGTCAGGTAGAAAGAGAGTGAGAGAGAAAGAGAGAGAGAAACAGAGTGAGAAACAGGCAGAGAGAGATGGAAAGAGTGAGAGAGAGAGATTTGAAAGACTTGCACTCCTGAAGGCATCATTTCTATCTCATTCCCCCTCCTGTTGCTATGCATCCGTCTTTACCTCTGAACTCTACTTTCTTCCTGTCCCTCCTGAATATACTCTCCCTTTCTCTCTTCCCCCTCTCTCTCCTGACTCTACGGTACACTGGGCGTTTACCACGGCAGGCATTCATTAACCCAGATCTATCTAACCTCTGTGGAAGGCTCATTGTGCTTGATGGGCTGGGGGATCCCAGTCTTACCGTCAGCCTTACAAGGACGCCACAATGATGGGCTGGGGGCTACCAGTCTTACCGTCAGCCTTACGAGGACGCCACAATGCCTGATAGTGGAGAGAGCTGCCCGGAGGGTGCCTGGCACGACGCGTGTAACCATGGCTCCCCGAGCAAAATGGGGAAGGATGAGACGGAGAGAGAGCTTGAAGAGCTCTCCTTCTCCTCTCTCTAGCTGACTGAGTTTAAAGTGGTCACTTGGTAGAAGCGAAACGGCATTAATAACTGTTCATTCACAGACCTCCCTAGCTCTGTCAGCATGACACAAAAAGAGAATATTAAACGCACAGAGATAATTAAATGAAGTGGCTTTCAGCCTTCAGCTCACAGTAAATGTAGTAAGAGACTAAGGTCTGCCCTCAATGGAGCGGCACACAAATCCTTTCCTTTATATGAATTCAAAGTGAGACTCGTATTCATATGCCCTGTTCCATTATCATCAGGCTACCACAACTCTATGATCACATAATTGATTCAGTTCATTGGAACAGACCATGGGTTTTTTTGCAAGGAAAAATGACCTGCATTGTTTTGTGACTAATGAAAGTCATGATTCGAGTTCATGTGTGGTTGAATCGTTTGCTCGGGCCTGTCGGATGATTTTCATCAGGACCAGTTCTTGATGTGCATAACGCTTTAAGTCAAGCCAACAGAGTGGCTGGAAATCATCATAATCTCCATCATTTCCCGCTGGTTAGCGCTCCCAGTCGTCTTCCCTGGTGTCCTTCCCTTTCCATTTGCAAAGCAGATTGACTCTGACAACTCATTCAGGGACTTTCCCTGAGCTCCGAGATGTCATTGATAGACAAGGTTGGGAAGAGCAACGCTCCTCCTCACTCCATCTCTCTGTAATTGGGGGTCTTTCACCTTAGCAGGCATTTCCATCCCACATCAATTTCCCCTATCAACAGTTAGCCAGTTAACCCCCTCACCCATAGCTAGGCTGATTCATGTGGCTGTAAATTCTATTGACACTGTGAAGAAGGTTTTCAACCGGCTCACCTCTGTGACTTTCTACAGTAGAGACATGATCAAGCTACCCTGGTCTGTGGGATTCTGTGTCTGCTCATCAGACCATGAAATGAGCTTCACAAGCAGATATGAGACGAGGGGAACAAATCTAATCGCTCAATTATAATACCTGGTGGCCCCAGCTCAACGCAGAATAGGTCATCTGCATTAATGAAATGACACGCAGGTGAATCCCAATACCGAGCAACTATACATGGCTCTGAAGCAACCTTTAATCTTCCTGTAATAGCTGTGGAGGAAATGATTTATTGACCTACTATGTTGTTTAATTGAACATACTATGCTGTTTTTACTTGGAGAATTGTCCTTTGTTATACATTAGTATTTTGCTGATACAGGCTTGTCTTGTGTGACTTAGTCATTTGTCTGGGCGTACAGATAAGAGCCGTTTAGGTGTGACTGCAGTATGTGACATTCTGTTTTAACAATCTACAGGAACTTAGACGTGTGGAAACATGCAGGACGGAACAGACAACGGTGACACTGTTGAGTGGTTGTTATTGATTGCTTCATTTTTGCAAATCTAATAATAAAGTTGTTTTGAAGAATACAGTCTCTCTCCTTTTGGTTAGAATCCCCACGACATGGCTCTCTCCTTTTGGTTAGAATCCCCACGACATGGCTCTCTCCTTTTGGTTAGAATCCCCACGACATGGCTCTCTCCTTTTGGTTAGAATCCCCACGACATGGCTCTCTCCTTTTGGTTAGAATCCCCACGACATGTCTCTCTCCTTTTGGTTAGAATCCCCACGACATGGCTCTCTCCTTTTGGTTAGAATCCCCACGACATGGCTCTCTCCTTTTGGTTAGAATCCCCACGACATGTCTCTCTCCTTTTGGTTAGAATCCCCACGACATGGCTCTCTCCTTTTGGTTAGAATCCCCACGACATGGCTCTCTCCTTTTGGTTAGAATCCCCACGACATGGCTCTCTCCTTTTGGTTAGAATCCCCACGACATGGCTCTCTCCTTTTGGTTAGAATCCCCACGACATGGCTCTCTCCTTTTGGTTAGAATCCCCACGACATGGCTCTCTCCTTTTGGTTAGAATCCCCACGACATGGCTCTCTCCTTTTGGTTAGAATCCCCACGACATGGCTCTCTCCTTTTGGTTAGAATCCCCACGACATGTCTCTCTCCTTTTGGTTAGAATCCCCACGACATGGCTCTCTCCTTTTGGTTAGAATCCCCACGACATGGCTCTCTCCTTTTGGTTAGAATCCCCACGACATGGCTCTCTCCTTTTGGTTAGAATCCCCACGACATGGCTCTCTCCTTTTGGTTAGAATCCCCACGACATGGCTCTCTCCTTTTGGTTAGAATCCCCACGACATGGCTCTCTCCTTTTGGTTAGAATCCCCACGACATGGCTCTCTCCTTTTGGTTAGAATCCCCACGACATGGCTCTCTCCTTTTGGTTAGAATCCCCACGACATGGCTCTCTCCTTTTGGTTAGAATCCCCACGACATGTCTCTCTCCTTTTTGGTTAGAATCCCCACGACATGGCTCTCTCCTTTTGGTTAGAATCCCCACGACATGGCTCTCTCCTTTTGGTTAGAATCCCCACGACATGTCTCTCTCCTTTTGGTTAGAATCCCCACGACATGGCTCTCTCCTTTTGGTTAGAATCCCCACGACATGGCTCTCTCCTTTTGGTTAGAATCCCCACGACATGGCTCTCTCCTTTTGGTTAGAATCCCCACGACATGGCTCTCTCCTTTTGGTTAGAATCCCCACGACATGGCTCTCTCCTTTTGGTTAGAATCCCCACGACATGTCTCTCTCCTTTTGGTTAGAATCCCCACGACATGGCTCTCTCCTTTTGGTTAGAATCCCCACGACATGTCTCTCTCCTTTTGGTTAGAATCCCCACGACATGGCTCTCTCCTTTTGGTTAGAATCCCCACGACATGGCTCTCTCCTTTTGGTTAGAATCCCCACGACATGGCTCTCTCCTTTTGGTTAGAATCCCCACGACATGGCTCTCTCCTTTTGGTTAGAATCCCCACGACATGTCTCTCTCCTTTTGGTTAGAATCCCCACGACATGGCTCTCTCCTTTTGGTTAGAATCCCCACGACATGGCTCTCTCCTTTTGGTTAGAATCCCCACGACATGGCTCTCTCCTTTTGGTTAGAATCCCCACGACGTGGCTCTCTCCTTTTGGTTAGAATCCCCACGACGTGGCTCTCTCCTTTTGGTTAGAATCCCCACGACGTGGCTCTCTCCTTTTGGTTAGAATCCCCACGACGTGGCTCTCTCCTTTTGGTTAGAATCCCCACGACGTGGCTCTCTCCTTTTGGTTAGAATCCCCACGACGTGGCTCTCTCCTTTTGGTTAGAATCCCCACGACGTGGCTCTCTCCTTTTGGTTAGAATCCCCACGACGTGGCTCTCTCCTTTTGGTTAGAATCCCCACGACGTGGCTCTCTCCTTTTGGTTAGAATCCCCACGACATGGCTCTCTCCTTTTGGTTAGAATCCCCACGACATGGCTCTCTCCTTTTGGTTAGAATCCCCACGACATGGCTCTCTCCTTTTGGTTAGAATCCCCACGACATGGCTCTCTCCTTTTGGTTAGAATCCCCACGACATGGCTCTCTCCTTTTGGTTAGAATCCCCACGACATGGCTCTCTCCTTTTGGTTAGAATCCCCACGACATGGCTCTCTCCTTTTGGTTAGAATCCCCACGACATGGCTCTCTCCTTTTGGTTAGAATCCCCACGACATGGCTCTCTCCTTTTGGTTAGAATCCCCACGACATGGCTCTCTCCTTTTGGTTAGAATCCCCACGACATGGCTCTCTCCTTTTGGTTAGAATCCCCACGACATGGCTCTCTCCTTTTGGTTAGAATCCCCACGACATGGCTCTCTCCTTTTGGTTAGAATCCCCACGACATGGCTCTCTTCTTTTGGTTAGAATCCCCACGACGTGGCTCTCTCCTTTTGGTTAGAATCCCCACGACGTGGCTCTCTCCTTTTGGTTAGAATCCCCACGACGTGGCTCTCTCCCATCAGCAGACATATTCCAGCACAGAACAGGGGTCAGATGAGGTCAAATGTGATTACATTACGATTAACTCGCCAATGTAGCTCAAAAAGGCTCAGCAGTCTAGTCCTGCTATGTCAGGGTATTAAGAGCGAGCCGCAGGGAAGTGTTTTTTACGATGCTCGTCACTACCCATTGTCCGGGAAAAATTTGCGTGGAATAATTTGCATGTGTAATAAAAGTGAATACAGGGGTTGTGACCGCATGTTGGAATGTAAACACATGCGACACAGCACGTATGGCAAGGTATTGCTCAATTCACATAAATGCCATGTTCTCTGCTCTTCCATAGAGACATGGGAATATTTATTGTCTTGGGAGGCTGTTAAACCACTGACATGAACGCCACAGCTGTTGAATGTTGCTGATAACGACCACTCATCTTCACTCTCCAGCTCCTCTAGCAGTCAGACCTCTATGAGAAAGAGCCATTCTGCACCGTGGCAAAGTGTCAGCTCACACAAGAACGTAATTGACTGGAAACTATGGCCGGTCAGCCTCTGCAACCAATCCAAGCTGATCCTCTCTAGTTTCCCTGGTGACTGGATGTGTTGTTGGTGGTTGAAGTGTTTCTCTCGCTCTTTCCCTCTCAATGGCCAGCTGTTGTAAAACAGTCTGTAGGGTGCTGCCTAGCTGCTACTCCTGGCAGAGACATGAAGCCTCCCCCACCACCAGGCAGCACCAGGCTCCAGTGTCTCTGCCTGACTCCCAGGCCAGGCTTCTCTCATCCTGCTGTCCAATGAAAGGGCCAGCCCTCTCTGACATTTCCTCTAGTAGATTACATTTCCTACTAGATTACCTCAGTCTGAGAATTGATGGCCCTCTTACTCTTCAGTCTGTGTGTCTGAGCTGACCACGTCTGGGAAAACACCCCTAAAAGTCTGCATTGTTGTGTAGCCACATTTCTTCATTAAAATAACCATCAGTCACCTGTGGTCAATTTCCCTGTGTTGGCAGGAGCAAAAGGACCCTGGGGCCGTGGTGCAGGGGAATCGACTCACCTCTCTAATGGCTGTGCAGAACTCACTCTGCAACACCAACTTCAGGGACTGCAGCTTGTGACCCGGGACGTCTCCGGACTCCTGTAGCTTCTCCAGCAGCTCAATCGCCCTGGCTACATCTGACAGAGAGAGAGAGAGAGAGAGGCAGAGAGAAAGGGAGAGGCAGAGAGAGAGGAAAAGGTAGAGAGAGGTGGAGAAAGTCAGAGAGAGAGCGAGAGAGGGGGTAAGAAGGGAAAAAAATGCCCCATTGAATTACATTAACAGCAGAGCCTTGAAAAAGAAGTCCGGAGCGAATCGATAGAGAGGATAATGGAAAAAAAACTGAGTCAGGGCCAAGGGGATCAAGAGAGAGAGAGAGAGAGAGAAAGCAATCCCAGCGTAGTTTGCATTAGGCCTGCTCCATGCATGAGAAAACGGGGGGCGGACTTCAAGGTAGAGCATCGTTCTGTTCAAAGCGAGCGAATCCTGGCATGAGCGGGTACCGCGATCATTAGATCCTTTTAAAACAAACCCATGACGCCCGAAGTTAAAGACTTTGACTCCTATGTCTAGTAAACTCTCCACTCCTAATTATCATCCCTGAAAAAATCCAGCGTAAAGCAGATTCTTTTCAGGAAGAATGATAGAAATGAGAGTACATGTTGGAAGGGGAGAGGAGGGATTTGATGCTCAGCCTAATCGTTGGGTCAGTTGTTCTAGAAGAAACTAAATAAAAAGCAGTTGGTGGATAATGTGCATCTGTCAACCCTTTATCCCCTCAGCATGTGCAAAAACCAAACTACACAGTTTGCAACCAGCGAGTCGCTGGAAAATGATCAAACCACTTGTAATGGACTACAGATATTCGATGTTTCATACCTAGCTTGATGCCGAACCCAGTGACACAGTCCCACTCAGAAGAAATAGCATGATTATGTTTTGGAGTTGATAATATAGTTTAGATGTTAAAAATCTAAAAATGTAAAATCGTTAACTGAGTCTACTTTATTAATCCAAGAAATATCCAACTATATGTAGCTCAACTATATGTAGACTATATACATTCTTTGAATAACAAATACAGTGCCTTGCGAAAGTATTCGGCCCCCTTGAACTTTGCGACCTTTTGCCACATTTCAGGCTTCAAACATAAAGATATAAAACTGTATTTTTTTGTGAAGAATCAACAACAAGTGGGACACAATCATGAAGTGGAACGACATTTATTGGATATTTCAAACTTTTTTAACAAATCAAAAACTGAAAAATTGGGCGTGCAAAATTATTCAGCCCCCTTAAGTTTATACTTTGTAGCGCCACCTTTTGCTGCGATTACAGCTGTAAGTCGCTTGGGGTATGTCTCTTATCAGTTTTGCACATCGAGAGACTGACATTTTTTCCCATTCCTCCTTGCAAAACAGCTCGAGCTCAGTGAGGTTGGATGGAGAGCATTTGTGAACAGCAGTTTTCAGTTCTTTCCACAGATTCTCGATTGGATTCAGGTCTGGACCTTGACTTGGCCATTCTAACATCTGGATATGTTTATTTTTGAACCATTCCATTGTAGATTTTGCTTTATGTTTTGGATCATTGTCTTGTTGGAAGACAAATCTCCGTCCCAGTCTCAGGTCTTTTGCAGACTCCATCAGGTTTTCTTCCAGAATGGTCCTGTATTTGGCTCCATCCATCTTCCCATCAATTCTAACCATCTTCCCTGTCCCTGCTGAAGAAAAGCAGGCCCAAACCATGATGCTGCCACCACCATGTTTGACAGTGTGGATGGTGTGTTCAGGGTGATGAGCTGTGTTGCTTTTACGCCAAACATAACGTTTTGCATTGTTGCCAAAAAGTTCAATTTTGGTTTCATCTGACCAGAGCACCTTCTTCTACATGTTTGGTGTGTCTCCCAGGTGGCTTGTGGCAAACTTTAAACTACACTTTTTATGGATATCTTTAAGAAATGGCTTTCTTCTTGCCACTCTTCCATAAAGGCCAGATTTGTGCAATATACGACTGATTGTTGTCCTATGTACAGAGTCTCCCACCTCAGCTGTAGATCTCTGCAGTTCATCCAGAGTGATCATGGGCCTCTTGGCTGCATCTCTGATCAGTCTTCTCCTTGTATGAGCTGAAAGTTTAGAGGGACGGCCAGGTCTTGGTAGATTTGCAGTGGTCTGATACTCCTTCCATTTCAATATTATCGCTTGCACAATGCTCCTTGGGATGTTTAAAGCTTGGGAAATCTTTTTGTATCCAAATCCGGCTTTAAACTTCTTCACAACAGTATCTCGGACCTGCCTGGTGTGTTCCTTGTTCTTCATGATGCTCTCTGCGCTTTTAACGGACCTCTGATACTATCACAGTGCAGGTGCATTTATACGGAGACTTGATTACACACAGGTGGATTGTATTTATCATCATTAGTCATTTAGGTCAACATTGGATCATTCAGAGATCCTTACTGAACTTCTGGAGAGAGTTTGCTGCACTGAAAGTAAAGGGGCTGAATAATTTTGCACGCCCAATTTTTCAGTTTTTGATTTGTTAAAAAAGTTTGAAATATCCAAGAAATGTCGTTCCACTTCATGATTGTGTCCCACTTGTTGTTGATTCTTCACAAAAAAATACAGTTTTATATCTTTATGTTTGAAGCCTGAAATGTGGCAAAAGGTCGCAAAGTTCAAGGGGGCCGAATACTTTCGCAAGGCACTGTCTATACTGAGGCCAAGGATTCTGAACAATCTTAAACACCATTACCCTGGTGTTGAACTAGCTCCACGCTCTGTACAACACCAATAGAGAGAGGTAAACAACCCACGATGTTTATAAACATCACGCCGAACCCAGGGAGGCTGGACTGAGAGGGAAGACAATCTAGTTTAACCCGGTGAGGCAGAGAGGAGGCAGAAAAGCTATTACTGTTTACAGACCTAGGGCGAACTAGGTAAGAGGAGGGAGAACTGCATACATAGAACCTGTGGTTGTTTAGGCAGGTTTGTTTTGTGCCAGTATTTAAGCGTCAAACAAGGGCATAACATTTACTGTTAGTACACAAGTATACATGGAGAAAGAACATGATACCCAGAGAACCAGCGTGGATTACATTAAACCAGAAGAAATGGTGGGGTCGATTTCCATCAGGATTGGTTACTGCAAGCCACAAAGTGTTGTCAGGGAGATCTTTACAGGGAATTCATCACCCTAATTCCACAACTCCACTCAGCATCTTCTGTAATGATGGCCAAGTGTCAGCCAAGATAATATCGCACAGAATGTTCTATAGGATGTGCAAAAAATATATGTTTTATTGTCACGTACACCGGATAGGTGCAGTGAAATGTATTTTTTTTACAGGGTCAGCCATAGCAAATTAAGGTTATGTGCCTTGCACAAGGGCACATCGGCTGATTTTATTTCACCTTGTCGGCTCAGGTATTCGAACCAGCGACTTTTCAGTTACTGGCCGAACACTCAAAGCTTAGGCTGAGACTTGGTGTGGGTGGTATAGTCCACCCTAGAGGCAGGTTGTTGCCTGAAATGTCAGACTTGGTCAAGAACCCGAAACTACGGGGAGACGAGAGCAGAATTACAGCTGGTCCATAGGGAGTCGAACACAGGAAAGGGGACACTTTTCTCTAAACCTGTGAGTGTGTATGGAGGGATAAAACAGTATTCATTACTACTTTACATTACCCCTGCAACAGAGCTCTGTAATGGTAATGTAGCTAATGTACAGAATTTCCATCAGATTTAATAAGCGTCCAATGAGTCCGTAAGTAAGGTGAATGAGGTTGTACAATATTGTGTACCATATCTGTAAAAAAAGAGAGTTAGCATTTCACTAATGAGTGGCCAGTAATCTGCTGGTATTATTCCAAGCAGCCTGGTTAGTTTTATGAGTGTTTATTTCTCATTATAGCGAGGTCAGGGCCAGATCAGGAGAGCTTTTGCCTTCTCTCATTTGCCCATTAGCACCAATTTCTTCATCCTCGTCAAGGTCTCTGATGAGGCCTCCAACATCGAGCAACGCTTCAAAGATTAAGATTTCTAAAACTTTGTTTATAGATGGGATTTCTCGGGAGGTCAGTTTTTGTACTTTGACACTGATCAAAAACAAAAGTTGGGAGTCTCCACCTGTTCAGCACCACTTTCAAGTAGTTTGGCTTTCAACTTCGGTCTGGGGAATTAAATAAATACATTCTTTGAAATAAACTGGGTTATAGGCTAAGAAGCTATTTTGTAAAAGTAAAGCAAACCGTGTTTGGTTGCTAAAGGGAAGGATTTCGACCGGGTATCAAGTTGTTTGAAAGGAGAAAGAGAAGAAGATCTGGCAGTCCGGAAAAGTCCGGAAATGTTTTAGGCTACAAGCAATCAAAGGCAGTATTTTAGACCTTCATTTGAATATCAAAAATATCACAAATACCATAACGAGGCCATATATGTCATGCCCCATCTCCCCTATTCAGACTGTCCAGTGTCTATGACCAGTCAGCCAACGCCACAGCAGTGAATAGGGATTGTTGCTACCAGATGTGACAGTTGTTATCCCCCTAAACCAGTGATGAGGGCTAGACTACAGCAGAGCCTCTCCTGCTCCTAGAGTTATTACAGGTAATCGGTCATAAAAGCCTCCCCTCTCCAACAGTCGTCAAACCCACTGGCTACAGGTCATCTACAAGTCTCTGCTAGGTAAAGCCCCGCCTTATCTCAGCTCACTGGTCACCATAGCAACACCCACTCGTGGCACGCGCTCCAGCAGGTATATCTCACTGGTCACCCCCAAAGCCAATTCCTCCTTTGGTCTTCTTTCCTTCCAGTTCTCTGCTGCCCATGACTGGAACAAATTGCAAAAATCTCTGAAGCTGGAGACTCACATCTCCCTCACTAGCTTTAAGCACCAGCTGTCAGAGCAGATCACAGATCACTGCACCTGTACATAGCCCATCTGTAAACAGCCCATCTATCTACCTACCTCATCCCCATACTGGTATTTATTTATTTATTTATTTTGCTCCTTTGCACCCCAGTATCTCTACCTGCACATTCATCTTCTGCCGATCTACCATTCCAGTGTTTAATTGCTATATTGTAATTACTTCGCCACCATGGCCTATTTATTTCCTTAACTTAGCTAATTTGCACTCACTGTATATAGACTATTTGTTTTCTTTTGTTCTACTGTATTATTGACTGTATGTTTTGTTTATTCCATGTGTAACTCTGTGTTGTTGTATGTGTCGAATTGCTACGCTTTATCTTGGCCAGGTCACAGTTGCAAATGAGAACTTGTTCTCAACTAGCCTACCTGGTTAAATAAAGGTTAAATAAAAATAAAATAAATAAATAAATAAAAAGTTGCATTTCATTTGCTGCATCGTGACACATATCATGCCGTCATCCACCCTACTTCCCTTGGTCTGCTAGCTCATCAACTCTGCAAGCACTGTCGTGTCGATTTGTTTCAATAAGTAGATGGCTATTTGTGGACAGAATGTCTTGGACAGACCGTGGATAGTGTTGTGTGATAATTGGTGTAGAACATGCAGCAGTAATAGAACACCATCCAGTCCTGTGAGGAGCTGCCTACGTCAGGCATTTCTGATGGAATACTGTATTTTGTCTACGGTGTGAGGAGTGAGACATCAAATGGTTTCCTCTGTGTGTGATCTAAGGGGTATAAACCCCCCAGGGTATAAGATTTGCTTGGCAGCCCTGGGTGATTTGCTGTTTCAATAACTATGGGAATCCAGGTACAGAGTTATGTCATATCCACATAGCTTTGTCTGCAACGACTCCCAAATAAGACACATTATAATGACGCATCACATCAAATCCCTGTGTGGTGCATTCAGCCACATCACCTAGGAGACCAAGTGAGACCTTAAGTCCTTACTAATCTGACCTTATAGTTGGCTATGTAGACACACACAGACCAGTAAAACCATGGTCATATTGAGCTACACCACCACTAGCATCAACGTTATACCCTGAATACACCGCTCATGTCGCGTGTGCGAGCGTTGCAAAATAAATTTAGAAATCTATATTATTCAATTATTGCACACACACACTGCTTGCGCGTGCAAACAAGCGTCTGCGTTGCCAAGGGATAAAATCTGGCCCAGTTCTACTTGTGACGCAGATCGCGCTGCAAGTCCTGCCTCTCCCATCTCCTCATTGGTTTATAGAAGCAGGTACATGCCATCTCCTCATTGGTTATACCCACATGGGTGACTGAAAGACGAACGAGGTCGGTGGCGGTAATGCACCTAATTTATGAAAGCTGCCAATCGCAATATAAAGTCCAGAGAAGAAAAGGCCTGGAAGGAGGAGAGATGACTAGAAACAATTTGGTTGACCGTTTTATGTGTGGATTAATTGTTGGAGTAGAGGACCTTGTGCATTTCATGTAAAATTACAACTCAATGTTTATATCCCAGGACAAATTAGCTAGCAACAGCAAGCTAGCTAAATAGGACAAATTAGCTAGCAAGTGCAAGCTAGCTAAATTGCCATAAACGTGTAACGCTTTTCGACCTGTCCCCAAATTAATGTAATTGGTTCAGAGTCTGTTTTGATATTTTAACCTGCATGTCGTGATCACGTTTGGTGTGGGGGGGACAAAATTAATTAATGCACGATGGCGCACGCGCGCAGCTGGTTTGGGTTCCGTGTTGCTGTCCCTCAGCCTACAATGCTAATAAAAAGGAAAACTGCTCTGTAAGAGTAGCTCTACACACCACTAAGAATACCCTCACCGCCCTGTTACCAAGCCGAAGCCACTCCATGAATAACTACAGTACATCTGGAGGGTAACACACAGTCAGCCAACACCATCCTGGAGTGCCTTACTAACTAACACTCCAACCCATCTGAGAGAGGAACTTGAGAGTATGCATGGATCTGGCCTTCTCTCTCTCTCTCTATTCCACTTCATTAAAAGAACGTGGCTCAGTGAAGCCCCAGGATAGGATACCAGTCCTGTAGGCCTACAGATCTCCTCTCTTTGGATTTCCTCACTCCACTGAGATGGATTCATTTGAAACCAATGGAAGTCAGTGGCGGGAATCCACTCAACTACTAAGTCATTAGCATTCTCCTCGTCGTTCCTCTTCTCCACACTCCAATGAGATGGATTCACTCAACTACTAAGCCATTAGCATCCTCCTCGTCGTTCCTCTTCTCCACACTCCAATGAGATGGATTCACTCAACTACTAAGCCATTAGCATTCTCCTCGTCGTTCCTCTTCTCCACACTCCAATGAGACTTCAGCCCCCTTGGCGCTTCACCAACTCTAGAGATGGACTCAAGGGGTCCAGATGTGTGCAACATCTGTGGGACTCAACCCTCCTCCACGAAATGAAAATATTCAAAGAGCAGTTACTGTATGTTCAGCTTTAATGCCGACACAACGGCAAATCAATGTTGCCATTAGATCATCTGCAAGGCATGTTTGCAAAAAAAAAAAAATCCATTTGACACATATTTTCAAGGGAAGACAGAGGTGTCCAGGTGATACTGCTGCTCTTATTGGAAGTGTCATTAAGGATGGGAGCAAGAGATGAAAAACAATGGTTGTTAAAAGTTAAACATACAACTCCTAATTTACATGAATTCAATCTGTGAAGTTGGGGAGGCATTTAAGTAAATAAAGTATGAAACACCAGTACATTGCTATGCATTGTGTAGTCGGGAACATTGATGCTACTAGCCAAACATTTGACCTAGTTTAACTTCTCTTTGCCACACAGCAGTGAGAACACATTACCATTGCCTGATTGGATGAGCTGAAAGTAACGAGACGTGTTCTTTGGAGCGGTCACATAGGGCTCTCATCTACCATTTTCTATTTCAACAATCACTCCTGACTGGGTAATGACACATTTCTCTATTTGAAAGGTTTATCATCCGTCTCCAATTACAACAGAGAGTGAAGCAAACTGACTGTTTACTGAAATCCCTGTGACTAACTTGGACCAAAATGATACTGTGCGTCCTTCAGTGTACGTATGAATACATTCCTAATGGGGCGATGTATGTGTCCCTAACAGTAATAAAGACAGAAGTAAAAGCAATAGAACAAAGGCCAATATAAATCATATCTGAATTCTTTGTGGGAAAGATTTCTTGAGGCAGCCAACAAATAAAAGATTTATGCTCATTCTAATTCATGTTCTAAGGCAACGATGAAGGTGTTTTAGAGGGTGCCCAACTTTGGGAGAGAAATATTCTGAAAGTGCTGTTGAAGTGTTACTGAAAGCAGTGTCCTCTAAAGAGCCATTTCCAAGAGGAATCAATTAATTAATAGTGTGTATCTAATAAGCTATTAGTCTACTATAGTCTGTTTCTGTGACTGAAAATGTAAAGACGTTTAGTGGTAAATCTGTTTCTGTGACTGACAATGTAAAACTGTTTAGTGGTAAATCTGTTTCTGTGACTGACAATGTAAAGACGTTTTGTGGTAAATCTGTTTCTGTGACTGACAATGTAAAACTGTTTAGTGGTAAATCTGTTTATTTGACTGACAATGTAAACACGTTTTGTGGTAAATCTGTTTCTGTGACTGACAATGTAAAGACGTTTTGTGGTAAATCTGTTTCTGTGACTGACAATGTAAAGACGTTTAGTGGTAAATCTGTTTCTGTGACTGACAATGTAAAGACGTTTAGTGGTAAATCTGTTTCTGTGACTGACAATGTAAAGACGTTTAGTGAAATCTGTTTCTGTGACTGACAATGTAAAGATGTTTTGTGGTAAATCTATAACATACAGTACTGTGCTGTGTGTTACCTTGAGATTTCCTAAAATCGAATCAATGACGGACGACCACAGAAATTATGGTATTATGTTGATCAAATACAACGTTCAAACTATAAACAGCATGGTGTCTAAAACACTATGTCTAAAATCACCAGTTCCAGAATGAGTCAGCCTTTCAAGTACACAGAGTTCCCTTTCTGCTCTGCTTTGATGACTGGATCTACTAATGCAGCCATCACTCATAAATAAATGTGAAGACCACATCAAGCAGCTAGCAATGCTGCTGTGCTGAAACACACCAGGTTTGTGCTGTCCTGCCGTAGGCACGACTTATTTCACTCTTCCTGGGGTCCAAGCTTTTCGACGCCGCAGTATTAAACAATGAGTGCTTCACTGCTTTCTACACTTGAGTAAGAGTCTAAACATGATTTTGAGCTGTTTGCAAAACTGGGCAGTGCTCCAATATCCTCACATAATTGCCCTGTTGATAATAGAGGGCATAGCTGAATAGAATATATTTTCCAATATCTGCACGTGCTGTGCGGTGTAAATAAGCATGTCCAATTAACTCAGCTGGCTCATTAAGACATGGGGCTGATGAAAACAGAGACTGCAACGCAGGTGCATCTTCTCCATCTCTACTGGGACGTCTAAGGTCCTAATAGAGAATCGTTTCATAGCTGATTGATTCAAGACTAGTCTGAGCTATTCCTCACTCCCACATGTAATGTTTCCCAGAGCAGTGCCCTAACACCGTCACTACCAGAATGGCTGACTTACACATGCCAGAATAAATTGCCCCGGAGAGGCCATGCCATCTGCCACTTCCCAGTTTGACCCGCGTATCCTTTGTGCCATTGGCAACCACACTGAAATTACCACACAAAAAACCTCTACTGTGCTCATTCTCTGGATGAGTAGAGGAACAGGCCAGCAGGGGCTTGCCAGACACAAGGCCAGCTCCTCAACAGGAGAGCTTTTTAAATGGACGCACCTCACTTTATCAATCCCCCCCATAAGCCGAGTGAATTAACACTAAATGGCCCTGCCGTGACATTCCTGACTATAGAGGGAAAATAAATCACTCTTAGGCTAATGAGCCCTGATGGGGACCGTCTAAGGCAGAAGCAGATAACACTGAACTTTGTTTTTTGTCTCCCTTCCTCTGACTGATTACCTGGCAGATGTACATCCCAAACAAATGAAATGTCCTTTCATTGTGGTTCTAATGAGAGCTTACCTAGGGCTGTGCCATTCTAAATAGCTCTCCGTTGATGAAATTGCTGAGCTGGCTGTTCACCTCACCTGTAATCCCTCCTCTCTGTTATCACCCAAAGCAAGGTACAAGAGGAAGGTCGCTGCGCAACAATGAACAAATCCAGTGACCTCTGCAAGCAAAGCAAAGCCTGTCTGCAGTATGGTGAGACAACATGCTTAGGGCCCTGAGTAGGCTACAGTGTGTTGCCCTTTCTCCCCTGTGAATAGACTCAAACAAAGGATCAGCGATAACTTGCAAGGAAATGTGCGGTTGTTCTATATTTATTACGGCAATAAACCATGCACGGAGAGCATCAAAAAAGTATTGACTTCCAGATTTCAAGCTTCTGCTCGCCCTCGATGTTTAGAATCTTAGTAAATCCACTGTAATTTCACACAGCACAGAAACCTGTTTGACCATCTGTGTCTTTCTACACTGCTCAATCAGCAAATAGATAGGAATTCTGCTCACAAAGGCCTCAAATGCATCTCCATCTGAAAATATGTGGCAGAAAGAACACTAACACATTTCACTGTGATTACTGTACAGCCTCAGCCTGACTGATATTATTAGGGCTTCATGGCACACGGTTGATGAGAACTCTCTCAGTATCTCTATCCATTTCAATAGTCTTGGCATGCCTGGAGTCAGTTAGTGTTTGAATGAGATTCAATCATTGAAGGAGAACTTTGGTGTCATGAGCAGGGAGGTTCCAACACAGGCTGTTTCTCCACAGGACAGTGGTGTTTGAGTCATTTCCTGAGACAATAGCAGGAAGTGCAGGTATGACCTTAAAGCACACTGAGTTTCCCGCCTCTTTGTGTGTTTGTGACAAATTCCTAACACATCCTGCTTTCAACAAAAAAACAGGCTTCTTTTCAATATAAATGAGTGTTTCTTCACTATTGGCAGCAGCGACAAAGGACTTTGTGCAAAGACTATGACAGCTCCTGTAAAGCTATCATTATGATCCCCTACATGATCACTGCTGTGGGGCAGTGACCACTTAATGTTGCTGTGCAGAGCATGTGGATACAGCAGCCACCCAAATGTTCTCTCTGAAATGATAGGGGCTCTGACTCACTAGTCTACCTATGCAAACAAAATGGAAAAGGTTGAGTAACCTATACTGGCGTTTATATTTCAGTTTAACTGGGGATGAAAAAAAAAACTTCCCCAATGTGTCATATAATGAATGACCTGTTTATCAATAGAATCTCAATGCCAGAAATGTTCCTTCCCCTAATTACTGAGTCCTTTGAACTGATGATGGTGGGAGGAAACTGGGCAGAGCTTCTTGTTTATCATTTTGCCCTGTACCATGTTTTTGCCCTTGCACACACAGCTCATATACAGTATGTGAAGGCGTTTGACTCATACAGAGCCCCTTTCAGTTGCTGCAGTCACGCAATAATGAATCCAATTGCCACTGAGCATTGAATTAACTGTAAATCATTCAAAATGAGCCAATTTTTATAAAATGGGAATAAAACCGTTATATTATCCATTATTCCTTGGGTATAAAGACAGGTCACTCGCTGAGGATCCTCGGTCGGTTTACATCCATTCCATACTTCATGATAACAACCAGGCTCGATCACTCATGCGCAATGCTGTGTTCAACACAACGTAGAGCGGTCACCATTTGTAATTCTCCAATTTAGACAGATGTTTGTATCCTCTTGCCTTCTACATTCCCGTGAGTTGTTTATTCCAAGGCGTTTACAGTTGTTCCTACTGTCACTGACAGTTGTGGCAATAATTCAAAGTGGGCCCATGCCCATTACTTTTTCCAGATGTATCATCTTTCTCTATTTTTAACACCACCCCCTTTCATTTGTGTCATGCAGCCACACTAATGCATTTCACCACCTGATTAGTTTTAAGCACTCTATAGGCTACACAGTTACAGACTAAAACGTAGTCTACACATTCAGTGGCGGTCCTAGACCAGTTCAACTGGGGTGGCCAATCTGGAGCCCATTGTACTGTTAGAGGGGCCAGTTACACTAGACGTTATTGTTGTCATCGTTTTCTTCACTACATTGCAGGCATTAGCAGGCAAAAGACCATGTTCATAATCATCATCGTTGCCACTGTCTAATAAGGGATGTAAAAACAGAACAATAGCAAAAATTAGTTATGTAAAAATGATTTCATACTCCACATTTAGGGGGGGGCACAAGGGGGTCCAAAATTGTTGTCACAGCCCCCCCCCCCCCCCCCCCCCCCCCCCCTGTACACATTTAATCTGATTTCCCCATAGTCCCATTTTGAATATCAAAATTAAAGAATAGCCAGGAGCTATCAGAAAAAAATAAGTAGGCTACATGGAACCAATGGAAATATCGGTGGTGGTTGAATGATGACATCTGAATGATGCGCTCATAAAATCATATTTTATCACATGACCTGCAATCATGCTGTGACATATCTGTTATCATTGGACAGGCAGGCTACCGTAGAAAAGCAATATCACCTGAAGTCCGCGTGCAAGTAGGCCTATTACGACTCAAAATATGACGTAGGCTATTGGTAGACGACATTGTGGACTTACCCTTCCTTTTAGAATAATGCCGCAGGTGAATTCATTTTTCACTGCCGACAACAGGTATGCTATGGGGTGAAGACCTGTACCCCTTATTACTGTCCAAGTTACCATTGGATTCAAGAAAAAATATAAACCGATTAAAAAAGCTGTTTGTTATCTATTCTTACGCCTACCCATCCAAAAGTTGTCGGATATCCAGAGAAGTAAGGATTTGCGCGTGATTGGATCCCTGCGCCCAATAAATTATTTCTCCCAATCACGAAGTGAAGAATACAGCGAGATAATATTCTACTGAATGTTACATAACAGAGATAAATGCACTATTCATATGCAGTGGGATGTTATACTGTGCGTTGATAACACATTTGTTATAATATTGCTGAACAGTATTATTTAATTAAGCCGTTTTATCCAATTTTGGCAGAGTGCGCATCAAACGGTCCAGGCATTTTATTCCCAGCAAATAACGGAATCCAGCGAGAGAGAAATATAAACTGACGAATGTAAAATTGAAATAAAAGCATATAGTAGTTTCAACTTAAATGTGGTCCGCCAATGCATCGTTCGCTCAAGTTTCGGGAACCATAAATAATTCAACAAGAAAGCGAATCCGATGGTTGTGCGTCTTACCTCGATCCAGAGTGAGCGGTTGGACCTCTGTCGCCATGACTGCTGTTATGGGGAGATATAGCGACTACGGTAGCTGCAGCATCTGAAGCAACTCAAGCTAAACGGGCGAGTGAGAGCACAGAGCTCGTCGGTGGGAGTGGCTGGAAGGGAGAGGGGATCACCTCCCGCGCCGCTGCTCTATCGGACTGACCCAATGGTCCTGTCAAACCGAACAACCGCGGGATGAATATCTTTATGCAAATAATTGAGAGTGGATGGGACTGTATTGACATATAGCCCAATTGAATAGCTGATATTAACATTTTTATATTGAATTATTCACGGACAATTTCATAGGCAGGGGTGCTAATGGCAGGGGATTCTTGTTGTCCTGCAGCCTCATGCTGATATAGTAGTCGACAGTAACCACAAAGTGATAAACGGGTTTCAGTGATGGCGTGGAACTGCAGATGGTGTAGGGTTTATAGATTAATCCCCATGTTTATAGTACTGTAGAAAAGAGACCCATGCATAGACAGCAACTGGCTCTGGGCTGGGCTCTCTCTGTATCTCTGTTTCCTTTACTAATGCCTGTTGCAGCTACAGCTTAAAGCTTTGGCAAATCTACTGTATGACCTGTAGCAGTGTGGCCAAAACCCAAGGAAAATGGAATACCGCCCTCTCCATAGAGGTTGTGCTCAATTCCATGCCCATGGGTACATCCTTTAGAATGGAGGAAGCAAGACTGAAACAAGATGACATATCACACTGTAGGCTACAGCATTTCATAGACCTGTACATTTTCAGTTGTAAATGCTATTATAGATTTAAAGCTAATGAGGGACATTTTTCAAGATGTACAGTTGAAGTCGGAAGTTTACATACACCTTAGCCAAATACATTTAAACTCAGTTTTTCACAATTCCTGACATTTAATCCTAGAACAATTCCCTGTCTTAGGTCAGTTAGGATCCCTACTTCATTTTAAGAATGTGAAATGTCAGAATAATAGTAGAGAGAATGATTTATTTCAGTTTTTATTTCTTTCATCACATTCCCAGTGGGTCAGAAGTTAACATACACTCAATTAGTATTCGGTAGCATTGCCTTTTAATTGTTAAACTTGGGTCAAACTTTTTGGGTAGCCTTCCACAAGCTTCCCACAATAAGTTGGGTAAGTTTTGGCCCATTCCTCCTGACAGAGCTGGTGTAACTGAGTCAGGTTTGTAGGTCTCCTTGCTCACACACGCTTCTTCAGTTCTGCCCACACATTTTCTATGGGATTGAGGTCAGGGCTTTGTGACGGCCACTTCAATACCTTGACTTTGTTGTCCTTAAGCCATTTTGCCACAACTTTGGAAGTATGCTTGGGGTCATTGTCCATTTGGAAGACCCATTTGCGACCAAGCTTTAACTTCCTGACTGATGTCTTGAGATGTTGCTTCAATATATCCACATAATTTTCCTACCTCATGATGCCATCTATTTTGTGAAGTGCACCAGTCCCTCCTGCAGCAAAGCACCCCCACAACATGATGCTGCCACCGCCGTGCTTCACGAATGGGATGGTGTTCTTCGGCTAGCAAGCTTTCCCCTTTTTCCTACAAACATAACAATGATCATTATAGCCAAACAGCTCTATGTTTGTTTCATCAGACTAGAGGACATTTCTCCAAAAAGTGCAATCTTTGTCCCCATGTGCAATTGCAAACCGTAGTCTGGCTTTTTTTATGGCAGTTTTGGAGCAGTGGCTTCTTCCTTGCTGAGCGGCCTTTCAGGTTATGTCTATATAGGACTTGTTTTACTGTGGATATAGATACTTTTGTACCTGTTTCCTCCAGCATCTTCACAAGGTCCTTTGCTGTTGTTCTGGGATTGATTTGCACTTTTCGCACCAAAGTATGTTCATCTTTAGGAGACAGTCTCCTTCCTGAGCGGTATGACAGCTGTGTGGTACCTTCAGGCGTTTGGAAATTGCTCCCAAGGACGAACCAGACTTGTGGAGGTCTACAATTGTTTGAAGGTTGGCCTTGAAATACATCCACAGGTACACCTCAAATTGACTCAAATTATGTCAATTAGCATATCAGAAGCTTCTAAAGCCATGACATCATTTTCTGGAATTTTCCAAGCTGTTTAAAGACTCAGTCAACTTAGTGTATGTAAACTTCTGACCCACTGGAATTGTGACACAGTGAACTATAAGTGAAATAATCTGTCTGTAAACAATTGTTGGAAAAATTACTTGTGTCATGCTCAAAGTAGATGTCCTAACCGACTTGCCAAAACTATAGTTTGTTATCAAGAAATTTGGGGAGTGGTTGAAAAACGAGTTTTAATGACTCCAACCTAAGTGTATGTAAACTTCCCACTTCAACTGTATTTAGCTGGCTGACTTTTCGGTGCACAATTAGTTATAAACTAGACAACAATGTTACATTTTCATATGATTTCATTTCTTTTTTAATTACGTCTAGGCTCCTCTCAGCAAAGCCTACTTATACATTGGAAAATCAATGATCTCACTTTCAGGTAGATTTCCATGCTAATGTGGGAAAGTGTAACAATGGAAGAGAATATGACTCTGCAGCCTACTGTGCACAGCTGTGCCATTTTTCAAGATTGCATTTCAGCAACCCATTCCATACTGTATCCTTCATATTAAAGTGCTTTCAGCTTGCACTTGTAATCAACTCCACACAGACCATATGTGCTGGCGAATCACAACCGCACAGCAGCTCCACCCAGCTGCATGCAGATGCAAATTGTATTCGGGTGGTAAGTGGTGAGATGGAGGGAGGGCTTAAGGCCAGTGAGAAAAAGGACACTGGAAGATTATGCACTCACATCCATACGGGCTGCTGCGCTAGCATGTGGAAAACCTTTCTGTTTTTAAAAAGAGGAGGGGATTAGACTGCAGTGCTCTTAAGACCCTGCAACTGAAAGTGAATTGATGACACTTTCTAGAGAGAGAGAGAGAGAGAGAGAGAGAGAGAGAGAGAGAGAGAGAGCATTTAAGGAAGTCAGGAACAAACAAATACCATTGCTTATGCACAGACTGCACCATCCAAGAGGTAAAAGGCAGCTCAAGGTTGGCAGAGATGATCTGTTCAAGCCCCATTTCAAAGGAATGATACATTGCTATTGGGGTTGTTGAGGCTGAAACCAGCAGGTAACAACATCAGTGAAAACACAATACACTGAAGCTGAAGGACGCCATCCTCTTCCTGCTATAATCTGCAACAGGGAAACGGGGAGAATTGATCCAGTAGATGGATGCATGGATCTCCTGACTCCTGTCCAGGCAAGAATTTCTTATCTAGTAGTTATTAAAAACAGCAGAGTAATCAATTTGACAAGAGGACACCTTCTAATCTTGTTGCTGTATTCACAAGTATCCGTGACATGTCGCACACACACACAAGCACCAGGGAAACATTGGCAAGTAGCATTTTTGGGGTGAACTAGCCTACATTGTTTTTGGTCGGCTCTGGCTACGTTTGTGACAGCAAGCGGTACCGGAGCACTAAGTCTGGATCCAGAAGGCTTCTAAACAGCTTCTACCCCCAAGCCATAATCAAATGGCTACCCAGACTATTTGTATTGACCCCCCCCCCCCCCCTTTTTTTATGCTGCTGCTACTCGCTGTTTATTATCTATGCATAGTCACTTTACCTCTACCTACATGTACAGTACATTTTACCTAACTGACCTGTACCGCCACACATTGACTCGGTACCGGTACCCTCTGTATATAGCCTCGTTATTGTTATTTTATTGTGTTACTTAAAAAAAAAAAACTTTAGTTTATTTAATAAATATTTTCTTAACTCTTGTTTTCCTTAAAACTGCATTGTTGGTTACGGGCTTGTAAGTAAGCATTTCGGCGCATGTGACAAATAAAACATTTGATTTGACATTCTGCTTTGCCATCGCGGTGTTCCGGACTGTTCAAATCCATCCAACGGGCAGCTGTTGACAGCTGATCAAAGAGAGCAGTGGGGAAATCAGTGTCAACATGTGGGTGTTATGCTGGCAATTTATGTCAGCTCTTCTGGAAAACATATCCTATTCCCTATGGAGAGGGAGGGAAATGCCATTTACATATCCTGTATAGTGGTACTATGACAGACACACGAGACATTTACCTTATGCACTCAACAACTTTCATTCAACCAGCCAGGTCTCGGCAGAAAAGGCAGGTAACACGTCCAGGTGCCAAATGAGAATAAATCAAACGTGATCTAGTACTAGAGGTTAAGATCGTTCAGCCAGTAACCAAAAGGTAATTGGTTCGAATCCCTGGCTTCAAGCTCCAACATGCAGGACTTGCAAGACTTGAGCAAGGCACTTAACCTTAATTGCTCCTGAAAGTCACTCTGGTTACGAGGTTCTGCTAAATGACTAACATTTAAAAATGTCAAATGTAGCCAACTAGTTTGTATTTCTGATCTCTGAGAAGCCAAAATTTGTCAGGATAAACTGGCAACCATCCAACACAATCACAGCAAGTCAGTCATGTGATTGAAACTGTGAGGAAATGGTTCAGAAGTAGCTACTTCAAAATGACTTCTGACAAATGACTTAGATTAATGAAACTAAACATCTACTGCTGTGCTACATTAAACCCAGTCACACAGTAGGGTATAAAATTACAATCACTGTAATTACACCAAATATCGTCTCATAAATCCACTTTTATGCTGGCATATTGTAACATTGGGTTTACTTTAAATTGGACATACAGTATATCACAAAAGTGAGTACACCCCTCACATTTTTGTAAATATTTGAGTATATCTTTTCATGTGACAACACTGAAGAAATTACACTTTGCTACAATGTAAAGTAGTGAGTGTACAGCTTGTATAACAGTGTAAATTTGCTGTCCCCTCAAAATAACTCAACACACAGCCATTAATGTCTAAACCGCTGGCAACAAAAGTGAGTACACCCCTAAGAGAAAATGTCCAAATTGGGCCCAATTAGCCATTTTCCCTCCCCGGTGTCATGTGACTCGTTAGTGTTACAAGGTCTCAGGTGTGAATGGGGAGCAGGTGTGTTAAATTTGGTGTCATCGCTCTCACACTCCCTCATTCTGACTGGTCACTGGAAGTTCAACATGGCACCTCATGGCAAAGAACTCTCTGAGGATCTGAAAAAAATAATTTTTGCTCTACATAAAAAGATGGCCTGGGCTATAAGAAGATTGCCAAGACCCTGAAACTGAGCTACAGCACCGTGGCCAAGACCATACAGCGGTTTAACTGGACAGGTTCTACACAGAACAGGCCTCGCCATGGTCGACCAAAGAAGTTGAGTGCATGTGCTCAGCGTCATATCCAGAGGTTGTCTTTGGGAAATAGACGTCTGGGGCTGCATGAGTGTGGCCGGCACTGGGGAGCTACAGTTCATTGAGGGAACCATGAATGCCAACATGTACTGTGCCATACTGAAGCAGAGCATGATCCCCTCCCTTTGGAGACTCGGCCACGCAAAATATTGACACTGGGCCCAATTTTGACATTTTCACTTAGGGGTGTACTCACTTTTGTTGCCAGCGGTTTAGACATTAATGGCTGTGTGTTGAGTTATTTTGAGGGGACAGCAAATTTATACTGTTATACAAGCTGTACACTCACTACTTTACATTGTAGCAAAGTGTAATTTCTTCAATGTTGTCACATGAAAAGATACACTCAAATATTTACAAAAATGTGAGGGGTGTACTCACTTTTGTGATATCCTGTACATCAATAATGGCAAAGCTCAGCTCACTACCTTAAATTACACCACTTGAAGCCCATTTCATAGAGAATGTTACAGACTGGACTATATTTATTAACTTACTTTTAATAGATGGTAATTGGGTCTAAATAGGGGTTTGGCATTTGGTAGTCTAAATTTAGTGTACTTGTCTTTAACCCAAAAGACAGGCTCTTCCCACACAGCATCTGCATTCACACAATTTTGTGTGGTAATCCTTAGAAATATTCTCCTGACTTTCCCACAGGGAATTGTTGATATGTTTGAATGTTAACATGTCTATTTATGTCCATTTTAGCACATTTATCAGCCAAAACATGACACCCACTCTGTATTCAAGAGCATGTTGTGTCTCAACCGATGGCAGGCACAACACAAAAACCTCAGATGATGTGAAATAGGGTCTAAGCTACAACATACTGTGTGTGAACTAAAACATAATTCAACGTTTTTGGATAATTGATGTTAAAGGTTAAAGCATTATCTTTATTAACAAAAAATGTGTTTTTCCAGAAATGATCAAATAGTTTGACAACCCTGTTGTTAGCATTTAAATGATATCAATCTCAACTGTTGATTATCTTTTCCAGTGATGAAGACATGGATATCTTGTGAAATGGTGGGGTATGCAAAATGTGTCAACTTCGAGCACCTTCATCTCTTGAATGTTTTGACATTCAGATCCAAAAAGTCACTTTCTGAGCACTTCTAAAATCATCATATACGTATGGAAGGTTTCCAATCAAAAGGAATTCTGTCAAAAGGTGATTTAATTTAAATGCATTTATCCTCTTATATTGCACTACTTGGATTCTGGATCTCTTTCTGTGAAATACAGGTTGTTGATAGAGTTCTGCCAATGCAAACTGAATCAACTGACACCAGGAATTTCATTACATTTCATTCAATTGATATATGAACTCCTTTACTTGCAGGCTGCCACAAAGGCTGTGTGTAAGAATTACGTGTTTAGCATTGATTGATGCCTGAGAAACCCAAATGGAAAACATTAGTCAGGGCATTTGTAAATCACATTGGACCGAAATGCCAGCCAGATTGATGAGTTGCTCAATCATTGTTTCCAGGTACCAGAGTCGACACAAGATAGGTATTTTTCTGGGGAGTAAGCAGCATTGTGGGTAATTACCAGAGACTCGCTGATGACAATGATGAAGTGCAGGGGACGTGGGCAACAACATCTGAGCCGACAGCAGTCAATGAACGAAAGACGCCGGCAGTGTGACGAGATAAAGGCGTGCACAAGCAAGTCTTGTGTAAGCACTTCAATCAACATGTTTGCAAGACTTCCCACATTGCATTGCTCTTCACTCTAGTAGGTCTATAGAGGCTGCAAATGCCATGGAAAGTGAGACAGAAATCATGATCAATAATAAAGTACATTCAGTGTGTTCACTCTTGCGCTTGAGGAGACAGGACTTGACTTCTTGGAACATCCATCATTTTCCTTAATTGCTCTCCATATGGCCATTTTACAAATACCCTCAGGGCTTTTCCAAGGAGCTGCTAACTACAATATTTGCCATTAATCCGAGTCCTCAATAGATCATTTAAGATCAACTTTACCCTAAAGGACCTCAGGACTTCTGAGTGTTTCAAATAAACAAACAAGGTCATTTTGGTAAGGTGTCTGAAGCAGGGTACACAGTGTGCAGCAAACTCTGCTCACTGAACACCATTCAACACACCAATGGCTGAACATTTGATTGTTTGTTATACTATTGTACACAGACAAATTGTCTTCAGATCTGTTGGTGAGCTGAGGATTCAGCAACACAACATTAGCAACTCATATTTTATATGGAATATAAGACTAATATTAACAATATTTTATGTGCCCAATGCTCCATGAATTTGCAATGCCTTCACCCTGTTCATGTACTTCAGTCTTTTGTATCAGAACAGCATACGATAGAATAGAATAATGTATTTATTGGCTTCACAACATTCAAGTTAAACTAAAATAATTTATTTTGATGGTTCAAGGTATTTTATAAACTGCTTATTATGAAGACAATCTAGATACGCATCTTTAAAGTATCTATTAGGAAATCTTTGATAAAGCTCACAAATAAAAATCTGGGTAACACTTTACAATCTCTCCCGATGTTATTATTAGGGCTATACTTTGTAGATGTTCCTGCATAATAGCCAGGGCCGGATTCCAAACAGGTATATAGGGTCAAGCTCAGGGCACGCGCCCCGGGGCCCCAACCCATGGCAAAACGTTTAGAATTGAAGGAAATTAGCTTTAAAACGGCAACATGTTCTCTTAGCCTGTAGAGCAGGCTATAAAACTGCACATTTTTCTTTCTGCGCCATGGCAAAATGTGTTGAAATACAGGAAGTTAGTTGAGCATGTTGTTGTTGCTTAAATGTACCAAATCAATTATTAGCAGGCTAAGAACTGATGGAAAAACGTATAAAAATGATTATTGTGCATTTCTATGGGCATAGTTGCAACTTGCAGAAGTTGTCTCAAATCTCACCCATTATCTCATTCTTAAAATTGACAAAATCAACAAGAAGTGCATGCATGTTCTCTTGTGCAAGCACTCACTACTAGTATGAAGGGAATCTTGCCAAGATTGACTAACCCTGAGAACAGCACTACCCCTGAATCAACTTCCCACATCCAGTTCATAGTTCGTATTCCTTGAGACTACTGCATTTCCATCGAAGTGGCTCTTGATGACGCTGTAGCCACTATCGAGTCTGAAGAAGTCACAAACACCTTGATAAATCTGCGGATGAGATCAAGGGCTCCCTCTTTCGTCTTTGGCAGCACACGTCTAAACTAGATTTAACCAGGAAAACACACTCAGGAGCCTAGTTTACCAATACTTCAGAGATGCCTCTTTTTCGGCCAACAAGATTAAGTATGACTTTTAAAAATGTCATTATCGCAAAAGTCAGACCAGAGAATGGTATTGCTTGTAAAGGTTACTGCACTTCCCTTGTCATTCCAAATATCAGGAGCGAGAGAAGGCTAACTTTGAGACCGTTAAATGTCTTTAATTCCCGGACAGCGACTGCACAGCGTGAGTTGAGAGTTCTCTCATCTTTGTCAACAACTAACGAGCAACAATGTAACAGAACATTAACAACAAACAACAACGCATACGACGAAGCTTTCCGAACCGCGAGGGATGACCCTGAACAGTTCTGGGGTGAAGCAGCACAGAATGTAGCCTGGTTTGAGCCATGGAGCCGAACAATGGACAATGGGGACGCCATATTTCCAAAGTGGTAACTATTTACTGTATGTTGATAAGTTTCAGTGCATCGATACCAACGAGGTGAAAGCCAAATACCGGTTTGTTGAATAATGGTAAATACTAGTCATTTTACAACCGCTGGTGAACGACAAAGCAATGGTAAAATGTACTATTAATTACATGGGCATTATCCTGCAAGTCGTTTCGGTGCAACGTCGAATTCGCTCAGTCAGTCACACTTGGGTCACAGAATGTAAACCCAGTGGCGAGACTTCCGGGAAAGCTTGCAAAGCAGACCAGTCCTGGGTTTGAGATGTCAATGAAAGAAGTGAAAAACTGTTCTTTAGTTGTTCAATTTTTCGAAATCTAAAGGCACAACGTAGATTTTAGCAAATGTCCTACTTAACTAGTTGAACATATTACTACTCCCAACCTTGTGAAAGAAACATCTATATATTGAAGGAAATGCTTTGAGACATGCGCAGTTTGGCGCGAGACAACCTTTCGACCCGATGACGTTATCTGAGCACTACCTCCACCTACCACTTTGGCGCTATACAATTTATCCTACTACTTGAAAGCATTATATGTGTGGACGATACATTTATGTACAATGTACAAACAGTTAGTAGTCTATGACTATCCAATTGTGAAATAGAATTCACTTGTGCTTAATTGTTACATATTTTGTAATGGTTGTCAGAATTAATTTTGTGCACCAAGGTCACATTAAACCATGTATAGCTGTCCAAAGTATTTGATGGCAAACCTCACAAGATGAACCTTTAATTCTGCATGGTAAAACTCCCATATGCTCTCTAGATTGACCTCAGTGCTGTAAAAATTTTAAAATCAAAGCCATATGTCTAGTGAGCGACTGTGCATGATGTCTCATCTTTCTGTGTGCGTGCATATTTAAAACAACAGGAATCCAGACACCATCTGCTTGTCTCAGCACCTCAGTACCTCAACAGAGCTCATAGTGAGTTGAGAGTCCCATTTCATCAAAGATCTGGGGTTGTACATAGTTTTTCCTGCAACATACAGGATCAGTCATTTTTTACTGTGTTCATTTTATCATAAACATTCTCTAATTGTAGACCAAGCTACGATGTGCTTACTGTTATCTTTATGTTATTTCATAACATTGATAGATCTATAGTGAAAGTATTACAGTAGTTATTTACTTAATGACAAAATGCTGCCTCTAATGTGGGGTTTTCTCTTTGTAAGGTTCGCCGGGGGGAAGTTGAATGTTTGCCACAATGCGGTGGATCGCCATGTTGAAAGTGGACGAGGAGATCAACCGGCCATCATTTATGACAGCCCAGTGACTGGAACTAAGCAGACCATCACTTTTAGAGAACTACAGGAACAGGTAATGATCTCAACCACTTTTAGAGAACTACAGGAACAGGTAATGATCTCAACCACTTTAGAGAACTACAGGAACAGGTTATGATCTTAACCACTTTTAGAGAACTGCAGGAACAGGTAATGATCTCAACCACTTAGAGAACTACAGGAACAGGTAAGGATCTTAACAAACCTCTTCACACTGTAGATATTCATTTAGACTCTAGGACATCCCTCTAAATATACATTTTCACCCGTATGTTGTAACATAGTATAGCCTCCCCTAAGCAGCTTGAACCCCTTCCCCTCCTCTCTGCCCAGGTGTCCAGGCTGGCTGGGGTCCTGGTGAAACATGGGGTGTGGAAGGGCGACCTGGTGGTCATCTACATGCCCATGGTGCCCCAGGCCATGTTCACCATGCTAGCCTGTGCCAGGATCGGAGCCCCGCACAGCCTCATTTTTGGGGGATTCGCCTCCAAGGAGCTGTCTGTCCGCATCGACCATGCCAAGGTCAGCCGGCCATCATAGCTTCACATTGTGTCTCTTTAGTTTGATGTGCTGGATGACACGTCCCTTTGTTCCCTCAATTTAGTTTGAAATGGACCATGCACTCAAATATATTTTGCTATTTGGTATTTTCTCCACTGTCAGATCTGTTTAATGGTTGAATGGTTAAATGTGTAATGTACATGCCACATTTATAGGACTGTGTATAGAAGAGTTGATGGCCCACTTTCACAGTCACATCGTAATATTGCAGTAGATAAAGGTCTCACTGACGCCAAGTGAAGCACTTTGTTGGAGGGATTTCATCAAAGCAGCAGGGATATTAGCCAGTATGTGACTCTGACGCTGAATTGCGTATACTGAAATCCTTTTAAGCTATTTAAGCCAGACCTTCAAGCCTTTTACCTTCTAGGCCTATATAACATTCAGAGAGGAGCACCTCCACTATTGCTGAAGATTCCTCCTCAAACATTTGGCTAGAGTTGATTAGCCTGTTTTATATTGTATTAGAATGAACGACATATTAGAGACACTCGTTCTATGTTGAATGAGACAGTCATTTCAGATCCCTTAATCAGTAACCCGAGGAAGGTATGACGGTGTGCAGATAGTAATGGAGAGGTAACATCGGTCATATTGATAGTACGTTACATAGTCAGAACATGGCCTTTCAGAATGTTCTGACGTACATTTCAGATCCCTTAATCAGTAACCCGAGGAAGGTATGACGGTGTGCAGATAGTAATGGAGAGGTAACATCGGTCATATTGATAGTACGTTACATAGTCAGAACATGGCCTTTCAGAATGTTCTGACGTACATTTCAGATCCCTTAATCAGTAACCCGAGGAAGGTATGACGGTGTGCAGATAGTAATGGAGAGGTAACATCGGTCATATTGATAGTACGTTACATAGTCAGAACATGGCCTTTCAGAATGTTCTGACGTACATTTCAGATCCCTTAATCAGTAACCCGAGGAAGGTATGACGGTGTGCAGATAGTAATGGAGAGGTAACATCGGTCATATTGATAGTACGTTACATAGTCAGAACATGGCCTTTCAGAATGTTCTGACGTACATTTCAGATCCCTTAATCAGTAACCCGAGGAAGGTATGACGGTGTGCAGATAGTAATGGAGAGGTAACATCGGTCATATTGATAGTACGTTACATAGTCAGAACATGGCCTTTCAGAATGTTCTGACGTACATTTCAGACCAATGCATTTGTTTGAGCTGTGTTGTATCACATCTCTTAAGTCTTGTTTCTTTTAAGAGGCCCCCGGTAGCACACTGTGTGAATGCTGTGTCTTCCAGCCCAAGATGATAGTGACGGCCTCCTTTGGCATTGAGCCTGGCAGGAGAGTGGAGTACATTCCCCTGGTGGAGAAAGCCCTGGAGCTCAGCTCTCACAGTCCCTCCAAGGTCCTCATCTACAACCGGCCCGGCATGGTGAGGTCCATAGAGATAGAATACAGTTCTATGTTATTCTGTGGTAAGGCCTAACTCACTAACGTCAACTCTCTCAGAGAGATGCCTGTCATTTCCCAAAGACAATAACTCTGCTGACATGCAATAGTTTTACATGATCCTCTCTATTGGTTACTTAATGCTATTACTTCCTGAATGGACCACGAATCCGGTTCTAGTGTATATATAAATCTGATTATTTCAGCTGTGAGCTTGTATGGATGGATGGATGGTTCGACAGATCTGTCGCTCCTAAACGGCCTGTTGAAACAAAGGTGGGAGAGAGAAACGGTGCGCATGAGGGACTGAATCACGCAACACACTCAACGCTGAGATGTGCCCCTAGGCTGTGGCGGGGAGCCTGGCACAGGGTCAGAGTGAAACCAGGCAGAACTGGTAGAATAAAAGACAATTTCCCCCAAAACAGCCAGCAGCCACTTACAGTAATGTGTTGGCACTCCAGGAAACGGAAATTAGTTTCTTCTCAACTCGTACATAAAAACAGCCAAATCTGTGCTCAGGGAAATCATTCTAAAAATGCTTTGCAAAGTATTGTAATCACTCTGCTCAGGCAATCTTTCACACCTATTTTATTAGTACCACCGATGTTTGGAATGTATCACAAAGTCTGGGGCTTTGCACCCTGACTGCTCCTGTATTACTAGTTACCCTAGTAGTTATTTTTGATTATGCAACACAAGGAGGATACTTTTAAGGTGATATGTTGTATGTTGTCATGGAAACTGTCTGAGCATATCACTTGGAGAATATGAGATGCCCCCCCCCCCTTTTTTTTTCGTTGGTAAATTGCCGCTCTGATGAATCTTAAACCACTCTAGTAATCACTATGAAAAAGCAATGAGTGTTTCCCGAGAAGTGGTCTTCAAAACCCACCCATAAGGCCCTCATTAATCAGAGAAGGGTCCTACTACTGGATTATATTCTTTTGGAAGAGAACAATTCAAAAGCAGCTCAAGATTTTGGGGGGTCTTCTCGCCTTTCCCTCTGCCTTTGGGCAGTTGGAATTCCGCATGTTCTGCATCATGAAAGCTCACTTATTGAAAAATGCACAATTGAAAACCCAAGTTGTGACGACTATAAAACTATTTTCTTGAACAGTATGACATTGCTGGTCGGATGAGCCTTGTTGAATTGTGCACAACTAATGGATCTGTCTTTTATGTCCACGTGGTAAAAATGATTGAATGTGTGTCTCTTGAATATGTCATGGAAATAAATGTATCTCTCCTGGTTGATTGTCTGCAACAGGAGAAGGTGTCCATGCACGCTGACCTCAGTCTGGACTGGGAGGAGGAGATGTCCACTGCATGTCCTCATGACTGTGTGTCTCTCCCTGCCAGCCATCCTCTATACGTCCTCTACACGTCTGGGACCACCGGAGCTCCTAAGGTACAGCACTCTGACTAGACACAACACATGTTCATTACAGGAAGGGGTGTAAAGTCCCACTGGGAACAGACATCAGTTCAACGTCTAGGTTGGATTTACATTTGGTTGAGTTGTCAACGTGAAATCAACAAAAAATGTCACCATTTCTTTGGATTTAGGTTAAAAGTTGGGTGAATAAACAGAAAAATGTTCCTTTACGATGATTACATTTTTCAAATCCAATCTATTTTCCATTTTCATTCAACGTCATCACATTTAATTTTTTGGTTGAAATGACATAGAAACAACGTTGATTCAACCAGTTTTTGCCCAGTGGGGTCTGACGACTTCTTTCATAAGGAAGCCAGTCAATTTCACAGTTTAATGCAAGAGATGAGTATCATATACTGCAGTAGACTTTCCATGGCTCTGCAAATGTGTTTTAATTTCTTTCTAAACTGTACCACCATGAGATAGATGAGACAATGTTTAAACCAGATCTGAATATGATACGGTAGTACTGAATATGAGGTGAACCATTCAGGAGGTTGAAAAATTGACCGGAGGTGGATCTAAATTGGAAAAACACAGCTCCAGATAGCTCCCTTTGTCTTTAGTACCCAGATAATATGAAATATCCACCCGCTGGCCTTCTGTTCTCAGACTCGTAGTCACCAGTGAGATCTATGGAGGAAACAGCTGAACTCCTACAGGTTATGTTACCATACATCGTAAAGATGGCCTCACGAAATAGTTGAATTGAAAAAGAAAGATTTATACAAGGGTTTGATGTCAAATAAAAATGAACCTGTTGAGAGCTTGTTGCATTCGTCTTGCATCAACGTTCGCCTCTTTTCTATATCTTCCCCTCAGGGCGTTGTCAGAGATACTGCTGGGTACGCTGTAATGTTGACGTGGACCATGGCAAACATTTATGGCCTCAAGCCTGGTGAAGTAAGTCCATGTGAAATATCTCCAGTGTTCTTTATCATTGTATTACAGAACAGACACCATATGCATGGACAAACACAGTACCGTATGAATTCTCTCATCTTTCTCTGCCTACTCTCTACTAGGTATGGTGGGCAGCGTCTGACCTGGGCTGGGTAGTGGGCCACTCCTACATCTGCTACGCCCCTCTCCTCCACGGCAACACCACCATTCTATACGAGGTATGTACCTTAGCCTACATAGGCCTATTATAATGACCTGTGAACGGGCCAATTGACTGGTCAATTGACTCCAGAAAAACAAACTCAACTTTCTCAAGGACTTGTCCCTTTCACTCAGTGATTCCAAATGCTTTGCAGATTACTCTATTTAAAGATAATGAACACAAGAAAAATGGACTCCTAATGACGTATGATTATACGTGGTTTCAGACAACCGGACTCTTCATATTCATGCACATGATCATCATTGCAAATTTACCCCCGCCTCATTAAACCAATATTCACTGGCTTGAAAAGGCCCAGTTAGGTTGAATTGAGGAATTTATTTGTATGAAGAGCTGCTGGTGATTCTGCTGTGCTTGGGCCCTGGTTAAATGACCCCAGGGGGTTGGGAGAGAGGGGTGGGGAGGTAGCCTCCATGAGCAGTCCTATCTGCCTCATTAGCCTTTTGGTCTCTGTGGCTGCTGGAGGATTGGAGGTGGGTGTTGAATTCATCAGCCTGGCTTTAAGCAGAGCCTGTTGTCTGTGGCTGCGTTTGCCTTGTGGAATGCACTGGTCCGGTCTACTCTACTCCACACAAGACCTTCTGTCCTCTCACTGATCAATACACAGTCATAGATATTCACACTGGGAGAAAATTAAGTCCCTCGAGTCTGTTGTTGATTTCCCAGCTCGTTTTAATCTCTCTCTCTCTCTCTCTCTCTCTCTCTCTCTCTCTCTCTCTCTCTCTCACGCCTCATCTCTCTCACGCTTCGTCTCTCTCTCTCTCTCTCTCTCTCCTTACTGTACGAGCAACCTCGCAGACTGAACCTTTAGAGAATGAATATCGGTTCCGCTCGCCCGTGGGCTCTTCCTCACTGCGACTTTTGTTGGTGCACAATACTTTCCCAATAGAGTAATCTTGTTTCTATTCATCAGTTTCAGCCCATCTGTCTGGGCTCCAAATATAATTTTGTCTCCATTTCAGCAGATATTCCCGTGAATATTCATTCTGTTCGGCACAGTGGAAGTGTTAATGTTGTGGAACGTCAATAGGAACAAAACTTGATGGCCTTAGTACTGTTCTTCTGTTTGATAGGTGGCTGGCTGAGTCATTACTACCGCAAGCCTCTACAAACAGCTTGCTCTGAATGTACCGCTACACTTCAATACCCAATTGGCGTGTTCATGTAAGCTTATGTCCTCAGGCGGTTTGGGTTTGTAACGGATCTCTCTCTCTCTATGCAGGGCAAGCCTGTTGGGACGCCGGATGCCGGGGCATTCTTCCGCGTGCTGTCAGAGCATGGTTGTTCCTCCATGTTCACCGCGCCCACTGCCATCCGAGCCATCCGCCAGCAGGACACCAATTCCGCCATAGGAGCTCAGTACCCCCTCACCAGGTACCCTCACCACCCAATCCCCACATATTGGCATAACACTGCAGAGATGGACCATTCAACAACTGCCGTGGCTAGCTCTGTTTTGTACCTTTTCTGCCCACTTGAAGTAGGCCTACCCTTTATTCCTCTCAACGTTCAGGGACTGAGTGCCTTTCATTCATATCCGGTGTTGTCCCCCACTGGCTGAAGGTTTTGGCGCTGCCTGCCCACTCTCTTGTTAGTCTCTGTCCATCTGCTGGAGCAGTGTCCCTGCCTGGCCCAGGCTCAACACTCACAACCTGTGTTCCCATTTAGACCTGATTGAGGTTTAATCAGGATGGATAAAACACCGGCAGGGCATTCATTCCTATTACATAATACTGTGCTGCTGCCACGCTGCTAAACACACAGGGAATCACTGAGTGCTGTAGAGAGCCCCAGGCAATGCCATCTTTGATGGTGCCTGGTTCAAGGGACTGGAGTGATTGTTATCCACATGGGAAATGTCATCATTTATATTGATAATAAATCTGTTGAAAATACAGTTCTGGTTCCTTAATATTTTGAAACAGTATCACAGTCGATCAGGTATAATGTGAAAATAGAGGGGAAGTGGTGGTAACTTATTTAGATTTTTCTCCACACCTGTTGCACAAAGTCATAAAACAGGGACTTTGATCTTGGGTCATAGTTTGCCATTTAATAATCTGAATGTGGGTATTTGGTGAAGGTATTTGGTGTGCTGTTGGTGAACCGTGTTTTGCCTCGACTGCTCCAGGCAGACCTGAGACACAAATCCCAAAGGGATTGAATTCATTGTTTTCCCTGGACTATAACATGACATTCTTTCTGCTAGTTGTTATGATGGACTATGCTTCAGTTGTTGGTTTCGTCATGTGCCATGCAGCATCTTTCCATGACTGTCTTTCTCCCAGAGGGAGCAGGTTAGTGAAAGACTACAGCAATTCACTGAGAGAGAATTGATGCACAAACACAACAACCGCAATGTATGATGTTTCCAGAATCCAGACCGACTCAGACAGTAGTCGAATATCCGGTTGACCTTTGTGTTTCTTTGCCTGGAGACAAAACAGACAACCATCAAATATATTCTTCTCCCTCCTCTACTACCAAACAGGTAGCGGCATTAACAGTCAAGAAGCAGACACTAGACGTGTAGCAGGCACTAGCTGTTTTACAGCTCAGGAAATTGGATGTTCTCAGTGAATGTAAAAAGATCCAGTAAAGTTGAATACAATAGCAATTCATGTCAATTAAAATATCAACTCTATTTCCCCACGTTCTCATGAATTGAATATAAACTAGTAGTTTGAAAGGCAAGCGTTTTGAGAACACTTCATTAAGCATTAAGACACTAAAATGTTCCTTAAAGGACTTAATTCACGCGTGGATGGTTGCTCCTATGAATGGGTTGTTGCTGGTATCTCCTCAGTATATGGCACCGTTATCGGTAGGCAGTTTGGTAGTAACATGATGTGGGTGGATAGCATATGAAATATTCATCACGCTCTCTCTCTCTGATAAGCTCACTGCAATAGCCTCTTCTCAGCTCCTAGCTCAGTTACACCACATGCGTAGCTAATTGCACTGATTCCTGTGCTAAAATATACCACAGAGCCCATAACAACTATTGCCGCCCGTGACAGAGCCTGGGGAGAAGCCACTTCCATGGACCAGAGCTAAGAGGGTCTCCAGGTACAGAGGGTCAGTGAGGCAGAGTGAATGCTTGAAACGTAGGCTTCATTACATCACTTACCAACAGAAATTAGGCTTTATTACATCACTTACCAACAGAAATCAGGCTTTATTATATCACTTACCAACATAAATGCTTACAAATATGACACTTAAAGTATAACTTCAAATAACAAAGCCTCTCAGTTTAAGAACCTTTCAGCCCCAAACTGTCTGCTGCTACTGTATCTCCAGTCCTCTCCCTCGAATGTGAGCACCAGCAGCCTAATCAACTGTCGGGGCTGATTGTCCAGCCAATCACACACGTGACTTATTATCTATTAGCCTCTCAACAGAGAAAGTACTGGAAAGGCGCTGGAAGGATAGATAGGTCTTGACCGGCCTCACACGCCAGTACAGTAGGTAGGGGTGTATGCACCTGTCAGTTGGTTGCGATTCGCAAACATATTTTAAAGAAAAAGAAGGTGACGCTGGAAGGGCACAGCAAGAGGGCTTGTCTCCTCCAGTGCCACAAAGTCATTATGAATGCACTTTCCTATGTGCTGATTTTCAGAAAATTTGATTTGCCTTTGTAGCACTTTCCAAGTGTTGAAAGGTACAGACATGCCAAAACCACAAAATTTCAATTTTCAGCCCAGTATTTGGTTTTCGCTGGGTACTTCACGATGACTATTGTTATTACGACACATGAGTTGCTTCCGTGGACTGGCTCTGCACTGTAATGGCCTTGGAGCATTATCAGCGAGCTTGAGCAATTTCACTCGTCACCCCAGATGTCAGAAAAGTAATAGAAAAGCAGGTTTGGAGTTCTCTGGAGTAGGATTCGCATCTAGCTCTACCGTTCAACCCACTCAGAGGAACAATCACAGCACCATGGAGCAAGCACCATTTCATAGCCCTTATTAACATAGCCCGGAGCACTAACTCAATGCTCACAGGCAGAGCAGACTCTTACTTATTGGGTGACAAAGTTCATGATTTCAGTCAATAACATTTTCCAGCTTGTAGCACCAGGAAGCTTGGCTTATGACTGACTCTGCCTGTTTGCTTAACATTTGCAGGATTTATATCATGCATTATCTGGGATGTCATCTGCCATCTTTCAAGGAATATATGTGCGATTGATATACCTTCTCATTGCAAGGTGACACGTACAAGGTGCACATACACAGACACACACAAGTACCCACACACACACACAAGCACATGCATACTAAATGCAATTATGGGGGCGAATGTTTCCTTTCTCATTGTTGTTAATGAGACATAAACTTCCCCAGTGGGACTATGTTAGGTATAGTACTGTGGGGCTATTGTTGCCTGTCCAAGGCTGAATCTGGGCCTCTGAAGATATGGAGAAATGTGCTTGGTTTTCACCCACCCACTTGCATGAATTACACACAGATCCAACCATCCGTGGCTGCCTGTCTCTCCCCTCGCCTCCCAACATCTGTAGTCAGATTGTTCCAGAGTAGGAGCAGGGAACACAGTGCAAGGTGTCACGGGTGAGATTTACATTTAAATGGCGTGCTGTGTAGAATGCGGAGCAAAGGGCAGCAGAGTGATTCTCTGGATGTTCTGTCGAGATCTGTGACCCTGCTTCTTCTACCCATTCTCATTCAGATTGCACCAACACCCTCACCCTGACCCAGATAACAGACCAATCAGAGGAGGATGGTGGGAGGAGCTATAGGAGGACAGGCTCATTGTAATGACTGGAAGAGAATATACAGTATGGAACATTTTCCATATGTTTGATGCCGTCCTATTGATTCCATTCCAGCCATTACAATGAGCCCGTCCTCCTAAAGCTCCTCCCACCAGCCTCCTCTGAGGCCTATACGAATTAGAATTCCTCGAGTTGTTATGTGTGGCAGGAGGCCATGGAAACTGTATGGTCTTAGACGTTTTGACAGCAATTGAAGTCTTCTCTGCTTTATTAGACCATGTCAAGATCCCTGAGTGAAGATTCGCATGGCTGTATCTGTATAACCACAGCTAGAGGGGATTTTTAACAGGAACAATATGGGCTGTTTTGTGTACACGTTTTTATGCAAGTTTGTCTGACACTCGTAAGGTAATTTTAGTCTAATGGGAAAACGTATTGTTCTAATCGCTCTGCTACTGGTAAAGCTGACTTTTATATAACTTGAAAACACTTAGCCGTTACATTCCTTGGCTGTTATATTGTTTTTTTATGAACTGGGTGGTTTGAACTGTGAATGCTGATTGGCTGAAGCTGTAGACTGTATACCATGGGTATCAAAAAAATGTTTATTTTTACTGTTCTAATTACATTGGTTGCCAGTTTATATTAGCAGTCAGGCACCTCGGGGGTTTGTGGTATATGTCCAATATACCACGGCTAAGGGCTGTATTCCCCCCCCACACACACACACACACACAGGCCTTATTGCTTCATTATAGATCTGCCACTACTCTATTACACTGTCCTGGCCTTATAGAGCCTGACTGTTCTCTCTGCTCCTCTAGATTGAAGAGCCTTTTCTTGGCTGGAGAGCGCTGCGACGTAGAGACTCTGAACTGGGCCAAAAGGAGCTTTGGCGTGCCTGTACTGGACCACTGGTGGCAGACTGGTAAGACTTTCATTTGCTACTGGAACATCATAATGGACACTACATGTTACACTAGGGCGATGGTTAATTTTCCTGATACCGGCTGTGGTAATACATCTGACCCAACATCTCCCCTATATCTCATTTAAAGGCTCAGAATGAAAGAACAGTTGTAACAAATTCTAAATGCAGGACTCTATTCTCTGAGCACCTTTTGAGAATGTTAATCTATTATAGTTTTAGTCTATTTTTGGGGTGTACTCTGAAATTGTTAGTGTGAGTGAATTGTTATTACAGTCTTGGTAGTATTTTATCAGCCCATTGACATTAATTCGGCCTTGAGAAGGCGTAACAAATAGCCATATCTCCACAGTATAACTCTTCCTTGAAAGCCCCTTGCAGGGATTAAGTGCATGCACCATGCTCCCGATTTAATTCATCCTTCAAACTTATACTGTATACGGAGCACCAGAGGAAAGGCCATTTCTTTCACTACGCTCCCACAGCTACCCAATTAACTTAATCAGCTTCTCAATCTAACCTCATTAATACTAGTCCTTTCAAAGCAGTTCACAGTTCATCATTCATAGACCGCGTGCTGTGGTCTAGTAGCTTTACAATGGATAAGAAGGGGAAGTTCTTCTTGTTGGTGAAAGTGTGTGATTCATTTTGTATATAATACCTCCCAATTGACCTATCATCCATCATCACTGTTGTCTATATTGGTGATGAGATGTGTAATTGGGGTCTTGAGTGCATTGCTATACTGCATTGTTTTCCCCTGTTTCTCCTGTCACATTCGAATGACTTTAGAGTCACTAAAACCCTATTAGCCACCTGGTGGGTGATTCCAGCCCATGTTCCAGACAGCGAGCCATCATACAAATCTCCCTCTCTCCCTCGGCTCGATTACCCCCAGTCCCACAAAACAGTGATAAATGTGTTAGAGAAGGCGGCACGAGAAAAGCATTGGGTGCCTTGTACGTTTATTATTATTTTTACTATTCTGTGTGCCTGAATGGTAATCAATCGGAGAAGAGCAGACATCTCTGTGTTAAATATGGAATTAAAAAAAAGACATGGACCTTGAGAATGTACGGGTGAGAGAGAATCCACCTAACACGGTCTTGCATCTCAGCCCAGATTAGCTTGGGGAGATGGCTCTTTCTCTTCCAGACCTCCCTGGAAATGGGTGTTGTTAACTCAGTAGCAGTAACCTACAGGAGTTACCACGCAAAACTGGGCTTTTGTTTATTTTTATTTTTTATTTAACCAGGTAGGCTAGTTGAGAACAAGTTCTCATTTGCATCTGCGACCTGGCCAAGATAAAGCAAAGCAGTGTGACACAGACAACAACACAGAGTTACACATGGAGTAAACAATAAACAAATCAATGACACAGTAGAAAAAAGAAAGTCTATATACAGTGTGTGCAAAAGGCATGAGGAGGTAGGCAATAAATAGGCCATAGGAGTGAATAATTACAATTTAGCAGATTAACACTGGAGTGATAAATGAGCAGATGATGATGTGCAAGTAGAGATACTGGTGTGCAAAAGAGCAGAAAAGTAAATAAAATAAAAACAGTATGGGATGAGGTAGATAGTCCATCTGTAAATAGCCCACCCAATCTATGTACAGCTGCAGCGATTGGTTAGCTGCTCAGAAGGTTGATGTTTGAAGTTGGTGAGGGGAATAAGTCTCCAACTTCAGTGATTTTTACAATTCGTTCCAGTCACTGGCAGCAGAGAACTGGAAGGAAAGGTGGCCAAATGAGGTGTTGGCTTTGGGGATGATCAGTGCGATATACCTGCTGGAATGTGTGCTACGGGTGGGTGTGGTTATCGTGACCAGTGAACTGAGATAAGGCGGCGCTTTACCTAGCATAGACTTATAGATGACCTGGAGCCAGTGTTGCACATTCACCCTCTGAATGACATAAACAATCCAATCCATCTCAATTGTCTCAAGGCTTGAAAATCCTTCTTTAACCTGTCTGCCCCCATTCATCTACACTGATTGAAGTGTATTTAACAAGTGCCATCAATAAGGGATCATAGCTTTCACCTGGATTCACCTGGTCAGTCTGTAAAAAGAGGAGGTGTTCTTAATGTTTTGTATCGTCCGTGTATATGGAAACCTGTAGGAGTGCATCGTTTTGCCTGAAATCGATGGTGCTTTGCCCCAGAGTTAAGGTCAATTCCATTTGAATTCCAGTCGATTTCCGAAGAATTTAAATGCAGCTGGTAAAACAGAGGAAATGTCACATTGATCAATTGAACCTCAGTTAATTCCACTAGCGCTAACAGAGTTGAAATGGAATTGACCACTCTCTTTGGCTCCACTCTCCTCATATTTCACTGATCAGTCATGAGTGCTGTTTTAGCAGGCACGCCACACAGGCATTATTACGTAAGGCTTTTTGGCAAGGGTGTAAATCTGCTCTGAGGGGCCAATGGGGGATGAGGTGGGATGAGTGATTGACATCCCAGTGTGTGGCCCTGACACACACACACACACACAGTTTCCACAGTGAGCAGATAGATCAAAGACTGCCTCCTACTGGTTGGCTGGTACAGTGTGATCTGAACGGCCAGATGCCACACCGGCACACATATACACACACACGAATACAAACACATATCGACACACACACACAGTTCAGATGAGTGTAAAGCCACTGGCTGTCTCCGTACTGTCTCCTCTTCTACTCTTCCTGTTTGCAGGAGAGTCTCAGAGCCCGTCCAGCACGGAGCTCAGAGGACGGGTTTATGAGACACCTATCAGTCTGAATGTCTTTAAAAGACTCCTTTCTTTCACAGCTTGTCCTTTGTGTCTAGCTCATCCATTCTCTCTCTGTGTGTGTGTGTGTGTGTGTGTGTGTGTGTGTCTGTGTGTGTCCGTGCCCAGTTCCTTTCTGGCTCTTTAACTCTCCTAGGAGGTGGTTCTTCTCCATGGTTGTGGTGTTGATGTGAGGTTTATCAGAGACGACAGGCTGATTCTCAGAGCATATCCTTGGTGCTCTCTCTGTCAGTCCTAGCCCTGAGGGGTATGATAGGATTCCTTCACACTGTCCGCCTACGGTTCGCTGAAGTTCAGTCAAACCTCAGACTGCTGATAGATTGAGTTGGAACAATAACCCTGGCACCTCCCCAGCTTCTCTGTGGTGCTAGTGCAGTCCAGACCAGGGAGCTTCATCCACTGTAGGCTGTGTGATTGGCGGCAGCACTATCCTCAAAGCCATTACTGGGACTAAAGGCCTGCAGTTCTCAACCTGTTCACTGGAGAGTAGAGGAGTCTGTCTCTGACAATAACCAAGTCCCCTCTCACCCTGGTGTGTGTGTGTGTGTGTGTGTGTGTGTGTGTGTGAGAGACAGAATTCAGACAGACTCAATATGTTGAAGGGACCATAATGAATGAGATCAGTCTGTGTTATTGTGAGAGATGAGGAAGCTGCAGGCATGTTCTGTTCTCCACTGTCACACAAGCCTTCTAGAGCATCAGAGTTTCTGAGAGCTTCAGAGCTTCTGCCAGAGGTTTAGAAATGGGCGCCAAACTTTGGGCTAAAACATTTCCCTTTTATATTGACAGCTGGAAAATAAAACCTCTGCAGTGATTTGATTTTGACTCTGGGAGAAGGCGTGCATAATTAAGTCCTGTGGAAGAACCTGACAGGCTGCGGCAGTAAGTTTCAGATTTCTCCCTCCTGTACTGGATTAAGTCACACGTCATCTAAGGATTTCAGCACACTGTGTTTTTATCTCTCTGTGACAGGTGATCCATCAAACCCATTTATCAGCCCCAGTCTTGTCTTCTCACGAGAAGAGGCGAACTGCAGCGATGGCAAAATCCTAACTGTGGTGCAGGTTGACATTGGCCTGCAGACTAGGGTTCTGGAGAGGATTGTACATTTAATGCATAATATTCTTGCAGTAATCCCGAGATCACTGGAAAAACACATTATTTAAGAAACAACACAGTTATTGGTATTATCCCAAACATTATTATTCCAAACATGTTACTTTTGAATAGTTTGGTTGGGTTCTCACAAATCTAAGTTTAAGACATTCTCGGAAATCAAAGTACAACTCCTTTGGAATGCCATGGTTTGTTGAATAATCCATCACACACCTCCACTTATTTATAAAGAATGTAAGAGGCCTGTAAAGATTTGTCCTTCAAATGCAGTCATGCTGTCTCCATCCAGGGGCTTTACTGCTGAGCCTACCCAGGCTGATCTACTAGCTCCCCGCAAAATGGATACAAATTGAACAAAATCTATTACTCTTGGTTTTTCACAAATCATTCCACGACACGCCCTGTAATCTCTTTCCAATGTAATATTCAGCAAAGGAAAGCTGAAATCAATGGCATGAAAATCAGCAGGAATGGAGGCTCAGAGAGATAGAGATTTTAAAGGCGGGCGGGCGACATGTGGTAATCTGAATTAGAAGTCAACGCAAAGAGAGGCTGTCTGACCCATAGAGATCCTATTATATTAAGATATAATTCTGTGGTCTGACCACTTTCAGACCACTGATCTAGAGTCAGTATTGAGGTGGTGGAAGATGATCTGAATGGAAGAGGCTGTCTGCCAGATCACTGATGTAGAATCAGAGGGAAATAGTATTCAAAGCGTTCATGCTCTGTAAAGGCCGCCTGCCATCCATCTGAGAAAATGAAATGTTTCACAGCTTGAAAGCAGCAGTCCCTGGCCATTTCCTGGGCTTCTCTCTACCCTGGAGCAAACCTAGTGTAGTTATGTACCACTGCTGTGTGGCAAACTGTATCATCACAGAGAGCCAGGAGCAGTGTCTCTGCCTCGCCTTGACCACCCAGGGAACTCCTCACATGTACTGTGGGCCCTGGGTTTCAAACAGTAGGAACTCACAGTGGAACTACTGTAGGAGGCTGTGTTGTTTGTTATGAACTGGCAGACAGAGTAGATATGAATAGAGAGGCTTCTGTACGGTCGTGGATATAAGTGTTCCTTTCCTCCTTCAGCCTTCAAAGAACTGTGAATGAGTTTTTACAAAGGGGCAGGTGTTTTGAGCAGCATTCTTTCTCGTCTGTCACTGCAGGAGTGTTGCGTCTACTGAACAGCGATAATAAGAGTGTGAGAATGTTCCTCTTAATTATGTTTGATGAAAATGGCACGGCACATCAACAGCTCGCTTCAAACTCTTCTACTAAATGATGCCTCTGATTAGTCTCAGCTAAATGTCTAACTTGTCAGTGATCTCATATGAACTGCATATTTAAATTATGTAAACAAGCTTACAGGCAGAGTTTGACTGATTGACCAATTTGGCTTTGAATGCGAATTTGTTTTTTATTCGTTTTTTTTCCCAAAATCATTTTGCAGGGCCAGTGGCTAAGATGACTTTACTGATATAAAGTTGAAGTGATTTGTGCACTCGTTACTTTCATGTACACGCAGACACACACGCTGTCAGCTGATTCGCTGATACATTTTGCGTTTCAATCATTCTCTCTCTCTCGCTCTCTTTCACTTTCCCCTCTCCCCCCTATCAAGAGTATTCACTCGGCCTCCATTTCTGTTACATCACAGACAGTCACATCTTTTAACTTCAGTCAGACACCCACAGCAGTCTCTGACCCCACCCCATTATCCAGATCTGTCTGAATACTGGCTCATTTTCCCATATCTATGCAGAAAGAAAACAGAGAAAATGGCTGCTATTTTGAAGCCTGATAATAATCTGTGTCGCTATTTTAAGACCCAAGTGCCTGAGGTTGGAGGGACGGCTGATGATGAAGGTTGCTGATGTCATCGGTGTTGCCGGGCAACCCAAATATTTCCAGTTGGCAGGGTTTGGCTCACCAGGGTGAAGTGGCTGATGGGAGGCAGCGACAAGAGACGCAGGGAGGGCAGGCGGCTGGGTCTCTGTCCCCCCTCTGTCCAGCCCCTGTAGCCCAAGCTCCAGCCCCGGGACATGACACGCTAAAGGCTCTTTCCTTTAAAACTCTGTCTCAGTACGAAGGTTCATTGTAACATGGTGGTGAAATATGTATAGGAGCAGTACACAAGATGTCTGTTCTCTGATAGGAAGAGACATTTGGTAATCATCACACAGAGATGAGGAACAGAAGCTGAACAATTAAGTACTAGACTGTGATATTACGCAAATGGGTGCATAATGAATTGCAATTAAATAAACCTTTGTGAGGTTGTAAATTAAAGTGCAATTAGAAACAGGATCCTACGTTTAGCAGCAAATGAGGTTTAGAAATAATGACTTTCCTTTACAAATACGGTGTTTGTTTCTTGATCTCATTCTGACTGTAGAGTTAGAGAGTTCATTCTTCTGGCCCTGTGCTCTGCACTAGAGAGTAGCCTGTCCTGTCTGGGTCAATGCCACCATGTGAAGAAGCTCTGTGTGTGTTCACACAGCCTCCTCTTAGCAGCCTCCTCACCAACATGAAAACCAGTAGCTTTGTGCTTGGCACTTGAGTCTCTAAAGTCCAACATGATTACGCCCCAGAGAGTCAGGAGGTTAAGAGGAAACCTTAACTACACAGCTCAACGCTTATTATGGATGGCAACGTAACTTCACTGCATTTCCAGTGGATGCAACCTCAAGTAACCACATGGGTATGGGACTAGAAGTTTGTTAACACGTTTCACCTCCCAACAGGGGCTAGGTTAGTGGTAGTATCTCCTCCCACGTTATGGTCATGCTACTAGGGTAACGTACCACTATGGTGTAATGGACACGTACTTGGTCCCCTTATCTAAAGCTATAAGACTACATCCCATTACCAGATCATTCAAAAGATTGCAGCCAAATAAAAATACCTAATGTGTCCTTTGTTTACCCTACTACCCAGATACACATTACATACACCATCTATTTTCAGATGAAAGCCCTTCCTTTGACCAACCTTTCCTTGTTTTCTGTGCCCACCTGGCGTGTCACACCTAGCATGTCACTCATTACCATATGGCTCCCGTCCCACAGACTGGCTCATTAAGAGGTTCCTGGCTCGTGGTGGGCGAGGCCGCGAGCGTAATTACAGCCTGGCTCTCCTCCGAGACGTGTGTGTGTGTGTTAGCCTCTCATTAGAGGCTGCTAGTGTCATTGGCTCCTCAAGCAGAGTGGTTTTCTGTTGGCTGTTAGCTAGCTCTGCCTTGTTTAAACTCCATAGGCCTGTAAAGCTGGTGTTTCTTATTAGAGGTCATTTTGTAATGAGAAAATGTGTATGCATGAACATTCCACTGTGGGTTTGAGGGAGAGGAATTTGAGATGCTATTAGAGCAGGTGTGATGGCAGTTTCCCTTTCTACTCCTCTACCTGTTCATCTGCGTACGTAGGTTTGTGCATGTCTGTCACATGCCTGTGCGATCCAGAACTGAGCAGCAGCTGTGACCTCCATGGAGGTTTTCTCCCTCCCTCCCTCCCTCCCAGGTACAGCTACTCCAACCAGGAGGGCTTATTAACCAGTAGCTCTGCCCCAGTCTGGCACCTCAGCTCACTGCTGGCTGGGAGTTTGTCAGACTGTCTGGACAGGACTCGATGGGCTCTTATTGAAGCTCTAAAACAGATATTCTAATGTTCTGTTAGAGTGGTAAGGCATGGACCTTTCCTTGGATCCTGTCTGGGACACACCTATCAAGCCAGGGCCTGAGAAAGTTACTCTACATTTAAGCAATAAGGCCTGAGGGGGTGTGGTATATGGCCAGTATACCACGGCTAAGGGCTGTTCTTAGGTGCCTGGATACAGCCCTTAGCCCTGGTATATTGGTCATATCCAACAAACCACTGAGGTGCCTGGATACAGCCCTTAGCCCTGGTATATTGGTCATATACCACAAACCACTGAGGTGCCTGGATACAGCCATTAGCCCTGGTATATTGGTCATATACCACAAACCACTGAGGTGACTGGATACAGCCCTTAGCCCTGGTATATTGGTCATATCCAACAAACCACTTAGGTGCCTGGATATAGCCATTAGCCCTGGTATATTGGTCATATCCAACAAACCACTGAGGTGACTGGATACAGCCATTAGCCCTGGTATATTGGTCATATCCAACAAACCACTGAGGTGACTGGATACAGCCCTTAGCCCTGGTATATTGGTCATATACCACAAACCACTGAGGTGCCTGGATATAGCCATTAGCCCTGGTATATTGGTCATATACCACAAACCACTGAGGTGACTGGATACAGCCATTAGCCCTGGTATATTGGTCATATCCCACAAACCACTGAGGTGCCTGGATACAGCCCTTAGCCCTGGTATATTGGTCATATACCACAAACCACTGAGGTGCCTGGATATAGCCATTAGCCCTGGTATATTGGTCATATACCACAAACCACTGAGGTGCCTGGATACAGCCATTAGCCCTGGTATATTGGTCATATACCACAAACCACTGAGGTGACTGGATACAGCCATTAGCCCTGGTATATTGGTCATATCCAACAAACCACTGAGGTGACTGGATACAGCCATTAGCCCTGGTATATTGGTCATATCCAACAAACCACTGAGGTGCCTGGATACAGCCATTAGCCCTGGTATATTGGTAATATACCACAAACCACTGAGGTGACTGGATACAGCCCTTAGCCCTGGTATATTGGTCATATCCAACAAACCACTGAGGTGCCTGGATACAGCCATTAGCCCTGGTATATTGGTCATATACCACAAACCACTGAGGTGACTGGATACAGCCATTAGCCCTGGTATATTGGTCATATCCAACAAACCACTGAGGTGACTGGATACAGCCATTAGCCCTGGTATATTGGTCATATCCAACAAACCACTGAGGTGATTGGATACAGCCATTAGCCCTGGTATATTGGTCATATACCACAAACCACTGAGGTGCCTTATTGGTATTATGATATTATTTTTTTTATCCCCAATTTTCAATCTTGTCTCATCGCTGCAAAGGGCAACTCTCCAAAGGGCTCGAGGGAGTCGAAAGTGGAGTCATGCGTCCTCCGAAACATGACCCGCCTAACCGCTCTCCTTAACACCTGCCTGCTTAACCCGGAAGCCAGCCACACCAATGTGTCGGAGAAAACACCGTTCAATCAGTTGTGGCACAGCCCGGGAATGTAACCCGGGTCTGTAGTAACGCCTTAGACCGCTGCGCCACTCGGGAGGCCCCAACCTTAGTTATTAATAACTGTTTACCAATGTAATTAGAACAGTAAACAAGTAATTGTGCATCATACATGACAATATACTCAAACTAACCGGTTTATAATATACTCTGATCCAAAATAGAACGGAATACATTAAATTACCATTGTGTGTGTGTATATATATGTGTGTATGTACAGTACCAGTCAAATGTTTGGACACACCTACTCAATCCAGGGTTTTCTTTATACTGGTCTATTGGTTCAGACAGGTCAGTAGAGAGATGAGAGGTAGGACAGTGCTGCAGGAATGTTTGCCATCTCCTCTCTCTCTCTTAGCTCTGCCCCAGTAGGGGTCTGCTGACCTTGGGCCTGCTGTCTGATCACGGTCATCCTCTGACTTAGAGTTGCCCCAGCAACCGCACATCACCAGGACAACCCAAAGTTACCCCAGCAACTGCACATCGGGACAATCCAATCCCCCTCGCTCTCTCCACACACAGACGCAGGCCCAGACTCACAGAAACACACGTGCACACACACACACACACACACAGTCTGCCCCCTGAGATCTGACACCTGACATGTGAGAAGGGTCAGATGTAGGACAAGAATGGCCAGATAATTGTCTGACTCAATATTCTATGTGTGTGTATGCTTGCTTCTGTGTGTTTGTGCTTCTGTGTGCATGCGTGGTATGTGGTTGTGTAAAAGTTGATGTGAGATTAGAGAGAAGAGCAAGTCAAGGTGGTTCTGGGAGTGGATTCATGAGTGTTTATATGTCAGAGATCCCAAAACAAAGATAAAGGATTTGTGTGGCTCTGTGTCTGTACAGACAGACCAGTGATGACGCTTGGCTTTTAGACGGCACCCTGTTATGAAAGGGCACAATGCTACCTCCCCTCCTCTCCCCTTACCTCCCCTTCTCTCCTCTCCCACCCACTGCATGGCCTCACAGTGTCCCTTAATTCATCACTCTCAAACAGCCTCTCACCACCACAGACCCAACAGACCCGTCTGTCTGGAGAAGATTGATTTGCTTGCGTACTGATATCTGACCACTGAGATAGAGGGAGAGAGAGATTGAGCGAGACCCTACCTCTTTCATCCCTCGTCCATGTCTAAACCTGTTTTCACACTGATTTCCTCTCAGTATCCCTCTCTCTGGTGGTCATCTGGAGCCTTGCTCAGTCGACTCTGATTGTTTTCACTAGGCAATTTTTCCTGTCATTGGGAATATAACGATAATGTCCGGTTTTCTGCTTAGCGAAAGCCTTTCTGTTTAAGAACACTCAAAGTATGGAGAACTAAGCAGTGCAGTGGCATATTAATAGCCTTCCTTCCCCTCGCTGGAATAAAAACAGCTCTGTTTTTCAAGGCTATTGCAGTATGCAGCATGTTAAAGTATTGGCCATTGGTTAGAATGGAAATGTGCCTTCTGTCTTCTCAACACTCCCAGATACACACAGACTAGAGGTAGGACCCGGATCTGAACGGACCAAACCGCTCGGGTCCTAGGTCAGGTCTGGTTAATTCAAGTTTGGCGGATCTGTGAAGACCTCTAACACAGACATGTTGAGAGGCATAAGGTTAGCAGCAGTGAGAGCAATTGTTCGGGGTTAAGTGCCTTGCTCAAGGGCACAATGACAGGCGATGTTACATGGGATCAGACAGAGTCCAGTAGCCTTCCAATTCAGTTCCATTCCCATTTTTGTGTTGCCCGGCACAGGGCTTGGAACCAGAAGCCTTCCGGCTGCTGGTCCGCCTCTCTCACCTCTGGGCTACTGCTGCCCCTTACACATCAGGAAGAACTCAGGACAAAATGAAAGTATTTGAAACAAAGATCGGTTAACAATCAATTAATAAAGCACTGTAGATCTATACTTTTCCCATGGAATTGGGTAGTGCTGCAGGCGGCCTTTAAAAAACCCAGAGATGTTCCAAGGTGTTTTATTCTCTGTGTTCTAGTATCCACTAACAGCCCAAATGTACCTGGTTATGTAAGCAGACCATTAAGCCCTGGGCATTGTTTTCCTTCTAAGTGTTTAATCGGCGAGTGCAATTAAACTTGGCCATTATATTGGTTGTCACTGCTCATCTCTGTTCCGGCTTTAATTGCTGTCTGAAATCTATGCCGCAATTACAACGACTGCAGCTAACAGCGTGAATTTAAACACAACGCTGCTGCTAACAGCTCAGTGGGTTTATTGTGTAATCCTCACATGTTCCCATTTAGAGAGGGCTGTCACGGTCTACATGTGTTGCTAGAATCTACCGTTTCTGCACTGATCTATATGTGGGCTGAGCAGACACACACAGCTACTCTGCACAGGTTTATTGATCTCTTTCCACATATATAACAGAGCTGTAAACATAAGGCGGGCGGGCCTACTACACCATGTCATCTCCCTGCTTCCACACTCGAGGAGGAAGCAGAACAGTGGCTGGTTTGTTGTCATTGGTGGCTGAGGCCACCGGCTGATAGGTCCTGAATTTTGACCAGGTATGTGAGACCGGGGCAGACATAGGTCAACCTTCTGTGTCTCATATTGGGGGAGACCTCAGTGTTGGCCGTCAGTGTTGGCCGGAGGTAGAAGGGCTTTGAAGTCTACAGGGAGGGATTAACCTGCTGATGATTAATGAGCCCTGAGAGGTGCAGAACATCTCTAGTTCAGAGGGCACTGCCCTGGTGGCTAGAGGAGGATTCATTTCTTTCCCGCCATTGATCTGGGATGTTCTGCGACGTCTCCATCACAGTCAACCCCCCCCCCCCCCCCCCCCCCCCCCCAAGCAAAGAATGCCTTATGATATGGATAGAAGCTTAGTCCAAAACGCTAGCTAAGAAAGTGAAGTAGGTTAGAGTGCTCTCACATTCAGATATCTCCATGACAACAGGGTACAATGATGAGGATATAGCAAGAAAACTATTTGCGGTGGCGACAATTGGTTATATTCTCTTCTCCTATCCTCCATCAGAGCCTCCCCTGTGTGATGTGTCACCTCTTTGATGGTTCTGCTGTATTTAGGTTGGAACCAGGGCTGTAGTGTTGATGTGTGGGCACGTGACTGGAGACAGAATAGACAGAGATATCCACTATAAAGTGGAGCAACTGTGTGGAGTGGAGGTTGGTTGTGTGACTCAGAGAGCCCATAGGAACTGTCATAGTTCTGGTAATGTAGGTTAACTCTGCTCACAGAAAGAACATAGGGCTCAACCACAGCTTTGATGACATGCCTGACAATCGCATGAAATTGACTTTTGTTCGACTCAAAAGTGTGAATAATTTGTTCCCTTTTACACATTCTGTAAAACTTTTAATGGTTGTGGGGGGAAAAGTTGAAATTCTAACGTTACATTGATCTTTGAGGACAACGCGCATGCATGCGTGCATATGTTTCTGTGTGTGTGTGTGTGTACGCACGTGTGAATTTGTGTTTATAAAGTGCATGTGTGTTGCAGAGATAAGAGAGTAGCGTGGAAGTTGCATGAGTTGTGGCAGTAAAAGTGTAAAGTCTTAATGATCTCACCCTGTATGCCCTCTGTCCTCTTTCTCCCTCTCTCCTTTCATCAGAGAGTGGCTCAGCCATCACGTCCTCCTGTATTGGCCTGGGAAACTCCCTGTCTCCCCCTGCTGGTCAGGCTGGCAAACCCGTTCCAGGATACAATGGTGAGAACTAACCTGTCTCTTTTCATTAGAGCAGAACTATCCAGGGGCGTCATGCACCCCAAAAGTCTGAGGAGGCACAAAGCACGTGAGGATGGCTGGGTGGCTAGGACCCCTATCCGGAAGTTGGAGAATGTAGCATTTTTCTAACACCTGAAACAGCTTTTTTTCTGCAATCTAGCCATAATCGTTATGCTTAATTTTATGTAAAGTGTTTTATTTTTCTGCATATCTAAGCAGAAAAACCTCTTGAGCTGTCTGTATCCTCCTGACTGGTGGTTCTTTTTTTTAAAGAAACTAAATATGCTTCTCTGCATCTCTGCTAAAATCTGGGTAAAAGATTGAAAGGAATGTGAATCTTATTCAGTAATTAATAATTGCTTGCTTTTCTAAAGTCTACCAACCTTGCCAGCAGACATGCAGCTAAGGTACACTATATATACAAAAGTATGCGTACACCCCTTCAAATTAGTGGATTCAGCTTATTTCAGCCACACTCGTTGCTGCTAGGTGTATAAAATCGAGCACACAGGCGTGCAATCTCCACAGACAAACATTGGCAGTAGAATGGCCTTACCTGTGCCATTTTGTTTCTAACCAATTTTGTGAAATCCAATTGCGATCCAATTACGATCTTGTCTTATCGCGGCAACTCCCCAACGGGCTCAGGAGAGGCGAAGGTCGAGTAATGCGTTCTCCGAAACATGACCCGCCAAACTGCGTTTCTTAACACCCGCCCGCTTAACCCGGAAGCCAGCCGCACCAATGTGTCGGAGGAAACACCATTCAACTGGCGACTGAAGTCAGCCTGCAGGCGCCCGGCCCGCCCACAAGGAGTCGCTAGATTGCAATGAGCCAAGTAAAGACCCCCGGTGAAACCCTCCCCTAACCCAGACAACACTGGGCCAATTGTGCGCCACCCTATGGGACTCCCGATCACGGCCGGTTGTGACACAGCCTTGTGTCGAACCCGGGTCTGTAGTGACGCCTCAAGCACTGCAATGCAGTATCTTAGACCGCTGCACCACTCGGGAGGCCTGAGCTCAGTGACTTTCAACGTGGCACCGTCATAGGATGCCACCTTTCCAACAAGTCAGTTCATCAAATTTCTGCCCTGCTAGAGCTGCCCCGGTCAACTGTAAGTTCTGTTATTGTGAAGTGGAATCGTCTAGGAGCAACTCTCTTGTCCTCTCTTGCAACACTCACTACCGAGTTCCAACCTGCCCCTGGAAGCAACGTCAGCACAATAACTGTTTTTTTGGGGGCTTCATGAAATGGGTTTTCCATGGCCGAGCAGCTGCACACAACCCTAAAATCACCATGCGCAATGCCAAGCGTCGGGCTGGAGTCGTGTAAAGCCATTGGACTCTGGAGCAGTGGAAACGCGTTCTCTGGAGTGATGAATTGTGCTTGGCGGATGCCAGGAGAAATCTACCTGCCCGGATGCATAGTGCAAACTGTAAAGTTTGGTGGAGAAGGAATAATGGTCTGGGGCAGTTTTTCATGGTTCGGGCTAGGCCCCTTAGTTCCAGTGAAGGGAAATCTTAATGCTGTAGCATACAATGACATTCTAGACAATTCTGTGCTTCCAACTTTATAGCAAGAGTTTGGCGAAGGCCCTCTCCTGTTTCAGCATGACAATGCTCCCGTGCACAAAGCGAGGTCCATACAGAAATGGTTTGTCGAGATTGGTGTGGAAGAACTTGACTGGCCTGCACAGAGCCCTGACCTCAACCCCATCAAACACCTTTGAGATGAATTGGAACGCTGACTGCGAGCCAGGCCTAATCGCCCGACCTCACTAATGCTCTTGTGGCTGAATTGAAGCAAGTTCCCGCAGCAATGTTCCAACATCTAATGGAAAGCCTTCCCAGAAGAGTGGAGGCTATTATAGCATATTAATGCCCATGATTTTGGAATGAGATGTTCGATGAGCAGATGTCCACATACTTGGTCATGTAGTGTTGATAGACAAACTAGCTAACTTGATTGATATCCTGAAATGGCTTCTTAGGTTCCCAATCTCCCAACGAGCTACTATATAGGTTAGCCAAAGCCAACGCCAACTTCATAACATTTCTAGGTGGCTAGTAGTATTCCAGAGAAACAACAAAACTTTTACAAAAACAAAATATGTATTTTGGACAAATATGAGGGGGCACGTGCCGCCCATGGGCATGACTGGAACTCTGGAACTATCCCAAATGTTCTGAAATGTCTCAGTCAATTTACCTGACCAGTATGCAGAGAGAGACACTGCTTTTCAGGCTCTGTAACTGTAATCAGCAAAAAGGTATTAATGTCACGCTGTATTTATTTTAATATGGGCATGTGTGAGAGGAGTCCAGGGATATTGGCTTGGGAAAAGAAAAAACACACACCATCAATACAAAGGTTGAACTTCAGAGCAACCCACATTTTGACATCCCACATTGCCCACTGCTGAAATATAAGCCTTATAAATCAGATTTCTATGCACCTCTCCCTTCTCTAGTCACAGTGATCGACGATGATATGCAGGAGGTGACGCCAAGGACCCTGGGAAATATTGTGGTGAGGTAAGCCAGCTGCATGGTCATGGCCACACCTCTGTGAGCAGCTAAGTCATTCTGTTATACTGCCTGCCACCTGGAGTAGCAAACCTTTCTGTCTCTGCATCAGGGAGGATGAACACACAGGGAGATAGACTCACACACACACTGTCACTTTTAGAAACCCGAGCACAGTAAAATAAGTCCTGTTTTCTATCTGTTCAAATAGGAGGGCGGAATTGTTTTATGGAAATAATTTACTTTGAAACGACCATACGAAACATTTTTCCATCACCCAGGGCTACATGCAGCACCACCTCCTCCATACAGATAGGTCTCCACTGTAGTAGCTTCCACAGAAGGACCTGAGAGAGAACGAGAGAGAATGTGTGTGTTGGGAGCTGATTGTGTGAGCCGGGTCACAGCGAGGGCACATCAGTCCTTCCTCCCCATTGTGCTCTTATCTGTGAGCCTGTTACCTGGAAATCACTCCCATCTTCCATTTGCCACCTCATTGTTATTGCTGCCACTGTCTCTCTACCAACAAGGTGGATTACAATGGATTCAGCCCAAGCTGCTATGGAGCTTTTCATTAGAGAACTAATAGCCACAACTCTTATAATAAACCCTTTTCTCTGTTTAAGAACTAATACCTTTAGCTCTGAGGTGAATTGATAATGGAGAATCTCTCTTCCAGAGTCAAGATGGGAGGCATCAAAAGCATTTTCTTATAGTGCATTGTGTAAATAAACCTTAGGCATTGTTATTTCCTTTGGGTGGCGAGGATCTCATGCGCTAAGAAAAAGCATTAGTGCCCTAATTGAATTTGGTTTGTTTTGTTGCTTCAAAGGCTGTTTTGTGTGTGGAAGTGCATTCAAAAAAGGGTGACAACCTCATTAGGATATAAATGCAGGCGGTTGAACCATGGAACGTTATTAGGTCTTGGTTTGTTAATTTCCTCTCCGGGCTAGAGCAATACCAGCGGTGCCCTAGATCTGGCTGCAGTCAAAAGACAGACAGGGAAAGATTCTATACTCTCACCAACAGTACAACATTTAAAAAAATATATATATTCCAATTTTGTTGAAAGGTTATTTGTTCTTGATGCAACTACAATACACAAACATGCTGCTTTGTAAACGGGTGTGATGCGGACAGGGCTTGAACTTGGATGACCCTCTCAAGAACATTTGGGGGTGATTGAGAGTGACCCTGGGTAAACAAAGGTTCAGATACTCAGTCACCCTATACCTGTGTGTGTGTTCACACGGAGGGTCAGGTCAGGCCCAGCAGACACTGGGCTCCATGTCTGAACCCACTAAAGGTGCAGTGTAATGGTATCCACTACCTCAGCCCCCCAACTCTTTTATAAACCTTATAGACTGACAGGCTTATCTTTCTAATTTAGACACTTGCTAAACCCAAAGTATTATACATACGGGTTTAGAAATCCTAGAGTATCTTATCTCCCCATAGAAAAACAGTGCCTCAGACATCTTGAAGCCAGTGGGTGGGGGTTTATTGTGATCATGGCTTCATGGGTAAAAGAAGACAACCCTAGACCTCCTCTGATTATTACAATTATAAAGGAGCTGTTTTGTCGCATTTGGTATTAGCTAGAGTTATTGTTGGATGTTATTTGTAGCATCACAGAGTATGGGGATCAGTGCCACTGTAATAGTCCTCACCGTGATTGGCATGGGGATCCAGCTGTCCCACGGTGTCACCTCAGTCACTGCTACCGTCTGTTGCGTGTCAGACACTAGTCTCTCTCTCTCACCCATACACACACCCTCTGTCTCTCCTCTACTCCAGGCTGCCACTACCACCAGGAGCAGCTTTATCTCTGTGGCAGAACCAGGAGCTTTTCAAGGAGCTCTACTTCACCAAGTTCCCTGTAGGTTATCTCACCTTTAGGCTTTATTAATGTCTTAGCATCAGATAATAATTCACCACGTTACTGTGTGTGTGTGTGCGTTTTCACTGCTTTGGATTTGTCACATACTTACCAATGTGCATAATGACTTTGGATTCTAGATTTAAACTTTAATAACCATGTAAATCATGGGACAGGTAGGTGGATGAATTTTGTGCTGGCCAGTGATGCCATCTAGTGGTTGAAATGTACTGTATGATTATAAACTGTGTGCACAAAACATTCGGAACACCTGCTCTTTCCATGACATAGACTGACCAGGTGAATCCAGGTGAAAGCTATGATCCCTTATTGTCACTTGTTAAATCCACTTCAATCACTGTAGATGAAGGGGAGCATACAGGTTAAATAATCATTTTTAAGCCTTGAGACAATTGAGACATGGACTGTGTATGTGTACCATTCAGAGGGTGAATGGGCAAGACAAAAGATTTAAGTGCCTTTAAACAGGGTATGGTAGTAGGTGCCAGGCACACCGGTTTGAGCGTGTCAAGAGCTGCAACGTTGCTGGATTTTTCACGCTCAACAGTTTCCCGTTTGTATCAAGACTGATTCACCACCCAAAGGACATCCAGCCAACTTGACACAACAGTCAACATGGGCCAGCATCCCTGTGGAACGCTTTTGACACCTTGTAGAATCCATGGCCCAATGAATTTAGGCTGTTCTCAATATTAGGAAGGTGTTCCCAATGTTTTGTACACTCAGTGTAGATAACAGAACAAAAACACCCAAAGGTGATCTACACTAGAGTGGTGATTTTATCTGAACGTCAGTCATTACCTGCTGTTTACCTTAGGGTTTCTATGACACCATGGATGCAGGCTACGTGGATGAGGAGGGTTTCCTGTACATCATGTCTCGCTCTGATGATGTCATCAACGTGGCGGGCCACAGGCTGTCGGCAGGGGCGCTGGAAGAGGTAGGAGCGGAGAGAATAATAGGTCCAGGTTGCATGGATATGAATCTAACAGGTTAACAGGTTATTCCTTGTGTTTTGGCGTCTGTCAGCCACATGGTGGAGACGCATAGTTAATGACTGGAGTAGAAATGTCATTAAGAAAAAAGGTTTCTCCATGTAACCTGACCACAAATGTATTGTAACATCTCTGAGTGTTACAATCCCTAAACATGGATTTTCAGTCTGACCAAAGTCACCCTAAAAAAGACTCAATAGTCTCTACAGGTCAGAATGTTGAATGAAATGCTATTTACAGTTACTTTACAGGTTGTACATGCTGTTGGTCCTGTTGGAGGTGGAGATGGGGTATCCACAGGAAAGTGTTGTTTAACCGGCGCCTTTAGGGTCTGTCGCTTGTATTTTCAATCTCATTTCCTCACAATCAGCTGAAAGTGTTTGCCGTTTGGTCCGTGGTTCGGTTAGGCTCTGCCATATTGTGAAAGTGTTTGCCGTTTGGTCCGTGGTTCGGTTAGGCTCTGCCATATTGTGAAAGTGTTTGCCGTTTGGTCTGTGGTTCGGTTAGGCTCTGCCATATTGTGAAAGTGTTTGCCGTTTGGTCCGTGGTTCGGTTAGGCTCTGCCATATTGTGAAAGTGTTTGCCGTTTGGTCTGTGGTTCGGTTAGGCTCTGCCATATTGTGAAAGTGTTTGCCGTTTGGTCTGTGGTTCGGTTAGGCTCTGCCATATTGTGAAAGTGTTTGCCGTTTGGTCTGTGGTTCGGTTAGGCTCTGCCATATTGTGAAAGTGTTTGCCGTTTGGTCCGGGGTTCGGTTAGGCTCTGCCATATTGTGAAAGTGTTTGCCGTTTGGTCCGGGGTTCGGTTAGGCTCTGCCATATTGTGAAAGTGTTTGCCGTTTGGTCTGTGGTTCGGTTAGGCTCTGCCATATTGTGAAAGTGTTTGCCGTTTGGTCCGTGGTTCGGTTAGGCTCTGCCATATTGTGAAAGTGTTTGCCGTTTGGTCCGTGGTTCGGTTAGGCTCTGCCATATTGTGAAAGTGTTTGCCGTTTGGTCCGTGGTTCGGTTAGGCTCTGCCATATTGTGAAAGTGTTTGCCGTTTGGTCCGTGGTTCGGTTAGGCTCTGCCATATTGTGAAAGTGTTTGCCGTTTGGTCCGTGGTTCGGTTAGGCTCTGCCATATTGTGAAAGTGTTTGCCGTTTGGTCCGTGGTTCGGTTAGGCTCTGCCATATTGTGAAAGTGTTTGCCATTTGGTCTGTGGTTCGGTTAGGCTCTGCCATATTGTGAAAGTGTTTGCCGTTTGGTCTGTGGTTCGGTTAGGCTCTGCCATATTGTGAAAGTGTTTGCCGTTTGGTCCGTGGTTCGGTTAGGCTCTGCCATATTGTGAAAGTGTTTGCCGTTTGGTCTGTGGTTCGGTTAGGCTCTGCCATATTGTGAAAGTGTTTGCCGTTTGGTCTGTGGTTCGGTTAGGCTCTGCCATATTGTGAAAGTGTTTGCCGTTTGGTCTGTGGTTCGGTTAGGCTCTGCCATATTGTGAAAGTGTTTGCCGTTTGGTCTGTGGTTCGGTTAGGCTCTGCCATATTGTGCAAGTGTTTGTCACGTGCAAATTGCATCAGTATTGAATAATAAAAACCAGAAGTACAAACCGATATACAGACTACTGTACTAGCGAAGTTTGGGTTGATAACACTTCCCTGTCACAGGAGGTTGGTGGCACCTTAATTGGGGAGGATGGGCTTGAGGTAATGACTGGAGCGGAATCAGTGGAATGGTATCAAATACAACATACATGGTTTCCATGGGTTTGATGCCATTCCATTCACTCCGTTCCAGCCATTATTGTGATCCGGCCTCCAGTCAGCAGCCTCCACTGTTCCCTGTGGATATGTTGTATCAGATTACCTCCGACATAGGGACAAAACCGGGGAACAACAATTAAGTTTGTTCAACATTCTGACTTGTAATGGGACTGTTCAGGAATGCTGAGCCTACAAGTGTGTTAGTATTTCACTCTCAGATTCTAAGAGGCTTTGTGTTTTCCAGTCTGTCCTGCTGCACCCCGGGGTGGTGGACTGTGCTGTGGTGGGTCTGGAGGACTCCCTGAAGGGCCACGTCCCCCTGGCTCTGTGTGTTCTCAGAAACGGTAAGAGACACAGTGACCCAGAGAGATACAGGACAAAGGTCCATTTAATAGAGCAATTTGGGGATCCAACATTACTGTGACTGTGGGGTTGTAGAAAGTCAAACACCTGTGTATGTGGGTCTGTCTCAGACCTAAAGAAGAGCCAGGGAGACGTGGTGAAGGAGATGGTGAGCCTGGTCAGAGAGACCATCGGGCCCGTGGCTGCTTTCAGGAAGGTGCTGATTGTCAAAGGTCTCCCAAAGACCCGCTCTGGGAAGATCCCCCGCTCCTCCCTGGCTAACCTGGTCAACGGGAAGCCATACACGGTAACTCACCACACATTCACCCACCATGTCAATACTACATGGATTGAAGCCAACAACAATGTTTTTGTAGCATATTAGAATCTGAGGTATTCAAGCACACTTTGAGGAATGGCTGTATATTAATAATATTTTGTTTGGTTCTGGAAGACAGAGGCAATTATTCACCAATAATAGCCCTGGATTATTATTCCTGTACAGCTGCCAATTATCTGGCGAGTCGGTGTTGGATCAATTTAATTCATACCGACAAATTGAATAAAAGTTTGAGGATTATATGAAAGATGAAATTCACTCACAATGTAATACGATTTAAACAGAATTGGAAAGAAAATATTGCGACTACTAGTAGTACGGAAGACTGTGTCTATCTCCACAGATATCCCCTACCATTGAGGACCCAGATGTGTACAAGGACATTGAGAAGATGGTGAAACAGGAGCTGAGACCCACTGGACAGTGACTCTCTAACCCTCCACCTGGGCTGCCGACATTGCAGTCTACCATGAAGGGTGGACTAGAACTGTTCTTCTGACTAGACAGACAACTGCCAGGTTGCAAGAGCTGTATGTACTTTAGCCTACTCCTTTGACTTTCGTTGGCGTGACAACGAACATGGCACAACAGGAGTTGACTATAGCACAAGCAGATTTGCAAACCGGTCAGTGTATCTTCACTATTCCACTGAAGACACTCCCAATTGTAGACTTAACAGTTGCACTGTCTAACATTACCCAAAGGGAACAGTCATTCTGAGAGATGGGTGTCACTACCTCTGTGTGGGGGTGACATTGAATAGCCAGGACAAGAAATTACATGAAATAACTTGATGGTGGACCTTGAACAGTGGTTAACAATATTGTGAAAATGTGAAGTATATTTACCACTGTGCAATAAAATGTGAAAAAACTTGGTGTAGCTACAGAACACGGTCAATTCTCTGAGTAAGGCCTAGATTCAATCAGATCAAGTGTTAACCGGCAATAGCTGACACCCGCATAACTGTTTTGGCGGTGTCGGAGGTGGAACTGCGTTGGAGCTGTCAAATTGGTGAGAAGCTGCTCTTGATCATTGTCACAAAGCCACACCCATCCCACTGGTGTTAGAAGTTCAGAAGGAGAAAGTAGGCTATATAGAAATACTGACGCTCAAATTGAAAATTCTTCAAATGAAATAAGGAGGATTTCTATCAGCCTAATCAAGGTGTAGATTCCATCTCACATTCCAGTGTTCCAACTTGTAAACAAGGCTGCATGATGTTTCTCTTAATGCGACTTCGTGCAGCCAATGGCAATGTCCACTTTAGGTATAATGCCAGGAGCTGCTTGTGCATTTAACAGCTCTAACTCAGTTTCACCTCCGACTCCACCAAAACAACCGCTGTGCAGTTTAAAGCCTGTTTGTCATATCCTCATGGTGTTGCCAGTAATGGGTACCAATATCAAAGATAGGCAGAAACTGCCTCTCCAATAGAAATCCCAGATCACACTTTGTAGCCGATCTCATCTGGTCTAATGGCCGTGTCGCACCGAACTGCGCATATGCAGGAGTTAAATCAAAGGCAGTAGAGATCTTCAGGAAATGGGCCTGGGGCTTTCCCACCTGGACCTGATATGCATAAATAATACAATTATAGAGACCGTTACAAACGGACCCAAGGACAACAACCCGATCCGAGTGAGGGAAGACGCAAGTCATTTAATTTATTAACATGAGCTGATAAAGTGTGAGAGGGGGGAGAGAGAGAGGTGCTGCTCTAGCCCCCTTATAATTTGGGATCAAAAATGCTCTGAAAGCAAACACGTTGACATGAGTACCCTGATATCGGGGAATTTGTGCCATTCAGAATTTTTTCAAAGGCTGTAATGTGAGCGAGTGACACTGGGAGGAGGGAGGGAGAGACTATACAAATTGATGGAAGGTGGTGTTGGGGGAAAAACATACAACATTATAAAATCCATGTACACAAACGACGTAAAACACATTTCTTCCCACAGGGCTGTGGGGTGAGACAGGGATGCAGCTTAAACCCCACCCTCTTCAACATATATATCAACGAATTGGGTAGGGCACTAGAAAAGTCTGCAGAACCCGGCCTCACCCTACTAGAATCTGAAGTCAAATGTATATTGTTTGCTGATGATCTGGTGCTTCTGTCACCAACCAAGGAGGGCCTACAGCAGCACCTAGATCTTCTGCACAGATTCTGCCAGACCTAGGCCCTGACAGCAAATCTCAGTAAGACCAAAATAATGCTGTTCCAAAAATGGTCCAGTCGCCAGGACCACAAATACAAATTCCATCTAGACACTGTTGTCCTAGAACACACAAAAAAACTATACATACCTTGGGCCCAAACATCAGCGCCACAGGTAACTTTCATAAAGCTGTGAATGATCTGAGAGACAAGTCAAGAAGGGCATTCTATGCCATCAAAAGGAGCATAACATTTGACATACCAGTTAGGATCTGGCAAAATACTTGAATCAATTATAGAACCCATTGCCCTTTATGGTTGTGAGGTCTGGGGTCCGCTCAACAACCAAGAATTCACAAAATGGGACAAACACCAAATTGAGACTGCATGCAGAATTCTGAAAAAATATCCTCTGTGTTCAAACACCAAATAATGCATGCAGAGCAGAATTATGCCAAAACCAGCTAATTATCAAAATACAGAAAAAAGCTGTTTAAATTCTACAACCACCTAAAAGGAAGCGATTCCCAAACTTTCCATACCAAAGCCATCACCTACAGAGAGATGAACCTGGAGAAGAGTCCCCTAAGCAAGCTGGTCCTGGGGCTCTGTTCACAAACACACCCCACAGAGCCCCAGGACAGCAGCACAATTAGACCCAACCAAATCATGAGAAAACAAAAAGATAATTCTTTCCAATGTGTCAATTAATTAACAAAAAAACAGTGAACTAGAATGCTATTTGGCCCTAAACAGAGAGTACACAGTGTCAGAATACCTGAATATTTTTGCTAAGGTATTTGTTTCTTTTTGATTGAAAACAATTTAAGTAAGGTACTTAATTGTTAACCAGAAATTATTTGATATTGAGATTTTAAAAACTGGTAAGCAATTTGGGTCCAGGAAAACATCTGAGCTCTGGGTGTATTCAGGTACGTTAAACACTGAACATTATAGTTAGAAATAGACTGAATAGAGCTGACACGATTCCCTATTCCATGTGATAGAAATGTATTGTGTAGAACAAAAATTATTGTCTATCTGAACATTCTGTTAAGTTATGTCCTCCTGAACAGGCCCCTGCAGTCGCTGGAAGGGTTTCCCACCTCATAACTTAGCTTCAGTTTGGGTTCAATCCTCATGCTGCCAACATTTGAACACTATTAATGAAGCTTACTTTATACCTACTTACAGACTTCAACAAACTCCAACCGTACAAATCAAAATCCCTTCATATTACTATAACATAACCATTTAGCAGTCAACGGAATATCGCTTAAAGCACTAATGATGCCAGAACTGAGCTCTGGAGTGGATATTCTGGTGTTCCAATATCTATCATCCAATCTACCTTGTTGATACATTCATATGTTAATGTGTGTTTTGTCATATATATATATATATAAAAAATAAAAAAATCCCAGCCCCTGTCCCCGGTAGGCCATCATTGTAAATAAGAATTTGTTCTTAACGGACTTGCCTAGTTAAATAAAATAATTGTCATGTTTATTTTATATCTTATAGTTTAATATGATGAATTAACTCTTCATACTAGAGCTCTGAAGTGAAGCAATGAGTAAAAAATAGTCATTTCAACAGCTACTTCACTGACAGTATTTTTTTTATTGGCAATGAAAATTTGATTGATCACCACTTAGTTTTGACCAACATACAATTAGCAATGAATAAAAAATGGACATAAAATAAAATGATTCTTTGTTTGTGCAAATCGAGGATGTAAAAGTCAACTAAAAATTCAAACCTGATCGAGTACTCCAGCAGAAATAACTCAAAGACAGGTAGGAGGGCTGTACAATAGGTTTCCCTGGCAACTTAGACAAAAACAAAAAGTTAACAATTACACCAATGTCACAGCAAGCAACAGGTTTGCCATTAAAATTCACCTCACTTCGACATGTTCATATACACTCTACGCACACTGAGTTAAGCAGTCTGTCTTTCAGTTATTTCTCAGCGATGCTGAGTCGGACCCCACGGCAAAATAAAAAAAAGTCCAGCTTGAGTTTATTCATGTATGGCTTTATGGTCAAGGTACTGTAGGTGAGTGAGATCATCTGATGAAGAGTGTTCCTGCTGTTAGTTGATCTCTGAGCTGAGTAGCTTCAGAGTGGAGTCTATCTTTTAGTCTGTGGCTGTAGTCCACAGTTTCTGTGGTTGTATCAAAGTGCTTGTCACATCATCAGTAGACATCACAGTGCGTTTCTGTGTCCTCCTCCCAGAATGCTTTGCTATGAGATGGGCTTCGTCATGATTGTGAGGTGAGGGGCTGTGGCTGGTAAATGGTGACGCGGATACATGGGGCTGTACACGCCACTAGAGGGCAGGCTTTACCAGCTGGGGGGGAGGTCACGTGGCGACCAGATGGACAGTCTCTCCAAGGTGAAAACACACGTTTCCCTGCACAATGGAAAATAACTATGTACAAAATGGTCTCTCGGGGAATGATGGAGAAATGTTCAAAGAGCAGCATATTTTAACCAAGGACATGGACTTGAAATGGGAAGGCGGGGTTTATTTGCACAAACTCTGAATATCTTTTCTTTTTTGTAATATAGATGTGTATATATTTATATATATATATAAAAAAAAACTCATATTTATATTCATTTACAGATAACCTACACATCTCCTGGTAGAAGAAATACACAGTACATTATGCTTCAACAAGTTATTGTACATGTAAAAGGTAGAAACGGTGACAACAGGACAGATTGAAGGAAAGTAGCACCGGCTGCTGCTGCCCAGGTTTCAGGGGGCCTTGACTTGTAAGTGCAGAGGGGGGCGGCTTGGCAGGAGGCACCCCTCGCTGCCCCCCGCCCCCCCTCTCTCTTTTTGGTGGGTGGGTGGGTAGGGGGGTGCTTCTTGGCAGTGCGTCTCGTCAGAATGTTTGTTCCAGGCAGGAGGACCCGTCCAGCAGCTCCAAGGTACAGTAAGACCTTCTCTACATACAGTATCTGGACCTGAAAGAGAGGAGGTATGGTTTACTTATACTGTGCCACTGTGAAGCTTTATCCACAGTGACAGTGCAGTTTTCATAAACATGGATTTGATCACATGGGAATTATTGTTGACATTACTAATTGTGTAACATCTCATTTGAGACGTAGCTGCCATATATCTCTCTACCTTGGCATTCAGGGGTATTCATGTATATATTAGGGATCCCCATTAGTTCCTGCCAAGGCAGCAGCTACTCTTCCTGGGGTCCAAACACATGAAGGCACTTACATCACACATGAAAAAAATATAAAAACAGTACATCATAACACAGTATTACACCACTACATATCTACAATACAAAATGTATATTACCGCCATACTACCTGTGTGTGTCTCTTCACAGTCCCCGCTGTTCCACAAGGTGTATTTTTATCAGTTCAAAAAAAATCTGATTCTACTGCTTGCATCAGTTACCTGATGTGGAATACAGTTCCATGTGTTCTGTGGCTGTAGTTGTCTGTGCTGGACAGAGATTAAAGGAGGGCCAACAGAGTGAGGCCGCCTCATGCTGCTGCCTTTGACTCCTATCATCTGATCATGAGTGCCTGCACTAGAGCAGGGACTCTCCTCTCCAAGCAAACATGGTTATCTGTAAAGACAAGTTACCCTCTCACCCCGTTCCAATTTCTCACAGTCATTTGCTGTCCCTGAGCAGAACGACAGATGTAAGAGAGAGGGAGAGTTTGTGCGTGAGCATGTGAGTATGCGCAACTGATAGCTTGTACAGGGATAATGTGTGTGACTTACAGCTTACAGTCTCTCTTCTCCTCCCTCAGCAGGAGTAGGTCCTCACTGTAGAGCTGTCCAGACGCTGCACTGCTAAGGGGCCAACTGTAGGGGGAGACAGAGACCCGTCAGTTAGTCACTTAGCTTCAACACCCAGAGTGGGCCCAGGGTCAGTAGATAATGCTATCCAACTTACTTTATGCCCATTACAACTGACACAGGATCAGCTCCCATTGTCCACTGTGAGAGGGACAAACAAATGAGAGAGACAAACAAAACGGACTCTAAACCAGTTGATAAGGGCTGGGAGTACAGTAGACCATACTGTGGATACAACACAGTGCACACACACACACCACACACACGCACCACACACGGGAACGAGGTTAGTCAAAATGTCAGCTAGCAAAGCCAAGGCACATTGCATCGCACACTCAGAGGAGGAGTGCACGTGGCCATTTTGAGTGAATCACACCTCGTACAGGAACAAGTCTGTTAATGTCATCACCACCACAGACCAGGGACCACAGATAGAGGCAGATACAGGAAGGCAGCTCGATTACACTGGGGACAGAGTGTTAGAGAGGAACTCTGGTCAAAACCTGCAATCGGATGTCAGCGATAGACTTGAATCAGAAGTTCCGTCCATGATTCTGGAGTGAGTTCTGGCATAATGCAGCCTGCTGCACTACAGTCCAGCTATAACTCACTGGGCCACAATCACAGACGCAAGTTTCAATACATCTCTCATTCCCTTGAAAACGTAAAGATTTTGACCAGCGTCCTCTTTTAACAACAGGGCGAGGAGTGACACAAACCGGCAACTGTAAAACATCCATCTTATCCATCATAAATCTTTATGATTCTTTTATGTAAACCTCCTTTTACAGGGCAACTAAAATAACTTCCATAGCTCAGCTAACATAGAACTAACATAGAACTAACATAGCTCAACTTCCATAGCTCAACTAACATAGAACTAACATAGCTCAACTAATACAGCTCAACTAACATAGAACTAACATAGCTCAGCTAACATAGAACTAACATAGCTCAACTAACATAGAACTAACATAGCTCAACTTCCATAGCTCAACTAACATAGAACTAACATAGCTCAACTTCCATAGCTCAGCTAACATAGAACTAACATAGCTCAACTAATACAGCTCAACTAACATAGAACTAACATAGCTCAACTAATATAGAACTAACATAGCTCAACTAACATAGAACTAACATAGCTCAACTTCCATAGCTCAGCTAACATAGAACTAACATAGCTCAACTAATACAGCTCAACTAACATAGCACTAACATAGCTCAACTAATATAGAACTAACATAGCTCAACTAACATAGAACTAACATAGCTCAGCTAACATAGAACTAACATAGCTCAACTTCCATAGCTCAGCTAACATAGAACTAACATAGCTCAACTAATAAAGCTCAACTAACATAGAACTAACATAGCTCAACTAATATAGCTCAACTAACATAGAACTAACATAGCTCAGCTAACAGAACTAACATAGCTCAACTAATATAGCTCAACTAACATAGAACTAACATAGCTCAACTAATATAGCTCAACTAACATAGAACTAACATAGCTCAGCTAACAGAACTAACATAGCTCAACTAATATAGCTCAACTAACATAGAACTAACATAGCTCAACTAATATAGCTCAACTAACATAGAACTAACATAGCTCAGCTAACATAGAATTAACATAGAACTAACATAGCTCAACTAACATAGAACTAACATAGCTCAACTAACATAGAACTAACATAGCTCAACTAACATATGCAAAGGATGTTCATTGCTTTAACTTCAAGGGTGCAGCTGCAGAGGCTGCAACTAACAACTACTGTGCTAATAACACTAACCTGAGTAACAATTACTGGACACACAATATGTCTACTATAACAAACGGACAACCTGGACAAACAAATGGCCACCCTTGTAGTTGGCATCAGGAGCAAAACGAAACAGAGGAACAGAGCAGTAGAGGTAGAGAGAGAAGACAGTTGGAGAAGAGAGGAGGTACGGTAGGGTGGACAGCAGGAACCGGGGAGTTTTGGGGGGCGTAAAGGCACACAGGCCAACAGCAGGCCACATGGTATTGCTCCAGTATATCTGACCTTGAAACCAGTCCAAATACATGTCGTCAGGACTGTCATCCAGCGCCTCATAGAGCACTGCACACAGAGCAGCAGTCCCAGAGCAGAGGAAATACAGGTACAGTCAGCAACATGCTCCATCCATACAGCGATAGACGAGAGAGAGAGTGATGGGGAGAGAGCTCCAAGTAAAGAGAGGGGCAAGAGGACCCCCCCCCCCCCCCCAAACTCTAACACAGAAATGAATTGCATCCAGGTACAATCTTAATCAAATACATTTTGTGGCAGCTAGCCATTTTTATAAGTGTTTGATGAGTGCAATTTTACCATCCAATTTGGCATTTTTAGCAATTTACATTCATCCAAGCTAAGTGACCTAGACTGGAGGCTCTAGTTTAATTGTTAGGTCTACATTGTGGGGGTCTTGGCCATGCAGGGGGACTGTGGGGGAGCTCACCTTCGGGGGGTAGCCTACGGGAGTGTGAGCCGGTGGTGACACGGAAGCCAGCGGGGAGGGTCTCTGCCGAGCCGGGCATCATACTGATCCCGTGGACGTCCCGCGGGGGGAACTGCCTCCTCCACGATGGCCCCCGGAGGTCATTATCTTCATACTGACGGACAGACACACAGAAAGAGACAGGGACAGGTTAGGGATTGAGTTTAGAGATAAACTGGTCTGAGAACAGCTGGTGTCTGCATATACTGCATATACAGCAGTGTTTATAGTAGCTAACAAATATGACTAATTTCCCAAGGCCTCAACTCAAACCAACTCTAAGACAATATGAGAGACAAATGAGTGATGGGTGGGAAGTGGAAACTGAGGACAGGTCTGAGGTGCAGTGAGATGGTGGAAAACAGAGTAATGATTGACAACAAACCCAGGTATGTGTGTCTGTCTGCCACGGCCCATCACCCATGGTAACAGCGGGGCTAGCTGTCCGGGTGACAGGAGTCACTCACCTCGTCCAGTCGTCTCTCAGTGCCCAGGGCTAGCAGGTTATTATATTCCCTCTCCAGAATCTGACGTGCCTGGGGAGAGGAAGGGTAAATAGGTCTAATTAGGTACATTTGAAATGGAAGTTCTAGGTCTCTTTATTTGGGGCTCCAGACGCTTTCTGGATTACCAAACAGCTCTCTGTTGACCTACTGGTCTGGCACTCAGGGTATTATTAGACCTGTTTGAGATGGAAATACTGAGAAATGAAAATATGTGTTTGAAGTGTACTTCTAATGACGATCATCTAAATAATTTATTCTGTCCTGAAAATAAAAATAAAATAAAAACACTGTTTAATTTAACATCATAATTCACTTGCTTTTAGTTCTGAGAGACAAGACTACGGACTCTTGGAATGAAGACGTTAATGTCTTCCTCTTATGGTGTGGTTGTGCTAGTATATTATGCATCGCCTTCTTGTGGCGTAACTATGCTATAGCGTGATGGGGGGCAGAAGGATCTGACCTGAGTGCTTTGGTTGGGGATCTGGATGAGCAGCGCCAGGCTGGTGTGGTCAAAGTTGTCATCGAGGGCGACCAGGGCCCCGTGCACGCCGCTCTCCAGCAGGATGTTGGCATAGTCCTTTAGGCCGATGCTCTGGACCCAGCGAATCACCCGCTCATTGCTCCACACCAGCACGTCTGGGGCACACAGACATGGTATTACAGTAAACATAACATGGATGTTTGGCCACAGACACAGAATTTTTCCATGTCTGGTTACATGATGAAGAAAGCCTCTGGGCTCTGCTAGATTGGTCCTTACTGACAATCACCTCCTAGCTCTATGACTGCTTGGATATATTTCACAATAGAATGAAATGATATATTTTAGCTCAAAGGTCTTCATTATCGTTCTTTGAGCAGTCTCTAAAGAAAAAAGTCCACCCAAAAATGATATTTTGGTATTCGTTTCATTAGTCCATTGTTGATATAGTCCCAAAATGTTATGCTTGTCACTAATCAAGTTTTCAAGATACTGTATATAACTTTAAAAACACAGAAATCATCCCCATATGATGGATTTTGCATCATATGATCCTGCGTTTTGCAGGATGATACTAAATGCATCATACAGGGATGATTTCTGTTTTTTGAAAGTTACGTATCTCGAAAACTTGATTGCTGACAACAAAACATTTTGGACAAATGAAACAAATACCAAAAGACAGTTTTTGGGTGGAATTTTCCTTTACGTACCTCTCATTTCATGCTGGCTGTGCTCTCTGCGTCTCTCCAGCTCTTTCCTGTCATAGTTGAGCTTCTTCAGACCCATGATACCATACTGCAAACTCGTCCTACAGACATGGGAACATTAGAAAAGCCATTTTTTAGAAAGACAGACAATAATATTTTGCACTTATTACCACAAAATGCGCCTCAACACTAAACTTTCCGACCAAATCCTTCATCACGCAGGAGGAGGGCAGGTGTACCTGTGAAAGCTGTCCACCATTTTGAGATGCACCCGGAGGTCCTTCTTGGTGAGGTGGTCCAGCATGCGGGCGTCCACCAGGCACTCCATGAAGTAGCTGCGGTACTGAGGTAGTCCTAGACTGGGCAACCACTCGTTCCCTATCCACTCATGGTTCATGTCACCATACGCTAGAGTCTGACAATAATGACAAGGAAACAATTAAGTACTGTAAACCATTGTTAATCTGTAAACGATTTTGACGAAGTTTAAAAGTCGCCACATAGACAACTCTGGTGTGTGCCTAGTTAAATAAAAAATAAAAATAAAATAATAAAACTAGAGTAACTCTAAATAATCTACAATTCCATTGTTCTAATCCATGAGAGAGACCGAAAAATCCTTTACCTGCGCCCAGCTCCCCTCCTCGGACTCCCCGGACCTCTGTCATTGGTCAGGCATGGAAAAGAAACAGTAGCACTATGCATGAGAACATAATAGCAACAGGTCACTGGACCTCATCTACAGTCCAATAGTCTCTACTCTAGCATCAGAGGCTGTTGACTTGCTCAAGCCAGAGCCAAGGCCTCAGAACGTACAGAAATGTTCTCCCTCGCATATATTCCCCTAACAAACTATTCACATCTAAAAGTAGAGCTCCATCTAAATATGTATGAAAAATCACTATTCGAGGGAGAGAAAGTGGCCTGTGGGATTTATCTGCAATCTGACAAGGGAGAATGATTTCCCCCCTTTAGCGTGTGAACTGAACTGGCCCCATGGGAGAGTAACACAGTTATCCCTTTAGTCCTGGGCTGAGCTGCTGCCACATTACATCTGATTTGGAGACGGGCACTGCTGCCACATTAGGCCAATCCAGCTTGCAAAAAACGGCTGGCACAAATGAGAGCCTTTTTCCCCGTGGTTCGCCCTCTGTACAATGGTGCTGAGTTGGCTATTAGCCTCATTGTGCCTGACATGCAGGCTGTATTAGAGGCAGGGAGAACAGTGGAACAAAGAATAACCTTTATGTTCAAGCTCAAAGAGATCCATAATTACACGTACAGTATAGTACATAGCTGTCTGTGTCGTAAGGATTGACATACAGTATAGTACATAGCTGTCTGTGTCCTAGGGATTGACATACAGTATAGTACATAGCTGTCTGTGTCCTAGGGATTGACATACAGTATAGTACATAGCTGTCTGTGTCCTAGGGATTGACATACAGTATAGTACATAGCTGTCTGTGTCCTAGGAATTGACATACAGTATAGTACATAGCTGTCTGTGTCCTAGGGATTGACATACAGTATAGTACATAGCTGTCTGTGTCGTAAGGATTGACATACAGTATAGTACATAGCTGTCTGTGTCCTAGGGATTGAGATACAGTATAGTACATAGCTGTCTGTGTCCTAGGGATTGACATACAGTATAGTACATAGCTGTCTGTGTCCTAGGAATTGACATACAGTATAGTACATAGCTGTCTGTGTCCTAGGGATTGACATACAGTATAGTACATAGCTGTCTGTGTCCTAGGGATTGACATACAGTATAGTTCATAGCTGTCTGTGTCCTAGGGATTGACATACAGTATAGTACATAGCTGTCTGTGTCCTAGGGATTGACATTCAGTATAGTACATAGCTGTCTGTGTCGTAAGGATTGACATACAGTATAGTACATAGCTGTCTGTGTCCTAGGGATTGAGATACAGTATAGTACATAGCTGTCTTTGTCCTAGGGATTGACATACAGTATAGTACATAGCGGTCTGTGTCCTAGGGATTGACATACAGTATAGTACATAGCTGTCTGTGTCCTAGGGATTGACATACAGTATAGTACATAGCTGTCTGTGTCCTAGGGATTGAGATACAGTATAGTACATAGCTGTCTGTGTCCTAGGGATTGACATACAGTATAGTACATAGCTATCTGTGTCCTAGGGATTGACATACAGTATAGTACATAGCTGTCTGTGTCCTAGGAATTGACATACAGTATAGTACATAGCTGTCTGTGTCCTAGGGATTGACATACAGTATAGTACATAGCTGTCTGTGTCCTAGGGATTGAGATACAGTATAGTACATAGCTGTCTGTGTCCTAGGGATTGACATACAGTATAGTACATAGCTGTCTGTGTCCTAGGAATTGACATACAGTATAGTACATAGCTGTCTGTGTCCTAGGGATTGACATACAGTATAGTACATAGCTGTCTGTGTCCTAGGGATTGACATACAGTATAGTACATAGCTGTCTGTGTCCTAGGGATTGACATACAGTATAGTACATAGCTGTCTGTGTCCTAGGGATTGACATACAGTATAGTACATAGCTGTCTGTGTCCTAGGGATTGACATACAGTATAGTACATAGCTGTCTGTGTCCTAGGGATTGACATACAGTATAGTACATAGCTGTCTGTGTCGTAAGGATTGACATACAGTATAGTACATAGCTGTCTGTGTCCTAGGGATTGACATACAGTATAGTACATAGCTGTCTGTGTCCTAGGGATTGACATACAGTATAGTTCATAGCTGTCTGTGTCCTAGGGATTGACATACAGTATAGTACATAGCTGTCTGTGTCCTAGGGATTGACATTCAGTATAGTACATAGCTGTCTGTGTCGTAAGGATTGACATACAGTATAGTACATAGCTGTCTGTGTCCTAGGGATTGAGATACAGTATAGTACATAGCTGTCTTTGTCCTAGGGATTGACATACAGTATAGTACATAGCGGTCTGTGTCCTAGGGATTGACATACAGTATAGTACATAGCTGTCTGTGTCCTAGGGATTGACATACAGTATAGTACATAGCTGTCTGTGTCCTAGGGATTGAGATACAGTATAGTACATAGCTGTCTGTGTCCTAGGGATTGACATACAGTATAGTACATAGCTATCTGTGTCCTAGGGATTGACATACAGTATAGTACATAGCTGTCTGTGTCCTAGGAATTGACATACAGTATAGTACATAGCTGTCTGTGTCCTAGGGATTGACATACAGTATAGTACATAGCTGTCTGTGTCCTAGGGATTGAGATACAGTATAGTACATAGCTGTCTGTGTCCTAGGGATTGACATACAGTATAGTACATAGCTGTCTGTGTCCTAGGAATTGACATACAGTATAGTACATAGCTGTCTGTGTCCTAGGGATTGACATACAGTATAGTACATAGCTGTCTGTGTCCTAGGGATTGACATACAGTATAGTACATAGCTGTCTGTGTCCTAGGGATTGACATACAGTATAGTACATAGCTGTCTGTGTCCTAGGGATTGACATACAGTATAGTACATAGCTGTCTGTGTCCTAGGGATTGACATGAATGACACCTGCAGTGACTAATAATCCTGCAAGCTTTAATCTTGAGACAGAACCAATAGGTTTCAAATGAACATGTTGGGAACATACTGTATCAGTTAGCAGACCTGTATCGGATTTGATGTAGCTTCTTACACCAGTCTCGTAGGGTGAATCCTATGTACAATCAGCTGATCACTGTCAGGTTTAAAAGGATGACATTGCTAATGGAAAAAATAGCATTATGTCTTGACATGTGCTGTATCTAATCAACATCTGGCTGAAACGTACCATGAACACGGGTAATATAGGGTAACTACAGTATGGTACCCAAGGGCAACGCAGCTCCCTGAACCATAGCAGTAACACCAACACATACTGGTAAATATAGGGCAGTGCATCAGTCATTCCATTTAAAAAGCCTTCTTTACCCACTATAACGAAAGGGAGAGCTGAGAATGGATGTGATGTGATGCAGTCTACCCACATTATCAACAAACCTACTGTTATTCAATCTCCCTACCCTCCAAATCCTATAGGAGGAAAAATATGTTTTATTATCACATACACCAGATAGGTGCAGTGAAATGTGTTGTTTCACAATGTCAGCCATAGTAGTACGCACCCCTGGAGCAAATCGGGGTGAAGTGCCTTACACAAGGGCACAATGACAGATTTTTCACCTTGTCGGCTCGGGTATTCAAACCAGTGACCTTTTGGTTACTGGCCCGATGCTCTAACTGCTAGGCTACCTGCCGCCCAGTCCTCAGTACAGGCCTCAGTAAAGCAGCCATTGACAGGTCTCAACACTGCAGTGAAAGCAAGAAAAGAGAGAAGTGAGTGAGAGAAGAGGTAAAAGGAGAGGAAGGACTAACCGTTTTGGAGGAGGGTGCTGCGAGGGTCTCCATTTCCTCGTGGGTCACCCATACATTGCCTGACGGCTAGGAGTGCGGTGCCCAAGAGAAGAAGACAGCAGCAGCAGCAGTAGTCCGCCAGGAGGGGCAAGCAGTATTAAAGAAGAAGAGCAGCACCACTGTAAGCCAATAGTGTTATAGCATCATGGTCAGATGATGAGCAGGCCCGCCCCTCTGGGTTCAAAGGGCACGCACAGTACACAAACAAACACAGACACAAAACTGTAGACATTGGTCCTTAACCACAGATCTAGGATCTACTCAGATCTACTCTACCACCATCATAACCTTATCCAGTAAAGGGGTGAAATACTATCTGATCCTGTATCAGTGGTTAGGGGCAACTTCTGACTTTGGATAGACAAAAACAGCACATAACACAGTAGCAGCCCACCTACACAGGTGCAACACACACGGGCCAAAGGAACACATTTACCATGCATGACAAGACTGGTTCACCATAAGCTAGTGTAGTAGTGGATTAGTACAGGTGTTTGGAACAAACAGACACAAATACAAACATGCATATCCACCTCAGTCTAGTTTGATATACCTCAGTGTTCCACAAGGTTAAACCCCTTTCTAACAGACTCAGTCTAGTTTGATATACCTCAGTGTTCCACAAGGTTAAACCCCTTTATAACAGACTCAGTCTAGTTTGATATACCTCAGTGTTCCACACGGTTAAACCCCTTTATAACAGACTCAGTCTAGTTTGATATACCTCAGTGTTCCACACGGTTAAACCCCTTTCTAACAGACTCAGTCTAGTTTGATATACCTCAGTGTTCCACAAGGTTAAACCCCTTTCTAACAGACTCAGTCTAGTTTGATATACCTCAGTGTTCCACACGGTTAAACCCCTTTATAACAGACTCAGTCTAGTTTGATATACCTCAGTGTTCCACACGGTTAAACCCCATTCCAACCCATTCTAATCTGTTGTTGATTCTAATTTTAGCAGCCATGATCACTGTGCTTTGCAGCCCCACTGGATCAAGCTGTCATGACCTAGATAAGATCACTTGAGGGGATGACAATCTCTATTAAAGACACCGTACTAAAGGGCTGCTCACGCATGCCTGTTTCACACTATAGAGCCGAGCCAAGCCCAGCTGTACTGGGCAGCACAGTACGGTTCGGGTCGGCCCCATAGGGTGAATCAGACGTCACTGTCTGTGAGCTTAAAGGAAGCAGAATAACCAGTCCTGCGACTGGTATGGAGCAGAACCCTGCATTTACAGGGTTGATTAACCCAGAGTTTAAACTTAAAGTGGTCGTTTGGTTCAGAGGGGCAGGGAACTGACCATCAGTCACAGCAGGGGGCACCATGGCAGAGGGGGGGTCTATAGAGTCATATTCCCAGTTCACTGCTCCTTGATGAAAGATTCATGAGCAGTGTATGTGTGTGTGTGTGTGTGTGTGTGTGTGTGTGTGTGTGTGTGTGTGTGTGTGTGTGTGTGTGTGTGTGTGTTCGTGTGAGAGAGAGAGAGTGTGTGAATGTGAAAACCCTGCTGGTCATCTATGAACATCTTGGTCATGTTCTGTTAAAATCTCCACCCGGCACAGCCAGAAGAGGACTGGCCACCCCTGATAGCCTGGTTCCTCTCTAGGTTTCTTCCTAGGTTCTGGCCTTTCTAGGGAGTTTTTCCTAGCCACCGTGCTTCTACATCTGCATTGCTTGCTGTTTGGGGTTTTAGGCTGGGTTTTCTGAACAGCACTTTGTGACATCAGCTGATGTAAGAAGGGCTTTATAAATAAATTTGATTGAAATTTGATGGATAAAGCTACATAGAATAAACAGTTTGTAGCATTAAGCTCAGCAGGTTCCTCAGAGGTTACATGAAATCACCATGACAACTTCGGAGCTGTGAAACAGACTGAGGTATAAAATAACTGTTGGTGTGGTAAATTAGAGTAAATGCTGCAGAGCTGAATTAAGTGCATGAGCTGACTGACACTACTGAGAGATAAACAAGCCGGCCTTAACCGGTTTCCTACCATTCTCTCCAACATTCAGTTACCAACACAAAGGATAGAGATGCTACACAAGCCAGGCTCTCTGACTGTGAAGGCGTTACAATGCAAACTAGCAGAAATAGCTTCTTGAGTGTCTTTACCCTTGAAGACTATACTGTCTGTGTGTATGTATGTGTGTGTGTATCGGAGCTAAGAACGTGCCGTAAGCTCACTCAGAATGTCGCCGGTGGAGCTATCGAATAGGTCGAATGCATTTTCTATAGCTCAATGTGTTTGTTGTCAAGCAGGCGGTCACGTGTGTTGGTGTGATAGAGGAGCCTGGTTAACTTTTTATGGCTGCAGGGGCAGTATTGAGTAGCTTGGATGAAAAGGTGCCCATCGTAAATGGCCAGCTCCTCAGTCTCAGTTGCTAATATATGCATATTATTATTAGTATTGGATAGAAAACACTCTAAAGTTTCCAAAACTGTCAAAATATTGTCTGTGAGTATAACAGAACTGATATTGCAGGCGAAACCCTGAGGAAAATCAAAACAGGAAGTGGCTTCTATTTTGAAAACTTCATGTTCCATAGCCTCCCTTTGCTGGATTTAAAGGGATATGAACCAGATTCCTTTTCCTATCGCTTCCTCAAGGTGTCAACAGTCTACAGACATAGTTTCAGGCTTTTATTTTGAAAAATGAGCCAGAACGATAACATCGTGTCAAGTGGTCACATGAGTTTTGCCTAGCGCAACAGAGTTTGGATAGGTATTGCTTTTCCCTCTCCTACTGTGAAAGACATTTGAGGTTGATATATTATCGATTATATATTTTAAAAACAAGGATTGATAATAAAAAAACATTTGACATGTTTCTGTGGACATTATGGAAACTATTTGGAATTTTCTTCTGCGTTGTCGTGACCGCTCTTTCCTGTGGATTTCTGAATATAACGTGACAAACAAACGGAGGTATTTTGGATATAAAAATAATCTTTATGGAACAAAAGGAACATTTGTTGTGTAACTGGGAGTCTCGTGAGTGAAAACATCCGAAGATCATCAAAGGTAAACGATTAATTTGATTGCTTTTCTGATATTCGTGACCAAGCTACCAGATGCTAAGTCTACTTAATGTTTTGTTGTGCGATCGATAAACTTACACAAACGCTTGGATTGCTTTCGCTGTAAAGCATCATTTCTAAATCTGACACGACAGGTGGATTAACAAAAGGCTAAACTGTGTTTTCCCATATTGTGATTTCATGGATATAAATATTTTTCGTAATATTTATTGTATGTAGCGCTATGCTATTCAGCGGTTGTTGAGGACACTTATCCCGTTAGTGGGATTGCAGCCATAACAAGTTAAAGCCCAGACGGGCAGGCTCAGGGAGGCAGCGCTATATGCTAAGCTAACACACTGACGGCAGTTACATGCATAGGTGCATGTGTGTGTGTGTGTCAATGGACACTCACGGTTCTGGAGGTTGGCGGGGCAGATGGACTGGTGAGGGAGACCATCTCCTGGATGGCCAGTCTCAGTTTGAGGCGGTGCAGGGGGTTACTGATGCCAATTTCCCTCTGGATCTCTGTGTCCGACAGGGCAGACATGATGGCACCGCTCTTCACGTTGGCACGACACGCCGCCACATACCAGGCGGGCATCCCCAGCCACAGCTGAAACAGGATGAGGAAGACCATTTGTGATTTCATGTAAAGTAGAGAGTGAGCTTGTTTTGACAAATTATCGGTGATGTGGTGGGAGGACTTGTCTACCATCCTTACTTATGGTAGACAAGTTGAGTAGCGCTTCCTTGTTTTAATAAAGATCTACTGAGAAACAGTAGGGGGCAGTCATGGTTGAAATGTTCACCTTGTATGTCAAGCATGTTCTATCACGATTAAATGAGAAAAAACTGAATACAGACAGGATATTTCAATGAAGACAGAAAATAAACTGTGATGATTCATTGATAGGCAATGCATTCATTTACTTAATGAATACCCATGTTAATATTAAACAACATCACTATGGCCTTTATGAGGTGTAATGTCAAGCAATTACACTCAAACCCATTTGGAATTGATTTAACTAGGAAAAGGTGTGCTGGGGAGAACATGGCATAGTAAATCACAGAGTAGACCTTTACCAACAGCCTCTGAGGCTTCCACCAAGGTGACATCAAAATCTGGGACATTGACTCCATTAATATCAGTGAGATCCAGATTCAATCCACTGCTGGTCCCATAGGCCCAACACCAGAGTGTTTCCCAACTCCAGTCCTCCAGTACCCCCAACATCACACAGTGTTGTTATAGCCTGGGACAAACACACCGCATTCAACTCATTGAGGGCTTGATGATCAGTTGACCAGTTGTATCAGGTGTGCTTGTCCAGGGCTACAATAAAAGTGAGTACCGTTGGGGTACTGGAGGACTGGAGTTGGGGAAGCACTGGATTAGATAATAGACTTAATATAATAAAGCACAAAGAGTAATGTCAGCCGGAGGCGTAATCATTTTAGAATAACTCTCGGTAACATGCTGACTACTACGGCATTGGATTTCCCCGGGTCGTAATTACAACACAATACATCCAACGATTATGTAACAGCACTGTGTCGTTCCACATCCTTTACCAGTCATGTTTTGATTAAAGGAAAGCATCTGGTCTGCATTTCGAAGTGCCGTATTAGAAAGGGTGACCATTAGGCTGTGGAACGGCATCGGGTAATTGATTTGAAATGTGAAACATCATCAACGGTCAGAGGTTAGAGGATAATGGGTGTCGTATCTCAGGTGAATGCTGAGTGTGCAGACTGGGGAGTCGAGGAGGAATAGACCACTTCACCGGGGCGGAGAATATTATCTTCTTCACAGAGTGGGAGTCTGGCACAGACCTTGTGAATCTATCCCAGAGGCGGGAGGATTGAGAATGGCTCCAGGCCAGAGTAGAGGAGTGCCTACCTCCAGCCAGGCCACCACTGTGGGGCCGTCCCATTGGGCGAAAGGTAAGCCTTTCCTCCTCGCCTCTTCCAACAGCTCGTGCCTGAGGGCGGGAGCAGAGACATGGGATTAATGCACTGCACACACACATATACTGAGACAGTCACACCCCCCCCCCCCCCCCCACACACAAGGCACTAGTATTACACCGAGATTTTGTGTGTGTGTTCACTGTACAGTGCCACACACTTTATCTCTCACACTCTCTTTCTAAAAGGGCACGGTCTTATCATACAGTACATCAATCTCTCCATACACACACTGCATGTAAAATGAGTACTCTCACTCTCTGCCCCTAGCTCTCTCTCTCCCTGTCTCTGCCTCTCTAACCCCCTCTCTCTGCCTCTTTTTCTCTCTGCTACTCTGCCTCTTTCTCTCTCTTTCTCTCTCTGCCTCTCATTCACCATCTGGTCCAGACACACCTTGAAGGGACAGCTAGGGCTGCTGGGCTGGTCACTGAAGCCTGACTTTGAGTTGCTAATCTGAAGAACCATCAATCTCCACTTGTCTCTGTGCTGCAGCTGGGAATGTATTACTACTGCTGAGATACTAACCACAGAGAGACTGGGCTTTTTCTGCTGACTGAGATACTAACCACAGAGAGACTGGGCTTTTTCTGCTGACTGAGATACTAACCACAGAGAGACTGGGCTTTTTCTGCTGACTGAGATACTAACCACAGAGAGACTGCGCTTTTTCTGCTGACTGAGATACTAACCACAGAGAGACTGGGCTTTTTATTCTGCTGACTGCAATATCCTTTTGAGAGTCTTGCTGAATGTATTCTTTCTGGCCATCTTTAAATGGTGTTTGGTGTCTTTATTCACATTCTTTGATGGAATACTGCATTTTTGTGTGGCGGTGGAAGTGTTCCATAGGTAAACTAAGATGGCCAGAGTGAAATCGAGAAATGTGTTATTTATGCTGAGCACCACTTTGAAAGCAGTGCTAAGCACTCCTGACGCCATACTCAGCTCAGAGTAAATTGCACCTTATCTAGGGAGAGCAGAGGAGAGGAGGTTCTCTTTACTCAGTCATGTACCAGGCAATTTGTAATATGCTGATTCCTGCGACACCAACTCTGTTAGGCAGAGAGACAGAACTGATGAACAGTCTATATAAATGTGTGTTTGGGGTATGTGTGTGTGTGTGTCTCATCTTTATTGCTGTGTGCACACTTTTAACTAATGGAGTTGGGGAGCAGATGGCTGGGAGGCCTATGGTGTAGAAAAGAACCAGAGAGGCTACGCTAGAGAGATACCCAACTGTGGAACGCTACTTCTTGAAGACAGTTGATAGTGTCTGACTGGTCTAAGAGTCTGAATATAGAGAGGGCCTGTTGAGCTGATAAATACATAACTCACACAACATGCTACACACAAAAACAGACTTCTGAAGTTACAATTCTATTCAGTGACAGTTCTAAGGCAGGAAACTACTTCATGAGTGCAGCTAAAATGTCTTCTATCTGGAGACAAAGTGGCCAACATGAGGCATATGGAGAAAAGGCATGTGACACATTATGTATGTGACTTGGTCAGAGTTGAAGGCCTCAGTGCAGAGAAAGGGCACTTGAATACACCATACAAAGACTGAATGGACTGACAGACAACATAGGAGATGTGTCCATTGATATTAATCAATAATCAATTGTTTCCATTCAATGTCGTATCAATACAACAAGCATATAGATAGATATGTTCATGTCAGGTTGTTGTGGATGAGATACACATCCACTGAACATAGCTGGGAAAGGAAGGAAACAGTTATGACAAAGAAAATAAAACAACAAGATATGACGCCCCATAACCCGGTATCAGAACCGGTTATATCTCACAGTCACAGATATAGAAACACGCACAAGGAAGGAGGAAGGTATTGGACATTCCAAGTATAAAAATCAACCCCATTAACAGGTGACGGCACACATTCTTTGTCCAGCCATGGATGCAGCCGCCACTGCACTGTGGGGAAGAAACATTTTATACGGTATATGAAAAGATAGAAAGATCGAAAGGAAGAAAGACAGCTAGAAAGCAAGGGGTCATTAACAGCCATAGAGGGACAGAGTGACGTCAGCTTTGGCACCGGCCATTGGGAGGGGGACAGATGGATGGACAGAGGTGGACAGACGGCACAGCGCTGACAATGGAGATGTCCAGGTGTCACACTGTCACAACTTACCCGCTTCTTTAGTCACAGGATGAGAGGGAGGGAGGAAGAGTACAAGGAGAGAGAGAGGAAGAGAAAGTGACGGGAGACAAAAAGTGCACAAATGTTAATGAGTTAACACCCCCCCCAACTACCACCTTGCCCCCAAACACACACAAATGCACAAACACACACACACACACTGCCCATTCATGCACGGACACATATTCAAACACACACACACACACATACACACACTGTCCATACATGCACGGACACATATTCAAACACACTGCCCATACATGCACGGACACATATTCAAACACACACACATGGATGCACACACAAACAGCAAAATAGAAACAGTCTCTCAAGTAGACAGTTGACAAGAGCTTTCCCAAAGACTGACATTAGAACAGTAGAATGACAAGTCAAAGAGTAATACTGGTTAGCAAAAGAAAAGCCACTTTCTTCTTCTCTTCGGTCGATGTAGCTTTTTACAGCATCGCGTGCAGGCAGACGAAAGATAATGCACTTGGGGCAAGACACCTGCAATGCATTGGCTCACATTCTTCACAGGAACAAACCAGCCAAATGCCAAACATTACCCAACACATCACACATACACAACACATCAGCAATGAACCATCACGATATTGACCAGGCTGAAAATGTCAATGTAAATTCAGCAGGCAGTTCAATAGCATGCACTGGAGGAGAGTATCAAGATGCAAGGCGGTCCACTTCCTGGAAAACTGGAGAATCGACACCAAATACAACACAGTCGTCATCATCATAATACCTTCTATTAATCATCTGTAAGGGTGGGAAAGTTATTTGTCATGACAACTCAAAGCTCGCCGACAGAGAACACATTTGTCATTTGGCACTGACACGGTAGACACATACATCCCCAGTTGAAAGGAGAAGAAACTTGCACATGAGGGAACCCCTCTGTTTTGTCGTTCATGTGTGGGTTTAAAGGAGGACTATATCTGGAAAACCAAACCAAAAGAATGAACTAAGAATTGTAGGCCTACAATGTGTGACATGAATAGACTTCCAACACAATCAATAGTCTGACTGTGTTTGGTTAGGGGGGATCCCTCTATTGTACGTCTATTCAGGTTCCTGGTCTGTATTGATCCTCTCTCTGCTGGAGAGTGGGAGTATTGGAGATGTATCTTCTATCCAGCCACATGTGGAACTGCCTCCTATACAGGGAAAGGACTAATGAAACCCCACAGGGATTCCTCACCAGCCACTGTGTACGGGGTCAAAGGTTGGAAACAGGATAATGATCTCTATTCAGATGTACTATAGACAGACACTGCTGTCTGGCACATAAAAAGGTGTGTGTATCATAACACTGTAGTAGTGTCACTACTACAGTAGTGTCATGTACAGTAGATTAACACAGGGGGGTGTTAGTACTGGTGTGGTACATTGCCCAGTGTTTTTAGTGACACAGGTATGATTTATCTCCCACTGGCTGTGATGTGAGGCAATCGAGTATTATTGAGCGCAAGGTTGTTGTTTGTTTGGGGTGAAATGCTGTTGTGAAAGCTTACTTCTTTTTCAGCCGGCGGTCTTTCTCAGCCTGAGTCCCCAGCTTCCCCACAGCCATGTCCTGACCCAGGTCTGGATCAGACACTCCTGTGAGAGAGGGAGAATGGGACGTTACTGCACTGCCTGCATGGCTCGTAGATAGCATCCAGACAGTACTAGCAAGGAGCCACAATTATCTCTTCTGAATCTGTACTCAACAGAGAGTTTACGCTTTTTCAAAATCACTTAACGTCTTTGGGCTGGGGGCAGTAGTGAGTAGCTTGGATGAATAAGGTGCCCAGAGTAAACTGTCTGCTACTCAGGCCCAGTTGCTAATATATGCATATTATTTGGATAGACAACACTCTGAAGTTTCTAAAACTGTTTGAATGATGTCTGTGAGTATAACATAACTCATATGGCAGGCAAAAACCTGAGAAAAAATCAAACCAGGAAGTGGGAAATCTGAAATCATTCCCTATCGAATGCACAGTGTCTATGGGGTCAAATTGGTGTCAACAGTCTTTAGAACCTTGTTTGATGCTTCTACTGTGAGGTGGGGGCGAATGAGAGGGGAATGAGTCAGAGGTCTGGCAAAGAGCCACGAGCTCGCCACGCGCGTTCACGTGAGAGTTAGCTTGTGGTACCTGAACTATTTGCTCTGACTCTACCTTGCACTGAGCCTACGCACACTCACTAGACTATATATACACATAACATACTGTTTACACACTCACTAGACTATATATACACACCATACTGTATACACACTCACTAGACTATATATACACACCATACTGTATACACACTCACTAGACTATATACACACACACTCATTAGACGATATATACACACACAACATATTGTATACACACTCACTAGACTATATATACACACAACTTACTGTATACACACTCACTAGACTATATATACACACCATATACACACTCACTAGACTACATATACACACCATATACACACTCACTAGACTATATATACACACCATATACACACTCACTAGACTATATATACACACCATATACACACTCACTAGACTACATATACACACCATATACACACTCACTAGACTATATATACACACCATATACACACTCACTAGACTATATATACACACCATATACACACTCACTAGACTACATATACACACCATATACACACTCACTAGACTATATATACACACCATATACACACTCACTAGACTATATATACACACCATATACACACTCACTAGACTACATATACACACCATATACACACTCACTAGACTATATATACACACCATATACACACTCACTAGACTATATATACACACACACAAACACACACAATTTGCTGCTGCTATTCTGTTCTTTATTTTACTCATATTATCTATCCTGATGCCTAGTCAATTTACCCTGCTGCCTTCATGTACATATCTACCTCAAATACCTTACTATTATTATCTATCCTGATGCCTAGTCACTTTACCCTGCCTTCATGTACATATCTACCTCAAAGACCTCGTACCGCTGCACATTGATCTGGTACTGGTACTCCCTGTATTTAGCTTCAGAATTGATCTGGTACTGGTACTCCCTGTATATAAACTCAGCAAAAAAAGAAACAATGTCAACTGCATTGATTTAAAGAAAACTTAACATGTGTAAATATTTGTAAGTTCCACAGACATGTGACTAACAGAAATGGAATAAAATCAAAAGTAAAAAGTGTGTGGCCACCAGCTGCATTAAGTACTGCAGTACTGCATCTCCTTCTCATGGACTGCACCAGATTAGCCAGTTCTTGATGTGAGATGTTACCCCACTCTTCCACCAAAGCACCTGCAAGTTCCCAGACATTTCTGGGGGTGATGGCTCTAGCCCTCACCCTCCGATCTAACAGGTCCCAGACGTGCTGAATGGGATTGAGATCCAGGCTCTTCGCTGGCCATGGCAGAACACTGACATTCCTGTCTTGCAGAAAATCACGCACAGAACGAGCAGTATGGCTGGTGGCAGGATGTGGGTGGGTTTATGCCCATAGGCGACGTTATTGCGGGTGATGTCTGGTGAGGAAATGCCTTACAACAGGCCTACAAGCCTTCAGTCCAGCCTCTCTCAGCCTATTGCGGACAGTCTGAGCACTGATGGAGGGTTTGCACGTTCCTGGTGTAACTCGGATAGTTGTTGTTGCCATCCTGTACCTGTCCCGCAGGTGTGATGTTCGGATGTACCGATCCTGTGCAGGTGCTGTTACACGTCGTCTGCCACTGTGAGGACAATCAGCTGTCCGTACTGTCTCCCTGTAGCGCTGTCTTGGGCGTCTCACAGTACGGACATTGCAATTTATTGCCCTGCATTCCTCATGCCTCCTTGCAGCATGCCTAAGGCACATTCACGCAGATGAGCAGGGACCCTGGGCATCTTTCTTTTGGTGTTTTTCCAGAGTCAGTAGAAAGGCCTCTTTAGTGTCCTAATTTTTCATAACTGTGACCTTAATTGCCTACCATCTGTAAGCGGTTAGTGTCTTAACAACCTTTCCACAGATGCATGTTCATGAATTGTCTATGGTTCATTGAACAAGCATGGGAAACAGTGTTGAAACCCTTTACAATGAAGATATGTGAAGTTATTTGGATTTTTATGAATTATCTTTGAAAGACAGGGTCCTGAAAAAGGGACGTTTCTTTCTTTTTTTAAACTCTTAGACTATCGATACCGACAGAATAAGAACAAGTCTTTGATATTAATTACTAGTCTGCAGCTAAGAATTCGGAATCATTGAACACGAAGCCCGACAACCGCCGAAACATCTATTCTATAAAGACATGAATGAATGTCACTCTGAACTATCCATTCTAACCACGACAGAGAGAGAGAGAGGGCGGACAGACTCTCCAACAGAAACAAACTTTTCAACAGAGATCCCGACGACACACTGAGCGCAAATATATATATTGATTGTAATTGTTCCCGAATGAGTGAGCGTTCATGTGCAAAGGATTAGCATTTCAATTGTTATAATTATCACTCTGTCTAATAAGCCGCCATACCGATTTAGCCCACTAAGGCACATTCTCCTATCATTTCCTTGTAACCATATCTACTGTTTGTTAAGCATTTCTGTGAATTACTTAGCTAGTAAATACATTATTTTAAGACAATTGATGTATGGATGACTCATAGTAAAGACTGGGTTCGTGCAGATAAGCAATAATTGACGACGTTTGGAATGAGACAAACATGAGGTAAATAATAATTCATTAATTCGAAGACTCATTGATCAGATATTAAAATATCTGAAAGTTATATTAGGAAAATTATAACTTTGTAATCTGAATATTTTCCTTGGTGCCCCGACATCCTGGTTAATTACAGTTACGTGATTAATCAGTTTAATCGCGTAATAATAATTGCAGAGAGTTATTTGATAAATAAGTCTTCAGTTTTAATGATGCCAAAGACACGACAATCTGCTACTGGTACTCTCTGTATATACAGTGGGGAGAACAAGTATTTGATACACTGCCGATTTTGCAGGTTTTCCTACTTACAAAGCATGTAGAGGTCTGTAATTTTTATCAGTACATAGAGTACATAGAACAGACAAGAGCAACTCATATCAGAGAGATGCAGAGTGTAGACCAGTACCTTGGCTCTGCCCGATGGCCTCCCTGTGGGCATGCAGCTGTGCCAGTCTGGTCTTCTCCTTCTTGCCAAACAGGCGTCCGATGGAGGACTTGATGCCTTTCTTCTTGGGCTGCTTGTTGATGGAGTCCTGACTGCTGGCTACGCTGCTCAGAGCACTGGCCTCTGCCTCCAGGCTGGCAGCAATGCTGCAAACACACACATGCACACATTTGCATACACACGCATGCACACGCATGCACGCACACACACACACAGTCAAGGAAAAAGATACAACTTGGGTAAGAGATAATTTGTCTCATAAACTACCGTCAGGATGAAGAAGGTGGAGTATGTGTGTGTGTGTGTGTGTGTGTGTGTGTGTGTGAGCGCTATAAGTGCAGCATACCCTCGGGCCTCGTTGTGTGAGGAGGCTGGCAGTGTGCGGGTCATGCGTACGGTCCGGGGCGTGGGAGGAGGGGACGTCTCACACTTGATGGTAGCCTTGTCCTGGCCGTCATCGTCGGTGGCCGCAATCTGACCGTGGAGAGGTGAAGAGACCTGTTAGTAGCTCTTATAAAACTAGTATAGTAACACCTCACACATCAATCTCTACAACACTGTTATTACACTATAGTCACACCTCACACATCAGTCTCTACAACACTGTTATTACACTATAGTCACACCTCACACATCAATCTCTACAACACTGTTATTACACTATAGTCACACCTCACACATCAATCTCTACAACACTGTTATTACACTATAGTAACACCTCACACCAATCTCTACAACACTGTTATTACACTATAGTAACACCTCACACATCAATATCTACAACACTGTTATTACACTATAGTAACACCTCACATCAATCTCTACAACACTGTTATTACACTATAGTCACACCTCACACATCAATATCTACAACACTGTTATTACACTATAGTAACACCTCACACATCAATCTCTACAACACTGGTATTACACTATAGTAACACCTCACACATCAATCTCTACAACACTGTTATTACACTATAGTCACACCACACAATCTCTACAACACTGGTATTACACTATAGTCAGACCTAACACAATCTCTACAACACTGTTACTACACTATAGTCACACCTCACACATCAATATCTACAACACCGTTTGCTTATAGGTCTTCAGAGTCCAATAATGGCAAGGATACACCAGACCATGACAGTCATCTACAGGAAGACAGAGGTACTATGAATTTGAAATGTCTGATGTAATAAAATGAACATATCATTAGTACTGTACCTTTCTCCTGTGTTTCCTCAGATCACTGGGCTGCAGGGTGGAGGACAGGAAAGAAAAGGAAAACAGCAGTTTACAGTAAATCAGTAAGATTAAACAAAATGTCCTCCTCCATACAGAAACACCTAATTTATAGTTATAGACATGGCTATCCCGATATACCATCAGGTGGGCAGACGACTTGTCAATTACACATTACACCACACAATCAACTACAGTGATTTGTTGAAAAAATAACCTGCTTTGCCACTATTCATTTGAGAGGTCAATAAAATCAAAGGCTCATTCTTTAAAAGCCCCTGGGTATTGGTAACATTCACTCTCTGAGACCGTTTGACTGGCTGGCTGGCTGGCTGGCTGGCTGGCTGGCTGGCTGGCTGGCTGGCTGGCTGGCTGGCTGGCTGGCTGGCTGGCTGGCTGGCTGGTGGGGATTTAAATATTTTTAGCCCAGTGGAGGATAGAAAAAAGAGACAGACTCCCTGTGATGGGGACATCTGGAGCGCTACAGCCCTGGGTCAGTGTGCTGAGTGTGTGTGTGTGTGTGTGTGACAGACAGACAGACAGACAGACAGACAGACAGACAGACAGACAGACAGACAGACAGAAAATCCTCTATCGACGGTACACACAGTCAGCTGATCAGTTCATCCTAATGCGTGTATTTCTAGATTGCCATTCAATAATGTCATCTGGGGATTCATCAAGGCAGACCTTTTTTCCTTGGTAGTATTGTCTCCATCAGAAGCTGGAGCAGCCAGAGCAACACACTAGTAAAAACAACCAATGTACCAAGGCACATGACAGGGAAGTGCTGCAACAGGCCTGACAGACAGTACTTTTATTGACCTAATGGAGACAGCACTTTTATTGACCTAACAGACAGTACTTTTATTGACCTAACAAACAATACTTTTATTGACCAAATGTAGACAGTACTTTTATTGACCTAAAACACAGTACTTTTATTGACCTAACAGACAGTACTTTTATTGACCTAACAGAGAGTACTTTTATTGACCTAACAGAGAGTACTTTTATTGACCTAACAGACAGTACTTTTACTGACCTAACAGACAGTACTTTTATTGACCTAACAGACAATACTTTTATTGACCTAACAGACAGTACTTTTATTGACCTAACAGACAGTACTTTTATTGACCTAACAGAGTACTTTTATTGACCTAACAGACAGTACTTTTATTGACCTAACAGAGAGTACTTTTATTGACCTAACAGAGAGTACTTTTATTGACAAAACAGACAGTACTTTTACTGACCTAACAGACAGTACTTTTATTGACCTAACAGACAGTACTTTTATTGACCTAACAGAGAGTACTTTTATTGACCTAATGTAGAAAGCACTTTTATTGACCTAACAGAGAGTACTTTTATTGACCTAATGTAGAAAGCACTTTTATTGACCTAACAGAGAGTACTTTTATTGACCTAACAGACAGTACTTTTACTGACCTAACAGACAGTACTTTTATTGACCTAACAGACAATACTTTTATTGACCTAACAGACAGTACTTTTACTGACCTAACAGACAGTACTTTTATTGACCTAACAGACAATACTTTTACTGACCTAACAGACAGTACTTTTATTGACCTAACAGACAGTACTTTTATTGACCTAACAGACAGTACTTTTATTGACCTAACAGAGAGTACTTTTATTGACCTAACAGAGAGTACTTTTATTGACCTAATGTAGACAGCACTATTATTGACCTAACAGACAATACTTTTATTGACCTAACAGACAGTACTTTTATTGACCTAACAGACAATACTTTTATTGACCTAACAGACAGTACTTTTATTGACCTAATGTAGAAAGCACTTTTATTGACCTAATGTAGACAGTACTTTTATTGACCTAATGTAGACAGCACTTTTATTGACCTAACAGACAGTACTTTTATTGACCTAACAGACAGTACTTTTATTGACCTAATGTAGAAAGCACTTTTATTGAACTAACAGAGAGTACTTTTATTGACCTAATGTAGACAGCACTTTTATTGACCTAATGTAGACAGCAATTTTATTGACCTAACAGACAGTACTTTTATTGACCTAACAGAGAGTACTTTTATTGACCTAATGTAGACAGCACTTTTATTGACCTAACAGACAGTACTTTTATTGACCTAACAGACAGTACTTTTATTGACCTAATGTAGAAAGCACTTTTATTGACCTAACAGACAATACTTTTATTGACCTAACAGACAATACTTTTATTGACCTAAAAGACAGTACTTTTATTGACCTAACAGACAATACTTTTATTGACCTAACAGACAGCACTTTTATTGACCTAACAGAGAGTACTTTTATTGACCTAACAGACAGTACTTTTATTGACCTAACAGACAGTACTTTTATTGACCTAACAGACAGTACTTTTATTGACCTAACAGACAGTACTTTTATTGACCTAACAGACAGTACTTTTATTGACCTAACAGACAGTACTTTTATTGACCTAACAGACAATACTTTTATTGACCTAACAGACAGTACTTTTATTGACCTAACAGAGAGTACTTTTATTGACCTAATGTAGAAAGCACTTTTACTGACCTAACAGACAGTACTTTTATTGACCTAACAGACAGTACTTTTATTGACCTAACAGACAATACTTTTATTGGCCTAACAGAGAGCACTTTTATTGACCTAACAGACAATACTTTTATTGACCTAACAGACAGTACTTTTACTGACCTAATGTAGACAGTACTTTTATTGACCTAATGTAGACAGTACTTTTATTGACCTAATGTAGACAGTACTTTTATTGACCTAACAGAGAGTACTTTTATTGACCTAATGTAGACAGTACTTTTATTGACCTAATGTAGACAGTACTTTTATTGACCTAATGTAGAAAGCACTTTTATTGACCTAATGTAGACAGCACTTTTATTGACCTAATGTAGAAAGCACTTTTATTGACCTAACAGACAATACTTTTATTGACCTAATGTAGAAAGCACTTTTATTGACCTAACAGAGAGTACTTTTATTGACCTAATGTAGACAGCACTTTTATTGACCTAACAGACAATACTTTTATTGACCTAACAGACAGTACTTTTATTGACCTAACAGAGAGTACTTTTATTGACCTAATGTAGAAAGCACTTTTATTGACCTAACAGACAGTACTTTTATTGACCTAACAGAGAGTACTTTTATTGACCTAATGTAGAAAGCACTTTTACTGACCTAACAGACAATACTTTTATTGACCTAAAAGACAGTACTTTTATTGACCTAACAGACAATACTTTTATTGACCTAACAGACAGCACTTTTATTGACCTAACAGAGAGTACTTTTATTGACCTAACAGACAGTACTTTTATTGACCTAACAGACAGTACTTTTATTGACCTAACAGACAGTACTTTTATTGACCTAACAGACAGTACTTTTATTGACCTAACAGACAGTACTTTTATTGACCTAACAGACAGTACTTTTATTGACCTAACAGACAGTACTTTTATTGACCTAACAGACAGTACTTTTATTGACCTAACAGACAGTACTTTTATTGACCTAACAGACAATACTTTTATTGACCTAACAGACAGTACTTTTATTGACCTAACAGAGAGTACTTTTATTGACCTAACAGAGAGTACTTTTATTGACCTAACAGACAGTACTTTTATTGACCTAACAGACAGTACTTTTATTGACCTAACAGACAGTACTTTTACTGACCTAACAGACAGTACTTTTATTGACCTAACAGACAGTACTTTTATTGACCTAACAGACAATACTTTTATTGGCCTAACAGAGAGCACTTTTATTGACCTAACAGACAATACTTTTATTGACCTAACAGACAGTACTTTTACTGACCTAATGTAGAAAGCACTTTTATTGACCTAATGTAGACAGTACTTTTATTGACCTAATGTAGACAGTACTTTTATTGACCTAACAGAGAGTACTTTTATTGACCTAATGTAGACAGTACTTTTATTGACCTAATGTAGACAGTACTTTTATTGACCTAATGTAGAAAGCACTTTTATTGACCTAATGTAGACAGCACTTTTATTGACCTAATGTAGAAAGCACTTTTATTGACCTAACAGACAATACTTTTATTGACCTAATGTAGAAAGCACTTTTATTGACCTAACAGAGAGTACTTTTATTGACCTAATGTAGACAGCACTTTTATTGACCTAACAGACAATACTTTTATTGACCTAACAGACAGTACTTTTATTGACCTAACAGAGAGTACTTTTATTGACCTAATGTAGAAAGCACTTTTACTGACCTAACAGACAGTACTTTTATTGGCCTAACAGAGAGCACTTTTATTGACCTAACAGACAATACTTTTATTGACCTAACAGACAGTACTTTTATTGACCTAATGTAGAAAGCACTTTTATTGACCTAATGTAGACAGTACTTTTATTGACCTAACAGACAGTACTTTTTTGACCTAACAGACAGTACTTTTATTGACCTAACAGACAGTACTTTTATTGACCTAATGTAGAAAGCACTTTTATTGACCTAACAGAGAGTACTTTTATTGACCTAATGTAGACAGCACTTTTATTGACCTAACAGACAGTACTTTTATTGACCTAACAGACAGTACTTTTATTGACCTAATGTAGAAAGCACTTTTATTGACCTAACAGAGAGTACTTTTATTGACCTAATGTAGACAGTACTTTTATTGACCTAACAGACAGTACTTTTATTGACCTAATGTAGAAAGCACTTTTATTGACCTAACAGACAATACTTTTATTGACCTAACAGACAATACTTTTATTGACCTAACAGAGAGTACTTTTATTGACCTAACAGATAATGCTTTTATTGACCTAACAGACAGCACTTTTATTGACCTAACAGAGAGTACTTTTATTGACCTAACAGACAGTACTTTTATTGACCTAACAGACAGTACTTTTATTGACCTAACAGACAGTACTTTTATTGACCTAACAGACAATACTTTTATTGACCTAACAGAGAGTACTTTTATTGACCTAACAGACAATACTTTTATTGACCTAACAGACAGTACTTTTATTGACCTAACAGACAATACTTTTATTGACCTAACAGAGAGCACTTTTATTGACCTAACAGACAATACTTTTATTGACCTAACAGACAGTACTTTTATTGACCTAATGTAGAAAGCACTTTTATTGACCTAATGTAGACAGTACTTTTATTGACCTAACAGACAGTACTTTTATTGACCTAACAGACAGTACTTTTATTGACCTAACAGAGAGTACTTTTATTGACCTAATGTAGACAGTACTTTTATTGACCTAACAGACAGTACTTTTATTGACCTAACAGAGAGTACTTTTATTGACCTAATGTAGACAGTACTTTTATTGACCTAACAGAGAGTACTTTTACTGACCTAATGTAGACAGTACTTTTATTGACCTAACAGAGAGTACTTTTTTGACCTAATGTAGACAGTACTTTTATTGACCTAATGTAGACAGTACTTTTATTGACCTAACGTAGACAGTATTTTTTTTGTATTTTTTTAAAAAATGTACCCCTTTTTCTCCCCAATTTCGTGGTATCCAATTGTTGTAGTAGCTACTATCTTGTCTCATCGCTACAACTCCCGTACGGGCTCGGGAGAGACGAAGGTTGAAAGTCATGCGTCCTCCGATACACAACCCAACCAAGCCGCACTGCTTCTTAACACAGCGCACATCCAACCCGGAAGCCAGCCGCACCAATGCGCCGGAGGAAACGCCGTGCACCTGGCCACCTTGGTTAGCGTACACTGCGCCCAGCCCGCAATGTAGACAGTACTGTTATTGACCTAACAGACAGTACTTTTATTGACCTAATGTAGACTACTTTTATTGACCTAACAGGCATTACTTTTAATGACCTAACAGACAGTACTTTTAATGACCTAACAGGCATTAATTTTAATGACCTAACAGACAGTACTTTTATTGACCTAACAGACAGTACTTTTATTGACCTAATGTAGACTACTTTTATTGACCTAACAGGCATTACTTTTATTGACCTAACAGACATTACTTTTACTGACCTAATGTAGACAGTACTTTTATTGACCTAATGTAGACAGTACTTTTATTGACCTAATGTAGACAGTACTTTTATTGACCTAATGTAGACCGTACTTTTACTGACCTAATGTAGACAGTACTTTTATTGACCTAATGTAGACAGTACTTTTATTGACCTAATGTAGACAGTACTTTTATTGACCTAACAGACAGTACTTTTATTGACCTAACAGGCATTACTTTTATTGACCTAACAGACATGACTTTTACTGACCTAACAGACAGTACTTTTATTGACCTAATGTAGACAGTACTTTTATTGACCTAACAGACAGTACTTTTATTGACCTAACAGACAGCACTTTTATTGACCTAACATACAGTACTTTTATTGACCTAACAGACAGTACTTTTATTGACCTAATGTAGACAGTACTTTTATTGACCTAATGTAGAATACTTTTATTGACCTAATGTAGACAGTACTTTTATTGACCTAACAGAGAGTACTTTTATTGACCTAATGTAGACAGTACTTTTATTGACCTAATGTAGACAGTACTTTTATTGACCTAACGTAGACAGTATTTTTTTTGTATTTAAAAAAAAAATGTACCCCTTTTTCTCCCCAATTTCGTGGTATCCAATTGTTGTAGTAGCTACTATCTTGTCTCATCGCTACAACTCCCGTACGGGCTCGGGAGAGACGAAGGTTGAAAGTCATGCGTCCTCCGATACACAACCCAACCAAGCCGCACTGCTTCTTAACACAGCGCCCATCCAACCCGGAAGCCAGCCGCACCAATGCGCCGGAGGAAACGCCGTGCACCTGGCCACCTTGGTTAGCGTACACTGCGCCCAGCCCGCAATGTAGACAGTACTGTTATTGACCTAACAGACAGTACTTTTATTGACCTAATGTAGACTACTTTTATTGACCTAACAGGCATTACTTTTAATGACCTAACAGACAGTACTTTTAATGACCTAACAGGCATTAATTTTAATGACCTAACAGACAGTACTTTTATTGACCTAACAGACAGTACTTTTATTGACCTAATGTAGACTACTTTTATTGACCTAACAGACAGTACTTTTATTGACCTAATGTAGACTACTTTTATTGACCTAACAGGCATTACTTTTATTGACCTAACAGACATTACTTTTACTGACCTAATGTAGACAGTACTTTTATTGACCTAATGTAGACAGTACTTTTATTGACCTAATGTAGACAGCACTTTTATTGACCTAACAGACAGTACTTTTTTTGACCTAACAGGCATTACTTTTATTGACCTAACAGACATGACTTTTACTGACCTAACAGACAGTACTTTTATTGACCTAATGTAGACAGTACTTTTATTGACCTAACAGACAGTACTTTTATTGACCTAACAGACAGCACTTTTATTGACCTAATGTAGACAGTACTTTTATTGACCTAATGTAGACAGTACTTTTACTGACCTAATGTAGACAGTACTTTTATTGACCTAATGTAGACAGTACTTTTATTGACCTAACAGACAGTACTTTTATTGACCTAACAGGCATTACTTTTATTGACCTAACAGACATGACTTTTACTGACCTAACAGACAGTACTTTTATTGACCTAATGTAGACAGTACTTTTATTGACCTAACAGACAGTACTTTTATTGACCTAACAGACAGCACTTTTATTGACCTAACATACAGTACTTTTATTGACTTAACAGACATTACTTTTATTGACCTAATGTAGACAGTACTTTTATTGACCTAATGTAGACAGTACTTTTATTGACCTAATGTAGACTACTTTTAGCCCATCCAACCCGGAAGCCAGCCGCACCAATGCGCCGGAGGAAACGCCGTGCACCTGGCCACCTTGGTTAGCGTACACTGCGCCCAGCCCGCAATGTAGACAGTACTGTTATTGACCTAACAGACAGTACTTTTATTGACCTAATGTAGACTACTTTTATTGACCTAACAGGCATTACTTTTAATGACCTAACAGACAGTACTTTTAATGACCTAACAGGCATTAATTTTAATGACCTAACAGACAGTACTTTTATTGACCTAACAGACAGTACTTTTATTTACCTAATGTAGACTACTTTTATTGACCTAACAGACAGTACTTTTATTGACCTAATGTAGACTACTTTTATTGACCTAACAGGCATTACTTTTATTGACCTAACAGACATTACTTTTACTGACCTAATGTAGACAGTACTTTTATTGACCTAATGTAGACAGTACTTTTATTGACCTAATGTAGACAGTACTTTTATTGACCTAATGTAGACAGTACTTTTATTGACCTAATGTAGACAGTACTTTTACTGACCTAATGTAGACAGTACTTTTATTGACCTAATGTAGACAGTACTTTTATTGACCTAACAGACAGTATTTTTATTGACCTAACAGGCATTACTTTTATTGACCTAACAGACATGACTTTTACTGACCTAACAGACAGTACTTTTATTGACCTAATGTAGACAGTACTTTTATTGACCTAACAGACAGTACTTTTATTGACCTAACAGACAGCACTTTTATTGACCTAACATACAGTACTTTTATTGACCTAACAGACAGTACTTTTATTGACCTAATGTAGACAGTACTTTTATTGACCTAATGTAGAATACTTTTATTGACCTAACATACAGTACTTTTATTGACCTAACAGACAGTACTTTTATTGACCTAATGTAGACAGTACTTTTATTGACCTAATGTAGAATACTTTTATTGACCTAATGTAGACAGCACTTTTGACCTAAAAGATAGTACTTTTATTGACCTAACAGACAGTACTTTTATTGACCTAACAGACAGTACTTTTATTGACCTAACAGAGAGTACTTTTATTGACCTAACAGAGAGTACTTTTATTGACCTAACAGACAGTACTTTTATTGACCTAACAGACAGTACTTTTATTGACCTAATGTAGACTACTTTTATTGACCTAACAGACAGTACTTTTATTGACCTAACAGACAGTACTTTTATTGACCTAACAGACAGTACTTTTATTGACCTAACAGACAGTGCTTTTATTGACCTAACAGACAGTACTTTTATTGACCTAACAGACAGTACTTTTATTGACCTAACAGACAGTACTTTTATTGACCTAACAGACAGTACTTTTATTGACCTAACAGACAGTACTTTTATTGACCTAACAGACAGTACTTTTATTGACCTAACAGACAGTACTTTTATTGACCTAACAGACAGTACTTTTATTGACCTAACAGACAGTACTTTTATTGACCTAACAGACAGTACTTTTATTGACCTAACAGACAGTACTTTTATTGACCTAACAGACAATACTTTTATTGACCTAACAGAGAGTACTTTTATTGACCTAACAGACAATACTTTTATTGACCTAACAGACAGTACTTTTATTGACCTAACAGACAATACTTTTATTGACCTAACAGAGAGCACTTTTATTGACCTAACAGACAATACTTTTATTGACCTAACAGACAGTACTTTTATTGACCTAATGTAGAAAGCACTTTTATTGACCTAATGTAGACAGTACTTTTATTGACCTAACAGACAGTACTTTTATTGACCTAATGTAGACAGTACTTTTATTGACCTAATGTAGAATACTTTTATTGACCTAACATACAGTACTTTTATTGACCTAACAGACAGTACTTTTATTGACCTAACAGACAGTACTTTTATTGACCTAACAGACAGTACTTTTATTGACCTAACAGACAGTACTTTTATTGACCTAACAGACAGTACTTTTATTGACCTAACAGACAGTACTTTTATTGACCTAACAGACAGTACTTTTATTGACCTAACAGACAGTACTTTTATTGACCTAACAGACAGTACTTTTATTGACCTAACAGACAGTACTTTTATTGACCTAACAGACAATACTTTTATTGACCTAACAGAGAGTACTTTTATTGACCTAACAGACAATACTTTTATTGACCTAACAGACAGTACTTTTATTGACCTAACAGACAATACTTTTATTGACCTAACAGAGAGCACTTTTATTGACCTAACAGACAATACTTTTATTGACCTAACAGACAGTACTTTTATTGACCTAATGTAGAAAGCACTTTTATTGACCTAATGTAGACAGTACTTTTATTGACCTAACAGACAGTACTTTTATTGACCTAATGTAGACAGTACTTTTATTGACCTAATGTAGAATACTTTTATTGACCTAATGTAGACAGTACTTTTATTGACCTAATGTAGACAGCACTTTTGACCTAAAAGATAGTACTTTTATTGACCTAACAGACAGTACTTTTATTGACCTAACAGACAGTACTTTTATTGACCTAACAGAGAGTACTTTTATTGACCTAACAGAGAGTACTTTTATTGACCTAACAGACAGTACTTTTATTGACCTAACAGACAGTACTTTTATTGACCTAATGTAGACTACTTTTATTGACCTAACAGACAGTACTTTTATTGACCTAACAGACAGTACTTTTATTGACCTAACAGACAGTACTTTTATTGACCTAACAGACAGTGCTTTTATTGACCTAACAGACAGTACTTTTATTGACCTAACAGACAGTACTTTTATTGACCTAACAGACAGTACTTTTATTGACCTAACAGACAGTACTTTTATTGACCTAACAGACAGTACTTTTATTGACCTAACAGACAGTACTTTTATTGACCTAACAGACAGTACTTTTATTGACCTAACAGACAGTACTTTTATTGACCTAACAGACAATACTTTTATTGACCTAACAGAGAGTACTTTTATTGACCTAACAGACAATACTTTTATTGACCTAACAGACAGTACTTTTATTGACCTAACAGACAATACTTTTATTGACCTAACAGAGAGCACTTTTATTGACCTAACAGACAATACTTTTATTGACCTAACAGACAGTACTTTTATTGACCTAATGTAGAAAGCACTTTTATTGACCTAATGTAGACAGTACTTTTATTGACCTAACAGAGAGTACTTTTATTGACCTAATGTAGACAGTACTTTTATTGACCTAACAGACAGTACTTTTATTGACCTAACAGAGAGTACTTTTATTGACCTAATGTAGACAGTACTTTTATTGACCTAACAGACAGTACTTTTATTGACCTAATGTAGACTACTTTTATTGACCTAACAGACAGTACTTTTATTGACCTAACAGACAGTACTTTTATTGACCTAACAGACAGTACTTTTATTGACCTAACAGACAGTGCTTTTATTGACCTAATGTAGACAGTACTTTTATTGACCTAACAGACAGTACTTTTATTGACCTAACAGACAGTACTTTTATTGACCTAACAGAGAGTACTTTTATTGACCTAACAGAGAGTACTTTTATTGACCTAACAGACAGTACTTTTATTGACCTAACAGACAGTACTTTTATTGACCTAATGTAGACTACTTTTATTGACCTAACAGACAGTACTTTTATTGACCTAACAGACAGTACTTTTATTGACCTAACAGACAGTACTTTTATTGACCTAACAGACAGTGCTTTTATTGACCTAACAGACAGTACTTTTATTGACCTAACAGACAGTACTTTTATTGACCTAACAGACAGTACTTTTATTGACCTAACAGACAGTACTTTTATTGACCTAACAGACAGTACTTTTATTGACCTAACAGACAGTACTTTTATTGACCTAACAGACAGTACTTTTATTGACCTAACAGACAGTACTTTTATTGACCTAACAGACAGTACTTTTATTGACCTAACAGACAATACTTTTATTGACCTAACAGAGAGTACTTTTATTGACCTAACAGACAATACTTTTATTGACCTAACAGACAGTACTTTTATTGACCTAACAGACAATACTTTTATTGACCTAACAGAGAGCACTTTTATTGACCTAACAGACAATACTTTTATTGACCTAACAGACAGTACTTTTATTGACCTAATGTAGAAAGCACTTTTATTGACCTAATGTAGACAGTACTTTTATTGACCTAACAGAGAGTACTTTTATTGACCTAATGTAGACAGTACTTTTATTGACCTAACAGACAGTACTTTTATTGACCTAACAGAGAGTACTTTTATTGACCTAATGTAGACAGTACTTTTATTGACCTAACAGAGAGTACTTTTATTGACCTAATGTAGACAGTACTTTTATTGACCTAATGTAGACAGTACTTTTATTGACCTAATGTAGACAGTACTTTTATTGACCTAACGTAGACAGTATTTTTTTTGTATTTCAAAAAAAAATTTACCCCTTTTTCTCCCCAATTTCGTGGTATCCAATTGTTGTAGTAGCTACTATCTTGTCTCATCGCTACAACTCCCGTACGGGCTCGGGAGAGACGAAGGTTGAAAGTCATGCGTCCTCCGATACACAACCCAACCAAGCCGCACTGCTTCTTAACACAGCGCACATCCAACCCGGAAGCCAGCCGCACCAATGCGCCGGAGGAAACGCCGTGCACCTGGCCACCTTGGTTAGCGTACACTGCGCCCAGCCCGCAATGTAGACAGTACTGTTATTGACCTAACAGACAGTACTTTTATTGACCTAATGTAGACTACTTTTATTGACCTAACAGGCATTACTTTTAATGACCTAACAGACAGTACTTTTAATGACCTAACAGGCATTAATTTTAATGACCTAACAGACAGTACTTTTATTGACCTAACAGACAGTACTTTTATTGACCTAATGTAGACTACTTTTATTGACCTAACAGACAGTACTTTTATTGACCTAATGTAGACTACTTTTATTGACCTAACAGGCATTACTTTTATTGACCTAACAGACATTACTTTTACTGACCTAATGTAGACAGTACTTTTATTGACCTAATGTAGACAGTACTTTTATTGACCTAATGTAGACAGTACTTTTATTGACCTAATGTAGACAGTACTTTTACTGACCTAATGTAGACAGTACTTTTATTGACCTAATGTAGACAGTACTTTTATTGACCTAACAGACAGTACTTTTATTGACCTAACAGGCATTACTTTTATTGACCTAACAGACAGTACTTTTATTGACCTAATGTAGACAGTACTTTTATTGACCTAACAGACAGTACTTTTATTGACCTAACAGACAGCACTTTTATTGACCTAACATACAGTACTTTTATTGACCTAACAGACAGTACTTTTATTGACCTAATGTAGACAGTACTTTTATTGACCTAATGTAGAATACTTTTATTGACCTAATGTAGACAGACAGTACTTTTATTGACCTAATGTAGAATACTTTTATTGACCTAATGTAGACAGTACTTTTATTGACCTAATGTAGACAGCACTTTTATTGACCTAACAGACAGTACTTTTATTGACCTAACAGACAGTACTTTTATTGACCTAACAGAGAGTACTTTTATTGACCTAACAGAGAGTACTTTTATTGACCTAACAGACAGTACTTTTATTGACCTAATGTAGACTACTTTTATTGACCTAACAGACAGTACTTTTATTGACCTAATGTAGACTACTTTTATTGACCTAACAGACAGTACTTTTATTGACCTAACAGACGGTACTTTTATTGACCTAACAGACAGTACTTTTATTGACCTAACAGACAGTACTTTTATTGACCTAACAGACAGTACTTTTATTGACCTAACAGACAGTACTTTTATTGACCTAACAGACAGTACTTTTATTGACCTAACAGACAGTACTTTTATTGACCTAACAGACAGTACTTTTATTGACCTAATGTAGACTACTTTTATTGACCTAACAGAGAGTACTTTTATTGACCTAACAGACAGTACTTTTATTGACCTAACAGACAGTACTTTTATTGACCTAACAGACAGTACTTTTATTGACCTAATGTAGACTACTTTTATTGACCTAACAGACAGTACTTTTATTGACCTAATGTAGACTACTTTTATTGACCTAACAGACAGTACTTTTATTGACCTAATGTAGACTACTTTTATTGACCTAACAGACAGTACTTTTATTGACCTAATGTAGACTACTTTTATTAACCTAACAGGCATTACTTTTATTGACCTAACAGACATTACTTTTACTGACCTAATGTAGACAGTACTTTTATTGACCTAATGTAGACAGTACTTTTATTGACCTAATGTAGACAGTACTTTTATTGACCTAATGTAGACCGTACTTTTACTGACCTAATGTAGACAGTACTTTTATTGACCTAATGTAGACAGTACTTTTATTGACCTAACAGACAGTACTTTTATTGACCTAACAGGCATTACTTTTATTGACCTAACAGACATGACTTTTACTGACCTAACAGACAGTACTTTTATTGACCTAATGTAGACAGTACTTTTATTGACCTAACAGACAGTACTTTTATTGACCTAACAGACAGCACTTTTATTGACCTAACATACAGTACTTTTATTGACCTAACAGACATTACTTTTATTGACCTAATGTAGACAGTACTTTTATTGACCTAATGTAGACAGTACTTTTATTGACCTAACAGAGAGTACTTTTATTGACCTAATGTAGACAGTACTTTTATTGACCTAATGTAGACTACTTTTAGCCCATCCAACCCGGAAGCCAGCCGCACCAATGCGCCGGAGGAAACGCCGTGCACCTGGCCACCTTGGTTAGCGTACACTGCGCCCAGCCCGCAATGTAGACAGTACTGTTATTGACCTAACAGACAGTACTTTTATTGACCTAATGTAGACTACTTTTATTGACCTAACAGGCATTACTTTTAATGACCTAACAGACAGTACTTTTAATGACCTAACAGGCATTAATTTTAATGACCTAACAGACAGTACTTTTATTGACCTAATGTAGACAGTACTTTTATTGACCTAATGTAGACAGTACTTTTATTGACCTAATGTAGACAGTACTTTTATTGACCTAATGTAGACAGTACTTTTACTGACCTAATGTAGACAGTACTTTTATTGACCTAATGTAGACAGTACTTTTATTGACCTAACAGACAGTACTTTTATTGACCTAACAGGCATTACTTTTATTGACCTAACAGACATGACTTTTACTGACCTAACAGACAGTACTTTTATTGACCTAATGTAGACAGTACTTTTATTGACCTAATGTAGACAGCACTTTTGACCTAAAAGATAGTACTTTTATTGACCTAACAGACAGTACTTTTATTGACCTAACAGACAGTACTTTATTGACCTAACAGAGAGTACTTTTATTGACCTAACAGACAGTACTTTTATTGACCTAACAGACAGTACTTTTATTGACCTAATGTAGACTACTTTTATTGACCTAACAGACAGTACTTTTATTGACCTAACAGACAGTACTTTTATTGACCTAACAGACAGTACTTTTATTGACCTAACAGACAGTGCTTTTATTGACCTAACAGACAGTACTTTTATTGACCTAACAGACAGTACTTTTATTGACCTAACAGACAGTACTTTTATTGACCTAACAGACAGTACTTTTATTGACCTAACAGACAGTACTTTTATTGACCTAACAGACAGTACTTTTATTGACCTAACAGACAGTACTTTTATTGACCTAACAGACAATACTTTTATTGACCTAACAGAGAGTACTTTTATTGACCTAACAGACAATACTTTTATTGACCTAACAGACAGTACTTTTATTGACCTAACAGACAATACTTTTATTGACCTAACAGAGAGCACTTTTATTGACCTAACAGACAATACTTTTATTGACCTAACAGACAGTACTTTTATTGACCTAATGTAGAAAGCACTTTTATTGACCTAATGTAGACAGTACTTTTATTGACCTAACAGAGAGTACTTTTATTGACCTAATGTAGACAGTACTTTTATTGACCTAACAGACAGTACTTTTATTGACCTAATGTAGAAAGCACTTTTATTGACCTAATGTAGACAGTACTTTTATTGACCTAACAGAGAGTACTTTTATTGACCTAATGTAGACAGTACTTTTATTGACCTAACAGAGAGTACTTTTATTGACCTAATGTAGACAGTACTTTTATTGACCTAATGTAGACAGTACTTTTATTGACCTAACGTAGACAGTATTTTTTTTGTATTTAAAAAAAAAATGTACCCCTTTTTCTCCCCAATTTCGTGGTATCCAATTGTTGTAGTAGCTACTATCTTGTCTCATCGCTACAACTCCCGTACGGGCTCGGGAGAGACGAAGGTTGAAAGTCATGCGTCCTCCGATACACAACCCAACCAAGCCGCACTGCTTCTTAACACAGCGCACATCCAACCCGGAAGCCAGCCGCACCAATGCGCCGGAGGAAACGCCGTGCACCTGGCCACCTTGGTTAGCGTACACTGCGCCCAGCCCGCAATGTAGACAGTACTGTTATTGACCTAACAGACAGTACTTTTATTGACCTAATGTAGACTACTTTTATTGACCTAACAGGCATTACTTTTAATGACCTAACAGACAGTACTTTTAATGACCTAACAGACAGTACTTTTACTGACCTAATGTAGACAGTACTTTTATTGACCTAATGTAGACAGTACTTTTATTGACCTAACAGACAGTACTTTTATTGACCTAACAGACAGCACTTTTATTGACCTAACATACAGTACTTTTATTGACCTAACAGACAGTACTTTTATTGACCTAACAGACAGTACTTTTATTGACCTAACAGACAGTACTTTTATTGACCTAATGTAGACTACTTTTATTGACCTAACAGACAGTACTTTTATTGACCTAACAGACAGTACTTTTATTGACCTAACAGACAGTACTTTTATTGACCTAACAGACAGTACTTTTATTGACCTAACAGACAGTACTTTTATTGACCTAACAGACAGTACTTTTATTGACCTAACAGACAGTACTTTTATTGACCTAACAGACAGTACTTTTATTGACCTAACAGACAGTACTTTTATTGACCTAATGTAGACTACTTTTATTGACCTAACAGAGAGTACTTTTATTGACCTAACAGACAGTACTTTTATTGACCTAACAGACAGTACTTTTATTGACCTAACAGACAGTACTTTTATTGACCTAATGTAGACTACTTTTATTGACCTAACAGACAGTACTTTTATTGACCTAATGTAGACTACTTTTATTGACCTAACAGACAGTACTTTTATTGACCTAATGTAGACTACTTTTATTGACCTAACAGACAGTACTTTTATTGACCTAATGTAGACTACTTTTATTGACCTAACAGGCATTACTTTTATTGACCTAACAGACATTACTTTTACTGACCTAATGTAGACAGTACTTTTATTGACCTAATGTAGACAGTACTTTTATTGACCTAATGTAGACAGTACTTTTATTGACCTAATGTAGACCGTACTTTTACTGACCTAATGTAGACAGTACTTTTATTGACCTAATGTAGACAGTACTTTTATTGACCTAACAGACAGTACTTTTATTGACCTAACAGGCATTACTTTTATTGACCTAACAGACATGACTTTTACTGACCTAACAGACAGTACTTTTATTGACCTAATGTAGACAGTACTTTTATTGACCTAACAGACAGTACTTTTATTGACCTAACAGACAGCACTTTTATTGACCTAACATACAGTACTTTTATTGACCTAACAGACATTACTTTTATTGACCTAATGTAGACAGTACTTTTATTGACCTAATGTAGACAGTACTTTTATTGACCTAACAGAGAGTACTTTTATTGACCTAATGTAGACAGTACTTTTATTGACCTAATGTAGACTACTTTTAGCCCATCCAACCCGGAAGCCAGCCGCACCAATGCGCCGGAGGAAACGCCGTGCACCTGGCCACCTTGGTTAGCGTACACTGCGCCCAGCCCGCAATGTAGACAGTACTGTTATTGACCTAACAGACAGTACTTTTATTGACCTAATGTAGACTACTTTTATTGACCTAACAGGCATTACTTTTAATGACCTAACAGACAGTACTTTTAATGACCTAACAGGCATTAATTTTAATGACCTAACAGACAGTACTTTTATTGACCTAACAGACAGTACTTTTATTGACCTAATGTAGACTACTTTTATTGACCTAACAGACAGTACTTTTATTGACCTAATGTAGACTACTTTTATTGACCTAACAGGCATTACTTTTATTGACCTAACAGACATTACTTTTACTGACCTAATGTAGACAGTACTTTTATTGACCTAATGTAGACAGTACTTTTATTGACCTAATGTAGACAGTACTTTTATTGACCTAATGTAGACAGTACTTTTACTGACCTAATGTAGACAGTACTTTTATTGACCTAATGTAGACAGTACTTTTATTGACCTAACAGACAGTACTTTTATTGACCTAACAGGCATTACTTTTATTGACCTAACAGACATGACTTTTACTGACCTAACAGACAGTACTTTTATTGACCTAATGTAGACAGTACTTTTATTGACCTAATGTAGACAGCACTTTTGACCTAAAAGATAGTACTTTTATTGACCTAACAGACAGTACTTTTATTGACCTAACAGACAGTACTTTTATTGACCTAACAGAGAGTACTTTTATTGACCTAACAGAGAGTACTTTTATTGACCTAACAGACAGTACTTTTATTGACCTAACAGACAGTACTTTTATTGACCTAATGTAGACTACTTTTATTGACCTAACAGACAGTACTTTTATTGACCTAACAGACAGTACTTTTATTGACCTAACAGACAGTACTTTTATTGACCTAACAGACAGTGCTTTTATTGACCTAACAGACAGTACTTTTATTGACCTAACAGACAGTACTTTTATTGACCTAACAGACAGTACTTTTATTGACCTAACAGACAGTACTTTTATTGACCTAACAGACAGTACTTTTATTGACCTAACAGACAGTACTTTTATTGACCTAACAGACAGTACTTTTATTGACCTAACAGACAATACTTTTATTGACCTAACAGAGAGTACTTTTATTGACCTAACAGACAGTACTTTTATTGACCTAACAGACAGTACTTTTATTGACCTAATGTAGACTACTTTTATTGACCTAACAGAGAGTACTTTTATTGACCTAACAGACAGTACTTTTATTGACCTAACAGACAGTACTTTTATTGACCTAACAGACAGTACTTTTATTGACCTAATGTAGACTACTTTTATTGACCTAACAGACAGTACTTTTATTGACCTAATGTAGACTACTTTTATTGACCTAACAGACAGTACTTTTATTGACCTAATGTAGACTACTTTTATTGACCTAACAGACAGTACTTTTATTGACCTAATGTAGACTACTTTTATTGACCTAACAGGCATTACTTTTATTGACCTAACAGACATTACTTTTACTGACCTAATGTAGACAGTACTTTTATTGACCTAATGTAGACAGTACTTTTATTGACCTAATGTAGACAGTACTTTTATTGACCTAATGTAGACCGTACTTTTACTGACCTAATGTAGACAGTACTTTTATTGACCTAATGTAGACAGTACTTTTATTGACCTAACAGACAGTACTTTTATTGACCTAACAGGCATTACTTTTATTGACCTAACAGACATGACTTTTACTGACCTAACAGACAGTACTTTTATTGACCTAATGTAGACAGTACTTTTATTGACCTAACAGACAGTACTTTTATTGACCTAACAGACAGCACTTTTATTGACCTAACATACAGTACTTTTATTGACCTAACAGACATTACTTTTATTGACCTAATGTAGACAGTACTTTTATTGACCTAATGTAGACAGTACTTTTATTGACCTAACAGAGAGTACTTTTATTGACCTAATGTAGACAGTACTTTTATTGACCTAATGTAGACTACTTTTAGCCCATCCAACCCGGAAGCCAGCCGCACCAATGCGCCGGAGGAAACGCCGTGCACCTGGCCACCTTGGTTAGCGTACACTGCGCCCAGCCCGCAATGTAGACAGTACTGTTATTGACCTAACAGACAGTACTTTTATTGACCTAATGTAGACTACTTTTATTGACCTAACAGGCATTACTTTTAATGACCTAACAGACAGTACTTTTAATGACCTAACAGGCATTAATTTTAATGACCTAACAGACAGTACTTTTATTGACCTAACAGACAGTACTTTTATTGACCTAATGTAGACTACTTTTATTGACCTAACAGACAGTACTTTTATTGACCTAATGTAGACTACTTTTATTGACCTAACAGGCATTACTTTTATTGACCTAACAGACATTACTTTTACTGACCTAATGTAGACAGTACTTTTATTGACCTAATGTAGACAGTACTTTTATTGACCTAATGTAGACAGTACTTTTATTGACCTAATGTAGACAGTACTTTTACTGACCTAATGTAGACAGTACTTTTATTGACCTAATGTAGACAGTACTTTTATTGACCTAACAGACAGTACTTTTATTGACCTAACAGGCATTACTTTTATTGACCTAACAGACATGACTTTTACTGACCTAACAGACAGTACTTTTATTGACCTAATGTAGACAGTACTTTTATTGACCTAATGTAGACAGCACTTTTGACCTAAAAGATAGTACTTTTATTGACCTAACAGACAGTACTTTTATTGACCTAACAGACAGTACTTTTATTGACCTAACAGAGAGTACTTTTATTGACCTAACAGAGAGTACTTTTATTGACCTAACAGACAGTACTTTTATTGACCTAACAGACAGTACTTTTATTGACCTAATGTAGACTACTTTTATTGACCTAACAGACAGTACTTTTATTGACCTAACAGACAGTACTTTTATTGACCTAACAGACAGTACTTTTATTGACCTAACAGACAGTGCTTTTATTGACCTAACAGACAGTACTTTTATTGACCTAACAGACAGTACTTTTATTGACCTAACAGACAGTACTTTTATTGACCTAACAGACAGTACTTTTATTGACCTAACAGACAGTACTTTTATTGACCTAACAGACAGTACTTTTATTGACCTAACAGAGAGTACTTTTATTGACCTAACAGACAATACTTTTATTGACCTAACAGACAGTACTTTTATTGACCTAACAGACAATACTTTTATTGACCTAACAGAGAGCACTTTTATTGACCTAACAGACAATACTTTTATTGACCTAACAGACAGTACTTTTATTGACCTAATGTAGAAAGCACTTTTATTGACCTAATGTAGACAGTACTTTTATTGACCTAACAGAGAGTACTTTTATTGACCTAATGTAGACAGTACTTTTATTGACCTAACAGACAGTACTTTTATTGACCTAATGTAGAAAGCACTTTTATTGACCTAATGTAGACAGTACTTTTATTGACCTAACAGAGAGTACTTTTATTGACCTAATGTAGACAGTACTTTTATTGACCTAACAGAGAGTACTTTTATTGACCTAATGTAGACAGTACTTTTATTGACCTAATGTAGACAGTACTTTTATTGACCTAACGTAGACAGTATTTTTTTTGTATTTAAAAAAAAAATGTACCCCTTTTTCTCCCCAATTTCGTGGTATCCAATTGTTGTAGTAGCTACTATCTTGTCTCATCGCTACAACTCCCGTACGGGCTCGGGAGAGACGAAGGTTGAAAGTCATGCGTCCTCCGATACACAACCCAACCAAGCCGCACTGCTTCTTAACACAGCGCACATCCAACCCGGAAGCCAGCCGCACCAATGCGCCGGAGGAAACGCCGTGCACCTGGCCACCTTGGTTAGCGTACACTGCGCCCAACCCGCAATGTAGACAGTACTGTTATTGACCTAACAGACAGTACTTTTATTGACCTAATGTAGACTACTTTTATTGACCTAACAGGCATTACTTTTAATGACCTAACAGACAGTACTTTTAATGACCTAACAGGCATTAATTTTAATGACCTAACAGACAGTACTTTTATTGACCTAACAGACAGTACTTTTATTGACCTAATGTAGACTACTTTTATTGACCTAACAGACAGTACTTTTATTGACCTAATGTAGACTACTTTTATTGACCTAACAGGCATTACTTTTATTGACCTAACAGACATTACTTTTACTGACCTAATGTAGACAGTACTTTTATTGACCTAATGTAGACAGTACTTGTATTGACCTAATGTAGACAGTACTTTTATTGACCTAATGTAGACAGTACTTTTACTGACCTAATGTAGACAGTACTTTTATTGACCTAATGTAGACAGTACTTTTATTGACCTAACAGACAGTACTTTTATTGACCTAACAGACAGCACTTTTATTGACCTAACATACAGTACTTTTATTGACCTAACAGACAGTACTTTTATTGACCTAATGTAGAATACTTTTATTGACCTAATGTAGACAGACAGTACTTTTATTGACCTAATGTAGAATACTTTTATTGACCTAATGTAGACAGTACTTTTATTGACCTAATGTAGACAGCACTTTTGACCTAACAGATAGTACTTTTATTGACCTAACAGACAGTACTTTTATTGACCTAACAGACAGTACTTTTATTGACCTAACAGAGAGTACTTTTATTGACCTAACAGAGAGTACTTTTATTGACCTAACAGACAGTACTTTTATTGACCTAACAGACAGTACTTTTATTGACCTAACAGACAGTACTTTTATTGACCTAATGTAGACTACTTTTATTGACCTAACAGACAGTACTTTTATTGACCTAACAGACAGTACTTTTATTGACCTAACAGACAGTACTTTTATTGACCTAACAGACAGTACTTTTATTGACCTAACAGACAGTACTTTTATTGACCTAACAGACAGTACTTTTATTGACCTAACAGACAGTACTTTTATTGACCTAATGTAGACTACTTTTATTGACCTAACAGAGAGTACTTTTATTGACCTAACAGACAGTACTTTTATTGACCTAACAGACAGTACTTTTATTGACCTAACAGACAGTACTTTTATTGACCTAATGTAGACTACTTTTATTGACCTAACAGACAGTACTTTTATTGACCTAATGTAGACTACTTTTATTGACCTAACAGACAGTACTTTTATTGACCTAACAGGCATTACTTTTATTGACCTAACAGACATTACTTTTACTGACCTAATGTAGACTACTTTTATTGACCTAACAGGCATTACTTTTATTGACCTAACAGACAGTACTTTTATTGACCTAATGTAGACTACTTTTATTGACCTAACAGGCATTACTTTTATTGACCTAACAGACATTACTTTTACTGACCTAATGTAGACAGTACTTTTATTGACCTAATGTAGACAGTACTTTTATTGACCTAATGTAGACAGTACTTTTATTGACCTAATGTAGACAGTACTTTTACTGACCTAATGTAGACAGTACTTTTATTGACCTAATGTAGACAGTACTTTTATTGACCTAACAGACAGTACTTTTATTGACCTAACAGGCATTACTTTTATTGACCTAACAGACATTACTTTTACTGACCTAACAGACAGTACTTTTATTGACCTAATGTAGACAGTACTTTTATTGACCTAACAGACAGCACTTTTATTGACCTAACATACAGTACTTTTATTGACCTAACAGACAGTACTTTTATTGACCTAATGTAGAATACTTTTATTGACCTAATGTAGACAGTACTTTTATTGACCTAATGTAGAATACTTTTATTGACCTAATGTAGACAGTACTTTTATTGACCTAATGTAGACAGCACTTTTGACCTAACAGATAGTATTTTTATTGACCTAACAGACAGTACTTTTATTGACCTAACAGACAGTACTTTTATTGACCTAACAGAGAGTACTTTTATTGACCTAACAGAGAGTACTTTTATTGACCTAACAGACAGTACTTTTATTGACCTAACAGACAGTACTTTTATTGACCTAACAGACAGTACTTTTATTGACCTAACAGACAGTACTTTTATTGACCTAACATACAGTACTTTTATTGACCCAACAGACAGTACTTTTATTGACCTAACAGACAGTACTTTTATTCACCTAACAGACAGTACTTTTATTGACCCAACAGACAGTACTTTTATTGACCCAACAGACAGTACTTTTATTGACCTAACAGACAGTACTTTTATTGACCTAACATACAGTACTTTTATTGACCCAACAGACAGTACTTTTATTGACCTAATGTAGACAGCACTTTTATTGACCTAACAGACAGTACTTTTATTGACCTAATGTAGACAGCACTTTTATTGACCTAATGTAGACAGTACTTTTACTGACCTAACAGACAGTACTTTTATTGACCTAATGTAGACAGCACTTTTATTTATAAAAGTATTTATTTATAGTCTATTGAAAGTGCAAGGCTGAGAACAAAGAATGAGAGGCCAAACACAGCATACTGAATGCTGATCCCAGGTGCTTCTATTGGCCCTGTCCTGCACCACAATACAGACAGAGCCCGATACGGCTATGGTAGCCTTCGTCAAGATTGGGATACACTCGTACATGCACATGTAACAGTATAACTTTAGACTGTCCCCTCGCCCATACCCGGGCGCGATCCAGGGACCCTCTGCACACATCAACAACTGACACCCACAAAGCATCGTTACCCATCGCTCCACAAAAGCCTCGGCCCTTGCAGTACAAGGGGAACTACTACTTCAAGGTCTCAGAGTCACCTATTGAAACGCTATTTAGCGCGCACCACCACTAACTAAGCTAGCCGTTTCACATCCGTTACACACAACACACACACACATACACAACCCCCACACCCCGTTCTGACCCCAGCAGCGTACCAGTGTCATGATACCCATGCGCTCCATGTCTGCGGTGCTGCGGTGGTCCAACTTGGGGGTGGAGTGTCCGCTGGGCGGGGAGGAAGAGGCCAGGGAGGAGGCGGTGGCCGAGGCGGTGATGGAGGCTCCGGGGTGATGCATACGGGCGAGGTTGAGACCCTCCAGGCTGACGCTGGCCACACGGTTCTCTATCTCCTCCGCCCGCAGCTCTGTCGACTCCTTCTCCTCCTGGATCAGTCTGGGAGAGAGGCAGAGCGGGAGGGAGGGATTGATTAGACTTATTTCACAGTTGTATTCAGCCACTGAATATATAGAAAGATTATTCATCCAACAAGATTCTGAGAATTCTCAGAATCCCTTGGTCCTTTGTGGTTCAATTCTCTGGATGTTCATGGAAATCCCCACTGCAGACCCATAGGGCTCCTCTTAAAGACAACACAGGGAGACATAAAGCCAGTTCATTACCCATAAACCACATAGGTTCATAACACTACCTCACAACACTAATTAGTTTAGAAATTAATTCAGAGGGCTTTCTGCCATCGCAGCTGAAATCATATTCCAACTCAGCATAATCACCCTGATGAGGCATGTCTCTATCGATTCTGCTTATAAGCAAAAAACCAATAAAGGCCTGAGGTAAATTAACAACTCTTCACTTTAAAATGTCACTTAAGCTTAGGGTTGTGTGAAATAATACTTGGCTAATCACCAGACAAGAAGATCAGTACAATATTAACAAGCAAGTAACAGACCTTGTATCTTGAATAAGCCCAAACCAGTAAATACTGTTGTTTGATTTCAAACTGTGTCAGGCTCCCAATGTTAACCCAGTGTTAATCATCTTAATACAATAGATTATTCTGACAGCTAACTGGGTAAATTATCAATACTTGAATAAAACTACAGTATATCAGTGTCAACTCCTCGCAACTTTTCTAGGAACTGTAACTGGCAGTATCTGAGGTTTGTGTTTAATTCACCTAGACAGGGCATCACACTCTGCAGACAAGAGCCAACAAGCTTCAGCCCTGAAGACAAGTGTGTCCACACACATCCCTGGATATCCAATCAATTACTGTCTCATTAAATCAATTTCATCGCCACAGAAACCTGAGGCACGGAGCCCACTGATAGGATGAGCCAGCCTTAGGGGTGGAGATAGCTAGGCCGACACCCTGAAGCTCTCCCTCATGTCAAGCACTAAGAGGCATATTTTACCGATCAACAATGAAGTGACCAACATTGATTTTATTAATCCATGTGTCAGTAATGTTTCCCAAGGAACTTGATCCGCCTAACATACAACTTGATTTACATTACGATCAGTCACAAGGGGTGTTTCCTGGCAATGAGACCTGACCAGGAAGCCCACAGTTTTTATCTGGTCCCTAGCATGGTCTGTCCAATAAGAGCAGGGTTAAAGTCAGGTAAATGTCTGGTCCCTAGCATGGTCTGTCCAATAAGAGCAGGGTTAAAGTCAGGTAAATATCTGGTCCCCAGCATGGTCTGTCCAATAAGAGCAGGGTAAAAGTCAGGTAAATGTCTAGTCCCCAGCATGGTCTGTTCAATAAGAGCAGGGTTAAAGTCAGGTAAATGTCTGGTCCCCAGCATGGTCTGTCCAATAAGAGCAGGGTTAAAGTCAGGTAAATGTCTGGTCCCTAGCATGGTCTGTCCAATAACTGCAGGGTTAAAGTCAGGTAAATGTCTGGTCCCCAGCATGGTCTGTCCAATAAGAGCAGGGTTAAGGTCCCGTACCGTATCTCTTTGTTAATGGCGTCCAGCTGCTCCTGCAGCATCATGGCTAGGGTCTGGGCGTCTGAGTGACCGCCGGGGGACAGCAGGTCCATGGAGCTGAACATGGTCTCCCGGTCATCGTCATCAATGTCCGACATGTCAGACATCTCACTCTCAAACGGGTGGCTACCCAGGATGCCTAGCTGCTGAGAGCGCCACTCGTGCTCCCCCAGTGACTTAGCCTGTAGGGGAGGGAGGGTTCACAGATACAGAAGTGTGCACTAATCAAGGGAGTGTTCTTGAGGTAATCCTGGTAAAAGATCATGAGCAGGATGACATAACTGAAGAGAGATGTGAAGGTTTTATGTAAAGAGACTTGAATATTTTTTTGCACTGTACAAATATTACAGCACACATTATGATTAATGCATTCAATGCAGTATTTTGGTTTGATAAAATAATTGGCTAAGTAAAGCTGTCAGCTTCAGGGAGCCTAAAATGTCTCATAATTCTCCTTTCATCAGACAAAATAATGAGGCTTGACTTTTAATACACCCCAAAGTATCTTAATAAGCCATTAAATAGTTTTTAATTTAAAAAAAATACGCTGAAACAAGCTTCTAAGATTAATGCTGAATGTCAGTATTTATCTCCAGGTTATTTCAGTCTTCATGGTGATTTATGTTACAATCCTGAGACACTGTAACAGTAGCAATTTATAACACTGATCCTCAAAGGCAATGCTAACCAATCATACACATCTCCAACAGGTTTCCCTCTGTCGTGCTAATGCTAACCAATCATACCCATCTCCAACAGTTTTCCCTCTGTCGTGCTAATGCTAACCAATCGTACCCATCTCCAACAGGTTTCCCTCTGTCGTGCTAATGCTAACCAATCATACCCATCTCCAACAGTTTTCCCTCTGTCGTGCTAATGCTAACCAATCATACCCATCTCCAACAGTTTTACCTCTGTCGTGCTAATGCTAACCAATCATACCCATCTCTAACAGTTTTCCCTCTGTCGTGCTAATGCTAACCAATCATACCCATCTCCAACAGTTTTCCCTCTGTCTTGCTAATGCTAACCAATCATACCCATCTCCAACAGTTTTCCCTCTGTCATGCTAATGCTAACCAATCATACCCATCACCAACAGTTTTCCCTTTGTCGTGCTAATGCTAACAGTCTGGCTCCATGCAACCATGTATGTCATACAGACCTGAGTTCAAAGACTTTATGTGTACTTGTTTAAGCTTTCCTGGCTTAATGGATAGAATAGACCTGGTACTGCCTCTACCTCAGCCAGGGCTGACCAGAGAAAGACTAGTTCCTGACCTTGCTCTCGTCCCTGTGGAGACCCATGCGTCCTCTCCTGGGCCTGCGGATGACCTTGGCTGACCGGTAGTGGTCTGACTGGGTCTCAGCCAGGGAGCCCAGGGAGAAGCGGAGCTCCCCCGACGTGTCCAGGTGAGACCTGATAGATAGATAGATAAAGAGAGAGACAGAAACACAGAGAGAGAGAGAGAGAGAGAGAGAGAGAGAGAGAGAGAGAGAACATGCATGTCAGACACCGTAACATCAAGTTTGTTCAAAGGCAGCACTGAAATCGCAGATATTGTGCAAAGAATAATACCAAAACCAAGAGGATCTGCTTGTTTAAAATGGCCTGTTTGTTTATCTAGTAGGAAGACAGTGGTGTGACGCATCAGGCAATTTGTAAGGAATCAACAGTCAGTGCTTGTGTGGTTTTCAACCGGTGGCAAATTGCTTTTTTAATGAGTTGGGACTGAAGAGGACAATCAGGAGATCATGACAGCTGCTGTCATCACAGAACTCTAGCCAAGTTATTGGACTTCATCACACATTTTGTCAGTGGAAAAATCTAATCTAATTTAAATGTAGGTATTGGAGGGAAGCAGAATGATCTGTGTAGTGATGCTATCTCTAACCATCTCAGAGAAATGTAGCTGAATCTAAACCGAGATGTTGGGAAAATGTTACAGTTATGTTCTGTCACTACTCCATCTTGAACAAACAGAGACATGCCACATTATTTCTGAGGGTTTCTGTAGGATATCTATATAAAAGGAATCCCCCAACCAGACACACATACACACACACACACACACACACACACACAAACACACACAAACTACAGTGAGAGTACAAAACATTAAGGACACATGCCCCTTCCATGACATAGAATGACCTGGTGAATTCAGGTAAAAGCCATGATCCCTTGTGTGCCATGTGTGCCAATGGGCAAGACAAAGGATAAAGTGCATTGGAACAGGATATGGTAGTAGGTGCCAGAGGCACTGGTTTGTGTCAAGAACTGCAACCGTGCTGGGTTTTTCACGCTCAACAGTTTCCCGTGTGTATCAAGAATGATCCACCACCCAAAGGACATCCAGCCAACCTGACACAACTGTAAACACCTTGTAGATACCATGCCCCGACAAATTGAGGGCAAAGGGGGGGGGGGGGTGCAACTCAATATTAGGAAGGTGTTCATAATGTTTTGTACACTCAGTGCATATGCACACACACATGCACGCACACACACACACACACACACAGTCCTACAAACTCACCCATACCGTGACAGAGTGGGTTCTGTGAGTGAGCCTGTTCTCAGTCGGAACTGGTCCAACTCTGATCTCAGCTTGTCTATCTCATCTGCCAGATGAGTCTGGAGGGAAGCCAGGAAACAAGGACAACATGAGGTGTACAGAAAACCTTGTGAAGTTTCTTATTCATTACTGTAAAACCCTGGATTTCAATTTCAACCTCCACAACATGATTGGACAGCACTTGCTCGTCAGTTCTCGTACTCTGCCTGGTTATGGATTTCTATCTCACTATCTGAACCGAGAGCAACGGTTTCTTGTGAATATTCAATGGAGAAGATGATAACAAATTAAACCCAAAGTCCAACACCCAGATCCTTATTTACCTATTAAAAAGCACTTTATTAAACCAACCTCGAGTAAAATTAAAAACTGAGGGAGAGAAAAACGGAATCATTTCTGATCCGGGGGGGACGTACTTTTTCATGGATTGAATCCTCGTACTGTTTTCTGTAGCCTTCCGAGTCTTGTATTAAAACGTTCTGAAATGGAAAGAGAAGTATTCCAGTCAATCTATGGCCATTTCCTCAAATTCATCTGAAATAAAACTTTATGACATATTGGTATTGATGTGGTCTCCATGTTTAACCTTCTCTTCCAGAGCAGCCATCCTCTCTTTCAGGTGGAGCTGAAGACGTTCGTTGGACTCTGTGAGAAGTCTGTCCACCGTGTCCGACAGGCGCTTGTTGTGTTCCTCGTTCATCTTTTCTCTCTGCCGAGCCTGAGGGGGACAAAAAATACAAAGTGTGTGACTTTCAAAAGCAGAATGTAGCAGCATGTAGCTTAATCTAGCATACTAGCCTTATGGCAGCTAGTATGCTAGGCTGCCCATGGTCAGTGAATAGGTGGAATGTAGCATCATGTAGCATAACCTAGCCTAGCATACTAGCCTTATGGCAGCTAGCACGCTAGGCTGCCCATGGTCAGCACACAGGCGGCATTGCATCATGTAGCATAACCTAGCCTAGCATGTTAGCATAGTCCCCCGGGGATGACTCACTCTGAGCAGCTCTTGGTGCTTCTCCTCCAGCTGGCCCTCCAGGTGCCTCATGCGTTCCTCAATGCTGCCGTGGCGCTCCTCCGCCTGCAGGGGCCACCACAGAGACAGGGGTGGGGGGGAAAGAAAGGGGGGCAGGGGGCACAATGACCCGCCAGTTTAGCAGCCATGGAGGGCAACACAGGCACATAATGCAGGGGCAACAAGACAAGACAGAGCCAAAAGCCTCTACTCCTCCAGTCTCAGATGGAACAGATAGATCACCAAAGCACAGGTAGAGAGAGGGGTGAGAGAAGGGCCAGGTCACAAGCAGTTGCTGCAGCAGTTAAGTCTACTAGCAATGAGCCCAGCCAGTGACATGCAGCTATCCCCACAGTTTCAACCCTGCCTACGGAAAAACAAATATCCCCCACAAGCAATCCCAGTACAATGACTCGCGACAACAAAAAGAAAGAAAACCAGCATGGATTTTTTTTCAAATGTAGTCTAGTATTTAGCGACAGTACTGTGGCACCCTGTGAGACTACCTTCCTAAGAATGGAGTTCATGTCTTGGAGTTTAGCTTCCATAACAAACTGATAATCATCAGGAGAGGAGGCGGAGCTCGAGTCAGACTATGGGGCAGCAGGAGAGGAGAGGAACATATCACAGGGTCAGAGGTGATCACATGCATAGCCTGCACATACAGTACTAACACATAACAAACAACACAGTATTGAAAAGACACTCCGGAATATTCTACATGTATGATGATAATCAGTGGGGCAAAAAAGTATTTAGTCAGGCACCAATTGTGCAAATTCTCCCACTTAAAAAGATGAGAGAGGCCTGTAATTTTCATCATAGGTACACTTCAACTATGACAGACAAAATGAGAAAAAAAATCCAGAAAATCACATTGTAGGATTTTTTATGAATTTATTTGCAAATTATGGTGAAAAACAAGTATTTGGTGAATAACAAAAGTTTATCTCAATACTTTGTTATATACCCTTTGTTGGCAATGAGGTCAAACGTTTTCTGTAAGTCTTCTCAAGGTTTTCACACAGTGTTGCTGGTATTTTGGCCCATTCCTCCATGCAGATCTCCTCTAGAGCAGTGATGTTTTGGGGCTGTTGCAGGGCAACACGGACCTTCAACTCCCTCCAAAGATTTTCTATGGGGTTGAGATCTGGAGACTGGCTAGGCCACTCCAGGACCTTGAAATGCTTCTTACGAAGCCACTCCGTTGCCCGGGCGGTGTGTTTGGGATCATTGTCATGCTGAAAGACCCAGCCTCGTTTCATCTTCAATGCCCTTGCTGATGGAAGGAGGTTTTCACTCAAAATCTCACGATACATGGCCCCATTCATTCTTTCCTTTACAAGGATCAGTCGTCCTGGACCCTTTGCAGAAAAACAGCTCCAAAGCATGATGTTTCCACCCCCATGCTTCACAGTAGGTATGGTGTTCTTTGGATGCAACTCAGCATTCTTTGTCCTCCAAACACGACGAGTTGAGGTTTTACAAAAAAGTTATATTTTGGTTTCATCTGATCATATGACATTCTCCCAATCTTCTTCTGGATCATCCAAATGCTCTCTACCAAACTTCAGACGGGCCTGGACATGTACTGGCTTAAGCAGGGGGACACGTCTGGCACTGCAGGATTTGAGTCCCTGGCGGCGTAGTGTGTTACTGATGGTAGACTTTGGTCCCAGCTCTCTGCAGGTCATTCACTAGGTCCCCCCGTGTGGTTCTGGGTGAGATCTTGCGTAGAGCCCCAGATCGAGGGAGATTATCAGTGGTCTTGTATGTCTTCCATTTGCCAATAATTGCTCCCACAGTTGATTTCTTCAAACCAAGCTGCTTACCTATTGCAGATTCAGTCTTCCCAGCCTGGTGCAGGTCTACAATTTTGTTTCTGGTGTCCTTTGACAGCTCTTTTGTCTTGGCCATAGTGGAGTTTGGAGTGTGACTGTTTGAGGTTGTGGACAGGTGTCTTTTATACTGATAACAAGTTCAAACAGGTGCCATTAATACAGGTAACGAGTGGAGGACAGAGGAGCCTCTTAAAGAAGAAGTTACAGGTCTGTGAGAGCCAGAAATCTTGCTTGTTTGTAGGTGACCAAATACTTATTTTCCACCATAATTTGCAAATAAATTCATAAAAAATCCTACAATGTGATTTTCTGGATTTTTTTCCCTCATTTTGTCTGTCATAGTTGAAGTGTACCTATGATGAAAATTACAGGCCTCTCTCATCTTTTTAAGTGGGAGAACTTGCACAATTGGTGGCTGACTAAATACTTTTTTGCCCCACTGTACATAAGCAGTGTTGAAATGACCTCTCCTAGAATATGATGGAGCGGCTAAAGTAACTGTCCAGTGACAATCTCACTTCTAAAAGTTCATATTCTGTTAACTCATACCCAAATCATTTTGCTGACTCATCTTATACTCATATTTGTGGCCAAAGCATTAATTGGAAAAGAACACATAAAAGACCCCACCTCTGTTTAAAAAATGCTTGCTATTTCCTCCTGGAGGATGAGCTGGCCAATCAGCGGTCTACTTGCATGAATATTTTATATGATCGGTACACGCCCACACCATTCGGTTGTTGCGGTATGCCCACAACATTCCAACACAGAAAATATGCTTTTTAACATAATTCATTTAAATTTCAAAAAATTGGGAAGGAAACTATTTCACTCATATTGTATTTCATTTTAGGTCATAATTCATAGAAATCTGGAAGCACTGGAGTTACTTTAATGATGGGAGCAACGTGTGCTGCGTCTGTGTTTATGTGTGTGTGACTGTGTGTGTGTGTGTGTCCTCTCACCTTGGTGAGTGCTGCTATCCTCTGGGCCAGTTCAGCCTCCACCTCTGGCAGGGTCTCAGCCTTTCTCATGGTCTGCTGCAGCTTCTGCTCTGCTATCTCCAAACGCTCCAGCAGCTGCCTGTTCTTATCCTCCATCTGCACACACACACACACACACACACACACACACACACACACACACACACACACGCAATGCATGCACAGGGAAACACACACACAGAGGAAAACATTGTGACTTATGACCTCGTCCCATATCACACATGGAGTTCCACTCAATGCCAATCTCAAGAGCATTATCTGAGTATTTCTGGACAAACTAAGTCACATGTAATACATATAGAACAGAATACAGTATACATACCACAGCGACGTGAGTAAAACATTTAAATGTGTTAACCCTCCCCGGCCGTGTCATCAGAGCATGCGCAGACCAGCTGGCTGGTGTGTTTACGGACATATTCAATCAATCCTTATCCCAGTCTGCTGTTCCCACATGCTTCAAGAGGGCCACCATTGTTCCTGTTCCCAAGAAAGCTAAGGTAACTGAGCTAAACGACTACCGCCCCGTAGCACTCACTTCCATCATCATGAAGTGCTTTGAGAGACGAGTCAAGGATCATATCACCTCTATCCTACCTGACACCCTAGACCCACTCCAATTTGCTTACCGCCCCAATAGGTCGACAGACGACGCAATCGCAACCACACTGCACACTGCCCTAACCCATCTGGACAAGAGGAATACCTATGTATGAATGCTGTTCATCAACTACAGCTCAGCATTTAACACCATTAGTACCGTCCAAACTCGTCATTAAGCTCAAGACCATGGGTCTCGACCCCACCCTGTGCAACTGGGTACTGGACTTCCTGACGGGCCGACCCCAGGTGGTGAGGGTAGGTAACAACATCTCCACCCCACTGATCCTCAACACTGGGGCCCCACAAGGGTGCTTTCTCAGCCCTCTCCTGTACTCCCTGTTCAACCATGGCTGCATGACCATGCACGCCTCCATCTCAATCATCAAGTTTGCAGACGACACTACAGTGGTAGGCTTGATTATCAACAACGACGAGACGGCATACAGGGAGGAGGTGAGGGCCCTCTGAGTGTGGTGTCAGGAAAATAGCCTCACACTCAACGTCAACAAAACAAAGGAGATGATTGTGGACTTCAGGAAACAGCAGAGAGAGCTTATTCATTCATTCCTTTGTTGTTGTTGTTCCTTTGTTGTTGTGGAATTGTTAGATTACTTGTTAGATATTACTGCATGGTCGGAACTAGAAGCACAAGCCTTTCGCTACACTCGCATTAACATCTGCTAAACATATGTATGTGACCAATACATTTTGATTTGATTTGCTGTATGTATACACTAAAGTCATTCTATATCAGAACCACAGACAACCTTCCACTACATAGAGTATACATTAGTGATGTAATGATTCACCGATAGACATTTGATTAGGGGACCGATGTCTAAGATACAAGTGCATTGTTCCGCGGACCCTAAACTGATCCAAACGCAGGATGGATCGGTCAGAAAATGTATTCAAACGTTACGTATCACTGGTTCACTAAAATGTTTTGCTTATATTACATTCTATCTTCTGAAAATACCTCTCATCTTTAGCGACAGCTGATGTGTCCTCTCCTTCAGTGTCCAACTGCATGTAACTGTGTTGACAGTCATTGATCTACAAGTCATTTTGCACGCTGAACAACACCGGGCAATATCAGTAGCCTATAGTCAAACTGCGCACCGTTCCCAGTTTCGCAAACTGACCAACACGAGGTCACTGTTCCTGATCTTGCACATCTACGGGCACCTTCAGCATTCAAATGCTAAAATAGCTTGCGTGATATTAGGATTTATTAATTGAATGACAGCCTCTCATTTGCTAGGTTATTGCTATCTATGCGCTGTTGGAAATGGCATTTTACTGGAATAAAACTCATCTGACTATACCTGCTGAACGGGTTTTACAATGTATTGTACGGCAAAGGTTTTGGTAGTTCTGTTTTAAACATTCAGTGCATATGTTTTTTATTTTTATATACAGGTAAAAAGTTGATAATTTCATAACGAGGACAGAAATCCCTTTGTGAGGCTCACTGCACGGCGGAAGCAAGAGGAGAAGATTAATCTCACTCCGTAAAAAACACCATTCGATTTGGAGATGGGGGTGAAATCCAAAATTGTGCTGTATATTCATTGCCCATGTCATAGGTTATTTGTAAACGATACATATTGATACATTACTAGATCAAACACAATCTGCAAAAATGACAAGTGGGTGATGGTGATTTCACAACCAAAGTGGGGGGGACAAAAAACATTGCCACCACTAATCTGATAGTGGGGTGGCTCAGCTCAGGTGCCTTACATTGTACATAGTACATACACCATAGACATACATCATTTACAAACAAACACACGTCAGAATAGACAGATTCAGCTCAGAGAGGCCCAGCTCATGAGCTCCATCAGCAGCAGATATTGAATGTCAAAATGAATGTGTTTATGCAACAAATGTTTCTGCAGCTAATCGTATCGCATCAAATCGCATCGATTCGTTTTCTACTCAAACTGAATGCACCGAATCGTTTCAAACTTAAATGTATCGTTCCTATATCGTATTGGAGCCCTTATATCTAGATAGGTATCGAATCGTCTTGAAAGAGATAGATGCACACCCCTAGTAGACATCATTTAAGGTACAGCAGTAGAGACAAAGTTAAACCTCTGTTTCCCTATGTCCGAGTCAATCTGCCTCCTGGTTCTGCTCAGTTTCAGGCTGTTCCATTTTCAGAGACTATTTGGCAGCTGTCCCATACCCAGTAATTAGACATGAGTGGGCTAGGGTCCGTGGGGGGCCTGGAGGAGCCAGACCAGGGCTCTCTGTGTGTCTCTCTGCTATACTGTGTATTTACTACTACTGTATATATACACAGGCCCAGCACTCTACTGGCTTTGGGGGAAAAAAACTACTCCCTGCATCCTCTCTCTCCATCCTTTCTTTAATCTCTCTGTCCCCTCTTCGTCCCTACTGAGTAACTCATCATCAAAAGTCAGTGCCTAGGCACTGGGGCAGGGCAGGAGGTTCCGGACAGTGGACCGTCACGGGAGGTTCCGGACCGTGGACCGTCGCGTGAGGTTCCGGACCGTGGACTGTCGCGGGAGGTTCCGAACCGTCACGGGAGGTTCCGGACCGTGTACCGTCGCGGGAGGTTCCGGACCGTGGACCGTCGCGGGAGGTTCCGGACCGTGGACCGTCGCAGGAGGTTCCGGACCGTGGACCGTCGCAGGAGGTTCCGGACTGGGAACCGTCGCCGGAAGCTCTGGACTGTGAACCGTCGCCGGAAGCTCTGGACTGTGAACCGTCGCCGGAAGCTCTGGACTGTGAACCATCGCCGGAAGCTCTGGACTGGGAACCGTCGCCGGAAGCTCTGGACTGGGAACTGTCGCCGGAAGCTCTGGACTGTGAACCGTCGCCGGAAGCTCTGGACTGGGACCCGTTGCCGGAAGCTCTGGACTGGGAACCGTCGCCGGAAGCTCTGGACTGTAAGTGCGCACTGGAGGCCTAGTGCGTGGAGCTTGTACAGGTAGCACCGGACTGGTGACACGCACTTCAAGGAGAGTGCGGGGAGCCGGCACAGGTTGCACCGGACTGGGGAGGCGCACTAGAGGCCTGATGCGTGGAGCTGGCACAGGTTGCACCGGACTGGTGACACTCTCTTCAGGGCGAGTGTGAGGAGGAGGTACAGGACGTATCGGACTGGGAACACGCACTTCAGGGCGAGTGCGAGGAGGAGACACAGGACGTACCGGACTGGGGAGACGCACTGGAGGCCAGAACCGTGGAGTCGGCCCAGGTTGCACCAGACTGCTAACCGGATCCTCTGGTCGGATGTTGAGCAGAACACACTTGCACAACATCTCTCATCTCTCTCTCTCCCAACCTCCCCATTGCCTCCCTGACGGTCTCTGGCTCTTCAGGGCGAGTGCAGGGAGCAGACACATGACGTGCCGGGCTGGTGAGGTGCACTGGAGAACTGATGCGTAGAGCCGCAACAGATGGCACCGGACTGATGCCCCAATCTTTTGCTCGCCTGCGCTGCAGCCTACTCTTCACCAACATCATTATCCGATATCCCTCTTCACACTGCTCCATCAACTCCCAGGCGGGCTCTGGCTCTCTCCTTGGGTCGACCGACCACCTCTCTATCGCCTGCTCCATGTGCTCTGGCTCTTCCCGCTTCTCAGCCGGCCACCCCCTGTGCCCCCTCCCCAAAAAATATTGGGGTTGTTCTTGGGCTTTCTGTGGCCGCGAACCCTGGCGTCGTCGCTGTCCTCCGTTATTACCTTCTGTCTGCCGCCAAGGAAGGGTTTCGCATCCACCCATCACTTCTTCCCATGTCCAAAACTCCTTTACCTCGTGGATACGCTGCTTGGTCCTCTTTTGGTGGGATATTCTGTCACGGTTGTCATAAGAACTGGACCAAGGCGCAGCGTACGTAGTTCCACATCTTTAATATAAAATGAAACTTAAGCAACACAAAACAATAAACGAACAACAAAATGTGACTACGTGGTGCACATGCACAAACACAAAATAATATCCCACAAACACAGGTGGGAAAAAAATAGCTACTTAAATATAATCCCCAATTAGAGACAACAATTACCAGCTGCCTCTAATTGGGAATCATACAAATCACCAACATAGAAAATAAAAACTAGAACACAACGTGGAAATAATAAACTAGAATACCCTCTAGTCACGCCCTGACCTACTACACCACAGAGAAACAATGGCTCTCTATGGTCAGGGTGTGACAGGCTGATGTAAAAAGGGCCTTATAAATACATTTGATTGACTGATTGATTGATTGGGTATATCAGACCGTATATCACGGGTATGAGAAAACATTAACTTTTACTGCTTTAACTACGTTGGTAACCAGTTTATAATAGCAATAAAGCATCTCAGGGGTTTGTGATATATGGCCAATATACCACGGCTAAGGGTTGTATCCAGGCACTTCGCGTTGCGATGTACATAAGAACAGCCCTTAGCCCTGCTATATTGGCCATATTCCACACCTCCTCAGGACTTATTGCTTAAATGTGCACAGAGTACTTTCTGTCTAGCAATGCGGATTCATGTGCGTGTGTGTATATGTGTGTGTTCTCTATAGCTTGGCTATTTTTTTAAATGAAAATCCATCTGCCTTGAGCTCAGCTGTTGGTGCTGTATCTGTGATTGCTCCCCCTCCTTAATCATAACATTATTCACAATACCAAATAACTCAGGCACAGAAACCATGCACATCCACCCACACAGCATCTTCAAGTAGCTACAATAAAAACCCTGACCCATACGCAAACAACTCAGCCGGAGTTAAACACAATGTCAAGATGTCCTCTCGTTTCAGAATGTTCTAAACTCGTATTAATCAAAGACGAGAGTTATCCTTGATCCACTACTGGCAACGGACGTTGTGTTATTCTCCAGATCGCAGGGGATTTCAGCAAATATGTATGCTATTGTAACTACGGTACTCCCTTAATGTAGAGAACGATCAGCCTCCTGAGCCCTTGGAGATCTCCTTTAAACCAGAGACGCCAGATGGGATTGAGTTTTGTTAAACCAGAGACGCCAGATGAAATGGAGTTTTATTAAACCAGAGACGCCAGATGGATGTACGTTTTGTTAAACCAGACACCAGATGGAATTGAGTTTTGCCTTAACATGTACTAAAGGGCATAGTTTTTCTAGGTGGGTGGAACCCACAGTGGGGACACTTCTGATTCCTTCTGGGTTGAGACCCTAAAACTAAAGGTTTAAAGTGGGTCAGTGGGGACCACAGCTGTAGGTTAAAGTATCCCTCAGATGCTGATCTTAGTTCAGTTTTGTATCCTCCCCAGCTCCCCCACTACTCTAATGGTTAAAGTTAGGATTGGTGGAAGAGGGTAAGTGACCTGTCTGAGGAAGGCTTCCTTATTGGCCAGCTCATTCTCCAGTTTGTCACTGATGTCGTGCAGGGAGGTGGACTCTCTCTGGGCGCTGAGGTACCGCTTCTCCAGAGTGACGATCCTCTCTTCCATGTCCTCCTTCTGACACATAGCCTGTAGGCACACACACACAGATGTACATGTACAATGCACAGACACAAACAGTTAAGTACATTTCCCTCTCAACAGCACAAACCGTATCTCCCTAAATCTCCTACGGTTAATTTCCTGTATGGAGTCTTAGTGAGTGTGTGTATAGAGGGGAAGGAAATGTCTTCCAGCGTTGTTATGATATAACACTGTTCTCAGACAGTGGTAATTACTTAAGAGGGCTGGGCTGATAAAGGGTCTGAGATCAGTGTACTAGCTGGATCTCACTCCCTGAGCCCAGCCTGCCATCATCATTAGCAACCAATAGCAATCTCAACCAGGGCTAGCCGCTAGCTAGGTGGACCAAGAGCCAAGTCACATTCTGATTCACATCACTGGATAGATATTCAATTTTCCTCCAAATCAGAGGGACCAGTGATTGTGTGACTATAATGGTCTGCCTATAGCACAGGACAGATGAGAAGAGACCATCTCTGAGTACCAATGTGTAGAAAGAAGCCTGGATACATGACTTTTCAGAGAACCATCCAGATTGTCTGAGGCAGTAACTCCTCTCTAAGTCGTCAGAGAGGAGGTTGAGGGAGTGAATGCATACGTCCCTCATGCTTGTCAATGTATGTTCTCAACAACCCTAACTCTCAACTAACTGTGTGTGTGTGTGTGTGTGTCTCTCCTTAGAGAGTGGGTGCATCTCATTTGAATGTACCTCTCTCCTCACCTCTTTGATGTCCCTCTGGTACTTGGTACTCATCTCCTCTGTCTTGATGAGGTCCTTGCGCGCGGTGTCCAGCTCCTGCTCCACCTCGGAGACGCGGGACGACAGGGAGGACATGCGCTCCTTCATCTGGGCCAGCTCATAGTTCTGCTTCTCCAGCAGGTCCTGCAGCTCCACCACCTGGCCCGCCTCATGGGCCGACTCCATGGAGCCGTTGGACAGGCGCTGGAGGACCAGGGGGAGAGGGAATGAGAGAGAATGAGACATTTAACCAGCGGTTTTGACTCTTACTGTATAAACTCCATTTCCATTCAGTCAAATCAGTAGCTAAGTAAAGAATCAAAAATCAAAAATTATGAATTTCTAAATGGATATCAAAATTGCTTTTCAGCTATTTCTGTTTTTTTGTGGATTGATTTAATTGAAATAATGGAATTGACCTTAACCTTGTAATACAGCGCTTTTCTACCAACTCAAGGATGCTTTATGTCAGTTAGGTCCCATGACACAAACTGTTTTAGCTAGCAGAATTGAAATGGATGAGCTGAAACAACATAATTTCCAGTCAAGCCTTCTACAGTGAGTGCTGAAGTACAGGCTGAGAGGGCCTTGAATCAGACTAGATCCCTCTTCAGACCTCTGCATTTCCCGGTGGAGAAAGATAGCTCTAATACATTTAGGAGCTGGAGGTTGTTGGCCCCCTATTCTGGTTTTATTTCAGATGGACACACAGCCAGGGTGACGGAGGCACTATAAAGATTACTCCAGACTGCATTGAGAGATTGGTTTGGCACTTGCATTAGGAATATGATTTGGTTCGACTCTGGGAGGGAGGGAGAGAGAGAGACACACAGAGAGGGACACAGAGAGAGAGACACAGAGAGACAGAGAGAGAGAGAGACACAGAGAGAGAGAGAGAGAGAGAGAGAGACAGACTCACAGAGAGAGAGAGAGACACACAGCGAGATAGAGAGACAGAGAGAGAGAGGGAGGGAGAGAGAGACACAGAGAGAGAGAGAGAGAGAGAGAGAGAGAGAGAGAGAGACAGAGAGAGAGAGAGAGACACACACAGAGAGATAGACAGAGTAGAGAGAGAGAGAGACACAGAGAGAGAGAGAGACAGAGAGCGAGAGAGAGAGAGACACACAGAGAGCGAGAGAGAGAGAGAGAGAGAGACACACCAGAGAGAGAGAGAGAGAGAGAGAGAGACACACACACAGAGAGAGAGAGAGAGAGGGGGGTCCTGGGGCTCTGTTCACAAACACACCCTACAGAGCCCCAGGACAGCAGAACAATTAGACCCAACCAAATCATGAGAAAACAAAAATATAATTACTTGACACATTGGAAAGAATTAACAAAAAAACAGAGCAAACTAGAATGCTATTTGGCCCTACACAGAGAGTACACAGCGGCAGAATACCTGACCACTGTGACTGACCCAAAACTAAGGAAAGCTTTGACTATGTACAGACTCAGTGAGCATAGCCTTGCTATTGAGAAAGGCTGCCGTAGGCAGACATGGCTCTCAAGAGAAGACCGGCTATGTGCACACTGCCCACAAAATGAGGTGGAAACTGAGCTGCACTTCCTAACCTCCTGCCCAATGTATGACCATATTAGAGAGACATATTTCCCTCAGATTACACAGATCCACAAAGAATTCGAAAACAAATCCAATTTTGATAAACTCCCATATCTACTAGGTGAAATTCCACAGTGTGCCATCACAGCAGCAAGATTTGTGACCTGTTGCCACGAGAAAAGGGCAACCAGTGAAGAACACACACCATTGTAAATACAACCCATATTTATGCTTATTTATTTTATCTTGTGTCCTTTACCATTTGTACATTGTTAAAACACTGTATATATATAATATGACATTTGTAATGTCTTTATTGTTTTGAAACTTCTGTATGTGTAATGTTTACTGTTATTTTTTATTGTTTATTTCACTTTATATACAGTGCCTTGCGAAAGTATTCGGCCCCCTTGAACTTTGCGACCTTTTGCCACATTTCAGGCTTCAAACATAAAGATATAAAACTGTATTTTTTTTGTGAAGAATCAACAACAAGTGGGACACAATCATGAAGTGGAATGACATTTATTGGATATTTCAAACTTTTTTAACAAATCAAAAAATGAAAAATTGGGCGTGCAAAATTATTCAGCCCCTTTACTTTCAGTGCAGCAAACTCTCTCCAGAAGTTCAGTGAGGATCTCTGAATGATCCAATGTTGACCTAAATGACTAATGATGATAAATACAATCCACCTGTGTGTAATCAAGTCTCCGTATAAATGCACCTGCACTGTGATAGTCTCAGAGGTCCGTCAAAAGCGCAGAGAGCATCATGAAGAACAAGGAACACACCAGGCAGGTCCGAGATACTGTTGTGAAGAAGTTTAAAGCCGGATTTGGATACAAAAAGATTTCCCAAGCTTTAAACATCCCAAGGAGCACTGTGCAAGCGATAATATTGAAATGGAAGGAGTATCAGACCACTGCAAATCTACCAAGACCTGGCCGTCCCTCTAAACTTTCAGCTCATACAAGGAGAAGACTGATCAGAGATGCAGCCAAGAGGCCCATGATCACTCTGGATGAACTGCAGAGATCTACAGCTGAGGTGGGAGACTCTGTCCATAGGACAACAATCAGTCGTATATTGCACAAATCTGGCCTTTATGGAAGAGTGGCAAGAAGAAAGCCATTTCTTAAAGATATCCATAAAAAGTGTTGTTTAAAGTTTGCCACAAGCCACCTGGGAGACACACCAAACATGTGGAAGAAGGTGCTCTGGTCAGATGAAACCAAAATTGAACTTTTTGGCAACAATGCAAAACGTTATGTTTGGCGTAAAAGCAACACAGCTGAACACACCATACCCATTGTCAAACATGGTGGTGGCAGCATCATGGTTTGGGCCTGCTTTTCTTCAGCAGGGACAGGGAAGATGGTTAAAATTGATGGGAAGATGGATGGAGCCAAATACAGTACCATTCTGGAAGAAAACCTGATGGAGTCTGCAAAAGACCTGAGACTGGGACGGAGATTTGTCTTCCAACAAGACAATGATCCAAAACATAAAGCAAAATCTACAATGGAATGGTTCAATAATAAACATATCCAGGTGTTAGAATGGCCAAGTCAAAGTCCAGACCTGAATCCAATCGAGAATCTGTGGAAAGAACTGAAAACTGCTGTTCACAAATGTCTCCATCCAACCTCACTGAGCTTGAGCTGTTTTGCAAGGAGGAATGGGAAAAAAATTCAGTCTCTCGATGTGCAAAACTGATAGAGACTTACCCCAAGCGACTTACAGCTGTAATCGCAGCAAAAGGTGGCGCTACAAAGTATTAACTTAAGGGGGCTGAATAATTTTGCACGCCCAATTTTTCAGTTTTTCATTTGTTAAAAAAGTTTGAAATATCCAATAAATGTCGTTCCACTTCATGATTGTGTCCCACTTGTTGTTGATTCTTCACAAAAAAATACAGTTTTATATCTTTATGTTTGAAGCCTGAAATGTGGCAAAAGGTCGCAAAGTTCAAGGGGGCCGAATACTTTCGCAAGGCACTGTATTCACTTTATATATTATCTACCTCACTTGCTTTGGCAATGTTAACACATGTTTCCCATGCCAATAAAGCCCTTGAATTGAATTGAGAGAGACACAGAGAGCGAGAGAGAGAGACACAGAGCGAGAGAGAGACACAGAGAGGGAGAGAGACACACAGAGAGAGAGTGAGAGAGAGAGAGAGAGAGAGAGAGAGAGAGAGATAGAGAGAGAGAGACAGACAGAGAGAGACACAGAGTAAGAGAGAGAGATAGAGAGACACGGAGAGAGAGACACAGAGATAGGGGGAGTTATGTTTTCTCCCTCTCTCTTTCTGTCTGTCTCTCCTCTCCCTTCTCTCTTTATTCTACACCCCCCTCTCTCTCCCTCCTCTACCCATCCTCATGTATCAGGGCCAGCTGCCCATCCATACCCATCCATCTGGCCATACAGCCCTAATTGAGCCTCTCTCCCTACTGCCTGTGATCAATGATTCACTGTGTAAGGCAACAGGCCCCGTTAAATCAGCCCACTGGTTTTAATACCAACACAACAGTCTACTCTCATAATGGACAAACCTTGGGATTTATCTTAGCTTGGCTTTTAGTGCAGGCTGGTTTGAGCTTTTCCCAGAGATAACAAGCCGGTTCTCGAAAGAAAAACTTCATTGCGGCGCGTCTGAGAGTATACTCGTAAAGCCTGCAGGGAAGTTATCCAGTTGGGGACGTGGTGGACTTGACACTCGTAACAATGCCTTTAGGAGGGATTGACATGGAGTTAAACATTGTTTCTCCATCGAGGCAGATTGATCTGGTAGGGAACAAGCTACTGTGAACCGTTTCCTTTTGCTAAATTAGACCCGTGTCATACGTCTAGCTGTCTATATATCACAGCAACTTCACAGCGCTGCTAAAATAGACCCGTGTCATACGTCTAGGTGTCTATATATCACAGCAACTTCACAGCGCTGCTAAAATAGACCCGTTTCATACGTCTAGCTGTCTATATATCACAGCAACTTCACAGCGCTGCTAAAATAGACCCGTGTCATACGTCTAGCTGTCTATATATCACAGCAACTTCACAGCGCTGCTAAAATAGACCCGTTTCATACGTCTAGCTGTCTATATATCACAGCAACTTCACAGCGCTGCTAAAATAGACCCGTGTCATACGTCTAGCTGTCTATATATCACAGCAACTTCACAGCGCTGCTAAATTTCATGTCAGTAGCTTGGGCATGTCAGTAAAAGCTAGCCTAACTTAGCAATTTCAAAAGATAAAGATAAAACCTAACTGTAAAAGATTACCGCTATGGTTAAATCTTCTTGGTCTTAGTATTCAACAGGAAATAGTCTGAGTTTCGATCACTATATAATATTGAGGCCTTGATGGTTAGAAGTGCAGAGAGTGAAGGGAAAGGCCATGGCTGCCTGACTGCACTAGCAGGCTCGTCAGGTAAAGCTAGCTCTATGCCCCGCGTCATGATGTGACCTGTTGGTTCATTCCGGCGCCACACGTGCACACACAGCCCTCCACCTGTCACACGGTGTGTGTTCACTCTACTCCAACACCCTTCTACCCAGGAGCAGTGAGACAGAGAGGAGGGCTCTGCCCCGCCCCCCGGGAGGAAGTAGCCCTGCAGATCATCCGTGTCACTCCCTCTGGATGGAACCTTAACGAGGCTGCCATGACTACCTCTTCAAACCTCAGCATGGTGACAGTGAGTGACTCCCCTCTCACTAACCCCAAGGAGGGTGTGTGTGACGGGGAGTTTCAACCTTCCAACCACCCTCATCCCCACCCCCCTACTCTGCAGAATGACAGGCCACAGACAGCTGTCGCCACAGACAGCTGTACACTCCTGACAACGCGTCCCCATCACGAGGTGCAGCTCATCCACGAGCCTAGAGATTCAGCTCACATCCAAACCATGAGACGAGAGCTAGAATTGAATTGTCATTGATGTCTCTGTTTGTTGTTCTGCAGTAGCAGCCTTTGTGAGACTAAGACACTGTTGATTTCTGCATTCTAAGTGCTGTATTGATATCTGAGAGGATTGGGAAATTCTCTACGCTTTGACTGCTCAAGGTACTGTGCTTCACTCTGGTCTGACTAATCATGGAAGTGTGGATGCATTATGGGACATTTGATCTCAGACCATTGGTATGCAGATGTAGTCAGAAGTTTGGGAGCTCCAGTATAATGGAATCTGGTGGGGTCATACACAGTACACATCACCTGATTGTGGGTGTCCTTCACGCTGCCTAGCTGGCTGCTCAAAGACACTGTGCTGACAGTGAAGGCCTGTATCTATCGAGCTAGTGAAATGATAACATGCTTGATACCACGATGATACTGATAACAGAGACTATGAATGGACAACTGTGTTGAAACAATGAAAATGGTGGTTGAAAAGTATGTATATCCCACACGTTTACTTTGATGTGAAAACTGAAATGTTGAGTGTTAGCCCTGTCAACGTAATGATAGTAACACATGAGATAAATGATAAACAATAAAAAGCTGTGGATATTGACAGAGAAAAAAAAGGACAGTAAACGCAATGGACGCCCACCTTGCTATGTACCTTCTGGCTGGCATCAGTGCCCTCCAGCATGTCCTCTGACCCGTCCCCTGACGCCACCTTCCTCTGGATGTGGGCATTCTGCTCCCGTAAGGCCACAATCTGCAGAGAGGGACACGGGACAGAGATTAATACACAGGTCTAGAATAACAATACACAGTGAGGGACACGGGACAGAGATTAATACACAGGTCTAGAATAACAATACACAGTGAGGGACACGGGACAGAGATTAATACACAGGTCTAGAATAATAATACACAGAGAGGGACACAGGACAGAGATTAATACACAGGTCTAGAATAACACAGCAGAGATCAGCCTAGCTGTCAATCACACATGCAGGCACATGCACAAACGTGCATGCAGGCACAGATATGCACACAATTGTCAGCTCCAGCCAGTCACAGGGCTGTCCTGTCAGTGCCTGAGGGGAATAAAACTGATGCGCAAATGTATTAAGATCAAGGGTTAGGATCTCATTCACTTCCCGAAACACAAACAACCTAAATATTTGCTCAACGACAGCTAACAGCTTATTTCCTACTGTTACAGCTCGTCTGTGTCGAGGTTTCTGGAACATTACGCTGCCAGCTAAGTCATGTTATGTCTAGGTATTAACGTGATCACTATGATTATCTTGTTCCGCGAACCCCTCCTCTCTCTCACCTGAAGAATCTGGTGTTCACTCTTAATCACGTTGCCAGGGGCTACAAACCAGTGACACGACAAGCATAATGAGGCTTTCCCCGACAGGGTCGGCTGATTAGGACTTTCCGAGGGGGAGGAAGGGGGGAAATAGCCGGGTAGAGACACTGTTATAATTGTCCAAATTGTTGGTACTATAACCTATTCTTGGACAACACAAACAGCACGGTATGCATTCCTTTATGGAGCCCCCTCACTTCTAATGCCCTTTTACACCATCGCTAACGACAAGTGACAGCAATGCCAGGGAGACTACATCATGCCTGTAGGGTCAGCCTTCAGAGAAACCTCCCAGACCTTGAAACTAGGAGGAGACAGTCATTGTTTTATGATGTGCTAACCATATATATTTTTTTGCATAACTGTCATGTTTTTTGCGTGTGAAAATATTTGTAGAAAAGCCGTGATCTTACTGTATGACAACTACAGCAGAGAGATGCACCATGTCAGTGTCATAAATACCTGGAGCCTGTCATCCAGTACACAGTCAAATATTAGTCTGCTCACTATCCATTATTATGTAATCATGAGCACAGACATCGCCAGATTTACCATAAAGAACAGACCCAGTTGGGAGACAGACAGGGTATGGTAGTGTGATTAAAATGACAGCATGCCACCATTACCACTGATCACAGGATCTTTTTTAGGCTTTAATCTCAGGATTTCATCTGGATTTAGGAAACAAACCGACCTTGTTTCCCCAATCGGAGATGTCAACATTATGACGCCAATGAGAGAGAGAAGAATCCAGGAAGGATAGTGTAGCCGCCTACGACAGTCATGAATCTACTGTATAATAGTGTATTTTGCTAAACATGGCAATACATCATACTACAGACTGAGGCAGTACTGCAATAGGGCCTTCCAGTCCTGATCAATAAAAGCCACACAGTATATCAGTATTACTGCTATTGGAATGCCATCTGTCTACAATAAATAAGTTAAGCCGGAATATTTGCTGGACACTTCCCATTTGTGGGAATCCCAGATCTATGACTTGGCTGTGTCTGCACCCAGGAGAGACCGACATAATTACATTTCTCAGAAGGAGGCGATGACATCACAATAAAACAACACAGTGAGAGAATCCAATACGGTTGCCAAGTGTTTCAACAACCGCTCCAGTTGAGCTGCGTTCAAGACTTAGAGGGCATTCACTGACACCTCCATCAATAAACAATGATTGATGTGAAAATGCAACACATAACTGCCTCTGACACTGGTCAGAAATAGCCTTAAAGCTATACAACTATAAAACACCACTTTTTACAGCACAGATGGAGGCACTCATTAGACGCAAGTATTACATTATTTTCATTCTAAGAGGGCAAAGGGCAGGGAGGGATTATTCCACAATTACAATGGAGGATTCCCTTTACATTAAGCCTCGACAACATCCCAGCACGGGGTTTGAGATTTCCTCCACAGACAGTGGATTTGCTTGCTGCTGCATATTGCTGCCTCTCCCCCCCCCCCCCCTCTTCATCTCACTCCATTCTTTTAATGAGGGGTACAATTACACCTCCTTATGTTTAGGCCGGAGCATTGGGGTGCGTCTGGCATTTATCATTTACAGAGATCAAACGGTCGGCTCTCGGCATACTCTCACTCACACACACACACACACACACACACACACACACACACACACACACACACACACACACACAGGATAACAAATGATAGACTGAGCCATGCTGCTGTGGCTGCTCTCAAATTAGAAAAATGAGAAGTTTACTGATGAAGCAAATTGAAAGTGACCATCTTTCCCTTTGATGAAGTACTAGTTCATCTCAACTCATCAAAGCCCAGGAGACATCAGAGACACCAGGAGACATCAGAGACACCAGGAGACATCAGAGACACCAGGAGACATCAGAGACACCAGGAGACATCAGAGACACCAGGAGACATCAGAGACACCAGGAGACAGACACCAGGAGACATCAGAGACACCAGGAGACATCAGAGACACCAGGAGACAGACACCAGGAGACATCAGAGACACCAGGAGACATCAGAGACACCAGGAGACAGACACCAGGAGACATCAGAGACACCAGGAGACATCAGAGACACCAGGAGACAGACACCAGGAGACATCAGAGACACCAGGAGACATCAGAGACACCAGGAGACATCAGAGACACCAGGAGACATCAGAGACACCAGGAGACATCAGAGACACCAGGAGACAGACACCAGGAGACATCAGAGACACCAGGAGACATCAGAGACACCAGGAGACATCAGAGACACCAGGAGACAGACACCAGGAGACATCAGAGACACCAGGAGACAGACACCAGGAGACATCAGAGACACCAGGAGACAGACACCAGGAGACATCAGAGACACCAGGAGACATCAGAGACACCAGGAGACAGACACCAGGAGACATCAGAGACAGCAGGAGACAGACACCAGGAGATCAGACACCAGGAGACATCAGAGACACCAGGAGACATCAGAGACACCAGGAGACATCAGAGACACCAGGAGACATCAGAGACACCAGGAGAGACACCAGGAGACATCAGAGACACCAGGAGACATCAGAGACACCAGGAGACAGACACCAGGAGACATCAGAGACACCAGGAGACATCAGAGACACCACGAGACATCAGAGACACCAGGAGACATCAGAGACACCAGGAGACATCGGAGACACCAGAGAGACAGACACACCAGGAGACATCAGAGACACCAGGAGACATCAGAGACACCAGGAGACAGACACCAGGAGACATCAGAGACACCAGGAGACAGACACCAGGAGACATCAGAGACACCAGGAGACAGACACCAGGAGACATCAGAGACACCAGGAGACAGACACCAGGAGACATCAGAGACACCAGGAGACAGACACCAGGAGACATCAGAGACACCAGGAGACATCAGAGACACCAGGAGACAGACACCAGGAGACATCAGAGACACCAGGAGACAGACACCAGGAGACATCAGAGACACCAGGAGACAGACACCAGGAGACATCAGAGACATCAGAGACACCAGGAGACAGACACCAGGAGACATCAGAGACACCAGGAGACATCAGAGACACCAGGAGACAGACACCAGGAGACATCAGAGACACCAGGAGACAGACACCAGGAGACATCAGAGACACCAGGAGACAGACACCAGGAGACATCAGAGACACCAGGAGACATCAGAGACACCAGGAGACATCAGAGACACCAGGAGACAGACACCAGGAGACATCAGAGACACCAGGAGACAGACACCAGGAGACATCAGAGACACCAGGAGACATCAGAGACACCAGGAGACAGACACCAGGAGACATCAGAGACACCAGGAGACACAGACACCAGGAGACATCAGAGACACCAGGAGACAGACACCAGGAGACATCAGAGACACCAGGAGACATCAGAGACACCAGGAGACATCAGAGACACCAGGAGACATCAGAGACACCAGGAGACAGACACCAGGAGACATCAGAGACACCAGGAGACAGACACCAGGAGACATCAGAGACACCAGGAGACAGACACCAGGAGACATCAGAGACATCAGAGACACCAGGAGACAGACACCAGGAGACATCAGAGACATCAGAGACACCAGGAGACAGACACCAGGAGACATCAGAGACACCAGACACCAGGAGACATCAGAGACACCAGGAGACAGACACCAGGAGACATCAGAGACACCAGGAGACAGACACCAGGAGACATCAGAGACACCAGGAGACATCAGAGACACCAGGAGACATCAGAGACACCAGGAGACATCAGAGACACCAGGAGACATCAGAGACACCAGGAGACAGACACCAGGAGACATCAGAGACACCAGGAGACACCAGGAGACAGAGACACCAGGAGACATCAGAGACACCAGGAGACATCAGAGACACCAGGAGACAGACACCAGGAGACATCAGAGACACCAGGAGACACAGGAGACACCAGGAGACATCAGAGACACCAGGAGACATCAGAGACACCAGGAGACAGACACCAGGAGACATCAGAGACACCAGGAGACATCAGAGACACCAGGAGACAGACACCAGGAGACATCAGAGACACCAGGAGACATCAGAGACACCAGGAGACAGACACCAGGAGACATCAGAGACACCAGGAGACATCAGAGACACCAGGAGAGACACCAGGAGACAGACACCAGGAGACATCAGAGACACCAGGAGACATCAGAGACACCAGGAGACAGACACCAGGAGACATCAGAGACACCAGGAGACAGACACCAGGAGACATCAGAGACACAGGAGACAGGAGACATCAGAGACACCAGGAGACATCAGAGACACAGGAGACAGACACCAGGAGACATCAGGAGAGACACCAGGAGACATCAGAGACACCAGGAGACAGACACCAGGAGACATCAGAGACACCAGGAGACAGACACCAGGAGACATCAGAGACACCAGGAGACATCAGAGACACCAGGAGACAGACACCAGGAGACATCAGAGACACCAGGAGACAGACACCAGGAGACATCAGAGACACCAGGAGACAGACACCAGGAGACATCAGAGACACCAGGAGACAGACACCAGGAGACATCAGAGACACCAGGAGACAGACACCAGGAGACATCAGAGACACCAGGAGACATCAGAGACACCAGGAGACAGACACCAGGAGACATCAGAGACACCAGGAGACAGACACCAGGAGACATCAGAGACACCAGGAGACATCAGAGACACCAGGAGACATCAGAGACACCACGAGACAGACACCAGGAGACATCAGAGACACCACGAGACAGACACCAGGAGACATCAGAGACACCACGAGACAGACACCAGGAGACATCAGAGACACCAGGAGACAGACACCAGGAGACATCAGAGACACCAGGAGACAGACACCAGGAGACATCAGAGACACCAGGAGACAGACACCAGGAGACATCAGAGACACCAGGAGACAGACACCAGGAGACATCAGAGACACCAGGAGACAGACACCAGGAGACATCAGAGACACCAGGAGACAGACACCAGGAGACATCAGAGACACCAGGAGACAGACACCAGGAGACATCAGAGACGCCAGGAGACATCAGAGACACCACGAGACAGACACCAGGAGACATCAGAAATACCAGGAGACACCAGAAATACCAGGAGAAACCAGGAGACATCAGAAACACCAGGAGACATCAGAGACACCACGAGACAGACACCAGGAGACATCAGAGACACCACGAGACAGACACCAGGAGACATCAGAGACACCAGGAGACAGACACCAGGAGACATCAGAGACACCAGGAGACAGACACCAGGAGACATCAGAGACGCCAGGAGACATCAGAGACACCACGAGACAGACACCAGGAGACATCAGAAATACCAGGAGACACCAGAAATACCAGGAGAAACCAGGAGACATCAGAAACACCAGGAGACATCAGAGACACCACGAGACAGACACCAGGAGACATCAGAGACACCACGAGACAGACACCAGGAGACATCAGAGACACCAGGAGACAGACACCAGGAGACATCAGAGACACCAGGAGACAGACACCAGGAGACATCAGAGACACCACGAGACAGACACCAGGAGACATCAGAAATACCAGGAGACACCAGAAATACCAGGAGAAACCAGGAGACATCAGAAACACCAGGAGACATCAGAGACACCACGAGACAGACACCAGGAGACATCAGAGACACCACGAGACAGACACCAGGAGACATCAGAGACACCACGAGACAGACACCAGGAGACATCAGAGACACCAGGAGACAGACACCAGGAGACATCAGAGACGCCAGGAGACATCAGAGACACCACGAGACAGACACCAGGAGACATCAGAAATACCAGGAGACACCAGAAATACCAGGAGAAACCAGGAGACATCAGAAACACCAGGAGACATCAGAGACACCACGAGACAGACACCAGGAGACATCAGAGACACCACGAGACAGACACCAGGAGACATCAGAGACACCAGGAGACATCAGAGACACCACGAGACATCAGAGACGCCAGGAGACATCAGAAACACCAGGAGACACCAGAAATACCAGGAGAAACCAGGAGACATTAGAAACACCAGGAGACATCAGAAACACCAGGAGACATCAGAGACGCCAGGAAACATCAGAGACGCCAGGAGACATCAGAGACGCCAGGAGACATCAGAAACACCAGGAGACATCAGAGATACCAGGAGACATCAGAAACACCAGAGGACATCAGAAACACCAGGAGAAATCAGGAGACACCAGGAGACACCAGGAGACATCAGGAGACACCAGGAGACACCAGGAGACACCAGGAGACATCAGAAGACAGTGCCACAGCTAAACAGAAAGGCGCTGTCTTCCAAACTCCTATCCCTCACAATACCTTCATCTTCCCTGACTCCCTTCGTCTCCACCTCTCCGAGAAGTAATGGTCTGTTTTAGTGTGAAGGAGCAAAAGGAGATTGGACAGGAAGGTGACGTGAAATCTCTTGGTGTACAAGATTGATTTGGTGGAGCCTTGGAGCCTGGAGCAGGTTGCTGTATGCAGCAATACCTCTGAATTAAGATCAGACACACACACACACACACATATATACACACACACACACACACACACACACACACACACACACAGAACCTGTTGACTTGAATCTTATAGCACCGGTTCATTTTTCACTGTATAGAGTGGGTGACACCTTGGGGATTCCCTCTAGAATTCTAACCAGGAAACAAATAAGAGAGACCGGATAACATAGAGTAACAGAGGTTTTAGTCTCTCTCTCTCACAACAGCCTTTGTAGGATCTTACGCAGGTTGGATTGGTCCCTTGGCAATGGACCAAGCCCAGAGGGCCCAGAGGTTTTGCGGGGAATTTATCAACCTCCTGACACATTCTACAGAATGTCACGGATCCCTCCAGAACATTCATTACGCACACCTGGCCCCTATTCCCAGTGATTAGTAATTGTATAAGTGTGTCTTTGGTTTACCATTGTCCTGTTGATTATTGTTACAATGTCCGTTGGTTCGTTTGAGTACCTGTGCTGTGTGTTTTGGCTTTCGCGCCATTGTGGATATCGCAGATGATTACGGGTCTCGTCCCATGTGCGCTTGTGTTATTTATTTGAGGTACTCCTCGCACCCTGTGTTTTGTATAGTGTTTGTTTGGTCTTCGTCCCCGTGCCTTTACACGGCACGCCGTAATTTGGATATAATTTTAAAAAATATTACGCATTCCTGCACCTGTCTCCCGATTCATTCATACCAACGTGACACAGAATCTACTCCCATTCCATTTATGTGAGCCGGGTCTGTATTAAAAACAACTGCACTATTTATTTAACTCTAAATTGAAACATCATAAATAAATCAGCTCTGAGAGAGTACGCACAATAGAAGTCAAATCTGGAACACTTAAACACCTGAGACTGAGAGGTCAAATCTGGAACACTTAAACACCTGAGACTGAGAGGTCAAATCTGAAACACTTAAACACCTGAGACTGAGAGGTCAAATCTGGACCACTTAAACACCTGAGACTGAGAGGTCAAATCTGGAACACATAAACACCTGAGACTGAGAGGTCAAAGCTGGACCACTTAAACACCTGAGACTGAGAGGTCAAATCTGGAACACTTAAACACCTGAGACTGAGAGGTCAAATCTGGACCATTTAAACATCTGCGACTGAGAGGTCAAATCTGGAACAATTAAAACACCTGAGACTGAGAGGTCAAATCTGGACCACTTAAACACCTGAGACCACTTAAACACCTGACACTGAGAGGTCAAATCTGGAACACTTAAACACCTGAGACTGGGAAGTAAAATCTGAAACACTTAAACACCTGAGACTGAGAGGTCAAATCTGGAACACTTAAACATCTGAGCCTGGGAAGTAAAATCTGGAACACTTAAACACCTGACACTGAGAGGTCAAATCTGGAACACTTAAAACACCTGAAACTGAGAGGTCAAATCTGGAACACTTAAAACACCTGAGACTGAGAGGTCAAATCTGGACCACTTAAACACCTGACACTGAGAGGTCAAATCTGGAACACTTAAACACCTGACACTGAGAGGTCAAATCTGGAACACTTGAAACATCTGAGACTGAGAGGTCAAATCTGGACCACTTAAACACCTGACACTGAGAGGTCAAATCTGGAACACTTAAAACACCTGAGACTGAGAGGTCAAATCTGGACCACTTAAACACCTGAGACTGAGAGGTCTAATCTGGAACACTTAAACACCTGAGACCACTTAAACACCTGAGACTGAGAGGTCAAATCTAGACCACTTAAACACCTGAGACCACTTAAACACCTGAGACTGAGAGGTCAAATCTGGACCACTTAAACACCTGAGACTGAGAGGTCAAATCTGGACCACTTAAACACCTGAGACCACTTAAACACCTGACACTGAGAGGTCAAATCTGGAACACTTAAACACCTGACACTGAGAGGTCAAATCTGGAACACTTAAACACCTGAGACTGAGAGGTCAAATCTGGAACACTTAAACACCTGAGACTGAGAGGTCAAATCTGGAACACTTAAACACCTGAGACCACTTAAACACCTGAGACTGAGAGGTCAAATCTGGACCACTTAAACACCTGAGACTGAGAGGTCAAATCTGGACCACTTAAACACCTGACACTGAGAGGTCGAAGGTCATCTATGTCATCAGGCAGTGCAGCTCCCTATGGGAGGCTCCAGGATTGCAGGTGGTGTTATCTGCAGACTGGAGCCCCAGAGGAGAACGACTCGAGGCAGATCTCCATCCCAAATCAATTAACAGTCTGGAGCTGGTGCAGGCAGCCACTGGAACCCAACCTCCTCCCCGGAGGCTCTGACGTGTGGAAGTGTGGATGTTTCTTTTCAGCAGTGCTTATTTAACCACAGCCTCCATCACCGGGCCTCAACACCCACTCACTCAGATGACTGTCTCACCATGACACAGCAGAAAGTTAACCATGTATCCACTGTAGTCAAATGAAGTATAGTCACACTATTTAATCAAATAAAGACCTAAAATATCTGTTGAGGCGCAACATTGTACTTGGTTAAGTGAATGAGCTGCACTTTACACTGCATGTCTATGGCTCAAGCTTAGCCTCATACAACCAGCCTGATCTCGCGAGCTTACATAAATGATTTGCTACACGGATACAGGAGAGGCCATCAGTCTGGTAATACTAGGCTAACTCAAAGTGAAAGATATCGCCATCTCATTCCTCTCATCCCCTCACTCCATCCCTAGCTTTACTTGTTTTCTATAGCCAGGGCAGATCAGTCTTTGACCAGGGTTTCATCTCACCTCCTAAGGCCTGTTTGGCTGGTAGAGCAGCATTTTAAATCTCTCTCTCCCTCTCTCTCCCCCTTATCCCTTCCCGGCCGTGTCAGTTGTGCTTTGATCAGCCACCCCCGTCCACAGCTCATTACAGACTGGAGGCAGTTCTAACGCAGGTAGAGCAGCTGTTTAATCCCAGCTCCTTCCATGCCCTCTCCTCCTGTATGTATATTTTACCACCCCCTTCTTCTTCTCTCTCCCTCTCACTGCCCATGTCTTCCACCATTCTTCTTCTCTCCCCCTACCTCTCACTGCCCATGTCTTCCACCATTCTTCTTCTCTCTCCCTACCTCTCACTGCCCATGTCTTCCACCATTCTTCTTCTCTCTCCCTACCTCTCACTGCCCATGTCTTCCACCATTCTTCTTCTCTCTCCCTACCTCTCACTGCCCATGTTTTCCACCATTCTTCATCTCTCTCCCTACCTCTCACTGCCCATGTCTTCCACCATTCTTCTTCTCTCTCCCTACCTCTCACTGCCCATGTCTTCCACCATTCTCCTTCTCTCTCCCTACCTCTCACTGCCCATGTCTTCCACCATTCTTCTTCTCTCCCTACCTCTCACTGCCCATGTCTTACACCATTCTTCTTCTCTCTCCCTACCTCTCACTGCCCATGTCTTTCACCATTCATCTCTCCCTACCTCTCACTGTCCATGTCTTCCACCATTCTTCTTCTCTCTCCCTACCTCTCACTGCCCATGTTTTCCACCATTCTTCTTCTCTCTCCCTACCTCTCACTGCCCATGTCTTCCACCATTCTTCTTCTCTCTCCCTACCTCTCACTGCCCATGTCTTCCACCATTCTTCATCTCTCTCCCTACCTCTCACTGCCAATGTCTTCCACCATTCTTCTTCTCTCTCCCTACCTCTCACTGCCCATGTCTTCCACCATTCTTTCTCTCTTCCTCTCATTTCCTCCATTCACTGACGCTTACCTCTCCCCCATTTCCTTCCTCTCTCTCTCTCTCTCTCTCCCACTCTCTCTCTCTCTCTCCCTCCCTCCCTCCCTCCCTCCCTCCCTCCCTCCCTCCCTCCCTCCCTCCCTCCCTCCCTCCCTCCCTCCCTCCCTCCCTCCCTCCCTCCCTCCCTCTGGCAGTGCAGAGTGGTTAATTTGGCTCCGGTAGAGCGTCAGCCTGAGGGCTCCTCTCAGCTGGAACATGACCATCTGCCCAGGCAGAGACTGGTAGAGAGAGAATGGGGGGCAGAGGCGTTACGCCACCCTACTAACGCCACGGGCCAGCTCTCATCTGTCAACGCCATACTTCACCCCATCACACTCCATCTTAAGACAGAATGACTAGCTCCTGAATAGGAGTCCTCCTAAGTAGAACTGTCAACATCAAACTACTTTGAAAGTTGACTAAAACATGAACAAATTCCTGTCTAAGGCTGATGAAATGAAGAGAACAGATGTCTCAGTCAGCGCGCCTGTGGAAATGATGCTGTGACACATTTCTCACCTCCTGGTTGGCTGATGTTAGCTCCTCCTCCAATGCAGAGACCCTCTCTAGCGACACCCGCAGTCTCTCCCTCACCTGAGGAAAACAAAACACAACAACCCGCCATGAGTGCGTTACTGTACACAACCTCTGGTAAGACCTTACCATGGAGCTCTGCTCTAGCAGTTAATGGCAGTAGACGTGTGGTTTTGAGCTCTCAGATAAATAGCATGGATAGTGTTGGAGACAACAGTGAGATATGTCTATTTATCTCTCCCCACCAACCCACCTCAGCCCGGGGTTGACATGATATACCGTGTTCCCGGGATAGACCAAGCAGCTCTTCCCTCTCTCCCTCAGCCTTCAGCCCAACAGTAACACTTTGTCTTGGCCTTGAAGCCCTCCTCCTCTCCCCTCCTCCCCATCCCTCCTCCTCCTCTTCCCTCCTCCTCCCCCTTCCTCCCCATCCCTCCTACTCTTCTCCCCTCCTCCCCATCCCTCCTCCTCTTCTCTCCTCCTTCCCATCCCTCCTCCTCTTCTCTCCTCCTTCCCATCCCTCCTCCTCTTCTCCCCTCCTCCCCATCCCTCCTCCTCTTCTCCCCTCCTCCCCTCTCCTCAAAGGGGGTGAATGTATGACTTACTCTGCCTTCCTCTATGCACCATGTTGAGGTATTTGTCATGCTACTGATGGAGCATTTACTGGTGAGCTCTGTGGTGCTCCATGACCGGGGCTGTGGCCCGCTAGGATCAAGGCATCTCTGAGGAGGCTCCTAGCCTGGATTACAGGGCAGTCATCCCCCTCCCTCCCCTCCCCTCCTCCGGACAGCCCAGCAACATACAGACAGATCGTCGCAGGGCAGAAAACATCCCGTGAATCAAAAACAGATTTTATTCCCTAGTCCAGCGGCCTGGAGAGACGCGTTATAAATGATAGGGTCTGTTGTGGAGGGTTGAATAGATTACAGCAGCCGGTGTGACATCTTACAGAGGGCTGAGGCCATCAATCAACAGGCCTGAGGCAGAGCAGAGGCTGGGGCTGGGGCCAGTGGGAGAGCAGAGGCTGGGGCTGGGGCCAGTGGGAGAGCAGAGGCTGGGGCCAGTGGGAGAGCAGAGGCTGGGGCCAGTGGGAGAGCAGAGGCTGGGGCCAGTGGGAGAGCAGAGGCTGGGGCTGGGGCCAGTGGGAGAGCAGAGGCTGGGGCCAGTGGGAGAGCAGAGGCTGGGGCCAGTGGGAGAGCAGAGGCTGGGGCCAGTGGGAGAGCAGAGGCTGGGGCCAGTGGCAGAGCAGAGGCTGGGGCTGGGGCCAGTGGGAGAGCAGAGGCTGGGGCCAGTGGGAGAGCAGAGGCTGGGGCTGGGGCCAGTGGGAGAGCAGAGGCTGGGGCTGGGGCCAGTGGGAGAGCAGAGGCTGGGGCTGGGGCCAGTAAGAGGGCAGGCGGTTGTGGTGGTGACTTATGCCAAAACAAAGAATATTCAATACCAGATGGCACTGCGTTTGCAAAGCCTCTCCATACTGTCATCAGTCAAATATACTGTACAATCAATTGAAGAATCTCTATCCGCGTGTATAATCCATTCTTCCACTCAGCAAAAAGGAATAGGTACCGTGCAGATTCTATAGAATACATGTCTAATGTATGGTCTTACCTTCTCGTCTAGAGCTTTGTGGTGCTCGAACAGGGACTTGAGCGCTTTGAGGACCTCCACCTCACTGGACACGCCTGAGGGGGACTGGGCCTGCCGCTTGACCACAGTCATACGTAGTGACCGCTCATGCCTGGACACCAGGCACTCCAGATGCTCCAGAAGCAACTATAGAGACAGACATAGGGACAGAAATTAGTGCTAATATAATCATCATCATCATCATCATCCTCATCTGCATCATCATCAGAAAGGCTATCTGCCTCATCTGCATAATTGACATCATCATCGATGCTATTACCGTTATCGTCTGCATCATCAGTTATCCTGGCACCAGAGAAGATGTAGTGATATGATTCTAAATGTCAACCTGTAGTGGCCGGACCACTGGACTGTAATATACCAACCACACAAGGTTACTGGTCTTCATGTGATTCTCCAAATACATTATTTATATCCACCCTGATTAACCGCAATGAAAATAAATTAAAGTAACCAACCAGACCTTCTTATCTTGGTCATTTCATTTAATTTTCTAACTTTTGGTCGGGAGGGGGGGGGGGGAATAAACCTTCAGTGGAATAACATGAGACATACGAAAATCAATATAGGCACTCAAAACAAATGAAAAGTCTCTGGACTGCACACAAAACAGATGATGTTAATGTTTTTACTGTGCCGGGCTGGTGTAGGCAGCGTGCCGAATCCATTCTCAGTGGAAAGTGTCCCAAGGACAGGGAGGGTTGGGGGAGTCACCTTCCAGCAGCACAGAGGGAGGAGATGAGTCCACTGGGAGTAGGGGGCACAGGAGAGACGAGGAGTAGAGCCACACAGGGACCATAAAGATGAACACTGTCCTCTGATCTCTGTCACATAGGCACAGTGGAGGGATGGGGGCCTGAGGGAAGTCTAAATGTGCTAGTCTGACTAGCTAGGCTTTTGGGGTCTAGATTTGGCCCATAACCTGGTCCTGTGAAGGCCTAGTGTTTTGGAGGGGATGCACATGCCTCACAGACAAGCAACTAATCGAGCAAGCTAATTGCTAATGATGATGCTATCTGCCCTGTTAGGAATCCACCAAGCGCCGCTGAGATACTGATCTGAGGAGAGGTTCATGTAGTGACTTCAGCTTTGTTGTCTGGTCATTCTGAGAAACATTGACCGTTTTCTTCATCTCCACATCCCAAATGCCGTGTTTCTAACCCTGACTGTGCTTCGCTAGGCCAAACAACCCCTCCTCGGCGTCGCCACGCGCTGTGGCCGGTTAATAACATAACGGTGTAGTTCACCAATGGTTTGGAGAGTTTTCACACTGGCGTCACCACAGTATTTAACCAAGGAAGTAACTTACTTCTAAACCCATCTTTAAGCAGGGCTCTGGTGTTGTGAGTCCTCCAAGCACTGTGCTTAAACCACAGACTGTAATTCCTTAATCATCCAGGCATTAAGAACTATTACACATACAGACATCAACCACATTTTCAAAGTCAACACATATTCACTCAACCTGGTAGAACTTAACTAGGAATTCAGTGTTGCACTACACTACCCATCAGGCACTGCAGAGGCTATGTTGGGTGCGGCCCAAATGGTACAAGCATAATGTAGGCTCTGTTTCAATATCCACACTAGCATACCATTTAAAAGGCATGCTGAATACATTGCTCCAATCTAAATGATATGCTAGAAACAACCTTGGAACAGAGCCGTTGTGTCTGTTGTTGTATTAATACGTTGGAGAAAGGGAAGGTGCTGACAGAGGGGTGTGGACTAGTTTTGGAGGGGCTTCGAGGGGGCTGTCCATCCTTCCTTCTCTCCGTCTCTCCATGAGCGTCTGAAGGATTGCCAGCAGACTTCAGCCCCCCTTCCCCCATCTTCCCTCCCCACACCCAAACCCCCGCCGTTTAATCAATCTGAGTCTGAACGTTGGCCCCAGCTCTACCTCAGCCATCGCCCCGCCAGAATAATAAGAAGCAACCTACACCTACACACACCCTCTAAGGAGAGGCCTCCTCCTCCCACCCTCCTCCTCCTCTCTCTATAACCTACACACACCCTCTAAGGAGAGGCCTCCTCCTCCCACCCTCCTCCTCCTCTCTCTATAACCTACACACACCCTCTAAGGAGAGGCCTCCTCCTCCCACCCTCCTCCTCCTCTCTCTATAACCTACACACACCCTCTAAGGAGAGGCCTCCTCCTCCCACCCTCCTCCTCCTCTCTCTATAACCTACACACACCCTCTAAGGAGAGGCCTCCTCCTCCCACCCTCCTCCTCCTCTCTCTATAACCTACACACACCCTCTAAGGAGAGGGCTCCTCCTCCCACCCTCCTCCTCCTCTCTCTATAACCTACACACACCCTCTAAGGAGAGGCCTCCTCCTCCCACCCTCCTCCTCCTCTCTCTATAACCTACACACAACCTCTAAGGAGAGGCCTCCTCCTCCCACCCTCCTCCTCCTCTCTCTATAACCTACACACACCCTCTAAGGAGAGGCCTCCTCCTCCCACCCTCCTCCTCCTCTCTCTATAACCTACACACACCCTCTCCTCCCACCCTCCTCCTCCTCTCTCTATAACCTACACACACCCTCTAAGGAGAGGCCTCCTCCTCCCACCCTCCTCCTCCTCTCTCTATAACCTACACACAACCTCTAAGGAGAGGCCTCCTCCTCCCACCCTCCTCCTCCTCTCTCTATAACCTACACACAACCTCTAAGGAGAGGCCTCCTCCTCCCACCCTCCTCCTCCTCTCTCTATAACCTACACACACCCTCTAAGGAGAGGCCTCCTCCTCCCACCCTCCTCCTCCTCTCTCTATAACCTACACACACCCTCTCATCCTCCTCCTCTTCCTCTCTCTATAACCTACACACACCCTCTCCTCCTCCTCTTCCTCTCTCTATAACCTACACACAACCTCTAAGGAGAGGCCTCCTCCTCCCACCCTCCTCCTCCTCTCTCTATAACCTACACACACTCTCTCATCCTCCTCCTCTTCCTCTCTCTATAACCTACACACACCCTCTCCTCCTCCTCTTCCTCTCTCTATAACCTACACACAACCTCTAAGGAGAGGCCTCCTCCTCCCACCCTCCTCCTCCTCTCTCTATAACCTACACACACCCTCTAAGGAGAGGCCTCCTCCTCCCACCCTCCTCCTCCTCTCTCTATAACCTACACACACCCTCATCTCCTCCTCCTCTTCCTCTCTCTATAACCTACACACACCCTCTAAGGAGAGGCCTCCTCCTCCCACCCTCCTCCTCCTCTCTCTATAACCTACACACAACCTCTAAGGAGAGGCCTCCTCCTCCCACCCTCCTCCTCCTCTCTCTATAACCTACACACAACCTCTAAGGAGAGGCCTCCTCCTCCCACCCTCCTCCTCCTCTCTCTATAACCTACACACACCCTCTAAGGAGAGGCCTCCTCCTCCCACCCTCCTCCTCCTCTCTCTATAACCTACACACACCCTCTCATCCTCCTCCTCTTCCTCTCTCTATAACCTACACACACCCTCTCCTCCTCCTCTTCCTCTCTCTATAACCTACACACAACCTCTAAGGAGAGGCCTCCTCCTCCCACCCTCCTCCTCCTCTCTCTATAACCTACACACACCCTCTCCTCCTCCTCTTCCTCTCTCTATAACCTACACACAACCTCTAAGGAGAGGCCTCCTCCTCCCACCCTCCTCCTCCTCTCTCTATAACCTACACACACCCTCTCATCCTCCTCCTCTTCCTCTCTCTATAACCTACACACACCCTCTCCTCCTCCTCCTCTTCCTCTCTCTATAACCTACACACACCCTCTCCTCCTCCTCTTCCTCTCTCTATAACCTACACACACCCTCTCCTCCTCCTCCTCCTCTTTCTATAACCTACACCTACACACACCCTCTCATCCTCCTCCTCTTCCTCTCTCTATAACCTACACACACCCTCTCATCCTCCTCCTCTTCCTCTCTCTATAACCTACACACACCCTCTCCTCCTCCTCCTCTTCCTCTCTCTATAACCTACACACACCCTCTCCTCCTCCTCCTCTTCCTCTCTCTATAACCTACACACACCCTCTCCTCCTCCTCTTCCTCTCTCTATAACCTACACACACCCTCTAAGGAGAGGCCTCCTCCTCCCACCCTCCTCCTCCTCTCTCTATAACCTACACACACCCTCTCCTCCTCCTCCTCTTCCTCTCTCTATAACCTACACACACACTCTCCTCCTCCTCCTCTTCCTCTCTCTATAACCTACACACACCCTCTCCTCCTCCTCTTCCTCTCTCTATAACCTACACACACCCTCTCCTCCTCCTCCTCCTCTTTCTATAACCTACACCTACACCCACCCTCTCCTCCTTCTCCTCTCTCGATGGTTCATAATTTCTCTCTTATCATGCTTCTATACTGCATGGCTCATCCAGCTTACAATGTTTAGGGGTACCTAGAGGTACACCATCCTCTTTTTTGTTGTCAGCCCTCCAACCCACTGATTGCATGCACCTAGCTTCAAATATTTAATTATGAACTTTAAAACCTTTACAACAAAAAAAAGCTGATATATTAAAAGTCTGCCTCATCGCTCTGCAGAGGATTCAAGGTGATAATGAAGAGAGAGAGACTAAATTCCATCTCTCTCTCTCTCTCTCTCTCTCTCTCTCTCTCTCTCTCTCTCTCTCTCTCTCGAGAGAGAGAGAGAGAGAGAGAGAGAGAGAGAGAGAGAGAGAGAGAGAGAGAGAGAGAGAGAGAGAGAGAGAGAGAGAGATGGCAGAGTAGTGACAGGGCTACTAAAATGGCAGTGCTAAGATCCTCTCTGGCAGACTGGTGGTTTGTAGTCAGTCAGTGTGACTATGTGAGTCTCCCATTATACAGACTGGTGGTTTGTAGTCAGTCAGTGTGACTATGTGAGTCTCCCATTATACAAACTGGTGGTTTGTAGTCAGTCAGTGTGACTATGTGAGTCTCCCATTATACAGACTGGTGGTTTGTAGTCAGTCAGTGTGACTATGTGAGTCTCCCATTATACAGATTCATGGGAAAAGAGCAGCCTTATCTGTCAACAGCAGAGTTTGGTTACTCAGCTTAGTGAAAGGGTATTATCGGAAATGGAATTCAGAGGTAGCTCTAATGTATATGGGGTCCAAATCTGTCCCCAGGGGACATGCAGGCGACCGGTTCCATCGACCTGGTACAGATGACCAGTCAACCGCGTCAACAGATGAAAACATTGTTGATCTCCATAGACTCTAAGCCGTTCTGTTTCAGGTCAATGTGTGAGGTTAGAATTGGGCAGAAACGAACGTGTGTGTGTGTCTGTGCGTGCGTTCTTGTGTCTCCTCTCCACGTACCCTGGTGTTGTTCCTCTCGGCCTTGAGCTCAGAGATCTCCTCCTCCTTCTCCAGAAGGTTCTCTCTGCACACGTTCAGCTCCTTGGTCAGGGCTGCAAACTCCTGTACAGCAACAACACAGAACATAGAGGTCAGCATCACAGTGCCATCCATAACACACAATACATCTTCATCTTCATCACCACAACCCAGAAAACAGTTCGCACAAAGCCATCCATGTCATTGGCATCCATACCGCACAACATCGTTAGGAAATATGAGACAGTCATTAAACAAGCCCCCCCCCATCACTCACATGTCATACTCAATGGACTAGCCCACAGTTCACAGACATAGTTCAAAAACTCTGTTAATCATGTCCAATCCAAAGGGAAAAGAGCCTTCTATAATGATCCCTTTATGTTACTGATGGTGTTCTGGTTCCCTGTCGGTTAAACTAGACAAACTGACTCCCTGGTCTTACTGTGGATATCCCAGACTTTGGCGATGTGTTTCCAGACGACTACCACCACCAACACCACCAACACCACACCACCACAGAAAACAGGTTCAAACCTGTGGGTTCTGGGAAAAGTGAAAATTCGGTTTGGCAGAGAATATAAGGTGAATGTGCTAATGGTAATCTCTACACACAGGCTGTAAGAGGATTGGCCCCCCGAGGAGACTAGTGGGCACCGGGCCATAGTGGACTTAAGCATGACTACTGTACTGTACTGTCAGCACGAAGCAAAAAGAAGTGTGGTGGCAGAATCACTGCACAGGCCAGCATTACAAACCAAGCATGGAAGGCAGTCACTGTCCACTGGTCAGTGTAACAGCCTATGAAATAAGATGGGAGTCAGTATCTCAGTCGATCAATAAATAGAACAATAATGGACAGGTAAATTGGCCACAAACTATCTTCTGTAGGTATCCCTTAGTGAGATGCTGTCATATAACAACAACAATAACACAGCAGGCATCCAGACAACTGAAGCAGGAGTGCCTGAACTCTTAACCTTACGGAGTCAGAATAGATGTGCGTGTTATCTGATCGCTTTAGCTCTGCATGCTGTCTCTTTCTACTAACTGCCTGTACCCGTCCATCCGTCTCTCAGCAGATGGATAATTGACGGCTGGATTTAAATGCCACAGAACCAGCGGGCCAATTACCGCCGCAGGACCGAGCTCCACAGGTCCCCCATATGACCCGTCATTATCCCAAAAACCCTCTCTCTGGCGGGGGAAGTGTGGGTGTCTCTAACCATTTTCTGTGCTACTTTGTTACTCACTCCCCCTAAGTGTTGTCTAGACTCTACTGTATTCTCTGGTGTTAGTACATTTAGGTAAACAACCTTGACAGAATGACTGACGTCGACATGACTTCAAACCTTCAGCCTGTCATAAATGAAACACATTGGGAGCCGACAGGTCTTGGAGGGGGGCACAGTGGCCAGGTAGAGGAGATAAAACATGCAAAGGAGTGTCTGCTGTGGGCCTTTTGAGTGGCAGGAAGGGTTGACGTTGGGATTTGATTCCAAGGTGAGTTGAGAAGTCAATAACAAGTGGACGATCAACAAACATGAGGCTGGGCTCAGAGGCCGGTGATGAAGAAGTGGAAGGTGTGTGTGTGTGTGTGTGTCTGTGTGAGTGTGCGTGTGTTTGTGCCTTTGTGCCTGTGTGTTTCGAGACGGGGGAATTGGGAGCATGTAACTTGCCCTTCAATG